>NW_026061850.1:5071398-6339248 GCF_023897955.1 Schistocerca gregaria | reverse complement strand
ACACACGCGAGACAGATAGACAGACCTCTTCTGTTGTGGGATTTGTAGGTAGGCAGACATCTTCCGAAGCAGAGGTGTTGGTAAACAGACAATTATCATGGACAGGGTTAGGTAGGCAGACATCTTCCCAGTGAAGTTTTGTAGACAGACATCTTCCAACGAGGGGTTAGGTAGACTGACACCTTCTGAGGCAGGGTAGGTAGATAGTCATCTTCGGAGGAGTGTTTGGTATACAGACATCTTCCGAACGGGTGTAGGTATACAGACATATACCTAAGGGGGAGGTAGACAGACATCATGGGAGTGGGGGTACGTAGACAGACAGGTGGGTAGGTATACAGACATCTTCCGAGGGGGATTAGGAGGACAGACATTTTCCATTTGAGGGTTGATAGACTTACATCATCTGAGGGAGGAGAAATATCTTTTGAGAGGAGGGTATGTAGACAGACATTTCAGAGAGAGGGTAGACATCATCCGAGAGGGAGGTAGTCATCCTCCAACACAGGGGTAGATATCTTCCAAGAGGGGTGTAAATAAATATCTTCCAAGATGCGAGGTAGATGGACCTCTTCCGAGGGTTTTAGGTAGGCAGACATGTTCCGAGGTGTGGCATGTAGACATACACCTTCTGAGGGGAATAAGGTAGACAGTCATCTTCTTATGGGAAATGGGTAGGTAGACAGACATATTCCAAGGGAGGGGGGGTAGGTAAGGAGGAGATATATTCTGAGGGTGAGTTCAGTACTCAGACATCTTCTGAGGGGTGTTCATGGTAGACAGACATCTTTCAAAGGGGGGGAGACATCTTCCAAAGTATGCGTTTTGGTATACAGACATCCTACAAGAGGGGTGTGGACATTCTCTGATGTGGGAGTAGATATCTTCCCAGAGGAGTGGTAGTTTAACAACTTCCGAGAGGGGGGGGGTTGGGTAGGCAGACAGATATCCTCAGAGGTAGGGGTAGGGAGACAGATATCTCCCACAGGAGGGATAAAATCGAATCATTTGAAGGGGGTAGATAGGCATACATCTTCTGAGGGGTTTAGGTAGACATTCATCTTATGACAGGGGAAGGGGGTAGGTAGACAGATCATGCGGGGGGGGGGGGGGGGGATATGTAGACAGATATCTTACAAGAGGGGGGTAGGTAGGCAGACATATTCTGAAGAGTTGTAGGAGGACGGACATATTCCAAGGGGGTAGGTAGACAGGCATCTACAGAGGGGGTTAGGTAGACAGTCTTATCAGAGGTGTATAGGTAGACAGACATCTTCTAAGGGGTTTGGTAGACCAACATTTCCTAAGGAGTGGCAGGTAGACAAACTTCTTCCGAGTGTGGGTGGGTATGTAGACAGACACCAGTAAGGAATTGTAGGCTGACAGACATCCTTTGTGATAGATGGTAGGTAGGCAGAAATATTCCGAAGGGAGGGTTGGAAAACATACATCTTCCAATGGAAGGGGTAGGTAGTCATACATCTTCTGAGGGCTGGGTTTAGGTATACAGAGATCTTTCCAAGGGGGGGCAGGTAAGTAGACAGACATATACTCAGGGTAGGGGGATGAGAGACAGACATTTTCCGAGGGGGAGGGGTAGGTACACAGACATCTTCTGATGGTTGGGTAGGTAGACAGACATCTTCCGGGGTGGACAGCTAATCGGACATGGTTTGAGGGAGCTTAGGTAGACAGACATTTCCGATGGGGAGTGTAGGTAGACAGACATATTCTAAGGGTGGGGAGATGAGAGACATTTTCTGATGTGGAGATAGGTAGACAGACGTCTTCTGAGGGTTTGTAGGTAGACAGACATCTTCCAAGCGGGAGCTGTAGGTAGACAGATATCTTCAGAAGGAGATTGTAGGTTGATGGACATATTTTGTGCAGGTAATGATAGATAAACAAATTCCAAGGGGTGGTAGTTTAACAGACATCTTCCCAGGGGGGCTGAGTAGATAGACAGACATCATCCAACGTGGGTAGACAGACATATTCCAGGTGGAGTAGACATCCTCCAAGGGGTAGACATCTTCGAATGGTGGTGAGGGTAGGTAGACATCCTATGAGAGTGGGGTTAGAGATTCTCTGAGAGGGAGGTGTAGATAGCTACCAAGAGTGGAGGTAGATAGACATATTCCGAGTGGGGGGGGGGGGGTTGGATAGAAATCTTCTGGGGGTTGAAATTTGGCAGTTGGTAGACTGGGCTTTTCTGAGACTGTGTTTGGAAGACATTTTCCGAGGTGGGAGGTAGACAGATATATTCCGAGGCAGTTGGTAGGTAGACAGACTAATTCCAGGGTGGTTGGTATGCTGACAGACATCTTCTGAGGGGGGGGGGGGTAGACAGACATCGCCTGAGGGGCTGGAAGACACCTTCCAAAGTTTGGGGGTCTCTAGACATCTTCCGAGACAGGGGTAAACAACTTCCGAGTGGGGGGGCTGAGTAGGGGTTGGGATAGGTAGACAGACAAATTCCGAGAGGGCAGGTAGGTAGATAGACTTCTCCTTAGTGTGTGGGGGGGGGGGTGTTGAGAGACATCTTTCAGGGTGATAGACATCTTACGAGGTGGGGAGAGAGTTTTTGTGGGGGTATAGATAGACATCTTCACAGGGTGAGGTAGGTGGACAAACATCTTCCTTAGGGGGGTGAGGTAGGCAGACATCTGACGAGGGGGCAGGTAGACAGACATCTCCTGTGGAGAGTTACGTAGACTGACATTTTATAAGGAGCAAGTAGGTAGAATTACATATTAGGTGGTGGGGCGATGAGAGACAGACAGCTTTCGATGGGGTAGAGGTAGTATGAAATCTTCCGATGTGGGAGGTGTAGGTAGATATCATCTTAGAGGGGTAGGTACACAGACATCTCCCGAGGGGTGGGGTAGGTAGACATTCATATTCTGTGGGGAGGGGTAGGTAGTCATACATATTCTAAGGGGGGGGGGGTTTAGGTAGACAGACATATTCCAAGGGTGTGGGTAGGTACACAGACATCATCTGAGGGGGGAGGGGAGGTGCAGGTTGACAGAGATCTTCCATGGATGGGTAGCTCGGTAGATATCTTCTGAGGGGGATAGATAGGCATATTTCGAAGGTGGGGTAGATAGCCACCTTCCCAGGGGGGGGGGGGGGGGGCAGATCATCATGGGTGTGACGTCACGTGAGCTGCACTGCTGTTGAAATAGCTTGTTAATGTTTTATAAATTTTAGACTTCATTTACGGATTTTAAAGTTTTTTGTGTTATTATTTTTGCCGTAAAAGCAAATTATTAGTGGATATTCATTTATCTCAGTGTTTCTTCCTGTGGTATTGACTCGAGTGGTATATTATGTGTAAGTGTGCTTCCATGGTTCGTCTAAGCCTCGCGCCTCATCAGCGTGTTTACATTTTGCGGCGTGCACTGCATCTGCAGCGGTTATAAGCTAAGTACTGACGAACTTGTTTGTGCTCTGTAATACGTTATTAAACTGAATAGATTGCAGTGGTGTTGCTTGCCATTTTTGGCGAAATAATGACTTAATAAACTCTTGTAATCGTTCGCTCGCTGTGTTTTATAGAGTTTTCAGTGTGTTGAAGTCGTTTAGTAAATTTCGTGCTTTAGTTTTCAACTGGCGTTTAGTTTAAATTTTTTGGTTTTAGCCAATAATTTTGTGAAGTTTTGCTGGTATTGGTATCGGCTGTGTTGTAGTAGTATTAATACAAGTAGCTGCTTTCTTAGTAGGCAGAGAATTTCGAGACCATAGTTGTTAGTTCTTAAATAGTGCTGCTTTTGTAACTGAACTTTGGTAACGTAGACGTATAGTTTTTTTAGTAACTGTAAAATTTTATCGTGAGTGAGAAGTGATTGCTATGTCGTAGGTTTGTGAGTAGTGGATTAAGCTGTGGGATTTGTTCAAAGTATTTTCATTGGGGGGAATGCGGTGGGGAAGCCAGTGGTCATTTGAGGGTGATCCTGTCCTGGGAATGTAGAATCTGTAATAGAAACAAGTTAATAGAGGAGCAGGAGCGTAAGATCTGTGCCCTTCAGGTGCAGTTACAATGCGCAAAGGAGGAACTAGATAAGTTGAGGAGGGTGAAGGGTGCTGGGGAATGGGAACTGGCAGTTGACAAGAAGATAGATAGGAAAAGGAGGTAGTCAGACAGTTTTACTTTGCATACATGCAATAGATACGACAAACTGTCAAAGTTGAGCGGAGAGGAGCCTCGTGTAGCTGTATATGGAGGTAACTTGCAGCCGTCCTCAGCAATTAGGAGGCCTAGGTTCTGCTGCTAGGTAGTTACCGGGTAGAGGTGTGGGCCAGCATTTGCAAGAAGTTTTGTGGAGTGAGTACCAGGTCACAAGCATTGTGAAGCCTAATGCAGGGTTGGCTCAGGTGGCTGAAAGCATAGGGGAGTTATGTAAGAATTTTACAAAGGAGGATCAGGTAGTGATAGTGGGTGGTGCTGGGAGCAGTCGCAATAGGGACAGGGGGTATGATGTCAGTGGTGACTTGGTTAAGATAGCTACTCAAACTGGTGGCACTAATGTGCTTTTCGTGCAACTGTTTCAGCATAATGATCGGCCACACCTTAATGCGGCTGTTGGGGGCGTAATTGTGGGGCTGGGGAGTGCAGTGATGGGAGAGGGCATGGATCACATCTCAGTGGTGCCAGTTGGGTCTATCAGTAGATGGGGTTTCACTAGGCATGGCCTGCACCTCAATAGGTATGCGAAGGAGAGGCTACCTAAGCTTATAGGTGACAGTGTAGTGGGTGGTGGTGGCGGTAGTGGTGTCACTCATGGAAAAATTCCTGTAGTATTTGGTGTTAGAGCTGCACCTTTTTAATACTGAAGTCAGCTGATTGGTATACCAGCTTAAAGGAAGTGCCTCTAAGGTTCAAAAATGGTTCTAATGGCTCTGAGCACTATGCAAATTAACATATGGGGACATCAGTCGCCTAGAACTTAGAACTAATTAAACCTAACTAACCTAAGGACGTCACACACATCCATGCCCGAGGCAGGATTCGAACCTGCGACCGTAGCAGTCGCGCGGTTCCGAACTGAGCGCTTAGAACCGCAAGACCACCGCGGCCGGCGTGCCTCTAAGGGCTCTCCTCCAGAGGATGTAATGTTTCCAAGTAGAGAAGGAATTGGCATATTTCATCAGAATATAAGAGTTATTAGAGATAAAGTTAGTGAACTGCTAACAGATGTTAACGCTGAAATTATTTGTATATCAGAGCACCACTTCAATAAATTGATAATTTATAGGCTTCCTTTACCAGGCTACATATTACCTGGCTGTTTCTCAAGGAGTTCCTTGCGGGGTGGGGAGGTGTCTCCGTACATAAAAAACAGTACGTTATTTGAGTCCATAGACTTATCACGACACTGCACTGAACAGATATTTGAAAGTTGTGCAGCATTTGTTGAATTTAGTGAAACTCAACTTCTAATTGCTGGTGTTTATAGGGCCTCTAACTCAAACTTCAGAGCATTTTTGCTTAAGCTAGAGAGGGTTCTTGATTCACTTTGTAGGAAGTACCAGAAAGTAGTTATATGTGGGGAATTCAATATTAATTTTGTATATGATTGTGCAAGAAAAAGGGGGGTTGGGTTGTTTGGGGAAGGAGACCAGACAGCGATGTCATTGGTCTCATCGGATTAGGGAAGGATTGGGAAGGAAGTCGGCCATGCCCTTTGAGAGGAACTAACCCAGAATTTGCCGGGAGTGATTTAGGGAAATCACGGAAAACCTGAATCAAGATGGCTGAACGCGGGACTGAACCGTCGTCCTCCCGAATGTGAGTCCAGTGCCTTAACCACTGCGCCACCTCGCTCGGTCCCAAGAAAAATGATGTTGGTAGATCTCCTAAATTCATATGATCTGATGCCAACTGTGTTTTGTTTTTTTTTTTTTTTTTTTTTTTTCAAACTAGGGTGCAGGCGAATAGTAGCACAATTATAGACAATATTTTTATTCGTTCTTCAATACTAGATGGGCATCCTGTTAGTAAAAAAGGGAATGGCCTTTCAGACCATAATGCACAAATTTTAACACTAAAAGGTTTTTGTACTCAACCCAATGTCATATTTAGTTACAAAGAACGTAGGAAAGTCAATCCAACAGCAATAGAGTGTTTTTAAAACTTGTCAAGGAACAAGAGTGGCAAGATGTTTATAGTGCCAATAATACAGATGATAAATACAATGCTTTCCATGGCACATTTCTCATGCTCTTTGAGAGTTGTTTTCCATTAGAACATTCTGAATGGGGTACTAGCAGTAATAGACAGCACAGTTGGCTGACTAGTGGGATAATGATTTCATGTAGAACATAGGGCGAATTATATCAAAATGTTAGAAGTAGTCACAATCAAGCTAAATAAAAATTTAGTTTCAACAGGAAATCATACAAATTTCTTCGCAAATACCTTTCTGAGATTGACGTCTGAAATACTCCTCTGTGATACAAACAAGAGAGAGATTGAGTCAATAACTATATCACTGAAGACTAAGGACTCTCATGGATATGATGGAGTGCCTAGAAGCATATTAAAGTACTGTGCTGCACATGTTAGCCCTGTATTTAGCCATATTTGCAATTTTTCCTTTAGAGTTGGTCAGTTTCCTGACCGATTAAAGTACTCATCAGTAAAGCCGCTTTATGAAAAGGGAGAAAGGGATAATATAGATAATTTTAGACCTACTTCTATGCCATCAGTGTTTGCAAAAGTTACCGAAAAGGCTGTGCATGTAAGGTTAATTGATCACTTGATATCACACAATTTGCTGTCAAATGAACAGTTCGGTTTTAGAAGCCGTCTGACAACTGAAAATGCTGTATTCTGGCGTACAGACGTACTTTTATGCAAAATCGTAAGGTCCTAGCTCTTGTCCAATGCACCAAAGCCGACAAATAAGGGAATAACCGATAACTAAAACTTGAATAGTACTGCTTCTTACTGGCTACTACATCTTCTTAGAAGATATTTCTGTGTTATAATATGATGTTTTCAGTTTTCTCCGCATACCGCAACACGCGACATAATTTTGCAGACGATAAATGTAACCGTTTCAGAGAGAAAAGCGGCCAATGTGAAGATGTGGCAATAAAGTCGATTCGATAGCAAATGACGAAAGCGGGCGGATTTCTGAAGTTTTTACTACGTATGAACAGTTTCCACATTCTCCCGTGCAACGTGGTTTCCAGACGTGGTTTCATGCTGAATCTTTAGGTCGTCGGTCATGTGCAATGTACCAAAGCCGGCAAATAAGTGAATAACCGATAACTAAAACTTGACTACTACTGCTTGTTACTGGCCGATAACATCTTCTTAGAAGCTTCTTCTGTGTTCTACTATGGTGCTTTTACTGTCTCCGCATACAGCGGCAAGAGACATAACTTTGCAGACGATGTATGTGACCGATTCAGAGAGAAAATCGACCAATATGACGATCTGGCGTTAAGTCGATTCTTTTGGCAAATGACGAAAACGGGCGGATTTCTCATGGTGTTACTACATATGAAAGCTTTTCTCATTCTCCCGTGCAACGTGGCGTACAGACGTACTTCCATGCAAAATCTTAAGGTCCTAGCTCATGTCCAATGCACCAAGGCGGCAAATAAGTGAATAACCGATAACTAAGCATGTATATTACTGCTTCCTACTTTCGATTATATCTTCTTTGAAGCTTTTTCTTTGTTCTAATATAATGTTTTCAGTTTTTTCCGCATACCCCAACACGCGACATAACTTTACAGACGATAAATGTAACCGTTTCAGAGAGAAAAGTAGCCAATTTGACGATCTGACAATAAGTCGATTCAATGGCAAATGTCGAAAACGGGCGGATTTCTCATGTTGTTAGTACATATGAACACTTTTCACATTCTCCCGTGCAACGTGGCGTACATACGTACTTTCATGCAAAATCTTAAGCTCCTAGCTCATGTCCAACCGTGCGACTGCTAAGGTCGCAGGTTCGAATCATACCTGGGGCATGGATGTGTGTGATCTCCTTGGGTGAGTTAGGTTTAAGTAGTTCTAAGTTCTAGGGGACTAACGACCTCAGCAGTTGAGTCCCATTGTGCTCAGAGCCATTTGAACTGATGTTTAATGCACCAAAGCCGGCAAATAAGTCAATAGTATAGTTCTGCTTGCTACTTTCGATTACATCTTCTTAGAAGCTTTTTTGTGTTCTAATATGATGTTTTCAGTTTCTTCCGCATATTGCAATACGCGACATACATTTCCAGACGATAAATGTAACTGTTTCAGAGAGAAAAGCGGCCAATGTGACGATCTGGCATCAAGTCGATTCGATGGCAAATGACGAAAGCGAGCGGATCTCTCAAATTTTTACTACATATGAACAGTTTTCACATTCCCCCGCGCAATGTGATTTCCAGACGTCGTTTCATGCGAAATCTATAGGTCGTCGGTCATGTCCAATATACCAAACCCGGCAAATAAGTGAATTACCGCTAACTAAATCTAGAATAGTACTGCTTCTTATCGACGATTACATCTTCTTCGAAGCTTTTTCTGTGTTCTAATATAATGTTTTCAGTTTTTTTCCATACCGCAACACGCGACATAATTTTGCAGACGATGGATGTAACCTGTTCAGAGAGAAAAGCGGCCAATGGGACGATCTGGCAATACATTCGACTCTATAGCAAATGATGAAAGCGATCGGGTTTCTTAGGTTTTTACTACATATGAACGCTTTCCACATTCTCCCGTGCAACGTGTCGTACAGACGTACTTTCTTGCAAAATCTTAACGTCCTAGCTCATGTCCAAGGCACAAAAGCCGGCAAATAAGTGAGTAATCGATAACTAGAACTTGACTAGTACTGCTTGTTACTGGCCAATTACATCTTCTTAGAAGCTTCTTCTGTGACTACTATAGTGATTTTAGTATCTGCGCATACCGCGGCAAGCGACATAACTTTGCATACGATGAATGTAACCGTTTCAGAGGGAAAAGCCACCAGTGTGACGATCTGTCATTAAGTCGATTCGATGGCAAATGACGAAAACGGGCGGATTTCTCATGGTGTTACTACATATGAAAACTTTTCTCATTCTCCCGTGCAACGTGGCGTACAGACGTACTTTCATGCAAAATCTTAAGGTCGTAGCTCATGTCCAATGCACCAAAGCCGGCAAATAAGTGAATAAACCGATAACTGAAACTTGAATAGTACTGCTTCTTACTGGCAATTACATCTTCTTTGAAGCTTTTTCTGTATTCTAATATAATGTTTTCAGCTTTTTCCGCATACCGCAACACGCGACATAATTTTGCATACGATAAATGTAACCGTTTCAGAGAGAAAAGCGGCCAATGTTACGATCTGGCATTAAGTCGATTCGAACGCAAATGACGAAAACGGGCCGACTTCTCATGTTGTTACTATTATGTACACCTTTGTCATTCTCCCGTGCAACGTGGCGTACAGACGTAGTTTCATGCAAAATCTTAAGGTTATAGCTCACGTCCAATGCACCAAGCTTGCAAATAAGTGAATAACCGATAGCAAAAACTTGAAAGTACTGCTTCCTACTTTCGATTACATCTTCTTAGAAGCTTTTTTGTGTTCTGATATGATGTTTTCAGTTTTTTCCACATATTGCAAACACTTGGCACAAATTTCCAGACGATAAATGTAACCGTTTCAGAGAGAAAAGCGGCCAATGGGACGATCTGGCAATACATTCGATTCGTTAGCAAATGACGAAAGCGATGGATTTCTCTGGTTTTTACTACATATGAACACTTTCTACATTCTCCCGTGCAACGTGGCGTACAGACGTACTTTCATGCAAAATCCTAAGGTCCTAGCTCATGTCCAATGCAATAAAGCCGCAAGTAAGTGAATAACCGATCGCTTAAACTTGAATAGTACTGCTTCCTACTTTCGATTACATCTTCTTAGAAGCTTTTTTTGTGTTCTAATAAGATGTTTTCAGTTTTTTCCGCATATTGCAATACGCGACATACATTTCCAGACGATAAATGTAACTGTTTCAGAGAGAAAAGCAGCCAATGTGAAGATGTTGCAATAAAATAGATTCGGTAGCAAATGACGAAAGCGGGCGGTTTTCTCCAGTTTTTACTACATATGAACAGTTTCCACATTTCCCCGTGCAATGTGGTTTCCAGACGTCGTTTCATGCAAAATCTTTACGTCGTCGGTCATGTCCAATGTACCAAAGGCGGCAAATAAGTGAATAACCGATAACTAAAACTTGAATAGTACTGCTTCTTATTGGCGATTACATCTTCTTAGAAGCTTTTTCTGTGTTCTAATATGATGTTTTCAGTTCTTTTCCGCATATTGCAACACACGACATAAATTTCCAGACGGTAAATGTAACCTTTTCAGTGAGAAAAGCGGCCAATATGACGCTCTATCATTAATTCGATTAGATGGCAAATGTCGAAAACGGGCGGATTTTTCATGTGGTTACTACATGTGAACACTTTTCACATCCTCCTGTGCATCGTGGTTTCCAGACGTCGTTTCATGCAAAATCATTAGGTCGTCGGTCATGTCCAATGTACCAAAGCCGGCAAATATGTGAATAACTGATAACTAACACTTGAATAACACTGCTTGTTACTGGCCGATTACATTTTCTTAGAAGCATCCTCTGTGTTCTACTATTTTGCCTTTAGTGTCTGCGCATACCGCGGCAATCGACGTAACTTTGCAGACGATGAATGTAACAGTTTCAAAGAGAAAAGCGGCCAATGTGACGATCTGGCATTAAGTCGATTCGAAGGATAATGTCGAAAACGGTCGGATTTCTCATGTTGTTACTACATATGAACATCTTTTACATTCACCCGTGCAACGTGGCGTACAGAGGTACTCTCATGCAAAATCTTAAGGTCCTTGCTCATGTCCAATGCACCAAGGCGGAAAATAAGTGAATAACCGATAACTAAAGCTTGTATATTACTGCTTCCTACTTTCGATTACATCTTCTTAGAAGCTTTTTCTGTGTTCTAATATTATGTTTTCAGTTTTTTCCGCATATTGCAATAAGCGACATAAATTTCCAGGCGATAAATGTAACTGTTTCAGAGAGAAAAGCGGCCAATGTGAAGATCTGGTAATACTTTCGATTCGATAGCAAACGACGAAAGCGATTGAATTCCTCAGGTTATTACTACGTATGAACACTTTCCACATTCTCCCGTGCAACGTGGCGTACAGACGTACTTTCATGCAAAATCTTAAGGTCCTAGTTCATGTCCAACCGTGCGACTGCTAAGGTCGCAGGTTCGAATCCTGCCTGGGGCATGGATGTGTGTGATCTCCTTAGGTGCGTTAGGTTTAAGTAGTTCTAAGTTGTAGGGGACTAATGATCTCAGCAGTTGAGTCCCATTGTGCTCAGAGCCATTTAAACTGATGTCCAATGCACCAAAGCCGGCAAATTAGTAAATAACCGATAGCTAAAACGTGAATAGTACTGCTTCCTACATTCGATTATATCTTCTTAGAAGCTTTTTTCGTGATCTAATATGATTTCTTCAGTTTTTTCCTCATATTGCAATACGCGACATACATTTCCAGACGATAAATGTAATTGTGTCAGAGAGAAAAGCTGCCAATGTGAAGATGTGGCAATATAATAGATTCGGTAGCAAATGACGAAAGCTGGCGGTTTTCTGTAGTTTTTACTACATATGAACAGTTTCCACATTCCCCCGTGCAAAGTGGTTTCCAGACGTCGTTTCATGCAAAACTTTAGGTCGTCGGTCATGTCCAATGTACCAAAGGTGGCAAATATGTGAATAACCGACAACTAAATCTTGAATAGTGCTGCTTCTTATTGGCGATTACATCTTCGTAGAATGTGCTTCTCTATTATACTATGTTGCTTTTGTGTCTCCACATACTGCGGCAAGTGACATATCTTTGCAGACGATCAATGTCTTTACTACATATGAACACTTTTCACATTTTCATATGCAACGCGTCTGCTAGACCTCCCCTCATGCAAAATCTTAAGGTACTAACTCATGTACAAGGCACCAAAGTCGGCTAAATATTCAATTTTCGGTAATTAAAACTTGAATTGTATTGCTTCTTGCCGGCTACTACATCAACTTAGAAGCTTCTTCTGTGTTCTACTATGGTGCTTTTAGTGTCTCCGCATACCTCAGAACGCAACATAGCTTTGCACACGATAAATGTAACCGTTTCAGAGAGAAGAGCAGCCAATGTGACGATCTGGCATAAAGTAGATTCGATAGCAAATGACGAAAACGAACGAATTTCTCTGGTTTTTACTACATATGAACAATCTTCACATTCTCCCATGCAACGTGGCTGCTAGTCCTCCCTTCATGCAAAATCTTAAAGTTCTAGCTCATGTCTAAGGCACCAAAGCCGGCTAAAATATCACAAGTCGATAACTGATTTTGAGTCGTACTGCTTCTTACTGGTTATTAATTCAACTTAAAAGCTTCTTCTGTGTTCTACTATGGTACTTTTAGTGTCTTCGCATTCCGCAGCACGCGACATAGTTTTGCACACGATAAATGTAACCGTTTCATACAGAAGAGCGGCAAATGTGACTATCTGACACTAAGTCGATTCGATAGCAAATGACGAAAACGGGCGGATCTCTTACGTTTTTACTACATATGAATTCTTTTCACATTCTCCCGTACAACGGGCTGATAGCCCTCCCTTCATGCAACATCTTAAGGTTCTTGCTCATGTCCAAGGCACCAAAACCGGCTAAAAATCCAAAATCGATAACTAAAACTTAAATTGTACTGCTTCTTACTGTCTATTACATAAACTTAGAAGTTTCTTCTGTGTTCCACTACTGTGCTTTCAGTGTATCCGCATATCGCAGCACGCGACATAGCTTTGCACACGATACATGTAACCGTTTCAGAGAGAAGTGTGGCCAAAGTAAGGATCTGACATTAAGTCGATTCAATAGCAAATGACCAAAACGGGCGGATTTCTCAGGTTTTTACTACATATGAACACTCTTCACATTGTCCCGTGCAACGTGGCTGCTAGTCCTCCATTCATGAAAAATCTTAATGTCCAAGCTCATGTCCAAGGCACCAAAGCCGGCTAAAAAGTCAAAAATCGATAACTAAACTTGAGTTGTACTGCTTCTTACTTGCTATTACATCAACTTATAATCTTATTCTGTGTTCTACTATGGTGCTTTTAGTGTCTCCGCATATCGCAGCACGCAACATAGCTTTGCACACGATAAATGTAACCGTTTGAGAGAGAATAGCGGCCAAAGTGACCATCTGACATTAACTCGATCCGATAGCAAATGACGAAACGGGCAGATTTATTAGGTTGTTTCTACATATGAACACTTTTCACATTCCCACGCACAACGTGGCTGCTAGTCATCCCTTCATGCAACATCTTAAGGTACTAACTCAAGTCCAAGTCACCAAACCAGGCTAGTGAGTAAATAATCGGTAACTAAAACTAGAATTGTAGTACTCCTTACTACCCGATTATATCAACTTAGAAACTTTTTCTGTGTACGACCATGATTCATTTAGTGTCTCCGCATACTTCAAAACGCTACATAGTTTGGAAGACGATAAATGAAACCGTTTCAGAGATATGAGCCTCCAATGATTCGATCGTTCATTATGTCGATTCGATAGCAAATGAAGAAAACGGGAGGATTTCTGAGGGTTTTACAACATATGAACACATTTCACATTCACCCGTGCAACGCGGATGCTAGTCCTCCCTTCATGCAAAATCTTAAGGTCCTAGCTCATTTCCAAGGCACCGAAGAAGGGAAAAACGTCAGTAATCGATAACTAAAACTTAGATTTTACTGCTTCTTACTGGCTATTACATCAACTTAGAAGTTTCTTCTGTGTTCTACTATGGTGCTTTCATTGTCTCCGCATTCCGCATTTCCGAGAGAAGAGCGGCCACTGTGACGATGTGACATTAAGTCGTTTGGAAAGCTAATGACGAAAACTGGCAAATTTTTCAGGTTTTTACTACATATGAACACCTTTCACATTCTCCCTTGCAACGTAGCTGCTATTCCTCCATTCATACAAAATTTTAAGGTCCTAGCTAATGTCCAAGGCACCAAAGCCGGCTAAAAAGTCAAAAATCAATAACTAAAACTTGAATTGTAAAGCTTCTTACTGGCTATTACATCACCTTAGAAGCTTCTTCTGTGTTCTACTATGGGGCTTTTAGTGTCTCCGCATTCCGCAGCACGCGACATATCTTTGCACACGATAAATGTAACCGTTTCAGGGAGAAGAGGAGCCAATGTGACGATCTGACATTAAGACGATTCGATAGCAAGTGAAGAAAACGGGCGGATTTCTTAGGTTTTTACTACATATGAACAATTTTCACATTCTCCCGTGCACCAAATCCGCCTTAAAAGTAAAAAATCGTTAACTAAAACTTGAATTGTACTGCTTCATATTGGCTATTACATCAACGTAGAAGCTTCTTCTGCGGTCTACTATGGTGTTTTAGTGTCTCCGCATTCCGCAGCACGCGACATAGCTTTTCACACGTTAAATGTAACCGTTTTAGAGAGAATAGCGGCCAATGTGACCATTTGCCATTAAGTCGATTCGATAGGAAATGACGAAAACGGGCAGATTTATTAGGTTGTTACTACATATGAACACTTTTCACAATCTCCCGTGCGACGTGGCTGCGAGTCCTCCCTTCATGCAAAATCTTAAAGTTCTAGCTCATGTCTAAGGCACCAAAGCCGGCTAAAAAATCCAAAATCGATAACTAAACTTGAGTTGTACTGCTTCTTACTTGCTATTACATCAACTTATAATCTTATTCTGTGTTCTACTATGGTGCTTTAAGTGTCTCCGCATATCGCAGCACGCGACATAGCTTTGCACACGATACATGTAACCGTTTCAGAGAGAAGTGTGGCCAAGGTAAGGATCTGACATTAAGTCGATTCAATAGCAAATGACCAAAACGGGCGGATTTCTCAGGTTTTTACTACATATGAACACTCTTCACATTGTCCCGTGCAACGTGGCTGCTAGTGCTCCATTCATGAAAAATCTTAATGTCCAAGCTAATGTCCAAGGCACCAAAGCCGGCTAAAAAGTCAAAAATCGATAACTAAACTTGAGTTGTACTGCTTCTTACTTGCTATTACATCAACTTATAATCTTATTCTGTGTTCTACTATGGTGCTTTTAGTGTCTCCGCATATCACAGCACGCAACATAGCTTAGCACACGATAAATGTAACCGTTTGAGAGAGAATAGCGGCCAATGTGACCATCTGACATTAACTCAATTCGATAGCAAATGACGAAAACGGGCAGATTTATTAGGTTGTTTCTACATATGAACACTTTTCACATTCCCCCGCGCAACGTGGCTGCTAGTACTCCCTTCATGCAACATCTTAAGGTCCTAGCTCATGTCCAGGCACCAAAGCCGGCTAAAAAGTCAAAAATCGTTCACTAAAACTTGAATTGTACTGCTTCTTATTGGCTATTACATCAACTTAGAAGCTTCTTCTGTGGTCTAGTGTCTCCGCGTTCCGCAGCACGCGACATAGCTTTTCACACGTTAAATGTAACCGTTTCAGAGAGAAGAGAGGCCAATGTGACGATATGACATTAAGACGAATCGATAGCACAGGAACCAAAACGGTCGGATTTCCTAGGTTTTTACTACATTTGAACACTTTTCACATTCGCCCGTGGAACGTGGCTGCTAGTCATCCCTTCATAGAAATTCTTAAGGTCCTAGCTCATGTCCAACGAACCAAAGCCGGCTAAAAAGTCAATAATCTATAGCTAAAACTATTATATTACTGCTTCTTACTGACTATTACATCAACTTAGAACCTTCTTCCGTGTTCTACTATGGTACATTTAGATTCTCCGCATTCCGCAGCACGCGAAATAGCTTTGCACACGATAAATGTAACCGTATCATAGAGAAGAGCGGCCAATGTGACCATCTGACATTAAGACGATTCGATAGCATATGACGAAAACGGGCGGATTTCCTAGGTTTTTACTACATATGAACACTCTCCACATTCTCCCGTGCAACGTGGCTGCTAGTCCTCCCTTCATGCAAAATCTTAAGGTCCTAGATAATGTCCAAGGCACCAAAGCTGGCTAAAAAGTCAAAACTCGTTAACTAAAACTTGAAATGTACTGCTTCTTATTGGCTATTACATCAACATAGAAGCTTCTTCTGTGGTCTACTATGGTGCTTTTAGTGTCTCCGCTTTCCACAGCAAGCGACATAGCTTTGCACACGTTAAATGTAACCGTTTCAGAGAAAAGAGCGGCCAATGTGACCATCTGACATTAAGTCGATTCAATAGCAAATGACGAAAACGGGCGGATTTATTAGGTTGTTATTAGATATGAAAACTTTTCACATTCACCCGTGCAACGTTTCTGCTAGTCCTCCCTGCATGCAAAATCGTAAGGTCCTAGCTCATGTCCAAGGCACCGAAGCCGGCTAAAAAGTCAAAAATCGATAATTAAATTTTATTTGTACTGCTTCTTACTGGCCATTACATCAACTTAGAAGCTTCTTCTGTGTTCTACTATGGTGCTTTTAGTGTCTCCGTATATCGCAGCACGCGACATAGCTTTGCACGCGATAAATGTAACCGTTTCACAGAGAAGAGCGGCCAATGTGACTATATGACATTAAGTTGATTCGATAGCAAATGACGAAAACGGGCGGATTTCTTAGGTTTTTACTACATATGAACACTTTTCACATTCTTTCGTGCAACGTTGGTGCTAGTCCTCCCTTCATGCAAAATCTTAAGGTCCTACCTCATTTGTAAGGCGCCAAAGCCGGCTAAAAAGCCAAAAATCGAAAACTAAACTTTAATTGTACTGCTTTATACTGGCTATTACTTCAACTTAGAAGCTTCTTCTGTGTTCTACTATGGGGATTTTGGTGTCTCCGCATTCCGCAGCACGCGACATAGCTTTGCACCCGATAAATGTAACCGTTTCGGAGAGAAGAGCGGCCAATGTGACGATCTGATATAAAATCGAATCGATAGCAAACGACGAAAACGGGCGGATGTCTTAGGTTTTTACTACATATGAACACTTTTCACATTCTCCCGTGCAACGTGGCTGCTAGTCCTCCCATAATACAAATTCTTAATTTCCTAGCTCATGTCCAAGGCACCAAAGACGACTAAAAAGTCAATAATCGATAGCTGAAACAATTATTTTACGGCTTCTTACTGTCTATTACGTCAACTTAGAAGCTTGTTCTGTGTTCTACTATGGTGCTTGTAGTGTCTCCGCATTCCGCAGCACGCGACATAGCTTAGAACACGATAAATGTAACCGTTTCAGAGAGAAGAGCGACCAGTGTGACGATCTGACATTAAGTCTTTTCGATAGCAAATGACGACAACGGGCGGATTCCTTAGGTTTTTACTACATGCGATCTCTTTTCACATTCTCCAGTGCAACGTGGCTGTTAGTCCTCCCTTCATGCAAAATATTAAGTTCCTACCTCATGTCCAAGGCACCAAAGCCGGCTAAAAATTCAAAAATCGATAGCTAAATTTGAGTTCTTCTGCTTCTTACTGGCTACTACATCAACTTAGAAGCTTTTTCTGTGTTCTACTATGGTGCTTTTAGTGTCTCCGCATATCGCAGCACGCAACATAGCTTTGCACACGATAAATGTAACCGTTTCAGAGAGAAGAGCGGCCAATGTGACGATCTGATATAAAGTCGAATCGATGGCAAATGACGAAAACAAGCGGATTACTTAGTTTTTTACTATATTCGATCACTTTTCACATTCTCCCGTGCAACGTGGCTGCTAGTCCTCCCTTTATAGACATTCTTAAGGTCCTAGCTCATGTTCAAGGCACCAAAGCCGGCTAAAAAGTTAATAATCGATAACTAAAACGATTATTTTACGGCTTCTTACTGGCTATTACGTCAACTTGGAAGCTTCTTCTGTGTTCTACTATGGTGCTTGTAGTGTCTCCGCATATCGCAGCACGCGACGTAGCTTTCCACACGATAAATGTAACCGTTTCATATAGAACAGCCTCCAATGTGACCATCTGACATTAAGTCGATTCGATAGCAAATGACGAAAGCGTTCGGATTTCTTAGGTTTTTACTACATATGAACACGTTTCACATTCTCCCGTGCAACGTGGCTGCTAGTCCTCCCTGCATGTAAATTCTTAAGTTCCTACCTCATGTCCAAGGCACCAAAGCCGGCTAAAAATTCAAAAATCGATAACTAAATTTGAGTTCTACTGCTACTTAATGTCTATTACATCAACTTAGAAGCTTTTTTGTGTTCTACTATGGTGCTTTTAGAGTCTCCGCATATCGCAGCACGCAACATAGCTTTGCACACGATATATGTAACCGTTTCGGAGAGAAGAGCGGCCAATGTGACGATCTGACATTAAGTCGAGTCGATAGCAAATGACGAAAACGGGCGGATTTCTTAGTTTCTTACTACATATGGACACGTTTCACATTCTCCCGTCCAACGTGGTTGCGAGTCCTCCCTTCATGCAAAATCTTAAGGTACTAGTTCATGTCCAAGGCACCAAAGCCGGCTAAAAATTTAAAAATCGATCGCTAAAACTTAAATTGTACTGCTCCTTGCTGGCTATTACATCAACTTAGAAGCTTCTTCTTTGTTCTACTATGGGGATTTTGGTGTCTCCGCATTCCGCAGCACGCGACATAGCTTTGCACCCGATAAATGTAACCGTTTCGGAGAGAAGAGCGGCCAATGTGACGATCTGACATTAAGTCGAGTCGATAGCAAGTGACGAAAACGGACGAATTTCTCAGGTTTTTACTACATATGAACACTTTTCACATTCTCCCGTGCGAGATGGCTGCTAGTCCTCCCATAATACAAATTCTTAATTTCTTAGCTCATGTCCAAGGCACCAAAGACGACTAAAAAGTCAATAATCGATAGCTGAAACAATTATTTTACGGCTTCTTACTGTCTATTACGTCAACTTAGAAGCTTGTTCTGTGTTCTACTATGGTGCTTGTAGTGTCTCCGCATTCCGCAGCACGCGACATAGCTTAGAACACGAAAAATGTAACCGTTTCAGAGAGAAGAGCGACCAGTGTGACGATCTGACATTAAGTCTTTTCGATAGCAAATGACGACAACGGGCGGATTCCTTAGGTTTTTACTACATGCGATCTCTTTTCACATTCTCCAGTGCAACGTGGCTGTTAGTCCTCCCTTCATGCAAAATATTAAGATCCTACCTCATGTCCAAGGCACCAAAGCCGGCTAAAAATTCAAAAATCGATAGCTAAATTTGAGTTCTTCTGCTTCTTACTGGCTATTACATCAACTTAGAAGCTTTTTCTGTGTTCTACTATGGTGCTTTTAGTGTCTCCGCATATCGCAGCACGCAACATAGCTTTGCACACGATAAACGTAACCGTTTCAGAGAGAAGAGCGGCCAATGTGACGATCTATTATAAAGTCGAATCGATGGCAAATGACGAAAACAAGCGGATTACTTAGTTTTTTACTACATTCGATCACTTTTCACATTCTCCCGTGCAACGTGGCTGCTAGTGCTCCCTTTATAGACATTCTTAAGGTCCTAGCTCATGTTCAAGGCACCAAAGCCGGCTAGAAAGTTAATAATCGATAACTAAAACGATTATTTTACGGCTTCTTACTGGCTATTACGTCAACTTGGAAGCTTCTTCTGTGTTCTACTATGGTGCTTGTAGTGTCTCCGCATATCGCAGCACGCGACGTAGCTTTCCACACGATAAATGTAACCGTTTCATATAGAACGGCCTCCAATGTGACCATCTGACATTAAGTCGATTCGATAGCAAATGACGAAAGCGTTCGGATTTCTTAGGTTTTTACTACATATGAACACGTTTCACATTCTCCCGTGCAACGTGGCTGCTAGTCCTTCCTGCATGTAAATTCTTAAGTTCCTACCTCATGTCCAAGGCACCAAAGCCGGCTAAAAATTCAAAAATCGATAACTAAATTTGAGTTCTACTGCTTCTTAATGTCTATTACATCAACTTACAAGCTTTTTTGTGTTCTACTATGGTGCTTTTAGAGTCTCCGCATATCGCAGCACGCAACATAGCTTTGCACACGATATATGTAACCGTTTCGGAGAGAAGAGCGGCCAATGTGACGATCTGACATTAAGTCGAGTCGATAGCAAGTGACGAAAACGGACGAATTTCTCAGGTTTTTACTACATATGAACACTTTTCACATTCTCCCGTGCGAGATGGCTGCTAGTCCTCCCTTCATGCAAAATCATAAGGTCCTAGCTCATGTCCAAGGCACCAAATCCGGCTGTAAAGTCAACAATCGATAATTAAAACTTGTATTGTACTGCTTCTTACTGGTTATTACATCAACTTAGAAGCTCCTTCTGTGTTCTACTATTGTGCTTTAATGGCTCCGAGTTTCGCAGCACGCAACAAAGCTTTGCGCACGATAAATGTAACCGTTTCAGAGAGAAGAGCGGCCAATGTGACGATCTGATATAAAATCGAATCGATAGCAAACGACGAAAACGGGCGGATGTCTTAGGTTTTTACTACATATGAACACTTTTCACATTCTCCCGTGCAACGTGGCTGCTAGTCCTCCCATAATACAAATTCTTAATTTCCTAGCTCATGTCCAAGGCACCAAAGACGACTAAAAAGTCAATAATCGAAAGCTGAAACAATTATTTTACGGCTTCTTACTGTCTATTACGTCAACTTAGAATCTTGTTCTGTGTTCTACTATGGTGCTTGTAGTGTCTCCGCATTCCGCAGCACGCGACATAGCTTAGAACACGATAAATGTAACCGTTTCAGAGAGAAGAGCGACCAGTGTGACGATCTGACATTAAGTCTTTTCGATAGCAAATGACGACAACGGGCGGATTCCTTAGGTTTTTACTACATGCGATCTCTTTTCACATTCTCCAGTGCAACGTGGCTGTTAGTCCTCCCTTCATGCAAAATATTAAGATCCTACCTCATGTCCAAGGCACCAAAGCCGGCTAAAAATTCAAAAATCGATAGCTAAATTTGAGTTCTTCTGCTTCTTACTGGCTATTACATCAACTTAGAAGCTTTTTCTGTGTTCTACCATGGTGCTTTTAGTGTCTCCGCATATCGCAGCACGCAACATAGCTTTGTACACGATAAATGTAACCGTTTCAGAGAGAAGAGCGGCCAATGTGACGATCTGATATAAAATCGAATCGATAGCAAACGACGAAAACGGGCGGATGTCTTAGGTTTTTACTACATATGAACACTTTTCACATTCTCCCGTGCAACGTGGCTGCTAGTCCTCCCATAATACAAATTCTTAATTTCCTAGCTCATGTCCAAGGCACCAAAGACGACTAAAAAGTCAATAATCGATAGCTGCAACAATTATTTTACGGCTTCTTACTGTCTATTACGTCAACTTAGAAGCTAGTTCTGTGTTCTACTATGGTGCTTGTAGTGTCTCCGCATTCCGCAGCACGCGACTTAGCTTAGAACACGATAAATGTAACCGTTTCAGAGAGAAGAGCGACCAGTGTGACGATCTGACATTAAGTCTTTTCGATAGCAAATGACGACAACGGGCGGATTCCTTAGGTTTTTACTACATGCGATCTCTTTTCACGTTCTCCAGTGCAACGTGGCTGTTAGTCCTCCCTTCATGCAAAATATTAAGATCCTACCTCATGTCCAAGGCACCAAAGCCGGCTAAAAATTCAAAAATCGATAGCTAAATTTGAGTTCTTCTGCTTCTTACTGGCTATTACATCAACTTAGAAGCTTTTTCTGTGTTCTACTATGGTGCTTTTAGTGTCTCCGCATATCGCAGCACGCAACATAGCTTTGCACACGATAAATGTAACCGTTTCAGAGAGAAGAGCGGCCAATGTGACGATCTGATATAAAGTCGAATCGATGGCAAATGACGAAAACAAGCGGATTACTTAGTTTTTTACTACATTCGATCACTTTTCACATTCTCCCGTGCAACGTGGCTGCTAGTCCTCCCTTTATAGACATTCTTAAGGTCCTAGCTCATGATCAA
This sequence comes from Schistocerca gregaria, assembly GCF_023897955.1. Lineage (NCBI taxonomy): Eukaryota > Metazoa > Arthropoda > Insecta > Orthoptera > Acrididae > Schistocerca > Schistocerca gregaria. The sequence goes on along the minus strand of NW_026061850.1, from coordinate 6,317,130 downwards.
GGCACCAAAGCCGGCTAAAAAGTTAATAATCGATAACTAAAACGATTATTTTACGGCTTCTTACTGGCTATTACGTCAACTTGGAAGCTTCTTCTGTGTTCTACTATGGTGCTTGTAGTGTCTCCGCATATCGCAGCACGCGACGTAGCTTTCCACACGATAAATGTAACCGTTTCATATAGAACAGCCTCCAATGTGACCATCTGACATTAAGTCGATTCGATAGCAAATGACGAAAGCGTTCGGATTTCTTAGGTTTTTACTACATATGAACACGTTTCACATTCTCCCGTGCAACGTGGCTGCTAGTCCTTCCTGCATGTAAATTCTTAAGTTCCTACCTCATGTCCAAGGCACCAAAGCCAGCTAAAAATTCAAAAATCGATAACTAAATTTGAGTTCTACTGCTTCTTAATGTCTATTACATCAACTTACAAGCTTTTTTGTGTTCTACTATGGTGCTTTTAGAGTCTCCGCATATCGCAGCACGCAACATAGCTTTGCACACGATATATGTAACCGTTTCGGAGAGAAGAGCGGCCAATGTGACGATCTGACATTATGTCGAGTCGATAGCAAATGACGAAAACGGGCGGATTTCTTAGTTTCTTACTACATATGGACACGTTTCACATTCTCCCGTGCAACGTGGTTGCGAGTCCTCCCTTCATGCAAAATCTTAAGGTACTAGTTCATGTCCAAGGCACCAAAGCCGGCTAAAAATTTAAAAATCGATCGCTAAAAGTTAAATTGTACTGCTCCTTGCTGGCTATTACATCAACTTAGAAGCTTCTTCTGTGTTCTACTATGGGTATTTTGGTGTCTCCGCATTCCGCAGCACGCGATATAGCTTTGCACCCGATAAATGTAACCGTTTCGGAGAGAAGAGCGGCCAATGTGACGATCTGATATAAAGTCGAATCGATAGCAAACGACGAAAACGGGCGGATGTCTTAGGTTTTTACTACATATGAACACTTTTCACATTCTCCCGTGCAACGTGGCTGCTAGTCCTCCCATAATACAAATTCTTAATTTCCTAGCTCATGTCCAAGGCACCAAAGACGACTAAAAAGTCAATAATCGATAGCTGAAACAATTATTTTACGGCTTCTTACTGTCTATTACGTCAACTTAGAATCTTGTTCTGTGTTCTACTATGGTGCTTGTAGTGTCTCCGCATTCCGCAGCACGCGACATAGCTTAGAACACGATAAATGTAACCGTTTCAGAGAGAAGAGCAACCAGTGTGACGATCTGACATTAAGTCTTTTCGATAGCAAATGACGACAACGGGCGGATTCCTTAGGTTTTTACTACATATGAACACCTTTCACAGTCTCCCGTGCAACGTGGCTGCTAGTCCTCCCTTCATGCAAAATCGTAAGGTCCTAGCTAATTTCCAAGGCACCAAAGCTGTCTAAAATGTCAAAAACCGATAACTAAACTTGAATTGTACTGCTTCTTACTGGCTATTACATCAACTTAGAAGTTTCATTTGTGTTCTACTGCGGCGCTTTTAGTGTCTCCGCATATCGCAGCACGCGACATAGCTTTGCACACGATAAATGTAACCATTTCAGAGAGAAGAGCAGCCAATGTGACGATTTGTTATTAAGTCAATTCGACAGCAAATGACGAAAACTTTCGGATTTCTTAGATTTTTACTACATTTGAACACATATCATATTCTCCCGTGCAAGGTGGCTTCTAGTCCTCCCTTCATACAAATTCTTAAGGTCCTAGCTCATGTCCAAGGCACCAAAGCCGGCTAAAAAGTCAATAATCGATAGCTAAAATTATTATTTTACGTCTTCTTACTGGCTATTACGTCAACTTAGAAGCTTATTCTGTGTTCTACTATGGTGCTTGTAATGTCTCCGCATTCCGCAGCACGCGACATAGCTTTGCACACGATAAATGTAACCGTTACAGAGAGAAGAGCGGCCAATGTGACGATCTGACATTAAGTCGGTTCGATAGCAAATGACGAAAACGGGCGGATGTCTTAGTTTTTTACAACATATGAACACTTTTCACATTCTCCCGTGCATCGTGGCTGCTAGTCCACTCTTCATGCAAATTCCTAAGGTCCTAGCTCAGTCAAGGCACCAAAGCCGTCTAAAAAGTCAAAAATCGATAACTAAAACTTGAATTGTTATGCCTCTTAGTGTTTTTTACATCAACTTAGAAACTACTTCTGTGTTCTACTATGGTACGTTTAGTGTCTGCGCATTCCGCAGCACGCCACATAGTTTTGCACACGATAAATATAACCGTTTCATTGTGAAGAGCGTCCAATGTGACGACCTGACATTAAGTCGATTCGATATGAAATGACGAAAACGAGCGGATTTCTTAGGTTTTTACTATATTCGATCACTTTTCACATTCTCCCGTGCAACGTGGCTGCTAGTCCTTCCTTCATGCAAAATCTTAAGCTCCTAGCTCATGTCCAAGGCACCAAAGCCGGATAAAAAGTCAAAGATTGATAACTAAAACTTGAATTATACTGCTTCTTACTGGTTATTACGTCAACTTAGAAGCTCCTTCTGTGTTCTACTATGGTGCTTTTAGTGTCTCCGAATTCCGCAGTATGCGACATAGTATTGCACACGATAAATGTAACCGTTTCAGAGAGAAGAGCGGCCAATGTGACGATCTGACATTAAGTCGATTAGATAGTAAATGACGAAAACGGGCGGATTTCTATGTTTTTACTACATATGTACACTTTTCACATTCTCCCGTGTAACGTAGCTAATAGTCCTCCCTTCATGCAAAATCTTAAGTTCCTAGCTCATGTCCAAGGCACCAAAGCCGTCTAAACAGTTAATAATCGATAGCTAAAACTATTATTTTACGGCTTCTTACTGGCTATTACGTCAACTTGGAAGCTTCTTCTCTGTTCTACTATGGTGCTTGTAGTGTCTCCGCATATCGCAGCACGCGACATAGCTTTGCACACGATAAATGTAACCATTTCAGAGAGAAGAGCATCCAATGTGACGATCTGACATTACGTCGATACGATAGCAAAAGACGAAAACGAGCGGATTTCTTAGGTTTTTACTACATATGAACACTTTTCACATTCTCCCGTGCAACGTGGCTGCTAGTCCTCCCTTCATGCAAAATCGTAAGGTCCTAACTCATGGCCAAGACACCAAAGCCGGCTAAAAAGTCAAATATCGATAACTAAACTTGAATTGTACTGCTTCTTACTCGCTGTTACATCAACTTAGAAGCTTCTTCTGTGTTCTGCTATGGTGCTTTTAGTGTCTCCGCATATCGCAGCACGCAACATAGCTTTGCACACGATAAATGTAACCGTTTCAGAGAAAAGAGCGGCCAATGTGACGATCTGACATTAAGACAAATCGACAGCAAATGACGAAGACGGGGTGATTTCTTAAGTTTTTTCTACATATGAACACTTTTCACATTCTCACGTGCAACGTGGCTGCTAGTCCTCCTTTTATACAAATTCTTAAGGTCCTAGCTCATGCCCAAGGCACCAAAGCCGGCTACAAAGTTAATAATCGATAGCTAAAACTACATTCCTGGAAATGGAAAAAAGAACACATTGTCACCGGTGTGTCAGACCCACCATACGTGCTCCTGACATTGCGAGACGGATGTACAAGCAATGATCACACGCACGGCACAGCGGACACACCAGGAATTGCGGTGTTGGCCGTCGAATGGCGCTAGCTGCGCAGCATTTGTGCACCGCCGCCGTCAGTGTCAGCCAGTTTGCCGTGGCATACGGAGCTCCATCGCAGTCTTTAACACTGGTAGCATGCCGCGACAGCGTGGACGTGAACCGTATGTGCAGTTGACGGACTTTGAGCGAGGGCGTATAGTGGGCATGAGGGAGGCCGGGTGGCCGTACCGCCGAATTGCTCAACACGTGGGGCGTGAGGTCTCCACAGTACATCGATGTTGTCGCCAGTGGTCGGCGGAAGGTGCACGTGCCCGTCGACCTGGGACCGGACCGCAGCGACGCACGGATGCACGCCAAGACCGTAGGATCCTACGCAGTGCCGTAGGGGACCGCACCGCCACTTCCCAGCAAATTGGGGACACTGTTGCTCCTGGGGTATCGGCGAGCACCATTCGCAACCGTCTCCATGAAGCTGGGCTGCGGTCCCGCACACCGTTAGGCCGTCTTCCGCTCACGCCCCAACATCGTGCAGCCCGCCTCCAGTGGTGTCGCGACAGTCGTGAATAGAGGGACGAATGGAGACGTGTCGTCTTCAGCGATGAGAGTCGCTTCTGCCTTGGTGCCAATGATGGTCGTATACGTGTTTGGCGCCGTGCAGGTGAGCGCCACAATCAGGACTGCATATGACCGAGGCACACAGGGCCAACACCCGGCAACATGGTGTGGGGAGCGATCTCCTACACTGCCCGTACACCTCTGTGATCGTCGAGGGGACACTGAATAGTGCACGCTACATCCAAACCGTCATCGAACCCATCGTTCTACCACTCCTAGACCGGCAAGGGAACTAGCTGTTCCAACAGGACAATGCACGTCCGCATGAATCCCGTACCACCCTACGTGCTCTAGAAGGTGTAAGTCAACTACCCTGGCCAGCAAGATCTCCGGATCTGTCCCCCATTGAGCATGTTTGAGACTGGATGAAGCGTCGTCTCACGCGGTCTGCACGTCCAGCACGAACGCTGGTCCAACTGAGGCGCCAGGTGGAAATGGCATGGCAAGCCGTTCCACAGGACTACATCCAGCATCTCTATGATCGTCTCCATGGGAGAATAGCAGCCTGCATTGCTGCGAAAGGTGGATATACAATGTACTAGTGCCGACATTGTGCACGATCTGTTGCCTGTGTCTATGTGCCTGTGGTTCTGTCAGTGTGATCATGTGATGTACCTGACCCCCAGTAATGTGTCAATAAAGTTTCCCCTTCCTGGGACAATGAATTCACGGTGTTCTTATTTCAATTTCCAGGAGTGTATTATTTTACCGCTTCTTACTGGCTATTACTTCAACTTAGAAGCTTCTTCTTTATTCTACTATGGTGCTTGTAGTGTTTCCGCATATCGCAGCACGCGACATAGCTTTGCACACGATAAATGTAACCGTTTCAGAGAGAAGAGAATCCAATGTGACGATCTGACATTAAGTCGATTCGATAGCAACTGACGAAAACGGGCGGATTTCTTATGTTTTTACTACATTTGAACACATTTCACCTTCTCCCGAGCAACGTGGCTGCTAGTCCTCCCTGCATACAAATTCTTAAGGTCCTACCTCATGTCGAAGGCACCAAAGCCGCCTAAAAATTCAAAAATCGATATCTAAATTTGAGTTCTACTGCGACTTACTGGCTATTACATCAACTTAGAAGCTTTACTGTGTTCTACTATGGTGCTTTTTGTGTCTCTGCATATTGCAGCACGCAACATAGCTTTGCACACGATTAATGTAACCGTTTCAGAGACAAGAGCGGTCAATTTGACGATCTGATATAAAGTCGAATCGTTAGCAAATGACGAAAAAGGGTGGATTTCTTAGGTTTTTACTACATATGAACACTTTTCACATTCTCCCGTGCAACGTGGCGGCTAGTCCTCCCTTCATGCAAAATCTTAAAGTCGTAGCTCATGTCCAAGGCACCAAAGCCGGCTAAAAAGTCAAAAATCGATAACTAAAACTTGAATGGTACTGCTTCTTACTGGTTATTACATCAACTTAGAAGCTACTTCTGTGTTCTACTATGGTGCTTTTAGTGTCTCCGCATATCGCAGCTCGCAACATAGCTTTGCACACGATAAATGTATCCGTTTCAGAGTGAAGAGCGGCCAATGTGACGATCTGACATTAAGTCGATTCGATAGCAAATGACGAAAACGGCGGATTTCTTAGGTTTTTACTACATATGAACACTCTTCACATGCTCCCGTGCCACGTGGCTGCTAGTGCTCCCTTCATGCAAAATCGTAAAGTCCTAGCTCAGTCCAGATCACCAAAGCCGGCTAAAAAGTCAAAAATCGGTAACTGAACTTGAATTGCACTGCTGCTTACTGGCTATTACATCAACTTAAAAGCTTCTTCTGTGTTCTACTGTGGTGCTTTTAGTGTCCCCGCATATGGCAGCACGCGACATAGCTTTGCACACGATAAATGTAGCCGTTTCAAAGAGAAGAGCGGCCAATGTGACGATCTGACATTAAGTCAATTCGATAGCAAATGTTGAGAACGGACGAATTTCTTAGGTTTTTACTACATATGAACACTTTTCACATTCTCCCGTGCAACGTGGCTGCTAGTCCTCCCTTCATGCAAAATCGTAAGGTCCTAGCTCATGTCCAAGGCACCAAAGCTGGCTAAAAATTAAAAAATCGATCACTAAAACTGAAATTGTACTGCTATTTACTGGCTATTACATCAACTTAGAAGCTTATTCTGTGTACTACAATGGGGCTTTTAGTGTCTCCACATATCGCAGCACGCCACATAGTTTTGCACACGATAAATGTATCCGTTTCAGAGAGAAGAGCGGCCAATGTGACGATCTGACATTAAGTCGATTCGATAGCAAATGACGAAAACGGTTGGATATCTGTGGTTTGTATTACATATGAACACTTTTCACATTCTCCTGTGCAACGTGGCTGCTAGTCTTCCATTCTTGCAAAATCGTAAGGTCCTAGGTCATGTCCAAGGCACCAAAGACGGCTAAAAATTTAAAAATCGATCACTAAAACTTAAATAATACTGCTCCTTACTCGCTATTACATCAACTTAGAAGCTTCTTCTGTGTTCTACTACGGGGCTTTTGGTGTCTCCGCATTCCGCAGCACGCGACATAGCTTTGCACACGATAAATGTAACCGTTTCAGGGAGAAGTGCGGCTAATGTGACGATATGACATTAAGTAGAATCGATAGCAAATGACGAAAACGGGCGGATGTCTTAGGTTTTTACAACATATGAACATTTTTCACATTGTCCCGTGCAACGTGGCTGTAATTCTTAACTTCATGCAAAATCGTAACGTCCTAGCTCATGTCCAAGGCACCAAAGCCGGCTAAAAAGTCAATAATCGGTAGCTAAAACTAATATTTTACGGCGTCTTACTGGCTATTACGTCAACTTAGAAGCTTCATCTGTGTTCTACTATGGTGCTTTTAGTGTCTCCGCATTCCGCATCACGCGACATAGCTTTGCACACGATAAATGTAACCGTTACAGAGAGAAGAGCGGCCAGTGTGACGATCTGACATTAAGTCGATTCAAAGACAAATGACGAAAACTGGCGGATTTCTCAGGTTCTTACTACATATGAATACTTTTCACATTCTCCTGTGCAACGTGACTGCTAGTCCACCCTGCATGCAAAATCTTAAGGCCCTTGCTCAAGTCCAACGCACCAAAGCCGGCTAAAAAGTCAAAAATCGGTAAGTAAACTTGAATGGTACTGCTTCTTACTGGCTATTACATCGACTTAGAAGCTTCTTCTGTGTTCTACTATGGTGCTTTTAGTGTCTCCGCATTCCGCAGCACGCGACCGTTTCAGAGAGAAGAGGGGCCAATGTGACCATCTAACATGAAGCCGAATAGATAGCAAATGACGAAAACGGGCTGATTTCTTAGGTTATTACTACATATTCACACTTATGAAATACTCCCGTGCAACGGGGTTGCTAGTCCTCCCTTTATGCAAAATCTTAAGGTACTAGCTCATGTCCAAGGCACCGAACCGGGCTAAATATTCTATAACCTGTAACTAAAACTTGAATTGTACTGCTTCTTACTCTCTATTACTTTAACTTGGAAGATTCTTCTGTGTTCTATTATGGTGCTTTTAGTGTCTCCGCATTTCGCAGCAAGAGACATAGCTTTGCACACATTAAATGTAACCGTTTCAGAGAGAAGAGCGGCCAATGTGACGATCTGACATTAAGTCGACTCGATAGCAAATGACGATAACGGGCTGATTTCTTAGGTTTTTACTACATATGAAATCTTTTCAGATTCTCCCATGCAACGTGGCTGCTAGTCCTCCCTTCATGCAAAATCTTAAGGCCCTTGCTCAAGTCCAACGCACCAAAGCCGGCTAAAAAGTCAAAAATCGGTAAGTAATCTTGAATGGTACTGCTTCTTACTGGCTATTACATCAACTTAGAAGCCTCTTCTGTGTTCTACTATGGTGCTTTTAGTGTCTCCGCATTCGGAAGCACGCGACATAGCTTTGCACACGGTAAATGTAACCGTTTCAGAGAGAAGAGCGGCCAATGTGACGATCAGACATTAACTCGATTCGAAAGCAAATGACGAAAACGGTCGGATTTCTTTGGTTTTTACTACATATGAACACTCTCCACATTCTCCCATGCAAGGTGTTAGCTAGTCCTCCCTTCATGCAAAATCTTAAGTTCCTAGCTCATGTCAAAGTCACCAAAGCCCCCTAAAAAGGCAAAAATCGATAACTAAACTTTAATTGTACTGCTTCTTACAGGCAATTACATCAACTTCGAAGCTTCTTCTGTGCTCTACTAAGGTGCTTTTAGTGTCTCCGCATATCACAGCACGCGACAAAGATTTGCACACGATAAATGTAACTGTTTCAGAGAGAAAAGCTGCCAATTTGACGATCTGACATTAAGTCGATTCGATAGCAAATGACGAAAACGGGCAGATTTCTCAGGTTTTTACTACATATGAACAATTTTCACATTCTGCTGTGCAACGTTTCTGCTAGACCTCCCTTCATGCAAAATCGTAAGGTCCTAGCTCATGTCCAAGGCACCGAAGCCGGTAAAAAAGTCAAAAATCGATAACTAAATTTTATTTGTACTGCTTCTTACTGGCCATTACATCAACTTAGAAGCTTCTTCTGTGTTCTACTATGGTGCTTTTAGTGTCTCCGTATATCGCAGCACGCGACATAGCTTTGCACGCGATAAATGTAACCGTTTCACAGAGAAGAGCGGCCAATGTGACTATATGACATTAAGTTGATTCGATAGCAAATGACGAAAACGGGCGGATTTCTTAGGTTTTTACTACATATGAACACTTTTCACATTCTTTCGTGCAACGTTGGTGCTTGTCCTCACTTCATGCAAAATCTTAAGGTCCTGCCTCATTTGCAAGGCGCCAAAGCCGGCTAAAAAGCCAAAAATCGAAAACTAAACTTTAATTGTACTGCTTTATACTGGCTATTACTTCAACTTAGAAGCTTCTTCTCTGTTCTACTATGGTTCTTTTAGTGTCTCCGCATTTCGCAGCTCGCGACATAGCGTTGCACAAGATAAATGTAACCGTTTCAGAGCGAAGAGCGGCCAATGTGACGATCTGACTTTAAGTCGATTCGATAGCAAATTTATTTATTTATTTATTTATTTTTTTATTTAACCTGACAAGATTAGGGCCATCAGTCCCTCTCTTACATCTAACCAGGCATTCTACTTATTTTACAGTCGTATGTTGTAGTAGGCATGTTAAACTACATCTAATACAAAAAGTGAGATAAACAATTAGAAAGGTACACCTCGAAAAATACATTATTGAAGAGAAAGATTTCAGATAGGAGTGCTGGCAGCAGGGAGTGTGGGGGGAACTCATGGTGAAGGGAGGAGAGGAATAGAGGGACATGATGAAACATAATTAAGGAAAATATAAAGGAAAAGAAGACTGCGTGGCTAATAGAGATAGATGAAGAGGAAGGCATCTCAGAAGCAAGATAGGAGACGCTAGCTTTGCTATTTGACATATGAGAGGATTGGCCTTGCACATTAATTTTGTGGAGAATTTTCATGCGGATGATAGTAGGAAATGCTTCAACTTCTTCTTAAAAGCAACAGGAGATTGAATTTTCCTCAAGGTGAGGGGCAGTTTGTTCCAGAGGCGAACAGCGGCAACTGAGAAGGAGTTTGCAAAAGTTTTTGTTTTGTGAGTGGGCACAGCTAGGATACCAGATAAGAGCGACCTCGTGTTTCGATTATGATGGCATTACACGTTTTTAATCTCTGAAGCTAGGTACTGGGGTGCTTGCGCGACGAGGAGTCGGTGAAGTAGACATATAGTGTGGTAGTCACGCAGTTTGTCCGGCCGCAGCCACCCTAGCTCGGAGTATGAAGCACTAACATGATCATATCGGCGAATGTTGCAGGTGTAACGCACACAGGCATTCATGGTTAGCTCTAGCCGTCTTTTGTTTTCACTACTCATGCCTTGTTGAATCACATCACAATAGTGGAGGTTCGGTAGAACGAGTGCTTGCACGAGCTGGCGTTTCAAGTTCTGTGGGAATATGTTCCGAAACTTTTTGAGAGCATAGAGAGAAGCAGACGTCTTTCGGCACACTGCGACTGTATTCTCCGCCCAGTTGAGATGCTCGTCCAAAGTTACACCCAAGTTTTTCACTGTTTTCTGATATGGTATTGGAGTACCTTCGAGCAGAATAGGAGGTAGCCGTTCGCGGAAATCTGAACTTATTAATTTCTGATGGGCTATTAAGATTACTTGCGTCTTTTTTGCGTTTAATTTAAGCCCCTGGTTTTTCGCCCATGTCACTACTGAAGACAGATCATCATTCATCAGAGCGATTGCAGTGTTTACGTCTTCAGGTCTGACGCTTAGGTAGAGCTGGAGGTCGTCGGCATATGTTTACAGGAGGACAAAACCGACGAAAACAACAGTGGTCCTAAGACTGATCCTTGTGGCACTCCCGAAGAAACATGTTTCGAGGAAGATTTTTCATTTGCGCAGACAACACATTGCTGTCTGTCTTTTAAGTAGCTTTCAAACCATCTCATTGCACTATCAGAGAAATTAAGCTGTTGCATTTTTCTGAGTAATATGTCAAAGTTAACAGTGTCAAAAGCTTTGCTGAAGTCCAGTAGCGTCAATATTGTTGCCTTTCGATTGTCGATGGCATATTTCAAGTCATCAGTTACTTTAATTAGAGCAGTGTTTGTGCTGTGATGTTTACGGAAACCAGATTGAAATTTGTCATATAGACTGAATTCATGCAAGTGTTCAGTGATTTGGTCATGAACAATATATTCAAGTGCTTTGGAAACAGCTGGCTGTATGCTAATTGGTCGGTAATCACTAGGCAGTTGCGGGTTTTCGATCTTAGGGATGGGTCGAATTATGCTTCTTTTCCATGCAGTGGGGTATATTCCGTTCACGAGGGAAAAATTAAATATGTCAGTTAAGACAGGTACTAAGATATCGGCAACATTCTTAATCATGGTTATACCGATAATGTCGTTGCCTATTGCATCAGAAGAGATTCTCATTATTGCTATTCTTGCCGTATTTGTTGTTACATGTTTTAGATGGAAGGTATCGTTGTTAGTTATCCTGTTTGGGGATTCTTGTGGGCGGTAATTATCAGCCGTGCTGGTAATCAGAGGTGCAGAGAAGAATTCATTTAATTCGTTAGCTGACACATGAAAAGTAGTTTCCGATTTTGCCTTTCCGACCCCCAAGCTACGGAGATTCTTCCATAGAGTCGTGGGTTTCAGATCGCTGCTTACAAGGGAGCGAGCGTGCCTGATTTTGGCATTGCGAATGCATTGTTTCACTCTGTTCCGTAGCTTTCTATATTCTTCGAAACGCTCGGTTTTCGGATCTGCCTTGAAACGCCTGTGGGCAGCATCATTATTAGTCATCCTTTGACGTAATTCAGCTGTCAGCCATGGAGCAGGAGATTTTCTTACACGGACTGTGTGCGCAGCTGCATGTTTGTCATAGAGGGCAAAGAGTTTATCACCAAGTTCATTAATTTTGCCGTCGATTGAAGGTTCTCTGATTATTTGATGCCATGAGATTTCTGAGCAATCGGCTGTTAGAGCGTCAAGGTCAATACTTTTCATGTTCCTACAAGTTATGTAACGCGTAAAGTCAAAAATCGATAAATAAATTTGAATTGTACTGCTCCTTACTGGCTGTTACATCAACGTAGAATCTTCTTCTGTATTCTACTATGGTGCTTTTTGTGTCTCCGCATATCGCAGCACGCGACATAGCGTTGCACACGATAAATGTAACCGTTTCAGAGTGTAGAGCAGCCAATGCGACGATCTGACATAAACTCGATTCGATAACAAATGACGAAAACGGGCCGATTTCTTATGTTTTTACTACATATGAATATTTTTCACATACTACCGTGCAACGTGGCTGCTAGTCCTCCCTGCATGCAAAATCTTAAGTTCCTAGCTCATGTCCAGTGCCCCAAAGCCGGCTAAAAAGTACAAAATCGATAACTTGAATTGCACTGCTTCTTACTGGCTAGTACATCAACTTAGAAGTTTCTTCTGTGTTCTACTATGGTGCTTTTAGTGTCTCCGCATTCCGCAGTACACGACATAGCTTTGCACACGATAAATGTAACCGTTTCAGAGAGAAGAGCGGCCAATGTGACCATTTGACATTAAGTCGATTCGATAGCAAATGACGAAAAGGGGCGGATTTGTTAGGTTTGTACTACATATGAACACTTTTCTCATTGTCCCCTGCAACGTGGCTGCTAGACCCTGCATGCAAAATCTTAAGGTCCTAGCTCATGTCCAAGGCTCCAAAGAAGGCTAAAAAGTAAAAAATCGATAACTAATCTTGAATTGTCCTGCTTCTTACTGGCTATTACATCAACTTAGTAGCTTCTTCTGTGTTCCACTATGGTGTTTTTAGTGTCTCCGCATATCGCAGCAAGCGACATAGCCTTCCACATGATAAATGTAACCGTTTCAGAGAGTAGAGCGGCCAATGTGACGATGTGACATTAAGTCGATTCGGTAGTAAATGACGAAAACAGTCGGATTTGTTGGATTTTTACTACATATGAACACTTTTCACATTCCCCCGTGCAACGTGGCTGCTAGTCCTCGTTGCATGCAAAATCTTAAGGTCATAGCTTATGTCCAAGGCACCAAAGCCGCCTAAAAATTGAAAAATCGATAACTAAACTTAAATTGTACTGCTTCTTACTGGCTATTACATCAACTAAGAATCTTCTTGTGTTCTACTATAGTGCTTTTAGTGTCTCCGAATATCGCAGCACGCGTCATAGCCGTCCACACGATAAATGTAACCGTTTCAGAGAGTAGAGCTGCCAATGTGACGTTCTGTCATTAAATCGATTCGATAGCATATGACGAAAACGGGCGGATTTGTTAGGTTTTTTCTACATATAAATAGGTTTCAAATACTCCCGTGGGACGTGGCTGCTAGTCCTCCCTGCATGCAAAATCTTAAGTTCGTAGTTCATGTCCAAGCCCCAAAGCCGACTAAAGAGTCAAAATCGATAACCTGAATTGTACTGCTTCTTACTCGATATTACATCAACTTAGAAGCTTCTTCTGTGTTCTACTATGGTGCTTTTAGTGTCTCCGCATATCGCAGTACGCGACATAGCTTTGCACTCGATAAATGTAACCGTTTCAGAGAGAAGAGCGGCCAATGTGACCATCTGACATTAAATCGATTCGATCGCAAATGACGAAAACGGTCGGATTTGTTAGGTTTTTACTACATATGAACTCTTTTCTCATTGTCCCCTGCAACGTGGCTGCTAGACCTCCCTGCATGCAAAATCTTAATGTCCTAGCTCATGTCCAAGGCTCCAGAGAAGGCTAAAAAGTAAAAAAATCGATAACTATACTTGAATTTTACTGCTGCATACAGGCTATTACATCTACTTAGTAGCTTCTTCTGTGTTCTACTATGGTGCTATTAGTGTCTCCGCATATCGCAGCACGCGACATAGCCTTCCACACGATAAATGTAACCGTTTCAAAGTGTAGAGCGGCCAATGTGACGAACTGACATAAAGTCGATTCGATAGCAAATGACGAAACCTGGCGGACTTCTTAGGTTTTTACTACATATGATCACTTTTCACATTCTCCCGTGCAACGTGGATGCTAGTCGTCCCTGCATGCAAAATGGTAAGGACCTAGCTGATATCCAAGGCACCAAAGAAGGCTAAAAAGTCAAAAATCGATAAATAAACTTAAATTGTACTGCTTCTTACTGGCTATTACATCAACTTAGAAGCTTCTTCTGTGTTCTACTATGGTGCTTTTAGTGTCTCCGCATATCGCAGCACACGACATAGCTTTGCCCACGATAAATGTAACCGTTTCAGAGAGAAGAGCGGCCATTGTGGCGATCTGGTATTTCGTCGATTCGATAGTAGATGCCGAAACCGGGAGGATTTCTTAAGTTTTTACTACATATGATCAGTTTTCACACATTCTCGTGTAACGTGGCTCCCAGACCTCGTTTCATGCAAAATCGTAACGTCGTCAGTCATATCCCTGGCGCCATAGGCGGCTAATAAGTCAATAATCGATAGCTAAAACTTGAATTGTACTGCTTCTTACTGGCCGATTACATCAACTTAGAGCCGGCCGCGGTGGTCAAGAAGTTCAGGCGCTCAGTCCGGAACCGCGGGACTGCTACGCTCGGAGGTTCGAATCCTGCTCGGGCATGGATGTGTTTAATGTCCTTTTGTTAGTTAGGTTTAAGGAGTTCTACGCTCTAGGGGACTGATGAAAACAGATGTTAAGTCCCATAGTGCTCAGAGCCATTTGAACCAATAACTTAGAAGCTTCTTCTGTGTTCTATGGAGTTGCTATTAGTGCCTCCGCATGCCGCAGCCAGGGACATAAGTTTCCAGACGATAAATGTAACTGTTTTATAGAGAAAAGCATCCAATGTGACGATATGTCATTACGTCGATTCGACGGCAATTGACGAAAACGGGACGATTTCTTAGGTTTTTACAACACATGAACACTTTTCCAATTCTATCGTGTAACGTGTCTTCCAGACTTCGTTTCATGCCAAATCTTAAGGTCGTCGGACATGTCTGAGGCACCAAAGCCGGATAATAAGTCAATAATCGATTACTAAAACTTGAATTTTACTGCTTCTTACTGGCTGATTACATCAACTTATAAGTTTCTTCTGTGTTTTACTGTGTTGCTATTAGTGCCTCCGCATACCGCAGCACACAAAGTAAGTTTGAAGACGATGAAGGTAACCGCTTCACAGAGAAATTTCAAATTCTGTGTCTGTGTCTATTGCCTGCTCATATTGTTTAAAGCAGGTTGCTCTAAATGCCCAGTGGATCTGATTCCATTGATACCTATTCTAAACAATCTCGGATTGGTAAAGACCAAGCTCTGCTTATACTTATAGTCTGGGAA
This sequence comes from Schistocerca gregaria, assembly GCF_023897955.1. NCBI lineage: Eukaryota > Metazoa > Arthropoda > Insecta > Orthoptera > Acrididae > Schistocerca > Schistocerca gregaria. The sequence continues at coordinate 6,301,932 of NW_026061850.1, read as the reverse complement.
GTTGACAGTAAAATATGATGGTTAAAGATGTCCACTGAGTATTCCCATATACACTGAAGTTAGCTTTGAACAACAAATTATTAATTGGCCACCTACTCTTGACTCAATAGCTACTAAGATCTTTCACTAGTGAAGGAGGTGACGACGTTGTTATGTCCACTAGAGGCTTCTGTAGTTTGCTGAAAATGATGTGATATAATTGTGCCTTGTGATTTTCTGTGGAGTTCCAGAGTAAGTTCTATACTGGTGCAGGACATTCATTCGTGCTGTTCTCATTCGAGGCAATCCTGGATTCTGAATCTCAAGCACCAGAGGATTATAAACAGCAATGCAACCTCTGTCTTCCTGGCTGTGCAGTATTTCAAAGTGCTCTGGTTGACAGTCTCTTCTCATTGTGCAGTGCTTGTAGATTATTGTAAATGGATTATCTGCATTATTTAGAACATCTCATTCTAAACTTTCTAAAGAAAGAGACTTTTCTGTCATTACCACTTTTTGTGTGAGGTGATAAATACCAGGAATTTGATTGCATTTTGAGAACCTAATCGTAACTAACATTATTGTCTATGTAAATTAATGGAACTGGATTTTTCCTGAGGTCAGCAGTTTTCCGAAGGTCGTCGTTTTTCCACGATGTCGTCGTTTTTCCCCAAGGTCGGCGTTTTTCCCCGAGGTCGACGTTTTTTCCCGAGGTCTGCGTTTTTGCCCCGAGGTCGGATCAAAGATTTTTTTTCCCGAGGTCTAGAAATCTATCGATATATTGAAAATCCAAAGTATTTTCATGTATGTAGACTATACCGTTATGTCATGTCATCTTGAAACATTTATCCGACCACTAGATAATGGTATTTATCAAGATAGCGATATATTTCGTTATATCTATTTATTTCGATAATCGTTTTCTTAGGGGTACAGATTTATTTTGAGACGTCCATACTTTTCCCATTATCGATTCAATTCGATATATCGACTTACGTAGATGCGCACATTAAATCATGATATCGATTTATTTCGAGATATCTATCTATATTGAGGAGTCTATTTATTTCGAGATATCGATTGATTTAGAGTATCCGTTATATCGAGATATCGATTTATTTTGATATACCGACACAATTAAGGTTGTCTATATATTTCCAGGTATCGATATATTTCCATGTATTGGTGTACTACAGATATCGATTCTTATCGAGATATCGATATAATTCAAGGTACCTCCATATCTCTAGTAATCCATAAATTTCTAGATATCGCTATTTTGAGAGATATCTTTATATTACGTGGTACCAATATATTTCGAGATATCGATATATTTCTGTACCTCAATTTATCTCGATATGTCGACTAGCATCGAGATTTCGGTCTATATGGTAAGCCGAAATGCGTCTAGATGTCGATATACTTCGGGATATCGACTCATTTCGGTGTAGCGGTTTTTTGGAGGTGTCGATTTATTTCGAGGTTTCGATTTATTTCACGGTGTCGATTTATTTCGAGGTTGCGATTTTTCGAGGGTTGCGATTTATTTCGAGGTGGCGATTTATTTCGAGGTGGCGATTTATTTCGAGGTGTGGATTTATTTCGAGGTGTCGATGTATTTCTAGGTGACGATATATTTCGATGTTACTTGTCGACTGCATCAGCTTAGAACCTATTTCGTACAGAGTGGTGCGACTGCATACCTCAGCAGGCGACATTGATATCCAGACGATCAATTTTACCGTTTCCGAGAGAAAAGCGTGCGATGTGATGAATTGGCACTACTTCATTATGAAAACAAATGACGAAAACGTGAGGTTTTCTTCGGTTTTTCTGCCACTGCTGCCAACTTTCAGCCCACCCCCTCCTCCCCTTCCCCAGTCGTGGCGATCAGCTTTTGTGATGGAAATGGACACAGGAAAGTAATAACGTTCCATGAAATCCCATTCTAGGGACGTTCAAGGGTAAATGTTCCAGACGGTTTATTTGCATTAAGACACGCATACTGCGCATCTACAATGTCACATCTGCCAGATCGTTTCTATTGTCAACAGTGGAAAACAAAACAGCGTACTGAAGAAGCCATAGTGAGACGCGGTTTTTGGTAGACGAAATAATAGGAATACTCTAGCCACTGATAATGATGATCTAATGAGAATTCTGTTATTGTTTTGAAAGATGCATTTAAATATGCATTGAACGTAGCTCCAAATTATTTTGAGAATTATAATTGCGGTATTATGAATCTACATTGGAGATTTTGTAATGCAAAACATTTCGATCTGAGAATACTTTACGTGATAGTACGGCATTGACCTTGTGTGTCATTAGGGTAAAGTTAATTTGCCGCCATTCACATAAAATTTATCCGCCATTAACATAAAATCTATTTTTCAGCGTACTGCAATAAGGACTCACTTCAGATGATTGGACAATTAAAGAGAACTCAAACCGTTATTTTAATAGTATTCGTAGGTCCATTGCAGCATTTACCGTGGACAGTCCCTGAGCCTAGACTGTCAGTTTTATGTAGGGAGTACTACTTTAAAAAAGCACTCCGTGTTCAGATCACAAGTGGCCAATCAGGACCATCCGACCGCCACGTCATTCTCACTGAGGGTGGAGGAGGAGCTGGCTCTCCCACTCGTTGTGGTAGTTTCCTTTGACTGGAGCCGCTACTATTCGGACGAGTAGTTCCTCAATTGGCATCGGAAGGCTGAGTGCAACCCGAAAAATGCCAACAGCGCATAGCGGCCCATATGGTCACCCATCCAAGTGCCGACCACGCCCGAAAGTGCTAAACTTCAGTTATCTGACGGGAACCGGTGTATCCACTGCGGCAAGGCCATTGCCCCTACCACTTTTTATGATATTTTTGATCGTAGTTCAGGTCTGATGGCTGGGAAGAATGGACGTTTACCATGTTATGCACATTTATATTTTCACTACGTCGACACAGCTGGTCCAATTACGACCACAGGTGATGGTAGCCATAATGATCGTGCCAAGCATCCCGTGTACATTAGTTACACCCAAGTGTGTGGGCATCACAGCATTCGTGACATTTAAATTTGTTACTTCTTTGCTACTATATTCGCAATAAATTTTGCATGCAGTATCCGCATATGACGCTGAATGTACCTACAAAATTATATCATTGTACGACACATGTTTCGGGAGATACGTCATAAAAACTCAGGACAAGGCCAGACGCTGCATAGTACGGACGTGGACGCACAGCTCTAAATAAATGCCTGGTCAACACCAAGCTTTTCCGCTAGTCATCTTTAAAGATAAAAATTCCCAATATTGTCTACCAGCGTATTTTTGAAAAACCTTTATTTTGTCATCCATTTTTTTCCTGTAAAAATCGTAAAAGCCGTGCATCATTGTGTTTTTAAAAAGCGTTTCTTATTGTCATCTCTTTTTATGTATTTTAAACCATCTATCGCTTGTGTAACCTGTGGCTACAAGTCCATTCCCTTTATGGTGTAATCGAAATAATAAACAACGCAAAAAAGTGTGGGTCAATTTCTTCCTCATTTTTCGGAACTTCTGATAATAGTAAATCGTTGGCTCTTTGAGGGCGTGGTAGGTACATACAAGAGATTAGTGTAAGATTAGAATTTGGGTTAGATGCAGTGCCAGGAGGTTCTGTTTCTATCTGGCTAGCTTCAGAGTACTTCACCATCTACTAAGTGATGCGTTTCATTGTGAATGGTGTGTTCTGTGCTAGGTCTACCCTTTTACTGCACAATGCTGTTCCTTCGATGCTATTAAAACCAGGATGTTATCAAAATATATGCACAGTGGCAGACTGGAGTCTGCTGAAATATTTCCAGTGGTGGGGAGGGGGGAAGGCGCGTCGGGGCTGGAGTGCATGATTCTGAAACTGGCACTCTGTGTACAAATCAGCTGGTCAGTTACGAGGTGCATCAAGCTACAAGACCCTAACTCTATAAGCGCTACAACTGGCCAAAGCTAAGGTTTATCAGTATTGTGGAGAATTCTTATCTGGAAGAGTATATTGTAACGAATAAAAACTCTTTACTCCAGATTCCAGGGAGGGTTGGGGGCGATGGGTGAAAGTGCCCTTTTGCCTATCCTCCCCTCCCGACCTCCTCCCCTCCCCCTCCCCTTCACCCTCGCAGACGCTAATGGCTGGCCCGTTCATTTTGAGAACATCAGAGCTCCAGTAACCTTTCTGAGAAACTGTTCTTGTTGTCCTTGTGCGTCAATCTTACCACTCAGAACACCAGTGGGAATGTTGGTTATCGCTGAAATAACTGGTTTTCGGCTCTTATCAGTTTCCCAACCCTTCTTTAAGCTAATTGTTAAAGCCCGTCACAATACCAGTTCTTGTAATAACCGATTTTCAGTCTTTTATTTACATTATTTTCTCTAGTAAACGTAGAAATCAAACAAAGATTAAACAATTTTTACTTTCTCAGTTTCTTGATAAATGGAATCAAAATGTCAAATTAAATACCCTTATGATGACCTGCAGCCGTTCAGAACGAAATTAGAATTATATTAATACCGTCAGCTGCTCACGTGTGTCGATATATATCAACGGCGACAGGTGACAATGTGTGCACGTCTGGGACTCGAACCCGGGATCTCCTGCTTACATGGCAGGTGCTCTGCCCATCTGAGCCACCGAGGGCACAGACGATAGTGTGACTGCAGGTACTATCTCGCGCACGCCTCCCGCGAGACTCACATTCTCACCTTGCATGTCCACACACTACATTCGTAGTGTCCCACACCGACACACTCATTACTCGTGGAACACATTCTTACCAAGTCCAGTTCGGGGAATACGTGTGCATCTTCACAGAAGAAGGTCATGGCTGGTATTGCCAGAACCATATACTTATATTGATATGGACATGTCTTCCACGAGGAATGAGTGTGTTGGAGTGGGACTCTACGACTGTAGTGTATGGACATTCAAGGTGAGAATGTGAGTCTCGCAGGAGGCGTGCGCGAGATAGTCCCTGCAGTCGAACCATACACTCTGTCCTCTGTGCCTCAGATGGATAGAGCGTCTGTCATTTTAGCAAGAGATCCCGGGTTCGAGTCCCGGTCGCGGCACACATTTTCACTTGTCCACGTTGATATTTATCAACGCCCGCGAGCAACTGACGGTATTAATATAATTCTAATTTCTTTAAATTAAATAGTCAAATAAAACTTTGTCCGATCTTCGCTGCTGGCGAGTGCTTCTATACTACAGAAAACTGGCAATATTATCCTACTGATTATAGTTTTTAGAAGCTCTGCTCAAAAATTATATTGTAATCGGTTATCACAGCACTATGCAGGCATTACGTATAGTCCCGCGATAAAGAGTGAAAACTGCGGCAGGAGAACTCTCTTTTTCGTTTTAATTTCTCTGTTTTTAAGGGCTAAAAGCAGATAACGGCATACTACGTAGACACAGCAGCAGATCAGGCACTTTCTACTTTTATCCAGAACTATGAATGATTTGTTAAATTTTAACTTTTTTCCTTGTATGATGTCGCAAGTCGACCAAATCTAACTTTGTTCTTCACTCGTACCGCATATCGTAAAATACTTCCAGACTTCCAGATGGTGCCATTCTATGTTACAACTGACGTTCGACAACAGCGAGAAACTGTGTCCAGTCTCGCGCTCTGCTTGTATAACAGGCACAGTATTGTCTCGGCAATGTTGGACCAATCCATTTGTTGCTCGTTTCTATCAGCAGTGTTATTAAAGTGGCATACATAACTTTTCCCATTTTTTTCTGTAATAACGCCGTATTTCAGTGCTATGGAAATCTTACGAATAAAAATTACTCGTCTTTTTTTAAAAAGGTTTATTTGAAAACTAAAAATTTTACTACGACATCTGTGGCTAATTGATATATCTGTTTTTACGTGGTTATCAGGAAAAAATGAAAAGATACTTGTTATAACCGAGAGCAAACAAATACTGAAAGACATCGGTTATTCAGAACTAAAATACCCATGTCGTTTTAACTGATCGGTTTTTCTATCTATAAACTGCAGTGTCGCCATAGAAAAGTGTGTCGCTCCATCAATGTCCATAGCAACTTTGAGATATGTGTTTATGCGCAATATCGGCAAATGGAAACACGAAGAGGTAATAAGCACCTGAGCGATAGAATTTATTTCACAGTCAGAAAAGTCGAGTGACAGGCAAGACTGAATCACTGTAATAGAAATTATATGGAAAGCTGTGTAAAGGAAAATTTCCAGTTCTTTCGTGGATTCCAAAATTGAAGCAAATTCCGGGACACCAAGGTGACATAGTCTTATACGGATAGTATTCCATGACTAACGTAATTGGCCCATATACTGTACTGGTATACGGATAATATTACACGACTAACGTAATTTACCTGAAATAATTTACAAACATGTTACTGTAACATTCGCTACTACTCATTACGCTAATTCACCTTCAGCCATTAAGCGCAAATCTCAGTTATGATACGTGCGCCAAACAAAAATTTATCAACCTAGTAACTCAAGACAACTACAAACGATCATTGTGTGCAAAATAAATAGAACACTTCATAAGAAGAACATGACGGGTTTGAATCATTCCCACCGCAAAGGATGAAAAATTCAGGCTCGCACACAAGACCACTTGATAACTAACCAGAAATTCAGATTAGTTGTAGCTTCGGTGACAATCGCCTTTTTTACATTTTCCCCGTAAACTAGATAATTATGAAACGTAAGCAACTACTGTAAAATATCTGCGGCAACGGCCTTGCCGCGGAGGTTGCATCGGTTCACGTGGGATCACCGAAGTTAAGTGCGTTGTCGGGCGTTGAAGGCACTTGGATGGGTGATCATCCAGGCCGCCATGCGCTCTTGCCATTTCTCGGGGTGCACTCAGCCTCATGATGCCAATCGAGGAGCTACTCGACCCAATAGTAGCGGCTCCGGTCAAAAAATACCAACATAACGACCGGGAGAGCAGTGTGCTGACCCCCGCCCCTCCTATTCGCATCCTCCACGGATGATGACACGGCGGTCGGATGGTGCTGTCCCAGTAGGTCACTCGTGGCCTGAAGACGGAGTGCTTACAAAGCAAACTACTCTCCAGTGGATGGTCGTACTACTGAGACCTTGATGCCTGGCATCAATAACAGATGGCAGCACAAGAGGTTGGCTTACGCCTACTGCCGAATTTTGCGATCTGTCGTAAGCCTGCGTAAGCACGTAGGGCCTTCCGTCTTAAGTGCAAGCATATCCATTGCGTTTTCTGTCAAGCGACTTGAGTGGAATATTTCATTATTTCTGAAATTTTATAGAAATGTTTTTCTTTGTATATCCTCACCATCGGTACTGAATTTACTGTAAAATTATTTGCTCACTTTTCGGAACTTCCGTTCATAGTAAATCGATACTATTTGAAGCCGTGGTAGACACGAGTCTAGTGTGCTTCACCTTCAGCACCTTCTGTGTCAGTCTCGGTTAATATGTCGCTGATTTCACAACGAACAGTTCGTTGTCTACTGAGTATACTGTCTGTTGCACGACACTATCCCTCCCACGCTGCTAAATGTAGGTCGTCGGCAAAATATGACTGCAGTGGAACAAGGGCGTCTGCAGAAATTTCCCCAGGAGGTGGTGGTGGCATTGGTAGTGGTGTGTGTGTGTGTGTGTGTGTGTGTGTGTGTGTGTGTGTGTGTGTGTGTGTGTGTGTGTGTGTGTGTGTGTGGAGGACTATTACTATGAAACTCACACAGTCCAGACCGCCAAGGAAAATAAACCTTGAGATTTGGAAAGAGTGTTGATCTTATACCGCTTATACTGCATATTTCAAAATTCCACCTCTAAGGGGGAGACGCAGGACATGAAAGGATTTCTGAATCATGTAGCTATTAAGGTAATTTTGAAGCTAGGCATACGAACATTTGTATCTGGTTTCTAGGTCAGAAATAAAGAAATATGTGTTCCAGTATCTTTGGGAATTTAACCTCTATGAGGTGAAATATTGGATGAACATTTTATTTTGAGATAAATAATTATGGAAGAACTATGAAAGTATTTTTAAGGCTACATCTACGAAAATTGGTATTTGACTTCAAGGCTACAAATAAGAAAATACGTGTTTCGGTGTTTTTGGAAGTTCAACCCCTAAGGGGATGAAATAGAGTGAGCTGGTGCGTTTCTGGCGCCAGTTTCCGTCGATCGTTGTTTCGATCTTTGAGTCGCGGTCCAGAGGACACTGCTCCCTAAGCGACTGTAGTAGTTCTCTGTGCAGCCCAACATCGGGCTTACCACGCTTACACTGGACACAGTTGCCAACAAATCGCCTGCCATCGCGATATAGGTTGGGCCAAAACATGTATTCCTGAACTCGGTTCAAGGTCTTGTAGAACCCAAAATGACCCCCGTCCGCCGACTCGTGGAAATATCTGAGTGCCATGCTAACTCGTTCCTGTGGAATACAGACCTTCACTTGGCCACGGTTGGCTCCCCCTTTACACAAGAGGCCCGCACGAAGGCAACAGCTAGTGACGACGTCGCCATCCACAAACTGCTGCATATTCGGTCCCCACCCGGCGTCCTCGGCCTGTTTGCCGGCTAAGTCGAAGAAGAAGCCGGGTGTCTCGGAGAGAAGGAAATTCACCCCCAGATCCGGCTCCACGTTTCTGAAAATGGTTCATTATGAAAGCATTATGAAAGCATATCTGACAATTCGTATTCGGCTAATCTGTTACAATTTTTAAAAACTACGTGTTTCACTGGTTTTTAACTTCGAGCATAAGGGGATGAAAATTTTAATGAAATATTTATTGCGTTATATTAAAATATTTAAAATCTGCATCTACGAAAACCGGTATTTCACTTCTCAGTTAGATATAAAGAAATATGCGTTATACAAGCAAGAATACAAACGGCTTGATTAACAAAAACCTTGGACCCCAGCTGTCAGCATTGCTTTTTGGTCATTCAGCAAAAGACCATGCTTCAACGGCGTTAAGTTTAGAAAAGTTTAGAAAGTGTTGCAGTTTATAAAAGACATAAAAAAACGATTAAAGAAAAAATGCTTTGCAGACCATGAACGGTCTAAGTAAGTAAAGAAGCGGATGATAAGCTAGCTCTTTATGCAAATAAGTTGGTCAGTTTAAGTTCCGAGACATGTCATGCAGCAGGAACGGAATCCTATAGTTGCTACGATTGGCTAAAGGAAAAGTTTTGCAGAATCACGCGAAATCACTTCTGCAAGTGGCTGAGAATCTCGTAATGAATAAAAATTCTGTACTGAGAATTCCAAGGTGGGAGAGGCGAGATTCCTCCCCCCCCCCCTTCCCCCTTCTCAGAATCCTATCCTTCTTTACCTACAGCAAAAAATAAATAAATAAATAAAACTAGAGAAATTTCTACTGTGAAACTATTTGCATACAAGAGAACGGCCATTAAAATTTAACTCTTCAAAGTTTTAAGCCCTGGCCCGTTCGAAAATTCAATTTCTTTGTAGTTGCATTTTTTAAAGGTGTACTTGTCTAGACTCCTGGAACGGAAAGGTTTTTTTTTTTTTAATCCGTGCTTTACAAAAGTTTCTACAGTCCATTGTTTGAAGCAGTGTCACGGCTGCCATGAGCCGCGCGGGGTACCCGCCATGTGTCCAACGCCTTGTCACGGCTCGCGCGGCTCCCCCCGTTGGAGGTTCGAGTCCTCCCTCGGGCATGGTTGTGTGTGTGTTGTCCTTAGCATAAGTTACTGTAAGTAGTGTGCAAACATACGGACTGATGGTTCAAATGGCTCTGAGCACTTTGGAACTTAACATCTGAGGTCATCAGTTTCCTAGAACTTAGAACGACTTAAACGTAACTAAATTAAGGACATCACACACATCCATGCTCGAGGCAGGATTTGAACCTGCGACCGTAGCGGTCGCGTGGCTCCCGACTGAAGTGCCTACAACCGCTCGGCCACATCGGCCGGTCTATCATGTATTCTAGAAGAGCTGCAAGGTCGTCAGTGGCGCCTGTTCTTTCTAGAACAGTTACTATCTTCATATCTATGGTTAAACGTCACCCAGCCATTGACCTTCGTCTGTGCGAATGCGCACAGGCTACCGGAAATCTTACGGGAATCGTCACCTTAGTGTGAGCCAGTAATGAGTGGATGGACAAATACCTAATAAGTACATTACGTAATCGGATTGTGGGCGGTTCGGGGTGTGAGTCTCACGGGAAGCGTGCGAGGGATAAATTCCTGCAGTCGTGCTGTTCATTTGTGCCCTCGATAGCTCAGATGGATTGAGCGTCTGCCTTGTAAGCAGGAGATCCTGGGTTCGAGTCCCAGTAGCGGCACACTTTTCAGCTGTCCCCATCGAAGTATATCAACAACACCTGTCGGCAGCTGAGGGTTTCAATTAATTATCAGTTGTGTAGGTGATTCGATGAACCCTTTGCCAGGCACTTAAATGTGTTTTGCAGGGTATCCATATAGATGTAGATGATAACTCGTCCCGTGTCGCACGTGCTCAAAAGGATTCATACTGCAGAATGCATGCAAACATACTCACCGAAAATACGGACGAATATCAAGTGCAGGCTGCCGAGTGCTGCATATCCAGCTTAGACAGATCGGCTTCTCCTGCCAAGAAGAACAGGAAGTTGCTGTCTAGGAACAATCAGAGGTAGAGGAAGGGCTGATAAATACTCCTTGAATTGCAGACTAAACGTAAATAACGAAAATACATTTTTGGTAAAAATTGGTCAAAACATAATCGTTTGCCCTCCGTATTGGATTAGCTGTTTTGAATATTGAAAATCTGACTTCAGATTCGTTTTCAGCGACATTAAGAATATATGTGTAACACTCAGTTCATGCAAATCGAAGTAATAATATAACTAAATGTTTTCCCTAAACTTTGAACACTTTTTTTTTCGAGTAACGATTTTCTCAGAACGGCATGCAGCATAAATTAAAAGTGGTTCGATCTCTTAACTTCTACCTCTGACCCCTAAAAGTAAACACTTTTCTTAGGAACTTATAGCTATAATATGACATTTGTTAATATTAACTAATTTTTGTGTAGGCATAAGGAGTGAAACAAACCCCTCAAAATCGAACTCAAAGTTCGAATTAGCACTGTATCGTTAAATTTAAGGTTGTTTCATTGCGGTTAGGTATACGCTCCCATTAATTTTATGTATTATCGACTGATGTTATCCATTTTCAAGTTCAGAGAAATAATGTAGTATCAACTGATGTTACCCATTTTTGAATTCAGGTAACATCTGAGGTGCCACACTGCACGCACTCTGCGTACTCCAGTCTCGCAAGCCCTTGATCAAATCATAATTACGGGCGCCATTTTTTATTGAAAATCTAAAATTAAGCTCATAGTATTGTCACTCGTAATTCCCAAACAGATCGTTCGAATGTATTTTCATTGTCTCAAAAAAAATTTCAAATTTACCCTTTTTTGCTCATTTGTATGAGAACCTGGCCGTAACGCCGGAATATAGTCACTAGATTTTTTTTCAGAGACGCTGTACGTTCGCGAGAAGACTTTCGTTCTGCGCGTGTCGAAGGACATTCCTCAGATATTACTGTGTGTGTGCTACTCAGTCGTGCCATTTAAGTGTACATCTTTGCATAGTTTTCCTTTCACGATGTAAACAGTGTTCCGCTCAGTTGCCAACTGGCCAGTGAGTGGTTCCGAAGGTGTCGGATGTGCGGTGCGTTCGGTCTGCTAGGACAACAGCAGACTGGCGTGGTGCGATGGCAGAAGCAGACACTGAGGGAGCTAGCTGCTGGGACGCCAGCGAACAATTTATGCCAAGTAAGACGAAGAGGACTATTCTAAAATTACGAGCCGTCTAAAAAGTGTTTACCATTGGTAAATCTTGCTGTTGAGTCTGACAAAACTGACAGTTTTTCCTAGAGATACAGGAAATCCCCCCACCCCCACTCAATGAATATTTGGTTGTGATGACAGGCCGATTGGTAGTGTAGCCCGAGATCTAAGTTAGGTTGGAAGGTGGTAATTTGATTGAGAGTTGTTTACGCCAACGATTATGAATGCCGACTAAACGTTGTGCGAGCAGATTGCCCTGTAGCGTAGCCTAGTGTTTCCGTCCGCGCCACATTTAACACACTTTCTCTAACTGTGTACAAAAGTCTCACAACAGCCACGATAACTACGTTTCTGGTGGGGGGAGGGTAGAGTCCACTATGTAACTTTCACGGCAAATTTTAGTAACCGCATAAACTAACCGAAATAGAAGCGTCATTTTAACTATATTTCCTTTTGTGGGAAAATAATGGTTCTCCTCTTTTGGCAGCAACTGTAATATGTAGGCGACTTATTAGTTTTTTTTAAACTCTGAATCATGATCTCAATAGACGCAGTGCTTTTTTTACGTTACTTGATTTGTGGTCTATAGTAAACAATGCAACGAATTGGTAAATTCTTTGAAGTTTGACGTGTGTTACATAGATGACGTCTGCAATGTTCGTAAGGCCAAGTTTGCATATATTCGGTGTCTGTTTTTTTGGCCATGTACTGTATAATTAAGGGGAGGAGGATTATGTTCAAGGAGCAGTGCATCAGCAGTCTATGGAGAAATTGAGAATTTGGATCTAACGAACGGCATGCTCGGGCAGTTCGTGATATTCTGTTGACCACTGTGTAATTCGGACACAGTGATCATTGCCTCTCCCTAGTAACCAGGGGACTCGGGTGCTAATCCTGGTCTGGCACAAATTTTCGACAGTGCCCATTGACTAAAGTCTGTGCCCATTGTCAGCTAATATCATTGTTTCGGTGTTAAATAGTATTTTGTTCGCGATACGTGGTTTAGCTTTTTCATGGATAACAGCTTTGAAAAGCGTACAGGTTATATTGATATTCGCTCGTCGTTAGTCCAAGGCAACTATAGCGATTTATAAACACAGTTGTAGTTCGTATTAAGCCCACATACGTAATTGTGTCCTGTGTTTCTTTACCAAGAACTACTCCGTAAGTAATTCCCCTGTAGTGGTATTTTGTTATAGTATTTTGTTTAAATATTTATAGACTGCAGGCTTGGATGAAATATGAAACACATGTCCGAAGTTCCTGTTGATATTGCAGATACTGTTTCATCCGTACTAGGGGCCAAAACATTTCATCAAATACAGAAGGACACAATTTGTCTCGAGATTTAGCAATTTTTCGTAATAGAGGCCTTGCGTCGATATGTTTTTCTCTAATTCTTGTTTGGACTTAATCTTAAAACACACTAACTCTTCCACCACTTATTCGATATGTGTTTTCATCCCTTTCGTAGCCTAGAGTTCCTAAACGGTCGATAATATTAATAATTTCCTTTCTCAATTTTATTTTCTGTAAAATCTCCTGTTTATGGTTATTGCTAACATGTTTCACGTTCTCACTTTTATTATTTTTATTTTTCTAGTTTTGTGCCTTGTAGCCAAATTTTCTTTGAATCTGGTTTTCAATTCTGAAATAGTAACAGTTGAAGGTCAAGAGAAGATTGCGGTCTATTTGAGGAGAGTGGCTTGGAGATTTTTTATAACAGACGTATACAGGTCATGGGGATCCTTACCTATATACATTTACTTCGAGTGTGATGTAGCCCATTCTCTTGTCATGATCTCGGCTGTATCGTAGCACATTGTCTCGGTTAGGTTGGAGATTTCTGTTGAGAGTTGCCGAAGTCAACGAAAGTGATTACAAAGTAAACACTGTGCTAACAGAACGATCTGTAGCGTAGTCCAACACGTTCTTTCTGTCCTTTTAAAGCCTCTTTTAATTAAAAATAACTAAAGCTGCAAGATACAATCACAAAAACTGTATTACGTAATAGAGTAATCCCAGACTATTGTTGTGTAAGTTGTGTGCGTACACTATTTTTTTTGTCAGTGAATATACACTTTTTTACTCATTTGCTGGGTTTCAGTTTTCCCCGTTTTCTGGCAAAAAACCTTTTCCTGTGAAGGGCCCATTAGCTTGTCGGTTATATTTGTGACATTCTCGACGGTCAGTAATTTCGTGATAGTCCATCCACCGGCGTCATTGTTAACATCGGATATAGATTTAAGTATTAGGAAGGCTAATATGAAGCTAATGCATGAGTAGGTCTAATAATTAATAAAAATAGGGATGCGGGTAAGCTACTACATACAGCATAGTGAACGCATTGTTGTGGCCAAGATAGCCACGAATCCCACGCCTACCAAAGTCGTAAAAGTAGTCTTCAGATGATGAAGAAATTGATGGAATGTGTGATGAGATAAAAGAAATCATTCAGATAGTGATGGGAGATGAAAATTTAATATTAATGGGTGACTGGAATTCGACAGTAGGAAATGGAAGAAAAGGAAACCTAGTAGGTGAATATGGAATGGGGGTAAAAAATTAAAGAGGAAGCCGCCTGGTAGGCTTTTGCCCAGAGCATAACTTAATCATAACTAACACTTGGTTCAAAAATCATGAAAGAAGGTTGTATACGTGGAAGAGACCTGGAGATACTGCAATATTTCATATAGATTATATAATGGTAAGACAGAATTTAGGAACCATATTTTAAATTGTATGACATTTCCAGGGGCAAATGTGAACTCTGATCACAATATATTGATTATGAACTGTAGATTAAAACTGAAGAAACTGGAAAAAGTTGGGAATTTAAGGAGATGGGACCTGAAAGAACTGACAGAATCAGAAGTTGTACAGTGTTTCAGGAAGAGCATTAGGGAACGATCTACAGAAATGGGGGAACGTAATACAGTATGATGGGGGATCTGAGTGGTGTACTGTCAAGGGGGAGGGGGTTCCTCAGGGATCAGTGTTGGGGCCGCTGTAGTTCCTTATTTATATAAATGATATGCCCTCAAGTATTACGGGTAACTCTAAAATATTTTTGTTTGCTGATGACACTAGCTTGGTAGTAAAGGATGTTGTGTGCAACATTGACTCCGTTTCAAGTAGTGCAGTACATGACCTCAGTCAATGGCTTGTAGAAAATAAACTAACGTTAAATCACAGTAAGATTCAGTTTTTACAGTTTCTAACACACAATTCAACAAAACCTGACGTTTTAATATCACAGCATAGGCATATGATTAGTGAAACTGAACGGTTCAAATTCCTAGGTGTTCAAATAAATAGTAAGGTGTTGTGGAAAGCCCACGTTCAGGATCTTGTTCAAAGACTTAATACTGCCATTTTCACTATTCGAACGGTACCGAAAGTGAGTGATACTTCGCCAAGTAAATTGG
Source organism: Schistocerca gregaria (assembly GCF_023897955.1). Taxonomy (NCBI): domain Eukaryota; kingdom Metazoa; phylum Arthropoda; class Insecta; order Orthoptera; family Acrididae; genus Schistocerca; species Schistocerca gregaria. The sequence goes on along the minus strand of NW_026061850.1, from coordinate 6,286,699 downwards.
TCTACTTTGCTTATTTCCATTCACTTATGTCGTATGGTATTATGTTTTTGGGTAACTCTTCCCATTCTAGAACGATATTTTTGGCTCAGAAACGAGAGGTTCGGGCAAAAAGTGGTGTGAGTTCACGAACCTCTTGTCGACCTCTGTTCAGGGAGTCTGGGTATTTTGACATTGGCCTCTCAATATGTATATTCCTTATTGTCGTTTCTTGTTACCAATATTAGTTTATTTCCAACAATAAGCAGCTTTCACTCGGTTAATACTCGGGAGAAATCAAACCTCCATTTGGATCGGACTTCCTTAACTCTTGTGCAAAAATGTGTGCAGTATACTGCTGCATCCATTTTCAATAAGCTGCCACTCGAATTCAAAAATCTTAGCAGTAATCCACGCGCTTTCAAATCGAAACTGGAGTGTTTCCTCATGGGTCACTCCTTCTATTCTGTCGAGGAGTTAATTGAAAAATTAAGCTGATTCTCATTGTACTGCTGATAGCGTTTGCTTAAACTTATGGACTGATTTTCTCTCAGGTTCATGAACATGTATTTTTATCTGTTATTACTTTTATGTTGTAAGTTCATGTGTCGCCCTAACCGCCGTCTGCTTCACGTCTGCTGTGCAGCGAGCTACCTTAATTTAAGTATTAACTGTATTTTTCTTACTTGTCACTTCTTCTTCCGTGTGTTTTTGCTTTTGCTGCCTCGGAGTGTAGCGGCAGTGGGGAGTCTAGTGCGTCGCATGGTGCACCCCAGGTGTTAGATGCTTCACCCACTGTCCCTGCTGTCGAGACATCTTCGCGGGTACCGGGCGCGGCTGGCCACCCTCTCCCCAAGGGGAGTGGCGGGTTCAGCGGCGTTCGCGGCGCACGAGGCGGAGGGTCAATGTGGAGGCTGGCCGTGTGGCATCGCCCGCTCTGCCTGTGAATGGACATGTGGCTGCTCCTTCAGCAAGGTCCGAGCAGGCACACGGGGGGAGGGGTTTATTAGTTATTGGGAGCTCCAACGTTAGGCTGGTGATGGAGCCCCTTAGGGAAATAGCGGAAAGGTCGGGGAAGAAGGCCAGTGTTCACTCTGTGTGCTTGCCGGGGGGTCTCATCCGAGATGTGGAGGGGGCCCTACCGGCGGCGATAGAGAGCACTGGGTGCACCCGACTGCAAATTGTTGCTGATGTCGACACCAATGACTCCTGCCGTCTGGGTTCAGAGGTCATCCTCAGTTCGTACAGGCGGTTGGCGGAGTTGGTGAAGGCGGAAAGCCTCGCTCGCGGGGTGGAATCAGAGCTAACTATTTGTAGTATCGTTCCCAGAACCGATCGCGGTCCTCTGGTTTGGATCCGAGTGGAAGGCTTAAACCAGAGGCTCAGACGATTCTTCGGAGAGCTGGGGTGCAAATTTCTCGACCTCCGCAATGGGGTGGAGAAATGTATGGTCCCCCTGAATAGGTCAGCCGTGCACTACACGCCGGAAGCGGCTACGAGGGTAGCGGAGTACGTGTGGAGTGCACATGGGCTTTTTATTAGGTTAGAGAATTCCCTCCCTAGGCCCGACAAGACGCCTCCTGAGACGCGGCAAGGCAGGAGTAGGCAAAATGCGACAGGGAATAACAATATTAATGTGCTAATAGTAAACTGCAGGAGCGTCTATAGAAAGGTCCCAGAACTGCTCTAATTAATAAACGGTCACAACGCCCATATAGTACTAGGGACAGAAAGTTGGCTGAAACCACATGTAAACAGTAATGAAATCCTAATCTCCGATTAGAATGTATATCGCAGAGAAAGGCTGGACAGTAAAGGGGGAGGCGTGTTTATAGCGATAAGAAGTGCAATAGTATCGAAGGAAATTGACGGAGATTCTAATTGTGAAATGATTTGGGTGAAGGTCACGGTTAAAGCAGGCTCAGACATGATAATTGGATGTCTCTATAGGCCACCAGGCTCAGCAGCTGTTGTGGCTCAGCACCAGAAGAATAATTTGGAAAATATTTCGAGTAGATTTCCCCACCACGTTATAGTTCTGGGTGGAGATTTTAATTTGCTGGATATAGACTGGGAGACTCAAACGTTCATAACGGGTGGCAGGGACAAAGAATCTAGTGAAATATTTTTAAGTGCTTTATCTGAAAACTACCTTGAGCAGTTAAACAGAGAACCGACTCGTGGCGATAATATATTAGACGTTCTGGTGACAAACAGACCCGAACTATTTGAATCAGTTAATGCAGAACAGGGAATCAGCGATCATAAAGCGGTTACTGCAACGACGATTTCAGCCGTAAATAGAAATATTAAAAAAGGTAATAAGATTTTTCTGTTTAGCAAAAGTGACAAAAAGCAGATTACAGAGTACCTGACGGCTCAACACAAAAGTTTTGTCTCAAGTACAGATAGTGTTGAGGATCAGTGGACAAAGTTCAAAACCATCGTACAATATGCGTTAGATGAGTATGTGCCAAGCAAGATCGTAAGAAATGGAAAAGAGCCACCGTGGTACGACAACCGAGTTAGAAAACTGCTGCGGAAGCAAAGGGAACTTCACAGCAAACATAAACATAGCCAAAGCCTTGCAGACAAACAAAAATTACGCGAAGCGAAATGTAGTGTGAGGAGGGCTATGCGAGAGGCTTTCAGTGAATTCGAAAGTAAAGTTCTATGTACTGAATTGGCAGAAAATCGTAAGAAATTTTGGTCCTATGTCAAAGCGGTAGGTGGATCAAAACAAAATGTCCAGACACTCTGTGGCCAAAATGGTACTGAAACAGAGGATGACAGACTAAAGGCCGAAATACTAAATGTCTTCTTCCAAAGCTGTTTCACAGAGGAAGACTGCACTGTGCTTCCTTCTCTTGAAGTCGCATAGTTGACAAAATGGTAGATATCGAAATAGACGACAGAGGAATAGAGAAACAATTAAAACCGCTCAAAAGAGGAAAGGCCGCTGGTCCTGATGGGATACCAGTTCGGTTTTACACAGTGTACGCGAAGGAACTTGCCCCCCTTCTTGCAGCGGTGTACCGTAGGTCTCTAGAATAGCGAAGCGTTCCAAAGGATTGGAAAAGGGCACAGGTCATCCCCGTTTTCAATAAGGGACGTCGAACAGATGTGCAGAACTATAGACCTATATCTCTAACGTCGATTAGTTGTAGAATTTTGGAACACGTATTATGTTCGAGTATAATGACTTTTCTGGAGACTAGAAATCTACTCTGTAGGAATCAGCATGGGTTTCGAAAAAGACGGCCGTGTGAAACCCAGCTCGCGCTATTCGTCCACGAGACTCAGAGGGTCTTAGACACGGGTTCACAGGTAGATGCCGTGTTTCTTGACTTCCGCAAGGCGTTTGACACAGTACCCCACAGTCGTTTAATTAACAAAGTAGGAGCATACGGACTATCAGATCAGTTGTGTGCTTGGATCGAGGAGTTCCTAGATAACAGAACGCAGCATGTCATTCTCAATGGAGAGAAGTCTTCCGAAGTAAGAGTGATTTCAGGTGTGCCTCACGGGAGTGTCATAGGGCCGTTGCTATTCACAATATTCATAAATGACCTGGTGAGTGACATCGGAAAGTCTCTGAGGCTTTTTGCAGATGATGCTGTGGTGTATCGAGAGGTTGCAATAATGGAAAATTGTACTGATATGCAGGAGGATCTGCAGCGAATCTACGCATGGTGCACGGAATGGCAATTGAATCTCAATGTAGACAAGTGTAATGTGATGCGAATACATAGAACGATAGGTCCCTTATCATTTAGCTACAAAATAGCAGGTCAGCAACTGGAAGCAGTTAATTCCATAAATTATCTGGGAGTACGCATTAGGAGTGATTTAAAATGTCGACTGTCAATGGTAAGAAAAGTGTTTCTAAAGAAGAAAAATTTGTTAACATCGAGTATAGCTTTAGGTATCAGGAAGTCTTTTCTCCGAGTATTTGTATGGAGTGTAGCCACGTATGGAAGTGAATAATGGACAATAAATAGTTTGAACAAGAAGAGAATAGAAGCTTTCGAAATGTGGTGCTACAGAAGAATGCTGAAGATTAGATGGGTAGATCACATAACTAATGTGGAGGTATTGAATAGGATACTGGAGAAGAGAACTTTGTGGCACAACTTGACTAGAAGATGGGGTCGGATGGTAGGACACGTTCTGAGACATTAAGGAATCACCAATTTAATATTGGAGGGCAACGTGAAGGGTAAAAATCGAGGAGGGAGACCAGGAGATGAATACACTAAGCAGATTCACAAGGATGTAGGTTGCAGTTGGTACTGGGAGATGAAGCTTCCACACGATACAGTAGCATGGAGAGCTACATCAAACCAGTTTGTGGACTGAAGACAACAACAACAACAACAACAACAACAACAACAAGGTATTTGTCTCATGTGTAACCTTCAACAGAAGTGGGGCAGACAAGAGGGTTAGATTATATGTACTTTCCATTGAAATTGATCCATAATGGGGAGATACTCAATGGGAAAATAATATGCTAATTTATTATCCACAGACCGCAAATGGACTAACACGCGATCTAGTGTGAAAATTTGGTCACACTTCTGATAGTACACGTATTATTTGACCCCCCCCCCCCCCCTCTCTCTCTCTCTCTCTCTCTCTCTCTCTCTCTCTCTCTCTCTCTCTCTCTCTCTCTCTCTCTCTCTCTCTCTCACACACACACACACACACACACACACACACACACACACACACACACACACACTCAATCGCGCGCGCGCGCTTGTTCTACTAAGTAATTCAATTCATTAATGGTGTCGGAAGAGATGGTTAGCAAGAAATCCTTTAGGCTCCTCGTAAACTGAAATCTGTCAGTAGTAAAGCTTTTTGTGGCTGCCGGCAAGTTATTGAAAACATCGTTCTCCTTAATGATGGAGACTTTCTTGCACCAAAGTAATTAACTTACCAATTTTTGTGGAGATTATTCACTTCTAGTTATGACTTCATGAAATGAGCTGTTGATTTGAAAATATTCATTTGTTTTTAAACACAATATTCACGGGGAGAACGTATCTTCCATCTCCACCAGTTAACTGATCTATTTATATGACCCTTATTCTAAGTTGTGTTATATTAACGGTAAAACACAAAACATTTCTTACATGCATTTCCACTATTTTCCAACAAGCTGACAATTTTTCATGAATAATATATTAATAGTGAAATTTTTAGAAAAATTTTGAAAGACAGGTTTTGCGGGCAAGTTTCAAAAATTAAAAGACCATAGTGTTCATTATAATACAATTTCTCCATGGTTTTTAATTCCTACTCCGAAGTTTTCTTTTGTTTCCTTTACTGCTTGCTCAGCAAACAGATTGAATAACATCGGGGATAGGCTACAACCCTGTCTCACTCTCTTCCCAACCACTGCTTCCCTTTCATATCCCTCGACTCTTCATGCCCTCGAGTAAGAAAACTGGTCGTTAGAATTCCATGGTTCTGGGATAAATGGTTTGAGAGGAAAGGTACATTTAGTTAGAAAAGTTACGGAAAATTTAAAGTTGTATTGCACTTACCGTCGTACATGCGCTCATTTAAATTCATAGTTTCTTTCACTTTCCAATAGTACGCATGCTGTACATAAACATAACATTTGTTTCATGATATTTACTTTTTTATTTCTTGCAAGTCTTCTAGAACTTCTTTCGAAAACTTTGTGGGTAGATCTTGGCATTTGTTTTGTTCAGAAACGTTATTACTCTAGCAAACAACTGACTACGAGACAAGAAAAAATGTATTCAATAGGTGAAAGCTCAAAGCTACGGGTAAAATGTCCCTAGGCTTATCATCTCAAAGAAGAGATGGCACAGAGAAACAAGTGGGCATGTCTTACATAGCAAGCTGCCATTTAAACCGACATTTAGAACCTTCAAATACGGATTTGGACTAAAATACTTTCATATTCACACTAAGTGTAAATAAAACTGGTACAATCACCAATAAACAAAATTATTTTCATTGTTTTCGGGGTTCCTTTTGCCTTTCGGAATAAATATATTGCGAATCAGCAGTTAACATGCCTGGTTCCCCAAACAGGAGACGACTAGAAACTTCCGAAATGTGGTGGTGTAGAAGAATGCTAAAAAAGTTTTGATCGAATAGCTGATGGGGAGATACGAAATCAGATTAGGGAGCAGAGAAATTAATGGCACAAATTGACAAAAAGAAGCGATCGTGGGTAAATGTCATATTTCGATTCCACCCATCCGCTGTGACCCACGACGTTCTGCATTACTTTGATTAGTTGCATTTCGAAGGATACCAGTGGCCTTATTAAATGTTAACTGGGATTGCCTTCGTTTCTAGAGCAATTTATAACGTTCGTTAACTATGATTTTTTTCGGAATATATCGTGATGAACTCTGGGAGGAACCACAGAACACAGCTTAAATTGTCGTTGAAGAAACGAGTAGTGATTGTATTTTTATCTTTCTTATCCGACACGTTGGGGAATCCAAGGTATAATGGGGTACACAGTTGAAAACTTTGATTAAATGTACAAAATTGATAAATAAGAGAGTTACAAATTTTTATATGAACACATTATGATGTATTAATCACAAAAATACAAGAACATTGCCATAAAATAAAACAACAATATTTTCTCACTCAAAAACAGAAATTTATAACATTTGCACGCGTCACAATGGGGTGGTAAATACAAGTGATTACAAAAACGTATAAAATTATCCGAAATGCAGAAAATATTGGCTTGCTCGTTATTTTTTTTAGTTTAAAGTGAGTATTAATGTCAAACTACAGTTTTCATGAATCGTATCCTTTCCTTGAGGCTGTTTACAAAATTCACACACGGGGAGACACTCATCATCTTCGCTATCTATTCCTGCACAAGAATCGTGTGTCAGTTTTTTGCAGGTGGAACAAGCGACCCAACTTCCAACTGATTTTGAATATAACCCACCACAATATACACATTGACAGTCAGAACTTTCCTCATAATCACTCTCGTTAGTATTGTATTCTCTCCCCTTTTTTCCATTTACCTTCAGAATCTTTCTCTCTTTTTTGAGTTCTTAATTTTATTCTCTTTCGCAGAAAGTTTTCTGTTTGCTCTTTCTTCTTTGTCAATGTTCTTTTTTCTATTTCTCCCATTAATGACTTTTAACTCTTTTTTTGTACGGCGAATCAGTTAAAACAACGTTGTTCCCCCTTTTCAGTCTCGCTCTTTTCTTGCTTTCGTTAACTTTTGACAAGAAAATCAGAATCTCAGGTGAAATATGAAATGAGGAGGTTGTGTTGTCAGTTGTCATCCAAGAGCACCCAAGATTAGAACAATTAGCCCCAATAACTTTGTTATTCTTAGGCGGCAGTTCATTGTAACAATTCGCTGAAACCTCGTCCCCTTGATTATCCAGCCCGTTTGAGTCGTCTTTTTCAGCTGGTGTGCTAGGTGAAGGCAATTCCAATTGTTCAGATATAATAACCTCTTTATCTGACGGCCTATCACGTCCGCTGTCAGTTGTGTGTGCCAGGAGGAAGTGTGCGTCGTGAATATGGATGGGTCCGTGGGCCATATTGCAGTAGCTTCGAAACCTTTAATAGCGGTTTTCATTGTTGCGCTTTAGACGAAAGCTGAACCAAAAAGCGTTGAAATTTCAAAGATAGTTACGACTTTCCCTGCGTGGCTTCGCAGCCATTTTCGAAGCTGATCACTATAACGAGGATTTATAAAACAAACATCAAGCGGCTGAAGTCTGTGAGAGCAATGTGGTGGTGAAGAAACGCCACTCTCCCTCGCGTAGTCCATAACGTCAATGTTCGTGGTATGTGCTGAGTGGCCATCTGATATAAGGAGAACTGGGACCTGCTTTGATGCCTTAGAAAATACCACTAATTGTGGAAACCATACAAATAAGGACTCTGTGGCCATACATGCTGTGCTGTGGACCTCAGCGCAACCTCCTGCTGCCTGTCCTAACTCAAATTCTTTCTGCTTCTTCTTTCGTGGAAAAATAATCGTAGGAGGAATGTCAGCTCCGCTTGCTGACGTACTAATGAGGCTGGTTGCAGTTTTGCCCCTTTCTGCAGATGTTAACGATCGCACTGGACGGTTCCCTTTGCAAGCTGCGATGTTCGATTAGTTTTTAGCATTAACCGAGACGCCTGTTCCATCACAATTAGTTATTTGAGAAGTCATTAGTTTGTGATTGTCAGTTACATCTGTAAGCAACGAAAAAAACCTATCGACAGCTACTTTATTAAAATCCATGATTCTTGTACCAGATGTTGCTTCGGGCTTGCGAACAAACCCGCATTTGCTTCTTCATTGTTTCATGATGTAATAAAGATTTCGATTTGTTTTGCTCGAAATTTTCGAAAAGGTATCTGTGAAACGTGCAAAAATTGAAATGGCAAAACTGTGCACCTGCCGAAATACGAGTGCGTATACTCATTTGAAAAAATGTTCCTAAACTGCTTCTGATACGCTAGAGGTTACCTCACAGTAAACAGCAATTGTAGTTGACCATTTGCCTGCACCGTATAAAGTACGGCCAATAAAATATTTTTGTAGGGAGGACACATCATCTCATCCTAAATGGAGAGTTCATCTATACGTGTAAAAGTAACCACTTGTGCCAGAGGGAAGCGTGTTGGGAGCCTTACTGTTCATGTTGTATATTAACATTACAGATAATATAAGAAAGCTCACATATTTCGAAAATGATGCCGATATCGACATTGAGGTAACAAAGGTCGTGTGAAGCGATATGCACATACAGGGGATAGTAAAAATGTGACCACCTATACTTGCATCTACATGGATACTCTGCAAATCACATTTAAGTGCCTGGCAGGTTGTTCATCGAACCACCTTCACAAGTCTCTATTATTCCAATCTCGCATAGCACCCGGAAAGAATGATCACCTGTGTCTTTCCATACGAGCTCTGACTTCCCTTATTTTATCGTTGTGGTCGTTTCTCCCTACGTAGGTCGGTGTCAACAAAATATTTTCGCATTCGGAGGAAAAAGTTGGTGATTGGAATTTCGTGAGAAGATTCCGTCGCAAAGAAAAACGCTTTTCTTTTAATGATGTCCAGCCAAAATCCTGTATCATTTGTGTGACACACTCTCTCATATTTCGCGATAATAGGAGGACGTGCTGCCTTTCTTTGGACTTTTTCGATCTACTCCGTCAGTCCGATCTTTTAAGGATCCCACATTTCCCAGCAGTATTCTAAAAGAGGACGGACAAGCGTAGTGTAGGCAGTGTCCTTTGTAGGTCTGTTACGTTTTCTAAGTGTTGTGCCAATAAAACGCAGTCTTCGGTTAGCCTTAACCGCAACATTTTCTATGTGTTCTTTCCAATTTAAGTTGTTCGTTATTGTATAATAATAATGGCGTGTGACGAGGGCCTCCCATCGGGTAGATCGTTCGCCTGGTGCAAGTCTTTCGATTTGACGCCACTTCGGCGACTTGCGCGTCGATGGGGATGAAATGATGATTAGTACAACACAACACCCAGTCCCTGAGCGGAGAAAATCTCCGACCCAGCCGGGAATCTAACCCGGTCTTTTAGGATTGACAGTCTGTCGTGCTGACCACTCAGCTACCGCGGGCGGACGTTAGTTATTGTAACACCTAGTTAGTTAGTTGACTTTACGGCTTTTAGATTAGACTACAACTTCTCTGATAGTGATTGGTCCATTCTGCTTCACCAGCAATATTGCGGGATCAGTAACGACCTGATTTGCGGATATTGCGGGCGTACCTTAACTGGCTTCTGTCTTCATTGATTAGCGGCTACCTTTGAAATGGTTGTACCACTCCTTTAGCCCTGCAGTACCCATTACTTTGTCCACAAACACACGATGGTTTCAACTTGAGAATCGCCAAGCTTGGAGCCAAATGTGATGTAAAGACGTCATTTTGCTCATAATACTAAATCCAACGTGTACGACTTGCAAGTGTTCCGAAGTAGTGGAGAAAATCAGGTATGTGTGCTAAATATGCCTGAAAACATGAGCCCATGCGCGCCCTGATACCATTGTTGATTTCAACAATTAAAAAAGGTCGGATATTTTTTGAACAGCTCATGTATATAAGCCATCGCCAGTGATGTCGAAAGAGCAAGATACCCCTAACTACGCCAGTTGTATAGGTAGTTCGAATGGAGCGGTCTATTGTCTGACGTATCTCCATAACAGCTCTGAACCGAATACCCCAAAGTTCGACAAATGGTTCAAATGGCTCTGAGCACTATGGGTCTTAACATCTATGGTCATCAGTCCCCTAGAACTTACAACTACTTAAACCTAACTAACCTAAGGACATCACAAAACACCCAGCCATCACGAGGCAGACAAAATCCCTGACCCCGCCGTGAATCGAACCCGGGAACCCAGACGCGGAAAGCGAGAACGCTACCTTTACGTCAGGAATCAAGCTGAGCTCAGAAGGGCGCAATTCCGGGGCTGTCTCAGGCCGATACTGATCTTCGGCCTGACGTGGCTGCTTGTCCTGTTCCAGGGGTTGCCCCTCAGTCTGCAAGATCCGAGCAGTCGCAGAGGGTGGTCTTACTGGTAGTTGGGAGCTCCAACGTCAGGCGCGTAATGGGGCCCCTTAGGGATATGGCAGCAAGAGAGGGGAAGAAAACCAATGTGCAATCCGTGTGCATACCGGGGTGAGTCATTCCAGATGTGGAAAGGGTCCTTCCGGATGCCATGAAGGGTACAGGTTGCACCCATTTGCAGGTGGTCGCTCATGTCGACACCAATGATGTGTGTCGCTATGGATCGGAGGAAACCCTTCCTGGCTATCTGATTTGGTGAAGACTGCCAGTCTCGCTAGCCGGATGAAAGCAGAGCTCACCGCTCACCATCTGCAGCATCGTCGACAGGACTGACTGCGGGCCTTTGGTAAAGAGCTGAGTAAAGGGTCTGAATCAGAGGCTGAGATTGTTCTGTGACCGTGTGGGCTGCAGATTCCTCGACTTAAGCCATAGGGTGGTGGGGTTTCGGGTTCCGCTGGATAGGTCAGGAGTCAACTACACGCAACAAGCGGCTACACGGGTAGCAGGGGTTGTGTGGCGTGAGCTGGGCGGTTTTTTAGGTTAGATGGCATTGGGCAAGTACAAAAAGGGCGGCAGCCTCAACGAGTTCGGGGCAAAGCAGGACATGAGGGGACCAAGCATCAATCGGTATTGTAATGGTAAACTGTCGAAGCTGCGTTGGTAAAGTACCGGAACTTCAAGCGCTGATAGAAAGTACCGAAGCTGAAATCGTTATAGGTACAGAATGCTGGCTGAAACCAGAGAGGAATTCTGCCGAAATTTTTACAAAGGTACAGACAGATATAAAGGATAGATTGCATGCAACCGGTGGTGGAGAGTTAGTCGCTGTTAGTAGAAGTTTATCCTGTAGTGAAGTAGAAGTGGATAGTTCCTGTGAATTATTATGGGTGGAGGTTACACGCAACAGCCGAGCTAGGTTAATAATTGGCTCCTTTTACCGACCTTCCGACTCAGCAGCATTAGCGGCAGAACAACTGAGAGAAAATTTGGAATACATTTCACATCAATTTTCTCAGCAAGTTATAGTCTTAGGTAGAGATTTCAATTTACCAGATATAGACTGGGACACTCAGATGTTTAGGATGGGTCGTAGGAACAGAGCGTCGAGTGACATTATACTGAGTGCGCTATCCGAAAATTACCTCATGCAATTAAACAGAGAACCGACTCGTGGAGATGACATCTAGGACCTACTGATAACAAACAGACCCAAACTTTTCGACTCTGTATGTGCAGAACAGGGATTAGTGATCATAAGGCTGTTGCAACATCCCTGAATATGGAAGTTAATAGGAATATAAAAAGAGGGAGGAAGGCTTACGTGTTTAGCAAGGGTAATAGAAGGCAGATTTCAGTCTACCTAACAGATCAAAACGAAAATTTCTGTTCTGACACTGACAATGTTGCGTATTTATGGAAAAAGTTCAAGGCAATCGTAAAATGCGTTTTAGACAGGTACGTGTAGAGTAAAACTGTGAGGGACGGGATAAACCCACCGTGGTTCAACAACAAAGTTAGGAAACTACTGCGAAAGCAAAGACAGCTTCACTCCAAGTATAAACGCAGCCAAAACCTCTCAGACAAACAGAAGCTAAACGATGTCAAAGTTAGCGTAAGGAGGGCTATGCGTGAAGCGTTCAGTGAATTCGAAAGTAAAATTCTATGTACCGACTTGACAGAATATCCTAGAAAGTTCTGGTCTCAATTTAAATCAGTAAGTGGTTGGAAACAGCATGTCCAGACACTCCGGGGTGATGATGGCATTGAAACAGAGGATGACAGGCGTAAAGCTGAAATACTAAACACCTTTTTCCAAAGATGTTTCATAGAGGAAGACCGCACTGCAGTTCCTTCTCTAAATCCTAGCACAAACGAGAAAATGGCTGACATCGAAATAAGTGTCCAAGGAGTAGAAAAGCAACTGGAATCACTCAACAGAGGAAAGTCCACTGGACCTGACGGGGTACCAATTCGATTCTACACAGTACGCGAAAGAACTTGCCCTCCCTTTTAACAGCCGTGTACCGCAAGTCTCTAGGGGAACGGAAGGCTCCAAATGATTGGAAAAGAGCACAGGTAGTCCGAGTCTTCAAGAAGGGTCGTAGAGCAGATGCGCAAAACTATAGACCTATATCTCTGACGTCGATCTGTTGTAGAATTTTAGAACATGTTTTTTGCTCGAGTATCATGTCGTTTTTGGAAACCCAGAATCTACTCTGTAGGAATCAACATGGATTCCGGAAACATCCATCGTGTGAGACCCAACTCACTTTATTTGTTCATGAGACCCAGAAAATATTAGATACAGGATCCCAGGTATATGCTATTTTTCTCGACTTCCGGAAGGCGTTCGATACAGTTCCGCACTGTCGCCTGATAAATAAGGTAAGAGCCCACGGAATATCAGACCAGCTCTGTGGCTGGATTGAAGAGTTTTAACAAACAGAACACAGCATGTTGTTATCACTGGAGAGACGTCTACAGACGTTAAAATAATATCTGGCGTGCCACAGGGGAGTGTTATGGGACCATTACTTTTCACAATATATATATAAATGAGGTAGTAGATAGTGTCGGAATTCCATGCGGTTTTTCGCGGATGATTCTGTAGCATACACAGAAGTTGCAGCATTAGAAAATTGTAGCGAAATGCCGGAAGATCTGCAGCGAATAGGCCCTTGGTGCAGGGAGTGGAAACTGACCCTTAACATATGCAAATGTAATGTATTGCGAATACATAGAAAGAAGGATCCTTTATTGTATGATTATATGATAGCGGATCAAACACTGGTAGCAGTTACTTCTGTAAAATATCTCGGAGTATGCGTGCGGATCGATTTGAAATGGAATGATCATATAAAATTAACTGTTGGTAAGGCGCGTACCAGGTTGAGATCCATTGGGAGAGTCCTTAGAAACTGTAGTTCATCAACAAAGGAGGTGGCTTACAAAACACTCGTTCGACCTATACTTGAGTATTGCTCATCAGTGTGGGATCCGTACCAGATCGGGTTTGCGGAGGAGATAGAGAAGATTCAAAGAAGAGCGGCTCGTTTCGTCACAGGGTTATTTGGTAACCGTGATAGCGTTACGGAGATGTTTGACAAACTCAAGTGCCAGACTCTGCAAGAGAGCCGCTCTACATCGCGGTGTAGCTTGCTCGCCAGATTTCGAGAGGGTGCGTTTCTGGATGAGGTATCGAATATATTGCTTCCCCTTACTTATACCTCCCGAGGAGATCACGAATGTAAAATTAGAGAGAGGCTTTCAGATAGTCTTTCCTCCCGCGAACCATACGCGACTGGAACAGGAAAGGGAGGTAATGACAGTGGCACGTAAAGTGCCCTCCGCCACACACCGTTGGGTGGCTTGCGGAGTATAAATATAGATGTAGATGAGTGTGGTGCGTGATGCGGCGCTCCCCATCCCTATATACCGATCAAATCAGTCACGACTTGAACCGAGCGTGCCCGAACATTGTCCTACAAAATGATGGCCGCCTCCTGCAGAAACCGACGTTGCTTCTTTCTCTCAGTTGCTTTTCAACTTTGTAACACAGTCTGTTTCGTTTTAGAGTCCAAACCGCTTAACAGATATTGTTCAAATTTGTCATGGAGACAGTTTGAACCCTTAGAAAGAACATAGCCCACTTTAAAAAGCAAGAATTTTTTTTTTGAATCAGTGAACGTAAACTACATTAAAACTTACTTATTTTGGTTGTATAACTTAAGAATTCTATAATGTATAAGTACTTCAGTAGTCGCCGTGCGGGATAGTCTCTCAAACGAAATTGCTCCCACGTCCGAGGCCTTTCAATATCACGTCTTCCATTCCGTTTGTAGTTCAGAATATTTTGGGGAAGTCTTCACGATATTTTTGAATTTTTTAGTTTCTGTTGAAAATACTTAATTTTTCTCTAGTATCTTCATTCCTAATCATTTCTTGTTGTGCAGCTCTTCGAATTTCTTAGGAACCTCATCTCTGCCGTGTGATTTTTTTTTTGCTTTTTTTTAAACCATGTTTTCGCTTTCATAGCATAATACAGGAACCGCGACCACGTTATAGAATTTCGGGACAATCTTTTTGTACTTTATTGCCCAATATTCAGATAATAGTGTCACAAACAGCTTAGAACTTGTGTAATTTATTTTAAGTATCAGAGTAAAAATCAGATCTTACAGCGTAGCCTAAATGAAAGATTAAGAGACCAGTTCTAAAGCAGGATTTTCCAAAACTAGTTTTAAACTGACTGAGTATTTTCCTCGGAGTGCACTTATTTTCGTTTTGTTCCTAGAAATTTTAAAGTTGTATTCATTGCATATTTCGTTCAGGTGGTATATAGATCTTTGGAGGTCATTTCGTGAACGTGAATCATGTCATCTACAAACAGAAGCACAATCAGGTATTTCTCATTCGTTATCCCAATTCCTTTGTCTTGTCATAGTTCCTGCTTTCATTTATGAAGAACGAAGTCAATGTAAATACTAAAAATGCTGACTTAATCTGCTCATTTAAATGTATACCGAATGAGCTGCCGCAGTGGTTATTACATGGTATGATGATGATGATGATGATGATTGGTTTTTGGGGCGCTTAACTGCACGGTTATCAGTGCCTGTACAAAGCTCCAACCTTTACACAGTCCAGTTTCGCCACCTTCACGGATGATGATGAAATGATGACACCACAGACACCTACTTCCCGGGCGGAGAAAGCAACCCAGCCGTGAATCGAACCCGGAATCCCATCACCAACAACGCTAGCTTCTACACGACGAGCTGTCAACTAGTACACTAGACTCGCATTCGGGAGGATGACGTTTAAATCCGCATCCGGCCATCCTGATACGTTTTCCGTAACTTTCCTGAATCGCTCCAAGTAAATGCTGGGATGGTTCCTTTGAAAGGGAACGGCGGACTTCTTTTACCCTTCCCTGACGCAGTGCCAACTCCTGCTCCGTCTCTAATGACCTCGACATCGATAGCACATTAAATGCAATCCTCCTTCCGTCCTTCATTTAAAGGCATAGGTTTACGCAATAAGTCGGGCGTTAAAAGTTAAAAACTGCGTACTCGTCTAAGGCAGCATAATTTCATGGCGCGCAAATTATCGAGACTATATTCACCGAGCATTTGTGAAAGGCAGCACGTGGCGACTTCCAACAAACTTCACACATAATTTCGAAACTTGGCGAAACTTTTTTTCCCCTCTGACATCCCTGACATAATGATGAAAGGAAAAAGACTTTTATCACTTCTACATTTTCGCTGATCGTGCAGTAAGGTGTCAGCATCAGGCTTGATGTTTCACTTTATTACTTCTTTACTACTCACTTTATTCGCAACACATTTGTCAGACAGTATCCACAAACGTCGCCGAATGTACCTGAAAATTATAGAATTGTACAACACCTAGTTCACTACATAAATATTGAGACGTTTTCGAAAAACTAGCTTCTCTTACAACTGAGGGTCTTCAACTGCAAAGGGTTATGTTTCTTCAGGTCAAGTTTTTAACACATTAACTGATACGGAATGTGAACGAACTTCTGAAGGTGTTTTACGAATGGGACTTCCAGTTTTCAGACAGCAATTTGGAGGGGAGAAGGGGGCCGTGGTTACGCGGTCTATTTGGAACTTCAGTGTTTTCGCAAATGATGCTGTTGCCTGTAATAAAGTTCTGTTTGAAAGGAGTCACGCCTTCATAAGATTTCAGTGTAGTGCAAAGCATGACAACTTAGTTTAAATGTTCCCGAAATGTAAAATTGTTCGGTTCACAAAACGATATAACCTTATCCTACGAGTATAGTGCAGCGAGTCAAACTCGCTATCGCTCAACCCACATGAATACCTGGGTGTAAAAATTTCTAGAGATTTGAAATGGAACCGTCACATAGTCGCAGTCTTAGGGAAATACGGTGGATGGCTGCAATTCGTTGGTAGAATTCTAGGAAAATACAATCAGTGTACAAAAGAAATTGCTTACTAATCACGCTTGCGACCCATCCCCGAATATTGCTCGAGATTCTTGGATCCTAATCAGATACAACTGCCCGGCGATACTGAATGTATACAGAGAAGGGCGGCACGAATGGTCACAGGTTTTTTGACCCGTTGGAGAATGTCACACAGTTTCTGATCAAATTGAACAGGCAGGCGCTTGGAAAGAAACGTAAAATATCTAGAGAAAGTCTACTTGGAATATTTCCGGAGGAATCCTTAACTGTTGAATATAGGCGAATGGTAGTCAATGGAGGGAATGACTGCGAATGATCGTTCGATTTGCGTTCTCTTCCGTAGGCTGCGATGCAAACCAATCCTGGTCATATTCCCGGTGTGAGATGTAGTTGGCAGCTCTGTAAATGCTGACCGGTGAGTCGCTTAAAGCCCAGGTGAAATTAATCTCGGAGGGACACATCACGCTCTCAACCGACTAAGCTTGTCCCCTAAGGATCGCCTAGAGCCTGTGACTAGTGCATTGAATGTAAATACGGAAAACTGCAAAAACTCACTTTTTCAACTATTTGTAATTCCATTAACTAGTTTTGTAACCTTTACAGACTCATCTTCAAATGTGGCACACAGAATTTCCGTCTCTCTGGCGTGGAGACAGAGCGACAGTTACATGGCGACATGTGTCGGAAAACCAGTTATTCCACTTACTGACTAACGGACAGTTCATGGTAGACACAGACTATCTCGTGGAAGAGTAAAGTATCTCGAGGAGACCTAATTAGAAAGTTTCTAGAACTGACGTTACATGATGAAAGTAGGAATGGAATATACTTAAACCGCCTACGTATTGTAACTGTAGGAAGCGTGAAGACCAGAAGAGACTAAGCACAGCACGCACAGAGGCTTTCAAGCAGCCACAGTTCGCACGCTCCATACGTCAGTGGAGTGGGAATAAGTCCTAATAACTGGTATACTGGCAAGTTCCATCTGTCACGCAATTCACGGTCATTTATAGACTACAAATTATAAGCTGCCTATGTTTTGTTTAAATTTGGATTACAAGAAAATGGGCGTTTTGCAAAATGTCCTACATAAGTCTCCTCTTCATCAACACCACCACCATGAGTGTTCTGCCCTAGGGCAGGTCTTCACATGTAGCTCTCCATGCAGTCCCATCATTTGTTACCCTCTTGTTTTCTCACAACTATTTTCTGTTCTTACGCTGTCCATCACCTGGTATGTTCATCGTCTTCTTCTTCTTCTTCTTCTTCTTCTTCTTCTTCTTCTTCTTGCATTCACCGTTTCCTCCATACCATCAATAAACAATCTCTTCTCATTCAGTGTCCATGCCAATTGTGTTTGCTCATCCTGCTACCTTTAAAATTTCTCTCTGTTCTCCCAATCAACACCACCTCATTTCTCACTGTGCCTGCCTATTTTATCCCCTATCAACGCACCCACATAAAAGCCTCCTGTTATGAAACGTCTCGTTGGCAATTGCTATACGTATTTTCACCTCCTTATTACTTCCAATGTCGTCCATAATAGCACGTCGCAGTTATCTAAAAACACTAAATTGTTGTGTATCTTCCTGCCTAACATTATAGTTGTTCTTGCTTTTCTTGCACCTATCACCGGACATTTTGCGTTTTTCTTATTATTTCTCATTCCAATTTACTCACGTCTCTTGTTCAATTCTTTTAACATTTCAGTCATACTTTCGCTCTCTGCCAATAACACCACATGATCCGCGAGTCTAATACATTCTGCTCTCCTAACAACAACCCGCTCCCGTCTATGTCGTTTCAAACGTTTTTGAATGACATGCTCCAAATATATTTACACACTAGGGAGAATAAACGTACCCCGGAGGACTTACCCCAGCGCGATGGAAATCGATACACGTGATGTTCATTCATGCCCAATAGTATCCGAACGACCTGAATTGAATTTCGCCTGATTCACATGCAACCCACATAGCGCAACTGTCTAGCAGGTCTCCTTATCGCTCCTTGGTACAGTCGTTTGACTATTGAAAGTGGTTCCAACAAGTCACCACGAGAAAAAACTGTTCTGTATTGCAATAACTCAAGATGCAAAGTAATACCACGATACTACAAATATCACCTTATCACAGATAAGATTGCCCTTAAGGCTTGTAGCTCACATTTATTACAATAAATGACATACCTGACATTTTACCACTCTCATTATTACGTCAGATAGGTAATGCACGTGGTAAATTCGTCGTATTCATGATTTACTCTTCAAAGTAACATACCGTACTTATTATTTAACACAAAATAAGATTAAAAATTAAAGGTATTCACGAGCAGCTAATTGAGAATATTTATGAACTTCAAATGACACGACGAACCGTCTCGTTCTGCATATGGATGCAAACTCAGGTCATGCAGACTAAGCAATGATTTCGTGCCTGACGGATACTGACTGTCACTCCTGATTAGGCATACAGAGAGTGATATACCTCGATTTTAGACAGAGCCAGTTTGCAAATTCCAACTTTAAATTACATATCGCAAGTATTTTTGCCGGACGCGAATTCCTACCCAGCACCTATTTTCACTGTTAACGAACGACGAGAGATGTTGAATCTTGGTTCTTAACAAGTAACTTATTTGAATTGCCGTGAGGTAAGGCTTTGTGTTGGACAGGGGTTCGAACTCAGAACTTAATCGGATAGATATCGACGCACAATCAACTGTGACATTTCGGGTTTTCTCGGCAGTAGTTAGATGTTTTAACTGAAATGACGAGACGAAACATACATTTTTTTCCTTCCCAAGACTCCAACCCGGCATCTATCGCTGTTATATTCTAGAGAAAACGAACGTTAAATATGGGTTTGTTGCACCAGCAGCGACATGTGAGCGTGTTTGAACTAGAAATAATATGACGAAGAGTTCAGTGCTCACTGGGAATACAGCTCCACACATCATATCGCTTTTGACTACACACAAAGATACGTCAGCTTCCGAATTTTTGTCCAGCTCGGACTAACATCTTGAACTTACAGTGATCTCGCAAATAGTTCTGTGTCTCACTGGGTGTCAAAAACGTCACATATCGTTAGTGTTGACAAAGAATGAAAATACATTAAACATTAAAATAATTATCCACCAGCAGATAGGTGTTCTCATGCTAGAGCTTGATAATACATAATGAAATCTATAGTGCCGGGCCAGGATTCGAACCCATTCACGCGCAGTATGTGGAGATGTTGAGGAATCTGCAGTTCTGAACAAACAACAAATTGTAGACGTGCTGTATTCTCACGAAGGGATCAAATTCAGCGTTAAGTACGGTCTAAGTTGCATTCCCAGATCAGAACCGATTTTATCGACATACAGAAGCTCATATAAAATATGGACTAAATGTCCTGTGAGCCTACATAGCGTTTGTTTCGTCACTAGAAATAAATAACAAGTATAAGAAAGGTTTCTACGTGTCGCCGCTCCAGTCTTTATTGTGATTCATCCTAACGTCTACTTTGTAGTAAAGGAATATTATTTTTCATGTTAATTTCAGACCACAATGTCATTATATCTTCTTCACTTGGTGTAGCCAGAAGAGAATGGAATCTGTCTCTTCTTATCTAAAATCATTGACAGAAGTTGGAATCGAACCCAGTCCATAGATATACAAGCATATTATAAGTATGTGGCTCATTTTTCTATCGTAACGCCGTTGCACCTCTCTGGATGAGAATTGACACACAGGCTTCCTGTAGTAATTTGCAGCAGGTTCAGTAAATTCATTTACTTGGTTGACCGAATCACAATGAACTAGCTGCCTCGACTACCCAGTGCATAAATTCGACTTTATTTTGTAATCACCGAAATAAAATCACGTACCTGCCACCTACACAGAACAGCCAACAGTGTAGGATGCACAAATTTGAAAAGGAAGTGTTTCTTTCCACTTGAGCTACTGTATTGCGCCATCTCTTTGTTGAAAACGTCGTGCATTGCAAATGTCGCATTTCATAAGTAAAGTTTTGTATTCCTAGAAACCCAAAATTTGTTTGTCAGCTGCGGGAAGAGGAGTTACCCGTTGTGCAGCATTGTAAGTTTTCACCATTGCACTATGAGCCGAAAGTATTTTTTTGCGATTTCCTTATCGATGTTTTATCTGACTGCTTGTAGCTCTTTCACAGAAGGGATAAAAACGTTACAGTCAGCGAGACTGGAAGTGCGAACCATAACAGATGCTATTTCTCAGGTCAGCGCATTACCATAGAGCTGGCGTAGAAGTACGTGTCTTAGCTTACTCTTACGAGTTCGATAATGTCTAGCACTCGTAAACCGCTATTTAAAGGACGAGATTAGTTGCGATTTCCACGTGCAACGACTTTTCTGGGCTGAAAACCGTAAATTTACAATCTTTTGTTACACCTAACGTGATAATAAATCAGATTATTCAATGGAAATGACAGGTAAAATCAAGTGAACTTTGAGGATAAATTCCGTGCGCACCAGGAAGGAACTCGTCGAACACAGAGTTGCAAAACATACGTTGCCTTGTTGTCAAATCTCAGTTACAGTACCAGCAGAAAGAAGACGAACCGATGTGATCGTACAGCGGGCTGGGAAGTGATGACCATAGCTGGTGTCTCCAAGTCGCGGTTGCTACGGCCTGGAATACGTAATGCGTCTGATTCGCATTTCTGTAACTAGGTTTAGGGACTGGAGCGTGGTTACTAATAATACTCCAAACTAACTGAAAACTAAGCATCATATACCAGTAACTCTCACAGTTGTTTTTATATTTATTTCGTAAGTGTACTAAAAACTAAGAAGCTCATTCAGAGACGTTTTGATGCCTCGCCGATAGTCGAGCAAAACAAACAAATAAAGAAAAAAAGAATGTGTGTGTGTATGAGAGAGAGAGAGAGAGAGAGAGAGAGAGAGAGAGAGAGAGAGAAATCAAAAAGAATGAGAGAGAGTAAGAAATTGTTGTAAAGAAATTGAATCATGGTATGTAAAGAAATCTTTCATTAAAATTACACGTTACACATCATTACGAAATATCGTATTCATGATCTATGAAACAAAAATTGATCTAATGTAATCTAATCATATCATATTGATGGCTATCCATGAAGAGTCATGAATTACCGAAATTTTTGCCAATACCAGTAATGAAATCTAAACTTGAAAATAAAAGACGACAATTTTTGTAATAAACCTGGACTCCTAACAAGACAATTTCGTCCCTGTTAACTAACCACGAAAGATGTCTGATATACCTCCAAGCTCAAGTAACTAAGTGCGCATGCATTTAAAGATTAAGTGCATGATGTGAATTTATATGACGGAGATACGAACCCAACACGTAATCGTATTGTTAATTAAGTAAAATCAAATGTTACGTATCGCTTTTCCTTACCAGCTGCTAGGTGTTTGAATCTAAACTAAGGATACAAACTTTTGTACCTAAGTGACAATCTAACTACACGCCTACCGTGCATCCACAAATATAGCTTAAATATCAGTTGCTTACTCACCAACGGTAAGGTGTGTGCGTGTTTGACAAGAAATAATGACACCTATTGCGATTGTTGGCAACACATGAATAGACATTAAAAGCGCACGTTGGTTTTCACTAGCGGGACGGTGTGCACGTTATAGGGCTTGAACTGAAACTATGAATATTTTTGTATTGGATCAGGATTCGGACCCACATCCTTACCTTTGGAGGAGACCTAGAGAAGGTTGCAGTCTTGCGAAAAGGGACGAAATGGTTGAACTATAATGTCCCGAGAGCTTCAGATCCTCGAAAGAGGAGAAACGAATTCGAATCACAGTCCAGCACCAAATTTTTCAACGTCTCTAGTTGAACCAATTACAAGTAAAATAAGAGCCCCATCCTTTAAATGGCTATCGGTTCATAAAATAAAATAAAATTTTCTAATGTAAGTAAGTTTACTGGCGACTGTATTTCTGTTTACGATGACTTCCGCTATGTCATTTCCCAACGTAACCTGGCTCTGCCCAGTTGGTAATGATGGAACGTGATTTGTATTGCGAATTCTGGATTATAACGTCTTTCTTTTGAGGTTACCAGACGCAAAGTAAATCTGTTTGTGCTTCTTAAAAGTAAATGTCTGAACCCACGCATTGCTCCTGTGATAGTTCCACCAGGCCACTGTGCCCACATTTCCCAGCCCCAGGAGTGAGCTGCAATGGATGATGTGCTGAGCTTACAAAAGTAGTCACGGTGGATAAAACGCGAGTCTATTAAATGTTTAAGTAGAAAAAAGCTTCTGACGCGGAGATTATGCTATTCTCATGTCAGCAGGATGTAAAGACCCTTGTAGACATCATAGGCTCGATGTGAAGCCATTTTGAAATGTTCACAAATTCAGATATTTTCTTAGTTCGTGAAGATCCACTGGGAAGTGTGAAGTTACCGGATAATTGGATTATTACCGACAT
This sequence comes from Schistocerca gregaria, assembly GCF_023897955.1. Classification (NCBI taxonomy): domain Eukaryota; kingdom Metazoa; phylum Arthropoda; class Insecta; order Orthoptera; family Acrididae; genus Schistocerca; species Schistocerca gregaria. Next base: position 6,263,739 of record NW_026061850.1, on the reverse strand, counting down.
TATTACTATCATTTTCTTCATGCCGCTGCTGGAACACTGTACTTGAATATAAGTTCGTGCCTTTTGGTCACTATACAAGTAGTTTCCCAAGAAGAGGTTCTTTCTCTGTCTACAGAATTCTTTTCATGTTAATATCAAACATCAGCAATTACTCATAGATTACATTAAAACTAAAGTAATCGATGAAGACGTTACTTGATAACAAAAACGCGCCGCCATTCTTCTATTACTTGCGCCTAGAAATGGCTGTCGAGTGCTGCCAAACCAAAAGCTAAGAGATGTTACTGCCTGCCGATATACGTTCGAATCCCTGCCCAGTACAAAGCCTTACCTCACGGCAATTCAAGTAAGTTACTTGTTAAGAACCAAGATTCAACATCTCTCGTCGTTCGTTAACAGTGAAAATAGGTGCTGGGTAGGAATTCGCGTCCGGCAAAAATACTTGCGATATGTAATTTAAAGTTGAAATTTGAAAACTGGCTCTGTCTAAAATCGAGGTATATCACTCTCTGTACGCCTAATCAGGAGTGACAGTTAGTATCCGTCAGGCACGAAATCATTGCTTAGTCTGCATGACCTGAGTTTGCATCCATAAGCAGAACGAGACGGTTCGTCGTGTCATTTGAAGTTCATACATATTCTCAACTGGTTGCCCGTGAATAACTTCAATTTTTAATCTCATTTTGTGTTCAATGATAAGTACGGTATGTTACTTTGAAGAGTAAATCATGAATTCGACGAATTTACAATGTGCATTACCTATATGACGTAATAATAATGAGAGTGGTAAAATGTCAGGTATGTCATTTATTGTAATAAATGTGAGCTACAAGCCTTAAGGGCAGTCTTATCTGTGGTAAGGTGTTCCGTGATATTTGTAGTATCGTGGTATTACTTTACGTCTTGAGTTATTGCGATACAGAACAGTGTTTTCTTGTGGTGATTTGTTGGAACCATTTTCAATAGTCAAACGACTGTACCAAGGAGCGATAAGGGGACCTGCTAGACAGTTGCGTTATGTGGGTTGCATGTGAATCAGGCGAAATTCAATTCGGGCGTTAGGATAGTTTTGAGCATGACTGTACGTGTAGGGTCAAATGAATGATTAGAGTTGAAGAAAAACTGGATGATTAATTCAAGACAAAGAGCTTCACAAATTGATAAGTCGATAACGTGTTGGGCCACCCCTGGCCTTTCCGCGGTCAGTTACTAGGCTTGACATTCACTGATAAAGTTAGTTTATACCCTTCTGACGGATATCGTACCAAATTCAGTTCAGTTGGTTCGTTACATCCTCAAAATCGCGACCTGCTTTAAAGAACCTGCCCATTGTGCTCCAGATGTTGAAAATTGATGAGAGATATGGCGATCTTGCTGAGCAATTTATTGCCTTGCGTGTACAAACACGTAGATACGATATCCGTGTGTGGTGCGTAAATTGTCGGTAGGCACCTCACTTAGTGTCCCGAGCAGAGTTCAAGCCGCCATAAAGACAAAGGGTGGACGCACTGCATATTAATGTCCACTAACAGGTGTCTGTACACTCACTGATAGGATAGTGTATTTCGAAATGTTAGCAGAGGCCAGAAGTTGGAGCATTTGGTCTTCCTTTTTAAAGCTTACGTGGGGCGAGTCGTAGAATCTCTAAAAAGAGACACCTCTGGCAACACTAGTTGAAAGTGGCCTTCAAACTAGCCGTCAGAGCTGCCGTAGCCGAGACGCCCCCTGGGTAAACGCTACGGATTTCTGCAGTCGCGCCTCGCGATCTGTCACGAATTATGGAATGTATTCGCAGATACCAATTGTAATACGACAACGGCTATACAGTTTGCTGGAAACGTACAGGATGTTCTGAAATTCCCATCACTACCTGCTACAACTTGTAGAGGGGACTGAGTACATAATACTCTTATTTTAAATTGTAACCTGTCTCCCGAGACGTACCGTATACTAGAACCACTTGAAAACATGTTGGTAACGCTGTCACTTTGATAAGTAATTTGTTACATTGAGGAGCCAAAGAAATATCGTTTAAGGTCCCCGCGAGCACGCAGAAGTGCCTCAACACGCCGTGGCATGGACTCTACTGATGGCTGAAGTCGCGCTGCCGGGAACTGACACCATAAAACCTGCAGAGCTGCCCATAAATCCGTAACAGTAAGAGGGAGCAGAGATCTCTTCTGATCAACACGTTGCAAGGCATTCCAGATATGCTAGTTAATGCTATAAAATTTACTAGAAACGTACAGTATGTTTGGGGAGTTTGGTGGCCAGCGAAAGTGTTTAGGCTCGGAAGAGTGTTCCTGCAGCCACTCTGTAGCAACTGTGGTTGTGTGGGCCGCTCCATTGTCCTGCTGGAATTACCCACTTCCGTCGGAATCCACAATGGACACGAATGGATTCAGGTGATCAGACAGGATGTATCTAGACGTATCAGGGATCCCACATCACTCCGAATGCGCACGCTCTACAACGTCACAGAGCCTCCACCAGATTGAACAGTCCGCAGTTGACATGCGGGGTCCATGGAGTCATGATGTTGTCTTCATACCCATACACGTCCATACTGTATATACATTTTGAAATGAGACACGTCCAACCAGGGATTATGTTACGAGTCATCAACAGTCCAATGTTCGTACCGATGGGCCCAAATGAGGCGTAAAGCTTTGTGCTGTGCAGTCAGCAAGGGTACACGAGTGGGCCTTCGGCTCTGAAAGGCCATGTAGATGATGTTTCCATGAATGGTTCGCATGCTGATACTTGTTGATGGTCAAGCATTGAAATTTTCAGTTATTTTCGGAAGGGTTGCACTTTCGCCACTCTGAACGATTCTCTTCAGATTCCATTCTTGCAGGATTTTTTTTCTGGCCGCAGAGATGTTGGAGATTTATTGTTTTACTGGATTGCTGATATTCACGGTGCCCTCGTGAAATGGTCGTACAGGAAAATCCCCACTTCATCGCTACCTCGTAGATGCTGTGTCCCATCGGCCTTGCGCCAAGTATAAAACCACGTTCAAAGTCATTTAAATCTTGATAACCTGCCATTGTAGCAGCAGTAACCGATCTAACAACTACGGTAGACACATGTCTTACATAGGCGTTGCCGGCGGCAGCACCATATTAAGCCTGTTTACATATATCTGTGTTTGAATACGTATTATTATAATAGTTTCTTTGGCATTTCAGTGTAGATGTGACCGAGTACATCTATTGTTCTACAGTTTCACTCTTTAATAACCAAAGAATCAAAAAAATCGGTCTTCAGAGACACTGGTTTTACAGGAGGGCGTTTTCCAATTTGAAATTACAATGATATTATTTCCTTCACCTGCTGACGGGCGTTAATAGATATCAACGAAGACAGGTGAAAATGTGTGCCCCGACCGGAACTTGAACCAGGGATCTCCTGCTTAGATGGCAGTCGCTCTATCCATCTGAGCCACAGACGGCACAGAGGATAGTGAGACTACAGGGACTGTCTCGCGCACGCCTCCCGCGAGACCCACATTCTCACCTTTGTATGTCCACACACTACATTCGTAGCGTCCTTTCGCACATGTCCGGAAGAACAGACACAATATCCATATAAATATATTTTCCAATTCGCGTGCGCTGCGTCTCCACGGGGCACCACAGACGCACCTGCTGACGGTGAAGACACCCATAGTCGAAGACGTTGTGCAATGGCAACGAAAAGCGTGTGGGGAGGAGTCAGACGTTGTGGACAACGATCTTGATAAAGGCGACCAGCAGCTCTTCCTGTACTGTGCGCTTTGGCCACACAGGATACTCGTGTCGGTGTATTCGGCAAAAGTGTACTCAGAAATGTTGCTCTAACACTCACAGTCACATGAACGAGACTCGATCCAGGTCAGAGAGGAGACAGCCGTCAAATGACAGCATAGGATCAGACGTAAGTAACCCCCCCCCCCCCCCCTCCAGTGATTATAACCCTGTTGCATACCACATTAGCGAAGGTGTATTTATACGGCTGTAGCACGGATATACCTTTCCATACATGGGCTCCTCTTCAGAATATCGTCACTCAGTTCCCTAGAAGTTTTTAACGGGAATTTTGCAACATCCTGTATCTCTCCACTAACTATACAGTTCTTTCCAGAATTAGATCCCTCTGCAGTGGAGTGTGCGCCGATATGAAATTTCCCGGCAAATTAAAACTGTGTGCGGGACCGAGACTTGAACTCGGGACCTTTGCCTTTCGTGGGCGAGTGCTCTACCATCTGAGCTACCCAAACACGACTCACGTCCCGTCTAAACAGCTTTACTTCTGCAGTACCCCGTCTCCTACCTACAGCTGTTGCACGACATTCGAAATATACGGATGTATTTCAGAATTTCGGCGTAATGCAACTTCGCAGAAACATGGCTGAATTTTCCTGTATATTGTTATCATTAAAACCAAGCACCGTCTCTGTCTCCATATCAAAAAGTATTAGGTAATATTTTCATCATTTCTAGCACTATTAAAGTTGGTAGGTGTAGGAAAAAATACTACTATCATTCTGAAAATATCGTTGAGAAGCGATAGAATTCCTACAAACAAATTTAAGAAAATCATTTTGGGTACTAGGCCATGTCATTATACAACAGTGAAACAACTAAAATAACGACATTTCGACCATCATTTGAACGATCCTCTTCAGAGCGAATAAATGCCACGAAATTTCAAATCAGCAGCAGCGAAATGAAAGGTCGATTTGGAAACAGTTCCTATTTCTTCTTTCTTATCTTCGATTAATTTCCCAAATATCTCGTTCGTTTCGTATGTTGCTTTCTTTATACAAGGTGTTCAACATTTCTAGAGCTTGCAATTTTACCTAGTAACTCATGCATGCAAACGTCATCTAACGAGGCTACAGAGCATCAAAATACAGGCACCAGCCCCGGCGAATGTATGTAAGTAGAGTGTGATGCCGTGATTATTTATCAATTTGATCATGTATCATGTTCCGGAAGTTACAAGGGAATATCGTTATCATACCTCTGACGGCGGAATACAAGTACTGGTACTGTTGTTGCTAACTTTCATAGGTGGTAGTATGGATCAAAGTAAGAAAAAAATGTCCGGTAAACATGGGCTACAAAATGCATACCTGAGGCGCTATGAGCACTTGTTCAACAGTGGAGATATGTTTTATGCTAGCGAAGATGAACAAGTCCTCACAGCTCTTAAGGTATGCATTTTACAGCCCATGTGTACTGGACATTCGGTCCATACTACCACCTCTGAAAGTTTCCTGCCCTACATCTTAGCTGCAACACTACTGGTACATACTGTCACACGCAACAGGAATGTCTTCTCTTCCAATTTTCCGTTATAGGGACATAACCTCAAATTTATACATTTATCCATCTCCATCATCATAGAAAATTGGTAACATCTTCATTGAATCTTTCTGTGTACACATATTTTACAGACTCCAGCGCCTGTAACTTCGATACCCTGTAGCGTCGCTGGATGACGTTTCCAGACATCGATTCCTATGTAAAACTTCATCTGGTAGGTCCCCTCTACAGACGCGATAAGTGTGTAGCACGACGTGTGAAACATTCTGTATGCAAAGTGAATAACATGGGTGAATGGGCTAGAACCGAACCGCCCCCCCCCCTCCCATTATCTCTCTCTCTCTCTCTCTCTCTCTCTCTCTCTCTCTCTCTCTCTCTCTCTCTCTCTCTCTCTCTCTCTCTCTCTCTGTCTCTCTCATTCTCTCACTTTCATTCTCTCACTCTCTCTTCTCAACTATCAACTGCCAGCTTTCCTTTATGTCTTTTAAGTCTTAAAATTGCTGTCTGATTTCTGGCAGAGCTCTAGATAACATGCCGCTCACTGTATTTTGTCGCTGGTTGCATCATCTTAAATTCAAACTGTATATTTTGCTCAAAATTGTCAGAAGTTATTTTGTAACATCTATAGATGTTATAAATATGGGTTGAATTTCTTCAACCGATCTCTAGCGGCTAGTGTGTTCTCTCAAAATCGATTTTCCTCTAGCTCGTCTCCTCTAATTCCTGTGTAAATATTTTGGATCAGTATTTTCAGCCAGGACGTATGAAAGTGATGGTTCGATAGTATCCGCACTTATCACTATTTGCCTTATTTGGTGTTGGTGTTATTTTTTTCGTTTAGTCTGAAAATTTAGCAGTCACGTCAGTTAGCATAGATGTTGAGGAGTGAAGCAGCAAACGTCGACAGAGTGAGTCCTCGCCGGTGCTGATAGAGCCTTCTGGTGGCGGAGCCCTGCACTACAGACAACTGAGTGTGTGAGGAACTAGTAGCGACATCTAGCAGCGAAGTGATGAACAGCAAAATGGCCGCGAAAATTGAGTGACTTAAATGTCTAGTTGCTGTTTATTTCTTCCTTTACACTATTATTACAAAACAGATTACGGCATCACTGCTCGGTTTGTCTGTTACCGTATTTTTGTGTATTTCACACATTACAAAATAGTTCTGTTCTGATAACATATAATGCAAACTACATCTCGAGCGACATTAATGTACGCAGCATGTTACATTCATCATTCCCTCTTCGTAATTTAGTATTACTAATAGTTTTGTCCACACTTTTAAGCATTAAAAATGGATATGTGGCTCGGAACAGGACTACTGTTACATTAAATGTTAACAACATAATCGCACAGTATAGTGAGTTAAAGAATATTGAACAGCAACGAGAACTGTAAGTAAGTTTATGCAGTGCAACGTTAGTGATATAATAGTACAACAGTAATAGGCGTTTTTCAGCCCTTATTTCTATTTTACAGTTTCACTCATTACTGATGGCAAATGCCTTGCAGAGAACGTAATATTCTGCATCTTCGGTCCGGCCTTTACAATCTCTTTCATTGAACTGCACTTAACCTGGAGAGGTAGTAATACAATTTTTTCTCTGATCTACAAGATACTTTTACAAAAAGTAGTGGCAGAGAGGTAGTCATGTAACTATTAATCGAAATATTATATGAACTATATGGGCGTGTTAGTAAAATCACCAAGAAATTCCTCTCATTAATTTTAAGTGTTATCTGTTTGATACAGCATTCAGCTCACATAAAACCACGAGAAATATCGTTTTTATAAAAAAAACAGTTTATGTCATTAGTGACCTGTGTAAAATCAAACATCTCATTTTGACACTAGAATAATTTGAGAAAAAAAGGCCTGTTTTAGTTTTTGAAAATGCAATAAGTGAAAACAATGTATTTTTAAAAGGTATTGTCAATTGTTACGAAACGATTTATTATACAGAATTTATTAATCGCATAGTAAATCATGATACAAAAAAGAACACCTTGTTGGCTTGTGATACAATATTTTGCATTTTCTTATGACTTTGAAATAATTACTGCTTTTTCAGCACTGAGAATGAGTAAAATACATTATGTAATATATGAATCAGTATGATAAACTTTTTTCGAATATTCATTGTTAACTACAAGAAAATGGCAGATGTTTGGGTATTTACCTCAGAAGTATTCAGCACACGAAGGATAACAAAAATCATTTTTTTGGTAAGGTTTTTGTTTCATAGTTTCCTACAAATATTACTGATACCACAGTGAGATATATTAAGTACCTTAAAATATATGTAGATGTGGTCTGGTGAAGAAAGTGTGTGAATTAAAATTTAAAATGCTTGCACCAGCATAATCAGGTTTAGTTTGTAGTGTGGGAGTGAGCTCCACGTGGGACCCGAAGCACGGACCCCACGGGGGTACCCGGCATGCGCCACATGCCAAGGCAGAGGTGGAGGCTAGTGTTCGGAAGTCTGAAAATTCCAGCGCCGGCCGGGGATTGAACCCCGGCCCGGCTGGGGCGAATAGCCCCAGCCGAGGCGCTGGAACGTTCCAGACCCCCTTACCACTAGACCACCGGGTACCCCGGCTGTTTCTTGCTCCATAGTCCAGCTAGTGGTCGTAGAGCACTTCCTGTTGTCCCCCGTGTTTACACCGAGGCAGCAGTGGCGTGGTGTAACAGGAAGTGTTTACTTGCGTCCGCTGGATGTCCACTTAGTGTACGACTTATTTACCCGGCTGACGTTCGTGTCGCTATAATCTCCTTAGTTCCGTTACAATTACATGCAGGGACTGAAAATCTGCCTATGCAGTTGCACGCAGTCGCATCTCACTATTTGAACCTCTGTAATTCGATCGTGTTGTCAAGACCCATGTCAGAACTGTTTATCGAAGAATGCTCATGTGTTCGGTACATTTCATAAACGGAAGCGACTGGGATAACAGACAGCCCGTAAACATTTTGTAATGAAGTGTCAGCCGGTACGTAATACTCGATATCTGGAGTTGTTTTATCGGTTATTAAGATAATCGTTTCACCCCTATACACTTAAAAAATTCCCGTGTTTTCTTAATAAAGCATAAGCACAGTACATAAATCCCTCGCGAAAATGACATCGGAGAAGTACAAGTGTTCGAGTGCCACAGAAAACAAGTGGGTCCTTGAAGGTGTGGAACGGAGAGCAGAACTAAAATAAGATGTAACGTTTCGGGATTCCCTCATAGTCGCGTAGACACTCCAGAAGCAGGAAGATCCGTTTGATGACGTCTCTTGAGGAGCGAGGAAAAAATTCACTCTCAAATAACTACTGTACAAGATGCCTCGCCGCCTCTTGAAGGGTGTCATGGGATTCTGCAGCCGTGGACTCGGCGACCTGTGAGCCAACGCGGTGTTTCTGACCACATACATTTTAGCTGCGGGTTCTCCGACGTGCAAAGGAAGCCGCGACAATGGGGAGGCTCTGCGTGCCGTTTTGTAATAAGAACGCCTCTCCACATTTTATCGTAGGAATGATATAAATTTTAAACTTCTTAGATCCACCGAGTCATTATGTATTCTTAAAATATCTTTTAACTCTTTTTCAACACATATGTATCTTTTACCTCTTTCACTGAAGAAGCTGACCAACAGATTTTTTTTCAATTTCAGGTATTGGTTTTATTGCATTCTCCTTTAGCGTATTGATCAGAAATTGTAGGTTAAGATACCTTTGCCTTATTGAGTATCGTTTGCTATGCCAAACTTCGACAGCATTCATGGTCCTGTGCATCGAATTGATGACGGTAGATAGCTGACCGAAATCACTTTGAAATAAATTCTCTGAACGCAGATAACTTTGATACAGTAGTGTTAGGTATCGAAGTATTATCTAACGCAACTGAAGCCAACCTAAGAGTGAATTTATTTCGAAATAATTTTAGTCGACTGTCTGTCTTCACCAATTCCACATTTCAGGTTGTGTACTAGCATTTTCCATCTATTGACTGATTAAATAGTCTACGCCACTGGGCACTTGCTACGCTGTTACTCTCCATGCTTCATCAAGGCAGTCCGGTGGAAGATGGACTCTACAGCACACGTGCGGCAAGACAAACGAACTACTTCTTCATCCCTGTATTGCTCCACTAATCGCAGTTCTTGTATGTCTTCCACAGGCATTGCTTGAAATGAAAATTACAACTGTAAAATAAATGTCTCGGATAACACTGTTTTCATAGTTTAATTTGCAATCATTTCGAAGTAAAGCAATGCAGTTTTAAATGACAACCAAGTTATGACATTTCTCGGTTGAGAAAAAATATTTCACAATTATTTTGACTTTCCTCTGGTAAAAAAGCTAGTCTTCCGTGCTTCAGGTATCAACAAGTTGTTTCGAACACCTCTGAAACGTCCGTCCATAAGAAGAGCTTTATTTTCAAACATTTTCTCCCCTTCTTCGTAACTGATCACCAGGATTCATTTGTCAGGAACAGGGTTATTATCAGTCTCCAAAAAAACTTCAGTCACTTTCAAAATATCTTCGTGCTGCCGAATCCCTGAACTACTGCCACGGTTATGGGACATCCCAGAAGCTTCCCTTACACAGTGCAGTCTTTCTCATAATTCGTTATACTTGCGACGTAATCTAAACCTTTATCTCGCAAATCTTGAAATTGCTCTTTAAACCCTCCGAAAAAAGGCACTGTCTACTCACCGCAGACTGTTTCCCAGCAGTTATGCATTCGTTTCTCAATCTCCACATCTGTTTCGTCAGGTTGGGCGAGAAACTTACAGTTGAGCCGTGATTCTACCATTTACAATTTTTAAACTGCCGCTGCTCCTATTCCGTTCGGAGTTCCTGTACAAGCAATTCGTATAATTACCACATTTCCGGTGCTCCTGGCACCGCTTACCATCCTTTCCCCTTTCTGTTTCCTTTTCCTTTCCTTTTTCTAACCACAGGCTCCAGTCACATTAACGTGATCACCGCCTGTGTCCGACGCTAATGAGTAGGGTATGCGTAACGCGGAAACTCAGCCACTTATGTGACATCCAAAAGGACGTGATCATTGCCTTTCGGGCCACAGGTGGATGCATTTTCGAAACGGCAGAGTTCGTAAAATGTTGGCGTGTTGCCATATTTAAAGCACTCCGCGCATGGCGCTGTCGAGAGCCGACGCTGAGGCCGTTGTGGTGCCCCACGGTCCACAGAGGACAGGAGTTAAAGGAGACCGCAGGTGAATAACGTGCAACTGCTGAGCAACTGACCATGCACGTGAACCGAAGAGCCTACCGACAGTGTCTCCTCTAAGACCACTCAGCGAAAAATGCTATGTGTGGGTCTCCACAGCAGACTCCTGGTCCACACACCTATGCTGACTGCTGTTCGTCCGCGACGAAGGCTGGAATTTTCACGCCAGTTCTGCGACTGGGCGTCCACTGAACGGTGACCTGCGGGCTTTCCAAGTGACAGACAGGCGTCGGCGTGTAGGGCGCGATTCACCTGAAAGTGAACACCCTGCAACAGTCGGCGGCAGGGTTAGGACAGGAGGAAGGATCGTTACGATCTCACAAACGTTATCGTGACACTCCCGTCGTTCTGGAAGGCACAGTGGATGAGCAGAAATATCGGTCGGAACCGTTGCCACACCTACATCGAGTCTTTTTTCCCTCGGTATCTACCAGCAGAACAACTAAATCTGTGACACAGCTTGCAGTGTGAAAAGCACCAGGATGAGTTTGCTGTACTCCGCCGACCACCAGGCTTCCCGGAATCGAGAATATGTGGGACCACCTCGATGAAGCTCTTCCTATCCTGGGTCCTCAACCGAAAAACGTAGCGCAGCTAACTAAGGCACCGGCGTCGGCATGGCTCAGTACCTCACTGACTCCTACGCGTTTCTCAGTTGTCCGCGCTTCCCGTTAATCGTACCCCCCTACAGTAACTCAATGACGACACTCTCCCGTACACGTCAGCATCATCAACAGCCGCAGACTGCTGTTCACTCAGCCTGTCACCTCATTTATGTCTATACAGCATAACAGCTGTCTGTTACACTTCCTGGGACACTCCTGACGATATCCTTGTGTCTGATCAACGCTCGCCGTCGAGAACGTACTGGTATCTGTTGTAGACTTGAAGCCGCTCTCATATCTGGGAACCGACTCCGTATGCTCATACGACGCCCTTGGTTAACAGTGTGCAGTGGAGCACCGTGCCAAAGGCTTTTCTCAAATATAGGAGAGTGCAATGTGCTTGGGACCTTTCATCCGTGGTTCGCAGTATATAATGTGCGAAAAGGGCAAGCTGCGTTTCACACGAGCTTTCTAAAACCGTGCTGATTTCTGGACGTAAGCTTTTCGGTGTCTAGGAAATTTATTATAATCATATTTAGAATACGTTCTAGGATTCTGCAGAAAATCGATGTCTGTAATTTTGCACATTCTTTCTGTTACTCTTCTTTTACACGAGTGTCACCTGCGATTTTTTAAACTGCCTTAGGTTGGACCCATTACAGGTGTAATATTCAGAAGGCAAATGTATATTGATCTCGTTATATACGGCTGCAACTTGCGCTTTTGCCAGTCCTTTGCGAAATACTGCTGGGCAAGAGAAAGGCGATAAATGCGAATGAAGTAAGTAAAACTGAAATTGTTTTAATTTCTTCGCTGTCGCCGAATCCTTTCCAAGCGATGCGTCCTTGAGCGGGTCAAACAGGTAGCAATAAATGCTCTACAAGTGAGGTTGACTTTTGAAGTTTTTCTTACCAGTCAAGTACAATGCAGACAGCTTCCATTCTCCATAATATCAGCAATATGAAAATGAAAATTCACGAAAGTCAAATCTGGACTGTAGCGATAATGACGCAGAGTCTCCCAACCCATTACTGTTTCTTTTCCCTTCCAGTGGTTTCTTGGATCAGCTGCGCTATGTTTGGGCGAGCGTTGTTGTGTAATAGTATCACGTCTTTTCTTTGACATTGGCGACCCTTTCCTCTCGTTTTCGGCTTTACTTTGCTCATCACTATGTGTGAGTGGTCAGCGCTGCATCCTGTACGCTGATCTTCCAAATAATCACCAAAATACAACTACTTTGGCATCCAAATGATGGCCAGCATCACTTTCCTCGCTGATGCTCGAGTTTGAATTCCTTTCGGACAGGTGAACTAGTGTGCTTCCATTTCACTCCTTGTCTTTTCGAGTCGGGTTCCCCATTTTGAACGAAAGTTTAATCACACGTTAAAATCTCGTTCGAAAAAGGTTCACCTTCACGTTCATAGCACTCTTTGTTTCCTTGTGTTGTGTGAATTCTCTCGGGACCCACGTTGGACTTGTTTCGCTGTACTTGAGCATGTCAATGACGACGTTGTGGACTGTGCCACTACCTGTTGCAGCTATTTTGCTATTCAGTTCTACTGCAACACGTCGGCCATCAGGAGTAATGTCGTCAGAGCCGGCTTTAAGCGAAGGAGGAGACAGTTCAATTGGCCGGCCACGGTGTTTTTTTTATTAGTCACTGAAGTTAGATTGTTTTTGAACTGTCCTACGTATTTATCAAAAATTTCCGTCGTTCGCACAGCTTCGACCATACTGAAAAAACGTTAGAGAAAATATTTCGGCCGTTTTCCGTCTTCTGAAAGGGAAAACGCATCGTTGAACGTTGTTCAGTTAATGTGGAAACTTCAACCAGATACGCCATTCTCAATTGCAACATTAAGGTTATAAATAAAACAATTATTTTTTGTCAGCCGCTCTTAGCTCATCACAGTCATGCCATCCTAAAGTCATGAAACTACAAAAATTCTTCCTACGGACTATTCGACTTCATTAATTTGCTTTGCAGGGGAAACTCACGAAGGAGTATGCGCTTAGTATTTAGTCGGTCATTTCTAGTTGATGAGAAAGTTAAAACAAACAAGTAGCAAACCATTGCTCATTTATTTAGGAACAACATTTATCAGATACAGCTGAGTAACGTTTAACCCAAACCTTAAATGTCATATATATGACACTGCTCGTAGCTGCATCATCTGGCAAGAGTACGCACTAACACCAATAACAAGAAAATGCACCATGACTTTCGTAAACTGTGCATTCTTCATGCCACTGTTGGGAGCAGACATCACACTCAATACAGTCTTCCGTGACAGACTCGTTTTAGTCTTCACCACACCTTGGGCAGTTCAAGACATGAAGTTGGAATAAAAGACAATTGTGAAGGTGATTCGATAAACCCTATGCCTGGCACTTAGATATGATTTGCACAATATCCATGTGGGTGTAGATCCCTCCTTGGATTGTGCCCTGGTTGTTGCTGAAGATGATGGAGCAGTTTAATCCAGATTAGCCACAGAGATTCTACGTTGTTCGTTACTGATATTTTGTCCCTCCTTGGTTTAGTTTGTTTTCCTAACAATGCATTTTTGTACGTAGACTCAAACAGAATTCCGGATGTTTTTGCAGCTTGCTTTAGATGTTCGAAAACCTAAAATTGTGCAGTTCACAAAACGAAAAATCATAGTGTCCTATGACTACAGCATCAATAACTCTCATTTTCAGTCGGTCAGCTCACACAAATACCTCGGTGTAACACATTGTAAGGATACGGAATGGAAGCAGGACTGAATAAAACTCAAACGATTTCTACACCTGGATAAGCGTTCGACAATGTAAAATGGTGCAAGATCGAAGTTGTGAAGAAAATAGCTCTAGGCAGAGACGGGTATATATTAGTACAAGACCCAAGAGGAAATAAGAGTGGAAGATCAAGAACGAAGTGCAAGGATTAAAAAGAGAGTAAGACTTTGATGTAGTTATTCGCCTATACTGTTCAATGTTTGTATCAAAGAAGCAATGAAGAAAATAAGAGAGAGGTTCAAGATTCGCACTGAAATACGGGTTGAAAGGATATCAGTGACAGTGTTTGCTGATAATATTATCGTTGTCAGTGAAAGTGAATTACTACAGGATCTGATGAATGAAATATACAATATAATGAGTGTAGAATTAGGGGTCAGAGTAAATCAAAGACAATAGTGATGAGATGAAGCATAAACGGGAAAAGCGAGAGTCTTAACATTGGTGATAACGAAGTAAGAAATGGAACCATCACATCGTGTCGGTCAAAGATAATGGTGGTGGCGAACTGTAATTTATTGTTAGAATTAAAGAGAAATATAATCAGTGCACAAAGATGATCTTTTTTGAACTATTGGTGCGACCCATACTCTAATATTGCTCCATGGTGTGGGACCTGTCCCATATACGAGTAGCAGGGGATATTGAACTGTTCATAATAAAGACAGCACAGGTTTGTTTGGCTCACAGGAGAATGTAACAGAGATGCTGAAGAAATTGGGAGATGCCTGAAGATACACATAAGCTATCCCGAGAAAGCTTACTTGCCAAATTTCTAGAACATACCGTAAATTTTGAATATACGAGGTGTGTTAAAAAAAATTGGGAACGTTCGTAATTTCGCGCCAATGGCGTGTTGGGGCGAAATGCAGTTGACATCCCTGCACGCGCGTGTGCTTAATGTGTAACTGCGGGAAGTTTCACTGTTGTATGTCTGTTAGCTTATTGTTCAGTGCTGTATTGACTAGAACGTTGTGTCGCACAGTTGGCGAACTTCGAGAGGGTATAGTTAGAGGAGCAAAGCGCCTGCAATAAATTTTGCGTGAAACTCAAGAAAACCGCCGCTCGGGGTAGCTGCGCAGTCTAGGGGCCTTGCCACGGTTCGTGTGGCTCCCCTCTGTCGGAGGTTAGAGTCCTCCCTCGGGCGTGGGTGTGTGTAAGTGGTGCAAGCCTAGGGACTGATGACATCAGCAGTTGGTCCCATAGGAACATAAGAGCTAAACTCAAGAACACCTCTACAGAGACACGCCAAATGATGCAGGAAGCCTACGGTGATGAGTGCTTAAGCCGCACTCGGTGTTACGGATGGTTCACACGGTGTAAGAACGGCCGGACGGAAGCTAAAGACGACGCTCGTCCTCCGACTTCTGCCAGCAACGCTTGTGTCAGGAACGTCAACGATCCTGTGCGTGCTGAACGAAGACTGACTGTCCGAGAGATTGCAGAAGAATGTAACATTGCAGTTGGATCGTGAAATCCTAATACAGCGTCTTGCAATGTATCGTGTTGCCGCCAAGTTCGTGCCACGGCTCACGAGTCAAGAGCAGAAAGACCTCCACCTCCCAATCTGAGAAGAGCCTTAGGATCACCCAAATGAGAACGAGATGTTCCTTAAGAAAATTATAACTGGTGATGGGTCTGCAGTTTTGACGTTGTCATGAAGGTTCAATCTTCACAATGTGTAGGGAAATGTTCTGAACGATCAACATATAAAATAGCTTGTCAGGTCAGCTTGGCCCTTGCAGACATTTATTTTCAAAGTTGAAAACCAAGTTGAGAGGACGAAGATTTGTAACGATAGACGCACGGTCCAGCGAATGGCGAACCAAGTCTGCTCCCAGAAGTGGAAACGGTTTATCAGTCGTGGGGGTGATCATATACAAATATGTGAAGGTAAGCGTAGAAAATTTTTGTGGACAAAGTTCCGGAATTTTTTAAACAGACCTCTTAGACGAAAGGTAATGAATACAGGCAAGTGGTCTGCAAATGTTCGTACGCTTGAGTTCGCTTCCATTCGCTGCTGTTGAAACTGGGCTTAATAATAATATTCCCTGTGTGAGATGTAATTGGAAAACTATGTAAACGCTGAGCTGTGCGCCGCTTACAGCCCACGCGAAATTATTCTCGGAGGGACACATCATTATCCCCTTCGTGCCTAAAGTTGCTTCGGCCAAACTCAAACTCAAACTCAATTGCCAGGCCGATAGCTCGTTATCCTACTGCTCTGCAAGTAACACTTGGTCTGAAACCATCTGTACGGTTATGTAGGTTAAGACACTGCAGCCACTCAAAATGGTGGCTCCACGTTTGCGAGTAACTGACGAGAAAAGAAATTCTGAATTTTCTGTGACACTCCGTAGCATTAAGAAAGCTGAGTGACGTTAGTTGGTTGTGAGGTGTAATGGAAAGGATAATAGCTTCACATGTTGTGTTCGGATACCAAGATTTAAAAGCCTGAAGTCTTATATTTCAGAAGCAAGGAGCGTAACAATCAAGTGATTTATGAACAGTACGTGCACACATTTTTGCTCGGTTGATTTTAATTGAGGTTGCAACGTGCAGATCAAGCAAGTACCGTACTGTAGAGAGGTTGAGCAAGAGAAGCGTTTGGAACATGTGTTTACCCTTATTTTGGATAGTTAGCTTTCTTATCTGAGAAGTAATTGTGGCTAGCCCTTGACATGCATCACGAATTCCTTCGTCGTTCAGTCTAATATCGCCTTCCCCCCCCCCCCCCCCCCACACACAATACCCTCCACCTCTCATGATTTTGAAAATAAAAGTGTTCCTAGAAAAGTTGTTCACTGTACAGTTTATTTATGTGCCAAAGTTAGTGATAATGTGGGGGAGGGAAGGCCACAGACCTCAGGGAGGGGGGGGGGGGTAGGACAGGGGGTACTGGCAAATGTCTGATGACACTCAGGAGCAACGGTCTAAGAAAGGCTGGGAACCACTGTTCAACTGCCTGTGAATGTATACTGAACATAAATGTGGAAAACTGACACAACCCACTTTTTGAATTTTTTTTAATTCGAGTTAACTAGTTTTGGAACCGTTTGAGGGACATCTGAAAATGTGGCGCACAGAATTCGCGTCTTTATTTCTTTAGATTGAATCTGGGTACTGGCTCTTTGACAATAAGACAGAGCACTCTTTAATGTATCGCCACGAGCGGCAGTTAAACGGCGACATGTATCGCGAAACCAAAACACCTACTTACCGTGGCAGCGTGGGCGCTATTGCAGTTAATATCCATCTAGCAACTTGCGTTTTAGTTGTCTGTTGGCCACTGGTCAATCTCTTTCCATTGTAAATATAAATACGAATTGTCACCATATATCACAAGCATAACGTTTACCACAGATGTACGTTACAAAGATCTTCACTTAAAAATACAGCATACTTTGCTCTGAAACAATTTTTTTGGATTTTTGTGCTTATAACACGACGGCGTGCTGAGAAGATAATGACTCGGTCTGTTTTATTTGAAGTCAGTAACATTCCACATATTTACTATGGATATCTGCAGCCCTCTGCTTCGTACCGCGTTACATAGCGGTGTGTGACGTGACTATGTTGGGGGTGAGAAAAAGCTCACAACACTAAAAGCACGAATTCGAAGACTTCGTCCGCATGTGGAGCACACTCTCCTTGAGCACGGCAGTGCCAAACTACACACGATCGCTGCGGCATCTGCAGCAAGCCGACGTCCTTGGTTCACTGCCGTCGATCATCCTACACACAGTCTCGATTTTCGTCTATGTGCAAAACTAAGAAAACCTTCGAGCACTTCAATTATTTCAAGCGGTGCAAGCAGAGGTAAGGTTGTGGCTCTGTTAACATAGTCGAACAATATACTGTGACGGTGTCAACAAAATAGTATCTAGTTGGGGAAATTGTGCTGGTTCCGAGGGTGAGTGTGTTGAAAACTAAATTTATTGACGTGAAGAATACCGATGCAGAATGTTCATGAAGTTTGTTTTATTTAAAAATCTTTGTGACTTTTCACTCAAAACTTGTCAACATTACTTTTCTGTACGTCCTCGTACAATGGATGTCTCAAAAAATACGTACATTGATCAAAATAAGTGTTAACATGAATGCTTTTAACAGCACTAGGTTCAAAAAATTTTAACTCTATGCCAATTGCAGATTAATTTTAATGGCAGCTAGCGCGATTATATGAGTGGACTATTAGATTTAATGGTGAGCATTTATGTAATTTTTAAACATTCTCTGCCTTGTCATTCTTCCTCTCTTAAGTGCCTCGTCTTCCAGTAACACTGTCGATCGATAGCATGATCTGTTGTCCGTCCATGGTTTTTCAGACCATTGATTCAGTGCTGAACCCAAACTGCTGGTCTGAGTTATTTAGCCTGGATAATCCTGTGCGTCGTGGGTCACGTATGCCATTAATCTTTCAAAGAAATGGTTCAAATGGCTCTGAGCACTATGGGACTTAACATCTGAGGTCATCAGTCCCTTAGAACTTAGGTTTAAGTAGTTCTAACTAACCTAAGGACATCACACACACACACACACACACACACACACACACACACACACACACACACACACACACACACACACACACACACCCGAGTCTGGATTCGAACCTGCGACCGTAGCGGTCGCGCGGTTCGAGACTGAAGCGCCTAGAACAGCTCGTCCACAATGGCCGGCCATTAATGTTTCATTGAATTATTAATTTCAACAAGTTTTATTTATTGTTGCGAAATTGCGCTACCAAAACAATCGAGTTTTGCTATGTGGATGCTGTTGAGAATTTCTGCATTTTCGTACCGCTATATTTTTGACTATATCTGTCGATGGTGTTGTTGTCTTCAGTCCTGAGACTGGTGTGATGCAGCTCTCCATGCTACTCTATCCTGTGAAAGCTGCTTCATCTCCCAGTACCTACTGCAACCTACATCCTTCTGAATCTGCTTAGTGTATTCATCTCTTGGTCTCCCTCTACGATTTTTACCCTGCACGCTGCCCTCCAATGCTAAATTTGTGATCCCTTGATGCCTCAAAACATGTCCTACCAACCGATCCCTTCTTCTAGTCAAGTTGTGCCACAAACTTCTCTTCTCTCCAATCCTATTCAATACCTCCTCATTAGTTACGTGATCTACCCATCTAATCTTCAGCATTCTTCTGTTGCATCACATTTCGAAAGCTTCTATTCTCTTCTTGTCCAAACTAGTTATCGTCCATGTTTCACTTTCATACATGGTTACACTCCAAACAAATACTCGGAGAAACGACTTCCTGATACATAAATCTGTATTCGATATTAACAAATTTCTCTTCTTCAGAAACGCTTTCCTTGCCTTTGCCAGTCTACATTTTATATCCTCTCTACTTCGACCATCATCAGTTATTTTACTTCCTAAATAGCAAAACTCCTTTACTAATTTAAGTGTCTCATTTCCTAATCTAATCCCCTCAGCATCACCCGATTTAATTTGACTACATTCCATTATCCTCGTTTTGCTTTTGTTGATGTTCATCTTATATCCTCTTTTCAAGACACTGTCCATTCCGTTCAACTGCTCTTCCAAGTCCTTTGCCGTCTCTGACAGAATTACTATTTCATCGGCGAACCTCAAAGTTTTTACTTCTTCTCCATGAATTTTAATACCTACTCCAAATTTTTCTTTTGTTTCCTTCACTGCTTGCTCAATATACAGATTGAATAACATCGGGAGAGGCTACAACCCTGTCTCACTCCTTTTCCAATCACTGCTTCCCTTTCATGCCCCTCGACTCTAATAATTGCCATCTGGTTTCTGTACAAATTGTAAATATCCTTTCGCTCCCTGTATTTTACCCCTCTGTCGATGGTATCCTTAATATTTTTCGATACGATCGCATTTCAAATGCCTAATAGAGTCCATGACTCAGCTCCATAGAGTAGGACACCGAATGTGTAACATCGAAGTAGTCGACTGCTCTGAAGGTTCTCAGCAGTCGCCGCGGACTAAATGACTGCAGGGGAGTCGATGCATTGGCCATAAGTTTTCTAGTAATTCTGGAGATTTTCCTTTGGACTAAGTATGAAGTCGTTCCTTGTTGCTTAGATCGTGCAGGTTTCAGACCGATTGTGTTAGTATTGCTACACTACTAAATGTGTATCCACCACCATATCAGGGTATATAATGAAACGGCGGCCCTCTTTCGTCATGCCTTACAAGGAGATATCTCCAGCGGTAGGATCGACTTTTTGGAACCATCTATACGGTTATGTAGGTTAAGCACCCAAGTATCGCACACTGCAGCCATTCATCCTGTTGAGTCGACGTTAGCGAGGAAGTGACGAGAAAAGAAATTCGGAATTTTGTGTGAGACTCGATAGTATGAAGAAAGCCGAATGACATCAGTTGGTTATGAGGATAATTGAAAGGATACTAGCTTCACATGCATGAGGTTGTGGGTTCGAATCTCACCAGAGAAATAAATCTATTTTAGGTCTTTATCGAAGTGACATTGATAATCATATTCCTTCAACTGATGTAAATATATATATAGATTTTTAGTTCCACTCCTGGGTCACGTGATTCAATAGTGATATGAACTTCTTCATTTGGTCTGGTTTTTCTTCTTATCATCCCTTCTCCACTGGAAATATTTGTTTGTGAACTTTTAATTATCTTCATGTATCAATTCCGATTTAATGCCTCCTGTTTTTATTACCCTGTATTTTCATCTACGTTATTGTGTACATTATATCGATTTCTCACTTTGCTTGAATTTTATTTTACTTAGAAAACATTCTCTCATTTATGTCCTCATCTACACTATAATTTCCATAGTGCACAAAGATTTTATGTTATGTTTTAAATATTTGTATATCGATTACCATGCAAAAAAAGGCACGTCTCCCAAAGAAAAACGTTTTTCACATTAATGCACAGTCAATATAAATAGATTATTTCGTCTTTTGTTTTTTAATTCATTTATCGGAGTTTTGAAGTAATTCAATAGTCAAACAGATAGGTGTAATAAATTACACATTCACAAAAATTCCGATTGGAAGAAAAATTAAACAAATGGAAAAGTTCATACGGTGACTAAAACGATGTGACAAAAGAATAGAACGAAATAAATTACATTTAAACCAATAAATAGAGTACAAATAAACATCAAAGTCATTTCTATAAAGATTTAAAAAAAATTACTGCACCTGACGAGGCATGGTTAAGCTTCTATCGTAACCATTATGACACGTAACCAGACTGTGGAATACGACTTCCTTCACGCTATGTAGCATCACGCAAAATTTTGAAATCTTTTCCGTCAGTTACTTTCAAACTGAGGGCCACCTGGATGCAGGGATCTTAAGTTGCACTACGGCTTATTTGGATTCAAAAAGTCGATCCCACCGCTGGGGGCTCTCCTTGTTAGTTTTAAGAGTAACAAACGGCTCATTTTGAAATAACAGTAATATCGCAGTCCAGTAGCGCCGGACCCTGCAAACTTGAAAGACAACTCCAGCAAAGGCAAAGAAAATGTTACTGTAGCAAGTAAATTACTGTAGGCAACTGAACAACAACGAAATAATAACAATAATTGGTTCGCAGGAGAGCTTCTGTAAAGTTTGCAAGGTAGGAGACGAGGCACTGGTAAAGCTGTGAGGACAGGGCGTGAGTCGTGCTGGGGTGGCTCAGTTGGTAGAGCACTTGCCAGCGAAAGGCAAGGGTCCCGAGTTCGAGTCTCGGTGCGGCACCCATTTTCAGTCTGCCAGGAAGTTTCAATAATAATAATAATAGATCCAGTCATATTAATATGACCAACTCCTATTTTCGAGGTCAACGTGTAACTCCAGGAGATAGCATTAGTAGGTGATGAATGGGGGTGGGGGGAGGAGGAGGCTGGAAACAGTGAAGTCGTTGTCATAATGCGTAAAAGGGGCGATTTATGTGACGTCCAACAGGGCATAATCGTTGGCTTTCTTCCCAAGGGTGGAAGCATTTCCGAAACGGCAAAATCTGTAATCTTTTCACATGCCACTGTATGTAAAGTAAACCGTGAGTGGCAAAATCTCGGTATTCTAATCCGGCTCCAAGGCAAGTGTGTTGGACTACGGGCAGTAGGCGACACAGGTGAACGATAGCTGCAGATGTGTGTGCTGGCGAGAAGACGTGCAACTTTTGTGCAGCTGACAGCCCAGGCGAACCGAGGGCTGCCACCAATGTTTCCTCAACAACTTATGGGCTTCCGCAGTGGGCACCTGGTCCCTGCACCCACGCTGACTGCTCTTCATTGGCGTTGAAAGCTTCCATTTGCACGCCGGTACCACAACTGAAAGTCCACTGAGTGCTACAGGTGGCCTCTCCATATTCATCACATTTTGTGCTCCATCGGACAGATTGAAAGCAAACGCCCTGCAACCCTGAGGGAGTGTTATGGTGTGGGCAATGTTTTCGTGGCACTCCCTGGGTGATCTCGTTGTTCTGAAAGGCACAATTGATCAACCCTAGTACGCACCTATCCTTGGGGACCAAATACACCCCTAGATGCACGTGTAACATAGCTCGCAGTGTATGTGCGTGGTTCTGAAAGCTCTAGGATGAATTTACCGTACTGCCCTCACCACCAAATTTTCCGCCTTTAAACCCAATCGAGAATCTGAAAGGTCACCTCGATCGAGTAGTTTGTGCCACGGATCCTCAATCGATAGAATTCTATCGCAGCATGACAAGTACTGGGGTAGGAATGGCTTCTTATGACTGTCGTTACATCATTGACTCTATTCCTGTACGTCTCGTGCTGCAGAAGGTGTTTATTCGGTATTTTAACACGTGGTCAGATTACTGCGACTGGACAGTGTAATAATAATAATAAATTTCGCTTATTTCAGTGCCCTCGTTTAAGTCTTTCAATTGGACGGCACTTTGAAGACATGCTTATCATTAACGTACTCCAGTTGTCCAACCGGGGAAAGGGAATCGGCAGTTTAACGTGGAATCCGCACCACATGTTGTTTCTACCGACTCCTCATATCATTGAGAGGTGAAGGCTGTATTAAAAGCAGACAGAAAAATTTATTTGTTCATCTGGGATTCGATCCCGAGATTCTCGATTTGCAGGCACGCGCTGTGCCGGTAGACCACCAGGTCCAACAGTTACGAGACGGTAATCGAACTGTATTGGCAGAGTATTTCGTCGTATTTTGCGTCAAGTAAATGTGCTGTGGTGCAAGCCAAAGTACATTCACGCTAAGGGCATCAGTTCCGATCCCAGAAAAATGTGCAGCCAGAGCAGTATTGTAAGTAAAAATCAAACTCTTCCATTTTTCTTACCGAATTGCTATACATCTAGAAAACAAACCAAAATTGTGAAAACATTTCATACAAGATTACTGACAAATTTTTATGAGTAAAAATAAACGGGTATGGTAATATACATGGAGGTGAATGAAAAGTAGTGGCAGTTTGGCTATAATTCATGTCAGTCTTCATTGACTAAAATTCACTTTATCACATTTCCGTCTCGCGTCTCGATCACTTTCCACACCCACATGAAAGATGTCATACACTGTCTGTGCATCCATCTGTGATGATGTCTCGCTAGGACCGCCATATGGTGTCTTATCATTTGCTGTAAGACGTGCCACGAAATACTTCGTTCATTTGGGTGATCAGGCCATAATTGGGGGGACTCTACCGGATGAATACGGTGGATGTCCCAGTATGTCCCGCTGCCACGTATGCGGTGCTCCTGCACAGGGCTCGTCGTTTGGCGTCGTGTAAGTTGGTAGAATGCAGCACTGGAGGGAAAGATTGTTGCGCGCTCCGACCACGTGCCCTTCCAGTCTGCACCCAAGCACGTTTTTCGTGTTTCCCAAACATACTATTAAGGCACTCGAGCTAGCCTCTCCAACTCTGAGAGAGTACACACTGCAACTGACTCAAACACGACTTGTGCTGCTGACTTTACTACTTCAGCCCACCATCTGTCAGCAACAGAAAGTGTGCGTACCGAATGACTCACATCCGTCATATTATGGCATTGTGCTACCACTTTTTATCCAACACATGCAAAGACGCATGTGTGACTACTTGTTGTCTCCCATCTTGGTAGTGGCCTAATTATTGGGAGATTTTGAAGTGCATTATCTATACGTGGTGTATCAAAAACAATCATCCGACCTGGGCCGTCTATATTTCTGGAACTAAGAAACATATACAATGAATACAATGAATTTTGTCCTTTGATGTACGAAAACTAAAAAAGTTATTTTCATCCTTTTCATTGGTGTTCAATATGCATCGTTGAGATGCACGGAACATGTCAATGCGGTGTTCAAATTGTACCAACACTGCAGCAAGCATGTCTGGAGTTACAGTTTCCACAGGTGCTGTTATGCGATGTCTCAGTTCATTTATTGCTGTTGGTAATGTAGGTACATAAAGAGTCCCTTACAAAACCATACATATATAATCACATATAGTCGGGTGCGGTGACCTTGGAGTCTAGTAGTCTAAGGGTGAGTGATTTAGTCCAGTGTGAACGATCCATCGTTCAGCAATCGTTTGATTTAGAAATTCCCACACTTCCAGATGCCACTGTCGCGGTGCCCCATCGCATTGGAAAATGAAGTCGTTCGAATCAAACTGTGGGAAGAGAAAGTTTTCAGGCATATCGAGATATATGCTTACTGTAACAGTGTTTCCGGCAAAGAAATATGAATCATACACATTTTCCCTCTAAACTGTACAAAATACATTAAATTTAGGAGAGTCTATTTTATGTTGTACACCTTCATGTGGTTGTCCCGTACCTCATATTGTCACATTATGACAGTTCACCTCTCTGTGTAAATGGAGTGTTGCCTCGTCACTAAACACTAACTGTGGGAGAAAACGGCCATCCTCCACCTTGACAAGAGTGAAATTATGGAACTTCACACGATGTATCGCCCACACGAACAGCTCGCATTAGCTGAATTTAATATTGTTTGATGCATAAACGTCGACGCAGAGACGCCAGACGGACATCGGGGACGTGCTGAGCTCTCGAGCTGCACGGCGAACGGATTTCTGCGGACCCCTCGTGAAACTGTGGCGGATGCGTTTGACGTCTGTGTCAGGCATTCGGGGAATGCCCGGCGATTCGCCTTTCCGCAAACCTTCTCTTTCTCTTAATCGTTGATGCCATCATCTAATGCTCTGTGCTGTAGGAGGATCATCATCGTACCTTGTACGAAAGTCACGTCGAACACTTATTACTGCCCACACTGCGCAAAATGCAGAACACAAAACGCTTCCTGACGCCGCGACACCATTTTTACTAGGACTGAAACGGTCGGACAGTGCTGCTGCCAAGCGGTAACCATGTAAAGCCGTAGGGTTTGCTCTTTCCAGCAGTACGCTATTCACGCACATATGTCGAATAACATAATAGTTACTTTTTTTAAAAAAATCGGTTGATCCTTTTTGATACACCCTGCATATTTACACCCTAAGCAGTACCACCAATAAATTATCCCAGTGTGAAGGAAATCGTTAGATGTGATGTACGTGTAAAGGCAAACAAATGATAACAATTGCTGTTAAATTGGGTGACTCATTCAGGAGAAAGTCATAACGCGTTGGGCCACCTCTGGCCCTTAAGGAAGCAGCTATTCGACTTGATCTTCATTGATAAAGTTGGTGGATGTCCTCCTGACGGATGTCGTACCATATTCAGTTCAATTGATTTGTTACATCGTCAAAATCTCGACCTGGTTGCAAGGATAATCCCATATAGCTCCAAAATTGGGGAGAGAGGTGGAGATCTTGTTGGCCAGTGTATTGTCACGTACGTACACACAGATGAAACTCTCAACATGTGTGATGCATAAAATATCGTCTACACTGAAAGCGTTCCCAGCAGAGGTTAACCCCTCGTAATGGCAAAAGGTGGTCATACCGCATATTGAAGTCCACTACCAGGTGTCTGGATACTTTTGATCCGATAGTGTATTTCAGAATGTTAGCAGTGGCCAGAATTTGGGACATTCGGCTTTGAGCTTAAAGCTGGTGCGAGGCGGTTCAAGATACCTCTAAAAATAGACACATCTGGCAGCATTAGAGTGAAATGTCCATCAAAGAAGCTGTGTTGCGCTCTCTACCTACAGTTGTTCTCGTGGGCGTCAGAGCCCCCGTACGCAAGAGGCCCCCTGGGTTTTATACTGCGGACACGGTAGTCGCGCCTGATGAGCTCTCAGAAATTATGAAATGTATTCGAAATTTCTATTATGGTGGAACAACAACTGTACAATATACCGGAAACATGCACGATGTTCCGAAATTTCCGTTACAAACTCCTAGTGTAGATGGGGAATCAGTACACAGTACTCGTATTCTGAATTGGAACCCATCTCCTGTAACGCACCGTTTCCTCGCTACAGCCGTCGGAAAACATGTTAGTAACGCTACCACTTGTACAAGTAAGTCATTAGCTGTGACCCAGTACATCGATAGTCCCACAATTCCACTCATTGAAAGGAAACTTGATAAGTTTTTAGAAACACTCTTCTTTACAATACGGCCTTTTCAAACTTAGGTGCGCTGCGTCTCTTTGTAGCACTGCAGTCACCCGTGCTGACGGTGAACGCACCATTATCTCAAAGTCGTTGCGCAGTTGTGGCGAAAAGCGTATGCCGTGAAGTTGGACGCTGCTGAGAACGAGCTTGATAAAGGCGACGAACTTCGCCATACAGTAGGATCATATCGGTGTATTCGGCAAAAGTGCACTCCGCAATATTGCTCTAATACTGACAGACACTTGAGTGACGCACGAGCCTTGTCAGAGTGGCAGGGCTGACGGTGAATGACATCCGACGTAAGCATCTTCCCCCACCCCTTCCGCCATCCCACGATGGCTACCCTGTTGCATACCCACCTAGCAAACATGTATTCAAACGGCTGTAGCACGGAAAGTATACGTTTCCGTACGGGGTTCAAATTAAAAATATTGTTGCTTAGTTCCCTCTAAAAGTGCTAGAATTTCGGAAAACTCTGTATCTGTCCAGTAAACTGTACAGCTGGTGTCGTACCACATTCGAAATATCCGATTATGTTTCAGGATTTGGGTGTTATGGCATTTTGCAGAAACATTACTGAATATTGTTATCATTAAAGTGAACTACCGTTTCTGTCTCCATACCATAAATCATAAGTACCATTTATATCGTTTCAAGCACTATTCAGCTGCTAGGTTTTAGGAAAAAATAATTGTATCATTCTCAAAATATCGGACAGAAGCGATATAGTTCCTACAAAGAACGCTAGCGAAGATGAACAAGTGCTCATGGTTCCTGATGTATGCATGTAACAGCCTATGTGTACTGCACATTGTTTTCTTCTCTCGTTCCGTACCACCACACCTGAAAGTTTCCTGTCCTACATCTTAGCAACAACGATAACGGTACATACTGAGGTAACAGAAAGGTTCTCTGTTATAATTTTCCGGTACAAGGACATAATCTCAAATTTATGCATTTTTCCATCTGCATCATCTTAGAAAGGTTGTAACATCTTCGTGGGATCCCTCTATTTTTGTAGGCACCGGTATCTATAACTTTGACGCTCTGTAGCGTCGCTGGCTGACGTTTTCAGAAGTAGATTCCTATGTAAAACTTCATCAGTTACGTCCCCTGAACAGCCCTGAGTAGTGTGAAGCATGATTTGTGAAACACCCTGTATAAAGAATGAATAACATCAGGGAATGGACTAGAATCCTGTCTCACTCACTTGTCACGTATTTCCTTTCTTTCATGTCCTTCAACTCGTACAGCTGCTGTCTCGTTTCTGGTGGAGTTCTAAGTAATGCTTCGCTCGCTATATTTTATTCCTGGTTGCATCTTAAATTCAAACTGTATATTCTGGTCAACATCGTCAAAAGTTTTTTCTGTATCGAAAGATGTTATAAATATGGGTGAAGTACCCTCCAAATTGATTTTCCTCTAAATCAGCTTCTGTAAGGTGCTCCATTCCTCTGCAAATAGTTTGTATCAGTATTTTCAGCTAGGAGTTATCATAGTGGTGGTTTGAAAATATTCGCACTGACCACGAGTTGCCTTATTTGGTATTGGTGCTATTACGCTTCTCGTTTAGTGTGAGGATTTAGCGGGTATTTCAGCCGGCGTACTCGTTCAGGAATGAAGCAGCAAATCCCGGCAGAGTGAGTCGTCGCCAGCTCCGCTAGAGTCCACTGGTAGCGAAGCCCTGCGCTACAGACAACTGACTGTGTGAGGGACCAGTAGCGACACCTAGCAGCGATGTGGTGAAAAGGAAATAGTATTGCTAAAAGTTTATCCACGATTTTTAGCATTTAGAATGGAGTTATGGCACGGAATTTCATAGAAAAAGAAAACAGCTATAGTAGCAGTCTCTCTCTCGCAATGCAACAATAGTACAACAACAATAGACCAACTGAATCTGTAGAGGTAGTAATAAAATTTATTTTCTGACCTGCAAGATACTTTCATATAAAGCTGAGCCTGAGAGGATGTCAGCTAACTACCGTCAGAAATATAATATGAAACATGTAGACCTGTCAGTAAAATCGTCAAGAAATTCGTTTTTTAAATGTTAAATGTTATCTGTTTAATTTAACATTTAGCTCACATAAAACCAGGATAATTATCCTCTTTCATACAAAGAAAGAGAGTACCTCATTAGTGACCTGTGTCATATCATAATCTCATTTTGACTCTTGAATAATTAAAAAAAAATTTGATATAATATTTTGCATTTCTTTTGACATTGAAACAATTTATCCTGTTCCTGCACTGAGAATGTACTAAGTAAATATGTAATATATGTATCAGTATTATAGCCAAATTTATTTTTCTAATTACTGATTATTAAATACCAAAACAGCTTCCAATTTCTTGTAGTTATCTTAGCAGCATTTAGAACAAAAACGAAAATAAAACATTAGTTTTTTTTAGTAAGGATATTATTTCATTGTTGTAATCCTACAAATGTTCATGATACTATGCTGTTTCTTTTGACAGTGAGATATAATATGTAGAAAGTACCTGGAAAATATATGCAGATGTGGTCTGGTGAAGAAAGTGTGCGTATTAAAATTTAAAATAAGTGATTGCAGCAGCATAATGAGGTATATTTTGTAGTGAGGGAGTGAGCTCCACGTGGGATCCGAAGCACGGACCCCACGGGGGTGCCCGGCCTGCGCCACATGCCAGGGCAGAGGTGGAGGCTAGTGTTCGGAAATCTGAAAATTCCAGCGCCGGCCGGGGATTGAACCCCGGCCCAGCTGGGGCGAATAGCCCCAGCCGAGGCGCTGGAACGTTCCAGACCCCCTTACCACTAGACCACCGGGGACCCCGGCCGTTTCCTGCTCTGAACTCGGTTTGGTAGTCCTGTCACACTTCCTGTTGTCGGCTGTGTTTACATCGGACGCTGAGTGGCATAGTGTAGCCGGCAACATTAGAACGCTGTGAGGGGGAAGTGTTTACCTCCGACTAGTAGCTGTCCCCCCTACCCAGGTGAAGTAGCTTTACAGTTACCAAAGACATTTGAAATCAGCCTTTGCGACTGTATGCAGTCGACGGTTGTTAATCGTTTGTTTCAACCTGTTCCCAAATGCCTCGAGAAAACCGAAGCAACTTCTTCACTAATCGAGTCGACTGTCATAACAGAGCGACCCGCAGACATTCTGTAATTACAAGTCAACGCCTAGCTTACACCAGATAATTCTGTCTGTTTCATCAGTTGTTTTAACAGTGCACGAAATACCACAGCATATTATTAATCCGTTGCAAATAAATTTCTGTGTGTGCAGTTCAGGTCTGCGCCGTAGATTTTTCGTGAGAACGTCGGGATAAAATCGTAACATGTGTTTCATATTAATATGAAATTTAGTTATCAATATCTTTATCACAGTGTTCACACTCACAATTTTGGACTTTTCAGTGGCTGGGGTACGATATAGCCTTTGAGTACGTTATCGCGTTGCGCAATTTCTTCCTTTTTTTCCGACTCTGAGGGAGCTGTCGCCTTCTCTCAGCGCTGCCCTTTTTAGGCTTTTCTCGCGTTTTCTGTAATTTAGAGCATATTTACAAGTCCTGAGACGAACTCTTCCTGTGTGTCGTAGGTTTAAACTCAATATAGATTTTCGTTTATATTCCGGCAAATACTTTTATTTTCTATTACTCCTAGCGGCGCTCCCTAAGCTGTTCATCGCAATGACACACGAATGAGAATCCTAGCTTACAACTTTACACTAAGATGATTCCTAACAATGACCCGCATATGCCAACACAGGCAATAAGCGACAACCACGTGACTTAACCTTTGTTTGCGCACTGTCGGTCTCGTAATTAATAGTGATTCAAATCTGACGCCATTTTGTCATATAAGAAACTCCGACCAAGGAGAAACTAGACGTTTTCACGTCAGAATACCTTCCAGGAAGTTTTCGACTTTCGTAAAACAGAAACGAGTTTCGACGCTGTGGAATGCTTCGAGAAGTAGTAGGTGACGAATTGTTTCGGGATTTTACTATCCATGCTGCAAACGATCATCGAGCAGAAAGATAATGTTGCTGATAATTGTTAAAAGGCGGGAGCAAGCAGACCGGCGAGGCGAGTTCCCGCCTCTTGCTGAAAGCTTATGGAATTGGCTTACTCAATGCAGGGTAGCAAGGGTATTTGTCTGAGGTTATAGCTTAACGGAACGCTAAATCATTAACGGTTAGTCTGGGAACCGAAGTCTCAGATACAAATAAGAAGTGACACGCTAAATCCAAAGACATAAGGTGGTTTATAAGAAATTTAGTTCACAAAATGCATCCATTCGTAACAGTTTGTTCAATATTGAAAAATGAATGAAGCTGAATTTATGTATTTTTGAAGATTTGTGCGTGCCTTCCGTTTCAAATACAAAAGGAAATAACATGTAAGAAAACTGGGGACACAATTGAAAAAAAGTCGCAATTTTATTTCGATTTTTCCTGATTCCATCTGGAATAAAGGCGAGTTAAATAGAATAATTAATTCTAACTTTTTCTTACATCCTTCGAATTGTGCGGACTCGATTGTAACTGGCCCTTGGGCTTCGAATTTTTTAGAGTCTGCAAAGTAAAAATAAATCTCCTCGTGCTACTATCCACTTTTCAGCGGATGCTGATTTGGTTGTCCTTCTTAGTATATCAATATGATTCTAGAGTCCTAATCCACGTACGCAACGCTGTTACGGTATAAACGTACGTTTATTGTTACCAAATTTGCGTAAGAATGCGCTTTTGCTATGCATACCCACTCCTTAAATCCGCCATCAGGCAAAAGAAAGTGAATACATTTCCTTTGTTTTTCACCCTTCATCGATGACAAGTGATAATGACTTGGCAGCAGAGACCTGTTTAGCTTGAGTGAGTGCTTAAACGAAAGGCATGGACGAATAAAAATACAAAACAGATATATACGTAACGTCACGTAACCATGAAGAAAAGCAGACTTGGTTTATTTTACCATATAAGTTAATTCTTTTAGAATCTCATAAGTGGAATTAACAATTTCGGTCGCTTTCTACATCTAGGAACGTTCTTTATAATAGATAAGTCTCTGATATTCACTTACAGCATTGTTGTGTCTTTTCCCCTTGCATTTGTGAATTGTCTTCTCAGACTGCAGATTTCTGAGCAGCACTGGTGCCATTAGCCTAAATTTATGTTGGTCTACAGCGCTGAGGTTGATCCCTCACCTGTGGTCGAGTGAGAGATCATTCCAAAGTGTGGCAGGCAGCGAACGACTTTGCGAGGGGCTGATCGTAGGGCCTCCAGAGGAAGCTTCTTGGAACGCAAATTCTGGGCGTTCACAGAAGGTGAATTTGCTGGTAGTTCGGAACTCCAATAATAGGCGAGTAATTGGGCCCCCTTAATAACATGGCTGCCAAGGAGGGGAAGGACGGCAGTGTGCACAAGGTGAGGGAGTCATTCCTGATTTGTAAAGAGTGTTCCGGATGCCATGAAGAGTACAGGGCGCAGCCAATAGCAGGTGGTGGCCCCAGTCGGTTCCAATGGCGTGTGTCGCTTTGGATTGGAGGAGATTCTCTCTGGTTTTGTTTAGCGGATATGGTTAAGCGAGTTTAAGGCGGAGCTCACAATCTGCACCATCATCGACAGAACTGACTGTGATCCTTCGGTGCAGAGCCGAGTGAAAGGTATGAACCATAGGCTCGGGTGGTTATCTTACTGTGTAGGCCTCAGAGTCCTTGACTTGTGCCATAGGGTAGTGGGTTTCTGGATTCCGCTTAATAGGTCAGGAGTCCACTATACACAGGAAGCGGCTACACGGGTAGCGGGGGCGGATTTGTAGGTTAGAGGGTCTCAGGAAAACATAGAAATGGCGTCTGTCTAAAAGGGGGCAGGTAACACACAGTAAGGTGGTTGTAGAAACGATCGGTGTTGTAAATTATCGTAACTGTGTTGGGAAAGAACCAGAGCTCCAGGCCCTAATAGAAAGAACTGAAGCTCTCAAACAGTTATAGGTACGGAAAGCTGGCTAAAGCCGGAAATAAGTTAAGCCGAAATTTTTTCAAACGACCTAACAACGTTCAGAAGGGATAGATTAAACATAGTTGGTGCTGGAGTATTTATTGCTGTCAGAAGTAGTTTACCTTGTAGTGAAACTGAAGTAGATAGTTCCTGCGAAATAGTTTGGGTAGAGGCTGTACTTGTCAATCGGACTAAACTGGATCGTTTTACCGACCCCCGAGTGAGAGGATATAGTTGCTGAACAGTTCAAAGAAAACGTGAGTCTCATTTCAAAAGGTACCCCACTCACACAATTATAGTCGGTGGTGATTTCAATGTATCCTCGATATGCTGGAAAATTTACACGTTTAAAGCCGGCGGCAGGCTTAAAACGTCACCTGAAATAGTACTGAATGCTTTCTAAAAAAAGTATTTTGAACTATTAGTTCGT
This sequence comes from Schistocerca gregaria, assembly GCF_023897955.1. NCBI lineage: Eukaryota > Metazoa > Arthropoda > Insecta > Orthoptera > Acrididae > Schistocerca > Schistocerca gregaria. The sequence continues at coordinate 6,230,855 of NW_026061850.1, read as the reverse complement.
GAGCCCACTCGAAGCATAAATGGTTACGAAAGCGTACTTGACGAATACAGGGATTGGCGACCACAAGGCAGTTGCCTGTACACTGAATACTGTAACACCTATAACCATCAAAAAGAAACTTAAAGTACATCTGTTTAAAAAAAGCTGACAATGCTCTTAACGATTTTTAAGGAAACAGCCTCCACTCCTTCCGATCTGATCATGTAAGCGTAGAAAAGATGTGGAATGATTTCAGAGAAATAGTATCGATTGCAATTGAGAGATATATATACCACATAGATTAATAAGTGATGGTACTGATCCCCCATGGACAAAACGGGTGAAATCGCTGTTGCAGAAGTAACGAAAAAGCATGCCAAATCTAAAAGAATCCAAAATCCGGAAGACTGGCAATGTTTTGCAGAAGTTCTAAATATAGCGGTTACTACAGTGCGAGATGCTCTTGATAATTTCCGCAACAAAACTCTGTTTCGAAATCTGGCGAAAAACCCAGAGATTCTGTTCATGCATAGAGTACACCAGTGTCAAGACGCAATCCGTACCTTCACTGCGCGAAAGTAACGGTGGAGTTACTGATGACAGTGCCACTAAAGTAGAGTTAAGAAACGTGGTTTTCCGAAACTCCTTCAGCAAAGAATACGAAGTAAGCCTTCCCGAAGCCCAGTCAACAGAAAGTGCCAAAATGAGAAGCATATGTCCTCGGTGTAGCAAAGCAGCTTAAATCACTTATTAAAGGCAAGGTTTCCGTTCCAGATTGTATACCAGTCAAGTTCCTCTGAGTGTGCTGATACAATAGCTCCATGTTTAGTAATTATATACAACCGCTCACAGAAAGATCCGTACCTAAAGACTGGAAAATTGCTCAGGTCACACCAATTTCTTAAAGTACTGCCTTTTGTGATGTTTAACAAAACTGTTGGCAAGCGTACTTGTTATACAAATGGGCACGGCAAAGGCTAAAGGTCGTAAAAAAAATTTCAGCGTTAAACTGGAAATAGTTGTAGGAGAGTATCAGAAGTAATAACCTAATGACATCTTTAATTTCTTGTACATTAGGTTTATGTGTTGGAGAAGATTCTCATCAGTAATTTTAATAGTCTCAAAAATGTGAATGTTAGCAAGTAAATTAACTACGTTAAAGGATACGAAATTACCATCATTAGGAATTGGAAATGTTTTTAATTTTAGCTGTTAGTTAAAGGGAATTTTTGACAGTGTAGTTTTCTTCAAAGACATAATACTCTTTAAATGGTGTATGAGATTTTTTGCCGATTTCATAGAAGCGCCGTCTGTATAGTTAACACTGTGGACAGGAAGCGAAGGCGGTGTGCAGTCGGAGGCGATGCTGGGTTCGTAGCGGTGGGCACCAATTGTCGGCTACGACGGGACTGCCCGGGAGGCACACTCACGTGGCCGCACGTGTCACGGTGGATGCAGCAGAAGGTCCATAGCATCAGTGACCCTGTCGCGGATGCGTGCACCACCTGTTCTAGTGTCTCGTGTACACGAAGGACCTCTGCGGACCGAGCTGCAACTTTCTTAGCTCGCTGGACTGTGCAGTTACTGATATACAGGGGCTATGCTCTATGCAGCCTGCCTGGCAGAGGTGTGTTGCAGGGTGGCATTAGAGCCTGACGGCTTCCGCGACTGGACAAATGAACTGGCGATAAAAAAAAATCATAGCAACAAACGAACAAAAAATCATGTACAGTAATGAAATTTCGGGAATACGTCTGTCTATGTAGGATATTTAAGTAATTAACATTGCAGCATCACAGGGCAACGTAAGCGCGAAATAAGCCGTTGCAAAAGTGACATGCTGGTAAGTTAATAACAGATGTAACGATCAGAATGTTGAATGCAAGCATTGAAACGGGCACGCATTGTGTTGTAATGGTGTGCGATGTCAGTTTTGTGTCGCAAATGCCGGTGGTTTGGGGGTCAGTGAAATGCATGCTACTGGGCCCCTTGGCTCGGGGCTGTCCCTGAAGTAATCGATTTTTAATTCGTTATGTCGCCGACTGCTGTTCGAATTGCTACTGCAGAAGAAATGTGATGTGCCAGAGACGTACGCCAGACACGACTGCCTTCCCTCTTGGTAGCGCCACGTGACCGGTCGGAGCTCGAGCTTTTTGCGACCGTACATTCTCGCGGTCACCGCTGCCAGTATACAGTGCTAAATTTCTGCCAAGTCTCCTGCGAAATCGCTGGAGGAACATCCAGCTTCTCGTGTCCCTATTACACGACCTCGTTCAAACTCATTAAGATGATCGTAATGGCGCCTCTGTCTCCTCAAAGGCATTCTTGGCTAAGATCAAACCACCACGTCCAATCTAGAAGGTAACTAACGCTCACAACCGCCACGGCGTGTATTTACAGTAGACCTGATCTGCACCCTCACAGTGCCCCTACTAACACCATTCTTATGCGAATGGCGCGAAATTTAAATCGACACCATTTTTCAATTGTAGAAACACGCCTACCAACTTTCGTTTATCTCTCACAACTGCTTGTGGTGTTGCGATTTTTTCCGTAGCTGTATGTTCAAGAATTCTGCAGCAAATGGATGTCAACGATATTGGACTGTAATTTTGCAGGTCCGTCCTATTACTGTTCTTATACACTACTGGCCATTAAAATTGCTACAGATGATTAACGGGTATTCATTGGACAAATATATTATACTAGAACTGACATGTGATTACATTTTCACGCAATTTGGGTCCATAGATCCAGAGAAATCAGTACCCAGAACAACCACCCCTGGCCGTAATAACGGCCTTGATACGCCTGGGCATTGAGTCAAACAGAGCTTGGATGGCGTGTACAGGTACAGCTGCCCATGCAGCTTCAACACGATACCACAGTTCATCAACAGTAGTGACTGGAGTATTGTGACGAGCCCGTTGCTCGGCTACCATTGACCAGGCCTTTTCAGTTGGTGAGAGATCTGGAGAATGTGCTGGCCAGGGCATCAGTCGAAAATTTTCTGTATCCAGAAAGGCCAGTACAGGACCTGTAACATGTGGTAACTATTTGCCTGAAATTCTTTACATTGTATGCTATAGCATACAACTGTAGCTATTGTTATTTTCCTGGTTACCTTACTCGCTCACCTACTCGGTTTAAACTGCCGAGAGAAATATCGCAATCACTATTATTGTAGTAATTCCTAACTTGTTGGCATTCTTCGTTAATTTTATAGCGAACTGCTTTTCGTCCCCTGACACATCGTATCTATTCTCGACGGCACCCCTTCACAACGAATACTCTCCGCTCCTCTCTACTCCGTACTGTAACTGGGTTTTCTCTGTTTGTGATGGTCATCTGTCAGGATGAGCACTACTGCAAAGGGCATTTGATTCTAAAGCATTATGTCAGGGTGAAAAACACTAAATAAATTACTTTTTCTCTCTTAACAACATTTTTGCAGGGTGGGTTCATCCTTGCCTCAGGTATGAGGTAGAATGAAACAGCAGTTTTACATAAGATAACTTTTATTGAAAGTTTTGTACAAGGGTTTCTGGCTGGGATACTGGCAACTGTGTCGTTTGCGAAGCCTTCTGCTTGCGTGAGCGGCGGCGTCTGATTACGCACGGCGGTGTGTATCTCGTGTCGCCGTTTCGCCCAGTTGACTGGAGACGCGCATCGCGAGGTGGTCCGTTTAATTATTGAGGAAGAAGTCGTGAATCGGACGGTGACGACTCGGATGTGCGCTGTCTCCTTCCCGTCCTCACGAGTCACTCGGGTACATAAAAATCTGGCCTCAAATACCTTCTGTCTTCTGGCGCCGAGGCTGCTGCTTGCTATTCCATTACAGCGGCGGACTCGGTGCTTCTGTGTACGATGTAGTATATTCCTGCATGACGGTCTTGAGCACCGACTGTACCGGAACTGAACTGAAAGCTACTCCTGTCGGGCCAACTGCGTCTCGCGTACTTATTCACTTCACTTCACTGGAGGTGAACAACATCGCTGTCGTTGCCTCTTTTGTCACGTCGAAAAGTTTCGCGAAGAATCTTCTTAACGTCGGTCATTGGCTCTCGGAATGTAGGCGAGAGCCTTTGATCACGTGTGACAATTGAGGAACACGTGAGCCGGACGGGCGATGCCCTGACGGCTGAATCGACAGCTTCTGCTTACGTGGGGGAGGACGATAGCTTCTCCTGAATGTGCTGACTTCGCGGTCATTGCCTCCTCTGCTCTGCCCGTTGTTTGCCAGAGTGTAACTCTTCTAAGCTAAACGAAGTTTCTCATTAATTTTAAATTTCTACTTCACTTCACCTTGATTTCACTAATTTATTTCCCTATCTTAAGTACCACTCAACAGTATTTACGCCGATCTCCGTGCACTGTTTTAGGAAAGTGTAATGCCGTCACTACACGGACGGTGTTGTGAACGTCAGTCTTGAGCGTGCCAAGTTGAAAGTGCTGCCGAACGCTCTGACTTGTGCATACAGCATGTGCGTGTCAACGTGGTACACGCGACCGCAGCGGCAGCATCTGGGTCACACATCACCCGGTTGTCCGCCCCGGTAGCTGAGTGGTCAGCGTGACAGACGGGTTCGATTCCTGGCTGGGTTGGAGATTTTCTCTGCTCAGGGACTGGGTGTCGTGTTGTCCTAATCGTCATCATTTCATCTCCAAGGACGCGCAAGTGGCGTCAAGTCGAAAGACCTGCACCAGGCGAGCGGTCGGGAGGCCCTCGTCACACGTTTCTCTCTATCACCCACTTTACAAAATGCATGGGCGTAAAATTCTTAAGCTAGCGCTATTAAAACGCGCCTTTCCTCTCTTGTCCACGTGAGAGTCACGTTGTTCTGCGTGTAGTGTCCACGGACATGTTATAAGGCAGAAAGAGAAGCTCCGTAACAAATAGCGCGATTCAAAGTCTTACTTTATATTTGTTCCTATTCAGCAGCAGAATCTTCACAACATGTGAAATAAAAAAGAATTGTTTTACACTTTCTTGTTATATCTTACTGCATGTAGTGCAATCTGTCTTGTAGATTAAACCATTCGAACAAACTCCATCCTCAGATGGAACGTACATATGTAACATCGAATATTAGAGAATATACTTTCTTTTCGGTGCAATAAAAGTATCAGATCCTAACAGAAAAAGCGAAGACCAGTAATAAAAATATTCGGATCCACTGAGGCGCAAACAAGAATCACATTACCAGCTACCTCATCATTTCGCTCTACCGACTGTGACTGTCGAATGGTCATACATTGAATCTGACCTATTGAAAGTTTTAATGGTAGATACGTTATTAACTGACACTGAAATATGACAGATTGTATCAACGACAATGCGTTTCTTATGGATCCTCACTGTGCCCGTTTACAGTCTGTCCCCACTCTGGCTACCCAGCCACGTCACCGGGCGCCTCCACAGGCTGTCTCACGACGCAGTACCGCCCTGCCGCGGCGCGCGCTTTAAGTCGGCGGCGACGCCGTCTGCATACACGGCCCGGCAGCGTTAATTTTTAGACGAGCGTTTTAGTACCGTAAAGAATACAAAAGACGATAGCTTCTTCCGAAACATAACGCTATAGAGTAAATAATATTAACATATGAACGTAAGTCGGGATTTTACTACAAACATGGAACCGAATGCCTGTTCATGTGAATGTACGTTCCTCTACTTCTACCCCATAAAGCGCAATGAAACTGTAGAATTTAAGAATTATTCTCACTTTGTGTTTCTACTAAAGGATAGAAGTTTTCTTTGAAGGATTGCGTTGAAACTTAACAGGTCTTGCAACACGATGAGTGTTTAAAAAGTAACAAGAAATTTACAATTTCTTGTGTTGTACTAGTCCGATTTGCACTACATTTTTTGTCACTGCCTTCGTAAACGTACGTGAAAAGTATGTGGACAATGTTATATCCATTGGCTATTTGCTCTATTGTCAGCTGTCAAAAAGGATACATGTGTTTTGGTAGCATCAACGATTATTTGTTTTGTGTAAAAACAGATTAGAGAATCTTTCTTACATAAAGAGTATGGAATTTTAGAAAAGTTAAATATTCCTTTTGGCGAGCCTGTTACGAGTAAAACTGGAGTTTTTTGTTTCACGACAATTTGTAGTTTCCGTAATGTCGGCACTATTTTTAGATTGATGTAAAAGCCCTCCATCGTTTGTGGAAGGATCGATTTTATGAAATTGTCTACGACGACGGGTTTCCTCCCAAAATTACTAGTTTTCCTTCGTGGCGATCCCTGTAAACCACGCGGTTTATTTTTGCTTTCCTTCCTTAGGCGTGACAGACGTTTGCATAAATTGGAGCCCTTTGCTTGGAACGGGTAACAGTTCTTTTCGTGTCACCTCCTTAACACACGCTCGTTACATCTACATCTACATCCATTCTCTGCAAGCTACCTGACGGTGTGTGGCGGAGGGTACCTTGAGTATCTCTATCAGTTGTCCCTTCTATTCCAGTCTCGTATTGTTCGTGGAAAGAAGGATTGTCGGTATGCCTCTGTGTGACCTCTAATCTCTCTGATTTTATCCTCATGTCTCTTCGCGAGACCTACGTAGGAGGGAGCAATATACTGCTTGACTCCTCGGTGAAGGTATGTTCTAGAAACTTCAACAGAAGCCCATACAGAGCTACTGAGCGTCTCCGTGCAGAGTCTTCGAGTTTATCTGTCATCTCTGTAACGCTTTCGCGATTACTAAATCGTCCTGTAACGAAGCGCGCGGCTCTCCGTTGGATCTTCTCTATCTCTTCTATCAACCCTATCTGGTGCGGATCCCACACTGCTGAGCAGTATTGAAGCAGTGGGCGAACAAGGGTACTGTAACCTACTTCCTTTGTTGTCGGATTGCATTTCCTTAGGATTCTTCCAATGAATTTCAGTCTGGCATCTGCTTTACCGACGATCAACTTCATATGATCATTCCATTTTAAATCACTCCTAATGCGTTCTCCCAGTTGCTGACCTGCTATATTGTAGCTAAATGATAAGGGATTTATCTTTCTATGTATTCGCAGCACATTACACTTGTCCACATTGAGATTCAATTGCCATTCCCTGCAACATGCGTCAATTCGTTGCAGATCCTTCTTCATTTCGGTACAATTTTCCATTGTTACAACCTCTGGATATACTACAGCGTCATCCGCAAAAAGCCTCAGTGATCTTCCGATGATATCCTCAAGGTCATTTATGTATATTGTGAATAGCAACGGTCCTATGACACTCCCCTGCGGCACACCTGAAATCACTCTTACTTCGGAAGACTTCTCTCCATTGAGAACGACATGCTGCGTTCTGTCATGTAGGAACTCTTCAATCCAATCACACAATTGGTCTGATAGTCCGTATGCTCTTACTTTGTTCATTAAACGATTGTGGGGAACTGTATCAAAAGCCTTGCGGAAGTCAAGAAACACGGCATCTACCTGTGAACCCGTGTCTATGCCCTTCTGAGTCTCATGGACGAATAGCGAGAGCTGGGTATCACACGACCGTCTTTTCCGAAACCCGTGCTGATTCCTACAGAGTAGATTTCTAGTCTCCAGAAAAGTCATTATACTCGAACATAATACGTGTTCCAAAATTCTACAACTGATTGACGTTAGAGATATAGGTCTATAGTTCTGCACATTTGTTTGAAGTCCCTTCTTGAAAACGTGGATGACCTGTGCCCTTTTCCAATCTTTCGGAACGCTACACCGCTGCAAGAAGGGGGGCAAGTTCCTTCGCGTACTCTGTGTAAAATCGAACTGGTATCCCATAAGGTCCAGCGGCCTTTCCTCTTTTGAGCGATTTTAATTGTTTCTCTATCCCTCTGCCATCTCTTTCGACATCTACTATTTTGTCATATGTGCGACAGTGTAGAGAAGGAACTACAGTGCAGTCTTCCTCTGTGAATTAGCCATTTAGTAGTTCGGCCTTCAGTCTGTTTCAGTACCATTTTGGTCACAGAGTGTCTGAACATTTCGTTTTGCTCCACCTACTGCTTTGACATAAGACCAAAATTTCTTAGGGTTTTCTGCCAATCAGTACATAGAGCTTTACTTTCGAATTCATTGAATGCCTCTCGCATAGCCCTCCTCACATTACATTTCGCTTCGCGTAATTTTTGTTTGTCTGCAAGGCTTTGGCTATGTTCATGTTTGCTGTGAAGTTCCCTTTGCTTCCGCAGCAGTTTTCAAACTCGGTTGTTGTACCACGGTGGCTCTTTTCCATTTCTTACGATCTTGCTTGGCACGTACTCATCTAACGCATATTGTACGATGGTTTTGAACTTTGTCCACTGATCCTCAACACTATCTGTACTTGAGACAAAACTTTTGTGTTGAGCCGTCAGGTACTCTGTAATCTGCTTTTTGTCACTTTTGCTAAACAGAAAAATCTTCCTACCTTCTTTAATATTTCTACTTATGGCTGAAATCAGTGATGCAGTAACCGCTTTATGATCGCTGATTCCGTGTTCTGCGTTAACTGTTTCGGGTCTGTTTGTCGCCAGAATGTCCAATATGTTATCGCCACGAGTCGGTTCTCTGTTTAACTGCTCAAGGTAGTTTTTCAGATAAAGCACTTTAAAAAAATTTCACTGGATTCTTTGTCCCTGCCACCCGTTATAAACGTTTGAGTCTCCCAGTCTAACGGGTGATCAAAAAGTCAGTATAAATTGGAAAAAGTGATAAACCATGGAATAATGTAGATAGAGAGTTAAAAATTGAGACACATGCTTGGAATGACATGGGGATTTATTAGAAAAAACAAATTCACAAAATGTCTGACAGATCTCTTATGCGCGTCGTTTGGTGATGATCGTGTGCTGAGCCGCCACTTTCGTCACACTTGGCCTCCTAGGTCCCCAGACCTCAGTCCGTGCTATTGTTGGCTTTGGGGTTACCTGAAGTCGCAAGTGTATCGTGATCGAGCGACATCTCTAGGGATGCTGAAAGACAACATCCAACGCCAATGCCTCACCACATACTCCGGACATGCTTTACAGTGCTTTTCACAACATTATTCCTCGATTACAATTACTGTTGAGGAATGATGGTGGACATATTGAGCATTTCCTGTAAAGAACATCATTTTTGCTTTGTCATGCTATTCTGATCTGATGAAGCGCCACCTGTCGGACATTTTTTGAGCTTTTGTATTTTTTTTTTTTTTTTTTTTTTTTGTTCTAATCAAATCCCATGTCATTCCAAGCATGTGTGTCAATTTGTACCTCCCTATCTACATTATTCCGTGATTTATTCAGTTTTCAAATTTATACTGACTTCTTGGTCACCTGGTGTATCTGGCAAATTAAAATCTCCACCCAGAACTAGAACATGATGGGGAAATGTACTCCGCAAATAGCTCCTCTTCGTCTTCTGCAATTTTCTTGCAATGCAACGCTGTTATCCAGCACTTCCAGATACCGAAGTATGTCAGTGACTGATGCTGGCAACAAGGATCTCACGAACAGAAACGACGTATTGTACACCACTGCACGCCGATCTACGCCGCTAGACAGGTAACAGGCAACTGATTTTGGGTGCCCCTGGTGAGACAAGCCTCTACATCCTTACATTTGTCCTCTATCCATCCCTGCTTAGCCATTTTGCACTTCCTGTCGATTTCATTTTTGAGACGTTTGTATTCCTTTTTGCCTGCTTCACTTACTGTATTTTCATATTTTCTCCTTTCATCAGTTAGATTCAATATCTCTTCTGTTACCCAAGGATTTCTAGCAGCCCTCATCTTTTTACCTACTTGATCCTCTGCTGCCTTCACTATTTCATCTCTGAAAGCTACCCATTCTTCTTCTACTGTATTTCTTTCCCCCATTACTATCAATTGTTCCTTTATGCTCTCACTGAAACTCTGTACAACCTCTTGTTCTTTCTCTTTATCGAGGTCCCATCTCCTTAAATTCCCACCTGTTTGCAGTTTTAATCTACAGGACATAACCAATAGATTGTGGTCAGAGTCCACATTTGCCCCTGGAAATGTCTTACAATTTAAAACCTGGTTCCTTAATCTCTGCCTTATCATTATATAATCTATCTGATACCTTTTAGTATCTCCAGGGTTCTTCCATGTATACAACCTCCTTTCATGATTCTGAAACCAAGTGTTAGCTACGATTAAGTTGTGCTGTGTGCAAAATTCTACCAGGCAGCTTCCTCTTTCATTTCTTAACCCCAATCCATATTCACCTACTACGTTTCCTTCTCTTCCTTTTCCCACTATCGTGTTCCAGTCACGGCGTAGCGTGCCATCATCATCAGATTACTCCTGTTGACTGACGTCCAATGCCGGCGGGCGGTGTGGTATATATACCTGTCGCCTCTCCCCTCCGTATGGACTCCGCGTATGGACCGAGGGATGTGCAGGCCGCGGTGGTCTTTCAAATTTCAACGCTTTTTTCATCAAAAGTGCAACAATGCTATTTGCTATTAAAGGTTTGAAAGCTACTGGAGTATGGCCCACGGACCAGTCCGTATTCACCGATGCAGATTTCCTCCCGGAAGACAAAACTGACATCGGACTTGAGAGGCCGTCAGATAAAGAGGTTATTGTATCTGGAGCTGAACAGGTAAAAAGACGACGCCAACAGGTTGGGTGATCAAGCTGGCAGGTTTCAGCGAATTGTAACTATGAACTGCCGCCCAAGAATGACGAAGTTATTGAGGCTAATTGTTCTAGTCCTGCAACTGCTAGATCGTACATTTATGGGTGCACTTAAGACTCACTACAGCGAGAATATTTGGCAGTGGATGCTCCATGAAAGCAAACTTGTTGGATCCTATGATATAGTGTGTTTCTTTGGCAAGGGAAGGAAATACAGTAGAAGGATGAAGTAGTGAAGGCAGCAGAGGATCAAATAGGTAAAAAGACGAGGGCTATTAGAAATCCTTGGATAACAGAAGAGATATTGAATTTAATTGATGAAGGGAGAAAATATAAAAATGCAATAAATGAAGCAGCCAACAAGGTACACAGACGTCTCAAAAATGAGATCGACAGGAAGCGCAAAATGGCTAAGCAGACATGGATGGCTAGAGGACAAATGTAAGGATGTAGAAGCTTATCTCACTAGGGGGTCTTTGGCAAAGTTCTTTTCCTCTCTTTTCTTTAATAATGACTTCTAACTCTTTTTTGTACAGCAAATCAGTTGAAACAATGGTCTTTCCCCTCATCCATTCTCGGGAATACGAACATCAGGGCAACATAAGAACCTCCTGCACTCAGCAAACAGACGACCATTACTAGAGACCCACACTCAGCAGCAGTCAGAGAACAAATTTGGCGTTTACCTCTGCTTGCAGTATCAGTCTGAACTACACTAAGGCCTGTTTCCTCAACGTTCCATACACGATCTTCTGGATATTTATGTTTCCAGAATTCAGCTTATAGCAAGTCGTAGAATGAGTTAACTCTCTCATGCGAAAAGCGTTTTGCTCGAGCATATGATGTTCCAGTTGGCTTTCTAATCGAAAGCTTATCTTGATGACGTCGAAGAAAATGGCCAAGACAAGCCCTTCCATTCACAACTGCAAGTTGGTAGGCCATTTTTCTAACATCCATACTAGTAAAAGCATAGAATTTGGCCTCCATATAGTGTATGTAAACCACTAGTTCTCTTTCTAGGGCAGCTGGTTTTCTTCCAAACTTTTTAGTTTCAACATCTGTCAGGTATTAGCCTCATACACATACTGGCACAGAGTTGTTTTTGGGACAGTGCAATGTTTGCTTTTTTAACTCCCATGATTTTTACTACAACAGCAGACACTGCCTCTCGCATTTTGTTTTTATCCCACACCTGCCTTTTACGGGTTCATTTAGGTGCCAGATTAGTCCTAGGCATCTGAAAACAGAAATAAAAACATTTTACGGTCTGCTTATAATATGGACCCTGAGGTCCACATTACACTTACACCTTGTAAACTAGTGTAGACAGCTTAAAAATGCAATAATACCATACTTTTAATCTATTTGAAACTGTTGCCAATACTTAGATGCAACCTACTAAGTATTAACCAATAATGGTATGTTAATACACTACTAGAGTTCAGCTAAATATTATTAAGATATTAAGGGGGGGGGGGGTGCATATTACCACCACTTACTCTACATGGTAATGCAAAGCAGGTGAAACATTTGGATAAAGGTGTACTTGCATTCACGTTGCTTGTAACAGCAAATCTGTTTGACAGGCTCATTGTCATTGTAAAAGCAAAACTAACAAGTAAAATGAAAACATCCACCATAAGCACGAATCCAGTATTTTGATGAATAAGGACTCAACTAGAAAGGTAGGCTGAGGTTGGAAAGTACCAGCCACAAAATCACTTGAAGTTTACCTTGTGGAAGAAAATATTATCCACTGTAACTCCAAATTAGTGTGCACTGACTGTAAAGTAAGAATTAATAGATATTACTATGCATGTATTGGTTATAGCATTAAGTTAAATACGTGCAAGCATATACATAATGTTTATGAAGTAGAGAGTATAGAAGAAAAACCGTTTGAAATTTCTGAATTACCAGATGTACTACTTATGAATGTTGGAGAGGAAAATTCTGAAGCCAGTTTGTTCCTGTGACACAGAGGTACTGGCAGAAATTGTTTCTGGTATTTCAGTTACTGAAGTTTAGCTGGCCAACAAAATGGTAACTTCACTGAAGGCTAGTGTAGGTGCTGTTCATGCCAGTAGTGGCGTCTCTTTCAATAGCCCACAAAGGAGTCACAAGAGAAAACTTGCAGTACAGAGGAGACTGTTTTGAGCAAAGAAAACAAATTCCTCAAGCTGCATACTCATGGCAGTTCCTGATACAGAAGAAACTGTGAACACTTCTGGATGAAGGTTTACACCACATTAGCTAGTGTGTTGATCTCACATTCAGGAACATGATGGCTTTATTCCGTGTCCTGCCATCCAGTTTTAGGTTTTCCATTATTTCCCTAGATCAATCAAGGCAAATTCTGGGATGGTTCCTTTGAAAGGCCAAGGCCAATTTTCTCCCCCATCCTTGAAACAGTCAGAGCTTATGCTCTGTCTCTGACGGCCTCACTGTTGACAGAATGTCAGATGTCGATATTCCTTCCTTCTTCACTGGCCTCTGGTGCGGCAGTTCTGCTGACACATGGGACCACCAGAAACTGCTGCGGCTTGTGCCAGCAGCCTAGAATGCTGGCATCACTGGGTCAGCCCCCTCCCAAGCCGTGCTGGGCAGTGATGACTGTGACTGAGGCTCAGCGCACTGCTGGTGATGGCCACACATTTGACAACTGTCCCAACGTGACAACAGAGTGAGTTGCAATCGTCAACTTGTAATATATATTTATTTTTGATCTAGCTAGATGGGTAACACTAGTGTAACTGTTAAACAGATTAAATATTTTCATATTCTAGCAAGGAATACACTAACATCTGATTGTTCACAATCAATTTTCCTGATAATGTAACTCATTTACCAAAAAAAAAATTTGGTGAATAAATAATAATTTCAGTATCAGTACAAACACATGCAGTTGGAATTAGGAATGAGTAATTATGAATTAGCAATATAACCCAACTGAAAGCCTTTCAGGTTCCAATTTGCAGTATAATTTTACTTTTTTTAAAAAAAATCCCCTTTTTGAAAAGTTATCTGTAACCAAATAACTCATATTCCAGAATTTTCTGTTTTTAGCGGGCCATTATTTCCTAAATTTAAGCATATAATTTTGTAGTTCTAATTTACCAGGGCACAAAAGTGGCTGTTTTTATTTGGAAACAAGTAATAATTTCAAACTTGTCATTAATGCTAGTAACACCCTGACACAGATGCTAAGAGAGCAGATACCAAGTCTCACTGCTTGCCTGCTGGCTGCAGATGTTGATTGATTGTCTGAATGAGGAGAGGAACGAAACAGTGACATCATTTGTCCCAAGATCCAAAGTGGCAGAGACTGTGGGAGCAGCAAACCAACAGCACAATCTATTTGATGGCGAAGCAAAACAGGCAAATGGAGATGGAACACTGGGGTGGCAGGAAGATTAAAGAACTGGAGGGAGGAAGGGGGAGATCATAAGACACCCCAATGGTGCTATGTGTGACATGGTGCTGGAATCACTGCTAACCCACCCCAGTTCCCACTTCATACCATGATTGCGACACAATGGGGGATGACACAAGAAGAGGGGGTGGTGATGAAACAGCACAAAATGGAGAGGAAAACCTGACCAGCATGAAAGCAATGATGAAAGCCTTCAATTGTGGAAGACAATTCAGGTACTTAAATCCATGGAACAAACCACTTTTATGATGAAAACCAAGGACAGATGTAACTATGTAAGGTTGTATGCTACCATCTGTGATAATGGAGAATGGAAGAGTGTGTTTAGTGCAAAAGGCCAAATGGTAGGGGAGTCTCATAAAATGTGGGGGTTACAGATCATTATGGAGTAAGAGGCTTAGATTCAACCTTGTATGACCAATACGAAGTTCGCAGAGGATGGTAGATCCCCAGTGGGCCATGTGGCAAGAGTCCCCTTATCGCAATAAGTTTATTAGGCAGGGGGTTGGCCTCCAAGAGTCAGCTCAAGGCTGAGCAAAAAGGAATTGGACATGAGGCTGCAAACCCAGCACCAGAGAGGTCACACAAAAGGGGCACACCCTCCAGCCACAGGATCAGCAGTTCATTACCTGGGATACCCACATGAGTGGGAACCCAAAGAAAGTCAACTGAACAACCAGCATGGTCAAGATTGGTAAGGTGGTCTTAGATGTCATAGACCAAGAAGAGGAAGGGAAAACCACTGCCTGATAGCCTCAAGGGCAGTTATCGAGTCTGCACATAACGTGGGTGGGAGAGGACTGTTAAACATACTAAAGAACCTGGTAAATGGCCATTAGCTATGCAGTACACATGCTACATGGGGCAGGTAAGAGATGGTGTTACTTGCCAGCAGAAGGCACATTCCTTCTAATTAGCAGATTTAGAGCCTAGAGCCATTCCATTAAAACACAACAGCAGCCTGAAACTCCCATAAAAGCTGGCAGAACAAACAATGAAACACAGACCCCTCTGAATCTGGGATCAAGGAACTAACCAAGGGGGAGGAGGTTTTTGGAGAGAACGGGGAACAGGACAAAGAGGGAAGATAAAAATCATGGCAAAGGACTGCAAGCTGGAGCCCAACTGTTAAACTCACCTGAAGAGCGAGCAATTTCCTGCTGCTAAAGTATAAAATATAAGGGATGTGTGGGGAAAGAGAAGATGGTGATGGCATAGGAAACAGGAAGCTTAGACTGTTGTACCAAAAGGGCAGTGAGTGGGGGACAACCCCAGCTTCAACCAGGAAACAATACGGCTAGTGCAAAAGGTACTGATGATCAGATAGATACCACAATGGTGGACCTGCTCCAAGAGGATCAGTATGGAAGGAGCAACTGAGCCCTAAATTTGGCTACCATGCCCCCCTCCCCCTCCCCACACACACACACACACACACACACACACACACACACACACACACACACACACACACACACACACACACACAAGTAAATGTCATAAGACGACCCAAGAAATGGAAGTGGTGGACCACAATCAGAAATTGGGTCTCGAGATAGAGCTCCAGTAGGTATCGTACACAATATGGTGACAGAAATGCACCACCCACAATTTAAGAGGAGAAAACTGAAAACTGTGTGAGAAGGTCCATGCAGAAGCATACCACATGGCACCCTGGAACTGTCACTTCACAAAAGCCACCAAGTGTTAAATAACTCAGACACAGAAGTCATCCACATGCAGAGCAGGGGTGACCAACAACAGTTTGACGGAGGTCACAAGTCCTTTAATAGTGATGAGGAAAAGGATACTTAACACTGAACCCTATGGAATGCCATCCTCCTCAGCAATGGAGTGTCCTCATCCCAGGACTTATGTCCCTTCTTCTCTTTCATAAGTAGAGGAGGACACACGCTAGATGCCAGAGAGGTAAGGGGGGAGAGAGGGTTCTGCTAGTTCTATAAAGAGAGACCAGGCAACCTTGGGGGATGCTAGAGCTGACGGTTCCATGGCCAATGTGTACCAGCAGACTCTTGGACTGAGAGGAGGCCCTAATGGCAGCAGACACCAGAGAAGAGGCACTTCTCTGGTGGATGAAAGGAGCAACAGTTGGAGGGGAGGAAGATGTAAGTTGAGGGGAGAGGGAGAGAAGAGTGAGGCATCACTGGGATAAGGTGGGGGAAAGGATGTAACAGAGTCAATAGTAGATTTTTGTAGACACAAGGCGAAGCTGATCGTAAACCCCAATATATTCTTTCCTTCTTACAAACCAGCGACAGTTGTGACAATGAATACATGTGGTCAGTAGAACAAAGGCACACCTGGGCATCCTCATTCATTGCATACAGGATTAATACATGTGTACAAATCATAAACACCAAAAACATTTTAGCAGTGGCAGGACATACATCACAGTGCACAGTGATAAGCCATAACCTTGACCTTGTCTTGGGGGTATCCACTTCAAAGACCAGAATAAAGTGGTCATTATCAGTGTGGTTGTCCTTAGTGCCTTTCTGAATATGATGAACAAAATGAATGCCTTGCCACTCCAGACTGGCCCATGCTTCACCAGTTTGGAAGATGAGGTCTCTATGAAAAAGACATCCTGAAGCATATTCAAAGGCTAGTGAGGAGTAATGGTTTGCCAAACTTGTCTTTGATAGTTTCTACCAAAATAATGGGTTCATGGTGGGAAGGTGTCCTTGTCAGTCTTGATGCAGACCAGGTAATGGGGAAAAGATTTGACCCCAAGCAAGCGAGTCTGACCCTCCTCCCATGAGGGGATAGTTGTAAGTTGAAAAGTCGTTCCTGACTAAAGGTCCGCCAAAGACGGCCGGTTTTTTAAGTCTGATACGTTTGATACACAAAGTGTAGACCCTAATTACACCAAAACCAATCAGGGGCTCTCCCCTTGTGCACTACTCAGCCACACCAAGGGCCAATGCCATAGGGGCTGCTGCTGGGAGTTCCAATGCTCCAGAATGACAAGCCACTACTCATAGGCATACACAGGGAGGTAGCAGCTCGTGTATCAGAACTGTCATCCCTGTTTTCAGAGGACTCCATCAAAAGAGTACATAACACCCCAAGCACACGAAATGACTACTGTGCTAGTGGTACAGCACAAAAAGGACAATGGCTTCAGGTAAAAAATGGAAGAGGTGGTAAGCCCACATGCCAAAGACTTCATGTATGGTGTTGTTCCACAGCTGGCTCACACCATGGAGACAAAATTTAGAGTAGTTCAATCCCCAAAGAGGGACCAAAAATTCCAAAAAGGGAATTGTAAAGCAAGAGGAATGATAGTGTAAGGGATAGCAACAAAAAAAAGATAGCCAGGCCAATGTAAGCAAGGGAAAGGATTGAGGACAGGGATGGATGAGCACGGGAAAGTTAATGCAGTTTTGAAAAGTAGAAAGGATCCAATTACTAGCAGACTCATGTGCACAAAATAATTGTTACCCCCCTTCCACTGGGGAATGGGGATGGAGCAGATATAGAAACATGATTCTGTGATGTTAAAGATAAACGAATCTTCATATGTGAGTATTACTGGATTTGCTCCAAGTACCCACTGGCCAACATGCAAACATGTAGTACTGAGGTCAGACTGGCCATTGTGACAGCTCTATTTCTCATGCAGTGAAGTAGACAACACTACCCAGTGCTGTTGGCACTGTTGCAGTCGCATGTTGTATTGCCATGCTAGGTGACACGACAACTCACCATAGTGCACACAACTACACACTGCTTACTCTAGAGCCCTGCAAATTAATATTAAACCGACTGAGCATATACAAATTAAGAGATGACTCACAATTCAATAATGTGCATATCAGAGAATCAGTTTCATACCTAGCGTGAAATGAAATGACAGTATGGCATTTCTGGCCGGGAGATCGTATGCAGGAGAAATCGGCTGCCTACTGCAAGTCTACATCAGTTGATACTGCTTATTTTTGCATCTAAAGAAATGGTAAAATGGTGATAAGCACAACACAACACCCAACCTCTGAGAGGATAAATTCTCAAATTGGCCAGTAATTGCACCTGGAGCCCCTGCACAGCTGTTGGTCTCTCTATCCGACAGCCACAGTGATGGACAGAGCTGGCGTCCAGCACACTCATTTACTGACAGTCCTGTAAGGCATTGTGTATCGGAAGAGGAAAGCAACATTGGGCATATGAATATAGGGATGACTCACAAGGCATTTCAGTATTGTGCTTACACACAATCAGTTGCATATATGGTGTGCTGTTTGGATGCTCTTGCTGCCATGGTATGCCAAAAGCTTATCCCTCACACCCAGTGACAGGTCCTATAAGTAAACACTAAATCAGAATGCAGGCATTGTGTACTGAAACAGGAAAGTAACATTGAGCATATTTGAATTTATAGACGTCTCACAAGACATTTCAGTATAGTGCATATTACATAATTAATCTCATACCTGGTGTGCTGTGTGGAATCTCCAGCTACCTTTTTTAAGCCAAAAGCTTACCCTTCACGCCCAGTAAGTAAACAAACATTAAAACAGACAGGAAGACAAGATGTCCAGCGAGTGAGATCACAGGTGTTTTCTTCGTCCACTAAAAGAACTTATTTGAGAGGAAATAGTGTCAAATTTAAATTTCCTTTGTTTTGTATATTTGCTGTAGTGTCCATTCTTGTCACAAAACTGAATATTTGCGTCCCCATAGAGATGATTCTTGAAAAAAAAAAAAAAAAAAAAAAAAACTTTGTGTAATCTGAAGTCACGATAATTGTGACATAATGCGAAATTTTCCATTCCAAAACACAAAAAATTCTATTCAAATTTTCCTGATAGCGGAAAATTCGTTTAAGAAAGGCAGCTATAAAAGTATAATTAAAAGTTTTTTAAATTGTATTTAACTAACACATTTCATATTGTTCACTAGTTAGAGGTGATCTAGGTATAAATTTAAAACCTGACCAAACACTAAAGTAAATTCTCTAAAAGCAAAGTAATTACTAATTCATTCTTCTGTCATTGTATCTCTAAATCATTACAAAAACAACAACAATAGCATGTAAGACCTCCATGTCATTTTTGCATACATATAGCCAATCTCGTGTCCTGGACAAATTTAAAACTTAATTATTCTTTTGAAACTGATCATGAGTGGGAAATGTGGAAGCTGTTATAGCATTGTGAGTAAAGGGATTTGTTGCTAACCTTGTAGGAAATATTTTCACTGGGGGAGGGAGAGGTGGGGGGAGAACAGAAGAGGCTCTCTCCTGGAACTGCAGAGTATGCAGTAGGAACATTTTGGTTGGGGTACAGGAAAGGAAAATCTGTGTCCTTGTGGCACAGTTGAAGGAAGCAAGGAAGGAACTGATAAGGATCAAGAGAGATAGGGAGGAGGAGGGTGGTTGTGAACTGGCAGCTTGTAGGAGGGTAGGAAGAAAGAGAACATGATCTGATGTTTTTGGCGTTGATGATAAAACTGTGTGTCTACCACTGCCAGAGCCTCTGGTAGAACACGGAGCACGAAATGTGCAGCACACTTCAACTGAGGCCAAGAAGCTTAGAAATATACAAAATGTTAGGGAGAAGAAAGTGCTGCTGCTAGGTATTAGGCATGGGTGAGTTGTAGGCCCCGAGTTACAGGAATGTTTAGGGGCAACATACCAGGCCACCAGTATGTTCCAGCCAAATGCAGGGCTAAGTCATGTGATAGAGGACTTAAGGTCTTTACAAAAGAAGACCATGTAGTGATAGTGGGTGGGGCAGGAAACAGTTTACACAGGGATAGGGCACATGACATAGGTGGTGACCTGGGCAAGATAGCTTCCCTGACTTGTGGCAGTACACTTTGTTGAGCTGTTCCGGTGTCACGATTGGCCAAACCTTGATGGAGATGTGAGGCGAATCAATTTGGGGTTAGGGAAGCCAACTTTGCTCACATGCCCGTCTGGACTATCGACAGATGGGGTTTCACTGGGTGTGGCCTATACCTAAACAGGACTGGCAAAGGAAGATTGGTACAGCTGATTCGTGAAAGTATAGGGGGTGGATCTCGGGCCACACATGGTCAAATACCTGTTGTCATCAGTATGAGAAGTAGGTCTTTTTTAGGATAAATCCAGACAACAGGTTCCCCTGCCTAAAGAGTGTCTCCAGCAGTTTGAATTAACAGGGCTTGATATCACCAAGATATTAATAATTTTGTGTTTGTATGGATCTCCCAGAGATAGTGTGGACACTGTTTTTCAATAAATTAACAGAATTTCTATATAAAGTCTCAAGTACAAAGCTCAGCACAATTCTGTGTGGGGACATTAAAATCAACATGAATATCATAAATGAATCCAGCAGCACCTTCATAAATATACTTCAAAGTTTTGGCCTCTCCCTATTGGTCAATAGTGCAACAAGGGTTGCTACAATGACTTCATCAGTAATTGACCATGTTGCCACAAATATGGGCAGGGAAAAATGTGATGTAGCTGTAAAAGATCTCGGATTATCAGACCATCTCTGTCAAACAACAACAGTAATATGAGACATGAAATCATCCCAAAAACTACAAGCCTACAAATGACATCCATTGGAAATGAAAATAAAAGATTTTTCAAAGGAACTAGCAAAAAAAAAAAAAAAAACGAAAAAAAACGCTGGGATGAAGTGTATAGGGAAACCAATGTGAATAAGAATCCACATTATTTAAATTGAACTTTGAAAAGGCATTTACAAAAGTATGCATGTCTGTATCAACGTCACACAAAAGTAGATGGATAACAGCAGGTACTAAGAAGTCCTCCCAAACAATTAAATACCTCACTTCCATGGAAAAGAGTCACAATGATCCATAGGAAGGTGCTGATAGCTGCAACAAAATCGTTTAATGACACAGTAATATATAATGCAGGGAATAAAAGCAAAGCAGTCTGGGATGTTATAAAAACGGGAACGGGAACAGGGAGAGGCAAAGAAAGACAGACAGAATAACATATTCCTAAGGGAGGAGGATAAGGTAATAAATAAGCCACAACACTTATCAAAGTATGTAAATGAGCATTTTTCAAGTATTTTAGGGAAGTTACGGCAAGAATTCCCCAAAACAAATATAACCCCTGTAAAAAATGTTGCACTAAATACAATGATGTTACTTCAAATCACAGATAATGAAGCCAGTAAAACTGTTGGAAAACTAAAAAGCCAGTAGGCTTATATGAAGTATCAATGTGTGTACTAAAACAATGCATAGAGGTTGTACAAGGTCCCTTAACACACATAATAAATGAATCCTGTACACCAGGGACATTTCCACAGCAGTTAAAACAGGCAAGAGTTGTGCCTTTGTTTAAGAAAGGTAATGCAGAAAATTACAAGCTGTCACCATTCTCAAAAATAATAGAAGCAATTATGAAAAACAGATTAATGAATTACCTGCATAAATACAATCTTTTAAGTGAATCACAGTTTTGTTTGTGATGTGGCAAAAATACGGAGTCAGCTGTCGTAGAATGCACAAAAGTTGTACTTGATGCTCTTGATAAAGAAGAGTCTGTCAGAGGGTTCCTTTATGATCTTTCTAAGCCCTTTGATGCAGTCGACCACAAGATTCAATTAAATCAATTAGAAGCATTAGGAGAAAGAGTGGTAGCTAAGGACTGGTTTTGATCATACCTAGCAGATAGGGTACAAAGAATAGTGATAACACATACTTCAAATAGAGCTTAACATTTAGTAAAACACTTACCCGAACAAATGTAAGCACATTACACACATCCATGCCCGAGGCAGGATTTCAACCTGCGACCGTAGCAGTCGTGCGGTTCTGGACTGAACTGCTCGGCCACCACGGCCGGCGAAAAATACATTAATATGGGGTTTCCGCAAGGTATCAAATGAGGACCAATAGTATTCCTGATGTACATCAATGACTTTCCCAGTAGTGTTACTCATGGTGAAAAAATTCTTTTCACTGATGACAGCAATATTATAGTCAGTGAGAAAACAAGAGAACTCCTCTAAGAGAAAGCAAATGAAACTCTCAAGGAAGTCTACAATTGATTGATTTTTATTGTTGTAGAGACCTCAGAGGCATTACAAAACAGAGAAACTTCTGGTACAAATTGATATTGCATAGTAATTTTAGCCAATTACAGACTTACTCATGTATAGAAGCATGTAAAAACTGATCACAAAGTGTGGTCATACCATATTCTTTGCCTCCCTTCAAAATTCATCCGTTTCATAAATGTTGAGTTCAAGAAGAAATTCTTTTACTTTTTTTTTTATTGGAAGATCTGTGATATGTTGGGGTATGGCATTAAAAAATTTTATGGGCTTGTATAAAGAGCACTTTTGTGTTTTTTTATAGTTACATCAGAAAGAAACTAGGTCTTGCTTGTTTCTTGTGTTATAATTATGCCGCATGTCATACTGTTGATACTTCGGATAGATATCCTTGGTATGCATTACACACAATGGTATAAATATTGACAGCAGGGTCATAATCTGTAATTTTTTAAAGCTTGGTCTACAGTGAGCTCTGGGTGCCAAGCTACATATCAGTCTTATTGCCTTATTTTGTAGTTTGAAGACATTAGCTGCCTTGCTTTGATGTCCCCACAGTAAATGTGACTGTGGTTTGTTTTGCTTTAAGTACTGGCACATTTAGACAAAGACACAGCTTCCTTGGAGAAAATATTCCTTTGCTAATGCTGCTTCCCACCTTTTTGAATCAATTGAGATTCCTAGGAAATCAACAGCATTTGAGCTCTGCTCAAGTTCAGTGTTATTATTCCACGATACATACAGGTCTTGATTTTTTTTTTTTTTTTTGACACAAAGGGAATTAGCTTTACACCAGTTTTCAACTTTGACAGTGCACTGGTCTGCTTAATATTTGACCTTCTGTGCTGTTTCTGCAGTTATACAGACTGCAAGATCATCTGCAAATAAGTAACTCTTAGCTGATGGCCCAACTATGTTACATGATAAGTCATATATATAAATAATAAATAGAATTGGGCCAAGTACAGAACATGCCCACAAGTAAGTAATCTGATTCTGTACCATTAAAAACCACCTTCTGCACTCTATTACTTAGATAGGATTTTATCAATTCCCGAGCACTTCGTGTAAAGCCATAGAATTGCACTTTGTTCAATAAGATTTCATGAGACACAGTGTCAAAAGCTTTTCATAAATCACAGAGTCTATTATGAACCATGAGCTTGCTTTCTAGTTGCTTCACACACTGTGTTAAAAGTGATAAGGCAGATTTAACAGTTCCTAACCCTGATCTGAAGCCAAATTGTCTATCACTGAAGATATAGTTTCCTTCAAAGTATTTTACTATTTAATATAGCTTCTATCACTTTAGACAAGACTGGCACAATTGAAACAGGCCTAAAATTATCACAACTTTGGAGGCTGCCTTTTTTGTGTTTTCGAGTGACTTTACTGCCCTGGGGAACTGAGCCTCCAAAATACATGTATTTACTACATGTGTTATCAATTCTGGCAGCTGAACTGAATCACATTTAACATGGCTGAACTTAAACCATAAACGTCATCAGTAAAACTGTTCTTCATTTTCCTCAGTATATAGGTAACATCCTGTACCTTGACAAATTTAAAGCTAAATGTACTTCCAGGTTTTGTGGTGTTTCTCAGGCAGTATTTATGGTCAGTGACTATATTGTAAGTGCCAATCACCTTCTCAGTGAAGGATGTATTTAACTGTGCAGCATTCAGATTGCTGCCTTCAGCTTGTGAAGTCATTTTCCTGTTGCATTGACTGTTAATGATATTATTTTCTGATGTTAGTATTATATCTTCATTTTTTCATACACCTAGCTTCCTTTAAGGCCTGTCTTAATCTTTCCTTTTTCACTGTGAGCATGTCTTTAAATACTTGAGAACCTGTACTTCTGTACAGGCATAATATTGATCACACTCCCTCTTGATCTCCAACACCTTTTCACCCTTGACCTTATTTACTCTTAGTGCCTTTTTATTATTTGGTACGTTAATGGGAAACGACATCTTAGCATATACAGAAAGAGTAGATATGAGTTCTTCCACCTTTCTACCTATTGCATGTTCTCGATAAACTTGCAACCAATAACTTTTATCAATGTTAGACTTAAACATATTTAGATTATCATAATTGACCACACATACACTCTTTCCTGCCATGTGCACTGAGTCAGTGGCCACATACCCAGGTCTTAATTACGTCTGACTTCAGATGCACTAACTCATTTGATACAAATATATTGTCAATACATGTACCAGTACCTTTATAATGAAGCCTTGTTATTTCAGTGGTTGTAATATAAAGAACAAATTAATTTAATAAATTATTTGCATATGAGTTACAGATAGTGGACAACTGAAAATTCAAATTGAAATCTCCACAGACTGTCAGTATTGCCTCACGTGTTCCAATATTTCTACGGAATCCAAACTGACCTTCCCCAAGGTCGGCTTCAACTAGTTTTTCCATTTGTCTGTAAAGAATTCACATTAGTATTTTGCAGCAGTGACTTATTAAACTGATAGTTTGGTAATTTTCTCATCTGTCAACGCTTGCTCTCTTTGGGATTGGAATTATTATACTCTTCTTGAGGTCTGAGGGTATTTCGCCTGTCTCATACACCTTGCTCACCAGATGGTAGAGTTCTGTCAGGACTGGCTCTGCCAAGGCCGTCAGTAGTTCTAATGTAATGTTGTCTACTCCTGGGGCTTTGGTTCGACTCAGGTCTTTCAGTGCTCTGTCAAACTCTTCACACAGTATCATATCTCCCACTTCATTTTCATCTACATTCTATTCCATTTCCATAATATTGTCCTCAAGTACATTGGCCTTGTATAGACCCTCTATATACTCCTTCCACCTTTCTGCTTAGAACTGGGTTTCCATCTGAGCTCTTGATGTTCATACAAGTGGTTCTCTTTTCTTCAAAGGTCTCTCAAATTTTCCTGTAGCCAGTATCTATCTTACCCCTAGTGAGATCAGCCCCTACAGCCTTACATTTGTCCTCTAGCCATCTTGCACTTCCTGACAATCACATTTTTGAGACGTTTGTATTCCTTTTTGCCTGCATTTTTATGTTTTTTCCTTTCATCAATTAAATTCAATATTTCTTCTGTTACCCAACGGTTTCTACTAGACCTCTTCTTTTTACATATTTGATCTTCTGCTGCCTTTACTGTTTCATCCCTCAATGCTACCCATTCTTCTTCTACTGTATTTCCTTCCCCCATTGGTTCCCTTATGCTCTCCCTGAAACTCTGTACCACCTCTGCTTCTTTCAGTTTATCCAGGTCCCATCTCCTTAAATTCCCACCTTTTTGCAGTTTCTTCAGTTTTAATCTACAGGTCCTAACCAATAGATTGTGGTCAGAGTCCACATCTGCCCCTGGAAATGTCTTACAATGTTTCCTTTCCTCCCTACCGAATTCCATTCACCCATGACTATTAAATTTTCGTCTCCCTTCACTACCTGAATAATTTCTTTTACCTCATCATACATTTTATCAATTTCTTCATCATGTGCAGAGCTAGTTGGCATATAAACTTGTACTACTGTAGTAGCGTTCACTATGCTGTTTGTAGTAGCTTACCCGCATTCCTATTCATTATTAAACCTACTCCTGCATTACCCCTATTTGATTTTGTGTTTATAACCCTGTATTCAACTCACCAAAGTCTTGTTCCTCTTGCCACCGAACTTTACTAATTCTCACTATATCTAACTTTAACCTATCCATTTCTCTTTTTAAATTTTCTTACATACCTGCCCGATTAAGGGATCTGACATTACACGCTGCGATCCGTAGAATGCCAGTTTTCTTTCTCCTGATAACGACATCCTCGAGTAGGCCCCTCCTGGAGATTATAATGGGGGACTATTTTACCCAAGAAGACACCATCATTTAACCATACAGTAAAGCTGCATGCCCTCAGGAAAAATTATGGCTGTAGTTTCCCCTTGCTTTCAACTGTTTGCAGTACCAGCACAGCAGGGCCATTTTGATTAGTGTTTCAAGACCAGATCATTCAATCATCCAGACTGTTGCTCCTGCAACTACTGAAAAGGCTGCTGCCCCTCTTCAGGAACCACACGTTTGTCGGGCCTCTCAACAGATACCCCTCCGTTGTGGTTGCTCCTACAGTACGGCTATCTGTATCGCTGAGGCACGCAAGCCTCCACACCAATGGCAAGGTCCATGTTTCTTGGGGTGGGGGGGTGTACTTTTCATTAATAATCCAAATTATTAGCATTGATATTGTTGTGTCTTAACGTATTATTATAATACATTATTAATGTTAGTGTTATTATTATTTTGTTTTCTGTGTAATATTGTTCCTGGTCATGTGTAAGTTAGCGCCTGAAGCATCTAATCTAGTCAGGGTAAATAAGCCATAAATAAATAAGTTTGGGAATTTTGTTGCAAAAACTACAACAGTTAACTGATAAAATTTGTCAAAGTGTCTTCACTCTGAATGCTGTCTGATTTTGTTATCTGTATGTCAACTGCTTTGTGTTCATCAGAGTATCTCAGACTACCATGTAGGCTAAAAACCACCATGTGCACCCCGCAAGTACTTACCTAACTGAGTAGCTGCTTCCTTTGTGTAGTGTACCCTGACGTGTCTAGGAGAGTCCTACAATTATCCACCCAATAATGGAGGTCCAGCCAAGACTGTCAGACTCAACAAAGCCTCTGGCCGAGATTGTCCACTCGGCTCCAGACCTTAGGACCCCAGTCAACTCTGGAAACTGTGCTGCAAATCGTGAGCTGTTCTTGCACTCGATATGAGAGGCCAGCAGCCTCCACCAGTCATCTGAATGAACTGAGGATGACCTCGGAACCCTCGCAAAAGGCACTGTCAGAACTGATGCCACTCCTCGGAGATGACTGCACCCTGCAAGCTCGATAGCCACAGGCAAAGATGCCCCATCTCGGATGAGGCTCCCTGACAGACCTACTGAGTGCATATTGGCTATCTTTCTGGCTCTGAACAATATTTCCCTAATGTGTCCAACACTTGTGAACCCCTCCTCCAGTGAGCTCGCTCAGATGCCGTCGGAGGAGTGACTCACAGACGAGTGGGCGTGGCCGGACAGCCAGCCTCCACATGCCTAACCTAGTAGTGTAGTTAGTCGTTCAAGAGAAATGACGACTGTGCTACACACTACTTGAATTTCCACTTTAAAGTTACAAAAATGTGAGACTACACCTCTTAAATACAAGAAAACTCATGGAATTTAAGAATTAATCTATGAAGAAAACAGAAAAATCTAAAGACATAACTAGCTGTTGTCCACATCTGGAACCAGTGTGTAACTCAGCTTTACTTGTTTCTTGTCAAGACAAGATTTAAAAAAGATTGTGCTCTGGGTTGATCTATATTTATTTTTGTCGTTATGAAATTTTGAACTTTATTTATAAGCCAGTCAGTGCCCCATTGTGAATTTACGGAAAAGCTGAATAATGCAGCAATACTGAGCATTAGCTGAAGTTTAGATATATTAGGAACCTGTGCATACTGTCAGTCTTTTAGCCTCCTTCTTTTAGAGAGTCTTTGTACATATGATGGACTACAAGCACACTTTTATAACAACAGCTTAATAATCATATATTTTACTCTTCCATAAAAAAAAAGAAATTTAAATAACAATCAGTACTTTTCAGCCATGACTAGAACCCCCCCCAAAAAAAGATCTATGCAAAGAGGCATCGGACGTCTCAACAGTGATGACTGACAACTGTGTCACCCTCAGCTAACCAAATTAATTGGAGGGGCACGTGGTCAGCACACCTCTGTCCCGGACCTTGCCAGTTTTTGGCAACGGCGATGCTACTTCTCAGTCGAGTAGCTCCTCAGTTGGCCTTACAAGGACTGCGTGCACCCTTATTGAACCTTGCCCACACAGCACAGTCCAGAGAGCTTCACTCACAATGTTTCATTGAGATGTGCGTCGGTTAAAATCACACGTGGTTTCTTACAGGGCTCAGAATTTTGCTGCCAAGCTGGATAACAGACATGTCTAATCCCACAACCATAGTTTTTTATTACAGTCCCAATGTATTTGACTAAATTGCTCGCTAACAAATGAATACTTCACTTACAGGCTTTGTGAAAATTGGCTACATCTTTCAACAGAACTTGCCCACTTCATCATAGCTTGATGTGAGGAGTAAGAATATTGTGGTCAAAATTTTGTGTTTGCTTCCAATAACAGTATGCTATTAATCACTTAACTTAAACCATATGCTAGTACATTTGTATGTCATCCTGATACCAAGTTCCCACCATATATTTCATTCCCTTGAGAATCAGCTAGCAAATCTCCTTACACTCTATTCGTGCATGGTACGACGTATGACCAGCTGTCTGCTATCCTGAATGGACTCTTCCAAACTGTGACCAACAACCACCTAAACTGACTCGTGTGATGGAATGGGGCATTTACACAACATTTTAAAATATTTCACATTCCAAGCTAAAATTTCAATTGAAACAGGAACTTTCTTTCTGTGGCCATAAAATGATGTAGACCTAACTATGAAGCTATTATATTCGTTACAGGACAACTTTTCAACACTGTCATACAACATACACAAGTTCTTGTGAGTTCATAGTAGAGGTCCACCTTGAGCCGTGCAATTAATTACGAATGAAGCACGGTATTGATATTAAATGTCTGAGTGATAGTCAGTTTAGAGAGTAATTTAAAACAGATTTGTACATTAGCTGGGAATAAGGGGATCTGGCTGAGCTCGTCTGGAAAGCGGCGGTGAGGGGAAACTTTCACTGTGGCAGCCTGGCCCAGTAAGTGTCTTTGTGATCCCTAATGGCACCACCGTGCAGATGGACAAGAGTCAAGACATTCTGCATTGTTCACTCACACAAATATTTTACGTGTTGGAGTGAGAAGTAATGTTTGTGAAAGATGCAATTGCCTGCCAAATGCAGAAAATCTGGCTTTGGGATGTGTGCCAGAGATTGCTGTCTTACAGGTGAACTCCCAGCTAGGCCTTTTAAATGCCACCAAACACATAACTCTTACAAAAATTTTGTTTAGGGATTTAAGACCTTTGGACAGTGGTTCATCTTGATGTTTTTCAGAGTGACAGAGAGCTAAAAGGAAGCTGCCTCACTGACACGGGAGAGAGGTACGAATAGTGAGGCATGACTTTTTCCAAGGGGTATAGCAGAAATGGAAGCAATGGTTGCCCGAGTAAAACATAGCCCAGGGAAGGGGAGTTGTGCTCTCTGAGGAGCATTTTTCCCAGTCAGAGCTTGGAAGATCCAGAGCACAGCCAGTAAAATTAAGCACATATAGAAAAATTTGGCAATTTGAGGTTTCTCTCCTCACAGTTGCTACACTGATGTGTAAGGAGACTTGTCAAATATTTGGCCAGCCACAGAAGTGGTCTGCTGCTACTGAATGGTATCAAGGGAACTTCAAGTCATCTTGTAAATACAATGTCAGAGATTCATTCGGAATATTTGTATTGCAAAGTCGTTAACACTCTGCTTCTAAAATCCACAAAAAGTGTGACAAATTACCTCCAATAACTTATTAGTTTCAGTAGTTCTATTCTGTGCTCATAAACCAACTAATCACAATACATGTTCCACAGTCGTAAAACACTCCTTCCCACCCAAACACACAACCTCTCAAAGCTTCCAGAATGAAATTTTCTCTCTGCAGTAAAGTGTACACAGATTTAAAACTATGTGCTGTACTGAGACTCTATCTCAGTACCTTTGCCTTCTGTGGGAAAGTGCTCTACCAACTGAGCCACCTAAGCATGACTCATGACCCATCCTCACAGCTTTACTTCCTCCAGTACCTCATCTCCTACCATCCAAACTTCAGAGAAGCTGTCCTGCAATGCTGGAAGAAAGGATATAGCAAAGACATGGCTTGTCACAGCGTGGGGGATGTTTACAGAATGAAATTTTCACTCTGCAGTGGAATGTGTGCTGATGTGAAACTTCCTGGCAGATTAAAACTGAGACTCAAACTCAGATCCTTTGCCTTTAGCAGGCAAGTGCTCTCAAAGCTTGTCACAGTTTGGAGCTACCATGTACACAAAGCCATTGCTGCTAATTTTGGCTAACAATAAAAGACAAGCTGCTCCATTACACTGAGTCCAATACATTATTGATAGAGTAGTTTGTATTAGGAAACCTGCAATAAAGTTCTATGCATGCACACGGATTAGCATTTTACTTAAGTGTCAGTGTACACCATTTTCCCAAAACTGCGAAAAAGAGAATAATGTATCATGTAATAAAATGTACTGTAGCCTGTTTGATGCATCAGTCCATTTGTCACAAGCAACTGGAGTTGAGTAAAATAGTGTTAAAAGCAGAATAAGTGCTAAGTGTGAAATGGTATATTGAAACTTACTTAACATACTTGTAGACAGAGTGTCAGGGACACAGATTATTAATAACAACTTTTTCATTTATGGTCTTGTGCTGGTATGAACTACCAATTTTCTTTTGGTTCCAGCTGTATGGAATTGAATTCTCACAAGCTTTTTGTTGAGTACTCGTAAACCGATGTCAGATGGTAGCTGACTCTCATACCAAACACGACCTCATCCACAGCCATGTTGCCAGCACTATCATGAAGATGGCTGCAGTATAATTGGATAAATAAGATGATCTACTCACCACACTGGTGGCAGCAGAAACTATATGCAAAGGATATAGAAATGTGGAAGCCTTCAGAGCCAATGGCTCTTCCTTCTAGCAGAAGATTTGAAGGGAAAGAAAGAAGACTGGCAAGAAAGGGAGAGAGTTATGGAAAAGTTGTCCAAAACCATAGGTCAGAGGAGACTTACCAGACAGGATGAGAAGGAAAGACTGATCCTTGGTGCCTGCGCTGGATGAGATTTGAAAACCTGAGAGCTTAACGATGGAAGATGCGGTAATCAGCAAGACACAATTTACTGGAAAAAAAAGGTCATTTGGAGTCAATATGAGCTGAAAGCTAACTGCATTGTACATGATAGGCATATATGGGGAGGGGGAAGATGGTGGAGATGTGTGTGTGTGTGTGTGTGGGGGGGGGGGGGGGGGGGGATAGACGGACTGCAAAATGAAAGGGGAGCAAAGAAAAGGAATAGTTACTGAGAATAAATTCTGACAACACTATGATGCAATTTTACTTTTTTAAGCTGATGTTTCTCATTGATTGTGTAAACAAAACAAACGGATCACATACTTTTGGACATATAAATACAGACTGATTATTGGCTCCAGTGTCCAAGGTTGTTGAATAAGTCAGTTTGCAGTCTGCTTGTTTCTATTAAATCATTGTCCACCCACGTTAGCTGAGTGGTGAGTGTGACATACTGTCGATCTTAAGGGCCTGCATTTGATCCCCAGCTGGATAAGAGATTTTCTCCACTCAGGGACTGGGTGTTGTGTTGTCCAGATAATCACCTATTCATCCCCATCCAAGCACAATTCGCCAAAGTGGTGTGAAATTAATTAGTTTGTTTATTTTCATTCATTTTAGAAAAAACATCTGTCTGTCTCTGATTTGATTGTCTTGGCCATGGTTTCTAAATCTGCCTCTACTTGTGTGACACGCCTCGTGATGTCATCATGAGGGGTAACGCACTTTCCTACTTTTGTCATTATGTGCTACTTAAAGGTTTGACATTGATTTCATTATGTTTTGCTAAAACTGTTAGTTTTGAAAACTAGGTGGCCATTTGAGTGATCCTTTTGTTCAAGTCAGTACCAATTTTGGTTAATTTACCATCATTACTGTCAAGTTTTTTCATTATTTCCTGAAATTTTTCCGTAAACAGTTTCTCATTGTTCTGTAAACTTGTATTCATCTGCTGAAATTGTTGCATGACTGCACTGATAAATTGTGAGAAATTTACTGTTTGAACATTATCTGCCCCCGTAAATTGTGAGAATTTACTGCTTGTGATTCACTTTCCATATCTTGCAACTCTATGTTACTGTCGGTTGCTACAGCTGGATTATTTAGGTTCTGTATTTCATTTACTGTTTGAGCAAGTGTAATTTAATTCTATGCTGCTTCATTGGATATGGAACTTGCAGTAGGCAAACTGTTTATGTTATCCATTCTATGAGTCATGACCGTATCAATAGTAATAAGATTTTTTTTTTAAAACTCGTCTCTACAATGTTTAGCTTGTATGTAATGTTATTCAAACAATGTGTAGAGTTGATCTATTATTGACAATGTCTCTACTGAGCTGTGTATCGGCCATTTTGCAGTAATTGTTGTCGTACTTTGAAAAAAACAAAAAATATACACTCAGCAGTAAAAATCACTTTTTAACTTTAGCAAAACTTCGCTATATATCGTGAGTTAATGAAAGATTGTGCCAACAAACAGCCCAAGATGCTATGGGGCAATTTATCACAGGATGGCATTTGGCACCTTTATGTGTCAGAATATACACCTGCATTGCCATCAGAGAGTGGTATGCATTGTAGTGATGTGACAGGACACCCTTCACTGTGACACGTGTTCCATTTGACCTGAATTACAGCGATGTCACATCGTATGACAAAAATGACCATATCCTTGAGGGTGTTGCAGTTTCTTCTTTCAGCAGAGTAAATGGTATGCATTTCATTGTAACCTTTCTAGTTTAGTAAATAAATCACCTTCCTTGACAAGGATCTCAATATCTGTTTATTGTTGTTACTAAGTATATACTACAGGTCAAAATTATTCGATCACCTATGAAAAAAGCTGTGCACTTTATTTTAATAGACAACTACACTCTTCAAACTAAATAGGCTAACAATACAAATATTTTCTCTCTCTCTGTCATTAAGTACCCTTCGTGCTAAGAACAGCTGCGCAGACTGTTGGCATTATGGAGATAATATTTTTGCAGAGATTACAGTCCCATGCATCTGTAATCCATAGATTTTCAACATTAGATGACGCCAGTTCTCTGATCTCTCTGCCATGTTCATCCCAGTGGGTGAGGTGGAGCAGTGGTTAGCACACTGGACTTGCATTCGGGAGGACAACGGTTCAAACCCATGTCCAGCCATCTTGATTTAGGTTTTCTGTGATATCCCTAAATCACTTCAGGCCAATGCCGTGATGGTTCTTGTGAAAGGGCAGAGTGGACTTCCCTCCCCATCCTTCCCTAATCCAAGCTTGTGCTCCGTCTCTAATAACCTTGTTTTCAATGGGACATTAGTGTTTAATCTCCCTTCCTCAAGTTCATCCCGTAAGTATTCGATGGGATTTAAGTGAGGCGGCTGACTTCACCAGACCATATTCTTCAGTTTCCCAAATTTCTTTCCTCTATTGACTTACTATTGGCACAATTTAGAAGTCTGTCTGAGATCATTGTCTTGCTGCAGATCAACCCACAACTAATATGCCTCTTGGCAGATTGAACTGAATTGTTGATCAGTACTGACTTCATACGTTCTCCACGATGTCAATGAGTAAACATTCTGTGAAGGCTTACAAATTTAAAACTCGATTAATCCTTGAACCATTGCTGTGCCCATTGCAATCAATTCAACTTCTCTCTATCCATCCATGTAAGTCATGGTCACACAAATGGCATTGCTCTGCTGAGACAAAGGTTGGAGCTTCTCACATATTGTTTACTTTATTATTAATTATAGGTGCAGGAGGATTCTTCACATTTACTCTGTACACATAGGAACTAATCTTTGCTTTACCGTGTTACTTAGGGTCTTCCAGATTGTCAAACACTTGAGCTGGCACCAGAGCAATGTATACACTACTGTAGGCTTGGTTAGGCCAAAATTTGTTACTATTGCCTTGCTAGAATAGCCTTTGTGATGCAGAGCTACAATTACAGCACTTTTTTCAATTCCGACCTCCTCCTTCCATCTTGTTAGGATGCAATACAGCATGAACTTGAACAAGTATAGAAACTCACTTCTAGGTACACACAGTGTACAAAGGCAGCAAAAGAAATGAGACCTATTTAAATGGAACCCTCTTAGGTAAAGGCCACCAGCGTTGTGGAGACTCACCAGCACCTCTCTGGGTGAAGAATGAGCTTAGTTTTTGCATGTTTTACTATCAAAACAGGTTTATGGTGCAATACTCAAAGTTAAATCCCTGTGTTAACGCAAATCAATAGCTGTGACTGAAAACTTTTCTTCACTTTAGCATCTAAAATTCGCAGACAATGTGTGTGATCATCTGGACCACAGCCCTTGGACACCCAAAAAGATCAAAATGCATCTGACAGCAAGCCATCCGAGTCATTGGCACATCTCAAGGGCCCAAGTAGCATGTACGTGGTTTTATAGTGATCCCAACATAAACTGCTTCCAAACCTCAGAAATGGAATTCTGTGATTGAAATTCAACCTTTGTAAGAGATTAGAATGTATGCCACTTACTACTAGCACAGACATACTGCTATTTTAAGTGTTCTCTCTGTCAAGGTAACTGTAACTGAATTGGCAGAGAAGTGACTAAACACAGGACTGATATTGAGTTGCTACAACAAAATCAGGGATCTTCTCTTTATAACAGTATCTAATTTTGTAATATGTTTCTGCTGTTGAATCGTGTTCCATCTGTGTATTACAGTGCCTATGTAGCACCAAAATGTTCCATCTTCAAAATTTGAATTCAGAATATTTTCATGTGCTTTTGGAAGGTGTGAAATGTCACAACTCGTATCCCTAGAAGTGTGCCAGCTCAGAGACATGGTTATTCATTACAAATGATGGGGGAAAAAGCCTCCAATTGAATACAAAGCTGATATATAAATGAGTGAGTGAACGTACAATTGCTCATTGGATTACACTGTGTCTGTTATTGTTATATTTCCAATTCTTAATTTTCTGCATTCAGTTACAGTTATCATTGTACAGCTTGCTACATTGAAGCATGGAAATCACCCCAAGACAGTGAAGATCACATGGAACATGGAATGAGTGTCTGAACTGAAATGATTCCAAGCAAGCTACCCTGGGAATAGATTAATACTAAAAGTGTGTACTGCTTGGAGTATCTGACAAATTGTGCAGGGTCAGAAACACATACATTTTACAGAAAAAGTACAAGATGTGGTGAACATTCTGTCTGCAGTCTGGTATAGTGAACTGCTATGGGTGAAACAGAGTACAGTACTGCTCAAAGTAGAGGTGCTAGTTCTTGGAGTGCATTTACAGTAACCAGGATGAAATGTTTGTGGCTTTGCTTGCCTGTGTGAGAAGGACTGTTGCTAAAGAAAAAATCCATTTTATTTTGCCAAATGTGTTTAAAAGTAAAAAATAATACATATATTGACTGAATTATAAAGGTAACTAATGATAATGGTGTTTCAGACATTCCAGACTACATCTTGGGTACAGTTACAAGAATTATCAGGTGCTGTGAAAAATGGTATTGGCTGCTAAACATTTAAATGTAATGCTGTGGTAATTTAGGATCAAGAAAGTGCCTTGAAAAAAATGTTTATGTCTCCTTTTTCGTATATTTTTTAAGTTGAAGTGACTGTACATCATGTGGCAATAGCTGAAACAAATTGGCAACAAATTTAAATGAAATGTATACAATTTTTACGGTTCATATAGAAGATAACATGTTTAATAAACAATGCTGTTTTTAACAATAGTATAATGAGTACTATGCCTTATCTTACGATAACATTAGAATAATATTTAAATACCTAAATTTGGGAGTTGTTATAGCCAGTAGTGTCTGCAACACATCAAACAGAGCTTTTCGTTAGCTACCATTGTATGTTTCAGCACCATGTTAACAAGCCTGCCACTCCTATCATACTTTATGTACACCCTATATAAAGTCCAGGAACACTTTCAAGTAATTACTGCACAAGAACTAAACGTTGTACAGATATCATACATATTGCAATTTGAAGCGAAACTGTAAAAAAACTTCCAAACAAACGGGGCACTGCTTCATCATGTGGTAGAGGCAGTACATACACCAGATCTTTAATGCGTCCCCACAGAAAAAAGTCACATGGAGTGAGATGTGGTGATTGGGGAACCATTTAGTGAAACACCTGTCCTCTTCTGTAGCAAGTCCGATCCATCGATGCAGCAGCTCTGTGTTCAGACACCCACAAACTTCACGATGAAAATGGGTTGGAGCTCCATCCTGCTGAAAAATGAATGAAGGGTCCAGTTGCATTTGAGGTATCAGCCATTGCTGCAACACATCCAAGTAGGAATATCCAGTAACAGTGCTCTCAGTGAAGAAGAATTGCCTGTACTCTTTTTGGTACGACAAGGCACAAAAAACATTTACTTTTGGGGACTCATGCTCAAATTCAATGCATTCGTGTGGATGCTTTGTACCCCCAGATATGACAATTATGCCTGTTCACTTTCCCATTAGTGTGAAAAGTGGCTTCCCTGCTAAATATTATGTAATCAAAGCCATTACCATCCCCATTCAGTTTTTGCAACTCTGAACAAAACTCAAAGAGAAGCGTTTTGTCATCATCATTGAGTTCCTGCACTAGCTCCAGTTTGAATGATTTCATTGACACCTTCTGTAGCAGGACTTTTCACTATGTCATTGGAGCTATTTTGAGATCATGGGATGCACGACGCACAGATTTTCTCGGACTCCTTATAGATGACTCTCGTATGCACTCCTCATTCACTTCACTCACACTGGGACGTCTGCTTCTCTTTCCCGGGCACAAGCAACCCATCATAACAAATTTGTTGTGCCAGTGGTAAATGGCCTTCCTTGTTGGTGGCTCCTTACCACACTAGTTTTTGTTGGACGCCAACACACCACGTTTGCGACTATCCTCAAGTTACGAAACTACACTGTGGTGGTATACATTAAAAAAAAACTTTCAGTGTCTCTTTGAAATGACACATGTATGATAGGTGCACACTGTTTGGTTCTTGTGCAATAAATAATTGAAAGTGTTTGTGGTCTTTATGTACGCCTCATATTTTTTTTATACATGGCAAAATCATGATATTCTCAACATTAGAAATGTTCATAATGTAACCATATTCATAAATTAATTTGCAAATGAATGTAAAATGACTCATTCCTCATCATTATGATCCATAGAACATGTATCCTACTAACTAAATTGGATTTGATGATGATGCATCACTATTAAATCATTTGCCTGTATTCTCTCTGTCGCCAAAAAGTGTATTATTAAGGGAGATAAGACTATTAGTTTGTTCTTTCAGTTGTCACTTGAAACTGAAAATAACATTGATATGAATGATCATCAAAAAGAAAAGAAACTTTATGGTTCCATGGACCTTTACAAGTCTCAACCAACTATGCAGTATACATGTAGACTGAAGAGATGAATGAAAATTTGAACCCAGATCCTCTGCTCACTGGGCAGATGCACGAACCACTACACCACCCTGGCACAGTGGCTCTGCACTGTTTGCCCCAGCATGCCTCCCTCCTCAGTCCAAAATCCTGTTCACAACTCAGTCCACTTATTTCCCCAAAACACAAAGAGCACCACAGAGGATGTCAAACTGTCATGGAATAGCACCTCAGTTTTGAATGAAATGGGGATTCCTCTCTGGAACCATATAGTTTCATTTAATGAAAGCAGCTATACCTGGGTCTCAGGCAGGACCTCCTGTTTCGTTTGATTCTGAGGTACTATTCCAATACTGTTGGACATGTTCCACACCCAGGAGGATACCCTCTTATGTGGGTCTGTGGAATAAATAATTAATGTAATCTAGTCTGAGATCCCCTCCTCTTGTGGCAGTTAATTGTATATCACTGGAGCAACAAGGCATTGTGACTAAAAAGGACACACCATTCCCATTTTCTGGAATGGTTGCAAGGCAAATGCACTTACTTGCAGGCCTTTATTATGGATAACAAGCTGTTGAAGCATTAAAGAACACAGTTAACATTTCTGAATTGTGACACACTTTATAGACCAGAATTGTCTTCTCTAGGTCTCAACATGAATTTGATGAAGGGTAATTGCCTGAAACTTTACTGATAAAGGCAAAATAGTTCTCTTAATTCACCTCAAAAGCACGATAACCGACCTCGATATCAGATGGAGCAATAAATGAAATATTCGAAAGTGTCATTCATTGGTTCTCAATAAATGGTCTAGCACATCATTTACAAAGAAAAGGCATCTTATTCAGTTTTGTACAAGGAAAGACAAATCATCACTAATAATGAAGCATTACGGAAAAGAAATATGTGAAGACTGATTGTTAAAAATACGTGGGGGTACATAGTGATGAGAACAAGAATTAGAAAACTGAGTGCAGCAACATTTGCTCTAAATTTGATTGCCATAAGTGGCAATGACATCACTAGAAAATTTAACTTCCTTCTTTCATTGATGTCATATTTAGAATGGGGGCCTCTGACCCCTCCCCCTCCCCATCCCCCTACACACACGCACAGTGCCTATCCTCAAACTTCACATAGATAAAGAAATTAGGTAGCCTCACAACACATACACTCTTACAAAGTTTGTTTTGAAGGATCAGCACAATTTGAAAATAATACTAGCATTCATAAATACAATACTAGGAGGAAAACAGTGGGACTTAATCTTGTTGTAGCACAGAAAGAAGCATATCATGCAGCCATAAAAATATTTGACAACCTCCCTTTAATTAACAAGGTGCTGGCTGATAATGAAAGTTGACAAGTGCTATTCCATAGATGAATTTCTGAGAAGGAAACAACAGGTTACCCACGAGCACTGATGTGCTGCTTCCTGGACTTGGGTAGGCGCGCCGGCCCCGGACTGAATCAGCCCAGCAGGTTAACAACGAGGGACGGCATGCCTGAATGTGGTTTTTAGGCAGTTTTCCACATCCCACATGGTAAATACTGGGCTGGTCCCCATGTACCACCTCAGTTACACAACTTACAGACATCTGAAAAACATTGGCACTATTTCATGGCTTACACTAGACGCAGACAGCTAGGGTACATTACTTCTGTCCTGGGGGGTACATGATGGTGACAAGAAGGGCATCTGGCAACAACACTCTGTGACACTAACATTGCCAACTCTATAGTAACAGGGTCAACCCCGTGTTGAAGCGGGGCAAAGGCCCAAGCAAATTATGAGAAGGTGACATCCAAAAATGAACATATCTACTAAATGCAATTTATCACAGTCAACATGAAACTTATTTTGGGCATACATAAGAATGAAAATAGCATACTGCAGTGTGAATGCCTTTTACTTTTAGGCCAAAAGGCAGTTCATATCTGTAAATCAAATCTACAATGAAAATATTCCTTTAAAAAGCACATTTAAATATGGACATGTTCTCATTACATGAACCATGAGCGATTTTCAAAACTAAAAATCTTCTTCTTTCTTTCAAAATAACTTACCTCTTATTGTATAATGCTTGTTATACCATATCATTTCACACATTTTTATTGTGTAGTATGTGATACCATAGAAAAAACTGTAAAGTGGCCACTATAGTACTAATATTCGTTTTCGATATTTTATTCAAATTTCAGGTTTATTATTACTTCACAATTATTTAAAATGTTTCAGATCACCATGCCAGAATAAAATGACGTAACTGTGGCATTAACTATCTTTAGAAGTATTCTTTGACGTAAATGCAAAAAAGAATAATTTTCTTAACAGTCACAAGCAACATGGAAATATCATCGGTGATGGTTGTGTTCCAACTTAAGTACTAGTGATTTTGGCAGGCTTCTTAAAAATTAGTTTACTGTAAACCATCAACATCTTTTTTCCTATTATCTTAGACTGGATGGCTGAAAAGTACTTGGGCTTTTGTCCAAGGAAAGGGTTTTGTAGTGGTTCATCTGCTCTTTTACATCTAGTTGGGACTTCTAGAATGCATTTGTCTCAACATCAGTATGAGTGTTTCCCATAGCTTTGTACTTGTGTATGGAAATGCATTTTATTTCACATATTTAATGTGAAATCCCTATCTAAGGACCTACAAGATGTACATCGGCGAGCAAGGTTTCTTAGCTGAGTCACTGATTGTAGATCTCATTGTATTCCTCTTTTGTTACAATTGTTGGCCTTTTTCTTAGAAGTTTTCCTATTCTATCAAAAGTGGAGTCAGTGCATAAGTAACTGTGTCCTTTTAATAATAATAAAAAGTAGTGCTATGCAACATATTATGAGGGAGCACGGAAGCACAAACAGTTGCTCTGCATTAGAGAAACAGTGTGACTGGAATGGAAATCACTCGACTGGATGTAATGGATTAGTTATCCTTCACACAAAATGTGTATGTGGACACAGATGTATTTTCCTAGGCTTGTATCTTGGCAAATGTTTGATTTCACTTAAATTGTATGATTATCTAGGTTCTGATTATCCTGTTTGTTTTGTTCCATTCTGTGTCTCATTTATTTTAAATTCCTGACATGTTTGCTTTTGTGTGTAAGCTCCTCATATAAAATTTTGTTGAGGATTAAGGCAGCAACAAAGTTCAGTAAATAGTCAGCATGAACTAATTCTGTGCAATGGGAACCCCAGAAAAGCAGATGATAAAAGCTCTCAGATTACAATTGCCTTCCTCATCTTCCAGAAAACACGCTACTTTTGATTTTTGGGTCATGACAAATGTTGACCATCTTGATGAGATCAGTCTCCTTGACTGGGTGCACATTTGTCAAACATGGATTTCATGAGCTGGGGACTTGTTAACACGAACAGTCGATTGCTACTCTAAGCTCTGGACATACTTTTGCCTACCATCCAATGACACAGTAATGGAACATTGTACGTCATAGTGCATGGGATTTTGATCTTATTGGCTGAACTGTGAACATTGTAGGAGAAAAATAATTTTGAAAATGCACCATTTGTCAATAAGGGTTGAGGGGAGTGAAACAATCATTACTGAGTAACTGCTATGGAATATGCTGTACTGGGGCAAGCAGGGTTCTGTTTGGGTGGGCCCCAAATAGGCTTGTGATTATCTCACTGTATAAATTTCCAGAGGGTTATTGGTTGACCCTACCACCCCATCAGCAAACAAACATTTAACAGTAAAAATGTGATAGTAACACAGTATCAGGAGAATTATTAAATAATGTTGCACTAGTTACAGAACACAGATTTGAACCGTTGCCTCATGACTCACACACATGAATGTATCTTCTTCTGCTTCTACACAATGAGCACTGATCCAAAGGAATTGCTGAAGAAATGGTCTTGGATGGTTATTGATTCATTCAAGAGACATACTTGAGGTATAGGGACTTCTGAAATTAAGTTACGCAACAGGCACGGCACCCTTTCAGAAGAGTGGGCATGTTACCAATTTCCTGAGAGACAATTCTGCTGCAGTACGGACAACAGGTTCATCACATTGTGGGAGTGAAATGGCTCTCCAAAGTTGAGGTACAAGGAACAGTAAGTTTCTTGTTAGCCAAACATACAAATTCGCCATGGAATTCTTGCAGTGTATGGTGCAATGCAATGTAGCATCCAGTCGTAGTGAAACAGTGCCAACAATTTGATGAAGACCATTCAGTCTTTCCAGCAAGCTCAGTGGATATTTGACAGGAAAGAGATTTTCCATCAAAGAGGAAATTCACATAGCAATCCTCAAATTGTTCCATGACTGAGGCACACGTTTATATTTTCAAGAAACTGAACAGTTTGTGGGATGTTACAATTGTTGTTTACAGGTTTTAGTGACTGTAGTGAAAAGTAGCATCACTTTGAATTGTATTGCAGCATACAGTAAAAGTTACTCAGTCTGCCATAGTAACAGGTAACTTTCTTTCTGAAGTCTCATAGTTTCCTGCTGCTTTCACACCTTTCTTTGACAATCATCAGATGTCAGGTTACTCCTGGATGCATCAGTGAATGGAATCCTACTCTGCTGACTGAGTACCCATTCTGTGTTTTCCCATACCCAACTCCACAGACCAATGCTTTGGGGGAGGGATGCTAGTGCTATCTGAGGCCACATTGATAATGTGGAGACTTGGATTCTGTCTTGACCATAGTTGCCTGATATCCCAGATATCTGGTTGGAAACCCAACTCCCAACTGTACTTTGTTGGGATAGATAAAATTCCTGGTTACATAAAAATGGACAACATTATATAAAATGATGTGGTCTTCACTTCAAATTGCTCATTACCAATTTCTAATGAGGGGCAGTCTTGTATGAGTTACTGACTTAAACTCCTCCTTTTATTAACAGCGCTAAGTGGCCATACTTGACTAAATAGCCATTGTTTTCAAGTAGTGCATCAGAGGTCAATCGTGACAGTGCTTTGTAATTCTCTGCTGAAAAAATTGAATAGGGTTGTGCAGTTTCCTTCCCCTGTGGCAGCCTTAGTCGTCATGATGATCTTATCAAAACATTCGAAAGAGAAATTGTGACGAAGGAAGCTGGGATAATTTTTTAATTTTTACTTCCCCCTTGTTTTGCAATATGCCTCCTTCAAATTTGTTTCTTCACTTTCAACTAATTACCATTAACATATGTGAATTGTAATCTGCATTTTCATAAAAGAGAAAGGCAGCCCCCCTCAGGTTGAATTTTGTCTGTGTAATTCATTTTCTAATTTATATTGAGTATTCCTAGCTAGTATCTTTTATTATGGGGCAAAATCAGTCATTTTTATGTAACTTTAATTCCGATGTTGACTTATAAACAAATATAAATGGGAAGTTGTGCACTGGCCATACATAACTGTGTATTATTGGGAGGATGTGAAAAGTGAAAGTAGAAGACTGTGAAACGCAAGTGTGCATCTGTCGGCTACATCATTTACAGTAGACAGTACTGCACACCCCTATGTTTTCAGCCAGTATGTAGACACCGAGGACAACAAAGGAACAAAGTAGGCAAACCACAACAAAATGGCAGTTTACTTGCAGCACAGTCTAAACTATGTTGAAAAATGATTTGACTTTGAAGAAAGTGTCTACAGGACTTTCAAACCATTTTCACTGACTGTGAAACAGAGCTCAGTTTCAGAATATCTAGAAGTTATTTCTTGCAGATGGGGATTTGATGTTTGAAGAATGTGTGCAGTTAAAGAACTTTCTCAAGGATGAAGAGAAGAACTTTTCAAGCTGAAATCTGATTAGTGGAAGGAATTTTTTTTCATTGTTATGAAAACTATGACAACTTCTTAAAACTTTTCCGTCTTGTTTCAGATGATGGTGAACACTTGGTGAGCTGAGAGGAACCTTTTCCCAGCAGCAACATTAGAAGCTGAAATAATAATAATAATAATGAAGATGGTTTAGTGATTTACATGTCTCCAGTTTTATTGAGGAAGAAGAGAAGATTCTATGAAGGAGATTGAAAAGTGAGCAAAAAATCTCAATAAGGTAAAAAAAAAACAACATTGAATTGTAGCATGTGTGTGTTTAGTCTTGGTTTTTTAAAAAATATCCCGATTTAGTTCAGAAAAAACTTGGTGTCTGGTCTGTACTAATACAGCTGCCTTCTAAATGGGCAGTGCACAGCTCT
Source organism: Schistocerca gregaria (assembly GCF_023897955.1). Lineage (NCBI taxonomy): Eukaryota > Metazoa > Arthropoda > Insecta > Orthoptera > Acrididae > Schistocerca > Schistocerca gregaria. Next base: position 6,187,333 of record NW_026061850.1, on the reverse strand, counting down.
TTTGCATTTTCTTGTGGGTGCCTATGAGCCACAACTCTTATGCTCTAAACAGGTTGTCGACTCCAGGCTACCACTGGAAGATGGTTTGTCTCACAGTAGTGGTTCTCTGTTTGAATGATGTCACTGTGGTGTATGACAAATTGACAGGCAACTTATCATGCTGCTATACACTCACAATGTAGATAAGCCTGAAATGATCCTTCAGAGCATGTTTACAGACAACACAGTTGAAGATTTTAATGAATCTGTCTCACAGACACTTCTGTTCAATAGTAGATTATGATAAATATTCTGGCCAACAAAGTATCTGATTCCATTAAATTTTCAGCTATGTTTTTTCAATAATTGCAAATCTGTTGTTCAAAAATGGAAGCCTTTTGGATTGATATTTTGTTTGAAATTTCTTTCTGTTTCTTTGATGTTTGAGATTATAAATTTCATGTGTTTCAAATTATTTGGTTATGAAAATGCCTCATAGCACTTCTGTGTCAAATAGAAACTGTTATAATTTTTCATAACCACTAGAACAGTTCCTGAAGTTAATATTGTAAAAATGTACCTTTGATGCTTTGCACCCGTGAGTTGAGTTGTGCTATCGTTGTTAACTTTCTCAATAGTTTTAGTGAGGTTACTGAATGAGAGTAGTTGTCTTGGACTTGATGTCACATGGAACCAAGTGCAGTTTTATCTGTTGGACTGAGTAATGTGAACTCAGTGTATATCATGAACTGTAATTTGCTTTTATACTTCTGCAACTTTGAAATCAGTGACTCTTTTTTAGCCAGTTGCCAAAGCTTTAGAAATGTGGTTTAGCTGTTGATTACATTTGGAGAATTGGGCTTATCAAAAGCTACAATGTTATTTCATCAGCAAGTCAAGATATTAACTGAAACTATATGACCTAGAGCCCACATGAATTGTACTTCTAAATATATTTGGATGGTGAGCTGAGCCACAAAATACTTCAAATCATGTCGATGATTGTTGATACTGTTTTCTAGGTTATGCAACAAATGTCATTGGAACTCTATCCTACAGTGTCATATCCCAACATTACACTTCAGACAGTTCTGACAAACAAGTGTTACATCGTTTCAATATTTTCTTGTTGTTTGGAGTGAGTAACGGGACTCTTATAATACACAGGAAGAGAGAAGAAATAAAGCTCTTGATATCAGAGGCAGGAAGGGTCTTGGAAGATAAATTGAATGGAATGGAAGGGATAAAAATCAGAAATTTTTGACATTCCTACCTGGAATTTCCGTTGGTTGTTTTAAAAATGCTAAAATTCCACCAACCGACATATTGCCCCCTGCCAGTGGTGTGGTGTGATGTGATGCAACATGGAGGGGCAGCTGGTCAGCACACCTCTGTCCTAGGATTTTTTTTACTGTGAAACCACTACTACTCGGTCAAGCAGCTCCTCACAAGACTGACTGCATTTTGTACCAGTCACAGTCCCCCCCCCCCCCCCCCCCCCCCGAGGAAAAATCTCTGGCAGTTAGTCGAATGGCACAGCTAAGGAGGCAGAGTGTTAAAGAGCAGTTCTAAGATGAACATAAGACAAGAATAATGGAATGTAGTCAAGTTGAATCAGGAGATGCGGAATGAATAACGAGGGATGATCAGCGAGTTTGCATTTGAAAGCTGTACGAGGAGGGGTGAAAAAGCTTCTACCCTAACAAATAAAGAGTGAAAGAAATTTCATAATATAAATTTATTTGTATATATAATACCTATGTACACCAATACACTTGGAGGCATGCTCAGATAACTTCTGCAAACCATTCAAAGAAAAGATCTTTGATTTCAATTGCAACAAAACATCAGTCACTGCATCATCATCCTTTGAGGTATTTTTTTTTTTCGGTTTGGGACAAGGAAAAAGTCTGACCCAGTCAGATCTGGAGAATATGGCAGGTGACACGTTCCACATCATTACGAAAGAATCGTGTTCATGATCCATGGAACAACTAATATAACTAACTAGAATTGGAAGTTTTTCATTGTCCATTATACGAGGTTTGTCCGGAAAATACGTATAAAGGTTGAATAATGTCTTTATGTTACAGGTTGCAGTCACCATCAGGTGAGACTACTGCTGTAATCAATCAAATCAATGCTCAGTTCGAGTCAGAGCACTCTGCGTGAAGGTGGGAGTGTGCAGCAGGTTGTGTTCTTAAAGACCGTGGATTGACAGAATGATTGCTGACAAGCTGTCAACCCTCAAAACAATTGTTCAGAAAAACTTGAAATGAAGAAATTGTACCGAAGCTCTTGACACCAGAACAGAAAGCAAAGAGGGTTGAGTGCTGTAGGGATTGGTTAGAAGCAGAGGAATGAGGTGACTTTCTCAACCGAGTCATCACTGAAGACGTGTCCTGGTATTAGAAATTCGATGTGGAGCTCAAAGCAAGGAATGGAAACTAGCAGGAGAACCGAGAACAAAAGAGTCGCGAAAATCAAGGTCCAATGTGATGACAGTGTTGATTCTTGGAGCATTGTTCACAAGGAATTTGTCCCTCCCAGCAAGAGAGTGAACGGAAATTTTTACGTTGAAGTTCTGACACGTCTCGGAGCTCTTGTGGCAAGAGTTTGACCCTTCATCACAAGAATGCGCCCGCACACATGTCGCTCGTTGTGTTTTTGGCCCGAAGCTCAATCACCACTGGATTTAATCCCGTGTGAGTTCTTCATGTTCCCAAAAATGCGTAATGGTGTGGCATTGGGAGATGTGGAAACGACATGGCAACTAAACGACATCACAACTGAAGACTTTCAGCAATGTTATCAACAGTGGAAATGGCGTTGGCAGAAGTGTATCACGTCTCAGGGTGAGCACTTTGAAGGAGACCATATTGTAATACCTGAATAATTGTAAAATAAAGTTATTATGCAACTTTTATATGTATTTTTCGGACAAACCTCGCAGATTAGGAAATGAGACACTGAAGATAATAGAAGTGTTTTGTTATTTGGGTAACAAAATAATTGATTTTGGCTGACACAGAGAGGATATAAAATGCAGGCCTCACTGTATATCTGAGAAAGAGGAATATGTTAGGAGTGGATGTAAATGTTACGGAGTCTTTTCTGGAGGTATCTGCGTGAAGTGTAGCCTTGCTCCGAAACGAGATGTGAACAACAAGCAGTTGAAGCTAGAAAAGGATGGTATCTTTAAAAATGTGTTTCTAGGAAGAAATTTTGATGATTTCGTGGATAAAACATAAGGTAAACTCTGTCCATCGGTACTGGCCGACCACCGTGTCATCGTTTACCAATGACGTCCAGCACACCACTATCCTGCCTGTGTCAGTTTTCTTGTCCTCGAGTTCCTCAGTTGGCATCACAAGGGTGAATGTACACTTTCCCAATCCTCTCACCCAGAAAAATCCCTGGCAGTACAGGGAATCTAAACCTGCGTCCTCGCCATGATAGGCAGCAGCAGTGAACACTAAGTTACAGAGGTAGTCAATAAGTGGATAGATGACTACTACTGGCACTCGACACCCTCTGCACTGCACCTAGAGGTGGCTAATGGAATAATTATGCAGTTGCAAATCAAATTACCAGGGACATAGTATTGAAAGAAATTTTCAGCACAACATGAGTAAAAGAAGGAACTGGTTGATAAGACATATGCTGATGCATCGAGGAATCATCAATTTGGTGTTGGTGGGATTTGAGTGAGAGGAGGAAAAACTGTTGAAGGGGAAATACAGTAAGCAGGTTCAAATAGATGTAGGCTTGCATAGAGAGCTGCATCAAACCAGTCTTTGGACTGAAGACCACAACAACAAAAACAGTTGGCTGTGTGTAGGAATTTTCTGTGGTCAGGAAAGCAATGAGAAATGATTTTCTGATTAAGAAAAGTGCAAACACTATACATTAATGTGGTGTAAAATGTTTCTTGAGCTGTTTATGAAGCCAGAGAAATCTTATATTAGTTCTTTTGGCATGATAAACCTGTACACGATGATTAAACTACACCTACCCATGGGTTTTATGCAACTTGCAATGCCTACAAATGTCGTGGGCAAGATTTTCATTTCTCTCACCCACTACATGCAAATTACTAGTCCTACATAAAAAAAATGAACAGGATCTTTTTGTGGGAAATTTAATGTAGTCATTTCTTTTTGGGAGGGGAGGGGATACATTTTTACTAGAAGCCATAGTTTTTGAATTATTTAACAAAAAGTACAAGACAGGCATTCAAATGCCTTTTTTCTTGAATGCCACAGAAAGTGTGGTGTCCAACAAAGTACAAAATGTAATGTAGTTAATTTTGATACAAAAAGGTTCTGTTCATTGTTTTTGCAGGACTAACAGTGAGCATGTAGGGAGGAGAGAAGATTAAAATCATGGGTGTGGTTCTTGAAGATGTTGCAGGTTCCATAAAACTTTATGGCAGGGGCAGCTGAATAACCCTGTGTATGATCCACAAGATTCAACAACATGCTGATCAAACCTCATGGTCAAACATGGCTGCTGATAGAAAATAGGTGGTTCATATTGGCTTGAGTATCCCCATTATGTGACTGCTGTAAAGAAGAGGATGTGGGGTGTTCTCCGTCAGCTTTTATACCCACACTGGTATGCCAAAAGGCATTAAAATATACAAGGCATGCCAGAAAAGTAAGTACCATTGTGGGAAAGGACTCATGAAAACATTTCTTCAGACCGTAACAGCCACCACTGTTCAGACATTTGTCATAGCAGTAATCCAACTTTTCTATGCCCTTTTCATAGAAAGATAATACCAGTTAAGACCTCCAATACTGATCACACTTGCTTACATCATCATAGGTGTTCAAGCACCTTCATCCTGACTGATGATGAAGTAAAAGTGGTAGTCCGAAGATGTGAGATCAGCACTGATTGGCAGGTGGTCTCACTGTTCCCAAGTGAATTGTTTAGTAAGGATTTCAGTGCCACCAGCAGAAATGAAGCATCATAATGATTCGATTGAGAGTTTTGCATCTTTTGTTTTGAATAGTGTGATGGAGTTCTCTCGGTGTTTTGCAGTATCATACCGCTTTCATGGTTTCAGCTCTGAGAAGGAACTCAACAAGCAGAATGCCTTGTTGGTCGCAGAATCCATTTCACCTGACTTTTTGCACTTGCAACTTCATTATGATTTCTTTTTTGGGGGTGGTGGAGGATTGTCGGACTGTCAGTTCCTTCACTCCATAGATTGTTGATTTTATTTTGGAGTGTCATGAAGACCCCAAGTTTCATCACCAGTCACGATTCTATTTAAGAACTCATCTTCCTTATCACTGTATTCAGTGCTGAAATGTCAAAACTCTGCCAAGGTACATAATTTTGTAAGCATTTTTCAAACGCAATTCACAAAAATTTAAGCAATTTATGACTGAGTCATGCAAAACAGTTTTTGAAATACATTCTTATTGTGAACCATGTGTTTTCTCACCCATACCATCAGTGACAACAGAAGGCTGTCCAACACATGCTTCGTCATGAGTGTTTCTTCAACTGTCTCATCCACTTTCTCACCGTAAATGTCTACAAGTTGATGAATTTCAGGTGGCTTAATGTTCTGTGTGTTGGAACTAAACATAACAGAGCACACTTCACAGTCACTGGGCTCAGAGGTTGTCCTAAAGATTTTGACTGGTCACTAACAAATATAAATACCACAAAATTGAGCTGCAGTGTCAAGACAATGAACCAGAGAAATGTGTGAACCTACAACACAAGTGCTGCAGTGGCAGTAGAATGATTTGGCAATTACTTTCAGGATGCACCTCATACTTAGGACTTCAATGGAAGTGCCTGTCGCCTTTTAATGTAAATTTTTGCTTATGATGGTAACTATGTTTAAGCAGTGTGTGTGTGTGGCAAGGGGGTAATTAACAGTTGAACTATCTTTGTTTTGTTTATCTCTCTCTAGTCATGACAGGTAATGTGAATCAAGGACAAAGGTACTTTCTGAGTTACCTTAGTCAAGCTCCAACCCTTCTGTCCTGTACAGCTACTTGCTTTTATCCTGAGGTTGTTACTCTCTGGTCAGCAGGTGCTCCTAAAAAAGTTGCATACATTGTGTACAAAAATCTACATTTACAAAGAATTTGTGGGGCCAGACATGTTAGTAATGCTCAAGATATGGTGTGACTATTGGTATAGGGGCAATTCAGAAAATATCACCTGTCTACATTATGGCACAACTGGAATATGCTTGCTCAAATAGTGACAATGCATTCAGCTGAACTGGTAACCAGTGCTTCATATACCAACATCGTCTCCCCCTATAAAAAAAGAAATTTAGAGGCAGTCACATAAAAAAAAGCTTCTTTTCCTCTCCTAAACACTCGAAAATTGTGTGTATGAAGTTTGTTTTCATATACAGGGTGTATTAAAAGAGCTGTCACCATTACCTACACTGCTTGCATGGTGTTAATTTGCACACAGATTTCTGGTTGTTCCACTGGAAAGCTTACCAAGACATTTACAGCATAAAACTGATACCTGCTTGTATTTTAAAAAATGTACACAGCTCAAAGGTAGTGCAACTCCAACTCTGTACAATTACCAAGCCTTTCATGCAGTACAACATTTTTAACCTCTGGGATAAGCTACGAAGTAATTACTCGATGCCATACGAAAAAACAAAACAGCCTCACTGCTAATATTTCTCACATACGTAATAGGTGATGGGAACAATGAAACCAACAAAATTAAGAAGACCATTAGCATTTTTTTTAAATTCATCTATCTTTTACAGTAAATTTCAACCATAAATGTTTCGTAGGCACATTACAACATTAACAAACACTGCATTATAAATATAATTTGGGACTTCAGTGTGCAACTATATACATGACCATTTTTATTACTTAAGGGTTAATTTTATCGACTTACAGAAACAGTTAGTTTAAGAAACATTTAATCATGCCGATGGTCACCTGTTATCTCACTGCTACATAGTGTTAAACCATAAGCTAGGTGGAAGACTCACTGGACGAAAAATTGTTAGAACTACCTACATACATTGGTAAAAAGCACTTCTGCTGGTCTCAAAATACTTTATTGTGCGCTTCTGTTCCAAATGACAACTTCACAGCTACAGTAATTTCACCAATAAGGTGGGCTACAAATAGGTTGTAATATTCTGACCTGAGTAGCTCTTCAGCAAATAGAGCTACATAATATGTGCTACTGTTTTTACATGACCACTAATGCTAGTCATGTTTACAATAGAAACAATAATTAGGCCGAATACATTTAAAATTGTATGCCTACAGCCAGAATGTACTACTTGTTGGAAATGAAAATTCATCAAAATACTTGTAGTACACACTGAAATACCTTGCATCCATTCTCTCTTGCTGCAATAAAGCTAAATCTCATAGCCAAAGGCAGTTGTACATTGTTGAGGGGAACTAGAACAGCTAGTAAATGTAACTAAATAATATCTGTATTCATTTGAGTTTGTTTCACCAAGATCCAGATTATGTTGTCACTTATGTCCCCTTGTTCTCACATTAACCGATTAGTTTTCAATTTTGGCCAATTGATACAAGACAGACTTATAACTCCTTCATGTTCATTGTTATTGGCAATAACTTTATTAGCTCTGATGACAATACAAAACTTGATAAACAAGTCAATGCAATCTGTGCCAGCACTTACCTCTTTCAAATTTTGTTTACATTCAGTGCTATTCATTTTGTTCTAAGGCTTGTGTTTAGTATAAATAACCAATGGTGCATCTGTAGGCCATACCAGGTCCAATATTAAAACTGCCTCAATTTGATCCCATAGATTGCCACTTTACTGATGTGGCATTTAATAAATTAAAAAGAGCATCTCTCTTGAAATATTTACAAACTGAATACTGCTGAACAAGACGTACATACATTTTGACACAGTTATACAATTGAAAACGTTGACAGATGCTCCAAAAATTTCTTTTGCAACCTGAATACTGAAACATGTTCTAGGAACTACTTTAAAATGTTAAAATTCTACACTGGAAGACACTCTGTTTCATTTTTATATTACTGCAGAAGGGCAGGAGCAAGATAAGGTACTTTCAGGTTCCAGTACTGACCATGGTCTTACTGTCATCCAGTTAGAAACATTCACACAATGTTAGTCATAGCAGAAGCACTTCCACTACAATGGTTGTGACAAGTATGCTCCTAAACCCTATTATTCTCATTTACTTTTTTGTGGTTTACATTGTTCACTGATAAACAATGGCGTCCTAGCAGACACTGTAGAAATAAACTTCTTTGGACCAAATACATGTTAAATGTTTATTAGTATTTCTGTCACAACAATAGAAGGTAAGTAAGGTTGCTCCACACCAAAATTATAAAATTTTTTACTGCCAACACCAGTTGTTCTGCTCCAAAATCAAACTAAATTTTCAGGTCTTCTGTGTGGTCTGCAAGTTCCTTTATGTTGGGAGCATATGTTTTACTTAATAGGCAAGTTTTCTGGAACTTGTGATTTAGTAGAAAGCAAAGAAAAAAACTAAAAGGCGATGAAATGAGAAATTAGAATGTGTGAGAATCACTCCAATTAGGCCAGTGGCTATATAATCTTGGTGGTGCACGGAACTGGGTTCTCAAGGCTGAGAAGAGACAGAAAAATGAAGTGAGATGTTTATGTTCCTTTGAAAGATCTAGAGACACTAGGAAGGATTATGTATGCCAATCAAGGACTATTTAAGACCATGACAGTTGGTCCTCTTGACTAGGGGTGTGAGAGAACAAACCACCACAGAAGAAAGGGAAAAATATTGTGAACTGCTATGCCAGATAGACAAATGTGTAAATTCATTAACTGAACACATAACAGGTATTGACTAGTAATAAGTTTCGCCAAAGCCAGTTGTCATTGGTTAGGTCAATACATGCCTAAGATGTCATTTTTCATGAGTAACACTGTGTGAACAAAGAACAGCTCTCAAGCATACTAAACATCAATGACCCGCTGCCTACTGGAATAACAAAGTTTCTTTATGGACCACATTTTGATTACTTGGCAGAAGCAATCTCTAGTTTATAGTGGGCTGTAATGATATCAAGCATAATATCTCACATCACCTCATAACTTTGGCATTCTGCTGTTTTTAGGGCAGTGCTTAACAAATCAAATAAGTTCGCCAAGATATGGCACCGTTTTTTATAATACCTGCCACTCTGCTTGTGTCATGTTAATGGAAACTGACAATCATAGCACCCACAATGGTTCAATTTTCACTTTCACAAAAAGAAAACCAGACTGTCTGTGGGTTTGGTGTTCAGCAGGGGGCAAAACCTTGTTAGTGGTCTCGCTGCGAGACTCAAAAGCATTCTAATGCCCGTGCTTACATCACCGGGTTTTGAGAGAACTGTCGGAAGGCAGCAGTGTTATTCTTGGCAGGTCCTGGCAAAAATTACTATTGGGACAGCAAATGCATTAAATCACTAGAAACTGCTGTCAGGTAGAACCACTGTACTCAATAACAACCAGAATCATTTCTATAAGTATCGCATATGAGTGCAGCTTATGGAAACTATATGGACATGAGTTCAAAATCCCTTTCTTATCTGCAGGAATTTACACTAGATTATCACACAACAGCTGTAGGGACCTAGAATAAGTTTATTCATTGAGAATACAGAAAATTGCGACACTCTCATTTCGTTATTTTCAACAGAACAACCAAAGGAAATGGAAAATCTAGCTGAAGAAATTAATAAATTACACCACAAAATTCAATTCATTTCATGTCACTGTAGGAATGAAACATTAACAAAACTTTTTATATAAAATTCTGAAATTTCCAGGAAGCCAACAATTACCAGGGTTACCATCCATATCAATATAAAAATGTGTTCTTCAGAAGAATGTTTAATCACATGCCTAATGATCCAATGGATACAAGTGAAATATAAAAAGAAACACAAATTGTAAAATCAGCTGCCTCCAGTTATGAATACATTCCCACTGTAATACATAAATTAAACCAACCACCCACAAACAGGAAGACCATCTTTGTAATAAGCTGACCTTCCTCAAGGAAGATTTCATGCCAACCTCTTCAAGTTGTATGACATAAAAATAAGCTTCTTCACAAGCAACACAATACTGAAAGCACTAAGCAAGAATATCACAAGTCAGGTATGTCCAAACTTCTGCAATAAACAAACTGGTAGAAGCACAGGGATGCACTCTGTCTTAACATCCAAAACAAATCTGACTTTGCAGAATGAGTTACTGGGCAAGAATTGTGGCAATCAGTGTAGAAAAGAACCAGGCAAGAAATCTGACTTTCTTGAAGGAACTGAAATATCTTTCAACAGAGATACAGCACCAGTCTACTTGCTCAATGACAAATCTTGCCTTCACAACTATGAAGGCTTTATATTTCAAAAATAATTAAATTAAAAAAAAAACCTGCCCCCCTATCTCTCTTTACATCTTACCTACATTAATATCACTATAAATAATCTTGCATGATATATCTAAGCCTTCTACTCTTGTTTTTAAAAGTAAACTTCATCTACATAGCAAGAGCTGCAAATATTGGAACTTAACTCTATTTTTGGGCATTCATGTTCAGTTTTGATAAAAGTATTTACCCACACACTTTTATTGTCTCTGAGCAAAGTATGTTATATCTTCATAACACGCATCAGTTGTACAGTGCTGGCTAAGTTTAGTAATCAATTGTGCCTCATGGGCATGACTATTGTCTGAAGTAGTGATGGAAGGAATTGACACTGTGAATGCTGCATAGAGGGCTATGTGAGTATCTTTTCTGAGCAGCACATTGCAAATCATACCAGATAAGCTCAATGTTCAAATCTGGGGAGTTTAGTGGCCAGTGGAAGTGTTTAAATTTAGAAGAGTGTTCCAGGAACCACTTTGTAGCAATTCTGGACCTGCCAACTGTATCATTGTCCTGCTGGAATTGACCGAGTCCATCAGAATTCCCAATGGACAGGATGCTTATGTATGTGTCACCTTTCAGGGTCATACCTAGCCATATACTCCAACTGCATGCCTCCTACATCATTACAGAGCCTCCACCAGCTACAACTGTCCCCTACTGACATGCAGTGTCCATAGATTCAAGAGGTTGTCTCCATGCCTGTACGTGTCCAACTGCACGACACAGTTTGAAATGAGACTTGTCCGACCAGGCAATGCGTTTCCACTCATCAACAGTCAAATATCAGTGTTGATGGACCCAGGTGAGGCGTAAAGCTTTGTGTCATTCAGTCAACAAGGGTACACAAGTGGACCTTCCGCTACAAAAGTTCATATCGGTGATGGTTCACACTCTGACACTTGTCCATGGCCCAGCATTGAAATATGCAGAAGGGTTGCACTTCTGTCCCTTTGAATGATTCTCTTCAGTTGTTGGTCCTGTTTTTGCAGGATCTTTCTTCGGCTGCAATGATGTCGGAGATCTTATGTTTTACTAGACTCCGGATATTCACTGAATGCTCATGAAAATAACCACTTCATTCTTACGTTGGAGATGCTTTGTCCCATTGCTCATATGCCAACTATAACACCACATTCAAATTCACGTAAATCTTGATAAGCTGCCATTGTAGCAGCACTAAGCAATCTAGCATCTGTGCCAGAAAAATGTTGTCTTATATAGGCATTGCCGACTGCAGTGCCATAATCTGTATGTTTACAAATCCCTGTATTTGAATACGCATGCCTAAGCCAGTTTTGTTGGCAATTCAGAGTATATACATATCCAGTGAGAAGATAATGATATGTTACCAATCCACATACTGTGATGGAAGAGGTACATGGCAGGGAATGTGTTCTGTTGTTTGGTGGTTGATGGTATTCTGGGACCATTTTATCCTCAGAAAAAAAACCTCTTACCTTGATATGCTCAGGCTGTTACTATGACTGGCTGACTCACGAGACACAGTCTTTTTCCAGCAATATGGTGCACTGTGGCAGATGTTGCGGACCAGGTGTTACGAGGTATGCTGAAATGGCAGGGGTGGTCCTATTCCCTGGTGTTCTAGGCCAACAGGCATTAGAAACGTGGGCTTGTTTCTGTGAGCACATACCAAGGACAGAGTCTAACAAGCAGCTGTCAACCACATCAAAAATTTAATGAACAAAATCATTTCTGTCCTTGCCACAGGTGATGCATATATAATGTGCTGAATGTGGATCGATCCTGATAACAGACTGGAAATTGTGCCCACATGTTGAAATTGATTAAACTGCATAAAACTTTGTGACAATACCTTAGGTCAAATTTGTTTGCATGCTGTTACACAACATAAGTGTTCTGTAACTTTTGAGACACTCTGTTTATCCTCTGCCCATTGCAGGTTAAAAACCTTATTGTGCTGTCAGAGCCCTTGATATGTTCTCAGAAAGAGGCTAAACCACCACACATTTCAAGTCACCTGCTGTCCAGTTTATGTGGTGTTTGCTCCACTGACAACATATACATTTTTATGCCTCAATAGTCTTCTGCAACGGTCCCACTGCATGCAACTTGGCATCACAATATTTGGTTGAAAACTAGTAGACATGGGTCTGCAGTGATTCCTGTTGTGTTTGAGACTGACTGTCAATGGCAACTTACAATGTTCATCTCGATGACTAACTACGAGTTAGGATCTTAATGTGGCCACATTGTGTGGTACAACATTCCTTGTAGACAAGCATTTGGGAGAGAATAATCCCATACGAGGAGGGTTGAGGAAAGAGCATGTAAAAGGCACATTATAAAATATGTGATGAAGGGAGGCAAATAACGTTGAGTAGCATCTATCGACCCACTTCACTGAGTGGTCAGCATATCTGACTGCCATGCAGTTCATTTCCAGTCATGTCGCACCTTCTCTCTGCTCAGGGAGTGGGTGATATGTTGTCCTTATTATTGATTCATCATCGCCAGCATGAAAGTCACCCACCGTGGTGTCAACAGAAAAGACCTGCTACTTGTCAGCCAAACTTACCCAGCAAGTGACTCCCAGGTATCAATGTCCATATGACCACTTCATTCCACCTAGAGCATTAGAAAGGGAAACGTACCAAAGAGGAACAGTGACTAAATATGCTAAATGTGTTGGGCTATAAACAAACAAAGATACTATTTCAAAATTTAAAAGCTTTTGTCTACCTTGGTCACCAAAGTCTGAACATTATGGCCTTTCCTCAGAAACATACAGTGATCACAAGTCCAAAGTAGCAACCGAAAAGATATCTTATCAGTGTACTATCAGATATGAGGCTCCTCTGAAATTGTCTATGGAGGTTTTTTACTTTCTCCTACATAAAGGGTGAGATGAACTCCACTGATAAAATTCAGGTGGTGGTTCAAAGATGTTTTATGAGTATTTTGGTACAATGGACCTTGGTCTCCTGTGGCTCACTGCAAAGTAATAATGTAATTATGATTTATTTAGTTTGTTACCTTCATTTCTTCTGAAAATACACTGTCCAGACACGTTAATGTGACTACCCGTCAAGACCTCGAATAACCTCTTTTTGCAGTGCACACCGTTGCGAGACATGCAGGAAGAGATTCATGGAAATGATCATATGGCATTAATGACTGGCAGACCCCATCCAGGCTCGATCAGCTGCCTACTGCAATTCTTTTCATTTTATGCTGCTTTTGAGACATGCTTGTTGATGACAAGAACAACACAATGCCCACTTTCCAAGGACACAAAAATCCCGTATCAAACTGGGCTCCCCCACGTGGCTGTGAGGTTCTGTATTAACAGGGGTGTGGAGCCATTACTATTTCATTGCCAAGTCCAGGTGTTCTAGGATTCTCATGTGAGGATCCACAGACAATACACCCTGGCAGGGGGGTTCCCACAGATTCTCAGTTGGTTTAAATCCGAGGACTTTGGTGGTTAGAGGCATGTAATAAACTCGTCCTGTTGCTGTTTGAACCACACATGTACACTGCGAGCTGTGTTGCATTGTACTGCTGGTAAATGTCACTATGCTGAATAAAAACAAACTGTGTGTACGGGTGGACACGGCCCTCGAGGACAGACGGATACATCTGTTGATCCTTTGTGCCTCCCAGAATATCATCACCACCCAGGGAATGCCACAGACTCCCTCCCCTGTTGTGCCCCATTCTGACAGTTGTTGCAGTGTGTTTTGCTTTCAGACATTTAACAATGTGCATGCCAATGGCCATCTGTCATTTGAAAAGCCTCTCGGTTCATCTGGGTGGTCAGTTGTTTAACAGATGCACGTCTCTGCAGCTGACACTCACCCCTGTCATCTGTGGCCCATGACTACACAACAGTATCCACGGCACCAATTCTGAATAGCACCATTTTGCTGAGCACAGTATACTTTAACCACACTGACATGCAAACAGTTTACAGACTTACTCATTCCCAAATGCTTCCACCCTTTCCCCAAAAGCCAATGACATTGCACATTTTGTCTCCTCCTTACAGTGACAACTGCACTATTTTCTCTGGCTCCCAACATGCTTTGTATACCCTTCACTGCTAGTGGTGTTATCTGTGAGTGATTACTGCATGCCGATTTTGATTGCAGGCAGTGGTCATATTAATATTATGGACCAGACCGTGTATCTACACAATAAAGAAAAAACCCAGTGTAGCATATCAACTGTATTTTGTCAAAAAATATGCAAGTTTTTTCCACAGAAACGAAAATTTCTAAATTCGTTCCCCTGTTGAAAAAGAGTGATAATCTTGAAACAGAAAACTGCAGACCTGTCTCACTTCTCCCAACTTTCTCTAAGGTTTTGGCGATACTAATCAAATATAGAGTGACACATTATCTTAATTATGGAATCTGATAAACAGTAATCAGCATGGATTTCTAGCTGGGAGTAGTACCGAAACAGCTTTACTGGAAAAAACCCAAAAGAAATAATTAGTAAATTGGGAGAGGGAAAAAGTGTTGTCAGGATAAATCTAGAGCTTCAAAAGCCTTTGACACTGTTGACCACAGCATACTTTTGGAAAAGCTTGAAGCTATAGGTATCAGAGGACCAGAACAAAAAGTGGCTTGAGTAGTATCTGGAAAAGAGGATGACGGTGGTTGGAATTACAGCACCAAAAGAAGTGTATTAGGCCCCTTGCTGTTCCCCATTTACATTAATTATATTCATGTGCCAGAGAGAAAAGCTAGAATCAAGTTGTTTTGCTGAAGATACTAGTTTAATTGTTTGTTTTATGAAGCAGTCATTGCACACTATTGTGGACCATGTCCTACAAGATACACAAAAATGGCTCGGTGCAAACAAGCTAACACTGAATGCAAAAAAAAAAAAAAAAACTAATTATGTGCAATATGTAAGAATAAGTGAACATGACGACCTACATCTCACTATGGAGGGAAACAACTTGAAAGAGTTCAGTGAGCAAAATTCCTGGGTATGCACCTTGATGAGAAGATAAACTGGAAGGACCATGTGGTGAGCTTAGCACTAAAACCCAATTCAGCATGTTTTGTACTTGGAATAATTTCAAGAGTTTGTAGTAATGACTGTACCAGATTAGTATATTTTGGCTATTTCCAGTCAATTGAGGCCTATAGGATAGTATCCTTGAGGAAAAACAAATTGTTGTTTAAATGAGATTTTCAAATTACAAAAACACCCTATTCAGATAACGACCCAGAGCCCACATCAAACACGTTGTAGGCCCCTTTTTAAAGCATTGGAAATTTTTGCAATTCCATCATTATACATTCTGAAATGTCTGTCGGTGATCAAACAAAATCGCGACAAAATGAAAAACCAATACAGGTTACCATACACGGCAATGTAAAAATCTCCACTTACAGGCTGTAATAAGGACCCAAAGTCAGAAACATGTATGTAATCAAGGCATCAAACTTTTTAATGCACTACCAAAACATATCAAAGAGCTGGAAAATTAGGATAAATTTAAAACTGTTATAAAGAACAACATGCTTGACAAATGTTATTACAGCATAAGTGAATAGCTGTGCACAAATATATAAGGATTTAATTTCATGTGATGAACAAAATTTCATCAGTGAATGTGTCTTGCAAGCCCATAAGAAGATCAATAACCACATGCTTAACAAATGTCACTAAAGTATAAGTGAATAGCTCTGCTCAACTGTAGAAAAATATATGATGTGGCAAATGAAATCACAACTTCAAGGAATAGGTCTGTCCAGCACATAATTTCTTGTGTCATAAAAACAGTTATTTGTTGTATATTGTATTAAAAATGAGATAAATTAATATGAATACAGCACAAATTTGATCATTGGGATGTTGTGGTCTTAAGTCCTGATACTGGTTTGATGCAGCTCTCCATGCTGCTCTATCCTGTGCAAGCTGCTTCATCTCCCAGTACCTACTGCAACCTACATCCTTCTGAATCTGTTTACTGTATTCATCTCTTGGTCTTCCTCTACGTTTTTACCTTTCCTGCTGCCCTCCAATACTAAATTGGTGATGTCTGAGAACATGTCCTACCAACCGATCCCTTCTTCTACTCAAGTTGTGCCACAAACTCGCCTTCTCCCGAATCGTATCCAATACCTCCTCATTAGTTATATGATCTACCCATCTAATCTTCAGCATTCTTCTGTAGCACCACATTTCGAAAGCTTCTATTCTCTTATTGTCCATGTTTCACTTCCATACCAGGCTACACTCCATACAAATACTTTCAGAAACGACTTCCTGACACATAAATCTATACTCGATGTGAACAAATTTCTCATCTTCAGAAACGCTTTCCTTGCCAGTTTACATTTTATATCCTCTCTACTTCTCATCAGTTATTTTGCTCCCCAAATAGCAAAACTCATTTACTACTTTAAGTGTCTCATTTCCTAATATCATTCCCTCAGTATCACCTGACTTAATTCGACTACATTCCATTATCCTTGTTTTGCTTTTGTTGATGTTCACCTTATATCCTCCTTTCAAGACACTATTCATTCCGTTCAACTGCTCTTCCAGGTCATTTGCTGTCTCTGACAGAATTACAATGTCACTGGCGAACCTCAAAGTTTTTATTTCTTCTCCATGGCTTTTAATACCTACTCCGAACTTTTCTTTTGTTTCCTTTACTGCTTGCACAATATACAGATTGAATAACATCGAGGAGAGGCTACAACCCTGTCTCATTCCCTTCCCAACCACTGCTTCCTTTTCATGTCCCTCGAATCTTATAACTGCCATCTTGTTTCTGTACAAATTGTAAATAGCCTTTCGCTCCCTGTATTTTACCCCTGCCACCTTTAGAATTTGAAAGCAAGTATTCCAGTCAACATTGTCAAAAGCTTTCTCTAAGTCTACAAATGTTAGAAACGTAGGTTTGCCTTTCCTTAATCTACTTTATAAGGTAAGTCGTAGGGTCAGTATTGCCTCATGTGTTCCAATATTTCTACGGAATCCAAACTGATCTTCCCCGAGGTTGGCTTCTAGTTTTTTCCATTCATCTGTAAAGAATTTGCGTTAGTACTTTGCAGCTGTGACTTATTAAACTTATAGTTTGGTAATTTTCTCATCTGTCAACGCTTGCTCTCTTTGGGATTGGAATTATTATACTCTTCTTGAGGTCTGAGGGTATTTCGCCTGTCTCATACACCTTGCTCACCAGATGGTAGAGTTTTGTCAGGACTGGCTCTCCCAAGGCTGTCAGTAGTTCTAATGGAAGGTTTTCGACTCAGGTCTTTCACTGCTCTGTCAAACTCTTCATGCAGTATCATATCTCCCATTTCATCTTCATCTACATCCTCTTCCATTTCCACAATATTGTCCTCAAGTACATCACCCTTGTATAGATCCTCTATATACTCCTTCCAACTTTCAGCTTTCCCTTCTTTGCTTAGAACTAAGTTTCCATCTGAGCTCTTGATATTCATACAAGTGGTTCTCTTTAATTTTCCTGTAGGCAGTATCTATATTACCCCTGGTGAGACAAGCCTCTACATCCTTACATTTGTCCTCTACCCATCTCTGCTTAGCCATTTTGCACATCCTGTTGATCTCATTTTTGAGACATTTGTATACCTTTTTGCCTTCTTCATTTACTGGATTTTTATATTTTCTCCTTTCATCAGTTAGGTTCAATAACTCTTCTGTTACCCAAGGATTTCTAGCAGCCCTCATCTTTTTTCCTACTTTATCCTCTGCTGCCTTCACTACTTCATTTCTCAAAGCTACCCATTCTTCTTCTACTGTATTACTTTCCCCCATTCCTGTCATTTGTTCCCTTACGGTCTCCTTGAAGCTCTGTACAACCACTGGTTCTTTCAGTTTATCCAGGTCCCATCTCCTTAAATTCCCACCTTTTTGCAGTTTCTACAGGTCATAACCAATAGATTGTGGCCAGAGTCCACATTTGCCCCTGGAAATGTCTTACAATTTAAAACCTGTTTCCTAAATCTCTGTCTTACCATTATATAATGTGAAATATTGCAGTATCTCCAGGTCTCTTCCACATATACAACCTTCTTTCATGATTCTTGAACCCAGTGTTAATCATAGCTAAATTATGCTCTGAGCAAAATTCTACCAGATGGCTTCCTCTTTCATTTCTCCCCCCCCCCCCCCCCCCCAAATCCATATTCACCTACCACGTTTCCTTATTTCCCTTTTCCTGCTACCGAATTGCAGTCACCAATGACTATTAAATTTTCGTCTCCTTTCACTATCTGAATAATTTCTTTTACTTCATCATACATTTCTTCGTCATCTGCAGAGCTAGTTGGCATATAAAGTTCTACTACTGTGGTAGGCGTGGGCTTCGTGTCTATCTTGGCCACAATAATGCGTTTACTATGCTGTTTGTAGTAGCTTACCCACACTCCTATTTTTTTATTCATTATTTAACCTACTCCTGGTTACCCCTCATTGATTTTGTGTTTATAACCCTGTAGTCACCTGACCAAAAGTCTTGTTCCTCCTGCCACCGAACTTCACCAATTCCCGCTATATCTTACTTTAACTTATCCATTTCCCTTTTTAAATTTTCTAACCTACCTGCCCGATTAAGGGATCTGAAATTCCACGCTCCGTTCCGTAGAACGTCAGTTTTCTTTCTCCTGATAACGACATCCTACTGAGTAGAGCTCGCCCAGAGATCCGAATGGGGGATTATTTTACCCCCGAAATGTTTTACCGAAGAGGACGCCATCATCATTTAACCATACAGTAAATGTGCATGCCCTCGGGAAAAATTTCTGCCATAGTTTCCCCTCGCTTTCAGCCATTCGCAGTCCCAGCACAGCAGGGCCGTTTCGGTTCGTGTTACAAGGGCAGATCAGTCAATCATCCATAATGTTGCCCTGCAACTACTAAAAAGGCTGCTGCCCCTCTTTAGGAATCACACCTTTGTCTGGCCTCTCAACAGATACTCCTCCGTTTTGGTTGCCCTATGGTACGTCTATCTGTATCACTGAGGCAAGCAAGCCTCCCCACCAACGGCAAGGTCCATGGTTCATGGTTCATTGGGATGATGATAAATAAAAGTGGCGAGTGGATGAGTGTGTTATGCATTGCAAGGCAAAACACAGCCAACTGGGCACGGTATAGCAAGAGCCAACGCTGCAGCACACTACTGGAACAGAAACCTTTCATCATTTTCCACTATGGAAGTGTTTAGAGAACGTGAGCTTAAGTCCTAAACGAACATAGTGTGGATGTGTAAGCCCTCAGCCTTCGTGCACTAAATTCTTCTCATCTCAGTACCACAGCCTTCGCCATCGGCGTAACCGTGGAATGCAGTAAGGGGTTGGCTGTTCGACCACAAGAAGCAGCAGCCTGCCCTGAGTTACAAGGGGCTAGCGGAAATTCGCGGGGATTGTCAGCTGCACTGTTTTGCTGCTTTACCTACAACTCAGACTATTGTGGTCGTGACATTTCTTGTACCTATTAAGTGTTGCAACAATGTATTTGTATGATTTCAGCTGTTACAACTGCGACTCTTTGGCATCAAGGTAATAGGGTACGGCATTTTTTCGCCTGTTTAACTGCACAGTTTTATTTTTCGCTATCGATTTGCTGTAGTACCTTAGAACATATTCTGAGGTCAAACAGAACGACCTCACCGCGAGCCAGCATGAATTTCGAGAATATAGATCATGCAAAACCCAATTCACTTAAAAAGCACAGTTGTCCTGGTGAGTGAAATGCGTTTCGGAAATCAGTAAACACCGTTTTCCCCTGTCTGCCTTGATCTCTGGTTTTCAGACTGTCGTTCGAGTCGGGTTGCACGTAGTCGATGTTTTCGGAATCCATGCTGCTTAGCTGGGGGGAGCTCATTCAGTCTGAGGTAACTCGTTACGCCTGAGTTCAGAATTATAAATTTTCTGCTTGACCAAGATTTCGTGCCACCGTGAAGACCAGCCTAGACTTCAGGGTGGCTCTAATGCCACTCTTGATTCCTTGTGGATAGCTTGGAAGTTAATGCTGATAATCTCTGAGAACTGTACACAGTCGTATGCGTGAATACAAGGTGCGCTGATAAAAAGTAAAACATTTATTAACTGTCGGCTGCTACTTGGTAATCAGCACGTGATTACCGACGCAAAAGGTAATACAGAGTTTGACAGTAGGCGTACAAAAAATATCTCGTGACCAAAGACGTAAGCGTAGTTATGGCGATTCGCTTCTTAAAAGTTTACACAAGTACAGATGGAAATTGTGCTCGAATATGTGATACAAATAAAGCAATATACTGATGCGAGTTGGGCGTTTTACTGCTCTGTAACTGGCAACAGGATCGCGTTTACGTGTATGTTATCTGGGCATCACAACCAATTAAAATAAATCCCCCCCCCCCCCCCCATAAGCATAAAAAAGCAAATGTCGGGCTTGGTAGTCTAGCGATAATGAGCGTGCAGGAACAGTAGAAGTCGCTTGTTCGAATCTCGGTGCCTTTCTTTTTTGTATTTTTAAGTGCAGTGTGCCATGTTTTTGGCTAAATATACCACTTAATCTTTTACCCTTGTTTTCGTCTGTCTGTTGCAGATCCTTTGCTTCGGGAACGGGGAGATGTATCAAGTTGAAATTTTTTTCACATACAGAGGTCGTGTTCCCTTCACGGTGTAAAATATACAGACCTAGAGGGCACTTTCTGTTGACCTACACTAATGAAAATTAGCAAGGAGCAAGGTTTTACAGTACACGTAAAGGAAAAATCCGAAAACTGGCAATTTGTTATTATATCACACGGAAATTGTTATCCAACATCGAACTTCAAATTACAACATCAGTAGTTCTGCGTTCATGTTGACTGGGTCCCAATACTAAACGTCAAATATCGCGCAAGGAATGGCAGTATTGTGTTTCGGAATGTAGCCGTCATCAGATATCCATATGCATATGTCGTTCAAAGTTGCATGTGAAGCAAAATTTCGCAGAATAGACGCAGTTAGCCTCAATGCAAAACTTCTAATTACTCTAATAACAGTAATACTTAAATATCTTCAACATTTCGCGGTCCTGTCACCAACTGTATAAACATTAATTTTAATAATGAACAGTCTCAGTTGCACCGTTTATCTAGAATTTACCTGTGTTTCAGTCGGGATAACCCAACCTTCTTCACAATAACATATCTACTGTCTGTCCATAGTGGACATCGCCAAGTTAATACTACTAATTCATAAACTATCGCCAGACCGTAAAACTTATCTGGCACTGCCTCGGCCCCACTTCGCGACCGCGATACGGCAGCCACGAGTGCTGTAGTGGATCTCCACTATGAACACACAGTAAACACTGTTATTCTGAAGAAGGTTCAGTTATCCCTACTGAAACCTGGGTAAAGTCTAGGTAAGCGGTGCAACAGAGGCTGTTCATTATTAAAATAATAATACTGGTCGCCTGCTTCCTGCATGACTTTGTCACATTTATACTATTAAAATGAAAACATTCTCGAAAATCTTTTAATCCGTGGGATCGGTATCTTGCCAGGATCAATGTCGATAACGGGTGAAAATAGTCGAGATTCTCTACTCCCGGAACGTATGAACTGTCTACATACATAATTAAGTTTGTATAACATCCTCACCGAGCGAGTCCATTTTTTCGTTTTTTTTTGTATATTATGCAATGTACCTTTTTTCTCTTTTGAAAATGTGTCTTAATGACGTGTAAGATTTGGCAGTTCATGGATGACTGACATGCAATGATTCAAACCCATTACATTCTTATGCCTTGTATTAAATAACAATGCTGCAATGAGACTGAAAATTGAAACCTATTACAGGGTTGCCACAACTTTCCCCCAAGTGAAAGACCTAAATTGTAAAAAAAAAAGTAATGACCTCTGTGTTTCTGAACGTGTGAACAAAAATCTTAAGTACTAACATCAAAATGTTGTGTAATGAACTGCTTGTAGATGGAGAAAGGAAGCCCAATGGTAGATATGTTTAATTAAGATCACTGATTTTATTTTCATAAAGCGAAACCTATTTGGTGACGAAAATATGCGTTTTCTTGGAGTTGCGAGACACATTCCTGAAAGCAGTGATGGTATTTAAAATAATCTCAGAAAAAAAGTAGGCCTCTCGAAATAAATGTACAAGGTGGGGAAGAGGTGTGTCAACCAACACTGTAGGTGACTGCTAATAAAATTATGCTTCTATGTTCGTAATTGTCGGTTATTACTCACTGAGTTATGTCTATTATCTACAGGTATTGTGTGATTCTTTTTCTTTCAATAAATACATGACCTCATAGTGTACAAACTGCCTGCGATTGCCACAAATTTTTTTTTCTTATCGTCCATTCTTTCAAATATATAAACTACTTTCGAAGTGCCAAAATATACTATAATAAATAAATTTTGTATCAAACGCCGCACTGTACAATGTACTTGCTGTGAGACAGTCACGATACCCGAAATACATCGCCTGGGGCCGAGGAGGGGGCACCACAGTCCTAGGTCCATGGTAGTACCCGCACATTAGTGGCAAACTATGGGCTTTGGATCGGCAGGCCCGATCCGTTAGAGAGACCCACAGAAATGGCCTGCAATTTTGGCCCGCCACGAAAGTCCATTCATGTGGCCAGCCATTCACATGTCACAGTCACCACATCGATGAAATGAGACCGCGGCGATAACACACGCAACGGGTAACTCGAGCAAATACTCTGAGAGTAGTCAGCAACTCACCGTAAGGATGATCGCTCAGGCACATAGAAAAGACCATCAAACTCTATAACTAAATTTTTGGCTATAGCCTTTGTCAGAAAACGAAAGTAGTTGTGACTTTTTTTTACCGCCAGTTCATTCGTCCAGTTGCGGAAGCTGTCAGGCGCTGACGCCACGCTGCAACACACTACTGCCAGGCGGGCTGCATCGGGCACAGCCCCTGTAAATTAGCAACTGCACAGTCCAGCGAGCTAAGAAAGTTGCAACTCGGTCTGCAGAGGTCCTTGGTGCACACAAGACACTAGAACAGGTGGTGCACACAACCGCGACAGTATCACTGCTGCTGCGGACCTTTCGCTGCATCCACCGTGACTCGTGCGGCCTCTGGAGTGTAAGTGTGCCTCCCGGGCAGTCCCGTCGTAGCCGACAATTGGTGCCCAGCATCGACTCCGACTGCACGCCGCCTTCGCTTCCTGTCCACAGTGTTAACTATACAGACGGCGCTTCTACGAAATCGGCAAAAAATTATATACACCATTTAAAGAATATTATGTTTTTGAAGAAAACTACACTGTCAAAAATTCCCTTTAACTAACAGCTAAAATTAAAAACTTTTCCATTTCTGATGATGGTAATTCCGTATCCTTTAACGTAGTTAATTTACTTGTTAACATTCACATTTATGAGACTATTAAAATTACTGATGAGAATCTTCTCCAACACAAAAACCTAATGTACAAGAAATTAAAGATGTCATTAGGTTATTACTTCTGATACTCTCCTACAACTATTTCCAGTTTAACGCTGAAATTTTTTTTACGACCTTTAGCCTTTGCCGTGCCCATTTGTATAACAAGTACGCTTGCCAACAGTTTTGTTAAACATCACAAAAGGCAGTACTTTAAGAAATTGGTGTGACCTGAGCAATTTTCCAGTCTTTAGGTACGGATCTTTCTGTGAGCGGTTGTATATAATTACTAAACATGGAGCTATTGTATCAGCACACTCAGAGGAAATTGACTGGTATACAATCTGGAACGGAAACCTTGCCTTTAATAAGTGATTTAAGCTGCTTTGCTACACCGAGGACATATGCTTCTCATTTTGGCACTTTCTGTTGACTGGGCTTCGGGAATACTTGCTTCGTATTCATTGCTGAAGGAGTTTCGGAAAACCACGTTTCTTAACTCTACTTTAGTAGCACTGTCATCAGTGACTCCACCGTTACTTTCGCGCAGTGAAGGTACTGATTGCGTCTTGACACTGGTGTACTTCATGCATGACCAGAATCTCTTTGGGTTTTTCGCCAGATTTCGAAACAGAGTTTTGTTGCGGAAATTATCAGGAGCATCTCGCTGTAGTAACCGCTATATTTAGAACTTCTGCAAAACATTGCTAGTCTTGCGGATTTTGGATTCTTTTAGTTTTGGCATGCTTTTTCGTTACTTCTGCAACAGCGATTTCACCCGTTTTGTCCATGGGGGATCAGTACCATCACTTATTAATCTATGTGGTATATATATCTCTCAATTGCAATCGATACTATTTCTCTGAAATCATTCCACATCTTTTCTACGCTTACATGATCAGATCGGAAGGAGTGGAGGCTGTTTCCTTAAAAATCGTTAAGAGCATTGTCAGCTTTTTTTAAACAGATGTACTTTAAGTTTCTTTTTGATGGTTGTAGGTGTTACACTATTCAGTGTACGGGCAACTGACTTGTGGTCGCTAATCCCTGTATTCGTCATGATACTACCTATTCATCCAGGAATATTTGCTGCTATGAGGTCAAGTACGCTTTCGTAACCATTTATGCTTCGAGTGGGCTCACGAACTAATTGTTCAAAATAATTTTTTTAGAAAGCATTCAGTACAATTTCGGCTGACGTTTTATGCGTACCGCCGCCTTTAAAGGTATAAATTTTCCAGCATATCGAGGATAGATCGAAATCAACACCGACTATAATTGTGGGAGTGGGGTACCGATTTGAAATGAGACTCACGTTTTCTTTGAACTGTTCAGCAACTATATCCTCTCAGTCGGGGTCGGTAAAACGATCCAGTTTAGTCCGATTGACAAGTACAGCCTCTACCCAAACTATTTCGCAGGAACTATCTACTTCAGTTTCACTACAAGGTAAACTACTTCTGACAGCAATAAATACTCCAGCACCAACTATGTTTAATCTATCCCTTCTGAACGTTGTTAGGTCGTTTGAAAAAATTTCGGCTTAACATATTTCCGGCTTTAGCCAGCTTTCCGTACCTATAACTGTTTGAGCTTCAGTGCTTTCTATTAGGGCCTGGAGCTCTGGTTCTTTCCCAACACAGCTACGATAATTTACAACACCGATCGTTTCTACAACCACCTTACTGTGTGTTACCTGCCCCCTTTTAGACAGACGCCATTTCTATGTTTTCCTGAGACCCTCTAACCTAAAAATCCGCCCCCACTACCCGTGTAGTGGACTCCTGACCTATTAAGCGGAATCCGGAAACCCACCACACTATGGCTCAAGTCAAGGAATCTGAGGCCTACACAGTCACATAACCGCCTGAGCCTATGATTCATACCTTCCACTTGGCTCTGCACCGAAGGACCACAGTCGGTTCTGTCGATGATGGTGCAGATTATGAGCTCCGCCTTAAACATCTCTTAACCATATCCGCTAAACAAAAGGA
Organism: Schistocerca gregaria; assembly: GCF_023897955.1. Lineage (NCBI taxonomy): Eukaryota > Metazoa > Arthropoda > Insecta > Orthoptera > Acrididae > Schistocerca > Schistocerca gregaria. The sequence continues at coordinate 6,161,537 of NW_026061850.1, read as the reverse complement.
GAGAGAATCTCCTCCAATCCAAAGCGACACAAGCCATTGGCACCGACTGGGGCCACCACCTGCAGTTGGGTGCACCCTGTACTCTTCATGGCATCCGGAAGCACTCTTTAGAAATCAGGACTGACTCCCCCACCTTGTGCACACTGCCATCCTTCCACACTTTGGCAGCCATGTTACTAAGGGGGCCCAATTACGCGCCTATTATTGGAGTTCCGAACCACCAGCAAACTCACCTTCTGTGAACACCACGAATTTGCGTTCCAAGAAGGTTCCTCTGGAGGCCCTACGATCGGCCCCTCGCAAAGTCTTTCGCTGCCTGCCATACTTTGGAATGATCTCTCACTCGACCACAGGTGAGGGATCAACCTCAGCGCTGCAGACCAACATAAATGTAGGATAATGACATCACTGCTGCTCAAAAATCTGCAGTCAGAGAAGACAACTCCAAATGCAAGGGGAAAAGACACAACAATGCTGTAAGTGAATATCAGAAACTTATCTATTATAAAGAACGTTCCTAGATGTAGAAAGCGACCGAAATTGTTAATTCCACTTATGAGATTCTAAAAGAATTAACTTATATGGTAAAATAAACCAAGTCTGCTTTTCTTCATGGTTACGTGACGTTACGTATATATGTTTTTTATTTTTATTCGTCAATGCCTTCCGTTTAAGCACTCACTCAAGCTAAACAGGTCTCTGCTGCCAAGTCATTATCAATTGTCATTGATGAAGGGTGAAAGCAAAGGAAAGAGTATTCACTTTCTTTTGCCTGATGGCGGATTTAGGGAGTTGGGATGCATGGCAAAAGCGCATTCTTACGCGACTTTTATTTTTACCAAAGTACTTTTATACCGTAACAGCGTTGTGTACGTTGATTATGACTCTATGACCATACTGATATACTAAAAAGGACAACCAAACCAGCATCCACTGCAACGTGGATAGTAGTACGAAAAGATTTGTTTTTACTTTTTAGACATTACTCCTGAGTAGAAAATTCGAAGCGCAAATGACCGTTACAATCGAGTCTGCACAATTCGAAGTTCGAATAATTAACTCGACTTTACTCTAGATGAAATCAGGAAAAATCGAAATAAAATTTTGATTTTTTTTTACTATCGTATTTCCAGTTTTCTTACATGTTTTTTTGCTTTAGTATTTGAAACGGAAGGTATACATAAATTCAGCTTCATTCATTTTTCAATGCTGAACCAACTGTCACGAATGGTTGCTTTTTGTCAATTAAGTTTCTCATAAAGAACCTTATGTCTTTGGAGCTAGCGTGTCACTCCTTATTTGTATCTGAGACTTCTGTTCCCAGACTAACCGTAAATGTCTTAGCGTTCCGACAAATACCTTTTGTACCCTGCATTGAGTAAGGCAATACTATAAACTTTCGCCTCGCCCGGTCTGCTTGCTCCCGCTTTTTAATACTTATGAGCAACATTATCTTTCCGCTCGATGATCGTTTGCAGCTTGGATGGTGGAATCCCGAAACAATTCGTTACCTGCTACTTCTCGTTGCATTCCACAGCGTCGAAACTCGTTTCTGTTTTACGAATGTCGGAAACTTCCTGGAAAATATCCTAAAGTGAAAAACGTCTACTTTCTCCGTGGTCGAAGTTCCTTGTGTGACAAAATGGCGTCAGATTTGAATCACTATTAATTACGAGACTGACAGTGCGCAAACAAAGGTAAAGTCCACGTGGTTGTCACTTATTGCCTGTATTGGCATATGCGGGTCATTGTTAGGAATCATCTTTATGTAAAATTATAAACTGGTGAAGCTTTTAGCTAGGATTCTCATTTGTGTGTCATTGAGATGAACAGCTTAGGGAGCGCCGCTAGGAGTAACAGAAAACAAAAATATTCGCTGGAATATAAACGAAAAAATATATTGAGTTTAAACCTACGACACATAGGAAGAGTTCGTCTCAGGACTTGTAAATATGCTCTAAATTACAGAAAACGTGAGAAAAGCCCTCCCAGAAGCCTAAATAGGGCAGCGCTGAGAGAAGGTGACAGCTCCCTCAGAGTCGGAAAAAAAGGAAGAAATTGCGCAACGCGATAACGTACTCAAAGGCTATATCGTACCCCAGCCACTGAAAAGTCCAAAATTGTGAGTGTGACCACTGTAATAAAGATATTGTTAACTAAATTTCATATTAATATGAAACACATGTTACGATTTTATCCCGACGTTTTCACGAAAACTCTACGGCCCAGACCTGAACTGGACACACAGAAATTTATTTGCAACGGATTAATAATATGCTGTGGTATTTCGTGCACTGTTAAAACAACTGATGAAACAGACAGAATTATCTGGTGTAAGCTAGGCGTTGACTTGTAATTATAGAATGTCTGCGGGTCGTTTTCATATGACAGTCGCCTCGATTAGTGAAGAAGTTGCTTCGGTTTTCTCGAGGCATTTGGGAACAGGTTGAAACAAACGATTAACAACCGTCGACTGCATACAGTCGCAAAGGCTGATTTCAAATGTCTTTGGTAACTGTAAAGCTACTTCACCTGGGTAGGGGGGACAGCTACTAGTCGGAGGTAAACACTTCCCCCTCACAGCGTTCTAATGTTGCCGGCTACACTATGCCACTCAGCGTCCAATGTAAACACAGCCGACAACAGGAAGTGTGACAGAACTACCAGACCGAGTTCAGAGCAGGAAACGGCCGGGGTCCCCGGTGGTCTAGTGGTAAGGGGGTCTGGAACGTTCCAGCGCCTCGGCTGGGGCTATTCGCCCCAGCCGGGCCGGGGTTCAATCCCCGGCCGGCGCTGGAATTTTCAGATTTCCGAACACTAGCCTCCACCTCTGCCCTGGCATGTGGCGCATGCCGGGCACCCCCGTGGGGTCCGTGCTTCGGATCCCACGTGGAGCTCACTCCCACACTACAAAATATACCTCACTATGCTGCTGCAATCACTTATTTTAAATTTCAATACGCACACTTTCTTCACCAGACCACATCTACATATATTTTTCAGGTACTTTCTACATAAGACATCTCACTGTCGCAAGAAACTGCATAGTATCATGAACATTTGTAGGATTGCAACAATGAAATGAAATCCTCACTAAAAAAACTAATAAGTTTTATTTTCCTTTTTGTGCTAAATGCTGCTAAGATAAATACCAAAACAGCTTTCATTTTCTTGTAGGTAATTATGAAAGTAAGTTTGGCTATAATACTGAATAAATTATCTCAATGTCAAAGAAATGCAAAATATTATATCAATACCATCACACAAGATATTTTCAGGTGTCTCAGTCTGCCTTTTCTTTTTATTATCAGGATTGATTATACGATAATAAATAAATTCTGTATCAGAAATCGTTTCGTAACCGTTCACACTCAGTGCCATTTATAAGTGTATATTGTCAGCAATTGTAGTTTCAAAACAAACACAGGCCTTTTTTTTCAAATTATTCAAGTGTCTAAATGAGATTAAGATAGGATACAGGTCACTAATGAGATAAACTCTTTGTTTGTATGATACAGGATAATTCTCCTGGTCTTATGTCAGCTGAATGCTAAATTAAACAGTTAACATTTAAAAAAACGAATTTTACTGACAGGTCTACATGTCTCATATAATATTTCTGTTGGTAGTTTCATGACAACCTCTCAGGTTCAGCTTTATATAAAAGTATCTTGCAGGTCAGAAAAGAAATTTTATTACTACCTCTACAGATTCAGTTGGTCTATTGTTGTTGTACTATTGTTGCATTGCGAGAGAGAGACTGCTACTATAGCTGTTTTCTTTTGCTATTAAATTCCGTGCCATATCTCCATTCTAAATGCTAAAAGGCGTGGATAAACTTTTAGCAATACTATTTCCTTTTCACCACATCGCTGCTAGGTGTCGCTACTGGTCCCTCACACAGTCAGTTGTCTGTAGCGCAGGGCTTCGCTACCAGAGGGCTCTAGCGGAGCTGGCGACGACTCACTCTGCCAGGATTTGCTGCTCCACTCCTGAACGAGTACGCCAGCTGAGATACCCGCTAAATCCTCACACTAAACGAGAAGCGTAATAGCACCAATGCTACATAAGGCAAATCGTGATCAGCGAAACCACCACTATTATAACTGCTTGCTGAAAATACTGCTACAAACTATTTAGAGCGGAAGGGAGCACCTTACCGAAGCCGATCTAGAGGAAAATCCATTTGGAATGAACAGAACCCATATCTATAACATCTTTAGATACAGAAACTTTTGACAATGTTGACCAGAATATGCAGTTTGAATTTAAGATGCAACCAGGAATAAAATATAGCGAGAGAAACATTACTTAGAACTCCACCAGAAATGAGACAGAGGCTGTACAAGTCGAAGGACATAAAAGTAAGGCAATACGTGAGAAGTGAGTGAGACAGCGTTCTAGTCCATTGCCTGATGTTATTCATTCTATATGCAGGGTGTTTCACACTACTCGGGACTGTACAGGCGATTTAACTGATCAAGTTTTACATAGGAATCTACTTCTGAAAACGTCATCTTGCGATGCTACAGAACGTCAAAGTTATAGGAACCGGCATCTACAAAAATAGATGGATCCCACGAAGATGTTACAAACTTTCTAAGATGATGCAGATGGATAAATGCGTACATTTGTGATTATGTCCTTGCACCGGAAAATTATAACAGAAAACCTTTCTGTTACCTCTGACAGCATGTAACGTTATCGTTGTTGCTAGGATGTAGGACAGGAAACTTGCAGAGGCGGTGGTATGGAACGAAAGAAGAAAACAATGTGCAGTACACATAGGCTGTAAGATGCATACATCATGAACCATGAGCACTTGTTCATCATCGCTTGCGTGAAAGCCATCTCCACTATTGAACAAGTGCTTACAGCTCCAGAATTATGCAGTTTAGAGTCCATGTTTACTGCACTTTTTTTCTTGTTTCGGTCTATACTGCCGCCTCTGAACGTTGCCTACCCTACAATCCTAGCAACAACAGTACCAGTACACGTATTCCACTGTCAGAGGCAGGATAACGATTTTCACTTACAACTTTCGACACGTTTGTTTCCGGTACAGGGGCCCTTACCTCAAATCGATACATTTGTCTGTTTCCATCATACTAGGAAGTTTGTAACACAATCACGGATCATCTTGCATATACATACATTTACCGGAGCTGGCGCCTGTGACTTTGATGCTCCACAGCGTCGGTGGGTGACGTTCGCAGGCATGAGTTTCTAAGTAAAACTGCAAGCTCTAGAAGTGTTGTGGCTCAGTGGTCTGAAGAAGATGATTCTTGCGAGGAAGGAAATATATTTGAAGATGCAAGTAGTGAAGAATTAGCCAATGAACCTGCAGATGTGAATATTGAGGCAGATGGCAGTCCTTCCGATAATATTACTTCATCAGAGACTGAAAATGAAGCACCACCACAAAAAGGTATAGAAGACCACACATACATTAGTCGGAATGGAGCGATTTGGAAATTAGATCCTCCTGCAACTTTTCGTACGCCTGTCCATAACATCGTAAAGAAGGCACCTAGTCCAGCCCTTGGTTTGAATACCTGTAAACCTAAGGATGCCTGGGACTATTTCATCTCCAAGGAAATGATCATCTGCACAAATATTGAAGGCAGAAGAGTGGCTGCTTTACGTGGAAAAACGTTTTGCTTCCTGGAATGGTGGGTTTTCTTGGTCTTTTACTGCTTTCTGGTGATGAGAAGACTTGGGATGTCCTTATTAGAGAATTATTCTAGGATGAAAAGGAAAATCCTACATAGAAGGCTACCTTGCCAGTAAATAGATTCGAGGATATAAGGAGAATGATTAGATTTGATGACAGGCGTACCCGTGAAGCTCGATCTGCAGATGACGCAGCAGTTCGCTATGTATGGGAACTATTTCTTGACAAGTGTAGAAATAGAATGAATCCCAATCATTCGCTCACAGTTGACGAACAGCTAGTCCTAATCCGTGGAAGATGCAGCTTCACCCAGTATATGCCCTCTGAACCATCCAAGTGTGGCATAAAAATATTTTTGTTATGTGATCATATGCTTTAGAGGGAACTGTTTACACGAGAAGGAAGCCCCATGAATTTATTCAGAAAAATCTTGGATTGAATGTAGTGAAAGATCTTGCTAAAAGCATTAAATGATCATCAAAAAATATTACCGTTGACAACTTCTTTACTAGTGTGCTTCAGAAGCAAATTACAGTGGTGGGAACAATCAAACAAAATAAACCAGAAATTCCTAATGAGATGAAACCATCTGTCTCAAGAGCAATTCATTCCTCTTTGTTTGCATTTATAGGTGTCATTACAATGGTGAGTTATCTTCCCAATAAGAAGAAGTCTATAGTTCTCATTAGCACAATGCAATACGACAGAAACATTGATGAAACTCATGCAAAAAAGAAACCAGATGCAATAAACTTCTATAACTCTACGAAGGGTGGAGTAGATAAATGGACCAGAATATTCGTTATTACACTTGCAAGAGACGAACGAGAAGATGTCCATTTGCATTATGGATGAATATGATGGACATCGCAGCAATGACCACTGAAATTTTATTTTCCGCCCAACATCTGACATACCATAGTGGAAGAAGTAATAAAAGGCGTTTGTTCCTAAGAGGTTTAGCAGAGGAAATGGTAAGACCTCTAATGGAACTTCATATTCAGATCCCTAATCTTCCAAAGAAAATCGTTGATGATATGCGAACATGTCATATTGCCAAACCAACTACATGTTTCAGGAAAAAGAAGAAGATGCAATTATTGTCCATATAAGAAACACAGGAAAAGTGCTATGACATGCATTAAGTGCAAACCCAACTTTTGTAAGGAACATAGTGGCGTTCTTTGTGCTTCTTGTTTGTCACATGTTGAAAACTAAGAAAGATGCAATTTTATGTGAACAATGAATAATAACTTTTTATAAAAATATTGCCTATACACATAATACTGTGAATAATGAGCATGTTTTAATTGAAGAAATTGGTTGTAATAAGTGTTTTAAAATGTAAACTGCAAGTTATAAGTGAATTAATAAAATAATTTGTATATGTTGTTTGTAAAGGAAAGTAACTAATAAAAATTCACTCTTAGAGTTTTATATAAAAGAAATGTTAATCAGGCCCACCAGATCCTGTCACTGTATCTTAGGAATCTTGCGATATGACAAAAAATTTGACAGAACGAAATTTAACTCCAAAGAATGAATATGTGATATGTGGAAAGAGGAAAATTTTAAATTAGGTCAGGGCCTTGGAGGCCCTGCATATGCATTCACGTGTGTTTTCGGCACCATGCATCCTAGCGTTAAGAGAAACAGAATGTTTGCATAAAGGCAAACCGCCGGGCTGTCCCCGAGTGAATGATACAGACGTCGAACGCATCCGCCACAGTTTCACGAGGGGTCCGCAGAAATCCGTTCGCCATGCAGCTCGACAGCTCAGCACGCCCCCGATGTCCGTCTGGCGTCTATGCGTCGACGTTTCTGCATCAAACAATATTAAATTCAGGTACTGCGAGCTGTTCGTGAGGGTGCTAACATCGTGTGAAGTTCCGTAATTTCACTCTTGGCAAGGTGGAGCATGGCTGTTTTCTCCCACAGTTAGTGTTTAGTGACGAGGCAACACTCCATTTACATGGAGAGGTGAACTGTCATAATGTGACAATATGAGGTACGGGACAACCACATGAAGTTGTACAACATAAAATATACTCTCCTAAATTTAATATTTGTCTTATGTATTCCTATTTTTTGTCTGCATCCTAGATATTTATAGGCATCTGATTATTCCAGCGCTTCTATGCAGTCGCTGTGGTTATCCAATATGTAATCTTCTTGTTTAGTGTGTTTTCCCTTGTCTATGCTATTTTTCTTACATTTGTCTGTTCCAAAAGCCATATTTATATAATTGCTGAATACTTATGTTATCTTTAGTAATTGGTTGAGTTGTTGATTTGTTGCTGCCAGTAGTTTTAGATCATCCATGTGTGGGTATGTTCCAGTAATATTGTATCCATAATTTGTATTATTTAGCATGTTGGATAGTGGGTTCAGAGCAAGGCAGAACCAGAAAGGACTTAATGAGTCTCCTTAGTATATTCGACGCTTAATCTGTATTGGCTGTGATGTGATATTATTTGAATTTGTTTGGATATTAAGTGTCGTTTTTCATTACTATGTTTAGGAACTGTATCAATTTAGGATCTACTTTGTATATTTCCAATATTTATAGTAACCATGAGTGGGGTACACTATCAAAACCTTTTCAGTAATCAATGTATGTGTAGTGTAGCGTCCTTTGTTTAGTTTTAGCTTGATATGTTACCTCTGCATCTATTATCAGGTGCTCTTTACATACTCGTGCTCCTTTGCAACAGCCTTTTTGTTCTTCATTTATAATTTTGTTCTGTGTTGTATGTATCGTTATTTTCTGTGTAATGACTGAAGTTAATATTTAGTATATTGTTGGTAGGCATGTCATGGGGCAATAATTTGCTGGGTTTGCTGTGTGTGCTTGATCTTTAGGTTTCAGACAAGTTATTCCTTGTGTATGTGTATCAGGGAATGTGTATGGGTCTGCAATGTAACTGTTAAATTATTTAGTTAGATGTGAATGTGTTGACGTGAACTTCTTTAGGCAGAAATTTGCTATTTTATCTTTTCCAGTGGTTTTCCAATTGTGTGCAGAATTAATTGCTTTGGTCGCTTCATGTTGCAAAATTATCACTTCAGGCATTTGTGGTATCATCTTTTATGTCTCTGTTTTCGCTTGTATCCACCGTGCATGTCTTTTATGTTGTACCGGGTTTGACCATATGTTGTTCCAGAAGTGTTCCATGTCTGTTATGTTTGGTGGATTGTCTATTTTAATGCGTGTGTTATCTATTGTCTGGTAAAATTTCTTTTGGTTTGTGTTGAATGTTTGGTTTTGTTTCCTTCTATTTTCACTTTTTTTGTATGTTCTAAGTCGTTTGGCCAATGCTTCTAATTTCTGCTTCTTTTCATCTAATTGCTCTATCGCTTCTTGTTGTGAGATTTTACCTAACCTTTTTGGTTTTTTATATGATATTTCTTTTCTTAGAAATTGTGTTAGCTGTCTGATGTCTTCTCTCAGTTTTTCTATTCCGATCTGTAGCCTGTGTTGCCATGCAGGTTTTGTGGGTTTCTTCTGTGTGTTGCTTGGTTCTGATGTCTGTCTAGTGTGTAAATTTAGTGTAGAGAGTGCTCCTATTTAAACCAGTAGTTGTAACTCTCCCATAGTTGTGTTTCCATTTATTTTGTTGTGTATGATTGTGTTGATAGTTTTTATTGTTGTTTCGACTTGTGGGTTATTTGGCGGTGTATGCAACAATGGTCTAATGTCTGTATTTGTGTCTTTGTATTCTATATATGTCAGCTGAAATTTTTCTTTTATATCTAACATGTGTGTCACTTCGTGTTCTATTTGTACTTGTTCTGGTGGCAGTCTTAAGATTTCGTTTTCCTCTGATTGTTTAATTGATGCGTGTTGTTCTTTGTTTGTTTGCTCTGGGATGTGTGAGTCCATTACTGTATTATTTTCTTCTTCTTCTGATTGGGCATTATTTTGTTCCAGTATTTGTTGTTCTCGTTGTTTGATGTTTTCTAATTCTGATTATTACACGGATCTGATCAGCTAGTCGTTGTTCTGTTAAAAATTTTAAATCTGGGCATCTGGTAGGAAATGTTGTGTATACTTGTGATCTGTATCCAGTTGTATTGGTTGCTAGGTTTGTTGCTTGGTATTATTATTATTTCGTTGTTGTTCTGTTGGTTAAACGTGTGTGTAGCGTTGCCAGGTTACTTACTACAGTAATTTTTTTTTTTTTTTTTTTTTTTTTTTTGCCTTTGCTAGAGCCGTCTTTTAAGTTTGCAGGAGCCACCGCTAGTTGCTTCTTTTGGACTGCGACATTACTGTTCTTTCGAAATGTGCCGTTTGTTACTCTTAAAACCAACATGGAGAGCTCCCCAGCGGTGGGGTCGACTTTTTGAAACCAAATAAGCGGTAGTGTAACTCAAGACCCCCCAGTATCAGACCCTGCATCCAGGTGGGCCTCCGTTTGCAAGTAACTGACGCAGAAGAGTTTGGAATTTTGCGTCATGCTATATAGCGTTAAGGAAGTCTTATTCCATAGTCTTGTTGCGTGTCATAATGGTTAGGACAGAAGCTTAACCATGCCTCGTCAGGTGCAGTAAAATTTTTTTAAAATCCTTATCGAAATGACTTTGGTGCCTATTTTTACTCAATTTATTGTTTTAAATGTAATTTCTTTCGTTCTATTCCTTTGTCACATCGTTTTAATCACCGTATGAACTTTTCCATTTGTTTCATTTTTCTTTGCATCATTCTTCTTCCAATCGGAATTTTTGTGAATGTGTATTTTATTGTACCTATCTGTTTGACTATTCAATTACTTCAAATCTCCGATAAATTAATTAAAAAAACAAAAGACGAAATAATCTATTTATATTGACTGTGCATTAACGTGAAAAACGTATTTTTCATTACAAGACGTGCCTTTTTCTGCATGGTAATCGACATACAAATATTTAAAACATTACCTAAATTCTTTGTGTACTATGGAAATGTATGGTAGATGATGATATGAATGAGAGAAGGTTTTCTAAGTAAAACAAAATTCAAGCAATGTGAGAAATCGATATAATGAACACAATAACGAAAACACAGGGCCATAAAAATAGGAGAAATTAAATCGGAATTAGTACATGAAGATAATTAAAAGTTCACGAACAAATATTTCCAGTGGAAAATGGATGATAAGAAGAAAAATTAGACCAAATGAAGAAGTTCATATCACTATTGAATCACGTGACCGAGGAGCGGAAATAAAAAAAATATATTTACATCAGTTGAATGAAAATGATTATCAATATCACTTCGATAAACACCTAGCATAGATTTCTTCCTCTGGTGAGATTCGAACCCACAACCTCATGCATGTGAAGCTAGTATCCTTTCCAATACCCTCACAACCTACCTAGGTCATTCGGCTTTCTTCACGTTATTGAGTCTCACACAAAATTCCGAATTTCTTTTCTCGTCAGTTCCTCGAAAACGTCTACCCACCAGGATGAATGGCTGCACTGTGTGATACTTGGGTGCTTAACCTACATAACCGTATAGATGGTTACAGAAAGTCGATCCTACCCCTGGAGAAATCTCCTTGTAAGACATAACGAAAGAGTGCCGCCGTTTCATTATATCTACTGATACGGTGGTCGACACACTGTTAGTAGTGTAGCCATAGTAACACAAACGGTCTGAAAACTGCACGATCTAAGTAACGCACTTAGTCCAAAGGAAAATCTGCAGAATTACTAAAAGACTTGTAGCCAATGAACCGAGTCCCCTGAAGTCATTTAGTCCGTAGCGACTGCTGAGAACCTTCAGAGCAGTCATTAGGATTCGCACTCTACTACTTCGATGTTACACGTTCGGTGTCCTACTCTATGGAGCTGAGTCATGGACTGTATTAGGCATTTGAAATGCGATCGTATGGAAAAATATTAAGGATACCATCGACAGATTTAGTCAAAAGTACGGCGGTACGAAAATGTAGAAATTCTCAACAGCATCCAGAGAGCAGAACTCGATTGTTTTGGTAGCGCAATTCCGCAACAACAAATAAAACCTGTTGAAATTAATAATTCAAGGAAACATTAATGGCCGGCAGTCTGGACGAGCGTTTCTAGGCGCTTCAGTCTGGATCCGTGCGACCGCTACGGTCGCAGGTTCGAATCCTGCTCTGGAAATGGGTGTGTGTGATGTCCTTAGGTTACTTAGGTTTAAGTAGTTGTAGGTTCTAGGGGACTGATGAGCTCAGATGTTAAGTCCCATAGTGCTCAGAGCCATATGAACCATTTTTTGAAAGATTAATGGAATATGTGATCCACGACGCATAGGATTAACCTGGCTAAATAACTCAAACCAGCAGTTTGGGTTCAGCACTGAATCAATGTTCTGAAAAACCATGGACGGACAACAGATCATGCTATCGATCGGCAGTGTTACTGGAGGACGAGGTACTTAAGAGAGGAAGAATGACAATGCTTAAAAATTACATAAATGCTCACCATTAAATTTAATACTCCACTCATATAATCGCGCTAGCTGCCATTAAAATTAATCTGCAATTGGCATACAGTTAAAATTTTTTGAACCTAGTGCTCTTAACAGCACTCATGTCACCACTTATTTTAATCAATGTATTTATTTTCTCAGACATCCACCGTACGAGGACGCACTGAAAAGTAATGTCGACAGATGTTTTACGTGAAAACTCTCAAAGCTTTTTAAATAAAACAAACTTCATTAACATTCTACATTGTATTCTTCACGTCTATAAATTTATTTCTCAAGACACTCACCCTCGGAACCAGCAAAATTTCCCCAACTAGATACTATTTTGTTGACACCGTCACAGTGTACTGTTTGACTATGTTAACAGAGCCACAACCTTACCTCTGCTTGCACCGCTTGAAACAACTGAAGTGCTCAAAGGTTTTCTTAGTTTTGCGATAGACGAAAATCGAGACTGTGTGTAGGATGATCGACGGCAGTGCAAGGACGTCGGCTTGCTGCAGATGCCGCAGCGATCGTGTGTAGTTTGGCACTGCCGTGCTCAAGGAGAGTGTGCTCCACATGCGGACGAAGTCTTCGAATTCGTTCTTTTAGTTTTGTGAGCTCTTTCTCACCCACCAACATAGTCACTCAGATAAGAGAGGTAACTATCCAAAATAAGGATAAACACTTGTTACAAAACGCTCCTTACGCAAAATCAGAGGGCTGCAGATATCCAAAGTAAAGATGTAGAATGTTACTGACTTCATCAAATAAAACAGACCGAGTCATTATCTTCTCAGCACGCCGTCGTGTTATAAGCACAAAAATCCAAAAAATTGTTTCAGAGCAAAGTATGCTGTATTTTTAAGTGATGATCTTTGTAATGTACATCTGTATTAAACGTTATGCTGGTGATATATGGTGACAATGCGTATTTATATTTACAATGAAGAGAGATTGACCAGTGGCCAATATACAACTAAAACCAAGTTGTCACATGGATATTAACTGCAATGGATTAGTGGAGAAATACAGGGATGAAGAAGTAGTTCGATTGTCTTGCCGCATGTATGCTGTAGAGCACATCTTCCACCGGACTGCCTTGATGATGCATGGATGGTAACAGCGTAGTAAATGCCCGGTGACGAAAAGGTCATGAATTCGTAGACTATATAGTCAGTCAATAGATGGAAAATCCTAGTACACCATCTGAAATGTGGAATTGGTGAAGACAGACAGTCGACCGAAATTATATCGAAATAAATTCATTCTTAACTTGTCTTCAGTTGCGTTAGGTAACACCTCGATAGCTAACACATCTGCGTTCAGAGAATTTATTTCGAAGTGATTTCGGTCAGCTATCTACCGTCATCAATTCGATGCACAGGACCATGAATACTGTCGAAGTTTGGCATAGCAAACGATACTCAATCAGGCAAAGGTATCTGAACCTACAATTTCTGATCAATATGCTAAAGGAGAATGTAATAAAATCAATACCTGAAATTTAAAAAAATGTAATCCGTCGGTTAGCCTCTTCAGTGAAAGAGATTAAAAATAAATCCGTGTTGAAAAGGAGTTAAAAGATATTTTAAGAATACATAATGACTTGGTGGATTTAAGGAGTTTAAAATTTACGTCATTCGTACGAAAAGTTCGTAAAATAAGACAGAAGTAATGTTGTAGAACAGAAAATGTAAAAAATAATATTTTTTTAAACACGGCTATGCACAGCCTTAAGCCTAGATAAAATGTGGAGGGGCGATCTTATTACAAAACAACAGGCAGAGCCTCCCCATTGTCGCGGCTTCCTTTGCAGGTCGGAGAAACCGCAGCTAAAATGTATGTGGCCAGAAACACCAGGTTGACTCACGGCCGCAGAAGCCCATGACACCCTTTAAGAGGCGGCGAGGCATCTCGTACTGTAGTTATATGAGAGTGAATTTATTCCTCGCTCCTCATGAGACATCATCAAACTTATTTTCCTGCTTCTGGAGTGTCTACAGCGAGTATGAGCGAATCCCGAAACGTGACATCTTACTTTTGTACTGCTCTTCGTTCCACACCTTCAAGGACAAACTTCTTTTCTGTGGCACTCGAACACTTGTACTTCTTCGATGTCATTTTCACGGCGGATCTATGTACTGTGCTTATGCTTTATTGAGAAAACACGTAAATTTTTCAAAGTGTTTAGAGATGAAACGATTATCTTAATAACCGATAAAACAATTCCAGATATCGAGTATTACGTACCGGCTGGCACTTCATTACGAAATGTTTACGGGGCTGTCTGTTATGACAGTCGCTTCCGTTTATGGAATGTACCGAACACAGGAGGTTTCTTCGGTAAACAGAAGTTCTTACATGGGTCTTGACAACACGATCGAATTACAGAGGTTCAAATAGTGAGACGCGACTGTGTGGAACTGCATAGGCAGATTTCGGTCTCTGGAAATAATTGTAACTCAACTAAGGACTTTATAGCGACACGAACGTCAGCCGGGTAAATAAGTCCCACACTAAGTGGACATCCAGCGGACACAGGTAAACACTTCCTGTTACACCACGCCACTGCTGCCTCGGTGTAAACACGGAGGACAGCAGGAAGTGCACGACCACTAGCTGGACTCCAGAGCAGGAAACAGCCGGGGTCCCCGGTGGTCTAGTGGTAAGGGGGTCTGAAACGTTCCAGCGCCTCGGCTGGGGCTATTCGCCCCAGCCGGGCCGGGGTTCAATCCCCTGCCGGCGCTGGAATTTTCAGACTTCCGAACACTAGCCTCCACCTCTGCCTTGGCATGTGGCGCATGTCAGGCACCCCCGTGGGGTCCGTGCTTTGGATCCCACGTGGAGCTCACTCCCACACTACAAACTGTACCTGATTATGCTGCTACAAACATTTAAAATTTTGATTCGCACACTTTCTTCACCAGACTTCATCTACATATATTTTAAGGTATTTAATATATCTCACTATCAAAAGAAACTGCTTGGTATATTTGTAGGATTACAACTATGAAATAAAACCCTTACAAAAAAAAAAAAAAAAAAAAAAAAAAAAAAGAAGATTTTGTTTTCCTTCGTGTACTGAATACTGCTGAGGTTAATACACAAACATGTGCCATTTTCCTGTAGTTACCAGTGAATATTCGAAAAAAAGGTTATCATACTGATTCATATATTACATACTGTATTTCACACATTCTCAGTGCTGAAAAAGCAATAATTATTTCAACGTCATAAGAAAATACAAAATATTACATCAATAGCAAATCACAAGCCAACGCTGTGTTATTTTTAGTATCATGATTGACTATGTGATAAATAAATCCTGTATAAGAAATCGTTTCGTAATAGTTGACAATATCTTTTAAAAATACTTTTCACTAATTGCATTTTCAAAAACGAACAAAGGCCTTCTTTTTTCTCAAATTATTCTAGTATCAAAATGAGATGTTTGATGTGACACAGGTCACTAAAGAGATAAACTCTTTTTTGTATGAAAAACGTTATTTCTCGTGGTTTTATGTGAGCTGAATGCTGAATCAAACAGATAATACTTAACGTTAACAAGAGGAATTTCTTGGGGATTTCACTAACAAGCCCATATATTTGATATAATATTTCGATTAATAGTTATATGACAACCTCCCTGCCTCTACTTTATGTAAAAGTATCTTTTGGATCAGAAAAGAAATTATGTTACTACTTCTATGAGTTAAGTCTGGTTGAATGAAAGAGATTGTAAAGGCCTTAGTCGAAGATGCAGAATGTTACCTTCTCTGCAAGGCATTTGCCATCAGTAATGAGTGAAACTGTAAGATAGGAAAAATGGATGACAAACGTCTATTACTGTTGTACTATTATATCACTAACGTTGCATTGCATAAACTTACTTACAGTTCTCGTTGCTGTTCAATATTCTTTAACTCACTATACCGTGCGATTATTTTGTTAACATTTAATATAACAGTAGCCCTGTTCCGAGCCACATATCCATTTTTAATGCTTAAAACTGTGGACAAAACTATTAGTAATACTAAATTACGAAGAGGTAATGATGAATGTAACATGCTGCATACATTAATGTCGCTCGAGATGTAGTTTGCATTATATGTTACGAGAACAGAATTATTTTGTAATGTGTGAAATACACAAAAATACGGTAACAGACAAACCGAGCAGTGATGCCGTAGTCTGTTTTGTAATAATAGTGTAAAGGAAGAAATAAACAGCAACTAGACATTTAAGTCACTCAATATTCGCGGCCATTTTGCGGTTCATCACTTCGCTGCTACGTGTCGCTACTAGTACCTCACACACTTCGTTGCCTGTAGTGCAGAGCTTCGCTACCAGAGGGCTCTATCAGCATCGGCGAGGACTCACTCTGTCGGCGTTTGCTGCTTCACTGCTCAACATCTATGCTCGCTGATATGCTGCTAAATCTTCAGAATAAACGAAAAAAATAACACCAAATATGGCAAATAGTGATAATTGTGAATACTACCGAACCATCTCTTTCATACGTCCTGGCTGAAAATACTGATCCAAAATATTTACAGAGGAATGGAACACATTAGAGGAGACGAGCTATAGGAAAATCGAACACACTAGCCGCTAGAGATCGGTTGAAGAAATTCAACCCATATTTATAACATCTATAGATGTAGAAAATAACTTTTCACAGTTTTGACCAAAATATAGTTTGAATTTAAGATGCAACCAGCGATAAAATACAGTGAGCGGCATGTTATCTAGAGCTCTGCCAAAAATCAGCCAGCAGATGTAAGACTTATAAGAAAGCTGGTAGTTGATAGTTGAGGAGGGAGAGAGAGAGTGAGTTTGCATACAGAAAGTTTCACACGTCGTGCGACACACTTATCGCGTTTGTAGAGGGGACCTACCTGGGAATCGATGTCTGGAAACGTCATCCAGCGAGGCTACAGAGTATCAAAGTTACAGGCGCTGTAGTCTGTAAAATGTGTGTACACAGGGAGATCCAATGAAGATGTTAGGAATTTTCTATGATGATGGAGATGGATAAATTTGAGGTTATGTCCCTATAACGAAAAATTGGAAGAGAAGACATTCCTGTTACGTGTAACAGTATGTACCAGTAGTGTTGCAGCTAAGATGTAGGGCAGGAAACTTTCAGAGGTGGTAGTATGGACCGAATGTCCAGTACACATGGGCTGTAAAATGCATACCTTAAGAGCTGTGAGGACTTGTTCATCTTCGCTAGCATAAAACATATCTCCACTGTTGAACAGGTGCTCATAGCGCCTCAGGTATGCATTTTGTAGCCCATGTTTACCGGACATTTTTTTCTTACTTTGATCCATACTACCACCTATGAAAGTTAGCAACAACAGTACCAGTACTTGTATTCCGCCGTCAGAGGTATGATAACGATATTCCCTTGTAACTTCCGGAACATGATACATGATCAAATTGATAAATAATCACGGCATCACACTCTACTTACATACATTCGCCGGGGCTGGTGCCTGTATTTTGATGCTCTGTAGCCTCGTTAGATGACGTTTGCATGCATGAGTTACTAGGTAAAATTGCAAGCTCTAGAAATGTTGAACACCTTGTATAAAGAAAGCAACATACGAAACGAACGAGATATTTGGGGAATTAATCGAAGATAAGAAAGAAGAAATAGAAATTGTTTCCAAATCGACCTTTCATTTCGATGCTGCTGATTTGAAATTTCGTGGCATGTATTCGCTCTGAAGAGGATCGTTCAAATGATGGTCGAAATGTCGTTATTTTAGTTGTTTCACTGTTGTATACTGACACGGCCTAGTACCCAAAATGATTTTCTTAAATTTGTTTGTAGGAATTCTATCGCTTCTCAACGATATTTTCAGAATGATAGTAGTATTTTTTCCTACACCTACCAACTTTAATAGTGCTAGAAATGATGAAAATATTACCTAATACTTTTTGATATGGAGACAGAGACGGTGCTTGGTTTTAATGATAACAATATACAGGAAAATTCAGCCATGTTTCTGCGAAGTAGCATTACGCCGAAATTCTGAAATACATCCGTATATTTCGAATGAGGTACAACAGCTGTAGGTAGGAGACGAGGTACTGCAGAAGTAAAGCTGTTTAGACGGGGCGTGAGTCGTGTTTGGGTAGCTCAGATGGTAGAGCACTTGCCCATGAAAGGCAAAGGTAGCGAGTTCGAATCTTGGTCCCGCAAAGAGTTTTAATCTGCCGGGAAGTTTCATATCGGCGCACACTCCGCTCCAGAGGGAACTAATTCTGGAAACAGCTGTATAGTTACTGGAGAGATACAGGATGTTCCAAAATCACGTTAAAAACTTCTAGGGAAATGAGTAATGATATTTTGAAGAGGAGCCCATGTATGGAAAGGTATATCCGTGCTACAGCCGTATGAATACACCTTCGCTAATGTGGTATGCAACAGGGTTATAATCACTGGGGGGGGGGGGGGGGAGGGGGGTTACTTACGTCGGATCGTATGATGTCATTTGACAGCTGTCTCCTCTCTGACCTGGTTCGAGTCTCGTTCATGTTTCTGTGAGTGTTAGAGGAACATTGCTGAGTACACTTTTGCCGAATATACCGACACGAGTATTCTGTGTGGCGAAGCTCACAGTACTGGAAGAGCTGCTGGTCGCGTTTATCAAGATCGTTGTCCACAGCGTCTGACTCCTCCCCACACGCTTTTCGTTACCATTGCACAACGTCTTCGAGTAAGGGTGCCTTCAACGTCATCAGGTGCGTGTGTGGTGCCTGTGGAGACGCAGCGCACGCGAATTGGAAAATATATTTATATGGATATGGTGTCTGTTCTTTCGGACATGTCCGAAAGGACGCTACGAATGTAGTGTGTGGTCATACATAGGTGAGAAAGTGGGTCTCGCGGGAGGCGGTGCGCGAGATAATTCCTGTAGTCTCACTATCCTCTGTGCCGTCGGTGGCTCAGATGGATAGATCGACTGCCATGTAAGCAGGAGATCCCTGGTTCAAGTTCCGGTCGGGGCACACATTTTCACCTGTCTTCGTTGATATCTATCAACGCCCGTCAGCAGCTGAAGGAAATAATATCATTCTAATTTCAAATTGGAAAAGGCCCTCCTGTAAAAACAGTGTCTCTGAAGACCGATTTTTTTGATTCTTTGGTTATTAAAGAGTGAAACTGTAGAACAATAGATGTACTCATCTGTCTCGCGTGTGTAATGCCAAAGAAACTATTATAATAATGCGTATTCAAACACAGAGATATGTAAACAGGCTTAATATGGTGCTGCCGCCGGCAACGCCTATGTAAGACATGTGTCTACCGTAGTTGTTAGATCGGTTACTGCTGCTACAATGGCAGGTTATCAAGATTTAAATGACTTTGAACGTGGTTTTATACTTGGCGCAAGACCGATGGGACACAGCATCTACGAGGTAGCGATGAAGTGGGGATTTTCCTGTACGACCATTTCACGAGGGCACCCTGAATATCAGCAATCCAGTAAAACAATAAATCTCCAACATCTCTGCGGCCAGAAAAAAAATCCTGCAAGAATGGAATCTGAAGAGAATCGTTCAGAGTGGCGAAAGTGCAACCCTTCCGAAAATAACTGAAAATTTCAATGCTTGACCATCAACAAGTATCAGCATGCGAACCATTCATGGAAACATCATCTACATGGGCTTTCAGAGCCGAAGGCCCACTCGTGTACCCTTGCTCGCTGCACAGCACAAAGCTTTACGCCTCATTTGGGCCCATCGGTACGAACATTGGACTGTTGATGACTCGAAACATATTGCCTGGTTGGACGTGTCTCATTTCAAAATGTATATACAGTATGGAAGTGTATGGGTATGAATACGACATCATGACTCCATGGACCCTGCATGTCAGCTGGAATCTGTTCAAGCTGGTGGAGGCTCTGTGACGTTGTAGAGCGTGCGCATTCGGAGTTATGTGGGATCCCTGACACGTCTAGATACATTCTGTCTAATCACCTGCATCCATTCGTGTCCATTGTGGATTCCGACGGAAGTGGGTAATTCCAGCAGGACAAAGGAGCGGCCCACACAACCACAATTGCTACAGAGTGGCTGCAGGAACACTCTTCCGAGCTTAAACACTTTCGCTGGCCACCAAACTCCCCAAACATACTGTACGTCTCTAGTAAATTTTATAGCATTAACTACCATATCTGGAATGCCTTGCAAAGTGTTGATCAGAGGAGATCTCTGCTCCCTCTTACTGTTACGGATTTATGGGCAGCTCTGCAGGTTTCATGGTGTCAGTTCCCTGCTGCGCGACTTCAGCCATCAGTAGAGTCCATGCCACGGCGTGTTGAGGCACTTCTGCGTGCTCGCGGGGGCCATAAACGATATTTCTTTGATTCCACAGTGTAACAAATTACTTGTCAATGTGACAGCCTTACCAACATGTTTTCAAATGGTTCTAGTATACGGTACGTCTCGGGAGACGGGTTACAATTTAAAATATGAGTATTATGTACTCAGTCCCCTCTACAAATTCTAGCAGGTAGTGATGGGAATTTCAGAACATCCTGTACGTTTCCAGCAAACTGTATAGCCGTTGTCGTGTTACAATTGGTATCTGCGAATACATTCCATAATTTGTGACAGATCGTGAGGCGCGACTGCAGACGTCCGTAGCGTTTACCCAGGGGGCGTCTCGGCTACGGCCGCTCTGACGGCCACGAGAATAGCCGGAGGTAGAGAGCGCAGCACGGCTAGTTTGAAGGCCACTTTCAACTAGTGTTGCCAGAGGTGTCTCTTTTTAGAGATTCTACGACTCGCCCCACGTAAGCTTTATCTGCTAACATTTCGAAATACACTATCCTATCAATGAGTGTACAGACACCTATTAGTGGACATTAATATGCAGTGTGTCCAACCTTTGTCTCTATGGCGGCTTGAACTCTGCTCGGGACACTAAGTGAGGTGCCTGCCGACAATTTACGCACCACACACGGAGATCTACGTGTTTGTACATGCAAGGCAATACATTGCTCAGCAAGATAGCCATATCTCTCACCAATTTTGAACATTTGGAGCACAATGGGCAGGCTCTTTAAAGCAGGTCGCGATTTTGGCGATGTAATGAACCAACTGAACTGAATTTGGTACCATATCCATCAGGAGGGTATCCACTAACTTTATAAGTCAATGTCAAGCCTAGTAACTGCCAGAGGTGGCCCAACACATTATCGACTTATCAATTTGTGAATCTCTTTGTCTTGAATTAATCATCCAGTTTTTCTTCAACTCTAATCATTCATTTGCCCCTACACGTACAGTGATGCTCAAAACTATCCTAACGCGCGAATTGAATTTCGCCTGATTCACATGCAACCCACATAACGCAACTGTCTAGCAGGTCCCCTTATCGCTCCTTGGTACAGTCTTTTGACTATTGAAAATGGATCCAACAAATCACCACAAGAAAACACTGTTCTGTATCGCAATAACTCAAGATGTAAAGTAATACCACGATACTACAAATATCACGGAACACCTTATCACAGATAAGACTGCCCTTAAGGCTTGTAGCTCACATTTATTACAATAAATGACATACCTGACATTTTACCACTCTCATTATTATTACGTCAGATAGGTAATGCACATTGTAAATTCGTCGAATTCATGATTTACTCTTCAAAGTAACATACCGTACTTATTATTTAACACAAAATAAGATTAAAAATTAAAGGTATTCACGAGCAGCTAATTGAGAATATTTATGAACTTCAAATGACACGACGAACCGTCTCGTTCTGCATATGGATGCAAACTCAGGTCATGCAGACTAAGCAAAGATTTCGTGCCTGACGGAAACTAACAGTCACTCGTGATTAGGCATACAGAGATTGATATACCTCGATTTTAGACTGAGCCAGTTTGCAAATACCAACTTTAAATTACATAGCGCAAGTATTTTTGCCGGACGCGAATTCCTACCCAGCACCTATTGTCCCTGTTAACGAACGACGAGAGATGTTGAATCTTGGTTCTTAACAAGTAACTTACTTGAATTGCCGTGAGGTAAGGCTTTGTACTGGGCAGGGATTCGAACTCAGAACTTAATCGAATAGATATCGACGCACAATCAACTGTGACATTTCGGATTTTCTCGGCAGTAGCTAGATGTTTTAACTGAAATGACGAGACGAAACATACATTTTTTTCCTTCCCAAGACTCCAACCCGGCATCTATCGCTGTTATATTCTAGAGAAAACGAACGTTAAATATGGGTTTGTTGCACCAGCAGCGACATGTGATCGTGTTGGAACTAGAAATAATATGACGAAGAGTTCAGTGCTCACTGGGAATACAGCTCCACACATCATATCGCTTTTGACTACACACAAAGATACGTCAGCTTCCGAATTTTTGTCCAGCTCGGCCTAACATCTTGAACTTACAGTGATCTCGCAAATAGTCCTGTGTCTCACTGGGTGTCAAAACGTCACATATCGTTAGTGTTGACAACGAATGAAAATACATTAAACATTAAAATAATTATCCACCAGCAGATAGGTGTTCTCATGCTAGAGCTTGATAATCCATAATGAAATCTATAGTGCCGGGCCAGGATTCGAACCCATTCACGCGCAGTATGTGGAGATGTTGAGGAATCTGCAGTTCTGAACAAACAACAAATAGTAGCCGTGCTGTATTCTCACGAAGGGATCAAATTGAGCGTTAAGTACGGTCTAAGTTGCATTCCCAGTTCAGAACCGATTTTATCGACATACAGAAGCTCAGATAAAATATGGACTAAATGTCCTTTGAGCGTTATTTAAGCATCACAAGACTGCACATACATGCAATCGATTTCGAGGTGCAAAGTGTTTATCTTACTTTGGTGACAGGTGGGCATAAGAGATTTCCAAAAACTTTTTATCGTACTGAAATAATCTTTTGTCGGAAAGAAACAAGGTAAGTGTTTTATTTGTATATATTTTGTAGGAAACTGTAATCGTGATGGAAGATTATACACCTTAATGTTTGACACAACTGCTAGGAGAAAACGCTGCATCCTAACCAAACCCTGCGGTTCCTCTCCATATCCCCGTAAGACACGAGCAGGGGATTCTCCACGCATACCGCTACACAGCTGTTCCTAGCACACCTGAGATTTGGCAACATCGTCACAAACATTAGGCAACACTGTGACAATGCAATCACTTCCGCCTATGGTACTGAATTGGCTCACTAAATTTACTTGATATTACCTTTCCATTTGAATGGCTCATGCTGTATAATCCTTACGTAAACTAAGATACTGAGGCAGAAAATTCAATTTTTTGGCTAAAGAAATGCTATTCTTCACATAAGTGGCAACTTTTATTATCTTTCACGATGCGTTATGAGGCTGAGCGACCAATACCATGATGAGAGTGGTGCAAAGGTAGCAGTGTGTCTGTAACCCGGTGGTACCGCCCATGTCTCGTGTCAGAACGGCTCAATCAGTCGTCAGTTCCAACTGAGGTAGGGACCATCGTGTGCGAGCTTTTTTTTTTAAGGAGCTGCGAATTTCCAGAAAAAATTCTGTATCGAAATCGGAAGAAAACCTTTACACATCAAATCTTCTTGGTAGCTCGACTCAGTAAGTTGTGTTAATCGTCATAGATCATGGCGTTCTGACTTCCAAGCTGCTTCGCAATACCAGCGTCTCTGAAGAAATTCGAATCGATCATCAACGATACGAACTTCAATATTGTTCTTCACTTAAGACTCACATTCGAGGGTGATAAGTATGAAGGAAATGAGCCTCTTGATTACTCTATGCTAAACTTTCCTGCAGACATGTGCTGACAGTGTCTCTAGCAACTTGCTTTTTCTCTGGGTAGCTTCAAATGTGGCAGTTTTGTCGTCTTAAATCCAATTGAATATTCTAAATATCATTTGTGAACAGCGTTCACTTCTCCATTAATTAATTTATGGACCTCAAAAGAAGCAATTTGCCTTAGTAGCTATAGAGCAGGTTCTGATAGGAATTGACGCAATCTTTTTCATCCATTTACCATAGAAAATCAAAGAAAGAAACCAAACATTACATTGCATTTACTCCCTGTGCCTTGAGTAACACATATGAATCCATGACAATAATAAATTATTTCAAGAATCTCCTGTGCAAGGAAAAGAACAGAATGGGACGCTTTAATTATAGCGCACTGGATCAGAAACAATGAAATTAATTCTGTGTCACATTGATGTACTGCATTCTAATGTAATAAAATAATCATCAAATAAAAACGGTTTTGTGCCTCCTTTGCTATCAAGAATGAAACACAAATCGTAGACAGATTTTATGGGTCACTACTCAACAACATTAAAACATTTTACATGGTTGAGAGTGTGGAGTGGAGCAGATGTTGTCGGCAGAAGGCAGCGCAGTGCCTCAGCCCCCGCCGGTAGGCAGCAAACGGGTCCCAGAGAACTCAGACGCATGCGGTGTTCAGAGGCAGATGCTCGGTAAAGAAATCTTTCGCTAAAACATTGTTGAACCAAACTATTATTACCAGTGTGACACAAAGCGAAATATATTGTAGATTCGCTTGAATTACACGCATAGCTTCAGCACCGAGAGGAAAGGGGCGATAAAAATTTTGTCGTTGTCTGCTTCCGGTCGCCAGACGTCATATTAGCTAGTCTCACGTTTTACCTCAAGACTACGGCCTTAGTCAAGAATAATGTACTGAGACTGAACTCAAGACTTCCTCTGGGAGGTGCCGCAGTCTACAATGTTGCAGATCGAACTTACTGCCGGACACAGTATCCTGAGAGGAGCACGACTGTGTTGTCCACCTTATGTGGACGGCTCGGCGGTCAATGTTTTGCTCTAAGGCTGTATCTACAACACATATTGCATCCTGAACACCTAGAAGAATTAAAATAACAAAAGTAGTTTATGAGAGCAACGTTAACTATGGCGTTCGAAGTATTCATAGTGTTGTGTTCGTGTGTGCAAACGCCTTCCAATGCCCACTCAAGGAGGACAAGGATACAAAGTCTAGCTTCAGTATTATAAAATCGCTACAGTCTGCGAATAAACTCAGACTTGGGTTGATAATTAATTTGAATATTTAGCAATACTATACCCATTGGTGTTAAACTCGTTATTAACCAATGATTCCCACAGCTACAGGGACACTACTTGTGATACTTAGGCAGTGCTATCAGACGAAAAGATCAACCTGACACAAACTGTGGGAAGTTTGTTTTACAAACTTCGTACCAGGATAATGAGCTTTTACGTATTTGGGATGTCTGTGAACGTTGCTGCTTGAGACGATTTAAGACGAAAGTAAATTCCTTTAGCAACGACAATGTTTGAAGAAACCGTCTTAACGGGACTAAATCGTGATTTGTAAATCGTTTACCGGCCGTACTCTACCGCATTTCGCTGATTGGAAGGCAAATAGATTACGGAAAAATGTCACAGAAGGAAAAGGGAGAACGAAATGTCTCCCACTGGAAGGTCATGTTGTCTTATTTAAATGATTACAACATCAGGTAAAACGACCAGTCAGATTGTCAGTATAAGAACATTACTGTTGTCAGTATGATGTAGCACTGCTCAGGGCCTGTAACGATAAAGGGCCCGTTTAGGTCAGTCATATTGTATAAAGAAGTGGAAGAGAGAGCACCGCTAAATTCCACAATCCGTATGCATTGCAGACACACAGAAATTACTGTTACAGTGTACTAATGGAGCCCAATTAATGAGAGAACTGCGTATTTTCCGGTGAGAGAGAGCACTGGCAAATAATCTTCGCTAAATTAGGTTACTTAATCTGGTGTCACTCTGAGCCAGAATTTATGGCCGGCGGCTGAGTGTAAGGTCAGTGGGCCGGATCCGAGTTTTGCAAGTGCGAAATACTTTCCTACATTATAGAAGCGAATATTAAACTGGAACTAATATTCCAAAAATTTTGAACTTGGATAGCTTAGAATGAAAATCTTTTTCTTTATTGCAAAGGAAAACAATTGATTTTCTAAAACATTCTCTGTCATACACAACTTGAAACAGGTCACGTCGACCAAATCATATGGAAAAATTGCCAGCGGCGTATATCGGCAGGCAGTAAGATCTCTTGGCTTTTGGTTTGGCAGTACTCGACAGCCATTTCTAGGCGCAAGTAATAGAAGAAAGGCAGAGCGTTATTGTTATCAAGTAACGTCTTCATCGATTACTTTAGTTTTAATGTAATCTATGAGTAATTACTCATAGATATTAACATGAAAAGAATTCTGTAGACAGAGAAAGAACCTCTTCTTGGGAAACTACTTGTATAGTGACCAAAAGGCACGAACTGATATTCAAGTACAGTGTTCCAGCAGCGGCATGAAGAAAATGATAGTAATAATGACGGTAATAATCCAATTATCCGGTAACTTCACACTTCCCAGTGGATCTTCACGAACTAAGAAAATATCTGAATTTGTGAACATTTCAAAATGGCTTCACATCGAGCCTATGATGCCTACAAGGGTCTTTACATCCTGCTGACATGAGAATAGCATAATCTCCGCGTCAGAAGCTTGTTCCTACTTAAACATTTAATAGACTCGCGTTTTATCCACCGTGACAACTTTTGTAAGCTCAGCACATCATCCGTTGCAGCTCACTCCTGGGGCTGGGAAATATGGGCACAATGGCCTGGTGGAACTATCACAGGAGCAATGCGTTGGTTCAGACATTTACTTTTAAGAAGCACAAACAGATTTACTTTGCGTCTGGTAACCTCAAAAGAAAGACGTTATAATCCAGAATTCGCAATACAAATCACGTTCCATCATTACCAACTGGGCAGAGCCAGGTTACGTTGGGAAATGACATAGCGGAAGTCATCGTAAACAGAAATACAGTCGCCAGTAAACTTACTTACATTAGAAAATTTTATTTTATTTTATGAACCGATAGCCATTTAAAGGATGGGGCTCTTATTTTACTTGTAATTGATTGAACTAGAGACGTTGAAAAATTTGGTGCTGGACTGTGATTCGAATTCGTTTCTCCTCTTTCGAGGATCTGAATCTCTCGGGACATTATAGTTCAACCATTTCGTCCCTTTTCGCAAGACTGCAACCTTCTCTAGGTCTCCTCCAAAGGTAAGTATGTGGGTCCGAATCCTGATCCAATACAAAAATATTCATAGTTTCAGTTCAAGCCCTATAACGTGCACACCGTCCCGCTAGTGAAAACCAACGTGCGCTTTTAATGTCTATTCATGTGTTGTCAACAATCGCAATAGGTGTCATTATTTCTTGTCAAACACGCACACACCTTACCGTTGGTGAGTAAGCAACTGATATTTAAGCTATATTTGTGGATGCACGGTAGGCGTGTAGTTAGATTGTCGCTTAGGTACAAAAGTTTGTATCCTTAGTTTAGATTCAAACACCTAGCAGCTGGTAAGAAAAACCGATACGTAAATTTGATTTTACTTAATTAACAATACGATTACGTGTTGGGTTCGTATCTCCGTCATATAACTTCACATCATGCACTTAATCTTTAAATGCATGCGCACTTTGTTACTTGAGCATGGAGGTATATCAGACATCTTTCGTGGTTACTTAACAGGGACGAAATTGTCTTGTTAGGAGTCCCGGTTTATTAAAAAAATTGTCGTCTTTTATTTTCAAGTTTAGATTTCATTACTGGTATTGGTAAAAATTTCGGTAATTCATGACTCTTCATGGATAGCCATCAATATGATATGATTAGATTACATTAGATCAATTCTTGTTTCATAGATCATGAATACGATATTTCGTAATGACGTGTAACGTGTGATTTTAATGAAAGATTTCTTTACATACCATGATTCAATTTCTTTACAACAATTTCTTACTCTCTCTCATTCTTTTTGATTTCTCTCTCTCTCTCTCTCTCTCTCTCTCTCTCTCTCTCTCTCTATCATACACACACACATTCTTTTTTTCTTTATTTGTTTGTTTTGCTCGACTATCGGCGAGGCATGAAAACGTCTCTGAATGAGCTTCTTAGTTTTTAGTACACTTACGAAATAAATATAAAAATAACTGTGAGAGTTACTGATATATGATGCTTAGTTTTCAGTCAGTTCCGAGTATTATTAGTAACCACGCTCCAGTCCCTAAACCTAGTTACAGAAATGCGAATCAGACGCATTACGTATTCCAGGCCGTAGCAACCGCGACTTGGAGACACCAGCTATGGTCACTTCCCAGACCGCTGTACGATCACATCGGTTCGTCTTCTTTCTGCTGGTACTGTAACTGAGATTTGACAACAAGGCAACGTATGTTTTGCAACTCTGTGTTCGACGAGTTCCTTCCTGGTGCGCACGGAATTTATCCTCAAAGTTCACTTGATTTTACCTGTCATTTCCATTGAATAATCTGATTTATTATCACGTTAGGTGTAACAAAAGATTGTAAATTTACGGTTTTCAGCCCAGAAAAGTCGTTGCACGTGGAAATCGCAACTAATCTCGTCCTTTAAATAGCGGTTTACGAGTGCTAGACATTATCGAACTCGTAAGAGTAAGCTAAGACACGTACTTCTACGCCAGCTCTATGGTAATGCGCTGACCTGAGAAATAGCATCTGTTATGGTTCGCACTTCCAGTCTCGCTGACTGTAACGTTTTTATCCCTTCTGTGAAAGAGCTACAAGCAGTCAGATAAAACATCGATAAGGAAATCGCAAAAAAATACTTTCGGCTCATAGTGCAATGGTGAAAACTTACAATGCTGCACAACGGGTAACTCCTCTTCCCGCCGCTGACAAGCAAATTTTGGGTTTCTAGGAATACAAAACTTTACTTATGAAATGCGACATTTGTACTGCACGACGTTTTCAACAAAGAGATGGCGCAATACAGTAGCTCAAGTGGAAAGAAACACTTCCTTTTCAAATTTGTGCATCCTACACTGTTGGCTGTTCTGTGTAGGTGGCAGGTACGTGATTTTATTTCGGTCGAATTTATGCACTGGGTAGTCGAGGCAGCTAGTTCATTGTGATTCGGTCAACCAAGTAAATGAATTTACTGAACCTGCTGCAAATTACTACAGGAAGCCTGTGTGTCAATTCTCATCCAGTGTGGTGCAACGGCGTTACGATAGAAAAATGAGCCACATGCTTATAATATGCTTGAATATCTATGGACTGGGTTCGATTCCAACTTCTGTCAATGATTTTAGATAAGAAGAGACAGATTCCATTCTCTTCTGGCAACACCAAGTGAAGAAGATATAATGACATTGTGGTCTGAAATTGACATAAAAAATGATATTCCTTTTCTACAAAGTAGACGTTAGGATGAATCACAATAAAGACTGGAGCGGCGACACGTAGAAACCTTTCTTATACTTGTTATTTATTTCTAGTGACGAAACAAACGCTATGTAGGCTCACAGGACATTTAGTCCATATTTTATCTGAGCTTCTGTATGTCGATAAAATCGGTTCTGAACTGGGAATGCAACTTAGACCGTACTTAACGCTCAATTTGATCCCTTCGTGAGAATACAGCACGGCTACTATTTGTTGTTTGTTCAGAACTGCAGATTCCTCAACGTCTCCACATACTGCGCGTGAATGGGTTCGAATCCTGGCCCGGCACTATAGATTTCATTATGTATTATCAAGCTCTAGCATGAGAACACCTATCTGCTGGTGGATAATTATTTTAATGTTTAATGTATTTTCATTCGTTGTCAACACTAACGATATGTGACGTTTTTGACACCCAGTGAGACACAGAACTATTTGCGAGATCACTGTAAGTTCAAGATGTTAGTCCGAGCTGGACAAAAATTCGGAAGCTGACGTATCTTTGTGTGTAGTCAAAAGCGATATGATGTGTGGAGCTGTATTCCCAGTGAGCACCGAACTCTTCGTCATATTATTTCTAGTTCCAACACGCTCACATGTCGCTGCTGGTGCAACAAACCCATATTTAACGTTCGTTTTCTCTAGAATATAACAGCGATAGATGCCGGGTTGGGGTCTTGGGAAGGAAAAAAATTAATGTTTCGTCTCGTCATTTCAGTTAAAACATCTAGCTACTGCCGAGAAAATCCGAAATGTCACAGTTGATTGTGCGTCGATATCTATCCGATTAAGTTCCGAGTTCGAATCCCTGCCCAATACAAAGCCTTACCTCACGGCAATTCACGTAAGTTACTTGTTAAGAACCAAGATTCAACATCTCTCGTCGTTCGTTACAGGGACAATAAATTCGCGTCCGGCAAAAATACTTGCGATATGTAATTTAAAGATGGAATTTGCAAACTGGCTTTGTCTAAAATCGAGGTATATCACTCTCTGTATGCCTAATCAGGAGTGGCAGTTAGTATCCGTCAGGCACGAAATCATTGCTTAGTCTGCATGACCTGAGTTTGCATCCATATGCAGAACGAGACGGTTCGTCGTGTCATTTGAAGTTCATAAATATTCTCAATTAGCTGCTCGTGAATACCTTTAATTTTTAATCTTATTTTGTGTTAAATAATAAGTACGGTATGTTACTTTGAAGAGTAAATCATGAATACGACGAATTTACTACGTGCATTACCTATCTGACGTAATAATGAGAGTGGTAAAATGTCAGGTATGTCATTTATTGTAATAAATGTGAGCTACAAGCCTTAAGGGCAGTCTTATCTGTGATAAGGTGTTCCGTGATATTTGTAGTATCGTGGTATTACTTTACATCTTGAGTTATTGCGATACAGAACAGTTTTTTCTCGTGGTGACTTGTTGGAACCACTTTCAATAGTCAAACGACTGTACCAAGGAGCGATAAGGAGACCTGCTAGACAGTTGCGCTATGTGGGTTGCATGTGAATCAGGCGAATTTCAATTCAGGTCGTTCGGATACTATTGGGCATGAATGAACATCACGTGTATCGATTTCCATCGCGCTGGGGTAAGTCCTCCGGGATACGTTTATTCTCCTTAGTGTGTAAATATATTTGGAGCATGTCATTCAAAAACGTTTGAAACGACATAGACGGGAGCGGGTTGTTGTTAGGAGAGCAGAATGTATTAGACTCGCGGATCATGTGGTGTTATTGGCAGAGAGCGAAAGAAGTATGACTGAAATGTTAAAAGAATTGAACAAGAGGCGTGAGTAAATTGGAATGATAAATAATAAGAAAATCGCAAAATGTCCGGTGATAGGTGCAAGAAAAGCAAGAACAACTATAATGTTAGGCAGGAAGATACACAACAATTTAGTGTTTTTAGATAACTGCGACGTGCTATTATGGACGACATTGGAAGTAATATGGAGGTGAAAATACGTATAGCAATTGCCAACGAGACGTTTCATAACAGGAGGCTTTTATGTGGGTGCGTTGATAGGGGATAAAATAGGCAGGCACAGTGAGAAATGAGGTGGTGTTGAGTGGGAGAACAGAGAGAAATTTTAAAGGTAGCAGGATGAGCAAACACAATTGGCATGGACACTGAATGAGAAGAGATTGTTTATTGATGGTATGGAGGAAACGGTGAATGCAAGAAGAAGAAGAAGAAGAAGAAGAAGAAGAAGAAGAAGAAGAAGACGATGAACATACCAGGTGATGGACAGCGTAAGAACAGAAAATAGTTGTGAGAAAACAAGAGGGTAACAAATGATGGGACTGCATGGAGAGCTACATGTGAAGACCTGCCCTAGGGCAGAACACTCATGGTGGTGGTGTTGATGAAGAGGAGACTTATGTAGGACATTTTGCAAAACGCCCATTTTCTTGTAATCCAAATTTAAACAAAACATAGGCAGCTTATAATTTGTAGTCTATAAATGACCGTGAATTGCGTGACAGATGGAACTTGCCAGTATACCAGTTATTAGGACTTATTCCCACTCCACTGACGTATGGAGCGTGCGAACTGTGGCTGCTTAAAAGCCTCTGTGTGTGCTGTGCTTAGTCTCTTCTGGTCTTCACGCTTCCTACAGTTACAATACGTAGGCGGTTTCAGTATATTCCATTCCTACTTTCATCATGTAACGTCAGTTCTAGAAACTTTGTAATTAGGTCTCCTCGCGATACTTTGCTCTTCCACGGGATAGTCTGTGTCTACCATGAACTGCCCGTTAGTCAGTAAGTGGAATAATTGGTTTTCCGACACATGTCACCATGTTACTGTCGCCCTGTCTCCACGTCAGAGAGACGGAAATTCTGTGTGCCACATTTGAAGATGAGTCTGTAAAGGTTACAAAACTAGTTAATGGAATTACAAATAGTTCAAAAAGTGAGTTTTTGCAGTTTTCCGTATTTACATTCAATGCACTAGTCACAGGCTCTAGGCGATCCTTAGGGGATATGCTTAGTCGGTTGGGAGCGTGATGTGTCCCTCCGAGATTAATTTCACCTGGGCTTTAAGCGACTCACCGGTCAGCATTTACAGAGCTGCCAACTACATCTCACACCGGGAATATTACCAGGATTAGTTTGCATCGCAGCCTACGGAAGAGAACGCAAATCGAACGAGCATTCGCAGTCATTCCCTCCATTGACCACCATTCGCCTATATTCAACAGTTAAGGATTCCTCCGGAAATATTCCAAGTAGACTTTCTCTGGATATTTTACGTTTGTTTCCAAGCGCCTGCCTGTTCAATTTGATCAGAAACTGTGTGACATTCTCCAACGGGTCAAAAAACCTGTGACCATTCGTGCCGCCCTTCTCTGTATACATTCAGTATCGCCGGGCAGTTGTATCTGATTAGGATCCAAGAATCTCGAGCAATATTGGGGGATGGGTCGCAAGCGTGATTTGTAAGCAATTTCTTTTGTACACCGATTGTATTTTCCTAGAATTCTACCAACGAATTGCAGCCAGCCACCGTATTTCCCTAAGACTGCGACTATGTGACGGTTCCATTTCAAATCTCTAGAAATTTTTACACCCAGGTATTCATGTGGGTTGAGCGATTGCGAATTTGACTCGCTGCACTATACTCGTAGGATAAGGTTATATCGTTTTGTGAACCGAACAATTTTACATTTCGGGAACATTTCAACTAAGTTGTCATGCTTTGCACTACACTGAAATCTTATGAAGGCGTGACTTCTTTCAAACAGAACTTTATTACAGGCAACAGCATCATTTGCGGAAACACTGAAGATCCAAATAGACCGCGTAACCACCGCCCCTTCTCCTCTCCAAATTGCTGTCTCAAAACGGTAAGTCCCATATGTAAACCACCTTCAGAAGTTCGTTCACTTTCCGTATCAGTTAATGTGTTAAAAACTTGACCTGAAGAAACATAACCCTTTGCAGTTGAAGACGCTCTGTTGTAAGAGAAGCTAGTTTTTCGAAAACGACTCAATATTTATGTACTGAACTAGGTGTTGTACAATTCTATAATTTTCAGGTACATTTGGCGACGTATGTGGATACTGTCTGACAAATGTGTTGCGAATAAAGTGAGTAGTAAAGAAGTAATGAAGTGAAACATCAAGCCTGATGCTGACACTTTACTGCACGATCAGCGAAAATGTAGAAGTGATAAAAGTCTTTTTCCTTTCATCATTCTGTCAGGGATGTCAGAGGGGAAAAAAAGTTTCGCCAAGTTTCGAAATTATGTGTGAAGTTTGTTGGAAGTCGCCACGTGCTGCCTTTCACAAATGCTCGGTGAATATAGTCTCGATAATTTGCGCTCCATGAAATTATGCTGCCTTAGACGAGTACGCAGTTTGTAACTTTTAACGCCCGACTTATTGCGTAAACCTATGCCTTTAAATGAAGGACGGAAGGAGGATTGCGTTTAATGTGCTATCGATGTCGAGGTCATTAGAGACGGAGCAGGAGTTGGCAATGCGTCAGGGAAGGGTAAAAGAAGTCCGCCGTTCCCTTTCAAAGGAATCATCCCAGCATTTGCTTGGAGCGATTCAGGAAAGTTACGGAAAACGTATCAGGATGGCCGGATGCGGATTTAAACGTCATCCTCCCGAATGCGAGTCTAGTGTACTAGTTGACAGCTCGTCGTGTAGAAGCTAGCGTTGCTGGTGATGGGATTCCGGGTTCGATTCACGGCTGGGTTGCGTTCTCCGCCCGGGAAGTAGGTGTCTGTGATGCCATCATTTCATCATCATTCGTGAAGGTGGCGAAACTGGACTGTGTAAAGGTTGGGGCTTTGTACAGGCGCTGATAACCGTGCAGTTAAGCGCCCCAAAAACCAAACATCATCATCATCATCATCATCATACCATGTACTAACCACTGCGGCAGCTCGTTCGGTATACATTTAAATGAGCAGATTAAGTCAGCATTTTTAGTATTTACATTGACTTCGTTCTTCATAAATGAAAGCAGGAACTACGACAAGACAAAAGAATTGGGATAACGAATGAGAAATACCTGATTGTGCTTCTGTTTGTAGATGACATGATTCACGTTCACGAAATGACCTCCAAAGATCTATATACCACCTGAACGAAATATGCAATGAATACAACTTTAAAATTTCTAGTAATAAAACGAAAATAAATGCACTCCGAGGAAAATGCTCAGTCATTTTAAAACTAGTTTTGGATAATCCTGCTTTAGAACTGGTCTCTTAATCTTTCACTTAGGCTACGCTGTAAGATCTGATTTTTACTCTGATACTTAAAATAAATTACACAAATTCTAAGCTGTCTGTGACACTATTATCTGAATATTGGGCAATAAAGTACAAAAAGATTGTTCCGAAATTCTATAACGTGGTCCCGGTTCCTGTATTATGCTATGAAAGCGAAAACATGGTTAAAAAAAAAGCAAAAAAAATCACACGGCAGAGATGAGGTTCCTAAGAAATTCGAAGAGCTGCACAACAAGAAATGATTAGGAATGAAGATACTAGAGAAAAATTAAGTATTTTCAACAGAAACTAAAAAATTCAAAAATATCGTGAAGACTGGTGAGAATGCTACGTCCCAGACTTCCCCATAATATTCTGAACTACAAACGGAATGGAAGACGTGATATTGAAAGGCCTCGGACGTGGGAGCAATTTCGTTTGAGAGACTATCCCGCACGGCGACTACTGAAGTACTTATACATTATAGAATTCTTAAGTTATACAAGCAAAATAAGTAAGTTTTAATGTAGTTTACGTTCACTGATGCAAAAAAAAATTTTTCTTGCTTTTTAAAGTGGGCTATGTTCTTTCTCAGAGTTCAAACTGTCTCAATGCCAAATTTGAACAATATCTGTTAAGCGGTTTGGACTCGAAAACGAAACAGACTGTGTTACAAAGCAGAAAAGCAACTGAGAGAAAGAAGCGGCGTCGGTTTCTGCAGGAGGCGGACATCATTTTGTACGACAATGTTCGGGCACGCTCGGTTCAAGTCGTGACTGATTTGATCGGTATATGGGGATGGGGAGCGCCGCATCACGCACCACACTCATCTACATCTACATTTATACTCCGCAAGCCACCCAACGGTGTGTGGCGGAGGGCACTTTACGTGCCACTGTCATTACCTCCCTTTCCTGTTCCAGTCGCGTATGGTTCGCGGGAGGAAAGACTGTCTGAAAGCCCCTGTGCTCTCTCTAATCTCTCTAATTTTACATTCGTAATCTCCTCGGGAGGTATAAGTAGGGGGAAGCAATATATTCGATACCTCATCCAGAAACGCACCCTCTCGAAATCTGGCGAGCAAGCTACACCGCGATG
Organism: Schistocerca gregaria; assembly: GCF_023897955.1. Taxonomy (NCBI): domain Eukaryota; kingdom Metazoa; phylum Arthropoda; class Insecta; order Orthoptera; family Acrididae; genus Schistocerca; species Schistocerca gregaria. The sequence goes on along the minus strand of NW_026061850.1, from coordinate 6,125,738 downwards.
AAGAGCGGCTCTCTTGCAGAGTCTGGCACTTGAGTTTGTCAAACATCTCCGTAACGCTATCACGGTTACCAAATAACCCTGTGACGAAACGCGCCGCTCTTCTTTGAATCTTCTCTATCTCCTCCGCAAACCCGATCTGGTACGGATCCCACACCGATGAGCAATACTCAAGTATAGGTCCAACGAGTGTTTTGTAAGCCACCTCCTTTGTTGATGAACTACAGTTTCTAAGGACTCTCGCAATGGATCTCAACCTGGTACGCGCCTTACCAACAGTTAATTTTATATGATCATTCCACTTCAAAAAGTTCCGCACGCATACTCCGAGATATTTTACAGAAGTAACTGAGACCAGTGTTTGATCCGCTATCATATAATCATACAATAAAGGATCCTTCTTTCTATGTATTCGCAATACATTACATTTGTATATGTTAAGGGTCAGTTGCCACTCCCTGCACCAAGGGCCTATCCGCTGCAGATCTTCCGGCATTTCGCTACAATTTTCTAATGCTGCAACTTCTGTGTATGCTACAGAATCATCCGCGAAAAACCGCATGGAACTTCCGACACTATCTACTACCTCATTTATATATATTGTGAAAAGTAATGGTCCCATAACACTCCCCTGTGGCACGCCAGAGATTATTTTAACGTCTGTAGACGTCTCTCCAGTGATAACAACATGCTGTGTTCTGTTTGTTAAAACTCTTCAATCCAGCCACAGAGCTGGTCTGATATTCCGTGGGCTCTTACTTTACTTATCAGGCGACAGTGCGGAACTGAATCTAACGCCTTCCGGAAGTCGAGAAAAATAGCATCTACCTGGGAGCCTGTATCTAATATTTTCTGGGTCTCATGAACAAATAAAGTGAGTTGGGTCTCACACGATGGATGTTTCCGGAATCCGTGTTGATTCCTACAGAGTAGATTCTGGGTTTCCAAAAACTACATGATACTCGAGCAAAAAACATGTTCTAAAATTCTACAACAGATCGACGTCAGAGATATAGGTCTATAGTTTTGCGCATCTGCTCTACGACCCTTCTTGAAGACTCGGACTACCTGTGCTCTTTTCCAATCATTTGGAGCCTTCCGTTCCCCTAGAGACTTGCGGTACACGGCTGTTAAAAGGGAGGGCAAGTTCTTTCGCGTACTGTGTAGAATCGAATTGGTACCCCGTCAGGTCCAGTGGACTTTCCTCTGTTGAGTGATTCCAGTTGCTTTTCTACTCCTTGGACACTTATTTCGATGTCAGCCATTTTCTCGTTTGTGCTAGGATTTAGAGAAGGAACTGCAGTGCGGTCTTCCTCTATGAAACATCTTTGGAAAAAGGTGTTTAGTGTTTCAGCTTTACGCCTGTCATCCTCTGTTTCAATGCCATCATCACCCCGGAGTGTCTGGACATGCTGTTTCCAACCACTTACTGATTTAACGTGAGACCAGAACTTTCTAGGATATTCTGTCAAGTCGGTACATAGAATTTTACTTTCGAATTCACTGAACGCTTCACGCATAGCCCTCCTTACGCTAACTTTGACATCGTTTAGCTTCTGTTTGTCTGAGAGGTTTTGGCTGCGTTTATACTTGGAGTGAAGCTGTCTTTGCTTTCGCAGTAGTTTCCTAACTTTGTTGTTGAATCACGGTGGGTTTATCCCGTCCCTCACAGTTTTACTCTACACGTACCTGTCTAAAACGCATTTTACGATTGCCTTGAACTTTTTCCATAAATACGCAACATTGTCAGTGTCAGAACAGAAATTTTCGTTTTGATCTGTTAGGTAGACTGAAATCTGCCTTCTATTACCCTTGCTAAACACGTAAGCCTTCCTCCCTCTTTTTATATTCCTATTAACTTCCATATTCAGGGATGTTGCAACAGCCTTATGATCACTGATTCCCTGTTCTGCACATACAGAGTCGAAAAGTTCGGGTCTGTTTGTTATCAGTAGGTCCAAGATGTTATCTCCACGAGTCGGTTCTCTGTTTAATTGCTCGAGGTAATTTTCGGATAGCGCACTCAGTATAATGTCACTCGATGCTCTATCCCTACGACCCATCCTAAACATCTGAGTGTCCCAGTCTATATCTGGTAAATTGAAATCTCTACCTAAGACTATAACTTGCTGAGAAAATTGATGTGAAATGTATTCCAAATTTTCTCTCAGTTGTTCTGCCACTAATGCTGCTGGATCGGGAAGTCGGTAAAAGGAGCCAATTATTAACCTAGCTCGGCTGTTGCGTGTAACCTCCACCCATAATAATTCACAGGAACTATCCACTTCTAATTCACTACAGGATAAACTTCTACTAACAGCGACTAACTCTCCACCACCGGTTGCATGCAATCTATCCTTTCTACCTGTCTGTACCTTTGTAAAAATTTCGGCAGAATTTCTCTCTGATTTCAGCCAGCTTTCTGTACCTATAACGATTTCAGCTTCGGTACTTTCTATCAGCGCTTGAAGTTCCGGTACTTTACCAACGCAGCTTCGACAGTTTACCATTACAATACCGATTGCTGCTTGGTCCCCTCATGTCCTGCTTTGCCCCGAACTCGTTGAGGCTGCCGCCCTTTTTGTACTTGCCCAATGCCATCTAACCTAAAAAACCGCCCAGCCCACGCCACACAACCCCTGCTACCCGTGTAGCCGCTTGTTGCGTGTAGTTGACTCCTGACCTATCCAGCGGAACCCGAAACCCCACCACCCTATGGCTCAAGTCGAGGAATCTGCAGCCCACACGGTCGCAGAACAATCTCAGCCTCTGATTCAGACCCTTTACTCAGCTCTTTACCAAAGGTCAGCAGTCAGTCCTATCGACGATGCTGCAGATGGTGAGCTCTGCTTTCATCCGGCTAGCGAGACTGGCAGTCTTCACCAAATCAGATAGCCAGGGAGGGTTTCCTCCGATCCATAGCGACACACATCATTGGTGCCGACATGAGCGACCTGTGCAACCTGTACCCTTCATGGCATCCGGAAGGACCCTTTCCACATCTGGAATGACCCACCCCGGTATGCACACGGATTGCACATTGGTTTTCTTCGCCTCTCTTGCTGCCATATCCTTAAGGGGCCCCATTACGCGCCTGACGTTGGAGCTCCCAACTACCAGTAAGACCACCCTCTGCGACTGCTCGGATCTTGCAGACTGAGGGGCAACCCCTGGAACAGGACAAGCAGCCACGTCAGGCCGAAGATCAGTATCAGCCAGAGACAACCCCGGACTTGCGCCCTTCTGAGCTCAGCTTGATTCCTGACGTGAAGGTAGCGTTCTCGCTTTCCGCGTCTGGGTTCCGGGGTTCGATTCACGGCGGGGTCAGGGATTTTGTCTGCCTCGTGATGGCTGGGTGTTGTGTGATGTCCTTAGGTTAGTTAGGTTTAAGTAGTTCTAAGTTCTAGGGGACTGATGACGATAGATGTTAAGACCCATAGTGCTCAGAGTCATTTGAACCATTTGTCGAACTTTGGGGTATTCGGTTCGGAGCTGTTATGGAGATACGTCAGACAATAGACCGCTCCATTCGAACTACCTATACAACTGCCGTAGTTAGGGGTATCTTGCTCTTTCAACATCACTGGCGATGGCTTATATACATGAGCTATTCAAAAAATATCCGACCTTTTTTAATTGTTGAAATCAACAATGGTATCAGGGCGCGCATGCGCTCATGTTTTCAGGCATATTTAGCACACATACCTGATTTTCTCCACTACTTTGGAACGCTTGCAAGTGGTACACGTTGGATTTAGTATTCTGAGCAAAATGACGTCTTTACATCACATTTGGCTCCAAGCTTGGCAATTCTCAAGTTGAAACCATCGTGTGTTTGTGGACAAAGTAATGGGTACTGCAGGGCTAAAGGAGTGGTACAACCATTTCAAAGGTAGCCGCTAATCAATGAAGACAGAAGCCAGTTAAGGTACGCCCGCAATATCCGCAAATCAGGTCGTTACTGATCCCGCAATATTGCTGGTGAAGCAGAATGGACGAATCACTATCAGAGAAGTTGCAGTCTAATCTAAAAGCCGTAAAGTCAACTAAATAACTAGGTGTTACAATAACTAACGTCCGCCCGCGGTAGCTGAGTGGTCAGCACGACAGACTGTCAATCCTAAAAGACCGGGTTAGATTCCCGGCTGGGTCGGAGATTTTCTCCGCTCAGGGACTGGGTGTTGTGTTGTACTAATCATCATTTCATCCCCATCGACGCGCAAGTCGCCGAAGTGGCGTCAAATCGAAAGACTTGCACCAGGCGAACGGGCTACCCGATGGGAGGCCCTCGTCACACGCCATTATTATTATACAATAACGAACAACTTAAATTGGAAAGAACACATAGAAAATGTTGCGGTTAAGGCTAACCAAAGACTGCGTTTTATTGGCACGACACTTATAAAACGTAACAGACCTACAAAGGAGACTGCCTACACTACGCTTCTCTGTCCTCTTTTAGAATACTGCTGGAAGATGTGGGATCCTTACAAGATAGGACTTACGGAGTAGATCGAAAAAGTCCAAAGAAAGGCAGCACGTTTTCTATTATCGCGAAATATGAGAGAGTGTGTCACACAAATGATACTGGATTTGGGCTGGACATCATTAAAAGAAAAGCGTTTTTCGTTGCGACAGTATCTTCTCACGAAATTCCAATCACCAACTTTTTCCTCCGAATGCGAAAATATTTTGTTGACACCGACCTACGTAGGTAGAAACGACCACAACGATAAAATAAGGGAAGTCAGAGCTCGTATGGAAAGACACAGGTGATCATTCTTTCCGGGTGCTATGCGAGATTGGAATAATAGAGACTTGTGAAGGTGGTTCGATGAACAATGTGCCATGCACTTAAATGTGACTTGCAGAGTATCCATGTAGATGCAAGTATAGGTGGTCACATTTTTACTATCCCCTGTATGTGCATATCGCTTCACACGACCTTTGTTACCTCAATGTCGATATCGGCATCATTTTCGAAATATGTGAGCTTACTTATATTATCTGTAATGTTAATATACAACAGGAACAATAAGGCTCCCAACACACTTCCCTCTGGCACAAGTGGTTACTTTTACACGTATAGATGAACTCTCCATTTAGAATGAGATGATGTGTCCCCCCTACAAAAATATTTTATTGGCCGTACTTTATACGATGCAGGCAAACGGTCAACTACAATTGTTGTTTACTGTGCGGTAACCTCTAGCGTATCAGAAGCGGTGTAGGAAAATGTTTTCAAATGAGTATACGCACTCGTATTTCGGCAGGTGCACAGTTTTGCCATTTCAATTTTTGCACGTTTTTACAGATACCTTTTCGAAAATTTCGAGCAAAACAAATCGAAATCTTTATTACATCACGAAACAATGAAGAAGCAAATGCGGGTTTGTTCGCAAGCCCGAAGCATTATCTGGTACAAGAATCATTGATTTTAATAAAGTAGCTGTCGATAGGTTTTTTTCGTTGCTAACAAATGTAACTGACAATCACAAACTAATGACTTCTCAAATAACTAATTGTGATGAAACAGGCGTCTCGGTTAATGCTAAAAACCAATCGAACATCGCAGCTTGCAAAGGGAACCGTCCAGTGCGATCGTTAACCTCTGCAGAAAGGGGCGAAACTGCAACCATCCTCATTAGTACGTCAGCAAGCGGAGCTGACATTCCTCCTACGATTATTTTTCCACTAAAGAAGAAGCAGAAAGAATTTGAGTTAGGACTGACAGCAGGAGGTTGCGCTGAGGTCCACAGCACCGCATGGATGGCCACAGAGACATTCTTTGTATGGTTTCCACAATTAGTGGTATTTTCTAAGACATCAAAGCACGTCCCAGTTCTCCTTATATCAGATGGCCACTCAGCTCATACCACGAACAATGACGTTATGGACTACGCGAGGGAGAGTGGCGTTTCTTCACCACCACATTGCTCTCACAGACTTCAGCCGCTTGATGTTTGTTTTATAAATCCTCGTTATAGTGATCAGCTTCGAAAATGGCTGCGAAGCCACGCAGGGAAAGTCGTAACTATCTTTCAAATTTCAACGCTTTTTGGTTCAGCTTTCGTCTGAAGCGCAACAATGAAAACCGCTATTAAAGGTTTCGAAGCTACTGCAATATGGCCCACGGACCCATCCATATTCAAGACGCACACTTCCTATCGGCACACACAACTGACAGCGGACGTGATAGGCCGTCAGATGAAGGGGTTATTATATCTGAACAATTTGAATTGCCTCCAACTAGCACACCAGCTGAAAAAGACGACTCAAACGGGCTGGATAATCAAGGGGACGAGGTTTCAGCGAATTGTTACAATGAACTGCCGCGTAGAATAACAAAGTTATTGGGGCTAATTGTTCTAATCTTGGGTGCTCTTGGATGACAACTGACAACACAACCTCCTCATTTCATATTTCACCTGAGATTCTGATTTTCTTGTCAAAAGTTAACGAAAGCAAGAAAAGAGCGAGACTGAAAAGGGGGAACAACGTTGTTTTAACTGATTCGCCGTACAAAAAAAGAGTTAAAAGTCATTAATGGGAGAAATAGAAAAAAGAACATTGACAAAGAAGAAAGAGCAAACAGAAAACTTTTTGCGAAAGAGAATAAAATTAAGAACTCAAAAACGAGAGAAAGAGCCTGAAGATAAATGGAAGAAAGGAGTAAGAATACTATACTAACGAGAGTGATTATGAGGTAAGTTCTGACTGTCAGTGTGTATATTGTGGTGGGTTATATTCAAAATCAGTTGGAGGTTGGGTCGCTTTTTCCACGTGCAAAAAATGGACACACGATTCTTGTGCAGGAATAGATAGCGAAGATGATGAGTGTCTCCCCATGTGTGAATTTTGTAAACAGCCTCAAGAAAAGGATACGATACATGAAAACTGTAGTTTGACATTAATACTCACTTTAAACTAAAAAAAATACCGAGCAAGCCAATATTTTCTGCATTTCCGATAATTTTATACGTTTTTGTAATCACTTGTATTTACCACCCCATTCTGCCGCGTGCAAATGATATAAATTTGTTTTTGAGTGAGAAAATATTGTTGTTTTATTTTATGGCAATGTTCTTATATTTTTGTGATTAATACATCATAATGTGTTCATATAAAAATTTGTAACTCTCTTATTTATCAATTTTGTACATTTAATCAAAGTTTTCAACTGTGTACCCCATTATACCTTGGATTCCCCAACGTGTCGGATAAGAAAGATAAAAATACAATCACTACTCGTTTCTTCAACGACAATTTAAGCTGTGTTCTGTGGTTCCTCCCAGAGTTCATCACGATATATTCCGAAAAAAATCATAGTTAACGAACGTTATAAATTGCTCTAGAAACGAAGGCAATCCCAGTTAACATTTAATAAGGCCACTGGTATCCTTCGAAATGCAACTAATCAAAGTAATGCAGAACGTCGTGGGTCACAGCGGATGGGTGGAATCGAAATATGACATTTACCCACGATCGCTTCTTTTTGTCAATTTGTGCCATTAATTTCTCTGCTCCCTAATCTGATTTCGTATCTCCCCATCAGCTATTCGATCAAAACTTTTTTAGCATTCTTCTACACCACCACATTTCGGAAGTTTCTAGTCGTCTCCTGTTTGGGGAACCAGGCATGTTAACTGCTGATTCGCAATATATTTATTCCGAAAGGCAAAAGGAACCCCGAAAACAATGAAAATAATTTTGTTTATTGGTGACTGTACCAGTTTGATTTACACTTAGTGCGAATATGAAAGTATTTTATTCCAAATCCTTATTTGAAGGTACTAAAATGTCGGTTTAAATGGCAGCTTGCTATGTAAGACATGCCCACTTGTTTCTCTGTGCCATCTCTTCTTTGAGATGATAAGCCTAGGGACATTTTACCCGTAGTTTTTGAGCTTTCACCTATTGAATACATTTTTTCTTGTCTCGTAGTCAGTTGTTTGCTACAGTAATAACGTTTCTGAACAAAACAAATGCCAAGATCTACCCACAAAGTTTTCGAGAGAAGTTCTAGAAGACTTGCAAGAAATAAAAAAGTAAATATCATGAAACAAATGTTATGTTTTTGTACAGCATTAATACTATTGGAAAGTGAAAGAAACTATGAATTTAAATGAGTGCATGTACGACGTTAAGTGCAATGCAACTTTAAATTTTCCGTAACTTTTCTAACTAAATGTACCTTTCCTCTCAAACCATTTATCCCAGAACCATGGAATTCTAACGGTCAGTTTTCTTACTCGAGGGCATGAAGAGTCGAGGGATATGAAAGGGAAGCAGTGGTTGGGAAGGGAGTGAGACAGGGTTGTAGCCTATCTCCGATGTTATTCAATCTGTTTGCTGAGCAAGCAGTAAAGAAAACAAAAGAAAACTTCGGAGTAGGAATTAAAAACCATGGAGAAGTTGTATTATAATGAACACTATGGTCTTTTTATTTTTGAAATTTGCCTGCAAAACCTCTCTTTCAAAATTTTTCTAAAAATTTCAGTATTAATATATTATTCATGAAAAATTGTTAGCTTGTTGGAAAACAGTGGAAATGCATGTAAGTAATGTTTTGTGTTTTACCGTTAATATAACACAACTTAGAATAAGGATCATATAAATAGATCAGTTAACATGGTGGAGATGGAAGATACGTTCTCCCCGTGAATATTGTGTTTAAAAACAAATGAATATTTTCAAATCAACAGCTCATTTCATGAAGTCATAACTAGAAGTGAATAATCTCCACAAAAATTGGTAAGTTAATTACTTTGGTGCAAGAAAGTCTCCATCATTAAGGAGAACGATGTTTTCAATAACTTGCCGGCAGCCACAAAAAGCTTTACTACTGACAGATTTCAGTTTACGAGGAGCCTAAAGGATTTCTTGCTAACCATCTCTTCCGACACCATTAATGAATTGAATTATTTATTAGAACTAGCGCGCGCGCGCGATTGAGAGAGAGAGTGTGTGTGTGTGTGTGTTAGAGAGAGAGAGAGAGAGAGAGAGAGAGAGAGAGAGAGAGAGAGAGAGAGAGAGAGAGAGGGGGGGGGGGGTCAAATAATACGTGTACAATCAGAAGTGTGACTAAATTTTCATTCCTCGTTCATGATCAGTCCATTTGCGGTCTGTGGATAGTAAATTAGCATATTATTTTCCCATTGAGTATCTCCCCATTATGGATCAATTTCAATGGAAAGTACATATAATCTAATCCTCTTGTCTGCCCCACTTCTGTTGAAGGTTACACATCACACAAATACGTTGTTGTTGTTGTTGTCTTCAGTCCACAGACTGGTTTGATGCAGCTCTCCATGCTACTGTGTCGTCTGGAAGCTTCATCTCCCAGTACCCACTGCAACCTACATCCTTGTGAATCTGCTTAGTGTATTCATCTCCTGGACTCCCTCCTCGATTTTTACCCTCCACGCTGCCCTCCAATATTAAATTGGTGATCCCTTAATGCCTCAGAACGTGTCCTACTATCCGACCCCATCTTCTAGTCAAGTTGTGCCACAAAGTTCTCTTCTCCCGTATCCTATTCAATACCTCCACATTAGTTATGTGATCTACCCATCTAATCTTCAGCATTCTTCTGTAGCACCACATTTCGAAAGCTTCTATTCTCTTCATGTTCAAACTATTTATTGTCCATTATTCACCTCCATACGTGGCTACACTGCATACAAATACTCGGAGAAAAGACTTCCTGATACCTAAAGCTATACTCGATGTTAGCAAATTTTTCTTCTTTAGAAACACTTTTCTTACCATTGACAGTCTACATTTTATATCCTCTCTACTTCGACCGTCATCAGTTATTTTGCTCCCTAAATAGCAAAACTCCTTTACTACTTTAAATGTCTCATTTCCTAATCTAATTCCCTCAGCATCACCCACCTTAATTCGACTACATTCCATTATCCTCGTTTTGCTTTTATTGATGCTGATCTTATATCATCCCTTCAGGACACTTCATTCTGTTCAGCTACTCTTCTAGGTTCTTTGCTGTCTCTGAATTACAAAGTCATCGGCAAACCTCAAGGTTTTAGTTTCTTATCCATGGATTTTAATACCTACTCCGAACTTTTCTTTTGTTTCCTTTACTGCTTGCTCAATAAACAGATTGAATAACACTGGGGATAGTCTACAACCCTGTCTCATTCCCTTCCCAACCACTGCTTCAATTTCATATCCCTTGACTCTTATAACTGCCACCTGCTTTCTGTACAAATTGTAAATTGAATTCGCTCCCTGTATTTTACCCCTGCCACCTTCAGAATTTGAAAGAGAGTATTCCAGTCAACATTGTCAAAAGATTTCTCTAAGTCTACAAATGTTAGAAACGTAGGTTTGCCTTTCCTTAATCTACTTAATAAGGTAAGTCGTAGGGTCAGTATTGCCTCACATGATCCAGTATTTCTACGGAATCCTAACTGGTCTTCCCTGAGGTCGGCTTCTACCATTTTTTCCATTCGTCTGTAAAGAATTTGCGTTAGTATTTTGCAGCTGTGACTTATTAAATTGATAGTTCGCTAATTTTCACATCTGTCAACACCTGCTTTCTTTGAAATTGGAATTATTTCATTCTTCTTGAAGTCTGACGGTATTTCGGCTGTCTCATGCATCTCGCTCATCAGACGGTAACGTTCTGTCAGAGTTGGGTCTCCCAAGGCTGTCAGTAGTTCTAATGGAATGTTGCCTACTACCGGGATCTTGTTTCGATTAAGGTCTTTCAGTGCTCTGTCAAACTCTTCACGCAGTATGTCATCTCCCATTTCATCTTCATCTACATCCTCTTCCATTTCCATTATATTGTCCTGAAGTACACTGCCCTTGTATAGATTCTCTATATACACCTTCCACCTTTCTGCATTCCCTTCTTTGCTGATAACAGGGTTTCCATCTGAGCTCTTGATATGCATACAAGTGAATCTCGTTTCTCTAAAGGTCTCTTTAATTTTCCTGTACGCAGTATCTATCTTACACCTAGTGATATGCGCCTCTACATCCTTACGTTTGTCCTCTAGATATCCCTGCTTAGCCATTTTGCACTTCCTGTCGATCTCATTTTGAGACATTAGTATTTCTTTTTGCCGGCTTAATTTACTGCATTTTTGTATTTTCTCCTTTCATAAATTAAATTCAATATATCTTCTGTTGCCCTCTTTCTCTGCGCATGTCAAGTTCCGTAGGCCCAAATTGAGGAGCAAATCTTCAAGGTCATGGAACGTGTCAGTATCTACATCTACATCCGTACTCCGCAAGCCGCCTAACGGTGTGTGGCGGAGGGTACCCTGAGTACCTCTATCCGTTCTCCCTTCTATTCCAGTCTCGTATTGTACGTGGAAAGAAGGATTCTCGGTATGCTTCTGTGTGGGCTCTAATCTCTCTGATTTTATCCTCGTGGTCTCTTCGCGAAATATAAGTAGGAGGGAGCAATACACTGTTTGACTCTTCGGTGAAGGTATGTTCTCGAAACTTCAACAAAAGCCCATGCAAAGCTACGGAGCGTCTCTCCTGCAGAGTCTTCCACTGTAGGTTATCTATCATCTCCGTAACGCTTTCGCGATTACTAAATGATCCTGCAACGAAGCGCGCTGCTCTCCGTTGGATCTTCTCTATCTCTTCTATCAAACCTATCTGGTGTGGATCCCACACTGCTGAGCAGTATTCAAGCAGTGGGCGAACAAGCGTACTGTAACCTACTTCCTTTGTTGTCGGATTGCATTTCCTTAGGATTCTTCCAATGAATCTCAGTCTGGCATCTGCTTTACCGACGATCAACTTTATATGAACATTCCATTTTAAATCACTCCTAATGCGTACTCCCAGATAATTTATGGAATTAACTGCTTCCAGTTGCTGACCTGCTATTTTGTAGCTAAATGATAAGGGACCTATCTTTCTATACATTCGCATCACATTACACTTGTCTACATTGAGATTCAATTGCCATTCCGTGCACCATGCGTCAGTTCGCTGCAGATCCTCCTGCATATCAGTACAATTTTCCATTGTTGCAACCTCTCGATACACCACAGCATCATCTGCAAAAAGCCTCAGAGACTTTCCGATGTCATCCACCAGGTCATTTATGAATATTGTGAATAGCAACGGTCCTATGACACTCCCCTGCGGCACACCTGAAATCACTCTTACTTCGGAAGACTTCTCTCCATTGAGAATGACATGCTGCGTTCTGTTATCTAGGAACTCCTCGATCCAAGCACACAACTGATCTGATAGTCCGTATGCTCTTACTTTGTTCATTGAACGACTGTGGGGAACTGTGTCAAACGCCTTGCGGAAGTCAAGAAACACGGCATCTACTTGTGAACCCGTGTCTAAGGCCCTCTGAGTCTCGTGGACGAATAGCGCGAGCTGGGTTTCACACGGCCGTCTTTTTCGAAACCCATGCTGATTCCTACAGAGTAGATTTCTAGTCTCCAGAAAAGGCATTATACTCGAACATAATACGTGTTCCAAAATTCTACAACTGATCGACGTTAGAGATATAGGTCTATAGTTCTGCACATCCGTTCGACGTCCCTTCTTGAAAACGGGGATGACCTGTGCCCTTTTCCAATCCTTTGGAACGCTTCGCTCTTCTAGAGACCTACGGTACACCGCTGCAAGAAGGGGGCAAGTTCCTTCGCGTATTCTGTGTAAAATCAAACTGGTATCCCATCAGGACCAGAGGCCTTTCCTCTTTTGAGCGATTTTAATTGTTTCTCTATCCCTCTGTCGTCTATTTCGATATCTACCATTTTGTCAACTGTGCGACTTCAAGAGAAGGAAGCACAGTGCAGTCTTCCTCTGTGAAACAGCTTTGGAAGAAGACATTTAGTATTTCGGCCTTTAGTCTGTCATCCTCTGTTTCAGTACCATTTTGGTCAAAGAGTGTCTGGACATTTTGTTTTGATCCACCTACCGCTTTGACATAGGACCAAAATTTCTTAGGATTTTCTGCCAAGTCAGTACATAGAACTTTACTTTCGAATTCATTGAAAGCCTCTCGCATAGCCCTCCTTACACTACATTTCGCTTCGCGTAATTTTTGTTTGTCTGCAAGGCTTTGGCTATGTTTATGTTTGCTGTGAAGTTCCCTTTGCTTCCGCAGCAGTTTTCTAACTCGGTTGTTGTACCACGGTGGCTCTTTTCCATTTCTTACGATCTTCCTTGGCACATACTCATCTAACGCATATTGTTCGATGGTTTTGAACTTTGTCCACTGACCCTCAACACTATCTGTACTTGAGACAAAACTTTTGTGTTGAGCCGTCAGGTACTCTGTAATCTGCTTTTTGTCACATTTTGCTAAACAGAAAAATCTTATTACCTTTTTAATATTTCTATTTACGGATGAAATCGTCGATGCAGTAACCGCTTTATGATCGCTGATTCCCTGTTCTGCATTAACTGATTCAAATAGTTCGGGTCTGTTTGTCACCAGAAGGTCTAATATATTATCGCCACGAGTCGGTCTCTGTTTAACTGCTCAATGGTAGTATTCAGATAAAGCACTTAAAAATATTTCAATGGATTCTTTGTCCCCTGCCACCCGTTATGAACGTTTGAGTCTCCCAGTCTATATCCAGCAAAATTAAAATCTCCTCCCAGAACTATAACATTTCCCTAAGGGGCTCCATCACTAGCCTAACGTTGGAGCTTCCCAATAACTAATAAACCCCTCCCCCCGTGTGCCTGCTCGGACCTTGCTGAAGGAGCAGCCACATGTCCATTCACAGGCAGAGCGGGCGATGCCACACGGCCAGCCTCCACATTGACCCTCCGCCTCGTGCGCCGCGAACGCCACTGAACCCGCCATCCCCTTGGGGAGGGGGTGGCCCAACCGCGCCCGGTACCCGCGAAGATCTCTCGACAGCAGGGACAGTGGGTGAAGCATCTAATACCTGGGGTGCACCATGCGACGCACCAGACTCCCCACTGCCGCTACACTCCGAGGCAGCAGCCTGAAGACGGCTGACCGCGGCCATCAACACGCTCAGCTGTTCGCGAAGAGTGGCCAGCGTCCGTACACAGCAAGTCACACATCCTATCCATCCTAAGGAATCAATTTACCGAAGAGACTTAATCAACTTTTAAGTAGACTGCTAATTCACTAAAGGCGATTGATTACTGACTAAACTGTGATTGCTAACCACTTCTTGTTGGAAAACAATGAAAATAGCACTACCTGTCTCTGGACTGTATTCAAAACAAACACTAGCACTACTGGACTACAAGGACTCTCTCTGACTGTATTCAAAAACAAACACGAAATCTATGTAACACTATTACTAGCACTCGACAATTAAAGCTTCCTAAAAGCAAAAACAATCTGTCTCGCGTGTGGTAAGAAAAATAGAGTTAATACTTAAATTAAGGTAGCTCGCTGCACAGCAGACGTGAAGCAGCTGGCGGTTAGGGCGACACATGAACTTACAACAAAAAAGTAATAACAGATAGAAATACATGTTCATGAACCTGAGAGAAAATCAGTCCATAAGTTTAAGCAAACGCTATCAGCAGTACAATGAGAATCAGCTTAATTTTTCAATTAACTCCTCGACAGAATAAAAGGAGTGACCCATGAGGAAACACTCCAGTTTCGATTTGAAAGCGCGTGGATTACAGCTAAGATTTTTGAATTCGAGTGGCAGCTTATTGTAAATGGATGCAGCAGTATACTCACACATTTTTGCACAAGAGTTAAGGAAGTCCGATCCAAATGGAGGTTTGATTTCTCCCGAGTATTAACCGAGTGAAAGCTGCTTATTGTTGGAAATAAACTAATATCGGTAACAAGAAACGACAATAAGGAATATACATATTGAGAGGCCAAGGTCAAAATACCCAGACTCCCTGAACAGAAGTCGACAAGAGGTTCGTGAACTCACACCACTTTTTGCCCGAACCTCCAGTTTCTGAGCCAAAAATATCCATCTAGAATGGGAAGAGTTACCCAAAAACATAATACCATACGACATAAGTGAATGGAAATAAGCAAAGTAGACTAATTTACTTGTCGAAGTATCACTCACTTTCGGCACCGTTCCAATAGTGAAAATGGCAGTATTAAGTCTTTGAACAAGATCCTGAACGTGGGCTTTTCCACGACATCTTACTATTTATTTGAACACCTAGGAATGTGAACCGTTCAGTTTCACCAATCATATGCCCATGCTGTGAAATTAAAACGTCAGGTTTTGTTGAATTGTGTGTTAGAAAATGTAAAAACTGAAGCTTACTGTGATTTAACGTTAGTTTATTTTCTACAAGCCATGGACTGAGGTCATGTACTGCACTACTTGAAACGGAGTCAATGTTGCACCCAACATCCTTTACTACCAAGCTAGTGTCATCAGCAAACAGAAATATTTTAGAGTTACCCATAATACTTGAGGGCATATCATTTATATAAATAAGGAACTGGAGCGGCCCCAACACTGATCCCTGAGGAACCCCCTCCCCCTTGACAGTACACCACTCAGATCCCTCATCATACTGTATTACTTTCCCCCATTCCCGTAGATCGTTCCCTAATGATCTTCCTGAAACACTCTACAACTTCTGATTCTGTCAGTTCTTTCAGGTCCCATCTCCTTAAATTCCCACCTTTTTCCAGTTTCTTCAGTTTAATCTACAGTTCATAATCAATATATTGTGATCAGAGTCCACATTTGCCCCTGGAAATGTCTTACAATTTAAAATCTGGTTCCTAAATCTCTGTCTTACCATTATATAATATATATGAAATATTGCAGTATCTCCAGGTCTCTTCCACGTATACAATCTTCTTTCATGATTTTTGAACCAAGTGTTAGCTATGATTAAGTTATGCTCTGGGCAAAAACCTACCAGGCGGCTTCCTCTTTCATTTTTTACCCCCATTCCATATTCACCTACTACGTTTCCTTTTCTTCCATTTCCTACTGTCGAATTCCAGTCACCCATTAATATTAAATTTTCATCTCCCATCACTATCCGAATGATTTCCTTTATCTCATCACACATTTCATCAATTTCTTCATCATCTGCGGACTACTTTTACGGCTTTGGTAGGCGTGGGATTCGTGGCTATCTTGGCCACAACAATGCGTTCACTATGCTGTTTGTAGTAGCTTACCCGCATTCCTATTTTTATTAATCATTAGACCTACTTATGCATTAGCTTCATATTAGCCTTCCTAATACTAAAATCTATATCCGATGTTAACAATGACGCCGGTGGATGGACTATCAGGAAATTACTGACCGTCGAGAAAGTCACAAATATAACCGACAAGCTAATGGGCCCTTCACAGGAAAAGGTTTTTTGCCAGAAAACGGGGAAAATTGAAACCCAGCAAATGAGTAAAAAAATGTATATTCACTGACAAAAAAAATAGTGTACGCACACAACTTACACAACAATAGTCTGGGATTACTCTATTACATAATACAGTTTTTGTGATTGTATCTTGCAGCTTTAGTTATTTTTAATTAAAAGAGGCTTTAAAAGGACAGAAAGAACGTGTTGGACTACGCTACAGATCGTTCTGTTAGCACAGTGTTTACTTTGTAATCACTTTCGTTGACTTCGGCAACTCTCAACAGAAATCTCCAACCTAACCGAGACAATGTGCTACGATACAGCCGAGATCATGACAAGAGAATGGGCTACATCACACTCGAAGTAAATGTATATAGGTAAGGATCTCCATGACCTGTATACGTCTGTTATAAAAAATCTCCAAGCCACTCTCCTCAAATAGACCGCAATCTTCTCTTGACCTTCAACTGTTACTATTTCAGAATTAAAAACCAGATTCAAAGAAAATTTGGCTACAAGGCACAAAACTAGAAAAATAAAAATAATAAAAGTGAGAACGTGAAACATGTTAGCAATAATCATAAACAGGAGATTTACAGAAAATATAATTGAGAAAGGAAATCATTAATATTATCGACCGTTTAGGAACTCTAGGCTACGAAATGGATAAAACCACATATCGAATAAGTGGTGGAAGAGTTAGTGTGTTTTAAGATTAAAACCAAACAAGAATTAGAGAAAAATATATCGAAGCAAGGCCTCTATTACGAAAAATTGCTAAATCTCGAGACAAATTGTGTCCTTCTGTATTAGATGAAATGTTTTGGCCCCTAGTACGGATGAAACAGTATCTGCAGTATCAACAGGAACTTCGGACATGTGTTTCATATTTCATCCAAGCCTGCAGTCTATAAATATTTAAACAAAATACTAAAACAAAATACCACTACAGGGAATTACTTACGAAGTAGTTCTTGGTAAAGAAACACAGGACACAATTACGTATGTAGGCTTAATACGAACTACAACTGTGTTTATAAATCGCTATAGTTGCCTTGGACTAACGACGAGCAAATATCAATATAACCTGTACGCTTTTCAAAGCTGTTATCCATGAAAAAGCCAAACTACGTATCGTGAACAAAATACAATTTAACACCGAAACAATGATATTAGCTGACAATGGGCACAGACTTTAGTCAATGGGCACTGTTGAAAATTTGTGCCAGACCAGGATTAGCACCCGAGTCCCCTGGTTACGAGGGAGAGGCAATGATCACTGTGTCCGAATTACACAGTGGTCAACAGAATATCACGAACTGCCCGAGCATGCCGTTCTTTAGATCCAAATTCTCAATTTCTCCATAGACTGCTAATGCACTGCTCCTTGAACATAATCCTCCTCCCCTTAATTATACAGTACATGGCCAAAAAAACAGACACCGAATATATGCAAACTTGGCCTTACGAACATTGCAGACGTCGTCTATGTAACACACGTCAAACTTCAAAGAATTTACCAATTCGTTGCATTGTTTACTATAGACCACAAATCAAGTAACGTAAAAAAAGCACTGCGTCTATTGAGATCATGATTCAGAGTTAAAAAAAACTAATAAGTCGCCTACATATTACAGGTGCTGCCGAAAGAGGAGAACCATTATTTTCCCACAAAAGGAAATATAGTTAAAATTACGCTTCTATTTCGGTTAGTTTATGCGGTTACTAAAATTTGCAGTGAAAGTTACATAGTGGACTCTACCCTCCCCCCACCAGAAACGTAGTTATCGTGGCTGTTGTGAGACTTTTGTACACAGTTAGAGAAAGTGTGTTAAATGTGGCGCGGACGGAAACGCTAGGCTACGCTACAGGGCAATCTGCTCGCACAACGTTTAGTCGGCATTCATAATCGTTGGCGTAAACAACTCTCAATCAAATTACCACCTTCCAACCTAACTTAGATCTCGGGCTACACTACCAATCGGCCTGTCATCACAACCAAAAATTCATTGAGGGGGGTGGAGGGATTTCCTGTAGCTCTCTCTAATGTATCTCTAGGCAAAACTGCCAGTTTTGTCAGACTCAACAGCAAGATTTACCAATGGTAAACACTTTTGAGACGGCTCGTAATATAGGAATAGTCCTCTTCGTCTTACTTGGCATAAATTGTTCGCTGGCGTCCCAGCAGCTAGCTCCCTCAGTGTCTGCTTCTGCCATCGCACCACGCTAGTCTGCTGTTGTCCTAGCAGACCGAACGCACCGCACATCCGATACCTTCGGAACCACTCACTGGCCAGTTAGCAACTGAGCGGAACACTGTTTACATCGTGAAAGGAAAACTATGCAAAGATGTACACTTAAATGGCACGACTGAGTAGCACACACACAGTAATATCTGAGGAATGTCCTTCGACACGCGCAGAACGAAAGTCTTCTCGCGAACGTACAGCGTCTCTGAAAAAAAATCTCGTGACTATATTCCGGCGTTACGGCCAGGTTCTCATACAAATGAGCAAAAAAGGGTACATTTGAAATTCTTTTTGAGACAATGAAAATACATTCGAAAGATCTGTTTGGGAATTACGAGTGATAATACTATGAGCTTAATTTTAGATTTTCAATAAAAAATGGCGCCCGTAATTATGATTTGATCAAGGGCCTGCGAGACTGGAGTACGCAGAGCGCGTGCAGTGTGGCACCTCATATGTTAC
This sequence comes from Schistocerca gregaria, assembly GCF_023897955.1. NCBI lineage: Eukaryota > Metazoa > Arthropoda > Insecta > Orthoptera > Acrididae > Schistocerca > Schistocerca gregaria. The sequence goes on along the minus strand of NW_026061850.1, from coordinate 6,106,715 downwards.
CTGAATTCAAAAATGGGTAACATCAGTTGATACTACATTATTCCTCTGAAATTGAAAATGGATAACATCAGTCGATAAAACATAAAATTTATGGGAGCGTATACCTAACCGCAATGAAACAACCTTAAATTTAACGATACAGTGCTAATTCGAACTTTGAGTTCGATTTTTGAGGGTTTGTTTCACTCCTTATGCCTACACAAAAATTAGTTAATATTAACAAATGTCATATTATAGCTATAAGTTCCTAAGAAAAGTGTTTACTTTTAGGGGTCAGAGGTAGATGTTAAGAGAACGAACCACTTTTAATTTATGCTGCATGCCGTTCTGAGAAAATAGTTACCCGAAAAAAATGTGTTCAAAGTTTAGGGAAAACATTTAGTTATATTATTACTTCGATTTGCATGAACTGAGTGTTACATATATATTTTTAATGTCGCTGAAAACGAATCTGAAGTCAGATTTTCAATATTCAAAACAGCTAATCCAATACGGAGGGCAACCGATTATGTTTTGACCAATTTTTACCAAAAATGTATTTTCGTTATTTACGTTTAGTCTGCAAGTCAAGGAGTATTTATCAACCCTTCCTCTACCTCTGATTGTTCCTAGACAGCAACTTCCTGTTCTTCTTGGCAGGAAAAGCCGATCTGTCAAAGCTGGATATGCAGCACTCGGCAGCCTGCACTTGATATTCGTCCGTATTTTCGGTGAGTATGTTTGCATGCATTCTGCAGTATGAATCATTTTGAGCACGTGCGACACGGGACGAGTTATCATCTACATCTATATGGATACCCTGCAAAACACATTTAAGTGCCTGGCAAAGGGTTCATCGAATCAGCTACACAACTGATAATTAATTGAAACCCTCAGCTGCCGACAGGTGTTGTTGATATACTTCGATGGGGACAGCTGAAAAGTGTGCCGCTACTGGGACTCGAACCCAGGATCTCCTGCTTACAAGGCAGACGCTCAATCCATCTGAGCTATCGAGGGCACAAATGAACAGCACGACTGCAGGAATTTATCCCTCGCACGCTTCCCGTGAGACTCACACCCCGAACCGCCCACAATCCGATTACGTAATGTACTTAATAGGTATTTGTCCATCCACTCATTACTGGCTCACACTAAGGTGACGATTCCCGTAAGATTTCCGGTAGCCTGTGCGCATTCGCACAGACGAAGGTCAATGGCTGGGTGACGTTTAACCATAGATATGAAGATAGTAACTGTTCTAGAAAGAACAGGCGCCACTGACGACCGTACAGCTCTTCTAGAATACATGATAGACCGGCCGATGTGGCCGAGCGGTTGTAGGCACTTCAGTCGGGAGCCACGCGACCGCTACGGTCGCAGGTTCAAATCCTGCCTCGAGCATGGGTGTGTGTGATGTCCTTAATTTAGTTAGGTTTAAGTCGTTCTAAGTTCTAGGAAACTGATGACCTCAGATGTTAAGTCCCAAAGTGCTCAGAGCCATTTGAACCATCAGTCCCTATGTTTACACACTACTTACAGTAACTTATGCTAAGGACAACACACACACAACCATGCCCGAGGGAGGACTCGAACCTCCAACAGGGGGAGCCGCGCGAACCGTGACAAGGCGTTGGACACATGGCGGGTACCCCGCGCGGCTCATGGCAGCCGTGACACTGCTTCAAACAATGGACTGTAGAAACTTTTGTAAAGCACGGATTAAAAAAAAAACTTTCTGTTCCAAGAGTCTAGACAAGTACACCTTTAAAAAATGCAACTACAAAGAAATTGAATTTTCGAACGTTTTGAATGAGAACCTGTCCTTATGGAACACCGTTGATCAAATGTCACAGGGATTATATACTCAGGTTTCACATGTGGATTAACACTTTCTAATCAATATCCGGAATGAGCAGGGCTTAAAACTTTGAAGAGTTAAATTTCAAGGGCCGTTCTCTTGTATGCAAATAGTTTCACAGTAGAAATTTCTCTAGTTTTATTTATTAATTTATTTATTTATTTTTTGCTGTAGGTAAAGAAGGATAGCATTGTGAGGAGGGGGAAGGGGGGGGGGGGGAGGAATCTCGCCTCTCCCACCTTGGAATTCTCAGTACAGAATTTTTATTCATTACGAGATTCTTAGCCACTTGCAGAAGTGATTTCGAGTGATTCTGCAAAACTTTTCCTTTAGCCAATCGTAGCAACTATAGGATTCCGTTCCTGCTGCATGACATGTCTCGGAACTTAAAGTGACCAACTCATTTGCATAAAGAGCTAGCTTATCATCCGCTTCTTTACTTGCGTAGACCGTTCATGGTCTGCAAAGAATTTTTTTCTTTAATCGTTTTTTTATGTCTTTTATAAACTGCAACACTTTCTAAACTTTCTAAACTTAGCGCCGTTGAAGCATGGTCTTTTACTGAATGATCAAAAAGCAATGCTGACAGCTGGAGTCCAAGGTTTTTGTTAATCAAGCCGTTTGTATTCTTGTGGTGATATCTCCGTACAGTCTTTCATTCCCTAACGCATATTTCTTTATATCTAATTGAGAAGTGAAATACCGGTTTTCATAGATGCAGATTTAAAATATTTTAATATAACGCAATAAATATTTCATTAAAATTTTCATCCCCTTATGCTCGAAGTTCCAAAACCAGAAAAACACGTAGTTTTTAAAAATTGTAACATATTAGCCGAATACGAATTGTCAGATATATTTAGCAATCCTTTCATAATGAACCATTTTCTGAAACATCTCACACCCTTTAGGGGTTGGGTTTTCAAAAACAATTAAACACGTATTCTTCTATTTAGAGCCGAGGAGCCAAATTCAAATCTTCATCCATTTAATTCTAAAAATGCTTTCATAGTGAAATATTTCATAAAACATTACATCCCCTATTTCACTCTATTAGTGAGTTAAATTTCCAAAAGCAACGAAACACATTTTTTTTTACATCCAACCGAGATGTCAAATACCTATTTTCATAGATGTAGCTATAAAAATGCTTCAGTAGTTCTTTAATAATGATTTATTTTCAAAAAATCTTCACTAATTATTTTATCCCCCAATGGAAGAATTTCGGAAAATGCTAAAAACCTGTTTCTTTTTTGTATCTGACTGAGACACCAAATGTCAATTTTCGTAGTTTTGTAGTTATAGCTTCAATAGGGACATAGGGACATATTTAAAAAAAAGACTTTCAACCCATGTTTCACCCCCATAGGAGTGAAATTTCGAACAATCTCTTCTTAAATGATGCTTTCAGCGTAAGATTTACACCTTCATCAAATTTCAAGTCCGTATACTTTGCAGGTTGGGCTGGAAGGCTATGGGTCAGTGAAACCTGTGCCCCTATTGCACCTTCTTGGAGGTTGTAGTTCCAAAAACAGTGAAACACGTAGTTTTCTATAACACAATATTCATAGATTTCGCTTTAAAAACTCTTTCGCACTGAAATACTTTCATAAAACATTACATCCTATATTCCACCCTCTTAATCGTTGAATGTATCAAAAACAGGTTTTAATATATTTCATGAAACATTTCATCCTCTGTGATATGGGGTATGGTAGTGACACACCAAAATCACAATAGTAATCCGTTGTAGTTGCTACATATTTTATTACAATCAAAAGCATTATAAAATCACAAGGCCAGATCAGTTGGACAAATAATAAATAAATTTCGTTAAGTGGAACGAGACCCGTAAAACTTGAAATTTGAATATGACTAGGTATATATACTTAGGTAAAGCTTTACTTAAATAGCACAAATGTCCATAAAATTCATAGCAGAACTCTCACTACTTGCAATCAGGGGAGAAACAGATTAAGCGTAAGAATACAGATATTTAACGTTCGGCTTGCCAACTTTCCTAAACAAAACTGTATAAAAATGACTAAAACAATTAAGGGGGTCCTTTAATTTTGACTAAACGGACCTTCAAATTTACTTACTCAGTTGATTAATCAACAATATTCTTAGAATGATTACAACTAGAACATGACTATATGACAATACCCTTAAAATAAGGTTGCTTCAATATTTCGTGTGAATTGGCGATAGACGCGAGCAGACCAAGGATTCAAATCAATACAAGAGATCCACGAGGCAGAGAATGACATGGAAATATACTCAACATGGCAATGCAATTGAACTTTGGATGCTATAGTTCAGCACCGGAAAGATGGAATCACGCAAAAGTGACAACATAACCCAAGATGTAAAGGAGAGGACATGGCCTCAAATATCTCTCTGCCGCCGTGGTGCTCTGCTCCCAGTATGCTAGCGTCGACCGCTGCCAGTTATCTCTAACACAACACACATCAAGAGCAGACAATTTTCTGAGACATAAACTACACAACCCTATCTGGAGAACAGGTGAGCAATACAACTGGACTGAAACCAATGAGCCTCCATGAGTTACTTGGCCAGTGCCAGCCCTTAAACTTTGATTAATAAGATCGCTAAAAATCATACCGAAGTTAAGATGACGAGACTTATCTCCAGGTTCACCATATTAGTGGCAGAGACAATAAATTGGCGACGCTCTTATCCGTATGTTCGCGGCAGAGTCTGGGGAAGGCAAGGGCCACGTGGAGCCGGATCTGGGGGTCAATTTCCTTCTCTCCGAGACACCCGGCTTCTTCTGCGACTTAGCCGGCAAACAGGAGAGGACCCCGGGTGGGGACCGATTCGGCAGCAGTTGGCGGATGGCGAGGTCTTCGGGGGGTGGGGTTGGGGGGGGGTGGTGTCTTGTGTAAAGGGGAAGACAACCGTGGTGAAGGGAAGGTCTGTATTCCACAGGAACGAGTTAGCATGGCACTCAGATATTTCCACGATTCGGCGGTAGGGGATCATTTGGGGTTCTACAAGACCTTGAACAGAGTTCGGGAACACATGTTTTGGCCCAACCTATATGGCGATGGCATGCGATTTGTTGGCAACTGTGTCCAGTGTAAGCGCGGTAAGCCCGATGTTGGGCCGCACAGAGAACTACTACAGTCGGTTAGCGAGCAGTGTCCTCTGGACCGCGACTCAAAGATCGAAACATCGATCGACGGAAACTGGCGCCAGAAACGCACCAGCTCACTCTATTTCATCCCCTTAGGGGTTGAACTTCCAAAAACACGAAAATACGTATTTTCTTATTTGTAACCTTGAAGTCAAATACCAATTTTCGTAGATATAGCCTTAAAAATACTTCCATAGTCCTTCCATAATTTTTTATCTCAAGATAAAATGTTCACCTACTATTTCACCTCATAGAGGTTAAATTCCCAATAATACTGGAACACATATTTCTTTATTTCTGACCTAGAAACCAGATACAAATTTTCGTCTGCCTAGCTTCAAAATTACCTTAATAGCTACATGTTTCAAAAATCCTTTCATTTCCTGTGTATCCCCCTTAGAGGTGGAATTTCGAAATATGCAGTATAAGCGGTATAAGATCAACAACCTTTCCAAATCTCAAGGTTTATTTTCCTTGGCGGTCTGGACTGTGTGAATTTCATAGTAATGGCCTCCACACAAACACACACACACACGCACACACACACACACACACACACACACACACACCACTAACAATGCCACCACCACCTCCTGGGGAAATTTCTGCAGACGCCCTTGTTCCACTGCAGTCATATTTTGCCGACGACCTACATTTAGCAGCGTGGGAGGGATAGTGTCGTGCAACAGACAGTATACTCAGTAGACAACGAACTGTTCGTTGTGAAATCACGGACATAGGAACCGAGACTGACACAGAAGGTGCTGAAGGTGAAGCACACTAGACTCGTGTCTACCACGGCTTCAAATAGTATCGATTTACTATGAACGGAAGTTCCGAAAAGTGAGCAAGTAATTTTACAGTAAATTCAGTACCGATGGTGAGGATATACAACGAAAAACATTTCTATAATATTTCAGAAATAATGAAACATTCCACTCAAGTCGCGCGGCAGAAAACGCAATGGATATGCTTGCACTTAAGACGGAAGGCCCCACGTGCTTACGCAGGCTTACGACAGATCGCAAAATTCGGCAGTAGGCGTAAGCCAACCTCTTGTGCTGCCATCTGTTATTGATGCCAGGCATCAAGGTCTCAGTAGTTCGACCATCCACTGGAGAGTAGTTGCTTTATAAGTACTCCGTCTTCAGGCCACGAGTGACCTACTGGGACAGCACCATCCGACCGCCGTGTCATCATCTGTGGAGGATGTGAACAGGAGGGGCGGAGATCAGCACACTGTTCTCCCGGTCGTTATGATGGTTTTCTTTGACCGGAGCCGCTACTATTGGGTCGAGTAGCTCCTCGATTGGCATCATGAGGCGGCCTGGATGATCACCCATCCAAGTGCCTTCAACGCCCGACAACGCACTTAACTTCGGTGATCTCACGTGAACCGATGCCACCTCCGCGGCAAGTCCGTTGCTGCAGATATTTTAGAGTAGTTGTTACGTTTCATAATTATCTAGTTTACGGGGAAAATGTAAAAAAGGCGATTGTCACCGAAGCTACAACTAATCTGAATTCCTGGTTAGTTATCAAGTGGTCTTATGTGCAAGCCTGATTTTTCCATCCTTTGCGGTGGGAATGATTCAAACCCGTCATGTTCTTCTTATGAGGTGTTCTATTTATTTTGCACACAATGATCGTTTGTAGTTGTGTTGAGTTACCACCTTGATAAATTTTTGGATGGCGCACGTATCATAACTGAGATCTGCGCTTGCGCTTAATGGCTGAAGGTCAATTAGCGTAATGAGTAGTAGCGAATGTTATAGTAACATGTTTGTAAATTATTTCAGGTAAATTACCTTAGTAGTGTAATATTATCAGTATACCAGTACAGTATGTGGGCCAATTACGTTAGTCATGGAATACTATCCGTATAAGACTATGTCACCTTGATGTCCCGGAATTTGCTTCAATTTTGGAATCCACGAAAGAACTGGAAATTTTCCTTTACACAGCTTTCCATATAATTTCTATTACAGTGATTCAGTCTTGTCTGTCACTCGACTTTTCTGACTGTGAAATAAATTCTATCGCTCATGTGCTTATTACCTCTTCGTGTTTCCATTTGCCGATATTGCGCATAAACACATACATATCTCAACGTTGCTATGTACATTGATGGAACGACACACTTTTCTGTGGAGACACTGCAGTTTAGAGATAGAAAAACCGATCAGTTAAAACGACATGGGTATTTTAGTTCTGAATAACCGATGTCTTTCGGTATTTGTTTGCTCTCGGTTATAACAAGTATCTTTTTATATTTTCCTGATAACCACGTAAAAACAGATATACCAATTAGCCAAATTAGTAGTAAAATTTTTAGTTTTCAAATAAACCTTTTTTAAAAAAGACGAGTAATTTTTATTCGTAAGATTTCCATAGCTCTTAAATACTGCGTTATTACAGAAAAAATGGGAAAAGTGATGTATGCCACTTTAATAACACTGCTGATAGAAACGAGCAACAAGTGAATTGGTCCAACATTGCCGAGACAATACTGTGCCTGTTATACAAGCAGTGCGCGAGAATGGACGCAGTTTCTCGCTGTTGTCGAACGTCAGTTGTAACACAGAATGGCACCATCTGGAAGCCTGGAAGTATTTTACGATATGCAGTACGAGTGAAGCACAATGGTCGATTTGGTCGACTTGCGACATCATACAAGGAAAAAAGTTAAAATTTTACAAATCATTCATAGTTCGGGATAAAATTAGAAAGTGCCTGATCTGCTGCCTGTGTCTACGTTATCTGCTTTTAGCCGTTAACAGAGAAATTAAAACGAAAAAGAGAGTTCTCCTGCCGCAGTTTTCACTCTTTATCGCTGGATTATACGTAATGCCCGCATAGTGCTGTGATAACCGATTTAAATATAATTTTTGAGCAGAGTTCTAAAAACTAAAATCAGTAGGATAATACTGGCAGTTTTCTGTGGTATAGAAGTACTCGCTATATTTTGAGAGAAACAGCGAACAGCGGACAAAGTTTTATTGGACTATTTAATTTAAAGAAATTAGAATTATATTAATACCGTCAGTTGCTCACGGGCGTTGATAAATATCAACGTGGACAAGTGAAAATGTGTGCCACGACCGGGACTCGAACCCGGGATCTCTTGCTAAAATGACAGACGCTCTATGCATCTAGGCCACCGAGGGCACAGTGTATGGTTCGACTGCAGGGACTATCTCGCGCACGCCTCCTGCGAGACTCACATTCTTACCTTGAATGTCCATACACTACAGTCGTAGAGTCCCACTCCAACACACTCATTCCTCGTGGAAGACATGTCCATATCCATATAAGTATATGGTTCTGGCAACACCAGCCATGACCTTCTTCTGTGAAGATGCACAAGTATTCCCCGAACTGTTACGGGACTTGGTAAGAATGTGTTCCACGAGTAATGAATGTGTTGGTGTGGGACACTACGAATGTAGTGCGTGGACATGGAAGGTGAGAATGTGAGTCTCGCGGGAAGCGTGCGCGAGATAGTACCTGCAGTCACACTATCGTCTGTGCCCTCGGTGGCTCAGATGGGCAGAGAGCCTGCCATGTAAGCAGGAGATCCCGGGTTCGAGTCCCAGACAGGCACACATTGTCACCTGTCCCCGTTGATATATATCGACACCCGTGAGCAGCTGACGGTATTAATATAATTCTAATTTCGTTCTGGACGGCTGCAGGTCATCATAAATGTATTTGACGTTTTGATTCCATTTATCAAGAAACTGAGAAAGTAAAAATTTTTATCTTTGTTTGATTTCTACGTTTACAAGAGGAAATAATGTAAATAAAATACTGAAAATCGGTTATTACAAGAACTGGTATTGTGACGGGCTTTAACAATTAGGTTAAAGTGAGGCTGGGAAACTGATAAGAGCCGAAAACCAGTTGTTTGAGCGATAACCGACATTCCCACTGCTGTTGTGAGTGGTAAGATTGACGCGCAAGGACATCTAGAACAGTTTCTCAGAAAGGTTACTGCAACTCTGATGTTCTCAAAATGAACGGGCCAGCCATTGGCGTCCGCGAGGGGGAAGGGGAGGGGGAGGGGAGGAGGTGGGGAGGGGAGGATAGGCAAAAGGGCACTTTCACCCGTCGCCCCTAACCATCCTTGGAATCTGGAGTAAAGAGTTTTTATTCGTTACAGTATACTCATACTCTTCCAGATAAGAATTCTCCACAATACTGCTAAACCTTAGCTTTGACCAGTTGTAGCGCTTATAGAGTTAGGGTCTTGTAGCTTGATGCACCTCGTAACTGACCAGCTGATTTGTACACAGAGTGCCAGTTTCAGAATCATGCACTCCAGCCCCGACGCGCCTTCCCCCCTCCCCACCACTGGAAATATTTCTGCAGACTCCAGTCTGCCACTGTGCATATATTTTGATAACATCCTGGTTTTAATAGCATCGAAGGAACAGCATTGTGGAGTAAAGGGTAGACCTAGCACAGACCACACCATTCACAATGAAACGCATCACTTAGTAGATGGTGAAGTACTTTGAAGCTAGCCAGATAGAAACAGAACCTCCTGGCACTGTATCTAACCCAAATTCTAATCTTACACTAATCTCTTGTATGTACCTACCACGCCCTCAAAGAGCCAACGATTTACTATTATCAAAAGTTCCGAAAAATGAGGAAGAAATTGACCCACACTTTTTTCCGTTGTTCATTATTTCGATTACCCCATAAAGGGAATGGACTTGTAGCCACAGGTTACACAAGCGATAAATGGTTTAAAATACATAAAAAGAGATGACAATAGGAAACGATTTTTAAAAACACAATGATGCGGCTTTTACGATTTTTACAGGAAAAAAAAATGGATGACAAAATAAAGGTTTTTCAAAAATATGCTGGTGGACAATATTGGGGATTTTTTATCTTTATAGATGACTAGCGGAAAAGCTTGGTGTTGACCAGGCATTTATTTACAGCTGTGCGTCCACGTCCGTACTATGCAGCGTCTGGCCTTGTCCTGAGTTTTTATGACGTATCTCCTGAAACATGTGTCGTACAATGATATAATTTTGTAGGTGCATTCAGCGTCATATGCGGATACTGTCTGCAAAATTTATTGCGAATATAGTAGCAAAGAAGTAACAAATTTAAATGTCACGAATGCTGTGATCCCCACACACTTGGGTGCAACCAATGTACACAGGATGCTTGGCTCGATCATTATGGCTACCATCACCGCTGGTCGAAATTGGACCAGCTGTGTCGACGTAGTGAAAATATAAATGTGCATAACATGGTAAATGTCCATTCTTTCCAGCCATCAGACCTGATCTACGATCAAAAATATCATGTAAAAGTGGTAGGGGCAACGGCCTTGCCGCAGTGGATACACCGGTTCCCGTCAGATCACTGAAGTTTAGCACTTTCGGGCGTGGTCGGCACTTGGATGGGTGACCATCCGGGCCGCTATGCGCTGTTTCCATTTTTCGGGTTGCACTCAGCCTTGCGATGCCAATTGAGGAACTACTCGACCGAATAGTAGCGGCTCCAGTCAAAGGAAACTACCACAACGAGTGGGAGAGCCAGCTCCTCCTCCACCCTCAGTGAGAATGACGTGGCGGTCGGATGGTCCTGATTGGCCACTTGTGGCCTGAACACGGAGTGCTTTCTTAAAGGAGTGCTCCCTACATAAAACTGACAGTCTTGACTCAGGGACTGTCCACGGTAAATGCTGCATTGGACCTACGAATACTATTAAAATAACGGTTTGAGTTCTCTTTAGTTGTCCAATCATCTGAAGTGAGTCCTTATTGAAGTAAGCTGAAAAATAGATTTTATGTTAATGGCGGATAAATTTTATGTTAATGGCGGCAAATTAACTTTACCCTAATGACACACAAGGTCAATGCCGTTCCATCACGTAAAGTACTCTCAGATCGAAATGTTTTGCATTACCAAATCTCCAATGTAGATCCATCATACCGCAATTATAATTCTCAAAATAATTTGGAGCTACGTTCAATGCATATTTAAATGCATCTTTCAAAACAATACCAGAATTCTCATTAGATCATCATTATCAGTGCCTAGAGTATTCCAATTATTTCGTCTACCAAAAACCGCGTCTCACTATGGCTTTTTCAGTACGCTGTTTTGTTTTCCACTGCTGACAATAGAAACGATCTGGCAGATGTGACATTGTAGATGTCCAGTATGCGTGTCTTAATGCAAATAAACCGTCTGGAACATTTACCCTTGAACCTCCCTAGAATGGGATTTCATGGAACGTTATTACTTTCCTGTGTCCATTTCTATCACACCAGCTGATCGCCACGACTGGGGAGAGTGAGGAGGGGGTGGGGTGAAAGTTGGCAGCACTTTGAGTGGCAGAAACCTCACGTTTCCGTCATTTCTTTTCATAATGACGTAGTGCCAATTCGTCACATTGGACGCTTTTCTCTCGGAAACGTTTACATTCATCGTCTGGATATCAATGTCGCCTTCTGAGGTATGCAGTCGCACCACTCTGTACGAAATAGGTTCTAAGCTGATGCAGTTGACAAGTAACGTCGAAATATATCGTCACCTCGAAATATATCGACACCTCGAAATAAATCCACACCCAGAAATAAATCGCCAACCCGAAATAAATCGCAACCTCGAAATAAATCGACACTATGAAAAAAATCGAAACTTCGAAATAAATCGACACCTCCAAAAGACAGCTACATCGAAATGATTAGATATCCCGAAATATATCGACATCTAGACGCATTTCAGCTTACCATATAGATCGATATCTCGAATCTCACGGACCTCTCGAGATAAATCGAGGTATAGAAATATATCGATATCTTGAAATATATTGGTACCAAGTAATATAAAGATATCTCTAAAAATACAATATCTAGAAATTTATGGATTACTTGAGATATAGAGGTTTCTTGAAATATATCGATATCTCGAAAGGAATCGATATCTGAAGTACACCGATACATGGAATAATATATCGATAGCTCGAAATAAACAGACAACCCGATTTGTTTCGGTATATCAAACTAAATCGATATCTCGACATAAACGGATACTTCGAAATCAATTGATACCTCGAAATAAATGGATGCCTCAATATAGATAGATATCTCGAAATAAATCGACATCTCGATATAATGAGTGCTTCGACATAAGTCGATATATCGAAATGAATCGATAATGGGAAAGAATGGACGTCTTGAAAAAAATCTGTACCCCTAAGAAAACGATTCTCGAAATAAATAGGTATATCGAAATATATCGCTATCTCGATAAATACCGATATCTAGTGGTCGGATATATGTTTCAAGTTGACTTGACATATCAGTATAGTTCGATATACATCAAAATACGTTGGATTTTCAATATACCGATAGATTTCTAGACCTCGGGGAAAAAATCGCCGATCCGACCTCAGTGCAAAAACGCAGACCTAGGGAAAAAACGCCGACCTCGGGGAAAAACGCAGACCTCGAGGGAAAAACGTCGACCTCGGGGTAAAACGCCGACCTCGTGGGAAAACGCCGACCTTCGGAAAACTGCCGACCTCAGGAAAAATCCAGTTCCATTAATTTACACAGACACTAATGTATGTCACTATTAGGTTCTCAAAATACAACCAAATTCCTGGTATTTATCACCTCACACAAAAAGTGGTCGTGACAGAAAAGTCTCGTTCTTTAGAAAGTTTAGAATGAGATGTTCTAAATATTGCAGTTTATCCATTTACAATAATCTACAAGCACTGCACAATGAGAAGAGACTGTCAACCACAGCACTTTGAAATAGTGGACAGCCAGGAAGACAGAGGTTGCATTGCTGTTTCTAATCCTCTGGTGCTTGAGATTTAGAATCCAGGATTGCCTCGAATGAGAACAGCAATAATGGATGTCCTGCACCAGTGTAGAACTTACTCTGGAACTCCACAGAAAATCACAAGGCACAATTATATCACATCATTCTCAGCAAACTACAGAAGCCTCTAATGGACGTAACAACGTTGTCACCTCCTTCACCAGTGAAAGATCTTAGTAGCTATTGAGTCAAGAGTAGGTGGCCAATTAATAATTTGTTGTTCAAAGCTAACTTCAGTGTATATGGGAATACTCAGTGGACATCTTTAACCATCATATTTTACTGTCTAAGATATGTCAACTTCTCAGACTATAAGTATAAGCAGAGCTTGGTCTTTCCCAATCCGAGATTGTTTAGAATGGGTATCAAGGGAATCAGATCCACTGGGCATTTAGAGCAACCTGCTTTAAACAATATGAGCAGGCAGTAGACACAGACACAGAATTTGGAATTTCTCTGTGAAGTGGTTACCTTCATCGTCTGAAAACTTATGTTGTGTGCTGCGCTATGTGGAGGTACTAATAGCAACACAGTAAAACACAGAAGAAGCTTATAAGTTGATGTAATCAGCCAGTAAGAAGCACTAAACTTTAAGTTTTAGTAATCGATTATTGACTTATTATCCGGCTTTGGTGCCTTGACATTACCGACGACCTTAAGATTTTGCATGAAGAGAGGCCTAAAAGCCACGTTACACGAGAGAATGTGATAAGTGTTCATATGTAGTAAAAACCTAAGAAATAAGCCCGTTTTCGTCATTTGCTATCAAATCGACGTATTGCCAGAGCGTTACATTGGCAGCTTTTCTCTCTGAAACGGTTACATTTTTCGTCTGCAAACTTATGTCGCGTGCTAAGGAATGCTGAGACACTAAAAACAACACAGTAGAACATAGAGGAAGCTTCTAGGTTGATGTAATTAGCCCGTAGGAAACAGTACAATTCAGGTTTTAGTTATCGATTAGTTGGGAGCTCCAATGTTAGGCGCGTAATGGGGCCCCTTAGGGATACGGTGGCTAAGGAGGGGAAGAAATCCAGTGTGCACTTCGTGTGCATTCCGGGAGGAGTCATTCCTGATGTGGAAAGGGTCATTCCGGATGCCATGAAGAGCACAGGGTGCAGCCAGCTGCAGGTGGTGGCACATGTCGGCACTAATGACGTGTGTCGCTTTGGATCAGAGGAAATTCTCTCTGGATTCCAGCGGCTATCTGATTTGGTGAAGGCTGCCGGTCTTTCTTACGAGATGAAGGCAGAGCTGACCATCTGCAGCATCGTTGAGAAAACCGACTGCGGACCTTTGGTGCAGAGCCGGATGGAGGGTCTGAATCAGAGGCTCAGACGGTTTTGCAACCTTATTGGCTGCAGATTCATTGACTTGCGCCATAGGCTGGTGGGGTTGCGGGTTCCGCTGAATAGGTCAGGAGTTCACTACACTCAGCTGGCGGCTACACGGGTAGCGGAGGCTGTGTGGCGTGGACTGGGCGGTTTTTTAGGTTAGAAGGCCTCGGGAAAGTGCGGGATGGGCTGCAATGTCAAAGGGTGCTTGGCAATTACAGGACGTGCTTGGATCAAGGAACAGTCGGAATTATATTTATTTATTTTATTTATTTATTTATTTAACCTGGCAAGATTAGGGCCATCAGGCCCTCTCTTACATCTAACCAGGCATTCTACTTATTTTACAGTCATATGTTTCAGTAGGCATGTTAAACTACATCTAATACAAAAAGTGAGATAAACAATTAGAAAGGTACACCTCGAAAAATACATTATTGAAGAGAAAGATTTAAGATAGGAGTGCTGGCAGCAGGGAGTATGAGGGAGACTCATGGTGAAGCGAGGAGAAGAATAGAGAGACATGATGAAACATAATTAAGGAAAATATAAAGGAAAAGGAGACTGCATGTCTAATAGAGATAGATGAAGAGGAAGGCATCTCAGGAGCAAGATAGGAGACACTAGCTTTGCTATTTGACAGATGAGAGGATTTGCCTTGCACATTAATTTTGTGGAGAATTTTATGCGGATGATAGTAGGAAATGCTTCAACTTCTTCTTAAAAGCAACAGGAGAATGAATTTTCCTCAAGGTAAGGGGCAGTTTGTTCCAGAGGCGGACAGCGGCAACTGAGAAGGAGTTTGCAAAAGTTTTTGTTTTGTGAGTGGGCACAGTTAGGATACCAGATAAGAGTGACCTCGTGTTTCGATTATGATGGTATGACAGGATTTTAATCTCTGAAGCTAGGTACTGGGGTGCTTGCGCGATGAGGAGTCGGTGAAGTAGACATAGAGTGTGGTAGTCACGCAGTTTGTCCGGCCGCAGCCACCCTAGCTCGGAGTATGAAGCACTAACATGATCATATCGGCGAATGTTGCAGGTGTAACGCACACAGGCATTCATGGTTAGCTCTAGCCGTCTTTTGTTTTCACTACTCATGCCTTGTTGAATCACATCACAATAGTGGAGGTTCGGTAGAACGAGTGCTTGCACGAGCTGGCGTTTCAAGTCCTGTGGGAATATGTTCCGAAACTTTTTGAGAGCATAGAGACAAGCAGACGTTTTTCGGCACACTGCGACTGTATTCTCCGCCCAGTTGAGATGCTCGTCCAAAGTTACACCCAAGTTCTTCACTGTTTTCTGATATGGTATTGGAGTACCTTCGAGCAGAATAGGAGGTAGCCGTTCGCGGAAATCTGAACTTATTAATTTCTGATGGGCTATTAAGATTACTTGCGTCTTTTTTGCATTTAATTTAAGCCCCAGGTTTTTCGCCCATGTCACTACTGAAGACAGATCATCATTCATCAGAGCGATTGCAGTGTTTACGTCTTCAGGTCTGACGCTGAGATAGAGCTGGAGGTCGTCGGCATAGAAATGATGTTTACAGGAGGACAAAACCGACGAAATATCGTTGACATATAAAGAAAACAAAAGTGGTCCTAAGACTGATCCTTGTGGCACTCCCGAAGAAACATGTTTCCAGGAAGATTTTTCATTTGCGCAGACAACACATTGCTGTCTGTCTTTTAAGTAGCTTTCAAACCATCTCATTGCACTATCAGAGAAATTAAGCTGTTGCATTTTTCTGAGTAATATGTCAAAGTTAACAGTGTCAAAAGCTTTGCTGAAGTCCAGTAGCGTCAATATTGTTGCCTTTCGATTGTCGATGGCATATTTCAGGTCATCAGTTACTTTAATTAGAGCAGTGTTTGTGCTGTGATGTTTACGGAAACCAGATTGAAATTTGTCATATAGACTGAATTCATGCAAGTGTTCAGTGATTTGGTCATGAACAATATATTCCAGTGCTTTGGAAACAGCAGGCAGTATGCTAATTGGTCGGTAATCACTAGGCAGTTGCGGGTTTTCGACCTTAGGGATGGGTCGAATTATGCTTCTTTTCCATGCAGTGGGGTATATTCCGTTCACGAGGGAAAAATTAAATATGTCAGTTAAGACAGGTACTAATATATCGGCAACATTCTTAATCATGGTTATACCGATACTGTCGTTGCCTATTGCATCAGAAGAGATTCTCATTATTGCTTTTCTTGCCGTATTTGTTGTTACATGTTTTAGATGAAAGGTATCGTTGTTAGTTATCCTGTTTGGGGATTCTTGTGGACGGAAATCATCAGCCGTGCTGGTATTCAGAGGTGCAGAGAAGAATTCATTTAATTCGTTAGCGGACACATGAAAAGTAGTTTCCGATTTTGCCTTTCCGACCCCCAAGCTACGGAGATTCTTCCATAGAGTCGTGGGTGTCAAATCGCTGCATACGAGGGAGCGAGCGTGCCTGATTTTGGCATTGCGAATGCATTGTTTCACTCTGTTCCGTAGCTTTCTATATTCTTCAAAACGTTCGGGTTTCGGATCTGCCTTGAAACGCCTGTGGGCAGCATCCCTATTAGTCATCATTTGACGTAATTCAGCTGTCAGCCATGGAGCAGGAGATTTTCTTACACGGACTGTGCGCACAGGTGCATGTTTGTCATAGAGGGCAGTGAGTTTATCACCAAGTTCATTAATTTTGCCGTCGATTGTAGGTTCTCTGATTATTTGATGCCATGAGATTTCTGAGCAATCGGCTGTTAGAGCGTCAAGGTCAATACGTTTCATGTTCCTACAAGTTATGTAACGCGATTTGATCCTTGGGGGCTGCACAGAGTAGGCCAGGAATATTACATCATGTGCTGAGAGGCCAGGGGCCGATGATTGACCAACATCTCTTACTTTGTCAGTCTGTTTCGTTGCGATCACGTCTATAAGAGTATGACTGTGCGCCGTATGGTGTGTAGGTTGTAATGGAAGAATGTTCATGCTATTGCAACTAAACAATCTTCTTAGGTTTATTGCGGAGGGAGTGTCTCTTAGCAGGTCTATGTTCAAGTCACCCATTACGATGACATGTTCGTATTGACACTGAAGTGAATGTAATTCCGACTGGAAGGAACTCATTGAGCTTATTTTTGGCGGCTTGTACACGACGCCAGTCAAGAATTTCCGACTTTGTATATTTATTTCAATGAACATGAATTCAGCCTCTTTTTCTTCAGCAGGATTTGACGTACATAAGACTTTCGCTTTGAGATCTGTTCGTATATATGCGCCGACCCCGCCACCTCGCTTTTTTGATCTGTCTGCCCTAAGAAATGTGTACCCTGGGAGATGAATAGATGCAGAGGATATGTGTGGTTTCAACCACGTTTCGGATAAGAGGATTACGTGGTAGTTTAGTTGGTGGAAGAGGAGGCTAAGTTCTTCGTAATGCGCAGGTAAAGACTGAATGTTGCAGTGAGCTGCTAAAAGCTCGGACGCGTTCCGCTGAGCAGCCTGGAGTAGGGTGGCAGACTGGTTTGTCCCTTTGTTAGGCACTACCTGCCGCGAGGGGCACTGACCGGTGTTTCCGCCAAGTGACATATTCCAGGGGTGTCCGAGATTTTGCGCGCCCTGTTTGTGACTCCGCGAGAGCCGAAAGAAAAGCGACAGCAAGAGATTTCCTGAGGTTGCGGGAGTATAGAAAATGGATTAGTGGTATTCGGTGCAGGGAGAATATGACCAAAATGGTGACAGCTGTGTGTCACTGAGTATCCTATGTCGTAAGAGGAAAAGTGTAATTAGAGTATTTGAAACAGCTTAGGGTGGAAATAAGGGAAAGAGGAGTGATTTAAGAGGCCGATGCTGCCAGCAGAGAGAAGAAAGCTTAATATTTAATAGAGTATCGTAGGAAGCTAGAATTAAATTGAAATTTGCTAAAGTGATACTGATAGTAATTTTTGTTATGCACAATTTAAACCGAAGAGATGGTTGACTAATGAACTAAAGGAGAGACAAATAATTGCAATAGAACTATTACAGAATGGAAGAGAATAAACTGAGAAAATGAAAAAAGTATTAGCAGTAACTAAAACTAAGCAATGGCTACAGCTAAAGACACAAAAATAGTAAAAAGTTAATACAGTTACAAAAACAATTAGTTGAAGGTACAAATAATTGAAAAGTTAATAAGTTACAAAAACAATTAGTTGAAGGTACAAATAATTAAAAAGTTAATACAATTACAAGACTATATCTGAGTATAGGACTGTTAAAATTTGAAAATGGTGTTAAGTTTGACTTTTGGCTCGAGTAGGTTCACTTAATACTATTTAGTTCTGTCATGTTTGTGACTGTCTTCTTTCCAGCTGCAGTCTTAATGATTACTCTGCCATCCTGAGTCCACACATTCTGAAGACCGAAATGGGATATGGCACTGTTTAAAATCTTTAGCCGCTCGTGTGTCAGATCTTCCCTTATTGTAATCCCTGTCCTTGCTAACTTCTTCTTCTGGGTAAAGATCTCAGCCCTTTTTCGGTACGACACAAATTTAATAATTATTGGACGAGGTTTGGTAGCACCTGGTAGTTTTCGTCCCACCCGGTGGCTCCTGTCAATGTCTGCCTTGGTCACTTCGACGCCTAATTTTTCACGCGCAACCTGTATAAGCAGGTTGTCCGTGTCTTCTTCTTTATTTTCTGCTACTCCAAACAGTCGTAGACTATTTCGCCTTTGGTACTGTTCTAGCTCGTCTGTGGCGGCAGATAGTTTCACTTCCAACTCTCGTGCCTTTTTCTCGTATTCAGACACAGACTTTTTTAGTGCTGTAATTTCGGCAGTATTGGCCTCAACAGTTTCACGCATTTTGGCCAATACTGCTGCCGTTACAGTATCTGATATGGTGCCTGCTATCAGATCGAGATTGTTTTTATCGCGAAGCGCAGCGTTTACCTCAGAGCGAACCAACTCCGCTATACCGGGAGCCGCGGCCGCACCTTCCGCCAGGAGCAGGCCCGCCGCACCTGCTGCTTCCCCGCTGCTGGACGCGCTGCTGTTGATTCTTCTGTTTACCATTTTCTCGCAGATATTGGCGGAGCACAGAAAAAAATATCACTACTGCACAGAACACTGTTGTTTACACGATTTCCACTTGTACTAGACAACACTACCTGCGAGAACACCTTCGAATTCGACTAAATTTCGCGAGCCGAACTTAACACGTGTTACACTGCAGCCGCCATGAGCAACATGTTATAGTTGTAAATTGTTGTAGTTGCGCTGGAAAAGTCCCTGAGCTTCAAGCGCTAATAGAAAGCACAGAAGCTGATATCGTTATAGGTACAGAAAGCTGGCTAAAGCCTGAAATAAGTTCTGCAGAAATTTTTACGAAGTCTCAGACGGTGTTCAGGAAAGATAGATTAGGCAGAATTGGTGGTGGAGTGTTTGTGTCTGTCAGTAGTGGTTTATCTTGTAGTGAAGTCGAAGTAGATACTCCGTGTGAATTGGTGTGGGTGGAGGTTATACTTAAAAGCCGAATTAAGTTAACAATTAGCTCCTTCTACCGACCCCCAGACTCCGATGATACAGTTGCAGAACAGTTCAGAGAAAGTTTGAGTCTCGTAACAAATAAATACCCAACTCATACGGTTATAGTTGGTGGGGATTTCAACCTACCCTCGGTATGTTGGCAAAAATACTTGTTCAAAGCCGGTGGTAGGCAGAAAACGTCTTCCGAGATTGTCCTAAATGCATTCTCCGAAAATTATTTCGAGCAGTTAGTCCACGAACCCACGCGAATTGTAAATGGTTGCGAAAACACACTTGACCTCTTGACCACAAACAATCCAGAGCTGATAGAGAGCATCATGACTGATACAGGGATTAGTGATCACAAGGTCATTGTAGCTAGGCTCAATACCATTTCTTCCAAATCCATCAGAAACAAACGCAAAATAATTTTATTTAAAAAAGCGGATAAAGTGCCACTAGAAGCCTTCCTAAAAGACAATTTCCATTCCTTCCGAACTGACTATGCGAATGTAGACGAGATGTGGCTCAAATTCAAAGACATAGTAGCAACAGCAATTGAGATATTCATACCTCATAAATTGGTAAGAGATGGAACGGATCCCCCGTGGTACACAAAAAAAGTCCGAACGCTGTTGCAGAGGCAACGGAAAAAACATGCGAAGTTCAGAAGAACGCGAAATCCCGAAGATGGGCTAAAATTTACAGACGCGCGAAATTTGGCACGTACTTCGATGCGAGATGCCTTTAATAGGTTCCACAACGAAACATCGTCTCGAAATTTGGTAGAAAATCCGAAGAAATTCTGGTCGTATGTAAAGTAGACAAGCGGCAAGACGCAGTCAATACCTTCGCTGCGCAGTGCCGATGGTACTGTTATCGACGACTGTGCTGCTAAAGCGGAGTTATTGAACGCAGTTTTCCGAAATTCCTTCACCAGGGAAGACGAATGGAATATTCCAGAATTTGAAACACGAACATCTGCTAGTATGAGTTTCTTAGAAGTAGATACCTTAGGGGTTGCGAAGCAACTCAAATCGCTTGATACGGGCAAGTCTTCAGGTCCAGATTGTATACCGATTAGGTTCCTTTCAGATTACGCTGATACTATAGCTCCCTACTTAGCACTCATATACAACCGCTCGCTCACCGATAGATCTATACCTACAGATTGGAAAATTGCGCAGGTCGCACCAGTGTTCAAGAAGGATAGTAGGAGTAATCCATTTAACTACAGACCTATATCATTGACGTCGGTTTGCAGTAGGGTTTTGGAGCATATACTGTATTCAAACATTATGAATCACCTCGAAGGGAACGATCTATTGACACGTAATCAGCATGGCTTCAGAAAACATCGCTCTTGTGCAACGCAGCTAGCTCTTTATTCGCACGAAGTAATGGCCGCTATCGACAGGGGATCTCAAGTTGATTCCGTATTTATAGATTTCCGGAAAGCTTTTGACACCGTTCCCCACAAGCGACTTCTAATCAAGCTGCGGAGCTATGGGGTATCGTGTCAGTTGTGCGACTGGATTCGTGATTTCCTGTCAGGAAGGTCGCAGTTCGTAGTAATAGATGGCAAATCATCGAGTAAAACTAAAGTGATATCAGGTGTTCCCCAGGGAAGCGTCCTGGGACCTCTACTGTTCCTGATCTATATAAATGACCTGGGTGACAATCTGAGCAGTTCTCTTAGACTGTTCGCAGATGATGCTGTAATTTAACGTCTAGTAAGGTCATCCGAAGACCAGTATCAGCTGCAAAGCGATTTAGAAAAGATTGCTGTATGGTTTGTCAGGTGGCAGCTGACGCTAAATAACGGAAAGTGTGAGATGATCCACATGAGTTCCAAAAGAAATCCGTTGGAATTCGATTACTCGATAAATAGTACAATTCTCAAGGCTGTCAATTCAACTAAGTACCTGGATGTTAAAATTACGAACAACTTCAGTTGGAAGGACCACATAGATAATATTGTCGGGAGGGCCAGCCAAAGGTTGCGTTTCATTGGCAGGACACTTAGAAGATGCAAGAAGTCCACTAAAGAGACAGTTTACACTACACTCGTTCGTCCTCTGTTAGAATATTGCTGCGCGGTGTGGGATCCTTACCAGGTGGGATTGACGGAGGACATCGAAAGGGTGCAAAAACGGGCAGCTCGTTTTGTATTATCGCGTTATAGGGGAGAGAGTGTGGCAGATATGATACACGAGTTGGGATGGAAGTCATTACAGCATAGACGTTTTTCGTCATGGCGAGACCTTTTTACGAAATTTCAGTCACCAACTTTCTCTTCCGAATGCGAAAATATTTTGTTGAGCCCAACCTACATAGGTAGGAATGATCATCAAAATAAAATAAGAGAAATCAGAGCTCGAACAGAAAGGTGTAGCTGTTCGTTTTTCCCGCTCGCTGTTCGGGAGTGGAACAGTAGGAGATAGTATGATTGTGGTTTGATGAACCCTCTGAAAAGCACTTAAATGCGAATTGCAGAGTAGTCATGTAGATGTAGATGTAGATGATTTATTAGCCGGCTTTGGTGCCAGTGAAATTACCGACTACCTTAAGATTTGGCATTAAACAAGGTCTGGCAGCCACGTTACACGAGAGAATGTGAAAAGTGTTCATATGTACTAAAAACCAAGGAAATCCGCCCGTTTTCACATCTGCTTTCGAATCCACGTAATGCCAGATCGTCACATTGGCCGTTTCCTCTCTGAAACGGTTACATTTATTGTTTGCATAGCTATGTAGCGTGCTGCGGTTTGCGGAGACACTAAAAGCACCATAGTAAAACACAGAAGAAGCTTTTAATTTGGTGTAATAGCCAGTAAGAAGCAGTACAATTCAAGTTTTAGTTATCGATTATTGAATTTTTAGCCGGCTTTGGTGCCTTGGACATGAGCTAGGACCTTAAGATTTGGCATGAAGGGAGGTCTGGCAGCCACGTTGCACGGGAGAAAGTGAGAAGTTTTTATGTGCAGTAAAAACCTAAGAAATCCGCCCGTTTTCGTCATCTGCTTTCGAATCGACGTAATGCCAGATCGTCACATTGGCCGTTTTCCCTCTGAAACGGTTACATTTATCGTGTGCAAACTTATGTCGGGTGTTGCGGTATGCGGAGACACTAAAAGCACCATAGTAGAACACAGAAGAAGCTTCTAAGTTGATGTAATAGCCAGTAAGCAACTGTACAATTGAAGTATTAGTTATCGATTAGTGAATTTTTAGAAGGCTTTAGTGCATTCGACATGAGCTAGGACCTTACGATTTAGTATGAAGGGAGGTCTATGAGCCATATCGCACGGGAGAATGTGAAAAGTGTTCACATCTAGTAAAAACCTGAGAAATCCGCCCGTTATCGTCATTTGCTATCGAATCGAATTAATGCCAGATCGTCACATTTTCCGCTCTTCTTTCTGAAACGGTTACATTTATCGTGTGCCATGCTATGTCGCTTGCTGCGGTAGTCGGAGACACTAAAAGCACCATAGTAGAACAGAGAAGAAGCTTCTAAGTTGATCTAATAGCCAGTAAGCAGCTGTACAATTCAAGTATTAGTTACCGAGTATTTACTTTTTAGATGGCTTTAATGCACTGGACATGAGCTAGGACCTTACGTTTTAGTAAGAACGTAGATCTAGCTGCCACGTTGCACGGGAGAACGTGAAAAGTGTTCACATCTAGTAAAAACCTGAGAAATCCGCTCGTTTTCGTCATTTGCTATCCAATCGACTTAATTACAGATCGTCACATTGGCCGCTCTTCTCTCTGAAACGATTACATTTATCGTGTGCAAAGCTATGTCGCGTGCTGCAGTATGCGGAGACACTAAAAGCACCATAGTAGAACAGAGAAGAAGCTTCTAAGTTGATGTAATAGCAAGTAAGAAGCAGTACAATTCAAGTTTTAGTTGTCAGTTATAGACTTTTTAGATGGCTTCAGTGCATTGTACATGAGCTAGGACCTTAATATTTAGTATGAAAGGAGGTCTCCGACCGTTATAGTCATTTGCTATCGAATCGACGTAATGCCAGATCGTCACATTTTCCGCTCTTTTTTCTGAAACGGTTACATTTATCGTGTGCAAAGCTATGTCGCGTGCTGCGGTATGCGGAGACACTAAATACACCATAGTAGAACACAGAAGAAGCTTCTAAGTTCATGTAATACCCAGTAAGAAGCAGTACAATTCAAGTATTAGCTTTCGATTATTGACTTTTTAGCCGGCTTTGGTGCCTTGGACTTGAGCTTGGACCTTAAGATTTTGCATGAAAGGAGGACTAGCAGAAGCGTTGCACGGGATAATGTGAAAAGTCTTCTTATGTAGTAAAAACCTGAGATATCAGTCCGTTTTCGTCATTTTTTATCAAATCGACTTTAAGCCAGATCGTTACATTGGCCGCTCTTCTCTCTGAAACGGTTACGTTTATCGTCTCCAAAGAAGTGTCACGTGCTGCGGTATGCGGAGACACTAAAAGCACTATACTAGAACACATAGGAAACTTCCAAGTTGATGTAGTAGCCAGTAACACGTAGTTCAATTCAAGTTTTTGTTATCGATTATTCACTTTTTAGCCGGCTTTGGTGCCTTGGACACGAGCTAGGACCTTAAGATTCTGCATGAAAGGAGGACTAGCAGCCGCGTTGCACGGGAGAATTTGAAAAGTGTTCTTATGTAGTTAAAACCTGAGATATCCGTCCGTTTTCGTCATTTGTTATCAAATCGACTTAAAGCCAGATTGTTACATTGGCCGCTCTTCTCTCTGAAACGGTTACATTTATCGTCTGCAAACTTATGTTGCGTGCTAAGGAATGCGGAGACACTAAAAACAACACAGTAGAACACAGAAGATGCTTCTAGGTTGATGTAATTAGCCCTTAGGAAACAGTACAATTCAGGTTTTAGTTATCGATTATTGATTTATTAGCCGGCTTTGGTGCCAGTGAAATGACCGACTACTGTAAAATTTGGCATTAATCAAGGTCTGATGAGCCACGTTTGCACGAGAGAATGTGAAAAGTGTTCATATGTACTAAAAACCTAAGAAATCCGCCCGTTTTCGTCATTTTTTATCGTATCGACTTAAAGCCAGATCATCACATTGGCCGGTCTTCTCTCTAAAACGGTTACATTCATCGTGTGCAAAGCTATGTCGCGTGCTGCGGAATGCGGAGACACTAAAGCCACGATAGTACAACACAGAAGAAGTTTCTAAGTTGACGTAATAACCAGTAAGAAGCAGTCAAATTCAAGTTTTAGTTATTGATTAATGACTTTTTAGCCGGCATTGGTGCCTTGTACATGCGCTAGAATCTTATCATTTTGCATGAAGGAAGGTCTATCAGCCACATCGCACAGGAGAATGTGGAAAGTGTTCACATCTAGCAAAAACCTGAGAAATTCGCCCGTTTTCGTCATTTGCAATCGAATCGACTTAATGCCAGATCGAATATTGGCAGCTCTTCTCTCTGAAACGGTTACATTTATCGTGTGCAAAGCTATGTCGCGTGCTGCAGTATACGGAGACACTAAAAGCACCAAAATAGAGCACAGAAGAAGTTTCTAAGTTTATGTAATAGCCAGTAAGAAGCAGTACAATTCAAGATTCAGTTGTCGATTACTATCATTTTAGCCTTCTTTGGTACCTTGGACACGAGCAAGGACCTTACGATTTTGCATAAATGGAGGACTAGCAGCTGCGTTGCACGCGAGAATGTGAAAAGTGTTCATACGTAGTAAAAACCTGAGATATCCGTCCGTTTTCGTCATTTGTTATCATATCGACTTAAAGCCAGATAGTTACATTGGCCGCTCTTCTCTCTGAAACGGTTTCATTTATCGCTTGCAAAGCCATGTCGCGTGCTGCGTGCCGCGTTGCTATTGAGATTGTGAAAAGTGTTCATATGTACTAAAAAGATGAGAAATCCGTCCGTTTTCGACATTTGTTATCGAATCGACTTAAAGCCAGATCGTCACATTGGCCGCTCTTCTCTCTGAAACGGTTTTATTTATAGTCTGCAAAGCTATGTCGCGTGCTGAGGTATGCGGAGGCACTAAAAGCACCATAGTAGAACACACGTGAAGTTTCTAAGCTGATGTAGAAGCCAGTAAGAAGAAGTATAATTCAAGTTTTAGTTATCGATTATTGACTTTTTAGCCGGCTTTGTTGCCTTGGGCATGAGCTAGGACCTTAAAATTTTGCATGAAAGGAGGACTAGCAGCCGCGTTGCAAGGAAGAATGTGAAAAGTGTTCTTATGGAGTAAAAACCTGAGATATCGGTCCGGTTTCGTCATTTGTTATCAAATCGACTTGAAGCCAGATTGTTACATTGGCCGTTCTTCTCTCTGAAACCATTAAATTTATTGTCTGCAAAGGTATGTCGCTTGCTGCAGTATACGGAGACACTAAAAGCACCATAGTAGAACACAGAAGTAGCTTCTAAGTTGATGTAATAGCCAGTAAGATGTAGTACAATTCACATTTTAGTTATCGATTATTGACTTTTTAGACGGCTTTGGCGCCTTGGATTTGAACTAGGACCTTAAGTTTTTGCATAATGAAGGACTAGCAGCCGCTTTGCACGGGTAATTTGAAAAGTGTTCATAAGTAGTAAAAACCTGCGAAATCTGTCCGTTTTCGTCATTTGTTATCGTATAGACTTAAAGCCAGATCGTCACATTGGCCGCTCTTCTCTCTGAAACGGTTATATTTATAGTGTGCAAAGCTATGTCGCGTGTTGCGGTATGCGCGATACACTAAAAGCATCATAGCAGAACACAGAAGAAGCTTCAAAGTTGATGTAATAGCAAGTTAGAAATAGTACAATTCAAGTTATAGTTATCGATTATTGACCTTTTACCCTTCTTTGGTGATTTGGACATTAGCTAGGACCTTAAGATTTTGCATAAAGGGATGTCTAGCAGCCACTTTGCACGGGAGTATGTAAAAAGTGTTCATATATATAGTAAAAACCTGAGAAATCCGTCCGTTTTCGTCATTTGTTAACCATTCGACTTAAAGCCAGTTCGTCACATTGGCCGCTCTTCTCTCTGAAACGGTTTCATTTATCGTCTGCAAAGCTATGTCGTGTGCTGCGGTATGGGCTCGACACGTAAAGCACCATAGTAGAACACAGAAGAAGCTTCTAAGTTGACGTAATAGCTAGTAAGAAACAGTACAATTCAAGTTTTAGTTATTGATTATTTACCTTTTACCTTTCTTTGGTGCTTGCTTGATGGGAAGTCTGGCAGCCACGTTGCACGAGAGAATGTGAAAAGTGTTTATATGTAGTAAAAACCTGAGAAATCGGGCCGTTTTCGTTTTTTCTTATCGAATCGAATTAAAGCCAGATCGTCACACTGCCCGCTCTTGCCTCTGAAACGGTTACATTTATCGTCTGCATAGCTATGTCGCGTGCTGCGGCTTGCGGAGACACTAAAAGCACCATAGTAGAACACAGAAGAAGTTTCTAAGTTGAAGTAATAGCCAGTAAGAAGTAGTACAATTCACGTGTTAGTAATCGATTATTGACTTTTTATACGGGTTTGGCGCCTTGGACTTGTGCTAGGACCTTAAGTTTTTGCATGATGAAGGACTAGCAGCCCCTTTGCACGGGTAATTTGAAAAGTTTCCAGAATGAGATTTTCACTCTGCAGCGGAGTGTGCGCTGATATGAAACTTCCTGGCAGATTAAAACTGTGTGCCCGACCGAGACTCGAACTCAGGACCTTTGCCTTTCGCGGGCAAGTGCTCTACCAACTGAGCTACCGAAGCACGACTCACGTCCGGTACTCACAGCTTTACTTCTGCCAGTATCCGTCTCCTACCTTCCAAACTTTACAGAAGCTCTTCTGCGAGCACTTGCCCGCGAAAGGCAAAGGTCCTGAGTTCGAGTCTAGGTCGGGCACACAGTTTTAATCTGCCAGGAAGTTTCATATCAGCGCACACTCCGCTGCAGAGTGAAAATCTCATTCTGGAAACATCCCCCAGGCTGTGGCTAAGCCATGTCTCCGCAGTATCCTTTCTTTCAGGAGTGCTAGTTCTGCCGGTTCGCAGAAGAGCTTCTGTAAAGTTTGGAAGGTAGGAGACGGATACTGGCAGAAGTAAAGCTGTGAGTACCGGACGTGAGTCGTGCTTCGGTAGCTCACTTGGTAGAGCACTTGCCCGCGAAAGGCAAAGGTCCTGAGTTGGAGTCTCGGTCGGGCACACAGTTTTAATCTGCCAGGAAGTTTCAATTTGAAAAGTGTTCATATGTGCTAAAAACCTGAGACATCTGCCATTTTCGCCATTTGTTATCAAATCGATTTAAAGCCAGATCGTTACATTGGCCACTCCTCTCTCTGAAACGGTTTCATTTATCGTCTGCAAAGCTGTGTCGTGTGCTGCGGTATGGGCTAGACACTAAAAGCACCATAGCAGATCACAGAAGAAGCTTCTAAGTTGATGTAATAGCCAGTAAGAAACACTACAATTCAAGTTTTAGTTATCGAATATTGACCTTTTACCCTTCTTTGGTGCCTTGGACATGAGCTAGGACCTTAAGATTTTGCTTGATGGGGAGTCTAGCAGACGCGTTGCACGGGAGAATGTGAAAAGGGTTCATATGTAGTAACAACCTGAGATATCCGTCCGTTTTTGTCATTTGTTATCCAATCGACTTAAACCCAGAACGTCACGTTGGCCGCTCTTCTCTCTGAAACGGTTACATTTATCGTCTACAAAGCTATGACGCGTGATGCGATATGCGGAGGCACTAAAAGCACCATAGTGGAACACAGAAGAAGCTTCTAAGCTGATGTAATAGCTAGTAAGAAGTATTACAATTCACGTATTAGTTATCGATTATTGTCCCTTTAGCCGTCTTTGGTGTCTTGTACATGAGCTAGGACATTAAGATTTTGCATTAAAGGAGGACCAGCAGCCGCGTTGCTCGGGAGAATGTGATAAGTGTTGATAAGTAGTAAAAACCTGAGAAATCCGTCCGTTTTCCTCATCTCTTATCAAATCGTCTTAAAGCCAGAACGTTACATTGGCCGCGATTCTCTTTGTAACGGTTACATTTATCGTCTTCACAGCTATGTCGGGTGCTGTGGTATGCTTAGACAATAAATGCACCATAGTAGAACACAGAAGAAGCTTCTAAGTTGATGTAACAGCCAGTAAGAAATAGTACAATAACGTTTTAGATATCGATTATTCACTTTTTAGCTGGGTTTGGGGCCTTGGACATGAGCTAGGACCTTCAGATTTTGCATCTAAGGAGGACTAGCAGCTGCGTAGCACGGGAGAATGTGAAAAGTGTTCATATATAATAAAAACCTGAGATATCCGTCCGTTTTCGTCATTTGTTATCGAATCGACTTAAAGCCAGATCATCACACTGGCCGCTCTTCTATCTGAAACGGTAACATTTAACGCTTGCAAAGCTATGTCGCGTGCTGCGGTATGCCGAGACACTAACAACACCATAGTAGAACACGGAAGAAGCTTCTAAGTTGATGTAATTGCCAGTAAGAAATAGTACAATAACGTTTTAGATATCGATTATTGACTTTTTAGCTGGCTTTGGGGCCTTGGACATGAGCTAGGGCATTAAGATTTTGCATCAAAGGAGGACTAGCAGCTGCGTTGCACGGGAGAATGTGAAAAGTGTTCATATATAGTAAAAACCTGAGATATCCGACGGTTTTCGTCATTTGTTATCGAATTGACTTAAAGCCAGATCGTCACACTGGCCGCTCTTCTCTCTGAAACGGTTACATTTATCGTCTGCAAAGCTATGTCGAGTGCTGCGGTATGCAGAGATACTAAAAGCACCATAGTAGAACACAGAAGCAGCTTCTAAGTTGATGTAATAGCCAGTAAGAAGTAGTACAATTCAAGTTATAGTTATCGTTTATTGACTATTTAGCCGTCTTTCGTGCCTTGGACATAAGCAGTGACATTAAGATTTGCGCATGAAAGGAGGACTAGCAGCTGCGTTGCACAGGCGAGAATGTGAAAAATGTTGATAAGTAGTAAAAACCTGAGAAATCCGTCCGTTTTCCTCATCTGTTATCAAATCGACTTAAAGCCAGAACGTTAGATTGGCCGCTATTCACTCTGTAACGGTTACATTTATCGTCTGCAAAGCTATGTCGCGTGCTGTGGTATGCGAAGACAATATAGGCACCATAGTAGAATACAGAAGAAGCTTCTAAGTTGATGTAATAGCCAGTAAGAAGTAGGACGATAACGTTTTAGATATCGATTATTGACTTTTTAGCTGGCTTTGGGGCCTTGGACATGAGCTAGGACCTTAAGACTTTGCATCAAAGGAGAACTAGCAGCTGCGTTGCACGGGAGAATGTGAAAAGTGTTCACATGTAGTACAAACCTGAGAAATCCGTCCGTTTTCGTCATTTCTTATCAAATCGACTTAAAGCCAGAACGTTACATTGGCCGCTCTTCTCTCTGAAACGGTACCATTTATCTCCTGCAAAGCTATGTCGCGTGCTGCGGTATGCCGAGACACTAACAGCACCATAGTAGAACACAGAAGAAGCTTCTAAGTTGATGTAATTGCCAGTAAGAAGTAGTACAATAACGTTTTAGATATCGATTATTGACTTTTTAGCTGGCTTTGGAGCCTTGGACATGAGGTAGGACCTTCAGATTTTGCATCTAAGGAGGACTAGCAGCTGCGTTGCACGGGAGAATGTGAAAAGTGTTCATATATAGTAAAAACCTGAGATATCCGTCCGTTTTCGTCATTTGTTATCGAATCGACTTACAGCCAGATCATCACACTGGCCGCTCTTCTCTCTGAAACGGTTACATTTATCGTCTGCAAAGCTATGTCGAGTGCTGCGGTATGCAGAGATACTAAATGCACCATAGTAGAACACAGAAGAAGCTTCTAAGTTGATGTAATAGCCAGTAGGAAGTAGTACAATTCAAGTTTTAGTTATCGATTATTGACTATTTAGCCGTCTTTCGTGCCTTGGACATAAGCTGTGACATTAAGATTTGCGAATGAATGGAGGACTAGCAGCTGCGTTGCACAGGCGAGAATGTGAAAAGTGTTGATAAGTAGTAAAAACCTGAGAAATCCGTCCGTTTTCCTCATCTGTTATCAAATCGACTTAAAGCCAGAACGTTACATTGGCCGCTATTCTCTCTGTAACGGTTACATTTATCGTCTGCAAAGCTATGTCGCGTGCTGTGGTATGCGGAGACAATATAGGCACCATAGTAGAACACAGAAGAAGCTTCTAAGTTGATAACACTGCCAGTAAGAAGTAGTACAATAACGTTTTAGATATCGATTATTGACTTTTTAGCTGGCTTTGGGGCCTTGAACATGAGCTACGGCCTTAAGATTTTGCATCAAAGGAGGACTAGCAGCTGCGTTGCACGGGAGAATGTGAAAAGTGTTCATATGTAGTAAAAACCTGAGAAAACCGTTCGTTTTCGTCATTTCTTATCAAATCGACTTACAGCAAGATCGTCACATTGGTCGCTCTTCTCTCTGAAACTGTTACATTTATCATGTGCAAAGCTATGTCGCGTGCTGCGGTTTGCGGATACTCTAACAGCACCATCGTAGAACACAGATGAAACTTCTAAGTTGATGTAATAGCCAGTAAGAAGTAGTACAATAACGTTTTAATTATCGATTATTGACTTTTTAGCTGGCTTTGGGGTCTTGGACATGAGTTAGAACCTTAAGACTTTGCATCAAAGGAGGACTAGCAGCTGCGTTGCACGGGAGAATGTGATAAGTGTTCATATGTTGTAAAAACCTGAGAAATCCGTCCGTTTTCGTCATTTCTTATCAAATCGACTTAAAGCCAGGACGTCACATTGGTCGCTCTTCTCTCTGAAACGGTTACATTTATCGTCTGCAAAGCTATATCGCGTGCTGCGGTATGCAGAGACACTAACAGTACCATAGTAGAACACTGATGAAACTTCTAAGTTGATGTAATAGGCAGTAAGAAGTATTGCAATAACGTTTCAGATATCGATTATTGACTTCTTAGCTTGCTTTGGGGTCTTGGAAATGAGCTAGGACCTTAAGACTTTGCATCAAAGGAGGACTAGCAGCTGCGTTGCACGGGAGAATGTGAAAAGTGTTCATATGTAGTAAAAACCTGAAAAATCCGTCCGTTTTCGTCATTTCTTATCAAATCAAATTAAAGCCAGAACGTTACATTGGCCGCCCTTCTCTCTGAAACGGTACCATTTATCGCCTGCAAAGCTATGTCGCGTGCCGCGGTATGCCGAGACACTAACAGCACCATAGTAAAACAGAAGAAGCTTCTAAGTTGATGTAATTGCCAGTAAGAAGTAGCACAATAACGTTTTAGATATCGATTATTGACTTTTTAGCTGGCTTTGGGGCCTTGGACATGAGCTAGGGCCTTAAGATTTTGCATCAA
Source organism: Schistocerca gregaria (assembly GCF_023897955.1). NCBI lineage: Eukaryota > Metazoa > Arthropoda > Insecta > Orthoptera > Acrididae > Schistocerca > Schistocerca gregaria. Next base: position 6,074,578 of record NW_026061850.1, on the reverse strand, counting down.
AGGAGGACTAGCAGCTGCGTTGCACGGGAGAATGTGAAAAGAGTTCACATGTAATACAAACCTGAGAAATACGTCCGTTTTCGTCATTTCTTATCAAATCGACTTAAAGCCAGAACGTTACAATGGCCGCTCTTATCTCTGAAACGGTACCATTTATCGCCTGCAAAGCTATGTCTCGTGCTGCGGTATGCCGAGACACTAACAGCACCATAGTAACGCAGAAGAAGCTTCTAAGTTGATGTAATAGCCAGTAAGAAGTAGTACATTAACGTTTTAGATTTCGATTATTGACTTTTTAGCTGGCTTTGGGGCCTTGGACTTGAGCTAGTACCTTAAGATTTTGCATCAATGGAGAACTAGCAGCTGCGTTGCACGGGAGAATGTGAAAAGTGTTCATGTGTAGTAAAAACATGAGAAATCCGTCCGTTTTCGTCATTTCTTATCAAATCGACTTAAAGCCAGATCGTCACATTGGTCGCTCTTCTCTCTGAAACGGTTACATTTATCGTCTGCAAAGCTATGTCGCGTGCTGCGGCATGCGGAGACACTAACAGCACCATAGTAGAACACTGATGAAACTTCTAAGTTGATGTAATAGCCAGTAAGAAGTAGTATAATAACGTTTTAGATATCGATTATTGACTTTTTAGCTGGCATTGGGTTCTTGAACATGAGCTAGGACCTTAAGACCTTTCATCAAAGGAGGACTAGCAGCTGCGTTGCACGGGAGAATGTGAAAAGTGTTCATATGTAGTAAAAACCTGAGAAATTCGTCCGTTTTCGTCATTTCTCATCAAATCGACTTAAAGCCAGATCGTCTCATTGGTCACTCTTCTCTCTGAAACGGTTACATTTATCGTCTGTAAAGCTATGTCACATGCTGCGGTATGCGGAGACACTAACAGTACCATAGTAGAACACAGATGAAACTTCTAAGTTGATGTGATAGAAAGTAAAAAGTAGTACAATAACGTTTTATATATCGATTATTGACTTTTTATTTGGCTTTGGGGCCTTGGACATGACCTAGGACCTTAAGATATTGCATCAAAAAAGGACAAGCAGCTGCGTTGCACGGGAGAATGTGAAAAGTGTTCATATGTGGTAAAAACCTGAGAAATCCGTCCGTTTTCGTCATTTCTCATCAAATCGACTTAAAGCCAGATCGTCTCATTGGTCACTCTTCTCTCTGAAACGGTTACATTTATCGTCTGTAAAGCTATGTCACATGCTGCGGTATGCGGAGACACTAACAGAACCATAGTAGAAAACAGATGAAACTTCTAAGTTGATGTAATTGCAAGTAAGAAGTAGTACAATAACGTTATAGATACCGATTATTGACTTTTTAGCTGGCTTTGGGGTATTGGACATGAGCTAGGACATTAAGATTTTGCATCAATGGAGAACTAGCAGCTGCGTTGCACGGGAGAATGTGAAAAGTGTTCATTCGTAGTAAAAACCTGAGAAATCCGTCAGTTTTCGTCATTTCTTATCAAATCGACTTCAAGGCAGAACGTCACATTGGCCGCTCTTCTCTCTGAAACGGTTACATTTATCGTCTGCAAAGCTGTGTCGCGTGCTGCGGTATGCGGAGACACTAACAGTACCATAGTAGAACACAGATGAAACTTCAAAGTTGATGTGATAGCCAGTAAAAAGTAGTACAAAAACGTTTTATATATCGATTATTGACTTTTTATTTGGCTTTGGGGCCTTGGACATGAGCTAGGACCTTAAGATATTGCATCAAAAAAGGACTAGCAGCTGCTTTGCACGGGAGAATGTGAAAAGTGTTCATATGTAGTAAAAACCTGAGAAATTCGTCCGTTTTCGTCATTTCTCATCAAATCGACTTAAAGCCAGATCGTCTCATTGGTCACTCTTCTCTCTGAAACGGTTACATTTATCGTCTGTAAAGCTATGTCACATGCTGCGGTATGCGGAGACACTAACAGCACCACAGTAGAAAACAGATGAAACTTCTAAGTTGATGTAATTGCCAGTAAGAAGTAGTACAATAACGTTATAGATACCGATTATTGACTTTTTAGCTGGCTTTGAGGTATTGGACATGAGCTAGGACCTTAAGATTTTGCATCAAAGGAGGACTAGCAGCTGCGGTGCACGGGAGAATGTGAAAAGTGTTCATATGTAGTAAAAACCTGAGAAATCCTTCAGTTTTCGTCATTTCTTATCAAATCGACTTAAAGCCAGATCGTCACATTGGTCTCTCTTCTCTCTGAAACTGTTACATTTATCATCTGCAAAGATATGTCGCGTGCTGCGGAATGCGGAGACACTAACAGCACCATAGTAGAACACAGATGAAACTTCTAAGTTGATGTAATTGCCAGTAAGAAGTAGTACAATAACGTTTTAGATATCGATTATTGACTTTTTAGCTGGCTTTGGGGTCTTGGACATGTGCTAGGACCTTAAGACATTGCATCAAAGGAGGACTAGCAGCTGCGTTGCACGGGAGAATGTGAAAAGTGTTCATATGTAGTAAAAACCTGAGAATTCCGTCAGTTTTCGTCATTTCTAATCAAATCGACTTCAAGGCAGAACGTCACATTGGCCGCTCTTCTCTCTGAAACGGTTACATTTATCGTCTACAAAGCTATGTCGCGTGCTGCGGTATGCGGAGACACTAACAGTACCATAGTAGAACACAGATGAAACTTCTAAGTTGATGTGATAGCCAGTAAGTAGTAGTACAATAACGTTATAGATACCGATTATTGACTTTTTAGCTGGCTTTGGGGTATTGGACATGAGCTAGGACCTTAAGATTTTGCATCAAAAGAGAACTAGCAGCTGCGTTGCACGGGAGAATGTGAAAAGTGTTCATATGTAGTAAAAACCTGAGAAATCCGTCAGTTTTCGTCATTTCTCATCAAATCGACTTAAAGCCAGATCGTCTCATTGGTCACTCTTCTCTCTGAAACGGTTACATTTATCGTCTGTAAAGCTATGTCACATGCTGCGGTATGCGGAGACACTAACAGCACCATAGTAGAAAACAGATGAAACTTCTAAGTTGATGTAATTGCCAGTAAGAAGTAGTACAATAACGTTATAGATACCGATTATTGACTTTTTAGCTGGCTTTGGGGTATTGGACATGAGCTAGGACCTTAAGATTTTGCATCAAAAGAGAACTAGCAGCTGCGTTGCACGGGAGAATGTGAAAAATGTTCATATGTAGTAAAAACCTGAGAAATCCGTCAGTTTTCGTCATTTCTTATCAAATCGACTTCAAGGCAGAACGTCACATTGGCCGCTCTTCTCTCTGAAACGGTTACATTTATCGTCTGCAAAGCTGTGTCGCGTGCTGCGGTATGCGGAGACACTAACAGTACCATAGTAGAACACAGATGAAACTTCTAAGTTGATGTGATAGCCAGTAAAAAGTAGTACAATAACGTTTTATATATCGATTATTGACTTTTTATTTGGCTTTGGGGCCTTGGACATGACCTAGGACCTTAAGATATTGCATCAAAAAAGGACTAGCAGCTGCGTTGCACGGGAGAATGTGAAAAGTGTTCATATGTCGTAAAAACCTGAGAAATCCGTCCGTTTTCGTCATTTCTCATCAAATCGACTTAAAGCCAGATCGTCTAATTGGTCACTCTTCTCCCTGAAACGGTTACATTTATCGTCTGTAAAGCTGTCACATGCTGCGGTATGCGGAGACACTAACAGCACCATAGTAGAAAACAGATGAAACTTCTAAGTTGATGAAATTGCCAGTAAGAAGTAGTACAATAACGTTATAGATACCGATTATTGACTTTTCAGCTGGCTTTGGGGTATTGGACATGAGCTAGGACCTTAAGATTTTGCATCAAAAGAGAACTAGCAGCTGCGTTGCACGGGAGAATGTGAAAAGTGTTCATATGTAGTAAAAACCTGAGACATCCGTCCGTTTTCGTCATTTCTTATCAAATCGACTTAAAGCCAGATCGTCACATTGGTCGCTCTTCTCTCTGAAACGGTTACATTTATCGTCTGCAAAGCTATGTCGCGTACTGCGGTATGCATAGACACTAACAGCACCATAGTAGAAAACAGATGAAACTTCTAAGTTGATGTAATAGCCAGTAAGAAGTAGTACAATAACGTTATAGATACCGATTATTGACTTTTTAGCTGGCTTTGGGGTCGTGGACATGAGCTAGGACCTTAAGATTTTGCATCCATAGAGAACTAGCAGCTGCGTTACACGGGAGAATGTGAAAAGTGTTCATGTGTAGTAAAAACCTGAGAAATCCGTCCGTTTTCGTCATTTCTTATCAAATCGACTTAAAGCCAGATCGTCACATTGGTCGCTCTTCTCTCTGAAACGGTTACTTTTATAGTCTGCAAAGCTATGTCGCGTGCTGCGGTATGCGGAGACACTAACAGCACCATAGTAGAACAATGATGAAACTTCTAAGTTGATGTAATAGCCAGTAAAAAGTAGTACAATAACGTTTTAGATATCGATTATTGACTTTTTAGCTGGCATTGGGGTCTTGGACATGAGCTAGGACCTTAAGACTTTGCATCAAAGGAGGACTAGCAGCTGCGTTGCACGGGAGAATGTGAAAAGTGTTCATGTGTAGTAAAAACCTGAGAAATCCGTCCGTTTTTGTCATTTCTGATCAAATCGACTTAAAGCCAGATCGTCACATTGGTCGCTCTTCTCCCTGAAACGGTTACATTTATCGTCTGCAAAGCTATGTCGCGTGCTGCGATATGCGGAGACACTAACAGCACCATAGTAGAACACTGATGAAACTTCTAAGTTGATGTAATAGCCAGTAAGAAGTAGTACAATAACGTTTTAGATATCGATTATTGACTTTTTAGCTGGCTTTGGGGTCTTGGACATGAGCTAGGAACTTAAGACTTTGCATCAAAGGAGGACTAGCAGCTGCGTTGCACGGGAGAATGTGAAAAGTGTTCATATGTAGTAAAAACCTGAGAAATCCGTTCGTTTTGTTCATTTCTTATCAAATCGACTTAAAGCCAGATCGTCACATTGGTCGCTCTTCTGTCTGAAACGGTTACATTTATCGTCTGCAAAGCTATGTCGCGTGCTGCGGTATGCGGAGACACTAACAGCACCATAGTAGAACACAGATGAAACTTCTAAGTTGATGTAATAGGCAGTAAGAAGTAGTACAATGACGATTTAGATATCGATTATTGAATTTTTGCTGGCTTTGGGGCCTTGGACATGAGCTAGGACCTTAAGATTTTGCATCAAAGGAGAACTAGCAGCTGCGTTGCACGGGAGAAAGTGAAAAGTGTTCATATGTAGTAAAAACCTGAGAAATCCGTCCGTTTTCGTCATTTCTTATCAAATCGACTTAAAGCCAGATCGTCATATTGGTCGCTCTTCTCTCTGAAACGGTTACATTTATCGTCTGCAAAGCTATGTCGCGTGCTGCGGTATGCGGAGACACTAACAGCACCATAGTAGAACACTGATGAAACTTCTAAGTTGATGTATTAGCCAGTAAGAAGTAGTACAATAACGTTTTAGATATCGATTATTGACTTTTTAGCTGGCTTTGTGGTCTTAGACATGATCTAGGACCTTAAGACATTGCATCAAAGGAGGGCTAGCAGCTGCGTTGCACGGGAGAATGTGAAAAGTGTTCATGTGTAGTAAAAACCTGAGAAATCCGTCCGTTTTCGTCATTTGTTATCGAATCGACTTAATGTCAGATCGTCTCATTGGCCGCTCATATCTCTGAAACGGTTACATTTATCGTCTGCAAAGCTATGGCCCGTCCTGCGGTATGCGGAGACACTAAAAGCACCATAGTAGAACACAGAAGAAGCTTCTAAGTCGATGTAATAGCCAGTAAGAAGTAGTACAATTCAAGTTTTAGTTATCGATTTTTGACTTTTTAGTCGGCTATGTAATAGCCAGTAAAAAGTAGTACTATTCAAGTTTTGTTATCGATTATTGACGTTTTACCAATCTTAGGTGCTTGGACATGAGCTAGGACTTTAAGATTTGGCATGAAGGGAAGTCCAGTGGCCGCGTTGCAGGGGAGAAAGTGACAAGTGTTCATATGTAGTAAAAATCTGAGAAATTCGTCCGTTTTCGTCATTTGTTATCGAATCGACTTAAATCCAGATCGACACATTGGCCGCTCTTCTCTCTGAAACGATTACATTTATCGTCTGCAAAGCTATGTCCGGTGCTGCGGTATGCGGAGACACTAAAAGCACCATAATACAATACAGATGAACCTTCTAAGTTAATGTAATAGCCAGTAAGAGGTAGTACATTTCAAGTTTTAGTTATAGATTATTGAATTTTTAGCCGGCTTTGGTGCCTTTGACATGAAATAGGACCTTAAGATTTTGCATGAAATTCAGGACTAGCAACCGCGTTGCACAGGGGAATGTGAAAAGTTTTCATATGTAGTAAAAACCTGAAAAATTGTCCGTTTTCGTCACTTGTTATCGTAACGAATTAAAGCCATATCGTCATATTAGCCGCTCTTCTCTCATAAACGGTTGCATTTATCGTCTGCAAAGCTCTGTCGCGTGCTGCGGTATACGGAGACACTAAAAGCAGCATTGCAGAGCACAGATGAAGCATCTAAGTTGATGTAATAGCCAGTAAGAAGTAGTACAATTCAAGTTTTAGTTATCGATTACTGACTTTTTACCATTCTTTGGTGCTTCGACATGAGCTAGGAAATTAAGATTTTGCATGAAGGGAAGACTAGTGGAAGCGTTGCAGGGGGGAATGTGAAAAGTGTTCATATGTAGTAAAAATCTGAGAAATTCTTCCGTTTTCGTCATATGTTATGGAATCGACTTAAAGCCAGATCGTCACATTGGCCGCTCTTCCCTCTGAAACGAATACATTTATCGTCTGCAAAGCTATGTCGCCTGCTACGTTATCCGGAGACACTAAAAGTACCATAGTAGAACACAGATGAAGCTTATAAGTTGATGTAATAGCCAGTAAGAAGTAGTACAATTCAAGTTTTTGTTACCGATTATTGACTTTTTACCCTTCTTTGGTGCTTGGACATGAGCTAGGACCTCAAGATTTTGCATGAAGGGAAGTCTAGTGGCCGCGTTACAGGGGAGAATGTGAAAAGTGTTCATATGTAGCAAAAAACTGAAAAATTTGTCCGTTTTCGTCATTTGTTATCGTATCGAATTAAAGCCATATCGTCAAATTAGCCGCACTTCTCTCATAAACGGTTACATTTATCGTCTGCAAAGCTGTGTCGCGTGCTGCGTTATACGGAGACACTAAAAGCACCATAGTAGAACACAGATAAAGCTTCTAAGTTGATATAATAGCCAGTAAGAAGTAGTACAACTCAAGATTTAGTTATCGATTATTGACTTTTTAGCTGGCTTTTCTGCCTTGGACATGAGCTAGGACTTTATGATTCTGCATGAAAGGAGGACTAGCAGCCGAGTTGCATTGGAGAATGTGAAAAGTGTTCATATGTAGTAAAAACCTGAGAAATCCGTCCGTTTTCGTCATTTGTTATCGAATCGACTTAAAGCCATATCGTCACATTGGCCGCTCTTCTCTCTGAAACGGTTACATTTGTCTTCTGCAAAGCTATGTTGCGTCCTGGGGTATGCGGCGACACTACAAGCACCATAGTAGAACACAGATGAAGCTTCTAAGTTGATGTAAAAGACAGTAAGAAGTCATACAATGCAAGTTTTAGTTATCGATTATTGACTTTTTAGACGGCTTTGGTGCCTTGGATATGGGCTACGTCTATACGATTTTGCAGGAAAGGAGGACTAGCAGCCGCGTTGCACGGGCGAATGTGAAAAGTGTTCATATGTAGTAAAAACCTGAGAAATCCGTCTGTTTTCGCCATTTGTTATCGAATCGACTTAAAGCCACATCGTCACATTGGCCGGTCTTCTCTCTGAAACGGTTGCATTTATCGTCTGCAAAGCTCTGTCGCGTGCTGCGGTATACGGAGACACTAAAAGCACCATAGTAGAACACAGATAAAGCTTCTAAGTTGATATAATAGCCAGTAAGAAGTAGTACAATTCAAGATTTAGTTATCGATTATTGACTTTTTAGCCGGCATTGGTGCCTTTGACATGAGGTAGGACTATACGATTTTGGATGAAAGGAGGACTAGCAGCCGCGTTGCACGAGCGAATGTGAAAAGTGTTCATATGTAGTAAAAACCTGAGAAATCCGTCCGTTTTCGTCATTTGTTATCGAATCGACTTAAAGCCAGATCGATACATTGGGCGCTGTTCTCTCTGAAACGGTTACATTTATCGTCTGCAAAGCAATGTCTCGTGTTGCGGTATCCGGAGATACTAATAGCACCATAGTAGAACACAGATGAAACTTATAAGCTGATGTTATAGCCAGTAAGAAGTAGTACAATTCAGGTTTTAGTTATCGATTATTGACTTTTTAGCAGGCTTTGGTGCCTTGGACATTTGCTAGGACCTTCGGATTTTGCATGAAAGGAGGACTAGCAGCCGCGGTCCTCGGGCGAAAAAGTGTTCATATGTAGTAAGAAACTGAGAAATCCGTCTGTTTTCGTCATTTGTTATCGAATCGACTTAACACCAGATCGTCTTTTGGCCGCTCTTCTCTCTGAAACGGCTACATTTATCGTCTGCAAAGATATGTCGCGTGCTGTGGTATGCAGCGACACTAAAAGCACCATAGAAGAATACAGATCAAACTTCTAAGTTTATGTAATAGCCAGTAAGAAGTAGTAGAATTGAAGTTTTAGCTATCGATTATTGACTTTTTACCCTTCTTTGGCGCTTGGACATGAGTTAGGGCCTTAAGATATTTCATGAAGGGAAGGCTAGTGGCCACGATGCACGGGAGAATGTGAAAAGTGTTCATATGTAGTAAAAATGTGAGAAATTCGTCCGTTTTCGTCATTTGTTATCGAATCGACTGAAATCCAGATCGACACATTTGCCGCTCTTCTCTCTGGAACGATTACATTTATCGTCTGCAAAGCTATGTCGCGTGCTGCGGTATGCGGAGACACTAAAACCATAATAGTAGTACACAGATGAAGCCTCTAAGTTGATGTAATAGCCAGTAAGAAGTAGTAGATTTCAAGTTTTCGTTATCGATTATTACTTTTTAGCCGGCTTTGGTGCAATTGACATGAGCTAGGACCTTAAGATTTTGTATGAAAGGAAGACTAGCAGCCACGTTGCAAGGGACAATGTGAAAAGTGTTGATATGTAGTAAAAACCTGAGAAATCCGTCCGTTTTCGTCATTTGTTATCGAATCGACTTAAATCCAGATCGTCACACTGGCCGGTCTTCTCTCTGAAACGGTTACATTTATCGTCTGCAAAGATATGTCTCGTGTTGCGGAATGCGGAGACACTAAATGCACCATAGTAGAACACAGATGAAGCTTCTACGTTGATGTAATAGCCAGTGAGAAGTCATACAATGCAAGTTTTAGTTGTCGATTACTGACTTTTTAGCCGGCTTTGGTGCCTTGGACATGAGCTACGACTCTACGATTTTGCATGAAAGGAGGACTAGCAGCCGCGTTAACGGGAGAATGTGAAAAGTGTTCATATGTAGTAAAACCTGACAAATCCGTCCGTGTTCGTCAATTGTTATCGAATCGACTTAAAGCCAGATCGTCACAGTGGCCGCTCTTCCCTCTGAAACGGTTGTACTTATCGTCTGCAAAGCTATGTCGCATTTACATTTACCCACAGCAAACCTATGTCGCTGGGTGCGGTATGCGGAGACACTAAAAGCACCATAGTAGAACACAGTAGAAGCTTCTAAGTTGATGTAATATGTAGTAAGAAGTAGTACAATTCAAGTTTTAGTTTTCGATTATTGACTTTTTAGCCGGATTTGGTGCCTTGGGCATGAGCTAGGGCCTTAAGATTTTGCATGAAAGAACGACTAGCAGCCGCATTGCACGGGAATATGTGAAAAGTGTTCATATGTAGTAAAAACCTCAGATATCCGTCCGTGTTCGTCATTTGTTATCGAATCGACTTATAGCGAGATCGTCACATTGCCCGCTCTTCTCACTGAAACGGTTTTATCTGTCGTCTGCAAAGCTATGTCGCTGGGTGCAGTATGCATAGACACTTAAGGCACCATAGTACAACACAGAAGAAGCTTCTAAGTTAATGTAATAGCCCGTAAGAAGTAGTACAATTCAAGTTTTCGTTATCGATTATTCACTTTTTAGCCTGCTTTGATGCTTTGTACATGAGCTAGGACCTTAAGTTTTTGCATGAAAGGAGGACTATTAGCCGCGTTGCACGGGACAATGTAAAAAGTGTTCATATGTAGTAAAAACCTGAGAAATCCGGCCCTTTTCGTCATTTGTTATCGAATCGACTTAAAGCCAGATCGTCACATTGGCAGCTCTTCTCCTGGAAACGATTACAATTATCATCTGCAAAGCTATGTCGCATGCTGCGGTATGCGGAGACACTAAAAGCACCATAGTAGAACACAGATGAAGCTTCTAAGTTGATGTAATAGCCAGTAAGAACTACTGCACTTCAAGTTTTAGTTTTCGATTATTGACCTTTTAGACTTTTTTGGTGCCTTGGACATGAGCTAGGACCTTAAGATTTTGCATGAAAGGAGGACTAGCAGCCGTGTTGCACGGGAGAATGTGAAAAGTATTCATATGTAGTAAATACCTAAGATATTCGCCTGTGTTCGTCATTTGTTATCAAATCGACTTTAAGCCAGATCCTCACATTAGCCGCTCTTCTCTCTGAAACGGTTACATTTATCGTCTGCAAAGCTATGTCGCATGCTGCGGTATGCGGAGACACTAAAAGCACCATAGTAGAACACAGATGAAGCTTCTAAGTTGATGAATAGCCAGTAAGAACTACTGCACTTCAAGTTTTAGTTTTCGATTATTTACCTTTTAGACTTTTTTGGTGCCTTGGACATGAGCTAGGACCTTAAGATTTTGCACGAAAGGACGACTAGCAGCCGCATTGCACGGGACAATGTGAAAAGTGTTCTTATGTAGTAAAAACCTCAGAAGTCCGTCCGTGTTCGTCATTTGTTATCGAATCGACTTATAGCGAGATCGTCACATTGCCCGCTCTTCTCACTGAAACGGTTTTATCTGTCGTCTGCAAAGCTATGTCGCTGGGTGCAGTATGGATAGACACTTAAGGCACCATAGTACAACACAGAAGAAACTTCTAAGTTAATGTAATAGCCCACAAGAAGTTGTACAATTCAAAGTTTTCGTTATCGATTATTCACTTTTTAGCCGGCTTTGGTGAGTTGTACATGAGCTAGGACCTTAAGATTTTGCATGAAAGGAGGACTATTACCCGCGTTGCACGGGAGAATGTAAAAAGTGTTCATATGTAGTAAAAACCTGAGAAATCCGTCTATTTTCGTCATTTGTTATCGAATCGACTTAAAGACACATCGTCACATTTAACGCTCTTCTCTCTGAAACGGTTACATTTATCGTCTGCAAAGCTATGTCACTTATTGCTGTATGCGGTGAGGCTAAAAGCAAACATAATAGAACACAGAAGAAACTTCTAAGTTGAAGTAATAGCCAGTAAGAAGCAGTACAATTCAAGTATTGGTTATCAATTATTGATTTTTAGCCGGCTTTGGTTCCTTGGACATGAGGTGGAATCATAAGATTTTGCATGAAAGGAGGACTAGCAGCCGCGTTGCACGGGAGAATGTGAAAAGGGTTCATATGTATTGAAAACCTGAGAAATCCGTATGTTTTCTTCAATTGTTATCGAAACGACCTAATGCCAGGTCGTTACATTGGCCGCTCTTTCCTCTGAAACCGTTATATTTATCGTCTCCAAAGATAGGTCGCGAGCTATGTAATGCTATACTAGAACACAGATGAAGCTTCTAAGTTGATGTCATAGCCAGTAAGAAGTAGTGCAATTCAAGTATTCGTTATCGATTATTCACTTTTCACCCGGCTTTGGTGCCTTGTACAGCAGCTAGGACATTAAGATTTTGCATGAAAGGAGGACTATCAGCCGCGTTGCACGGGAGAATGTGAAAAGTGTTCATATGTAGTAAAAACCTGAGAAATCCGTCCGTTTTCGTAATTTGTTATCGAATCGACTTAAAGCCAGGACGTACATTGGCCGCTCTTCTCTCTGAAACGGTTATATTTACCGTCTGCAAAGCTATGACGCGTGCTGCGGTATGCGGAGACACTAAAAGCACCATAGTAGAATACAGGAGAAGCTTCTAAGTTGATGTAAGAGCCAGTAAGAAACAGTAAAATTCAAGTTTTAGTTATCGATTATTGACCATTTAATTTTCTTTGGTGCTTTGGAAATGAGCTAGGACTTTACAATTTTGCATGTAGGGAAGTGTAAGAGCCGCTTCGCACGGGATAATGTGAAAAATGTTCATATATACTAAAAACATGAGAAATCCCTCCGTTTTCGTCATTTGTTATCGAATCGACTTAAAGCCAGATAGTCACATTGGGGGTCTTCTCTCTGAATCGGTTATATTTACCGTCCACAAAGCTATGTCGCGTTCTGCGGTATGCGGAGACACTAAAAGCACCATAGTAGAACACTGAACAATCTCCTAAGTTTATGTAATAGCCAGTAAGAAGTAGTACAATTCACGTTTTAGCTATCGATTATTGACTTTTTAGCCGGCTTTGGTGCCTTGGGCATGAGCTAGGACCTTAAGATTTTGTGTGAAAGGAGGACTATCAGCCGCGTTACACGGGTGAATGTGAAAAGTGTTCATATGTAGTGAAAACCTGAGAAATCCGACCTTGTTCGTCAATTCTTATCGAATCGACTTAAAGCCAGGACGTATATTGGCCGCTCTTCCCTCTGAAACGGTATTATTTATCGTCTGCAATGCTATGTCGCTGGGTGCAGTATGCATAGACACTTAAAGCACCATAGTACAACACAGAAGAAGCTTCTAAGTTAATGTAATAGCCCGGAAGAAGTAGTACGATTCAAGTTTTCGTTATCGATTATTCACTTTTTAGCCTGCTTTGTTGCCTTGTACATGAGCTACGACCTTAAGTTTTTGCATGAAAGGAGGACTAGCAGCCGAGTTGCACGGGAGAATGTGAAAAGTGTTCATATGTAGTAAAAACCTGAGAAGTCCGTCCGTTTTCGTCATTGTTATCAAATCGACTTAAAGCCAGATCGTCACATTGGCCGCTCTTCCCTCTGAAACGGTTACATTTACCGTCTGCAAAGCTGTGTCGCGTGCTGCGGTATGCGGAGATACTAAAAGCACCATAGTAGAACACTGAAAAAACTAATAAATTTATGTAATAGCCAGTAAGGTGTAGTGCAATTCACGTTTTAGCTATCGATCATTGACTTTGTAGCCGGCTTTGGTGCCTTGGGCATGAGCTAGGACCTTACGATTTTGCGTGAAAGGAGGACTAGCAGCCGCGTTACTAGGGTGAATGTGAAAAGTGTTCATATGTAGTGAAAACCTGAGAAATCCGTATGTTTTCGTCAATTGTTGTCGAATCGACTTAAAGCCAGATCGTCACATTGGTCGCTCTTCCCTCTGAAACGGTTATATTATTCGTCTGCAATGCTATGTCGCTGGGTGCAGTATGCATAGACACTTAAAGCACCATAGTACAACACAGAAGAAGCTTCTAAGTTAATGTAATAGCCCGTAAGAAGTAGTACAATTCAAGTTTTCGATATCGATTATTCACTATTTAGCCTGCTTTGATGCCTTGTACATGAGCTAGGACCTTAAGTTTTTGCATAAAAGGAGGACTATTAGCCGCGTTGCACGGGACAATGTAAAAAGTGTTCATATGTAGTAAAAACCTGAGAAATCCGGCCCTTTTCGTCATTTGTTATCGAATCGACTTAAAGCCAGATCGTCACATTGGCCGCTCTTCTCCCTGAAACGATTACAATTATCATCTGCAAAGCTATGTCGCACGCTGCGGTATGCGGAGACACTAAAAGCACCATAGTAGAACACAGATGAAGCTTCTAAGTTGATGTAATAGCCAGTAAGAAGTAGTACAATTCAAGTTTTAGGTATCGATTATTGACTTTTTAGCTGGCTTTGGTGATTTGGACATGAGCTAGGACCTTAAGATTCTGCATGAAAGGAGGACAAGCAGCCGAGTTGCATGGGAGAATGTGAAAAGTGTTCATATGTAGTAAATACCTGAGAAATTCGTCCGTTTTCGTCATTTGTTATCGAATCGACTTAAAGCCAGATCGTCACATTGGCCGCTGTTCCCTCTGAAACGGTTGTACTTATCGTTTGCAAAGCTATGTCGCGTGCTGCGGTATGCGGAGACACAAAAGGCACCATAGTGGACACACAGATGAAGCTTCTAAGTTGATGTAATAGCCAGTAAGAAGTAGTACAATTCGAGATTTACGTATCGATTATTGACTTTTTTGCTGGCTTTGGTGCCTTGGACATGAGCTAGGACCTTAAGATTCTGCATGAAAGGAGGACTAGCAGCCGAGTTGTATGGGACAATGTGAAAAGTGTTCATATGTAGTAAAAACCTGAGAAATCCGTCCGTTTTCGTCATTTGTTATCGAATCGACTTGAAGCAAGATCGTCACATTGACCGCTCTTATCTCTGAAACGGTTACATTTATCGTCTGCAAAGCTATGTCGCGTTCTGCGGTATTTGGAGACACTAAAAGCACCATAGTAGAACACAGATGAAGCTTCTAAGTTGATGTAATAGCCAGTAAGAAGTAGTACAATTCAAGTTTTAAGTATCGATTATTGACTTTTTAGCTGGCTTTGGTGATTTGGACATGAGATAGGACCTTAAGATTCTGCATGAAAGGAGGACAAGCAGCCGAGTTGCATGGGAGAATGTGAAAAGTGTTCATATGTAGTAAATACCTGAGAAATTCGTCCGTTTTCGTCATTTGTTATCGAATCGACTTAAAGCCAGATCGTCACATTGGCCGCTGTTCCCTCTGAAACGGTTGTACTTATCGTTTGCAAAGCTATGTCGCGTGCTGCGGTATGCGGAGACACAAAAGGCACCATAGTGGACACACAGATGAAGCTTCTAAGTTGATGTAATAGCCAGTAGGAAGTAGTACAATTCAAGTTTTAGGTATTGATTATTGACTTTTTACCCTTCTTTGGTGCCTTGGACATGAGTTAGGTACTTAAGATTTTGCATGAAAGGAGGACTCGTAGCCGCGATGCGCAGGAGAATGTGAAAAGTGTTCATACGTAGTAAAAACCTGAGAAATCCGTCCGTTTTCGTCATTTGTTATCGAATCGACTTAAAGCCAGATCGTCACATTGGCCGCTCTTCTGTCTGAAACGGTTACATTTATCGTCTGCAAAGCTATGTCGCATGCTGTGGTATGCGGAGACACTAAAAGCACCATAGTGGATCACAGATGAAGCATCTACGTTGATGTAATAGCCATTAAGAAGTAGTACAATTCAAGTTTTAGTTATCGATTATTGACTTTTTAGCTGGCTTTGGTGCCTTTGACATGAGGTAAGACCTTAAGATTCTGCATGAAAGGAGGAGTAGCAGCCGAGTTGCACGGGAGAATGTGAAAAGTGTTCATATGTAGTAAAAACGTGAGAAATCCGTTACTTTTCGTCATTTGTTATCGAATCGACTTAAAGCCAGGTCGACACATTGGCCGCCCTTCTGTCTGAAACGGTTACATTTATCGTCTGCAAAGCTATGTCGCATGGTGCGGTATGCGGAGACACTAAAAGCACCATAGTAGAACACAGATGAAGCTTCTAAGTTGATGTAATAGCCAGTAAGAAGTAGTACAATTCAAGGTTTAGGTATCGATTATTGACTTTTTAGCTGGCTTTGGTGACTTGGACATGAGCTAGGACCTTACGATTCTGCATGAAAGGAGGACTAGCAGCCGAGTTGCAAGGGAGAATGTGAAAAGTGTTCATATGTAGTAAAAACCTGAGAAATCCGTCCGTTTTCGTAATTTGTTATGGAATCGACTTAAAGCCAGATCGCCACATTGGCCGCGATTCTCTCTGAAACGGTTGTACTTATCGTCTGCAAAGCTATGTCGCGTGCTGCGGTATGCGTAGACACTAAAAGCATCATAGTAGAACACAGATGAAGTTTCTAAGTTGATGTAATAGCCAGTAAGATGTAGTACAATTCAAGATTTACCTATCGATTAATGACTTTTTTGCTGGCTTTTGTGCCTTGGACATGAGCTAGGACCTTAAGATTCTGCATGAAAGGAGGAGTAGCAGCCGAGTTGTATGGGACAATGTGAAAAGTGTTCATATGTAGTAAAAACCTGAGAAATCCGTCCGTTTTCGTCATTTGTTATCGAATCGACTTGAAGCAAGATCGTCACATTGGCCGCTCTTCTATCTGAAACGGTTGTACTTGTCGTCTGCAAAGCTATGTCGCGTGCTGCGGTATGCGGAGACACTAAAAGCACCATAGTAGAACACAGATGAAGCTTCTAAGTTGATGTAATAGCCAGTAAGAAGTAGTACACTTCAAGTTTTAGGTATCGATTATTGACTTTTTAGCAGGCTTTGGTGCCTTGGACATGAGCTACGTCCTTAAGATTCTGCATGAAAGGAGGACTAGCAGCCGCGTTGCACGGGAGTATGTGAAAAGTGTTCATATGTAGTAAAAACCTGAGATATCCGTCCATTTTCGTCATTTGTTATCGAATCGACTTATAGCCAGATCGTCACATTGGCCACTCTTCTCTCTGAAACGGTTATACTTATCGTCTGCAAAGCTATGTCGCGTGCTGCGGTATGCGAAGACACTAAAATCACCATAGTGGACACACAGATGAAGCTTCTAAGTTGATGTAATAGCCAGTAAGAAGTAGTACAATTCAAGTTTTAGGTTATGGATTATTGACTTTTTAGCTATCTTTGGTGCCTTGGAAATGAGCTAGGACATTAAGATTCTGCATGAAAGGAGGACTAGCAGCCGCGTTGCATGGGAGTATGTGACAAGTGTTCATATGTAGTAAAAACCTGAGAAATCCGTCCGTTTTCGTCATTTGTTATCGAATAAACTTAAAGCCAGATCTTCACATTGGCCGCTCTTCTCTCTGAAACGGTTGTACTTAACGTCTGCAAAGCTATGTCGCGTGCTGCGGTATGCGGTGACACTAAAAGCACCATAGTAGAACACAGACGAAACTTCTAAGTTGATGTAATAGCCAGTAAGAAGTAGTACAATTCAAGTTTTAGGTATCGTTATTGACTTTTTAGCTGGCTTTGGTGCCTTGGACATGAGCTAGGACCTTAAGATTCTGCATGAAAGGAGGACTAGCAGCCGAGTTGCATGGGAGAATGTGAAAAGTGTTCATATGTAGTAAAAACCTGAGAAATCCGTCCGTTTTCGTAATTTGTTATCGAATCGACTTAAAGCCAGATCGTCACATTGGCCGCTCTTCTCTCTGAAACGGCTGTACTTATCGTCTGCAAAGCTATGTCGCGTGCTGCGGTATGCGTAGACACTAAAAGCACCATAGTAGAACACAGATGAAGCTACTAAGTTGATGCAATAACCAGTAAGAAGTAGTCCAATTCAAGATTTAGGTATTGAATATTGACCTTTTAGCTGGCTTTGGTGCCTTGGACATGACCAAGGACCTTAAGATTCTGCATGAAAGGAGGACTAGCAGCCGAGTTGCACGGGAGAATGTGAAAAGTGTTCATATGTAATAAAAAAAATGAGAAATCCGTCCGGTTTCGTCATTCGTTATCGAATCGACTTAAAGCCAGATCGTCACATTGGCCGCCCTTCTGTCTGAAACGGTTACATTTATCGTCTGCAAAGCTATGTCGCATTGTGCGGCATGCGCAGACACTGAACGCACCATAGTGGATCACAGATGAAGCATCTAAGTTGATGTAATAGCCAGTAAGAAGTAGTACAATTCAAGTTTTAGGTATCGATTATTGACTTATTTGCTGGCTTTGGTGCCTTGGACATGAGCTAGGACCTTAAGATTCTGCATTAAAGGAGGAGTAGCAGCCGCGTTGCACGGGAGAATGTGAAAAGTGTTTATACGTAGTAGAAACCTGAGAAATCCGTCCGTTTTCGTCATTTGTTATCGAATCGACTTATAGCCAGATCGTCACATTGGCCGCTCTTCTCTCTGAAACGGTTACATTTATCGTCTGCAAAGCTATGTCGCGTTCTGCGGTATTTGGAGACACTAAAAGCACCATAGTAGAACACAGATGAAGCTTCTAAGTTGATGTAATAGCCAGTAAGAAGTAGTACAATTCAAGTTTTAGGTATCGATTATTGACTTTTTAGCTGGCTTTGGTGATTTGGACATGAGCTAGGACCTTAAGATTCTGCATGAAAGGAGGACAAGCAGCCGAGTTGCATGGGAGAATGTGAAAAGTGTTCATATGTAGTAAATACCTGAGAAATTCGTCCGTTTTCGTCATTTGTTATCGAATCGACTTAAAGCCAGATCGTCACATTGGCCGCTGTTCCCTCTGAAACGGTTGTACTTATCGTTTGCAAAGCTATGTCGCGTGCTGCGGTATGCGGAGACATAAAAGGCACCATAGTGGACACACAGATGAAGCTTCTAAGTTGATGTAATAGCCAGTAAGAAGTAGTACAATTCAAGATTTACGTATCGATTATTGACTTTTTTGCTGGCTTTGGTGCCTTGGACATGAGCTAGGACCTTAAGATTCTGCATGAAAGGAGGACTAGCAGCCGAGTTGTATGGGACAATGTGAAAAGTGTTCATATGTAGTAAAAACCTGAGAAATCCGTCCGTTTTCGTCATTTGTTATCGAATCGACTTGAAGCAAGATCGTCACATTGGCCGCACTTCTCTCTGAAACGGTTGTACTTATCGTCTGCAAAGCTATGTCGCGTGCTGCGGTATGCGGAGACACTAAAAGCACCATACTGGATCACAGATGAAGCATCTACGTTGATGTAATAGCCAGTAGGAAGTAGTACAATTCAAGTTTTAGGTATTGATTATTGACTTTTTACCCTTCTTTGGTGCCTTGCACATGAGTTAGGTACTTAAGATTTTGCATGAAAGGAGGACTAGTAGCCGCGATGCGCAGGAGAATGTGAAAAGTGTTCATACGTAGTAAAAACCTGAGAAATCCGTCCGTTTTCGTCATTTGTTATCGAATCGACTTAAAGCCAGATCGTCACATTGGCAGCTCTTCTGTCTGAAACGGTTACATTTATCGTCTGCAAAGCTATGTCGCATGCTGCGGTATGCGGAGACACTAAAAGCACCATAGTGGATCACAGATGAAGCATCTACGTTGATGTAATAGCCATTAAGAAGTAGTACAATTCAAGTTTTAAGTATCGATTATTGACTTTTTAGCTGGCTTTGGTGCCTTGGACATGAGCTAGGACCTTAAGATTCTGCATGAAAGGAGGAGTAGCAGCCGAGTTGTACGGGAGAATGTGAAAAGTGTTCACACGTTGTAAAAACCTGAGGAACCCGTCCATTTTCGTCATTTGTTATCGAATCGACTTAAAGCCAGATCGTCACATTGGCCGATCTTCTCTCTGAAACGGTTGTACTTATCGTCTGCAAAGCTATGTCGCGTGCTGCGGTATACGGAGACACTAAAAGCACCATAGTAGAACACAGATGAAGCTTCCTAGTTGATGTAATAGCCAGTAAGAAGTAGTACAATTCAAGTTTTAGTTATCGATTATTGACTTTTTAGCTGGCTTTGGTGCCTTGGACATGAGGTAAGACCTTAAGATTCTGCATGAAAGGACGACTAGCAGCCGAGTTGCACGGGAGAATGTGAAAAGTGTTCATATGTAGTAAAAACGTGAGAAATCCGTTACTTTTCGTCATTTGTTATCGAATCGACTTAAAGCCAGATCGACACATTGGCCGCCCTTCTGTCTGAAACGGTTACATTTATCGTCTGCAAAGCTATGTCGCATGGTGCGGTATGCGGAGACACTAAAAGCACCATAGTAGAACACAGATGAAGCTTCTAAGTTGATGTAATAGCCAGTAAGAAGTAGTACAATTCAAGGTTTAGGTATCGATTATTGACTTTTTAGCTGGCTTTGGTGACTTGGACATGAGCTAGGACCTTACGATTCTGCATGAAAGGAAGACTAGCAGCCGAGTTGCAAGGGAGAATGTGAAAAGTGTTCATATGTAGTAAAAACCTGAGAAATCCGTCCGTTTTTGTAATTTGTTATGGAATCGACTTAAAGCCAGATCGCCACATTGGCCGCGATTCTCTCTGAAACGGTTGTACTTAACGTCTGCAAAGCTATGTCGCGTGCTGCGGTATGCGTAGACACTAAAAGCATCATAGTAGAACACAGATGAAGCTTCTAAGTTGATGTAATAGCCAGTAAGAAGTAGTACAATTCAAGATTTACCTATCGATTAATGACTTTTTTGCTGGCTTTTGTGCCTTGGACATGAGCTAGGACCTTAAGATTCTGCATGAAATGAGGAGTAGCAGCCGAGTTGTATGGGACAATGTGAAAAGTGTTCATATGTAGTAAAAACCTGAGAAATCCGTCCGTTTTCGTCATTTGTTATCGAATCGACTTATAGCCAGATCGTCACATTGGCCACTCTTCTCTCTGAAACGGTTATACTTATCGTCTGCAAAGCTATGTCGCGTTCTGCGGTATGCGAAGACACTAAAATCACCATAGTGGACACACAGATGAAGCTTCTAAGTTGATGTAATAGCCAGTAAGAAGTAGTACAATTCAAGTTTTAGGTTATGGATTATTGACTTTTTAGCTATCTTTGGTGCCTTGGAAATGAGCTAGGACATTAAGATTCTGCATGAAAGGAGGACTAGCAGCCGCGTTGCATGGGAGTATGTGACAAGTGTTCATATGTAGTAAAAACCTGAGAAATCCGTCCGTTTTCGTCATTTGTTATCGAATAAACTTAAAGCCAGATCTTCACATTGGCCGCTCTTCTCTCTGAAACGGTTGTACTTAACGTCTGCAAAGCTATGTCGCGTGCTGCGGTATGCGGTGACACTAAAAGCACCATAGTAGAACACAGACGAAACTTCTAAGTTGATGTAATAGCCAGTAAGAAGTAGTACAATTCAAGTTTTAGGTATCGTTATTGACTTTTTAGCTGGCTTTGGTGCCTTGGACATGAGCTAGGACCTTAAGATTCTGCATGAAAGGAGGACTAGCAGCCGAGTTGCATGGGAGAATGTGAAAAGTGTTCATATGTAGTAAAAACCTGAGAAATCCGTCCGTTTTCGTAATTTGTTATCGAATCGACTTAAAGCCAGATCGTCACATTGGCCGCTCTTCTCTCTGAAACGGCTGTACTTATCGTCTGCAAAGCTATGTCGCGTGCTGCGGTATGCGTAGACACTAAAAGCACCATAGTAGAACACAGATGAAGCTACTAAGTTGATGCAATAACCAGTAAGAAGTAGTCCAATTCAAGATTTAGGTATTGAATATTGACCTTTTAGCTGGCTTTGGTGCCTTGGACATGACCAAGGACCTTAAGATTCTGCATGAAAGGAGGACTAGCAGCCGAGTTGCACGGGAGAATGTGAAAAGTGTTCATATGTAATAAAAAAAATGAGAAATCCGTCCGTTTTCGTCATTCGTTATCGAATCGACTTAAAGCCAGATCGTCACATTGGCCGCCCTTCTGTCTGAAACGGTTACATTTATCGTCTGCAAAGCTATGTCGCATGGTGCGGCATGCGCAGACACTGAACGCACCATAGTGGATCACAGATGAAGCATCTAAGTTGATGTAATAGCCAGTAAGAAGTAGTACAATTCAAGTTTTAGGTATCGATTATTGACTTATTTGCTGGCTTTGGTGCCTTGGACATGAGCTAGGACCTTAAGATTCTGCATTAAAGGAGGAGTAGCAGCCGCGTTGCACGGGAGAATGTGAAAAGTGTTTATACGTAGTAGAAACCTGAGAAATCCGTCCGTTTTCGTCATTTGTTATCGAATCGACTTATAGCCAGATCGTCACATTGGCCGCTCTTCTCTCTGAAACGGTTACATTTATCGTCTGCAAAGCTATGTCGCGTTCTGCGGTATTTGGAGACACTAAAAGCACCATAGTAGAACACAGATGAAGCTTCTAAGTTGATGTAATAGCCAGTAAGAAGTAGTACAATTCAAGTTTTAGGTATCGATTATTGACTTTTTAGCTGGCTTTGGTGATTTGGACATGAGCTAGGACCTTAAGATTCTGCATGAAAGGAGGACAAGCAGCCGAGTTGCATGGGAGAATGTGAAAAGTGTTCATATGTAGTAAATACCTGAGAAATTCGTCCGTTTTCGTCATTTGTTATCGAATCGACTTAAAGCCAGATCGTCACATTGGCCGCTGTTCCCTCTGAAACGGTTGTACTTATCGTTTGCAAAGCTATGTCGCGTGCTGCGGTATGCGGAGACATAAAAGGCACCATAGTGGACACACAGATGAAGCTTCTAAGTTGACGTAATAGCCAGTAAGAAGTAGTACAATTCAAGATTTACGTATCGATTATTGACTTTTTTGCTGGCTTTGGTGCCTTGGACATGAGCTAGGACCTTAAGATTCTGCATGAAAGGAGGACTAGCAGCCGAGTTGTATGGGACAATGTGAAAAGTGTTCATATGTAGTAAAAACCTGAGAAATCCGTCCGTTTTCGTCATTTGTTATCGAATCGACTTGAAGCAAGATCGTCACATTGGCCGCACTTCTCTCTGAAACGGTTGTACTTATCGTCTGCAAAGCTATGTCGCGTGCTGCGGTATGCGGAGACACTAAAAGCACCATACTGGATCACAGATGAAGCATCTACGTTGATGTAATAGCCAGTAGGAAGTAGTACAATTCAAGTTTTAGGTATTGATTATTGACTTTTTACCCTTCTTTGGTGCCTTGCACATGAGTTAGGTACTTAAGATTTTGCATGAAAGGAGGACTAGTAGCCGCGATGCGCAGGAGAATGTGAAAAGTGTTCATACGTAGTAAAAACCTGAGAAATCCGTCCGTTTTCGTCATTTGTTATCGAATCGACTTAAAGCCAGATCGTCACATTGGCAGCTCTTCTGTCTGAAACGGTTACATTTATCGTCTGCAAAGCTATGTCGCATTCTGCGGTATGCGGAGACACTAAAAGCACCATAGTGGATCACAGATGAAGCATCTACGTTGATGTAATAGCCATTAAGAAGTAGTACAATTCAAGTTTTAAGTATCGATTATTGACTTTTTAGCTGGCTTTGGTGCCTTGGACATGAGCTAGGACCTTAAGATTCTGCATGAAAGGAGGAGTAGCAGCCGAGTTGTACGGGAGAATGTGAAAAGTGTTCACACGTTGTAAAAACCTGAGGAACCCGTCCATTTTCGTCATTTGTTATCGAATCGACTTAAAGCCAGATCGTCACATTGGCCGATCTTCTCTCTGAAACGGTTGTACTTATCGTCTGCAAAGCTATGTCGCGTGCTGCGGTATACGGAGACACTAAAAGCACCATAGTAGAACACAGATGAAGCTTCCTAGTTGATGTAATAGCCAGTAAGAAGTAGTACAATTCAAGTTTTAGTTATCGATTATTGACTTTTTAGCTGGCTTTGGTGCCTTGGACATGAGGTAAGACCTTAAGATTCTGCATGAAAGGACGACTAGCAGCCGAGTTGCACGGGAGAATGTGAAAAGTGTTCATATGTAGTAAAAACGTGAGAAATCCGTTACTTTTCGTCATTTGTTATCGAATCGACTTAAAGCCAGATCGACACATTGGCCGCCCTTCTGTCTGAAACGGTTACATTTATCGTCTGCAAAGCTATGTCGCATGGTGCGGTATGCGGAGACACTAAAAGCACCATAGTAGAACACAGATGAAGCTTCTAAGTTGATGTAATAGCCAGTAAGAAGTAGTACAATTCAAGGTTTAGGTATCGATTATTGACTTTTTAGCTGGCTTTGGTGACTTGGACATGAGCTAGGACCTTACGATTCTGCATGAAAGGAAGACTAGCAGCCGAGTTGCAAGGGAGAATGTGAAAAGTGTTCATATGTAGTAAAAACCTGAGAAATCCGTCCGTTTTTGTAATTTGTTATGGAATCGACTTAAAGCCAGATCGCCACATTGGCCGCGATTCTCTCTGAAACGGTTGTACTTAACGTCTGCAAAGCTATGTCGCGTGCTGCGGTATGCGTAGACACTAAAAGCATCATAGTAGAACACAGATGAAGCTTCTAAGTTGATGTAATAGCCAGTAAGAAGTAGTACAATTCAAGATTTACCTATCGATTAATGACTTTTTTGCTGGCTTTTGTGCCTTGGACATGAGCTAGGACCTTAAGATTCTGCATGAAATGAGGAGTAGCAGCCGAGTTGTATGGGACAATGTGAAAAGTGTTCATATGTAGTAAAAACCTGAGAAATCCGTCCGTTTTCGTCATTTGTTATCGAATCGACTTGAAGCAAGATCGTCACATTGGCCGCTCTTCTATCTGAAACGGTTGTACTTATCGTCTGCAAAGCTATGTCGCGTGCTGCGGTATGCGGAGACACTAAAAGCACCATAGTAGAACACAGATGAAGCTTCTAAGTTGATGTAATAGCCAGTAAGAAGTAGTACACTTCAAGTTTTAGGTATCGATTATTGACTTTTTAGCAGGCTTTGGTGCCTTGGACATGAGCTACGTCCTTAAGATTCTGCATGAAAGGAGGACTAGCAGCCGCGTTGCACGGGAGTATGTGAAAAGTGTTCATATGTAGTAAAAACCTGAGATATCCGTCCATTTTCGTCATTTGTTATCGAATCGACTTATAGCCAGATCGTCACATTGGCCACTCTTCTCTCTGAAACGGTTATACTTATCGTCTGCAAAGCTATGTCGCGTTCTGCGGTATGCGAAGACACTAAAATCACCATAGTGGACACACAGATGAAGCTTCTAAGTTGATGTAATAGCCAGTAAGAAGTAGTACAATTCAAGTTTTAGGTTATGGATTATTGACTTTTTAGCTATCTTTGGTGCCTTGGAAATGAGCTAGGACATTAAGATTCTGCATGAAAGGAGGACTAGCAGCCGCGTTGCATGGGAGTATGTGACAAGTGTTCATATGTAGTAAAAACCTGAGAAATCCGTCCGTTTTCGTCATTTGTTATCGAATAAACTTAAAGCCAGATCTTCACATTGGCCGCTCTTCTCTCTGAAACGGTTGTACTTAACGTCTGCAAAGCTTTGTCGCGTGCTGCGGTATGCGGTGACACTAAAAGCACCATAGTAGAACACAGACGAAACTTCTAAGTTGATGTAATAGCCAGTAAGAAGTAGTACAATTCAAGTTTTAGGTATCGTTATTGACTTTTTAGCTGGCTTTGGTGCCTTGGACATGAGCTAGGACCTTAAGATTCTGCATGAAAGGAGGACTAGCAGCCGAGTTGCATGGGAGAATGTGAAAAGTGTTCATATGCAGTAAAAACCTGAGAAATCCGTCCGTTTTCGTAATTTGTTATGGAATCGACTTAAAGCCAGATCGTCACATTGGCCGCTCTTCTCTCTGAAACGGCTGTACTTATCGTCTGCAAAGCTATGTCGCGTGCTGCGGTATGCGTAGACACTAAAAGCACCATAGTAGAACACAGATGAAGCTTCTAAGTTGATGTAATAGCCAGTAAGAAGTAGTACAATTTAAGATTTAGGTATCGATTATTGACTTATTTGCTGGCTTTGGTGCCTTGGACATGAGCTAGGACCTTAAGATTCTGCATTAAAGGAGGACTAGCAGCCGCGTTGCACGGGAGAATGTGAAAAGTGTTTATACGTAGTAGAAACCTGAGAAATCCGTCCGTTTTCGTAATTTATTATCGAATCGACTTAAAGCCAGATCGTCACATTGGCCGCTCTTCTCTCTTAAACGGTTACATTTATCGTCTGCAAAGCTATGTCGCGTTCTGCGGTATTTGGAGACACTAAAAGCACCATAGTAGAACACAGATGAAGCTTCTAAGTTGATGTAATAGCCAGTAAGAAGTAGTACAATTCAAGTTTTAGGTATCGATTATTGACTTTTTAGCTGGCTTTGGTGATTTGGACATGAGCTAGGACCTTAAGATTCTGCATGAAAGGAGGACAAGCAGCCGAGTTGCATGGGAGAATGTGAAAAGTGTTCATATGTAGTAAATACCTGAGAAATTCGTCCGTTTTCGTCATTTGTTATCGAATCGACTTAAAGCCAGATCGTCACATTGGCCGCTGTTCCCTCTGAAACGGTTGTACTTATCGTTTGCAAAGCTATGTCGCGTGCTGCGGTATGCGGAGACACAAAAGGCACCATAGTGGACACACAGATGAAGCTTCTAAGTTGATGTAATAGCCAGTAAGAAGTAGTACAATTCAAGATTTACGTATCGATTATTGACTTTTTTGCTGGCTTTGGTGCCTTGGACATGAGCTAGGACCTTAAGATTCTGCATGAAAGGAGGACTAGCAGCCGAGTTGTATGGGACAATGTGAAAAGTGTTCATATGTAGTAAAAACCTGAGAAATCCGTCCGTTTTCGTCATTTGTTATCGAATCGACTTGAAGCAAGATCGTCACATTGACCGCTCTTATCTCTGAAACGGTTACATTTATCGTCTGCAAAGCTATGTCGCGTTCTGCGGTATTTGGAGACACTAAAAGCACCATAGTAGAACACAGATGAAGCTTCTAAGTTGATGTAATAGCCAGTAAGAAGTAGTACAATTCAAGTTTTAGGTATCGATTATTGACTTTTTAGCTGGCTTTGGTGATTTGGACATGAGATAGGACCTTAAGATTCTGCATGAAAGGAGGACAAGCAGCCGAGTTGCATGGGAGAATGTGAAAAGTGTTCATATGTAGTAAATACCTGAGAAATTCGTCCGTTTTCGTCATTTGTTATCGAATCGACTTAAAGCCAGATCGTCACATTGGCCGCTGTTCCCTCTGAAACGGTTGTACTTATCGTTTGCAAAGCTATGTCGCGTGCTGCGGTATGCGGAGACATAAAAGGCACCATAGTGGACACACAGATGAAGCTTCTAAGTTGATGTAATAGCCAGTAAGAAGTAGTACAATTCAAGATTTACGTATCGATTATTGACTTTTTTGCTGGCTTTGGTGCCTTGGACATGAGCTAGGACCTTAAGATTCTGCATGAAAGGAGGACTAGCAGCCGAGTTGTATGGGACAATGTGAAAAGTGTTCATATGTAGTAAAAACCTGAGAAATCCGTCCGTTTTCGTCATTTGTTATCGAATCGACTTGAAGCAAGATCGTCACATTGGCCGCTCTTCTCTCTGAAACGGTTGTACTTATCGTCTGCAAAGCTATGTCGCGTGCTGCGGTATGCGGAGACACTAAAAGCACCATACTGGATCACAGATGAAGCATCTACGTTGATGTAATAGCCAGTAGGAAGTAGTACAATTCAAGTTTTAGGTATTGATTATTGACTTTTTACCCTTCTTTGGTGCCTTGCACATGAGTTAGGTACTTAAGATTTTGCATGAAAGGAGGACTAGTAGCCGCGATGCGCAGGAGAATGTGAAAAGTGTTCATACGTAGTAAAAACGTGAGAAATCCGTCCGTTTTCGTCATTTGTTATCGAATCGACTTAAAGCCAGATCGTCACATTGGCCGCTCTTCTGTCTGAAACGGTTACATTTATCGTCTGCAAAGCTATGTCGCATGCTGCGGTATGCGGAGACACTAAAAGCACCATAGTGGATCACAGATGAAGCATCTACGTTGATGTAATAGCCATTAAGAAGTAGTACAATTCAAGTTTTAAGTATCGATTATTGACTTTTTAGCTGGCTTTGGTGCCTTGGACATGAGCTAGGACCTTAAGATTCTGCATGAAAGGAGGAGTAGCAGCCGAGTTGTATGGGACAATGTGAAAAGTGTTCATATGTAGTAAAAACCTGAGAAATCCGTCCGTTTTCGTCATTTGTTATCGAATCGACTTGAAGCAAGATCGTCACATTGGCCGCTCTTCTATCTGAAACGGTTGTACTTATCGTCTGCAAAGCTATGTCGCGTGCTGCGGTATGCGGAGACACTAAAAGCACCATAGTAGAACACAGATGAAGCTTCTAAGTTGATGTAATAGCCAGTAAGAAGTAGTACAATTCAAGATTTACGTATCGATTATTGACTTTTTAGCAGGCTTTTGTGCCTTGGACATGAGCTACGTCCTTAAGATTCTGCATGAAAGGAGGACTAGCAGCCGCGTTGCACGGGAGTATGTGAAAAGTGTTCATATGTAGTAAAAACCTGAGATATCCGTCCATTTTCGTCATTTGTTATCGAATCGACTTATAGCCAGATCGTCACATTGGCCACTCTTCTCTCTGAAACGGTTATACTTATCGTCTGCAAAGCTATGTCGCGTGCTGCGGTATGCGAAGACACTAAAATCACCATAGTGGACACACAGATGAAGCTTCTAAGTTGATGTAATAGCCAGTAAGAAGTAGTACAATTCAAGTTTTAGGTTATGGATTATTGACTTTTTAGCTATCTTTGGTGCCTTGGAAATGAGCTAGGACATTAAGATTCTGCATGAAAGGAGGACTAGCAGCCGCGTTGCATGGGAGTATGTGACAAGTGTTCATATGTAGTAAAAACCTGAGAAATCCGTCCGTTTTCGTCATTTGTTATCGAATAAACTTAAAGCCAGATCTTCACAATGGCCGCTCTTCTCTCTGAAACGGTTGTACTTAACGTCTGCAAAGCTATGTCGCGTGCTGCGGTATGCGGTGACACTAAAAGCACCATAGTAGAACACAGACGAAACTTCTAAGTTGATGTAATAGCCAGTAAGAAGTAGTACAATTCAAGTTTTAGGTATCGTTATTGACTTTTTAGCTGGCTTTGGTGCCTTGGACATGAGCTAGGACCTTAAGATTCTGCATGAAAGGAGGACTAGCAGCCGAGTTGCATGGGAGAATGTGAAAAGTGTTCATATGTAGTAAAAACCTGAGAAATCCGTCCGTTTTCGTAATTTGTTATGGAATCGACTTAAAGCCAGATCGTCACATTGGCCGCTCTTCTCTCTGAAACGGCTGTACTTATCGTCTGCAAAGCTATGTCGCGTGCTGCGGTATGCGTAGACACTAAAAGCACCATAGTAGAACACAGATGAAGCTTCTCAGTTGATGTAATAGCCAGTAAGAAGTAGTACAATTTAAGATTTACGTATCGATTATTGACTTTTTTGCTGGCTTTGGTGCCTTTGGCATGAGCTAGGTCCTTTTGATTCTGCATGAAAGGAAGACTAGCAGCCGAGTTGCATGGGAGAATGTGAAATGTGTTCATATGTAGTAAAAACCTGAGAAATCCATCCGTTTTCGTCATTTGTTATCAAATCGACTTAAAGCCTGATCGTCACATTGGCCGCTCTTCTCTCTGAAACGGTTGTACTTAACGTCTGCAAAGCTATGTCGCGTGCTGCGGTATGCGGAGACACTAAAAGCACAATAGTAGAACACAGATGAAGCTTCTAAGTTGATGTAATAGCCAGTAAGGAGTAGTACAATTCAAGTTTTAGGTGTCGAATATTGACTTTTTAGCAGGCTTTGGTGCATTGGACATGGGCTAGGACCTTAAGATTCTGCATGAAAGGAAGACTAGCAGCCGAGTTGCACGGGAATATGCGAAAAGTGTTCATATGTAGTAAAAACCTGAGAAATTCGTCCGTTTTCGTAATTTATTATCGAATCGACTTAAAGCAGTGCGTCACATTGGCCGCTCTTCTCTCTGAAACGGTTGTACTTATCGTCTGCAAAGCTATGTCGCGTGCTGCAGTATGAGGAGACACTAAAAGCACCATAGTAGAACAGAGATGAAGCTTCTAAGTTGATGTGATAGCCAGTGAGAAGTAGTACAATTCAAGTTTTAGGTATCGATTATTGACTTTTTAGCTGGCTTTGGTGCTTTGGACATGAGCTAGGACCTTAAGATTCTGCATGAAAGGAGGACTAGCAGCCGAGTAGCATGGGAGAATGTGAAAAGTGTTCATATTTAGTAAAAACCTGAGAAATCCGTCCGTTTCCGTCACTTGTTATCGAATCGACTTAAAGCCAGATCGTCACATTGGCCGCTCTTCTCTCTGAATCGGTTGTACTTATCGTCTGAAAGCTATGTCGCGTGCTGCGGTATGCGGAGACACTAAAATCACCGTAGTAGAACACAGATGAAGCTTCTAAGTTGATGTAATAGCCAGTAGGGAGTAGTACTATTCAAGTTTTAGGTGTCGAATATTGACTTTTTAGCTGGCTTTGGTGCCTTGTACATGAGCTAGGACCTTAAGATTCTGCATGAAAGGAGGACTAGCAGCCGAGTTGCATGGGAGAATGTGAAAAGTGTTCATATGTAGTAAAAACCTGAGAAATCCGTCCGTTTTCGTAATTTGTTATGGAATCGACTTAAAGCCAGATCGTCACATTGGCCGCTCTTCTCTCTGAAACGGCTGTACTTATCGTCTGCAAAGCTATGTCGCGTGCTGCGGTATGCGTAGACACTAAAAGCACCATAGTAGAACACAGATGAAGCTTCTCAGTTGATGTAATAGCCAGTAAGAAGTAGTACAATTTAAGATTTACGTATCGATTATTGACTTTTTTGCTGGCTTTGGTGCCTTTGGCATGAGCTAGGTCCTTTTGATTCTGCATGAAAGGAAGACTAGCAGCCGAGTTGCATGGGAGAATGTGAAATGTGTTCATATGTAGTAAAAACCTGAGAAATCCATCCGTTTTCGTCATTTGTTATCAAATCGACTTAAAGCCTGATCGTCACATTGGCCGCTCTTCTCTCTGAAACGGTTGTACTTAACGTCTGCAAAGCTATGTCGCGTGCTGCGGTATGCGGAGACACTAAAAGCACAATAGTAGAACACAGATGAAGCTTCTAAGTTGATGTAATAGCCAGTAAGGAGTAGTACAATTCAAGTTTTAGGTGTCGAATATTGACTTTTTAGCAGGCTTTGGTGCATTGGACATGGGCTAGGACCTTAAGATTCTGCATGAAAGGAAGACTAGCAGCCGAGTTGCACGGGAATATGCGAAAAGTGTTCATATGTAGTAAAAACCTGAGAAATTCGTCCGTTTTCGTAATTTATTATCGAATCGACTTAAAGCAGTGCGTCACATTGGCCGCTCTTCTCTCTGAAACGGTTGTACTTATCGTCTGCAAAGCTATGTCGCGTGCTGCAGTATGAGGAGACACTAAAAGCACCATAGTAGAACAGAGATGAAGCTTCTAAGTTGATGTGATAGCCAGTGAGAAGTAGTACAATTCAAGTTTTAGGTATCGATTATTGACTTTTTAGCTGGCTTTGGTGCTTTGGACATGAGCTAGGACCTTAAGATTCTGCATGAAAGGAGGACTAGCAGCCGAGTTGCACGGGATAATGTAAAAAGTGTTCATATGTAGTAAAAACCTGAGAAATCCGTCCGTTTTCGATATTTGTTATCGAATCGATTTAAAGCCAGATCGTCACATTGGCCCCTCTTCTCTCTGAAACGGTTGTACTTATCGTCTGCAAAGCTATGTCGCGTGCTGCAGTATGCGGAGACACTAAAAGCACCATAGTAGAACACAGATGAAGCTTCTAAGTTGATGTGATAGCCAGTGAGAAGTAGTACAATTCAAGTTTTAGGTATGGATTATTGACTTTTTACCTATCTTTGGTGCCTTGGAAATGAGCTAGGACATTAAGATTCTGCATGAAAGGAGGACTAGCAGCCGAGTTGCATGGGAGAATGTGAAAAGTGTTCATATATAGTAAAAACCTGAGAAATCCGTCCGTTTTCGTAATTTGTTATGGAATCGACTTAAAGCCAGATCGTCACATTGGCCGCTCTTCTCTCTGAAACGGTTGTACTTATCGTGTGCAAAGCTACGTCGCGTGCTGCGGTATGCGTAGACACTAAAAGCACCATAGTAGAACACAGTTGAAGCTTCTAAGTTGATGTAATAGCCAGTAAGAAGTAGTACAATTCAAGATTTACGTATCGATTATTGACTTTTTTGCTGGCTTTGGTTCCTTGGACATGAGCGAGGACCTTAAGATTCTGCATGAAAGGAGGACTAGCAGCCGAGTTGTATGGGACAATGTGAAAAGTGTTCATATGTAGTAAAAACCTGAGAAATCCGTCCGTTTTCGTCATTTGTTATCGAATCGACTTGAAGCCAGATCGTCACATTGGCCGCTCTTCTCTCTGAAACAGTTGTACTTATCGCTTGCAAAGCTATGTCGCGTGCTGCGGTATGCGGAGACACTAAAAGCACCATAGTAGAATACAGATGAAGCTTCTAAGTTGATGTAATAGCCAGTAAGAAGTAGTACAATTCAAGTTTTAGGTATCGATAATTGAAGTTTAGCTGGCTTTGGCACCTTGGC
Organism: Schistocerca gregaria; assembly: GCF_023897955.1. Taxonomy (NCBI): domain Eukaryota; kingdom Metazoa; phylum Arthropoda; class Insecta; order Orthoptera; family Acrididae; genus Schistocerca; species Schistocerca gregaria. The sequence goes on along the minus strand of NW_026061850.1, from coordinate 6,042,173 downwards.
CATGAGCTAGGACCTTAAGATTCTGCATGAAAGGAGGACTAGCAGCCGAGTTGCATGGGAGAATGTGAAAAGTGTTCATATGTAGTAAAAACCTGAGAAATCCGTCCGTTTTCGTCATTTGTTATCGAATCGACTTAAAGCCAGATCGTCACATTGCCCGCTCTTCTCTCTGAAACGGTTGTACTTATCGTCTGCAAAGCTATGTCGTGTGCTGCGGTATGCGGAGACACTAAAAGCACCATACTAGAACACAGGTTAAGCTTCTAAGTTGATGTAATAGCCAGTAAGAGGTAGTACAATTCAAGTTTTAGGTATCGATTATTGACTTTTTGCTGGCTATGTTGCCTTGGACATGAGCTAGGACCTTAAGATTCTGCATGAAAGGAGGACTAGCAGCCGCGTTGCACGGAGAATGTGAAAAGTGTTCATATGTAGTAAAAACCTGAGAAATCCGTACGTTTTCGTCATTTGTTATCGAATCGACTTAAAACCAGATCGTCACATTGGTCGCTCTTCTCTCTGAAACGGTTGTACTTATCGTCTGCAAAGCTATGTCGCGTGCTGCGGTATGCGGAGACACTAAAATCACCATAGTGGAACACAGATGAAGCTTCTAAGTTGATGTAATAGCCAGTAAGAAGTAGTACAATTCAAGTTTTAGGAATCGATTATTGACTTTTTAGCTGTCTTTGGTGCCTTTGCATGAGCTAGGTCCTTAAGATTCTGCATGAAAGGAGGACTAGCAGCCGAGTTGCACGGGAGGATGCGAAAAGTGTTCTTATGTAGTAAAAACTTAAGAAATCCGTCAGTTTTCGTAATTTATTATCGAATCGACTTAAAGCAGTGCGTCACATTTTCCGCTCTTCTCTCTGAAACGGTTGTACTTATCGTCTGCAAAGCTATGTCGCGTGCTGCGGTATGCAGAGACACTAAAAGCACCATAGTAGAACACAGATTAAGCATCTATGTTGATGTAATAGCCAGTAAGAAGTAGTACAATTCAAGTTTTAGGTATCGATTATTGACTTTTTAGCTGGCTTTTGTGCCTTGGACATGAGGTAGGACCTTATTATTCTGCATGAAAGGAGGACTAGCAGCCGAGATGCATGGGAGAATGTGTATAGTGTTCATATGCAGTATGAAAATGAGAAATCCGTCCGTTTTCGTCATTTGTTATCGAATCGACTTAAAGCCAGATCGTCACATTGGCCGCTCTTCTCTCTGAAACGGTTGTACTTATCGTGTGCAAGGCTATGTCGCGTGCTGCAGTATGCGGAGACACTAAAAGCACCATAGTAGAACAGAGATGAAGCTTCTAAGTTGATGTGATAGCCAATGAGAAGTAGTACAATTCAAGTTTTAGGTATCGATTATTGACTTTTTAGCTGGCTTTGGTGCCTTGGACATGAGCTAGGACCTTACGATTCTGCATGAAAGGAGGACTAGCTGCCGAGTTGCACGGGAGTATGTGAAAAGTGTTCATATGTAGTAAAAACCTGAGAAATCCGTCCATTTTCGTCATTTGTTATCGAATCGACTTAAAAACAGTTCGTCACATTGGCCCCTCTTCTCTCTGAAACGGTTGTACTTATCGTCTGCAAAGCTATGTCGCGTGCTGCGGTATGCGGAGACACTAAAAGCACCATAGTAGAACACAGATGAAGCTTCTAAGTTGATGTAATAGCCAGTAAGGAGTAGTACAATTCAAGTTTTAGGTATCGAATATTGACTTTTTATCTGGCTTTTGTGCCTTGGACATGAGCTAGGACCTTAAGATTCTGCATGAAAGGAGGACTAGCAGCCAAGTTGCATGGGAGAATGTGAAAAGTGTTCATATGTAGTAAAAACCTGAGAAATCCGTCCGTTTCCGTCATTTGTTATCGAATCGACTTAAAGCCAGATCGTCACATTGGCAGCTCTTATATCTGAAACGGTTGCACTTATCGTCTGCAAAGCTATGTCGCGTGCTGCGGTATGCGGAGACACTAAAAGCACCATAGTAGAACATAGATGAAGCTTCTAAGTTGATGTAATAGCCAGTAAGAAGTAGTACAATTCAAGATTTAGGTATCGATTATTGACTTTTTGCTGGCTTTGGTGCCTTGAACATGAGCTAGGACCCAACGATTCTGCATGAAAGGAGGACTAGAATCCGAGTTGTACGGGGGAATGTAAAAAGTGTTCATATGTAGTAAAATCCTGAGAAATCCGTCCGTTTTCGTCATTTGTTATCGAATCGACTTAAAGCCAGATCGTCACATTGGCCCCTCTTCTCTCTGAAACGGTTGTACTTATCGTCTGCAAAGCTATGTCGCGTGCTGCAGTATGCGGAGACACTAAAAGCACCATAGTAGAACACAGATGAAGCTTCTAAGTAGATGTGATAGCCAGTGAGAAGTAGTGCAATTCAAGTTTTAGGTATCGATTATTGACTTTTTAGCTGGCTTTGGTGCCTTGGACTTGAAGTAGGACCTTAAGATTGTGCATGAAAGGAGGACTAGCAGCCGCGTTGCACGGGAGTATGTAAAGAGTGTTCATATGTAGTAAAAACCTGAGAAATGCGTCCATTTTCGTCATTTGTTATCGAATCGACTTGAAGCCAGATCGTCACATTGGCCTCTCTTCTCTCTGAAACGGTTGTACTTATCGTCTGCAAAGCTATGTCGCGTGCAGCGGTATGCGGAGACACTAGAATCACCATAGTGGAACACAGATGAAGCTTCTAAGTTGATGTAATAGCTAGTAAGATGTAGTCATTTTAGGTATCGATTATTGACTTTTTAGCTGGCTTTGGTGCCTTGGACATGAGCTATGTCCTTAAGATTCTGCATGAAAGGAGGACTAGCAGCCGAGTTGCATTGGAGAATGTGGAAAGTGTTCATATGTAGTAAAAACCTGAGAAATCCGTCCGTTTTAGTCATTTGTTATCGAATCGACTTAAAGCCAGATCGTCACATTGGTCGCTCTTCTCTCTGAAACGGTTGTACTTATCGTCTGCAAAGCTATGTCGCGTGCAGCGGTATGCGGAGACACTAGAATCACCATAGTGGAACACAGATGAAGCTTCTAAGTTGATGTAATAGCCAGTAAGAAGTAGTAAAATTCAAGTTTTAGGAATCGATTATTGACTTTTTTGATGGCTTTGGTGCCTTGTACATGAGCTATTACCTTAAGATTCTGCATGAAAGGAGGACTAGCAGCCGAGTTGCCTGGAAGAATGCGAAAAGTGTTCATATGTAGTAAAAACCTGAGAAATCCATCCGTTTTCGTCATTTGTTATCGAATCGACTTAAAGCCAGATAGTCACATTGGCCGCTCTTCTCTCTGAAACGGTTGTACTTATCGTCTGCAAAGCTATGTCGCGTGCTGCGGTATGCGGAGACACTAAAAGCACCATAGTAGAACACAGAAGAAGTTTCTAAGTTGATGTAATAGCCAGTAAGAAGTAGTACAATTCAAGTTTTAGGTATCGATTATTGACTTTTTATCTGGCTTTTGTGCCTTGGACATGAGTTAGGAACTTAACATTCTGCATGAATGGAGGACTAGCAGCCGCGTTGCACGGGAGTATGTGAAAAGTGTTCATATGTAGTAAAAACCTGAGAAATCCGTCCATTTTCGTCATTTGTTATCCAATCGGCTTATAGCCAGATCGGCACATTAGCCCCTCTTCTCTCTGAAACGGTTGTACTTATCGTCTGCAAAGCTATGTCGCGTGCTGCGGTATGCGGAGACACTAAAAGCACCATAGTAGAATACAGATGAAGCTTCAAAGTTGATGTAATAGCCAGTAAGAAGTAGTACAATTCAAGATTTAGGTATCGATTATTGACTTTTTTGCTGGCTTTGGTGCCTTGGACATGAGCTAGGACCTTACGATTCTGCATGAAAGGAGGACTAGCAGCCGAGTTGCACGGGAGAATGTAAAAAGTGTTCATATGTAGTAAAAACCTGAGAAATCCGTCCATTTTCGTCATTTGTTATCGAATCGACTTAAAGCCAGATCGTCACATTGGCCTCTCTTCTCTCTGAAACGGTTGTACTTATCGTCTGCAAAGCTATGTCGCGTGCTGCGGTATGCGGAGACACTAAAATCACCATAGTGGAACACAGATGAAGCTTCTAAGTTGATGTAATAGCTAGTAAGATGTAGTCCATTTAGGTATCGATTATTGACTTTTTAGCTGGCTTTGGTGCCTTGGACATGAGCTATGTCCTTAAGATTCTGCATGAAAGGAGGACTAGCAGCCGAGTTGCATTGGAGAATGTGGAAAGTGTTCATATGTAGTAAAAACCTGAGAAATCCGTCCGTTTTAGTCATTTGTTATCGAATCAACTTGAAGCCAGATCGTCACATTGCCCGCTTTTCTCTCTGAAACGGTTGTATTTATCGTCTGCAAAGCTGTGTCGCGTGCTGCAGTATGCGGAGACACTAAAAGCACCATAGTAGAACGCAGATGAAGCTTCTAAGTTGATGTGATAGCCAGTGAGAAGTAGTACAGTTAAAGTTTTAGGTATCGATTATTGACTTTTTAGCTGGCTTTTGTGCCTTGGAGATGAGCTAGGACCTTATGATTCTGCATGAAAGGAGGACTAGCAGCAGAGTTACATGGGAGAATGTGAAAAGTGTTCATATGTAGTAAAAACCTGAGAAATCCGTCCGTTTTCGTCATTTGTTATCGAATCGACTTAAAGCCAGATCGTCACATTGGCCGCTCTTCTCTCTGAAACGGTTGTACTTATCGTCTGCAAAGCTATGTCGCGTGCTGCGGTATGCGGAGACACTAAAAGCACCATAGTAGAACACAGATGAAGCTTCAAAGTTGATGTAATAGCCAGTAAGAAGTAGTACTATTCAAGATTTAGGTATCGATTATTGACTTTTTTGCTGGCTTTGGTGCCTTGGACATGACCTAGGACCTTAAGATTCTGCATGAAAGGAGGACTAGCAGCCGAGTTGCACGGGAGAATGTAAAAAGTGTTCATATGTAGTAAAAACCTGAGAAATCCGTCCGTTTTCGTCATTTGTTATCGAATCGACTTAAAGCCAGATCGACACATGGGCCCCTCTTCTCTCTGAAACGGTTGTACTTATCGTCTGCAAAGCTATGTCGCGTGCTGCAGTATGCGGAGACACTAAAAGCACCATAGTAGAACACAGATGAAGCTTGTAAGTTGATGTGATAGCCAGTGAGACGTAGTACAATTCAACTTTTAGGTATCGATTATTGACTTTTAGCTGGCTTTGGTGCCTTGGACATGAGCTAGGACCTAAAGATTCTGCATGAAAGGAGGACTAGCAGCCGCGTTGCACGGGAGTATGCGAAAAGTGTTCATATGTAGTAAAAACCTGATATATACGTCCATTTTCGTCATTTGTTATCGAATCGACTTATAGCCAGATCGTCACATTGGCCCCTCTTCTCTCTGAAACGGTTGTTCTTATCGTCTGCAAAGCTATGTCGCGTGCTGCGGTATGCGGAGACACTAAAATCACCATAGTGGAACACAGATGAAGCTTCTAAGTTGATGTAATAGCCAGTAAGAAGTAGTACAATTCAAGTTTTAGGTTTCGATTATTGACTGTTTAGCTGGCTTTGGTGCTTTGGACATGAGCTATGTCCTTAAGATTCTGCATGAAAGGAGGACTAGCAGCCAAGTTGAAAGGGAGAATGTGAAAAGTGTTCATATGTACTAAAAACCTGAGAAATCCGTCCGTTTTCGTCATTTGTTATCGAATCAACTTGAAGCCAAATCGTCACATTGGCCGCTCTTATATCTGAAACGGTTGTACTTATCGTCTGCAAAGCTATGTCGCGTGCTGCGGTATGCGTAGACACTAAAATCACCATAGTAGAACACAGATGAAGCTTCTAAGTTGATGTAATAGCCAGTAAGAAGTAGTACAATTCAAGATTTACGTATCGATTATTGACTTTTTTGCTGGCTTTGGTGCCTTGGATATGAGCTAGGACCTTAAGATTCTGCATGAAATGAGGACTAGCAGCCGAGTTGCATGGGAGAATGTGAAAAGTGTTCATATGTAGTAAAAACCTGAGAAATCCGTCCGTTTTCGTCATTTGTTATCGAGACGACTTAAAGCCAGATCGTCACATTGGCCGCTCTTCTCTCTGAAACGGTTGTACTTATCGTCTGCAAAGCTATGTCGTGTGCTGCGGTATGCGGAGACACTAAAAGCACCATTCTAGAACACAGGTTAAGCTTCTAACTTGATGTAATAGCCAGTAAGAGGTAGTACAATTCAAGTTTTAGGTATCGATTATTGACTTTTTGCTGGCTATGTTGCCTTGGACATGAGCTAGTACCTTAAGATTCTGCATGAAAGGAGGACTAGCAGCCACGTTCCACGGAGAATGTGAAAAGTGTTCATATGTAGTAAAAACCTGAGAAATCCGTCCGTTTTCGTCATTTGTTATCGAATCGACTTAAAGCCAGATCGTCACATTGGTCGCTCTTCTCTCTGAAACGGTTGTACTTATCGTCTGCAAAGCTATGTCGCGTGCTGCGGTATGCGGAGACACTAAAATCACCAGAGTGGAACACAGATGAAGCTTCTAAGTTGATGTAATAGCCAGTAAGGAGTAGTACAATTCAAGTTTTAGGTATCGAATATTGATTTTTTAGCTGGCTCTGATGCCTTGGACATGAGCTAGGACCTTAAGATTCTGCATGAAAGGAGGACTAGCAGCCGAGTTGCATCGGAGGATGCGAAAAGTGTTCATACGTAGTAAAAACCTGAGAAATACGTCCGTTTTCGTAATTTATTATGGAATCGACTTAAAGCAGTGCGTCACATCTGCCGCTCTTCTCTCTGAAACGGTTGTACTTATCGTCTGCAAAGCTATGTCGCGTGCTGCGGTATGCGGAGACACTAAAAGCACCATAGTAGAACACAGATGAAGTTTCTAAGTTGATGTAATAGCCAGTAAGAAGTAGTACAATTCAAGTTTTATTTATCGATTATTGACTTTTTATCTGGCTTTTGTGCCTTGGACATGAGCTAGGACCTTAACATTCTGCATGAAAAAAGGACTAGCAGCCGAGTTGCATGGGAGAATGTGAAAAGTGTTCATATGTAGTAAAAACCTGAGAAATCCGTCCGTTTCCGTCATTTGTTATCGAATCGACTTAAAGCCAGATCGTCACATTGGCCCCTCTTCTCTCTGAAACGGTTGTACTTATCGTCTGCAAAGCTATGTCGCGTGCTGCAGTATGCAGAGACACTAAAAGCACCATAGTAGAACACAGATGAAGCTTCTAAGTAGATGTGATAGCCAGTGAGAAGTAGTGCAATTCAAGTTTTAGGTATCGATTATTGACTTTTTATCTGGCTTTGGTACCTTGGACTTGAGGTAGGACCTTAAGATTGTGCATGAAAGGAGGACTAGCAGCCGTGTTGCACGGAGAATGTGAAAATGTTCATATGTAGTAAAAACCTGAGAAATCCGTCCGTTTTCGTAATTTATTACCGAATCGACTTAAAGCCACATCGTCACATTGGTCGCTCTTCTCTCTGAAACGGTTGTACTTATCGTCTGCAAAGCTATGTCGTATGCAGCGGTATGCGGAGACACTAAAATCACCATAGTGGAACACAGATGAAGCTTCTAAGTTGATGTAATAGCCAGTAAGAAGTAGTAAAATTCAAGTTTTAGGAATCGATTATTGACTTTTTTGATGGCTTTGGTGCCTTTGACATGAGTTAGGTCCTTATGATTCTGCATGAAAGGAGGACTAGCAGCCGAGTTGCATGGAAGAATGTGAAAAGTGTTCATATGTAGTAAAAACCTGAGAAATCCATCCGTTTTCGTCATTTGTTATCGAATCGACTTAAAGCCAGATCGTCACATTGGCCGCTCTTCTCTCTGAAACGGTTGTACTTATCGTCTGCAAGGCTATGTCGCGTGCTGCAGTATACGGAGACACTAAAAGCACCATAGTAGAACAGAGATGAAGCTTCTAAGTTGATGTGATAGCCACTGAGAAGTAGTACAATTCAAGTTTTAGGTATCGATTATTGACTTTTTAGCTGGCTTTGGTGCCTTGGACATGAGCTAGGACCTTACGATTCTGCATGAAGGGAGGACTAGCAGCCGCGTTGCACGGGAGTATGTGAAAAGTGTTCATATGTAGTAAAAACTTGAGAAATCCGTCCATTTTCGTCATTTGTTATCGAATCGACTTAAAGCCAGTTCGTCACATTGGCCCCTCCTCTCTCTGAAACGGTTGTACTTATCGTCTGCAAAGCTATGTCGCATGCTGCGGTATGCGGAGACACTAAAACCACCATAGTAGAACACAGATGAAGCTTCTAAGTTGATATAATAGCCAGTAAGGAGTAGTACAATTCAAGTTTTAGGTATCGAATATTGATTTTTTAGCTGGTTTTGGTGCCTTGGACATGAGCTAGGACCTTAAGATTCTGCATGAAAGGAGGACTAGCAGCCGAGTTGCATCGGAAGATGCGAAAAGTGTTCATATGTAGTAAAAACCTGAGAAATACGTCCGTGTTGGTAATTTATTATGGAATCGACTTAAAGCAGTGCGTCACATCTGCCGCTCTTCTCTCTGTAACGGTTGTACTTATCGTCTGCAAAGCTATGTCGCGTGCTGCGGTATGCGGAGACACTAAAAGCACCATAGTAGAACACAGATGAAGTTTCTAAGTTGATGTAATAGCCAGTAAGAAGTAGTACAATTCAAGTTTTATTTATCGATTATTGACTTTTTATCTGGCTTTTGTGCCTTGGACATGAGCTAGGACCTTAACATTCTGCATGAAAGGAGGACTAGCAGCCGAGATGCACGGGGAAATGTAAAAAGTGTTCATATGTAGTAAAAACCTGAGAAATCCGTCCGTTTTCGTCATTTGTTATCGAATCGACTTAAAGCCAGGTCGTCACATTGGTCGCTCTTCTCTCTGAAACGGTTGTACTTATCGTCTGCAAAGCTATGTCGCGTGCTGCGGTATGCGGAGACACTAAAATCACCAGAGTGGAACACAGATGAAGCTTCTAAGTTGATGTAATAGCCAGTAAGGAGTAGTACAATTCAAGTTTTAGGTATCGAATATTGATTTTTTAGCTGGCTCTGATGCCTTGGACATGAGCTATGACCTTAAGATTCTGCATGAAAGGAGGACTAGCAGCCGAGTTGCATCGGAGGATGCGAAAAGTGTTCATATGTAGTAAAAACCTGAGAAATACGTCCGTTTTCGTAATTTATTATGGAATCGACTTAAAGCAGTGCGTCACATCTGCCGCTCTTCTCTCTGAAACGGTTGTACTTATCGTCTGCAAAGCTATGTCGCGTGCTGCGGTATGCGGAGACACTAAAAGCACCATAGTAGAACACAGATGAAGTTTCTAAGTTGATGTAATAGCCAGTAAGAAGTAGTACAATTCAAGTTTTATTTATCGATTATTGACTTTTTATCTGGCTTTTGTGCCTTGGACATGAGCTAGGACCTTAACATTCTGCATGAAAAAAGGACTAGCAGCCGAGTTGCATGGGAGAATGTGAAAAGTGTTCATATGTAGTAAAAACCTCAGAAATCCGTCCGTTTCCGTCATTTGTTATCGAATCGACTTAAAGCCAGATCGTCACATTGGCCCCTCTTCTCTCTGAAACGGTTGTACTTATCGTCTGCAAAGCTATGTCGCGTGCTGCAGTATGCAGAGACACTAAAAGCACCATAGTAGGACACAGATGAAGCTTCTAAGTAGATGTGATAGCCAGTGAGAAGTAGTGCAATTCAAGTTTTAGGTATCGATTATTGACTTTTTATCTGGCTTTGGTACCTTGGACTTGAGGTAGGACCTTAAGATTGTGCATGAAAGGAGGACTAGCAGCCGTGTTGCACGGAGAATGTGAAAATGTTCATATGTAGTAAAAACCTGAGAAATCCGTCCGTTTTCGTAATTTATTACCGAATCGACTTAAAGCCACATCGTCACATTGGTCGCTCTTCTCTCTGAAACGGTTGTACTTATCGTCTGCAAAGCTATGTCGTATGCAGCGGTATGCGGAGACACTAAAATCACCATAGTGGAACACAGATGAAGCTTCTAAGTTGATGTAATAGCCAGTAAGAAGTAGTAAAATTCAAGTTTTAGGAATCGATTATTGACTTTTTTGATGGCTTTGGTGCCTTTGACATGAGTTAGGTCCTTATGATTCTGCATGAAAGGAGGACTAGCAGCCGAGTTGCATGGAAGAATGTGAAAAGTGTTCATATGTAGTAAAAACCTGAGATATCCATCCGTTTTCGTCATTTGTTATCGAATCGACTTAAAGCCAGATCGTCACATTGGCCGCTCTTCTCTCTGAAACGGTTGTACTTATCGTCTGCAAGGCTATGTCGCGTGCTGCAGTATACGGAGACACTAAAAGCACCATAGTAGAACAGAGATGAAGCTTCTAAGTTGATGTGATAGCCACTGAGAAGTAGTACAATTCAAGTTTTAGGTATCGATTATTGACTTTTTAGCTGGCTTTGGTGCCTTGGACATGAGCTAGGACCTTACGATTCTGCATGAAGGGAGGATTAGCAGCCGCGTTGCACGGGAGTATGTGAAAAGTGTTCATATGTAGTAAAAACTTGAGAAATCCGTCCATTTTCGTCATTTGTTATCGAATCGACTTAAAGCCAGTTCGTCACATTGGCCCCTCTTCTCTCTGAAACGGTTGTACTTATCGTCTGCAAAGCTATGTCGCGTGCTGCAGTATGCGGAGACACTAAAAGCACCATAGTAGAACACAGATGAAGCTTCTAAGTAGATGTGATAGCCAGTGAGAAGTAGTGCAATTCAAGTTTTAGGTATCGATTATTGACTTTTTAGCTGGCTTTGGTGCCTTGGACTTGAGGTAGGACCTTAAGATTGTGCATGAAAGGAGGACTAGCAGCCGCGTTGCACGGGAGTATGTAAAGAGTGTTCATATGTAGTAAAAACCTGAGAAATCCGTCCATTTTCGTCATTTGTTATCGAATCGACTTGAAGCCAGATCGTCACATTGGCCGCTCTTCTCTCTGAAACGGTTGTACTTATCGTCTGCAAAGCTATGTCGCGTGCTGCGGTATGCGGAGACACTAAAAGCACCATAGTAGAATACAGATGAAGCTTCTAAGTTGATGTAATAGCCAGTAAGAAGTAGTACAATTCAAGTTTTAGGTATCAATAATAGACGTTTTAGCTGGCTTTGGTGCCTTGGACATGAGGTAGGACCTTAAGATTGTGCATGAAAGGAGGACTAGCAGCCGCGTTGCACGGAGAATGTGAAAAGTGTTCATATGTAGTAAAAACCTGAGAAATCCGTCCGTTTTCGTAATTTATTATCGAATCGACTTAAAGCCACATCGTCACATTGGTCGCTCTTCTCTCTGAAACGGTTGTACTTATCGTCTGCAAAGCTATGTCGCGTGCAGCGGTATGCGGAGACACTAAAATCACCATAGTGGAACACAGATGAAGCTTCTAAGTTGATGTAATAGCCAGTAAGAAGTAGTAAAATTCAAGTTTTAGGAATCGATTATTGACTTTTTTGATGGCTTTGGTGCCTTTGATATGAGCTAGGTCCTTATGATTCTGCATGAAAGGAGGACTAGCAGCCGAGTTGCATGGAAGAATGTGAAAAGTGTTCATATGTAGTAAAAACCTGAGAAATCCATCCGTTTTCGTCATTTGTTATCGAATCGACTTAAAGCCAGATCGTCACATTGGCCGCTCTTCTCTCTGAAACGGTTGTACTTATCGTCTGCAAAGCTATGTCGCGTGCTGCGGTATGCGGAGACACTAAAAGCACCATAGTAGAACACAGATGAAGTTTCTAAGTTGATGCAATAGCCAGTAAGAAGTAGTACAATTCAAGTTTTAGGTATCGATTATTGACTTTTTATCTGGCTTTTGTGCCTTGGACATGAGTTAGGACCTTAACATTCTGCATGAATGGAGGACTAGCAGCCGCGTTGCACGGGAGTATGTGAAAAGTGTTCATATGTAGTAAAAACCTGAGAAATCCGTCCATTTTCGTCATTTGTTATCCAATCGGCTTATAGCCAGATCGGCACATTAGCCCCTCTTCTCGCTGAAACGGTTGTACTTACCGTCTGCAAAGCTATGTCGCGTGCTGCGGTATGCGGAGACACTAAAAGCACAATAGTAGAACACAGATGAAGCTTCTAAGTTCATGTAATAGCCAGTAAGGAGTAGTACAATTCAAGTTTTAGGTATCGAATATTGACTTTTTAGCTGGCTTTGGTGCCTTGGACATGAGCTAGGACCTTAAGATTCTGCATGAAAGGAGGACTAGCAGCCGAGTTGCACGGAGGATGCGAAAAGTGTTCATATGTAGTAGAAACCTGAGAAATCCGTCCGTTTTCGTAATTTACTATCGAATCGACTTAAAGCAGTGCGTCACATTGGCCGCTCTTCTCTCTGAAACGGTTGTACTTATCGTCTGCAAAGCTATGTGGCGTGCTGCGGTATGCGGAGACACTAAAAGCACAATAGTAGAACACAGATGAAGCTTCTAAGTTGATGTAATAGCCAGTAAGAAGTAGTACAATTCAAGTTTTAGGTATCGATTATTGACCTTTTAGCTGGCTTTTGTGCCTTGGACATGAGCTAGGACCTTATGATTCCGCACGGAAGGAGGACTAGCAGCCGAATTGCTTGGGAGAATGTGAAAAGTGTTCATATGTAGTAAAAACCTGAAAAATGCGTCCGTTTTCGTCATTTGTTATCGAATCGACTTAAGGCCAGATTGTCACATTGGCCGCTCTTCTCTCTGAAACGGTTGTACTTATCGTCTGCAAAGCTATGTCGCGTGCTGCGGTATGCGGAGACACTAAAAGCACCATAGTAGAATACAGATGAAGCTTCAAAGTTGATGTAATAGCCAGTAAGAAGTAGTACAATTCAAGATTTAGGTATCGATTATTGACTTTTTTGCTGGCTTTGGTGCCTTGGACATGAGCTAGGACCTTACGATTCTGCATGAAAGGAGGACTAGCAGCCGAGTTGCACGGGAGAATGTAAAAAGTGTTCATATGTAGTAAAAACCTGAGAAATCCGTCCGTTTTCGTAATTTGTTATCGAATCGACTTAAAGCCAGATCGTCACATTGGCCTCTCTTCTCTCTGAAACGGTTGTACTTATCGTCTGCAAAGCTATGTCGCGTGCTGCGGTATGCGGAGACACTAAAATCACCATAGTGGAACACAGATGAAGCTTCTAAGTTGATGTAACAGCTAGTAAGATGTAGTCAAATTAGGTATCGATTATTGACTTTTTAGCTGGCTTTGGTGCCTTGGACATGAGCTATGTCCTTATGATTCTGCATGAAAGGAGGACTAGCAGCCGAGTTGCATTGGAGAATGTGGAAAGTGTTCATATGTAGTAAAAACCTGAGAAATCCGTCCGTTTTAGTCATTTGTTATCGAATCAACTTGAAGCCAGATCGTCACATTGCCCGCTTTTCTCTCTGAAACGGTTGTACTTATCGTCTGCAAAGCTATGTCGCGTGCTGCAGTATGCGGAGACACTAAAAGCACCATAGTAGAACACAGATGAAGCTTCAAAGTTGATGTAATAGCCAGTAAGAAGTAGTACAATTCAAGATTTAGGTATCGATTATTGACTTTTTTGCTGGCTTTGGTGCCTTGGACATGAGCTAGGACCTTACGATTCTGCATGAAAGGAGGACTAGCAGCCGAGTTGCATTGGAGAATGTGGAAAGTGTTCATATGTAGTAAAAACCTGAGAAATCCGTCCGTTTTAGTCATTTGTTATCGAATCAACTTGAAGCCAGATCGTCACATTGCCCGCTTTTCTCTCTGAAACGGTTGTACATTTCGTCTGCAAAGCTATGTCGCGTGCTGCAGTATGCGGAGACACTAAAAGCACCATAGCAGAACGCAGATGAAGCTTCTAAGTTGATGTGATAGCCAGTGAGAAGTAGTACAATTAAAGTTGTAGGTATCGATTATTGACTTTTTAGCTGGCTTTTGTGCCTTGGACATGAGCTAGGACCTTATGATTCTGCATGAAAGGAGGACTAGCAGCCGAGTTACATGGGAGAATGTGAAAAGTGTTCATATGTAGTAAAAACCTGAGAAATCCGTCCGTTTTCGTCATTTGCTATCGAATCGACTTAAAGCCAGATCGTCACATTGGCCACTCTTCTCTCTGAAACGGTTGTACTTATCGTCTGCAAAGCTATGTCGCGTGCTGCGGTATGCGGAGACACTAAAAGCACCATAGTAGAACACAGATGAAGCTTCAAAGTTGATGTAATAGCCAGTAAGAAGTAGTACAATTCAAGATTTAGGTATCGATTATTGACTTTTTTGCTGGCTTTGGTGCCTTGGACATGAGCTATGTCCTTAAGATTCTACATGAAAGGAGGACTAGCAGCCGAGTTGCATGGGAGAATGTAAAAAGTGTTCATATGTAGTAAAAACCTGAGAAATCCGTCCGTTTTCGTCATTTGTTATCGAATCGACTTAAAGCCAGATCGTCACATGGGCCCCTCTTCTCTCTGAAACGGTTGTACTTATCGTCTGCAAAGCTATGTCGCGTGCTGTAGTATGCGGAGACACTAAAAGCACCATAGTAGAACACAGATGAAGCTTCTAAGTTGATGTGATAGCCAGTGAGACGTAGTACAATTCAAGTTTTAGGTATCGATTATTGACATTTTAGCTTGCTTTTGTGCCTTGGACATGAGCTAGGACCTAAAGATTCTGCATGAAAGGAGGACTAGCAGCCGCGTTGCACGGGAGGATGTAAAAAGTGTTCATATGTAGTAAAAACCTGAAAAATGCGTCCGTTTTCGTCATGTGTTATCGAATCGACTTTAAGCCAGATTGTCACATTGGCCGCTCTTCTATCTGAAACGGTTGTACTTATCGTCTGCAAAGCTATGTCGCGTGCTGCGGTATGCGGAGACACTAAAAGCACCATAGTAGAATACAGATGAAGCTTCAAAGTTGATGTAATAGCCAGTAAGAAGTAGTACAATTCAAGATTTAGGTATCGATTATTGACTTTTTTGATGGCTTTGGTGCCTTGGACATGAGCTAGGACCTTACGATTCTGCATGAAAGGAGGACTAGCAGCCAAGTTGCACGGGAGAATGTAAAAAGTGTTCATATGTAGTATAAACCTGAGAAATCCGTCCGTATTCGTTACTTGTTATCGAATCGACTTAAAGCCAGATCGTCACATGGGCCCTTCTTCTCTCTGAAACGGTTGTACTTATCGTCTGCAAAGCTATGTCGCGTGCTGCGGTATGCGGAGACACTAGAAGCACCATAGCAGAACACAGATTAAGCTTCTAAGTTGATGTAATAGCCAGTAAGGAGTAGTACAATTCAAGTTTTAGGTATCGAATATTGACTTTTTAGCTGGCTTTGGCGCCTTGGACATGAGCTAGGCCTTAAGATTCTGCATGAAAGGAGGATTAGCAGCCGCGTTGCACGGGACTATGTGACAAGTGTTCATATGTAGTAAAAACCTGAGAAATCCGTCCATTTTCGTCATTTGTTATGGAATCGACTTAAAGCCAGATCGTCACATTGGCCTCTCTTGTCTCTGAAACGGTTGTACTTATCGTCTGCAAAGCTATGTCGCGTGCTGCGGTATGCGGAGACACTAAAATCACCATAGTGGAACACAGATGAAGCTTCTAAGTTGATGTATTAGCTAGTAAGATGTAGTCAATTTAGGTATCGATTATTGACTTCTTAGCTGGCTTTGATGCCTTGGACATGAGCTATGTCCTTAAGATTCTGCATGAAAGGAGGAATAGCAGCCGAGTTGCATTGTAGAATGTGGAAAGTGTTCATATGTAGTAAAAACCTGAGAAATCCGTCCGTTTTAGTCATTTGTTATCGAATAACTTGAAGCCAGATCGTCACATTGCCCGCTTTTCTCTCTGAAACCGTTGAACTTATCGTCTGCAAAGCTATGCCGCGTGCTGCGGTATGCGGAGACACTAAAAGCACCATAGTAGAACTCAGATGAAGCTTCAGAATTGATGTAATAGCCAGTAAGAAGTAGTACAATTCAAGTTTTAGATATCGATTATTGACTTTTTAGCTGGCTTTGGTGCCTTGGACATGAGCTATGTCCTTAAGATTCTGCATGAAAGGAGGACTAGCAGCCGAGTTGCATGGGAGAATGTGAAAAGTGTTCATATGTAGTAAAAACCTGAGAAATCCGTCCGTTTTCGTCATTTGTTATCGAATCAACTTGAAGCCAGATCGTCACATTGCCCGCTCTTCTCTCTGAAACGGTTGTACTTATCGTCTGCAAAGCTATGTCGCGTGCTGCGGTATGCGGAGACACTAAAAGCACCATAGTAGAACACAGATGAAGCTTCTAAGTTGATGTGATAGCCAGTGAGAAGTAGTACAACTCAAGTTTTAGGTATCGATTATTGACTTTTTAGCTGGCTTTGGTGCCTTGGACATGAGCTAGGACCTTAAGATTTCGCATGAAAGGAGGACTAGCAGCCGCGTTGCACGGGAGTATGTGAAAAGTGTTCATATGTAGTAAAAACCTGAGAAATCCGTCCGTTTTCGTCATTTGTTATCGAATCGACTTAAAGCCAGATCGTCACATTGGCCGCTCTTCTCTCTGAAACGGTTGTACTTATCGTCTGCAAAGCTATGTCGCGTGCTGCGGTATGCGGAGACACTAAAAGCACCATAGTAGAACGCAGATTAAGCTTCTAAGTTGATGCAATAGCAAGTAAGAAGTAGTACAATTCAAGTTTTAGGTATCGATTATGTACTCTTTGCTGGCTTTGGTGCCTTGGACATGAGCTAGGACCTTAAGATTCTGCATGAAAGGAGGACTAGCAGCCGAGTTGCACGGGAGGATGTGAAAAGTGTTCATATGTAGTAAAAACCTGAGAAATCCGACCATTTTCGTAATTTATTATCGAATCGACTTAAAGCAGTGCGTCACATTGGCCGCTCTTCTCTCTGAAACGGTTGTACTTATCGTCTGCAAAGCTATGTCGCGTGCTGCGGTATGCGGAGACACTAAAAGCACTATAGTAGAACACAGATTAAGCTTTTAAGTTGATGAAATAAACAGTAAGAAGTAGTACAATTCAAGTTTTAGGTATCGATTATGGACTTTTTGCTGGCTTTGGTGCCTTGGACACAGGCTAGGACCTTAAGATTCTGCATGAAAGGAGGACTAGCAGCCGAGTTGCAAGGCAGAATGTGAAAAGTGATCATATGTAGTAAAAACGTGAGGAATCCGTCCGTTTTCGTAATTTATTATCGAATCGACTTCAAGCAGCCCGTCACATTGGCCGCTCTTCTCTCTGAAACGGTTGTACTTATCGTCTGCAAAGCTATGTCGCGTGCTGCGGTTTGTGGAGACACTAAAAGCACCATAGTAGAACACATATGAAGCTTCTAAGATGATGTAATAGCCAGTAAGAAGAAGTACAATTCAAGTTTTAAGTGTCGATTATTGACTTTTTAGCTGGCTTTGGTGCCTTGGACATGAGCTAGGACCTTAAGATTCTGCATGAAAGGAGGACTAGCAGCCGAGTTGTATGTGAGAATGTGAAAAGTGTTCATATGTAGTAAAAACCTGAGAAATCCGTCCGTTTTCGTCATTTGTTATCGAATCGACTTAAAACCAGATCGTCACATTGGCCGCTCTTCGCTCTGAAACGGTTGTACTTATCGTCTGCAAAGCTATGTCGCGTGCTGCGGTATGCGGAGACAGTAATAGCACCATAGTAGAACAGAGATGAAGCTTTTAAGTTGATGTAATAGCCAGTAAGAAGTAGTACAATTCAAGTTTTAGGTATCGATTATTTACTTTTTAGCTGGCTTTGTTGCATTGGACGTGAGCTAGGACCTTAAGATTCTGCATGAAAGGAGGACTAGCAGCCGAGTAGTAAGGGAGAATGTGAAAAGTGTTCATATGTAGTAAAAACCTGAGAAATCCGTCCGTTTTCGTCAATTGTTATCGAATCGACTGAAAGCCAGATCGTCACATTAGCCGCTCTTCTCTCTGAAACGGTTGTACTTATCGTCTGAAAGCTAAGTCGCGTGCTGCGGTATGCGGAGACACTAGAAGCACCATAGTAGAACACAGATGAAGCTTCTAAGATGATGTAATAGCCAGTAAGAATTAGTACAATACCAGTTTTAGGTATCGATTATTGACTTTTTAGCTGGCTTTGGTGCCTTGGAAATAGCTAGGACCATAAGATTCTGCATGAAAGGAGGACTAGCATCCGAGTTGCACGGGAGAATGTGAAAAGTGTTCATATGTAGTAAAAACCTGAGAAATCCGTCCGTTTCCGTCATTTGTTATCGAATCGACTTAAAGCCAGATCGTCACATTGGCCGCTCTCCTCTCTGAAACGGTTGTACTTATCGTCTGAAAGCTATGTCGCGTGCTGCGGTATGCGGAGACACTAAAAGCACCATAGTAGGACAAAGATGAAGCTTCTAAGATGATGAAATAGCCAGTAAGATGTAGTACAATTCTAGTTTTAAGTATCGATTATTGACTTTTTAGTTGGCTTTGGTGCCTTGGACATGAGCTAGGACCTTAAGATTCTGCATGAAAGGAGGACTAGCAGCCGATTTGCAAGGGAGGATGTGAAAAGTGTTCATATGTAGTAAAAACCTAAGAAATCCGTCCATTTTCGTCATTTGTTACCGAATCGACTTAAAGCCGGATCGTCACGCTGACCGCTCTTCTCTCTGAAACGGTTGTACTTATCGTCTGCAAAGCTATGTCGCGTGCTGCGGTATGTGGAGACACTACAAGCACCATAGTAGAACACAGATGAAGCTTCTATGTTGATGTAATAGCCAGTAAGAAGTAGTACAACTCAAGTTTTAGGTATCGATTATTGACTTTTTAGCTGGCTTTGGTGCCTTGGACATAGCTAGGACCATAAGATTCTGCATGAAAGGAGGACTAGCAGCCGAGTTGCACGGGAGAATGTGAAAAGTGTTCATATGTAGTAAAAACCTGAGAAATCCGTCCGTTTTCGTCATTTGTTATCGAATCGACTTAAAGCCAGATCGTCACATTGGCCACTCTTCTCTCTGAAACGGTTGTACTTATCGTCTGAAAGCTATGTCGCGTGCTGCGGTATGCGGAGACACTAAAAGCACCATAGTAGGACACAGATGAAGCTTCTAAGATGATGAAATAGCCAGTAAGAATTAGTACAATACCAGTTTTAAGTATCGATTATTGACTTTTTAGCAGGCTTTGGTGCCTTGGACATGAGGTAGGACCTTAAGATTCTGCATGAAAGGAGGACTAGCAGCCGAGTTACACGGGAGGATGTGGAAAGTGTTCATATGTAGTAAAAACCTTCGAAATCCGTCCGTTTTCGTCGTTTGTTATCGAATCGACTTAAAGCCAGGTCGTCACATTGGCCGCTCTTCTCTCTGAAACGGTTGTACATATCGTCTGCAAAGCTATGTCGCGTGTTTGCGGTATGTGGAGACTCTAAAAGCACCATAGTAGAACACAGATGATGCTTGTAAGTTGATGTAATAGCCAGTAAGAAGTAGTACAACTCAAGTTCTAGGTATCGATTATTGACTTTTTAGCTGGCTTTGGTGCCATGGACATGAGCTAGGACCATAAGATTCTGCATGAAAGGAGGACTAGCAGCCGAGTTGATCGGGAGAATGAGAAAAGTGTTCATATGTAGTAAAAACCTGAGTAATCCGTCCGTTTTCGTCATTTGTTACGGAATCGACTTCAAGCCAGGTCGTCACATTGGTCGCTCTTCTCTCTGAAACGGTTGTACTTATCGTCTGCAAAGCTATGTCGCGTGCTGCGGTATGCGGATACACTAAAAGCACTATAGTAGAACACAGATGAAGATTCTAAGATGATGTAATAGCCAGTAAGATGTAGTACAATTCAAGTTTTAAGTATCGAATATTGACTTTTTAGCTGGCTTTGGTGCCTTGGACATGAGCTAGGACCTTAAGATACTGCATGAAAGGAGGACTAGCAGCCGAGTTGCCCGGGAGGATGTGAAAGGTGTTCATATGTAGTAAAAACCTGAGAAATCCGCCCATTTTCGTCATTTGTTATCGAATCGACTTAAAGCCGGATCGTCACATTGGCAACTCAACTCTCTGAAACGGTTGTACTTATCGTCTGCAAAGCTATGTCGCGTGCTGCGGTATGTGGAGACACTAAAAGCACAATAGTAGAACACAGATGAAGCTTCCAAGTTGATGTAATAGCCAGTAAGAAGTAGTACAACTCAAGTTTTAGGTATCGATTATTGACTTTTTAGCTGGCTTTGGTGCCTTGGACATAGCTAGGACCATAAGATTCTGCATGAAAGGAGGACTAGCAGCCGAGTTGCATGGGAGAATGTGAAAAGTGTTCATATGTAGTAAAAACCTGAGAAATCCGTCCGTTTTCGTCATTTGTTATCGAATCGACTTAAAGCCAGATCGTCACGTTGGCCGCTCTCCTCTCTGAAACGGTTGTACTTATCGTCTGAAAGCTATGTCGCGTGCTGCGGTATGCGGAGACACTAAAAGCACCATAGTAGGACACAGATGAAGCTTCTAAGATGATGATATAGCCAGTAAAAATTAGTACAATACCAGTTTTAGGTATCGATTATTGACTTTTTAGCAGGCTTTGGTGCCTTGGACATGAGCTGGGACATTAAGATTCTGCATGAAAGGAGGACTAGCAGCCGAATTGCACGCGAGATTGTGAAAAGTGTTCATATGTAGTAAAAACCTGAGAAATCCGTCTGTATTCGTCATTTGGTATGGAATCGACTAAAAGCCACATCGTCACATTGGCCGCTCTTCTCTCTGAAACGGTTGTACTTATCGTCTGCAAAGCTATGTCGCGTGCTGCGGTTTATGGAGACACTAAAAGCACCATAGTAGAACACAGATGAAGCTTCTAAGTTGATGTAATAGCCAGTAAGAAGTAGTACAATTCAAGTTTTAGGTATCGATTATTGACTTTTTAGCTGGCCTTGGTGCATTGGACGTGAGCTAGGACCTTAAGATTCTGCATGAAAGGAGGACTAGCAGCCGAGTTGCATGGGAGAATGTGAAACGTGTTCATATGTATTAAAAACCTAAGAAATCCGTCCGTTTTCGTCATTTGTTATCGAATCGACTTAAAGCCAGGTCGTCACATTGGCCGCTCTTCTCTCTGAAACGGTTGTACATATCGTCTGCAAAGCTATGTCGCGTGTTTGCGGTATGTGGAGACTCTAAAAGCACCATAGTAGAACACAGATGATGCTTGTAAGTTGATGTAATAGCCAGTAAGAAGTAGTACAACTCAAGTTCTAGGTATCGATTATTGACTTTTTAGCTGGCTTTGGTGCCATGGGCATGAGCTAGGACCATAAGATTCTGCATGAAAGGAGGACTAGCAGCCGAGTTGATCGGGAGAATGAGAAAAGTGTTCATATGTAGTAAAAACCTGAGTAATCCGTCCGTTTTCGTCAATTGTTACAGAATCGACTTAAAGCCAGGTCGTCACATTGGTCGCTCTTCTCTCTGAAATGGTTGTACTTATCGTCTGCAAAGCTATGTCGCGTGCTACGGTATGCGGAGACACTAAAAGCACTATAGTAGAACACAGATGAAGATTCTACGATGATGTAATAGCCAGTAAGAAGTAGTACAATTCAAGTTTTAAGTATCGATTATTGACTTTTTAGCTGGCTTTGGTGCCTTGGACATGAGCTAGGACCTTAAGATTCTGCATGAAAGGAGGACTAGCAGCCGAGTGGCCCGGGGGGATGTGAAAAGTGTTCATATGTAGTAAAAACCTGAGAAATCCGCCCATTTTCGTCATTTGTTATCGAATCGACTTAAAGCCAGATCGTCACATTGGCAACTCAACTCTCCGAAACGGTTGTACTTATCGTCTGCAAAGCTATGTCGCGTGCTGCGGTTTGTGGAGACACTAAAAGCACCATAGTAGAACACAGATGAAGCTTCTAAGTTGATGTAATAGCCAGTAAGAAGTAGTACAACTCAAGTTTTAGGTATCGATTATTGACTTTTTAGCTGGCTTTGGTGCCTTGGACATAGCTAGGACCATAAGATTCTGCATGAAAGGAGGACTAGCAGCCGAGTTGCACGGGAGAATGTGAAAAGTGTTCATATGTAGTAAAAATCTGAGAAATCCGTCCGTTTTCGTCATTTGTTATCGAATCGACTTAAAGCCAGATCGTCACATTGGCCGCTCTCCTCTCTGAAACGGTTGTACTTATCGTCTGAAAGCTATGTCACGTGCTGCGGTATGCGGAGACACTAAAAGCACCATAGTAGGACACAGATGAAGCTTCTAAGATGATGAAATAGCCAGTAAGAATTAGTACAATACCAGTTTTAGGTATCGATTATTGACTTTTTAGCAGGCTTTGGTGCCTTGGAGATGAGCTAGCACCTTAAGATTCTGCATGAAAGGAGGACTAGCAGCCGAATTGCACGCGAGATTGTGAAAAGTGTTCATATGTAGTAAAAACCTGAGAAATCCGTCTGTATTCGTCATTTGGTATGGAATCGACTTAAAGCCAGATCGTCACATTGGCCGCTCTTCTCTCTGAAACGGTTCTACTTATCGTCTGCAAAGCTATGTCGCGTGCTGCGGTTTGTGGAGACACTAAAAGCACCATAGTAGAACACAGATGAAGCTTCTAAGTTGATGTAATAGCCAGTAAGAAGTAGTACAATTCAAGTTTTTGGTATCGATTATTGACTTTTTAGCTGGCCTTGGTGCATTGGACGTGAGCTAGGACCTTAAGATTCTGCATGAAAGGAGGACTAGCCGCCGAGTTGCATGGGAGAATGTGAAACGTGTTCATATGTATTAAAAACCTGAGAAATCCGTCCGTTTTCGTCATTTGTTATCGAATCGACTTAAAGCCAGATCGTCGCATTGGCCGCTCTTCTCTCTGAAACGGTTGTACTTATCGTCTGAAAGCTATGTCGCGTGCTGCGGTATGCGGAGACACTAAAAGCACCATAGTAGAACACATATGAAGCTTCTACGATAATGTAATAGCCAGTAAGAATTAGTACAATACCAGTTTTACGTATCGGTTATTGCCTTTTTAGCTGGCTTTGGTGCCTTGGACATGAGGTAGGACCTTAAGATTCTGCATGAAAGGAGGACTAGCAGCCGAATTGCACGCGAGATTGTGAAAAGTGTTCATATGTAGTAAAAACCTGAGAAATCCGTCTGTATTCGTCATTTGGTATGGAATCGACTTAAAGCCAGATCGTCACATTGGCCGCTCTTCTCTCTGAAACGGTTGTACATATCGTCTGCAAAGCTATGTCGCGTGCTGCGATATGCGGGGACACTAAAATCACCATAGTAGAACATTGATGAAGCTTCTAAGTTGATGTAATAGCTAGTAAGAATTAGTACAATACCAGATTTCGGCATCGATTATTGACTTTTTAGCTGGATTTGGTGCCTTGGACATGAGCTAGGACCTTAAGATTCTGCATGTAAGGAGGACTAGCAGCCGAATTGCACGCGAGATTGTGAAAAGTGTTCATATGTAGTAAAAACCTGAGAAATCCGTCTGTATTCGTCATTTGGTATGGAATCGACTTAAAGCCAGATCGTCACATTGGCCGCTCTTCTCTCTGAAACGGTTGTACTTATCGTCTGCAAAGCTATGTCGCATGCTGCGGTTTGTGGAGACACTAAAAGCACCATAGTAGAACACAGATGTAGCTTCTAAGTTGATGTAATAGCCAGTAAGAAGTAGTACAATTCAAGTTTCAGGTATCGATTATTAACTTTTTAGCTGGCCTTGGTGCATTGGACGTGAGCTAGGACCTTAAGACTCTGCATGAAACGAGGACTAGCTGCCGAGTTGCACAGGTGAATGTGAAAAGTGTTCATATGTAGTAAAAACCTGAGACATCCGTCCGTTTTCGTCATTTGTTATCGAATCGCCTTAAAGACAGATCGTCATATTGGCCTCTTTTCGCTCTGAAACGGTTGTACTTATCGTCTGCAAAGCTATGTCGCGTGCTGCGGTATGCGGAGACACTAAAAGCACCATAGTAGAACACAGATGTAGCTTCTAAGTTGATGTAATAGCCAGTAAGAAGTAGTACATCTCAAGTTCTAGGTATCGATTATTGACTTTTTAGCTGGCTTTGGTGCCTTGGACATGAGCTAGGACCTTAAGATTCTGCATGAAAGGAGGACTAGCAGCCGAGTTTCACGGGAGGATGTGAAAAGTGTTCATATGTAGTAAAAACCTGAGAAATCCGTCCGTTTTCGTCATTTGTTATCGAATCGACTTAAAGCCAGATCGTCACATTGGCCACTCTTCTCTCTGAAACGGTTGTACATATCGTCTGAAAGCTATGTCGCGTGCTGCGGTATGCGGAGACACTAAAAGCACCATAGTAGGACACAGATGAAACTTCTAAGATGATGAAATAGCCAGTAAGAATTAGTACAATACCAGTATTAAGTATCGATTATTGACTTTTTAGCAGGCTTTGGTGCCTTGGACATGAGGTAGGACCTTAAGATTCTGCATGAAAGGAGGACTAGCAGCCGAGTTACACGGGAGGATGTGAAAAGTGTTCATATGTAGTAAAAACCTGCGAAATCCGTCCGTTTTCGTCATTTGTTATCGAATCGACTGAAAGCCAGTTCGTCACATTGGCCGATCTTCTCTCTGAAACGGTTGTACATATCGTCTGCAAAGCTATGTCGCGTGTTTGCGGTATGTGGAGACTCTAAAAGCACCATAGTAGAACACAGATAATGCTTGTAAGTTGATGTAATAGCCAGTAAGAAGTAGTACAACTCAAGTTCTAGGTATCGATTATTGACTTTTTAGCTGGCTTTGGTGCCTTGGACATGAGCTAGCACCATAAGATTGTGCATGAAAGGAGGTCTAGCAGCCGAGTTGCACGGGAGAATGTGAAAAGTGTTCATATGTAGTAGAAACCGGAGAAATCCGTCCGTTTTCGTCATTTGTTATCGAATCGACTTAAAGCCAGATCGTCACATTGGCCACTCTTCTCTCTGAAACGGTTGTACTTTTCGTCTGCAAAGCTATGTCGCGTGCTGCGATATGCGGGGACACTAAAATCACCATAGTAGAACATTGATGAAGCTTCTAAGTTGATGTAATAGCTAGTAAGAATTAGTACAATACCAGATTTAGGCATCGATTATTGACTTTTTAGCTGGATTTGGTGCCTTGGACATGAGCTAGGACCTTAAGATTCTGCATGTAAGGAGGACTAGCAGCCGAATTGCACGCGAGATTGTGAAAAGTGTTCATATGTAGTAAAAACCTGGGAAATCCGTCTGTATTCGTCATTTGGTATGGAATCGACTTAAAGCCAGATCGTCACATTGGCCGCTCTTCTCTCTGAAACGGTTGTACTTATCGTCTGCAAAGCTATGTCGCATGCTGCGGTTTGTGGAGACACTAAAAGCACCATAGTAGAACACAGATGTAGCTTTTAAGTTGATGTAATAGCCAGTAAGAAGTAGTACAATTCAAGTTTCAGGTATCGATTATTGACTTTTTAGCTGGCCTTGGTGCATTGGACGTGAGCTAGGACCTTAAGACTCTGCATGAAAAGAGGACTAGCAGCCGAGTTTCACGGGAGGATGTGAAAAGTGTTCATATGTAGTAAAAACCTGAGAAATCCGTCCGTTTTCGTCATTTGTTATCGAATCGACTTAAAGCCAGATCGTCACATTGGCCGCTCTTCTCTCTGAAACGGTTGTACATATCGTCTGAAAGCTATGTCGCGTGCTGCGGTATGCGGAGACACTAAAAGCACCATAGTAGGACACAGATGAAGCTTCTAAGATGATGAAATAGCCAGTAAGAATTAGTACAATACCAGTTTTAGGTATCGATTATTGACTTTTTAGCAGGCTTTGTTGCCTTGGACATGAGCTAGGACCTTAAGATTCTGCATGAAAGGAGGACTAGCAGCCGAGTTGCACGGGAGAATGTGAAAAGTGTTCATATGTAGTAAAAACCTGAGAAATCCGTCCGTTTTCGTCATTTGTTATCGAATCGACTTAAAGCCAGGTCGTCACATTGGCCGCTCTTCTCTCTGAAACGGTTGTACATATCGTCTGCAAAGCTATGTCACGTGTTGCGGTATGTGGAGACTCTAAAAGCACCATAGTAGAACACAGATGATGCTTGTAAGTTGATGTAATAGCCAGTAAGAACTAGTACAACTCAAGTTCTAGGTATCGATTATTGACTTTTTAGCTGGCTTTGGTGCCTTGGACATGAGCTAGCACCATAAGATTCTGCATGAAAGGAGGACTAGCAGCCGAGTTGCACGGGAGAATGTGAAAAGTGTTCATATGTAGTAAAAACCTGAGAAATCCGTCCGTTTTCATCATTTGTTATCGAATCGACTTAAAGCCAGATCGTCACATTGGCCACTCTTCTCTCTGAAACGGTTGTACTTACCGTCTGAAAGCTATGTCGCGTGCTGCGGTATGCGGAGACACTAAAAGCACCATAGTAGGACACAGATGAAACTTCTAAGATGATGAAATAGCCAGTAAGAATTAGTACAATACCAGTTTTAAGTATCGATTATTGACTTTTTAGCAGGCTTTGGTGCCTTGGACATGAGGTAGGACCTTAAGATTCTGCATGAAAGGAGGACTAGCAGCCGAGTTACACGGGAGGATGTGAAAAGTGTTCATATGTAGTAAAAACCTGCGAAATCCGTCCGTTTTCGTCATTTGTTATCGAATCGACTGAAAGCCAGTTCGTCACATTGGCCGCTCTTCTCTCTGAAACGGTTGTACATATCGTCTGCAAAGCTATGTCGCGTGTTTGCGGTATGTGGAGACTCTAAAAGCACCATAGTAGAACACAGATAATGCTTGTAAGTTGATGTAATAGCCAGTAAGAAGTAGTACAACTCAAGTTCTAGGTATCGATTATTGACTTTTTAGCTGGCTTTGGTGCCATGGACATGAGCTAGGACCATAAGATTCTGCATGAAAGGAGGACTAGCAGCCGAGTTACATGGGAGGATGTGAAAAGTGTTCATATGTAGTAAAAACCTGAGAAATCCCTCCGTTTTCGTCATTTGTTACGGAATCGACTTAAAGCCAGGTCGTCACATTGGTCGCTCTTCTCTCTGAAACGGTTGTACTTATCGTCTGCAAAGCTATGTCGCGTGCTGCGGTATGCGGAGACACTAAAAGCACTATAGTAGAACACAGATGAAGATTCTAAGATCATGTAATAGCCAGTAAGAAGTAGTACAATTCAAGTTTTAAGTATCGATTATTGACTTTTTAGCTGGCTTTGGTGCCTTGGACATGAGCTACGACCTTAAGATTCTGCATGAAAGGAGGACTAGCAGCCGAGTTGCCCGGGAGGATGTGAAAAGTGTTCATGTGTAGTAAAAACCTGAGAAATCCGCCCATTTTCGTCATTTGTTATCGAATCGACTTAAAGCCGGATCGTCACATTGGCAACTCAACTCTCTGAAACGGTTGTACTTATTGTCTGCAAAGCTATGTCGCGTGCTGCGGTATGTGGAGACACTAAAAGCACCATAGTAGAACACAGATGAAGCTTCTAAGTTGATGTAATAGCCAGTAAGAAGTAGTACAACTCAAGTTTTAGGTATCGATTATTGACTTTTTAGCTGGCTTTGGTGCTTTGGACATAGCTAGGACCATAAGATTCTGCAAGAAAGGAGGACTAGCAGCCGAGTTGCACGGGAGAATGTGAAAAGTGTTCATATGTAGTAAAATCCTGAGAAATCCGTCCGTTTTCGTCATTTGTTATCGAATCGACTTAAAGCCAGATCGTCACATTGGCCGCTCTCCTCTCTGAAACGGTTGTACTTATCGTCTGAAAGCTATGTCGCGTGCTGCGGTATGCGGAGACACTAAAAGCACCATAGTAGGACACAGATGAAGCTTCTAAGATGATGAAATAGCCAGTAAGAACTAGTACAATACCAGATTTAGGTATCGATTATTGACTTTTTAGCAGGCTTTGGTGCCTTGGACATGAGCTAGGACCTTAAGATTCTGCATGAAAGGAGGACTAGCTGCCGAGTTGCACGGGAGAATGTGAAAAGTGTTCATATGTAGTAAAAACCTGAGAAATCCGTCCGTTTTCGTCATTTGTTATCGAATCGACTTAAAGCCAGGTCGTCACATTGGCCGCTCTTCTCTCTGAAACGGTTGTACATATCATCTGCAAAGCTATGTCACGTGTTGCGGTATGTGGAGACTCTAAAAGCACCATAGTAGAACACAGATGATGCTTGTAAGTTGATGTAATAGCCAGTAAGAACTAGTTCAACTCAAGTTCTAGGTATCGATTATTGACTTTTTAGCTGGCTTTGGTGCCTTGGACATGAGCTAGCACCATAAGATTGTGCATGAAAGGAGGACTAGCAGCCGAGTTGCACGGGAGAATGTGAAAAGTGTTCATATGTAGTAAAAACCGGAGAAATCCGTCCGTTTTCGTCATTTGTTATCGAATCGACTTAAAGCCAGATCGTCACATTGGCCACTCTTCTCTCTGAAACGGTTGTACTTATCGTCTGAAAGCTATGTCGCGTGCTGCGGTATGCGGAGACACTAAAAGCACCGTAGTAGGACACAGATGAAGCTTCTAAGATGATGAAATAGCCAGTAAGAATTAGTACAATACCAGTTTTAAGTATCGATTTTTGACTTTTTAGCAGGCTTTGGTGCCTTGGACATGAGGTAGGACCTTAAGATTCTGCATGAAAGGAGGACTAGCAGCCGAGTTACATGGGAGGATGTGAAAAGTGTTCATATGTAGTAAAAACCTGCGAAATCCGTCCGTTTTCGTCATTTGTTATCGAATCGACTTAAAGCCAGATCGTCACATTGGCCGCTCTTCTCTCTGAAACGGTTGTACATATCGTCTGCAAAGCTATGTCGCGTGTTTGCGGTATGTGGAGACTCTAAAAGCACCATAGTAGAACACAGATAATGCTTGTAAGTTGATGTAATAGCCAGTAAGAAGTAGTACAACTCAAGTTCTAGGTATCGATTATTGACTTTTTAGCTTGCTTTGGTGCCATGGACATGAGCTAGGACCATAAGATTCTGCATGAAAGGAGGACTAGCAGCCGAGTTACATGGGAGGATGTGAAAAGTGTTCATATGTAGTAAAAACCTGAGAAATCCCTCCGTTTTCGTCATTTGTTACGGAATCGACTTAAAGCCAGGTCGTCAAATTGGTCGCTCTTCTCTCTGAAACGGTTGTACTTATCGTCTGCAAAGCTATGTCGCGTGCTGCGGTATGTGGAGACACTAAAAGCACTATAGTAGAACACAGATGAAGATTCTAAGATGATGTAATAGCCAATAAGAAGTAGTACAATTCAAGTTTTAAGTATCGATTATTGACTTTTTAGCTGGCTTTGGTGCCTTGGACATGAGCTAGCACCATAAGATTCTGCATGAAAGGAGGACTAGCAGCCGAGTTGCCCGGGAGGATGTGAAAAGTGTTCATGTGTAGTAAAATCCTGAGAAATCCGCCCATTTTCGTCATTTGTTATCGAATCGACTTAAAGCCGGATCGTCACATTGGCAACTCAACTCTCTGAAACGGTTGTACTTATTGTCTGCAAAGCTATGTCGCGTGCTGCGGTATGTGGAGACACTAAAAGCACCATAGTAGAACACAGATGAAGCTTCTAAGTTGATGTAATAGCCAGTAAGAAGTAGTACAACTCAAGTTTTAGGTATCGATTATTGACTATTTAGCTGGCTTTGGTGCTTTGGACATAGCTAGGACCATAAGATTCTGCAAGAAAGGAGGACTAGCAGCCGAGTTGCATGGGAGAATGTGAAAAGTGTTCATATGTAGTAAAATCCTGAGAAATCCGTCCGTTTTCGTCATTTGTTGTCGAATCGACTTAAAGCCAGATCGTCACATTGGCCGCTCTCCTCTCTGAAACGGTTGTACTTATCGTCTGAAAGCTATGTCGCGTGCTGCGGTATGCGGAGACACTAAAAGCACCATAGTAGGACACAGATGAAGCTTCTAAGATGATGAAATAGCCAGTAAGAATTAGTACAATACCAGTTTTAGGTATCGATTATTGACTTTTTAGCAGGCTTTGGTGCCTTGGACATGAGCTAGGACCTTAAGATTCTGCATGAAAGGAGGACTAGCAGCCGAGTTGCACGGGAGGATGTGAAAAGTGTTCATATGTAGTAAAAACCTGAGAAATCCGTCCGTTTTCGTCATTTGTTATCGAATCGACTTAAAGCCAGATCGTCACATTGGCCGCTCTTCTCTCTTAAACGGTTGTACATATCGTCTGCAAAGCTATGTCACGTGTTGCGGTATATGGAGACTCTAAAAGCACCATAGTAGAACACAGATGAAGCTTCTAAGATGATGAAATAGCCAGTAAGAATTAGTACAATACCAGTTTTAGGTATCGATTATTGACTTTTTAGCAGGCTTTGGTGCCTTGGACATGAGCTAGGACCTTAAGATTCTGCTTGAAAGGAGGACTAGCAGAAGAGTTGCACGGGAGGATGTGAAAAGTGTTAATTTGTAGTAAAAACCTGAGAAATCCGTCCGTTTTCGTCATTTGTTATCGAATCGACTTAAAGCCAGATCGTCACATTGGCCGCTCTTCTCTCTGAAACGGTTGTACATATCGTCTGCAAAGCTATGTCGCGTGTTTGCGGTATGTGGAGACTCTAAAAGCACCATAGTAGAACACAGATAATGCTTGTAAGTTGATGTAATAGCCAGTAAGAAGTAGTACAACTCAAGTTCTAGGTATCGATTATTGACTTTTTAGCTTGCTTTGGTGCCATGGACATGAGCTAGGACCATAAGATTCTGCATGAAAGGAGGACTAGCAGCCGAGTTACATGGGAGGATGTGAAAAGTGTTCATATGTAGTAAAAACCTGAGAAATCCCTCCGTTTTCGTCATTTGTTACGGAATCGACTTAAAGCCAGGTCGTCAAATTGGTCGCTCTTCTCTCTGAAACGGTTGTACTTATCGTCTGCAAAGCTATGTCGCGTGCTGCGGTATGTGGAGACACTAAAAGCACCATAGTAGAACACAGATGAAGCTTCTAAGATGATGTAATAGCCAGTAAGATGTAGTACAATTCAAGTGTTAGGTATCGATTATTGACTTTTTAGCTGGCTTTGGTGCCTTGGACATGAGCTAGGACCTTAAGATTCTGCATGAAAGGAGGACTAGCTGCCGAGTTGCACGGGAGAATATGAAAAGTGTTCATATGTAGTAAAAACCTGAGAAATACGTCCGTTTTCGTCATTTGTTATCGAATCGACTTAAAGCCAGATCGTCACATTGGCCGCTCTTCGCTCTGAAACGGTTGTACTTATCGTCTGCAAAGCTATGTCGCGTGCTGCAGTAAGCGGAGACACTAATAGCACGATAGTAGACCACAGATGAAGCTTCTAAGTTGATGTAATAGCCAGTAAGAAGTAGTACAATTCAAGTTTTAGGTATCGATTATTGACTTTTTAGCTGGCCTTGGTGCATTGGACGTGAGCTAGGACCTTAAGATTCTGCATGAAAGGAGGACTAGCAGCCGAGTAGCAAGGGAGAATGTGAAAAGTGTTCATATGTAGTGAAAACCTGAGAAATCCGTCCGTTTTCTTCATTTGTTATGGAATCGATTTTAAGCCAGGACGTCACATTGTCCGCTCTTCTCTCTGAAACGGTTGTACATATCGTCTGCAGAGCTATTTCGCGTGTTGCGATATGTGGGGACACTAAAATCACCATAGTAGAACAATGATGAAGCTTCTAAGTTGATGTAATAGCTAGTAAGAATTAGTACAATACCAGATTTAGGTATCGATTATTGACTTTTTAGCTGGATTTGGTGCCTTAGACATGAGCTAGGACCTTAATATTCTGCATGAAAGGAGGACTAGCAGCCGAGTTGCACGCGAGAATGTGAAAAGTGTTCATATGTAGTAAAAACCTGAGAAATCCGTCCGTTTTCGTCATTTGTTATCGAATCGACTTAAAGCCAGATCGTCACATTGGCCGCTCTTCTCTCTGAAACGGTTGTACTTATCGTCTGAAAGCTATGTCGCGTGCTGCGGAATGCGGAGACACTAAAAGCACCATAGCAGAACACAGCTGAAGCTTCTACGTTGATGTAATAACCAGTAAGAAGTAGTACATCTGAAGTTCTAGGTATCGATTATTGACTTTTTAGCTGGCTTTGGTGCCTTGGACATGAGCTAGGACCATAAGATTCTGCATGAAACGCGGTCTAGCAGCCGAGTTGCACGCGAGAATGTGAAAAGTGTTCATATGTAGTAAAAACCTGAGAAATCCGTCCGTTTTCGTCATTTGTTGTCGAATGGACTTAAAGCCAGATCGTCACATTGGCCACTCTTCTCTCTGAAACGGTTGTACTTATCGTCTGATAGCTATGTCGCGTGCTGCAGTATGCGGAGACACTAAAAGCACCATAGTAGAACACAGATGAAGCTTCTAAGTTGATGTAATAGCCAGTAAGAAGTAGTACATCTCAAGTTCTAGGTATCGATTATTGACTTTTTAGCTGGCTTTGGTGCCTTGGACATGAGCTAGGACCATAAGATTCTGCATAAAAGGAGGACTAGCAGCCGAGTTGCACGGGACAATGTGAAAAGTGTTCATATGTAGTAAAATCCTGAGAGATCCGTCCGTTTTCGTCATTTGTTATCGAATCGACTTAAAGCCAGATCGTCACATTGGCCGCTCTCCTCTCTGAAACGGTTGTACTTATCGTCTGAAAGCTATGTCGCGTGCTGCGGTATGCGGAGACACTAAAAGCACCATAGTAGGACACAGATGAAGCTTCTAAGATGATGAAATAGCCAGTAAGAATTAGTACAATACCAGTTTTAGGTATCGATTATTGACTTTTTAGCAGGCTTTGGTGCCTTGGACATGAGCTAGGACCTTAAGATTCTGCATGAAAGGAGGACTAGCAGCCGAATTGCACGCGAGATTGTGAAAAGTGTTCATATGTAGTAAAAACCTGAGAAATCCGTCTGTTTCGTCATTTGGTATGGAATCGACTTAAAGCCAGATCGTCACATTGGCCGCTCTTCTCTCTGAAACGGTTGTACTTATCGTCTGCAAAGCTATGTCGCGTGCTGCGGTTTGTGGAGACACTAAAAGCACCATAGTAGAACACAGATGAAGCTTCTAAGTTGATGTAATAGCCAGTAAGAAGTAGTACAATTCGAGTTTTAGGTATCGATTATTGACTTTTTCGCTGGCCTTGGTGCATTGGACGTGAGCTAGGACCTTAAGATTCTGCATGAAAGGAGGACTAGCAGCCGAGTTGCATGAGAGAATGTGAAACGTGTTCATGTGTATTAAAAACCTGAGAAATCCGTCCGTTTTCGTCATTTGTTATCGAATCGACTTAAAGCCAGATCGTCGCATTGGCCGCTCTTCTCTCTGAAACGGTTGTACTTATCGTCTGAAAGCTATGTCGCGTGCTGCGGTATGCGGAGACACTAAAAGCACCATAGTAGAACACAGATGAAGCTTCTACGATGATGTAATAGCCAGTAAGAATTAGTACAATACCAGTTTTACGTATCGGTTATTGACTTTTTAGCTGGCTTTGGTGCCTTGGACATGAGCTAGGACCTTAAGATTCTGCATGAAAGGAGTACTAGCAGCCGAATTGCACGGGAGAATGTGAAAAGTGTTCATATGTAGTAAAACCCTGAGAAATCCGTCCGTTTTATTCATTTGTTACGGAATCGATTTAAAGCCAGGTCGTCACATTGTCCGCTCTTCTCTCTGAAACGGTTGTACATATCGTCTGCAAAGCTATGTCGCGTGCTGCGATATGCGGGGACACTAAAATCACCATAGTAGAACATTGATGAAGCTTCTAAGTTGATGTAATAGCTAGTAAGAATTAGTACAATAATAGATTTAGGTATCGATTATTGACTTTTTAGCTGGCTTTGGTGCCTTGGACATGAGCTAGGACCTTAAGGTTCTGCATGAATGGAGGACTAGCAGCCGAGTTGCACGGGAGGATGTGAAAAGTGTTCATGTGTAGTAAAAACCTGAGAAATCCGTCCGTTTTCGTCATTTGTTATCGAATCGACTGAAAGCCAGGTCGTCACATTGGCCGCTCTTCTCTCTGAAACGGTTGTACTTATCGTCTGCAAAGGTATGTCGCGTGTTGCGGTATGTGGAGACTCGAAAAGCACCATAGTAGAACATAGATGAAACTTCCAAGATGATGTAATAGCCAGTAAGAATTAGTACAATACCAGATTTAGGTATCGATTATTGACTATTTAGCTGGATTTGGTGCCTTGGACATGAGCTAGGACCTTAAGATTCTGCATGAAAGGAGGACTAGCAGCCGAGTTGCACAGGAGGATGTGAAAAGTGTTCATATGTAGTAAAAACCTGGACATCCGTCCGTTTTCGTCATTTGTTATCGAATCGACTTAAAGCCAGATCGTCACATTGGCCGCTCTTCGCTCTGAAACGGTTGTACTTATCGCCTGCAAAGCTATGTCGCGTGCTACGTTATGCGGAGACACTAATAGCACCATAGTAGAACACAGATGAAGCTTCTAAGTTGATGTGATAGCCAGTAAGAAGTAGTACAATCCAAGTTTTAGGTATCGATTTTTGACTTTTTAGCTGGCTTTGGTGCATTGGACGTGAGCTAAGACCTTAAGATTCTGCATGAAAGGAGGACTAGCAGCCAAGTTGCACGGGAGAAGGTG
Source organism: Schistocerca gregaria (assembly GCF_023897955.1). Taxonomy (NCBI): domain Eukaryota; kingdom Metazoa; phylum Arthropoda; class Insecta; order Orthoptera; family Acrididae; genus Schistocerca; species Schistocerca gregaria. The sequence continues at coordinate 6,007,332 of NW_026061850.1, read as the reverse complement.
AAAAGTGTTCATATGTAGTAAAAACCTGAGAAATCCGTCCGTTTTCGTCATTTGTTATCGAATCGACTTAAAGCCAGATCGTCACATTGGCCGCTCTTCTCTCTGAAACGGTTGTACTTATCGTCTGCAAAGCTATGTCGCGTGCTGCGGTATGTGGAGGCACTAAGAGCACCATAGTAGAACACAGATGAAGCTTCTAAGTTGATGTAATAGCCAGTAAGAAGTAGTACATCTCAAGTACTAGGTATCGATTATTGACTTTTTAGCTGGCTTTGGTGCCTTGGACATGAGCTAGGACCATAAGATTCTGCATGAAAGGAGGACTAGCAGCCGAGTTGCAAGGGAGAATGTGAAAAGTGTTCATATGTAGTAAAAACCTGAGAAATCCGTCCGTTTTCGTCATTTGTTATCGAATCGACTTAAAGCCAGATCGTCACATTGGCCGCTCTTCTCTCTGAAACGGTTGTACTTATCGTCTGCAAAGCTATGTCGCGTGCTGCGGTATGTGGAGGCACTAAAAGCACCATAGTAAAACACAGATGAAGCTTCTAAGTTGATGTAATAACCAGTAAGAAGTAGTACAATTCAAGTTTTAAGTGTCGATTATTGACTTTTTAGCTGGCTTTGGTGCCTTGGACATGAGCTAGGACCTTAAGATTCTGCATGAAAGGAGGAAAAGCAGCCGAGTTGCACGGGAGAATGTGAAAAGTGTTCATATGTACTAAAAACCTGAGAAATCCGTCCGTTTCCGTCATTTGTTATCGAATCGACTTAAAGCCAGGTCGTCACATTGGCCGCTCTTCTGTCTGAAACGGTTGTACATATCGTCTGCAAAGCTATGTCGCGTGTTGCGGTGTGTGGAGACTCTAAAAGCACCATAGTAGAACACAGATGAAGCTTCTAAGATGATGTAATAGCCAGTAAGAAGTAGTACAATTCAAGTTTTAAGTGTCGATTATTGACTTTTTAGCTGGCTTTGGTGCCTTGGACATGAGCTAGGACCATAAGATTCTGCATGAAAGGAGGACTAGCAGCCGAATTGCAAGGGAGAATGTGAAAAGTGTTCATATGTAGTAAAAACCTGAGAAATCCGTCCGTTTTCGTCATTTGTTATCGAATCGACTTAAAGCCAGATCGTCACATTGGCCGCTCTTCTCTCTGAAACGGTTGTACTTATCGTCTGCAAAGCTATGTCGCGTGCTGCGGTATGTGGAGGCACTAAAAGCACCATAGTAAAACACAGATGAAGCTTCTAAGTTGATGTAATAACCAGTAAGAAGTAGTACAATTCAAGTTTTAAGTGTCGATTATTGACTTTTTAGCTGGCTTTGGTGCCTTGGACATGAGCTAGGACCATAAGATTCTGCATGAAAGGAGGACTAGCAGCCGAGTTGCAAGGGAGAATGTGAAAAGTGTTCATATGTAGTAAAAACCTGAGAAATCCGTCCGTTTTCGTCATTTGTTATCGAATCGACTTAAAGCCAGATCGTCACATTGGCCGCTCTTCTCTCTGAAACGGTTGTACTTATCGTCTGAAAGCTATGTCGCGTGCTGCGGTATGCGGAGACACTAAAAGCACCATAGTAGAACACAGATGAAGCTTCTAAGATGATGTAATAGCCAGTAAGAAGTAGTACAATTCAAGTTTTAAGTATCGATTATTGACTTTTTAGCTGGCTTTGGTGCCTTGGACATGAGCTAGGACCTTAAGATTCTGCATGAAAGGAGGACTAGCAGCCGAATTGCACGGGAGGATGTGAAAAGTGTTCATATGTAGTAAAAACCTGAGACATCCGTCCGTTTTCGTCATTTGTTATCGAATCGACTTAAAGCCAGATCGTCACATTGGCCGCTCTTCGCTCTGAAACGGTTGTACTTATTGCCTGCAAAGCTATGTCGCGAGCTGCGTTATGCGGAGACACTAATAGCACCATAGTAGAACACAGATGAAGCTTCTAAGTTGATGTAATAGCCAGTAAGAAGTAGTACAATCCAAGTTTTAGGTATCGATTATTGACTTTTTAGCTGGCTTTGGTGCATTGGACGTGAGCTAAGACCTTAAGATTATGCATGAAAGGAGGACTAGCAGCCAAGTTGCACGGGAGAAGGCGAAAAGTATTCATATGTAGTAAAAACCTGAGAAATCCGTCCGTTTTCGTCATTTGTTATCGAATCGACTTAATGCCAGATCGTCACATAGGCCGCTCTTCTCTCTGAAACGGTTGTACTTATCGTCTGCAAAGCTATGTCGCGTGCTGCGGTATGTGGAGGCACTAAAAGCACCATAGTAAAACACAGATGAAACTTCTAAGTTGATGTAATAGCCAGTAAGAAGTAGTGCAAGTGAAATTTTAGATATCGATTATTGACTTTTTACCATTCTTTGGTGCCTTGGACATGAGCTAGGACCTTAAGATTCTGCATGAAAGGAGGACTAGCAGCCGAGTAGCAAGGGAGAATGTGAAAAGTGTTCATATGTAGTAAAAACCTGTGAAATCCGTCCGTTTTCGTCATTTGTTATCGAATCGACTGAAAGCCAGATCGTCACATTAGCCGCTCTTCTCTCTGAAACGGTTGTACTTATCGTCTGCAAAGCTATGTCGCGTGCTGCGGTATGTGGAGACACTAAAAGCACCATTGTAGAACACAGACGAAACTTCTAAGTAGATGTAATAGCTAGTAAGAAGTAGTACAACTCAAGTTTTAGGTATCGATTATTGACTTTTTAGCCGGCTTTGGTGCCTTGGACATGAGCTAGGACCATAAGATTCTGCATGAAAGGAGGACTAGCAGCCGAGTTGCATGGGAAAATGTGAAAAGTGTTCACATGTAGTAAAAACCTGAGAAATCCGTCCGTTTTCGTCATTTGTTGTCGAATCGACTTAAAGCCAGATCGTCACATTGGCCGCTCTTCTCTCTGAAACGGTTGTACTTATTTTCTGAAAGCTATGTCGCGTGCTGCGGTATGCGGAGACACTAAAAGCACCATAGTAAAACACAGATGAAGCTTATAAGATGATGTAATAGCCAGTAAGAATTAGTACAATACCAGTTTTAGGTATCGATTATTGACTTTTTAGCTGGCTTTGGTGCCTTGGACATGAGCTAGGACACTAAGATTCTGCATGAACGGAGGACTAGCAGCCGAGTTGCACAGGAGGATGTGAAAAGTGTTCATATGTAGTAAAAACCTGAGAAATCCGTACGTTTTCGTCATTTGTTATTGAATCGACTTAAAGCCAGATCGTCACATTCGCCGCTCCTCTCTCTGAAACGGTTGTACTTATCGCCTGAAAGCTACGTCGCGTGCTGGGGTATGCGAAGACACTAAAAGCACCATAGTAGAACACAGATGAAGCTTCAAAGATGATGTAATAGCCAGTAAGGTTAGTACATGACCAGTTTTAGGTATCGATTATTGACTTTTTAGCTGGCTTTGGTGCCTTGGACATGAGCTAGGACCTTAAGATTCTGCATGAAAGGAGGACTAGCAGCCGAGTTGGATGGGAGAATGTGAAAAGTGTTCATATGTAGTAAAAACCTGAGAAATCCGGCCGCTTCCATCATTTGTTATCGAATCGACCTAAAGCCAGATCGTCACATTGGCCACTCTTCTCTCTGAAACGGTTGTACTTATCGTCTGAAAGCTATGTCGCGTGCTGCGGTATTCGGAGAGACTAAAAGCACCATAGTAGAACACAGATGAAGCTTCTAAGATGATGTAATTGCCAGTAAGAAATAGTACCAGTTTTAGGTATCGATTATTGACTTTTTAGCTGGCTTTGGAGCCTTGGACATGATCTAGGACCTTAAGATTCTGCATGAAAGGAGGACTAGCAGCCGAATTGCACGGAAGATTGTGAAAAGTGTTCATATGTAGTAAAAACCTGAGAAATCCGTCCGTTTCGTCATTTGTTATCGAATCGACTTAAAGCCAGATCGTCACATTGGCCGCTCATCTCTCAGAAACGGTTGTACTTATCGTCTGCAAATCTATGTCGCGTGCTGCGGTTTGTGGACACACTAAAAGCACCATAGTACAACACAGATGAAGCTTCTAAGATGATGTAATAGCCAGTAAGAAGCAGTACAATTCAAGTTTTAGGTATCGATTATTGACTTTTTAGCTGGCTTTGGTGCCTTGGACATGAGCTAGGACCTTAAGATTCTGCATGAAAGGAGGACTAGCAGCCGAGTTGCACGGGAGAATGTGAAAAGTGTTCATATGTAGTAAAAACCTGTGAAATCCGTCCGTTTCCGTCATTTGTTATCGAATCGACTTAAAGCCAGATCGTCACATTGGCCGCTCTTCTCTCTGAAACGGTTGTACTTATCGTCTGCAAAGCTATGTCGCGTGCTGCGGTATGTGGAGACTCTAAAAGCACCATAGCAGAACACAGATAAAGCTTCTAAGTTGATGTAATAGCCAGTAAGAAGTAGTACAATTGAAATTTTAGATATCGATTATTGACTTTTTAGCTGGCTTTGGTGCCTTGGACTTGAGCTAGGACCTTAAGATTCTGCATGAAAGGAGGACCACCAGCCGAATTGCACGGGAAAATGTGAAAAGTGTTCATATGGAGTAAAAACCTGAGAAATCCGTCCGTTTTCGTCATTTGTTATCGAATCGACTTAAAGCCAGATCGACACATTGGCCACTCTTCTCTCTGAAACGGTTGTACTTATCGTCTGCAAAGATATGTCGCGTGCTGCGGTATGCGGAGACACTAAAATCACCATAGTAGAACACAGATGATGCTTCTAAGTTGATGTAATAGCCAGTAAGGATTAGTACAATACCAGTTTTAGGTATCGATTATTGACTTTTTAGCTGGCTTTGGTGCCTTGGACATGAGCTAGGACATTAAGATTCTGCATGAAAGGAGGACTAGCAGCCGAATTGCATGGGAGATTGTGAAAAGTGTTCATATGTATTAAAAAACTGAGAAATCCGTCCGTTTTCGTCATTTGTTAAAGCCAGATCGTCACATTGGCCGCTCTTCTCTCTGAAACGGTTGTACTTATCGTCTGCAAAGCTATGTCGCGTGCTGCGGTTTGTGGACACACTAAAAGCACCATAGTACAAAACAGATGAAGCTTCTAAGTTGATGTAATAGCCAGTAAGAAGTAGTACAATTCAAGTTTTAGGTATCGATTATTGACTTTTTAGCTGGCTTTGGTGCGTTGGACATGAGCTAGGACATTAAGATTCTGCATGAAAGGAGGACTAGCAGCCGAATTGCACGGGAGATTGTGAAAAGTGTTCATATGTAGTAAAAACCTGAGAAATCCGTTCGTTTTCGTCATTTGCTATCGAATCGACTTAAAACCAGATCGTCACATTGGCGCTCTTCTCTCTGAAACGATTGTACTTATCGTCTGCAAAGCTATGTCGCGTGCTGCGGTATGCGGAGACGCTAAAAGCACCATAGTAGAACACAGATGAAGCTTCTAAGTTGATGTAATAGCCAGTAAGATGTAGTACACTTCAAGTTTTAGGTATCGATTATTGACTTTTTAGCAGGCTTTGGTGCCTTGGACATGAGCTAGGACCTTAAGATTCTACATAAAAGGAGGACTAGCAGCCGAGTTGCATGGGAGAATGTGAAAAGTGTTCATATGTAGTAAAAACCTGTGAAATCCGTCCGTTTTCGTCATTTGTTATCGAATCGACTTAAAGCCAGATCGTCACATTGGCCGCTCTTCTCTCTGAAACGGTTGTACTTATCGTCCGCAAAGCTATGTCGCAGTGCTGCGGTATGTGGAGACTCTAAAAGCACCATAGCAGAACACAGATGAAGCTTCTAAGTTGATGTAATAGCCAGTAAGAAGTAGTACAACTCAACTTTTAGGTATCGATTATTGACTTTTTAGCTGGCTTTGGTGCCTTGGACATGAGCTAGGACCATTAGATTCTGCATGAAAGGAGGACTAGCAGCCGAGTTGCACGCGACAATGTGAAAAGTGTTCATACGTAGTAAAAAACTGAGAAATCCGTCCGTTTTCGTCATTTGTTATGGAATCGACTTAAAGCCAGATCGTCACATTGGCCGCTCTGCTCTCTGAAACGGTTGTACTTATCGTCTGCAAAGCTATGTCGCGTGCTGCGGTTTGTGGACACACTAAAAGCACCATAGTACAACACAGATGAAGCTTCTAAGATGATGTAATAGCCAGTAAGAAGTACTACAATTCAAGTTTTAGGTATCGATTATTGACTTTTCAGCTGGCTTTGGTGCCTTGGACATGAGCTAGGACCTTAAGATTCTGCATGAAAGGAGGACTAGCAGCCGAATTGCAAGGGAGAATGTGAAAAGTGTTCATATGTAGTAAAAACCTGAGAAATCCGTTCGTTTTCGTCATTTGCTATCGAATAGACGTAAAACCAGATCGTCACATTGGCGCTCTTTCTCTGAAACGGTTGTACTTATCGTCTGCAAAGCTATGTCGCGTGCTGCGGTATGCGGAGACACTAAAAGCACCATAGTAGAACACAGATGAAGCTTCTAAGTTGATGTAATAGCCAGTAAGATGTAGTACACTTCAAGTTTTAGGTATCGATTATTGACTTTTTAGCTGGCTTTGGTGCCTTGGACATGAGCTAGGACCATAAGATTCTGCATGAAAGGAGGACTAGCAGCCGAGTTGCACGGGACAATGTGAAAAGTGTTCATACGTAGTAAAAACCTGAGAAATCCGTTCGTTATCGTCATTTGTTATCGAATGGACTTTAAGCCAGATCGTCACATTGGCCGCTCTGCTCTCTGAAACGGTTGTACTTATCGTCTGCAAAGCTATGTCGCGTTCTGCGGTATGCGGAGACACTAAAATCACCATAGTTAAACACAGATGAGGCTTCTGTGTTGATTTAATAGCCAGTAAGAAGTAGTACAATTCAAGTTTTAGGTATCGATTATTGACTTTTTAGCTGGCTTTGGTGCCTTGGACATGAACTAATACCCTAAGAATCTGCATGTGAGGAGGACTAGCAGCCAAGTTGCACGAGAGAATGTGAAAAGTGCTCATATGTAGTAAAAACCTGAGAGATCCGTTCGCCATCGTCATTTGTTATCGAATCGACTTAAAGCCAGATCGTCACATTTTCCGCTCTACTCTCTGAAACGGTTGTACTTATCGTCTGCAAAGCTATGTCGCATTGCTGCGGTATGCGGAGACACTAAAGGCACCATAGTAGACCACAGATCAAGCTTCTAATTTGATGTAATAGCCAGTAAGAAGTAGTACAATTCAAGTTTTACTTATCGATTATTGACTTTTAGCTGGCTTTGGTGCCTTGGACATGAGCTAGGACCTTAAGATTCTGCATGAAAGGAGGGCTAGCAGCTGAGTTGCACGGGAGAATGTGAAAAGTGTTCATATGTAGTAAAAACCTGAGAAATCCGTCCGTTTTCGTCATTTGTTATGGAATCGACTTAAAGCCAGATCGTCACATTGGCCGCTCTCCTCTCTGAAACGGTTGTACTTATCGTCTGCAAAGCTATGTCGCGTGCTGCGGTATGCAGAGACACTAAATGCACCATAGTAGAACACAGATGAAGCTTCTAAGTTGATGTAATAGCCAGTAAGAGGTAGTACAATTCAAGTTTTAAGTACCGATTATTAACTTTTTAGCTGGCTTTGGTGAATTGGACATGAGCTAGGACCTTAAGATTCTTCATGAAAGGAGGACTAGCAGCCGAGTTGCACGGGAGAATGTGAAAAGTTTTCATATGTAGTAAAAACCTGAGAAATCGGTCCATTTTCGTCATTTGTTATCGAATCGACTTAAAACCGGATCGTGACATTGGCCGCTCTTCTCTCTGAAACGGTTGTACTTATCGTCTGCAAAGCTATGTCGCGTGCTGCGGTATGCGGAGACACTAAAAGCACCATAGTAGAACACAGATGAAGCTTCTACGTTGATGTAATAGCTAGTAAGAAGTAGTACAACTCAAGTTTTATGTATCGATTATTGACTTTTTAGCCGGCTTTGGTGCCTTGGACATGAGCTAGGACCATAAGATTCTGCATGAAAGGAGGACTAGCAGCCGAGTTGCATGGGAAAATGTGAAAAGTGTTCACATGTAGTAAAAACCTGAGAAATCCGTCCGTTTTCGTCATTTGTTGTCGAATCGACTTAAAGCCAGATCGTCACATTGGCCGCTCTTCTCTCTGAAACGGTTGTACTTATCGTCTGAAAGCTATGTCGCGTGCTGCGGTATGCGGAGACACTAAAAGCACCATAGTAAAACACAGATGAAGCTTATAAGATGATGTAATGGCCAGTAAGAATTAGTACAATACCAGTTTTAGGTATCGATTATTGACTTTTTAGCTGGCTTTGGTGCCTTGGACATGAGCTAGAACCCTAAGATTCTGCATGAACGGAGGACTAGCAGCCGAGTTGCACAGGAGGATGTGAAAAGTGTTCATATGTAGTAAAAACCTGAGAAATCCGTACGTTTTCGTCATTTGTTATTGAATCGACTTAAAGCCAGATCGTCACATTGGCCGCTCCTCTCTCTGAAACGGTTGTACTTATCGTCTGAAAGCTACGTCGCGTGCTGGGGTATGCGATGACACTAAAAGCACCATAGTAGAACACAGATGAAGCTTCAAAGATGATGTAATAGCCAGTAAGGTTAGTACATGACCAGTTTTATGTATCGATTATTGACTTTTTAGCTGGCTTTGGTGCCTTGGACATGAGCTAGGACCTTAAGAATCTGCATGAAAGGAGGACTAGCAGCCGAGTTGGATGGGAGAATGTGAAAAGTGTTCATATGTAGTAAAAACCTGAGAAATCCGTCCGCTTCCATCATTTGTTATCGAATCGACCTAAAGCCAGATCGTCACATTGGCCGCTCTTCGCTCTGAAACGGTTGTACTTATTGCCTGCAAAGCTATGTCGCGAGCTGCGTTATGCGGAGACACTAATAGCACCATAGTAGAACACAGATGAAGCTTCCAAGTTGATGTAATAGCCAGTAAGAAGTAGTACAATCCAAGTTTTAGGTATCGATTATTGACTTTTTAGCTGGCTTTGGTGCATTGGACGTGAGCTAAGACCTTAAGATTATGCATGAAAGGAGGACTAGCAGCCAAGTTGCACGGGAGAAGGCGAAAAGTATTCATATGTAGTAAAAACCTGAGAAATCCGTCCGTTTTCGTCATTTGTTATCGAATCGACTTAATGCCAGATCGTCACATTGGCCGCTCTTCTCTCTGAAACGGTTGTACTTATCGTCTGCAAAGCTATGTCGCGTGCTGCGGTATGTGGAGGCACTAAAAGCACCATAGTAAAACACAGATGAAGCTTCTAAGTTGATGTAATAGCCAGTAAGAAGTAGTGCAAGTGAAATTTTAGATATCGATTATTGACTTTTTACCATTCTTTGGTGCCTTGGACATGAGCTAGGACCTTAAGATTCTGCATGAAAGGAGGACTAGCAGCCGAGTAGCAAGGGAGAATGTGAAAAGTGTTCATATGTAGTAAAAACCTGAGAAATCCGTCCGTTTTCGTCATTTGTTATCGAATCGACTGAAAGCCAGATCGTCACATTAGCCGCTCTTCTCTCTGAAAGGGTTGTACTTATCGTCTGCAAAGCTATGTCGCGTGCTGCGGTATGTGGAGACACTAAAAGCACCATTGTAGAACACAGACGAAACTTCTAAGTAGATGTAATAGCTAGTAAGAAGTAGTACAACTCAAGTTTTAGGTATCGATTATTGACTTTTTAGCCGGCTTTGGTGCCTTGGACATGAGCTAGGACCATAAGATTCTGCATGAAAGGAGGACTAGCAGCCGAGTTGCATGGGAAAATGTGAAAAGTGTTCACATGTAGTAAAAACCTGAGAAATCCGTCCGTTTTCGTCATTTGTTGTCGAATCGACTTAAAGCCAGATCGTCACATTGGCCGCTCTTCTCTCTGAAACGGTTGTACTTATCGTCTGAAAGCTATGTCGCGTGCTGCGGTATGCGGAGACACTAAAAGCACCATAGTAAAACACAGATGAAGCTTATAAGATGATGTAATAGCCAGTAAGAATTAGTACAATACCAGTTTTAGGTATCGATTATTGACTTTTTAGCTGGCTTTGGTGCCTTGGACATGAGCTAGGACCCTAAGATTCTGCATGAACGGAGGACTAGCAGCCGAGTTGCACAGGAGGATGTGAAAAGTGTTCATATGTAGTAAAAACCTGAGAAATCCGTACGTTTTCGTCATTTGTTATTGAATCGACTTAAAGCCAGATCGTCACATTGGCCGCTCCTCTCTCTGAAACGGTTGTACTTATCGTCTGAAAGCTACGTCGCATGCTGGGGTATGCGAAGACACTAAAAGCACCATAGTAGAACACAGATGAAGCTTCAAAGATGATGTAATAGCCAGTAAGGTTAGTACATGACCAGTTTTAGGTATCGATTATTGACTTTTTAGCTGGCTTTGGTGCCTTGGACATGAGCTAGGACCTTAAGATTCTGCATGAAAGGAGGACTAGCAGCCGAGTTGGATGGGAGAATGTGAAAAGTGTTCATATGTAGTAAAAACCTGAGAAATCCGTCCGCTTCCATCATTTGTTATCGAATCGACCTAAAGCCAGATCGTCACAATGGCCGCTCTTCTCTCTGAAACGGTTGTACTTATCGTCTGAAAGCTATGTCGCGTGCTGCGGTATTCGGAGAGACTAAAAGCACCATAGTAGAACACAGATGAAGCTTCTAAGATGATGTAATTGCCAGTAAGAAATAGTACCAGTTTTAGGTATCGATTATTGACTTTTTAGCTGGCTTTGGAGCCTTGGACATGATCTAGGATCTTAAGATTCTGCATGAAAGGAGGACTAGCAGCCGAATTGCACGGAAGATTGTGAAAAGTGTTCATATGTAGTAAAAACCTGAGAAATCCGTCCGTTTCGTCATTTGTTATCGAATCGACTTAAAGCCAGATCGTCACATTGGCCGCTCATCTCTCAGAAACGGTTGTACTTATCGTCTGCAAAGCTATGTCGCGTGCTGCGGTTTGTGGACACACTAAAAGCACCATAGTACAACACAGATGAAGCTTCTAAGATGATGTAATAGCCAGTAAGAAGCAGTACAATTCAAGTTTTAGGTATTGAATATTGAATTTTTAGCTGGCTTTGGTGCTTAGACATGAGCTAGGACCTTAATATTCTGCATGAAAGGGGGACTAGCAGCCGAGTTACACGGGAGAATGTGAAAAGTCTTCAAATGTAGTAAAAACCTGAGAAATCCGTCCGTTTTCGTCATTTGTTATCGAATCGACTTAAAGCCAGATCGTCACATTGGCCGCTCATCTCTCAGAAACGGTTGTACTTATCGTCTGCAAAGCTATGTCGCGTGCTGCGGTTTGTGGAGACTCTAAAAGCACCATAGCAGAACACAGATGAAGCTTCTAAGTTGATGTAATAGCCAGTAAGAAGTAGTACAATTGAAATTTTAGATATCGATTATTGACTTTTTAGCAGGCTTTGGTGCCTTGGACATGAGCTAGGACCTTAAGATTCTGCATGAAAGGAGGACCACCAGCCGAATTGCACGGGAAATTGTGAAAAGTGTTCATATGGAGTAAAAACCTGAGAAATCCGTCCGTTTTCGTCATTTGTTATCGAATCGACTTAAAGCCAGATCGACACATTGGCCACTCTTCTCTCTGAAACGGTTGTACTTATCGTCTGCAAAGATATGTCGCGTGCTGCGGTATGCGGAGACACTAAAATCACCATAGTAGAACACAGATGATGCTTCTAAGTTGATGTAATAGCCAGTAAGGATTAGTACAATACCAGTTTTAGGTATCGATTATTGACTTTTTAGCTGGCTTTGGTGCCTTGGACATGAGCTAGGACATTAAGATTCTGCATGAAAGGAGGACTAGCAGCCGAATTGCATGGGAGATTGTGAAAAGTGTTCATATGTATTAAAAAACTGAGAAATCCGTCCGTTTTCGTCATTTGTTATGGAATCGACTTAAAGCCAGATCGTCACATTGGCCGCTCTTCTCTCTGAAACGGTTGTACTTATCGTCTGCAAAGCTATGTCGCGTGCTGCGGTTTGTGGACACACTAAAAGCACCATAGTACAAAACAGATGAAGCTTCTAAGATGATGTAATAGCCAGTAAGAAGTAGTACAATTCAAGTTTTAGGTATCGATTATTGACTTTTTAGCTGGCTTTGGTGCGTTGGACATGAGCTAGGACATTAAGATTCTGCATGAAAGGAGGACTAGCAGCCGAATTGCTCGGGAGATTGTGAAAAGTGTTCATATGTAGTAAAAACCTGAGAAATCCGTTCGTTTTCGTCATTTGCTATCGAATAGACGTAAAACCAGATCGTCACATTGGCGCTCTTCTCTCTGAAACGGTTGTACTTATAGTCTGCAAAGCTATGTCGCAGTGCTGCGGTATGTGGAGACTCTAAAAGCACCATAGCAGAACACAGATGAAGCTTCTAAGTTGATGTAATAGCCAGTAAGAAGTAGTACAACTCAAGTTTTAGGTATCGATTATTGACTTTTTAGCTGGCTTTGGTGCCTTGGACATGAGCTAGGACCATTAGATTCTGCATGAAAGGAGGACTAGCAGCCGAGTTGCACGGGACAATGTGAAAAGTGTTCATACGTAGTAAAAAACTGAGGAATCCGTCCGTTTTCGTCATTTGTTATGGAATCGACTTAAAGCCAGATCGTCACATTGGCCGCTCTGCTCTCTGAAACGGTTGTACTTATCGTCTGCAAAGCTATGTCGCGTGCTGCGGTTTGTGGACACACTAAAAGCACCATAGTACAACACAGACGAAGCTTCTAAGATGATGTAATAGCCAGTAAGAAGTAGTACAATTCAAGTTTTAGGTATCGATTATTGACTTTTCAGCTGGCTTTGGTGCCTTGGACATGAGCTAGGACCTTAAGATTCTGCATGAAAGGAGGACTAGCAGCCGAATTGCAAGGGAGAATGTGAAAAGAGTTCATATGTAGTAAAAACCTGAGAAATCCGTTCGTTTTCGTCATTTGCTATCGAATAGACGTAAAACCAGATCGTCACATTGGCGCTCTTCTCTCTGAAACGGTTGTACTTATCGTCTGCAAAGCTATGTCGCGTGCTGCGGTATGCGGAGACACTAAAAGCACCATAGTAGAACACAGATGAAGCTTCTAAGTTGATGTAATAGCCAGTAAGATGTAGTACACTTCAAGTTTTAGGTATCGATTATTGACTTTTTAGCTGGCTTTGGTGACTTGGACATGAGCTAGGACCTTAAGATTCTACATAAAAGGAGGACTAGCAGCCGAGTTGCATGGGAGAATGTGAAAAGTGTTCATATGTAGTAAAAACCTGTGAAATCCGTCCGTGTTCGTCATTTGTTATCGAATCGACTTAAAGCCAGATCGTCACATTGGCCGCTCTTCTCTCTGAAACGGTTGTGCTTATCGTCCGCAAAGCTATGTCGCAGTGCTGCGGTATGTGGAGACTCTAAAAGCACCATAGCAGAACACAGATGAAGCTTCTAAGTTGATGTAATAGCCAGTAAGAAGTAGTAGAACTCAAGTTTTAGGTATCGATTATTGACTTTTTAGCTGGCTTTGGTGCCTTGGACATGAGCTAGGACCATAAGATTCTGCATGAAAGGAGGGCTAGCAGCTGAGTTGCACGGGAGAATGTGCAAAGTGTTCATATGTAGTAAAAACCTGAGAAATCCGTCAGTTTTCGTCATTTGTTGTGGAATCGACTTAAAGCCAGATCGTCACATTGGCCGCTCTCCTCTCTGAAACGGTTGTACTTATCGTCTGCAAAGCTATGTCGCGTGCTGCGGTATGCAGAGACACTAAATGCACCATAGTAGAACACAGATGAAGCTTCTAAGTTGATGTAATAGCCAGTAAGAGGTAGTACAATTCAAGTTTTAAGTACCGATTATTGACTTTTTAGCTGGCTTTGGTGAATTGGACATGAGCTAGGACCTTAAGATTCTGCATGAAAGGAGGACTTGCAGCCGAGTTGCACGGGAGAATGTGAAAAGTTTTCATATGTAGTAAAAACCTGAGAAATCGGTCCATTTTCGTCATTTGTTATCGAATCGACTTAAAACCGGATCGTGACATTGGCCGCTCTTCTCTCTGAAACGGTTGTACTTATCGTCTGCAAAGCTATGTCGCGTGCTGCGGTATGCGGAGACACTAAAAGCACCATAGTAGAACACAGATGAAGCTTCTACGTTGATGTAATAGCTAGTAAGAAGTAGTACAATTGGAATTTTAGATATCGATTATTGACTTTTTAGCTGGCTTTGGTGCCTTGGACATGAGCTAGGACCTTAAGATTCTGCATGAAAGGAGGACTAGCAGCCGAGTTGCACGGGAGAATGTGAAAAGTGTTCATATGTAGTAAAAACGTGAGAAGTCCGTCCGTTTTGTCATTTGTTATCGAATCGACTTAAAGCCAGATCGTCACATTGGCCGCTCTTCTCTCCGAAACGGTTGTACTTATCGTCTGAAAGCTATGTCGCGTGCTGCGGTATGCGGGGACACTAAAAGCACCATAGTAGAACACAGATGCAGCTTCTAAGATGATGTAATAGCCAGTAAGAATTAGTACAATACCAGTTTTAGGTATCGATTATTGACTTTTAGCTGGCTTTGGTGCGTTGGACATGAGCTAGGACCTTAAGATTCAGCATGAAAGGAGGACTAGCAGCCGAGTTGCACGGGAGAATGTGAAAAGTTTTCATATGTAGTAAAAACCTGAGAAATCGGTCCATTTTCGTCATTTGTTATCGAATCGACTTAAAACCGGATCGTGACATTGGCCGCTCTTCTCTCTGAAACGGTTGTACTTATCGTCTGCAAAGCTATGTCGCGTGCTGCGGTATGCGGAGACACTAAAAGCACCATAGTAGAACACAGATGAAGCTTCTAAGTTGATGTAATAGCTAGTAAGAAGTAGTACAATTGGAATTTTAGATATCGATTATTGACTTTTTAGCTGGCTTTGGTGCCTTGGACATGAGCTAGGACCTTAAGATTCTGCATGAAAGGAGGACTAGCAGCCGAGTTGCACGGGAGAATGTGAAAAGTGTTCATATGTGGTAAAAACCTGAGAAATCCGTCGGTTTTCGTTATTTGTTATCGAATCGACTTAAAGCCAGATCGTCACATTGCCCGCTCGTCTCTCCGAAACGGTTGTATTTATCGTCTGAAAGCTATGTTGCGTGCTGCGGTATGCGGAGACACTAAAAGCACCATAGTAGAACACAGATGAAGCTTGTAAGATGATGTAATAGCCAGTAAGAATTAGTACAATACCAGTTTTAGGTATCGATTATTGACTTTTAGCTGGCTTTGGTGCCTTGGACATGAGCTAGGACCTTAAGATTCTGCATGAAAGGAGGGCTAGCAGCTGAGTTGCACGGGAGAATGTGAAAAGTGTTCATATGTAGTAAAAACCTGAGAAATCCGTCCGTTTTCGTCATTTGTTACGGAATCGACTTAAAGCCAGATCGTCGCATTGGCCGCTCTCCTCTCTGAAACGGTTGTACTTATCGTCTGCAAAGCTATGTCGCGTGCTGCGGTATGCGGAGACACTAAAAGCACCATAGTAGAACACAGATGAAGCTTCTGAGTTGATGTAATAGCTAGTAAGAAGTAGTACAATTGGAATTTTAGATATCGATTATTGACTTTTTGCTGGCTTTGGTGCCTTGGACATGAGCTAGGACCTTAAGATTCTGCATGAAAGGAGGACTAGCAGCCGAGTTGCATGGGAGAATGTGAAAAGTGTTCATATGTAGTAAAAACCTGAGAAGTCCGTCCGTTTTGTCATTTGTTATCGAATCGACTTAAAGCCAGATCTTCACATTGCCCGCTCTTCTCTCCGAAACGGTTGTATTTATCGTCTGCAAAGCTATGTCGCGTGCGGCAGTATGCGGAGACACTAAAAGCACCATAGTAGAACACAGATGAAGCTTCTAAGATGATGTAATAGCCAGTAAGAATTAGTACAATACCAGTTTTAGGTATAGATTATTGACTTTTAGCTGGCTTTGGTGCCTTGGACATGAGCTAGGACCTTAAGATTCTGCATGAAAGGAGGGCTAGCAGCTGAGTTGCACGGGAGAATGTGAAAAGTGTTCATATGTAGTAAAAACCTGAGAAATCCGTCCGTTTTCGTCATTTGTTATGGAATCGACTTAAAGCCAGATCGTCACATTGGCCGCTCTCCTCTCTGAAACGGTTGTACTTATCGTCTGCAAAGCTATGTCGCGTGCTGCGGTATGCAGAGACACTAAATGCACCATAGTAGAACACAGATGAAGCTTCTAAGTTGATGTAATAGCCAGTAAGAAGTAGTACAATTCAAGTTTTAGGTATCGATTATTGACTTGGTAGCTGGCTTTGGTGCCTTGGACATGAGCTAGGACCTTAAGATTCTGCATGAAAGAAGGACTAGCAGCCGAGTTGTACGGGAGAATGTGAAAAGTGTTCATATGTAGTAAAAACCTGAGAAATCCATACGTTTTCGTCATTGGTTATCGAATCGACTTAAAGCCTGATCGTCACATTGGCCGCTCTTCTCTCGGAAACGGTTGTACTTATCGTCTGCAAAGCTATGTCGAGTGCTGCGGTATGTGGAGACACTAAAATCACCATAGTAGAACACAGATGAAGCTTCTAAGTTGATGTAATAGCCAGTAAGAAGTAGTACAATTCAAGTTTTAGGTATCGATTATTGACTTTTTAGCTGGCTTTGGTGCCTTGGACATGAGCTAGGACCTTAAGATTCTGCATGAAAGAAGGACTAGCAGCCGAGTTGTACGGGAGAATGTGAAAAGTGTTCATATGTAGTAAAAACCTGAGAAATCCATACGTTTTCGTCATTGGTTATCGATTCGTCTTCAAGCCAATCGTCACATTGGCTGCTCTTCTCTCTGAAACGGTTGTACTTATCGTCTGCAAAGCTATGTCGCGTGCTGCGGCATGTGGAGACACTAAAAGCACCATAGTAGAACACAGATGAAGCTTCTAAGATGATGTAATAGCCAGTAAGAATTAGTACAATACCAGTTTTGGGTATGGATTATTGACTTTTAGCTGGCTTTGGTGACTTGGACATGAGCTAGGACCTTAAGATTCTGCATGAAAGGAGGGTTAGCAGCCGAGTTGCACGGGAGAATGTGAAAAGTGTTCATATGTAGTAAAAACCTGAGAAATCCGTCCGTTTTCGTCATTTGTTATGGAATCGACTTAAAGCCAGATCGTCACATTGGCCGCTCTTTCCTCTGACGCTGTTGTACTTATCGTCTGCAATGCTATGTCGCGTGCTGCGGTTTGTGGACACACTAAAAGCAGCATAGTAGAACACAGATGAAGCTTCTAAGTTGATGTAATAGCTAGTAAGAAGTAGTACAATACCAGTTTTAGGTATAGATTATTGACTTTTAGCTGGCTTTGGTGCCTTGGACATGAGCTAGGACCTTAAGATTCTGCATGAAAGGAGGGCTAGCAGCTGAGTTGCACGGGAGAATGTGAAAAGTGTTCATATGTAGTAAAAACCTGAGAAATCCGTCCGTTTTCGTCATTTGTTATGGAATCGACTTAAAGCCAGATCGTCACATTGGCCGCTCTCCTCTCTGAAACGGTTGTACTTATCGTCTGCAAAGCTATGTCGCGTGCTGCGGTATGCAGAGACACTAAATGCACCATAGTAGAACACAGATGAAGCTTCTAAATTGATGTAATAGCCTGTAAGAAGTAGTACAATTCAAGTTTTAGGTATCGATTTTTGACTTTGTAGATGGCTTTGGTGCCTTGGACATGAGCTAGGACCTTAAGATTCTGCATGAAAGAAGGACTAGCAGCCGAGTTTAAGGGAGAATGTGAAAAGTGTTCATATGTAGTAAAAACTTGAGAAATCCATACGTTTTCGTCATTGGTTATCGATTAGTCTTAAAGCAAGATCGTCACATTGGCTGCTCTTTTCTCTGAAACGGTTGTACTTATCGTCTGCAAAGCTATGTCGCGTGCTGCGGTATGTGGATACACTAAAAGCACCATAGTAGAACACAGATGAAGCTTCTAAGTTGACGTAATAGCTAGTAAGAGGTAGTACAATTCAAGGTTTAAGTATCGATTATTGACTTTTTAGCTGGCTTTGGTGCCTTGGACATGAGCTAGGACCTTAAGATTCTGCATGAAAGGAGGACTAGCAGCCGAGTTGCACGGGAGATTGTGAAAAGTGTTCATATGTAGTAAAAACCTGAGAGATCCGTTCGCCATCGTCATTTGTTAACGAATCGACTTAAAGCCAGATCGTCACATTGGCCGCTCTCCTCTCTGAAACGGTTGTACTTATCGTCTGCAAAGCTATGTAGCGTGCTGCTGTATGTAGAGACACTAAATGCACCATAGTAGAACACAGATGAAGCTTCTAAGTTGATGTAATAGCCAGTAAGAAGTAGTACAATTCAAGTTTTAGGTATCGATTATTGACTTGGTAGCTGGCTTTGGTGCCTTGGACATGAGCTAGGACCTTAAGATTCTGCATGAAAGAAGGACTAGCAGCCGAGTTGTACGGGAGAATGTGAAAAGTGTTCATATGTAGTAAAAACCTGAGAAATCCATACGTTTTCGTCATTGGTTATCGAATCGACTTAAAGCCTGATCGTCACATTGGCCGCTCTTCTCTCTGAAACGGTTGTACTTATCGTCTGCAAAGCTATGTCGAGTGCTGCGGTATGTGGAGACACTAAAATCACCATAGTAGAACACAGATGAAGCTTCTAAGTTGATGTAATAGCCAGTAAGAAGTAGTACAATTCAAGTTTTAGGTATCGATTATTGACTTTTTAGCTGGCTTTGGTGCCTTGGACATGAGCTAGGACCTTAAGATTCTGCATGAAAGAAGGACTAGCAGCCGAGTTGTACGGGAGAATGTGAAAAGTGTTCATATGTAGTAAAAACCTGAGAAATCCATACGTTTTCGTCATTGGTTATCGATTCGTCTTCAAGCCAATCGTCACATTGGCTGCTCTTCTCTCTGAAACGGTTGTACTTATCGTCTGCAAAGCTATGTCGCGTGCTGCGGCGTGTGGAGACACTAAAAGCACCATAGTAGAACACAGATGAAGCTTCTAAGATGATGTAATAGCCAGTAAGAATTAGTACAATACCAGTTTTGGGTATCGATTATTGACTTTTAGCTGCCTTTGGTGACTTGGACATGAGCTAGGACCTTAAGATTCTGCATGAAAGGAGGGTTAGCAGCCGAGTTGCACGGGAGAATGTGAAAAGTGTTCATATGTAGTAAAAACCTGAGAAATCCGTCCGTTTTCGTCATTTGTTATGGAATCGACTTAAAGCCAGATCGTCACATTGGCCGCTCTTTCCTCTGACGCTGTTGTACTTATCGTCTGCAATGCTATGTCGCGTGCTGCGGTTTGTGGACACACTAAAAGCAGCATAGTAGAACACAGATGAAGCTTCTAAGTTGATGTAATAGCTAGTAAGAAGTAGTACAATTCCAGTTTTAGATATCGATTATTGACTTTTTAGCTGGCTTTGGTGCCTTGGACATGAGCTAGGACCTTAAGATTCTGCATGAAAGGAGGACTAACAGCCGCCTTGCACGTGAGAATGTGAAAAGTGTTCATATGTAGTAAAAACCTGAGAAATCCGACCGTTTTCGTCATTTGTTATCGAATCGACTTAAAGCCAGATCGTCACATTGGACGCTCTTCTCTCTGAAACGGTTGTATTTATCGACTGCAAAGCTATGTCGAGTGCTGCGGTATGTGGAGACACTAAAAGCACCATAGTAGAACACAGATGAAGCTTATAAGTTGATGTAATAGCCAGTAAGAGGTAGTATAATTCAAGTTTAAGGTATCGATTATTAAATTTTTAGCTGGCTTTGGTGCCTTGGACATGAGCTAGGACCTTAAGATTCTGCATGAAAGGAGGACTAACAGCCGCCTTGCACGTGAGAATGTGAAAAGTGTTCATATGTAGTAAAAACCTGAGAAATCCGTCCGTTTTCGTCTTTTGTTATCGAGTCGACTAAAGGCCAGATCGTAACATTGTCCGCCCTTCTCTCTGAAACGGCTGTACTTATCGTCTGAAAGCTATGTCGCGTGCTGCGGTATGTGGAGACACTAAAAGCACCATAGTAGAACACAGATGAAGCTTCTAAGTTGATGTAATAGCCAGTAAGAAGTAGTACGATTCCAGTTTTAGGTATCGATTATTGACTTTTTAGCTGGCTTTGGTGCCTTGGACATGAGCTAGGACCTTAAGATTCTGCATGAAAGCAGGACTAGCAGCCGAGTTGCACTGGAGAATGTGAAAAGTGTTCATATGTAGTAAAAACCTGAGAAATCCGTCCGTTTTCGTCGTTTGTTATAGAATCGACTTAAAGCCTGATCGTCACATTGGGCGCTCTTCTCTCTGAAACGGTTGCACTTATCGTCTGCAAAGCTATGTCGCGTGCTGCAGTATGCGGAAACACTAAAAGCAGCATAGTAGAACACAGATGAAGCTTCTAAGTTGATGTAATAGCTAGTAAGAAGTAGTACAATTGAAATTTTAGATATCGATTATTGACTTTTTAGCTGGCTTTGGTGCCTTGGACATGAGCTAGGACCTTAAGATTCTGCATGAAAGGAGGACTAGCAGCCGAGTTGCACGGGAGAAAGTGAAAAGTGTTCATATGTGGTAAAAACCCGAGATATCCGTACGTTTTCGTCATTGGTTATCGAATCGTCTTAAAGCCAGATCGTCACATTGGCCGCTCTTCTCTCTGAAACGGTTGTATTTATCGTCTGCAAAGCTATGTCGAGTGCTGCGGTATGTGGAGACACTAAAATCACCATAGTAGAACACAGATGAAGCTTCTAAGTTGATGTAATAGCCAGTAAGAGGTAGTACAATTCAAGTTTTAGGTATCGATTATTGACGTTTTAGCTGGCTTTCGTGACTTGGACATGAGCTAGGACCTTAAGATTCTGCATGAAAGGAGGACTAGCAGCTGACTTGCCTGGGAGAATATGAAAAGTGTTCATATGTAGTAAAAACCTGAGAAATCCTTCCGTTTTCGTCATTTGTTATCGAATCGACCTAAAGCCAGATCGTGACATTGGCCGCCCTTCTCTCTGAAAAGGTTGCACTTATCGTCTGCAAAGCTATGTCGCGTGCTGCAGTATGCGGAGACACTAAAAGCAGCATAGTAGAACACAGATGAAGCTTCTAAGTTGATGTAATAGCTAGTAAGAAGTAGTACAATTGAAATTTTAGATATCGATAATTGACTTTTTAGCTGGCTTTGGTGCCTTGGACATGAGCTAGGACCTTAAGATTCTGCATGAAAGGAGGACTAACAGCCGCCTTGCACGTGAGAGTGTAAAAAGTGTTCATATGTAGTAAAAACCTGAGAAATCCGACCGTTTTCGACATTTGTTATCGAATCGACTTAAAGCCGGATCGTCACATTGGCCACTCTTGTCTCTGAAACGGTTGTACTTATCGTCTGCAAAGCTATGTCGCGTGCTGCGGTATGCGGAGACACCAAAATAACCATAGTAGAACACAGATAAAGCTTCTAAGTTGATGTAATAGCCAGTAAGAAGTGGTACAATTCAAGTTTTAGGTATCGATTATTGACTTTTTAGCTGGCTTTGGTGCCTTGGACATGAGCTATGTCCTTACGAATCTGCATGAGAGGAGGACTAGCAGAAGAGTTGGACAGGAGAATGTGAAAAGTGTTAATATGTAGTATTAACCTGAGAAATCCGTCCGTTTTCGTCTTTTGTTATCGAATCGACTTAAAGCCAGATCGTCACATTGGCCGCTCTTCTCTCTGAAACGGTTGTACTTATCGTCTGCAAATCTATGTCGCGTGCTGCGGTATGTGGAGACACTAAAAGCACCATAGTAGAACACAGATGAAGCTTCTAAGTTGATGTAATAGCTAGTAAGAAGTAGTACAATTTAAATTTTAGATATCGATTATTGACTTTTTAGCTGGCTTTGGTGCCTTGGACATGAGCTAGGACCTTAAGAATGTGCATGAAAGGGGGACTAGCAGCCGAGTTGCACAGGAGAATGTGAAAAGTATTCATATGTAGTAAAAACCTGAGAAACCCGTCCGTTTTCGTCATTTGTTATCGAATCGACTTAAAGCCAGATCGTCACATTGGCCGCTCTTCTCTCCGAAACGGTTGTACTTATCGTCTGAAAGGTATGTCGCGTGCTGCGGTATGCAGAGACACTAAAAGGACTAGAGTAGAACACAGATGAAGCTTCTAAGATGATGTAATAGCCAGTAAGAATTAGTACAATACCAGTTTTAGGTATCGATTATTGACTTTTTAGCTGACTTTGGTGCCTTGGACATGAGCTAGGACCTTAAGATTCTGCATGAAAGGAGGACTAGCAGCCGAATTGCACGAGAGAATGTGAAAAGTGTTCATATGTAATAAAAACCTGAGAAATCCGTCCGTTTTCGTCATTTGTTATCGAATCGACTTAAAGCCTGATCGTCACATTGGCCGCTCTTCTCTCTGAAACGGTTGTACTTATCGTCTGCAAAGCTATGTCGCGTGCTGCGGTATGCGGAGACACTAAAAGCACCATAGTAGAACAGAGATGAAGCTTCTAAGATGATGTAATAGCCAGTAAGAATTAGTACAATACCAGTTTTAGGTATCGATTATTAAGTGTTTAGCTGGCTTTGGTGCCTTGCAGATGAGCTAGGACCTTAAGATTCTGCATGAAAGGAGGACTAGCAGCCGAATTGCATGGGAGATTGTGAAAAATGTTCATATGTAGTAAAAACCTGAGAAATCCGTCCGTTTTCGTCATTTTTTATTGAATCGACTTAAAGCC
Organism: Schistocerca gregaria; assembly: GCF_023897955.1. Lineage (NCBI taxonomy): Eukaryota > Metazoa > Arthropoda > Insecta > Orthoptera > Acrididae > Schistocerca > Schistocerca gregaria. Next base: position 5,984,433 of record NW_026061850.1, on the reverse strand, counting down.
AGGTCGTCACATTGGCATCTCTTCTCTCTGAAACGGTTGTACATATCGTCTGCAAAGCTATGTCGCGTGCTGCGGTATGTGGAGACACTAAAAGCACCATACTAGAACACAGATGAAGCTTCTATGTTGATGTCATAGCTAGTAAGAAGTAGTACAATTGAAATTTTAGATATCGATTATTGACTTTTTAGCTGGCTTTGGAGCCTTGGACATGAGCTAGGACCATAAGATTCGGCATGAAAGGAGGACTAGCAGCCGAGTTGCACGGGAGAATGTGAAAAGTGTTCATATGTAGTAAAAATCTGAGAAATCCGTCCGTTTTCGTCATTTGTTATCGAATCGACTTAAAGCCAGATCGTCACATTGGCCGCTCTTCTCTCAAACGGTTGTACTTATCGTCTGCAAAGCTGTGTCGCGTGCTGCGTTATGTGGAGACACTAAAAGCACCATAGCAGAACACAGATGAAGCTTCTAAGTTGATGTAATAGCCAGTAAGAAGTAGTGCAATTCAAGTTTTAGGTATCGATTATTGACTTTTTAGCTGGCTTTGGTGCCTTGGACATGAGCTATGACCTTACGAATCTGCATGAGAGGAGGACTAGCAGAAAAGTTGCACGGGAGAATGTGAAATGTGTTAATATGTAGTTTTAACCTGAGAAATCCGTCCGTTTTCGTCATTTGTTATCGAATCGACTTAAATCCAGATTGTCACATTGGCCGCTCTTCTCTCTGAAACGGTTGTACTTATCGTCTGCAAAGCTATGTCGTGTGCTGCGGTATGCGGAGACACTAAAAATACCATAGTAAAACACGGATGAAGTTTCTAAGTTGATGTAATAGCCAGTAAGAAGTAGTACAATTCAAGTTTTACTTATCGATTACTGACTTTCAGCTGGCTTTGGTGCCATGGACATGAGCTAGGACCTTAAGATTCTGCATGAAAGGAGGACTAGCAGCCGAGTTGCACGGGAGATTGTGAAAAGTGTTCATATGTAGTAAAAACCTGAGAGATCCGTTCGCCATCGTCATTTGTTAACGAATCGACTTAAAGCCAGATCGTCACATTGGCCGCTCTCCTCTCTGAAACGGTTGTACTTATCGTCTGCAAAGCTATGTCGCGTGCTGCGGTATGTAGAGACACTAAATGCACCATAGTAGAACACAGATGAAGCTTCTAAGTTGATGTAATAGCCAGTAAGAAGTAGTACAATTCAAGTTTTAGGTATCGGTTATTGACTTTGTAGCTGGCTTTGGTGCCTTGGACATGAGCTAGGACCTGAAGATTCTGCATGAAAGGAGGACTAGCAGCCGAGCTGCGCGTTAGAATGTGAAAAGTTTTCATATGTAGTAAAAACCTGAGAAATCCGTCCATTTTCGTCATTTGTTATCGAATCGACTTAAAGCCGGATCGTCACATTGGCCACTCTTCTCTCTGAAACGGTTGTACTTATCGTCTTCAAAGCTATGTCGCGTGCTGCGGTATGCGGAGACACCAAAATAACCATAGTAGAACACAGATGAAGCTTCTAAGTTGATGTAATATCCAGTAAGAAGTAGTACAATTCAAGATTTGGGTATCGATTATTGAATTTTTAGCTGGCTTTGGTGCCTTGGACATGAGCTAGGACCTTAAGATTCGGCATGAAAGGAGGACTAGCAGCCGAGTTGCACGGGAGAATGTGAAAAGTGTTCATATGTAGTAAAAACCTGAGAAATCCGTCCATTTTCGTCATTTGTTATCGAATCGACTTAAAGCCAGATCGTCACATTGGCCGCTCTTCTCTCTGAAACGGTTGTACTTATCGTCTGCAAAGCTATGTCACATGCTGTGGTATGCGGAGACACTAAAATCACCATAGTAGGACACAGATAAAGCTTCTAAGTTGATGTAATAGCCAGTAAGAAGTGGTACAATTCAAGTTTTAGGTATCGATTATTGACTTTTTAGCTGGCTTTGGTGCCTTGGACATGAGCTATGTCCTTACGAATCTGCATGAGAGGAGGACTAGCAGAAAAGGTGCACAGGAGAAAGTGAAAAGTGTTAATATGTAGTATTAACCTGAGAAATCCGTCCGTTTTCGTCTTTTGTTATCGAATATCGACTTAAAGCCAGATCGTCACATTGGCCGCTCTTCTCTCTGAAACGGTTGTACCTACCGTCTGCAAATCTATGTCGCGTGCTGCGGTATGTGGAGACACTAAAAGCACCATAGTAGAACACAGATGAAGCTTCTAAGTTGATGTAATAGCTAGTAAGAAGTAGTACAATTTAAATTTTAGATATCGATTATTGACTTTTTAGCTGGCTTCGGTGCCTTGGACATGAGCTAGGACCTTAAGAATGTGCATGAAAGGGGGACTAGCGGCCGAGTTGCACAGGAGAATGTGAAAGGTGTTCATATGTAGTAAAAACCTGAGAAACCCGTCCGTTTTCGTCATTTGTTATCGAATCGACTTAAAGCCAGATCGTCACATTGGCCGCTCTTCTCTCTGAAACGGTTGTACTTATCGTCTGCAAAGCTATGTCGCGTGCTGCGGTATGTGGAGACACTAAAAGCACCATAGCAGAACACAGATGAAGCTTCTAAGTTGATGTAATATCCAGTAAGAAGTAGTACAATTCAAGTTTTAGGTATCGATTATTGACTTTTTAGCTGGCTTTGGTGCCTTGGACATGAGCTATGACCTTACGAATCTGCATGAGAGGAGGACTAGCAGAAAAGTTGCACGGGAGATTGTGAAATGTGATAATATGTAGTTTTAACCTGAGAAATCCGTCCGTTTTCGTCTTTTGTTATCGAATCGACTATAAGCCAGATTGTCACATTGTCCGCCCTTCTCTCTAAAACGGTTGTACTTATCGTCTGCAAAGCTATGTCGTGTGCTGCGGTATGCGGAGACACTAAAAATACCATAGTAAAACACGGATGAAGCTTCTAAGTTGATGTAATAGCCAGTAAGAAGTAGTACAATTCAAGTTTAAGGTATCGATTATTGACTTAGTAGCTGGCTTTGGTGCCTTGGACATGAGCTAGGACCTTAAGATTCTGCATGAAAGAAGGACTAGCAGCCGAGTTGTACGGGAGAATGTGAAAAGTGTTCATATGTAGTAAAAACCTGAGAAATCCATGCGTTTTCGTCATTGGTTAACGATTCGTCTTAAAGCCAGATCGTCACATTGGCTGCTCTTCTCTCTGAAACGGTTGTACTTATCGTCTGCAAAGCTATGTCGCGTGCTGCGGCATGTGGAGACACTAAAAGCACCATAGTAGAACACAGATGAAGGTTGTAAGTTGATGTAATAGCTAGTAAGAGGTAGTACAATTCAAGTTTTAGGTATCGATTATTGACTTGTTAGCTGGCTTTGGTGCCTTGGACATGAGCTAGGACCTTAAGAATCTGCATGAAAGGAGGACTAGCAGCCGAGTTGCACGGGAGGATGTGAAAAGTGTTCATATGTAGTAAAAACCTGAGAAGTCCGTCCGTTTTGTCATTTGTTATCGAATCGACTTATAGCCAGATCGTCAAATTGGCCACTCTTCTCTCCGAAACGGTTGTACTTATCGTCTGAAAGCTATGTCGCGTGCTGCGGAATGCGCAGACACTTAAAGCACCATAGTAGAACACAGATGAAGATTCTAAGTTGATGTAATAGCCAGTAAGAAGTAGTACAATTGAAGTTTTAGGTATCGATTATTGACTTTGTAGCTGGCTTTGGTGCCTTGGACATGAGCTAGTACCTTAAGATTCTGCATGAAAGAAGGACTAGCTGCCGAGTTGTACGGGAGAATGTGAAAAGTGTTCATATGTAGTAAAAACCTGAGAAATCCATACGTTTTCGTCATTGGTTATCGATTCGTCTTAAAGCCAGATCGTCACATTGGCTGCTCTTCTCTCTGAAACGGTTGTACTTATCGTCTGCAATGCTATGTCGCGTGCTGCGGCATGTGGAGACACTAAAAGCACCATAGTAGAACACAGATGAAGGTTCTAAGTTGATGTAGTAGCTAGTAAGAGGTAGTACAATTCAAGTTTTAGGTATCGATTATTGACTTGTTAGTTGGCTTTGGTGCCTTTGACATGAGCTACGACCTTAAGAATCTGCATGAAAGGAGGACTAGCAGCCGAGTTGCACGGGAGGATGTGAAAAGTTTTCATATGTAGTAAAAACCTGAGAAATCCGTCCATTTTCGTAATATGTAATCGAATCGACTTAAAACCGGATCGTGACATTGGCCGCTCTTCTCTCTTAACCGGTTGTACTTATCGTCTGCAAAGCTATGTCGCGTGCTGCGGTATGCGGAGACACTAAAATCACCATAGTAGAACACAGATGAAGCTTCTAAGTTGATGTAATAGCTAGTAAGAAGTAGTATAATTGGAATTTTAGATATCGATTATTGACTTTTTAGATGGCTTTGGTGCCTTGGACATGAGCTAGGACCTTAAGATTCTGCATGAAAGGAGGACTAGCAGCCGAGTTGCACGGGAGAATGTGAAAAGTGTTCATATGTAGTAAAAACCTGAGAAGTCCGTCCGTTTTGTCATTTGTTATCGAATCGACCTAAAGCCAGATCGTCAAATTGGCCGCTCTTCTCTCCGAAACGGTTGAACTTATCGTCTGAAAGCTATGTCGCGTGCTGCGGTATGCGCAGACACTTAAAGCACCATAGTAGAACACAGATGAAGATTCTAAGTTGATGTAATAGCCAGTAAGAAGTAGTACAAGTCAAGTTTTAGGTATCGATTATAGACTTTTAAGCTGGCTTTGGTTCCTTGGACATGAGCTAGGACCTTAAGACTCTGCATGAAAGGAGGACTAACAGCCGCCTTGCACGTGAGAATGTGAAAAGTGTTCTCATGTAGTAAAAACCTGAGAAATCCGACCGTTTTCGTCATTTGTTATCGAATCGACTTAAAGCCAGATCGTCACATTGGCCGCTCTTCTCTCTGAAACGGTTGTACTTATCGTCTGCAAAGCTATGTCGAGTGCTGCGGTATGTGGAGACACTAAAAGCACCATAGTAGAACACAGATGAAGCTTATAAGTTGATGTAATAGCCAGTAAGAGGTACTACAATTCAAGTTTAAGGTATCGATTATTAAATTTTTAGCTGGCTTTGGTGCATTGGACATGAGCTAGGACCTTAAGATTCTGCATGAAAGGAGGACTAGCAGCCGAGATGCATGGGAGAATGTGAAAAGTGTTCATATGTAGTAAAAACCTGAGAAATCCGTTCGTTATCGTCATATATTACCGAATCGACTTAAAGCCGGATCGTCACATTGGCCGGTTTTCTCTTTGAAACGGTTGTACTTATCGTCTGCAAAGCTATGTCGCGTGCTGCGGTATGTGGAGACACTAAAATCACCTTAGTAGGACACAGATGAAGCTTCTAAGTCGATGTAATAGCCAGTAAGAAGTAGTACAAGTCAAGTTTTAGGTATCGATTATTGACTTTTTAGCTGGCTTTGGTGCCTTGGACATGAGCTAGGACCTTAAGATTCTGCATGAAAGCAGGACTAGCAGCCGAGTTGCACTGGAGAATGTGAAAAGTGTTCATATGTAGTAAAAACCTGAGAAATCCGTCCGTTTTCGTCGTTTGTTATCGAATCGACTTAAAGCCTGATCGTCACATTGGGCGCTCTTCTCTCTGAAACGGTTGCACTTATCGTCTGCAAAGCTATGTCGCGTGCTGCAGTATGCGGAGACACTAAAAGCAGCATAGTAGAACACAGATGAAGCTTCTAAGTTGATGTAATAGCTAGTAAGAAGTAGTACAATTGAAATTTTAGATATCGATTATTGACTTTTTAGCTGGCTTTGGTGCCTTGGACATGAGCTAGGACCTTAAGATTCTGCATGAAAGCAGGACTAGCAGCCGAGTTGCACTGGAGAATGTGAAAAGTGTTCATATGTAGTAAAAACCTGAGAAATCCGTCGGTTTTCGTCGTTTGTTATCGAATCGACTTAAAGCCAGATCGTCACATTGGCCGCTCTTCTCTCCGAATCGGTTGTACTTATCGTCTGAAAGCTATGTCGCGTGCTGCGGTATGCGGAGACACTAAAAGCACCATAGTAGAACACAGATGAAGCTTCAAAGATGATGTAATAGCCAGTAAGAATTAGTACAATACCAGATTTGGGTATCGATTATTGACTTCTAGCTGGCTTTGGTGACTTGGACATGAGCTAGGACCTTAAGATTCTGCATGAAAGGAGGGTTAGCAGCCGAGTTGCACGGGAGAATGTGAAAAGTGTTCATATGTAATAAAAACCTGAGAAATCCGTCCGTTTTCGTCATTTGTTAACGAATCGACTTAAAGCCAGATCGTCACATTGGCCGCTCTCCTCTCGGAGACGGTTGTACTTATCGTCTGCAAAGCTATGTCGCGTGCTGCGGTATGTGGAGACACTAAAAGCACCATAGTAGAACACAGATGAAGATTCTAAGTTGATGTAATAGCCAGTAAGAAGTAGTACAAGTCAAGTTTTAGGTATCGATTATAGACTTTTTAGTTGGCTTTGGTTCCTTGGACATGAGCTAGGACCTTAAGATTCTGCATGAAAGGAGGACTAACAGCCGCCTTGCACGTGAGAATGTGAAAAGTGTTCACATGTAGTAAAAACCTGAGAAATCCGACCGTTTTCGTCATTTGTTATCGAATCGACTTAAAGCCAGATAGTCACATTGGCCGCTCTTCTCTCTGAAACGGTTGTACTTATCGTCTGCAAAGCTATGTCGAGTGCTGCGGTATGTGGAGACACTAAAAGCACCATAGTAGAACACAGATGAAGCTTCTAAGTTGAAGTAATATCCAGTAAGATGTAGTACAATTCAAGTCTTAGGTATCGATTATTGACTTTTTACCATTCTTTGGTGCCTTGGACATGAGCTAGGACCTTAAAATTCTGCATGAACGGAGGACTAGCAGCCGAGTTGCTTGGGAGAATGTGAAAAGTGTTCATATGTAGTAAAAACCTGAGAAATCCGTCCGTTTTCGTCATTTGTTATCGAATCGTCTTAAAGCCAGATCGTCACATTGGCGCTCTTCTCTCTGAAACGGTTGTACTTATCGTCTGCAAAGCTATGTCGCGTGCTGCGGTATGCGGAGACACTAAAAGCACCATAGTAGAACACAGATGAAGCTTCTAAGATGATGTAATAGCCAGTAAGAAGTATTACAATTCAAGTGTTAGGTATCGATTATTGACTTTTCAGCTGGCTTTGGTGACTTGGACATGAGCTAAGACCTTAAGATTCTGCATGAAAGGAGGACTAGCAGCCGAGTTGCACGGGAGAATGTGAAAAGTGTTCATATGTAGTAAAAACATGAGAAATCCGTCCGTTTTCGTCATTTGTTATCGAATCGACTTAAAGCAAGATCGTCACATTAGCCGCTCTTCTCTCTGAAACGGTTGTACTTATCGTCTGCAAAGCTATGTCGCGTGCTGCGGTATGCGGAGACACTAAAAGCACCATAGTAGAACACAGATGAAGCTTCTAAGTTGATGTAATAGCCAGTAAGAAGTAGTACAATTCAAGTTTTAGGTATCGATTATTGACTTTTTAGCTGCCCTTGGTGCCTTGGACATGAGCTAGGACCTTAAGATTCTGCATGAAAGGAGGACTAGCAGCCGAGTTGCACGGGAGAATGTGAAAAGTGTTCATATGTAGTAAAAACCTGAGAAATACGTCCGTTTTCGTCACTTGTTATCGAATCGACTTAAAGCCAGATCGTCACATTGGCCCCTCTTCTCTCTGAAACGGTTGTACTTATCGTCTGCAAAGCTATGTCGCGTGCTGCGGTGTGCGGAGACACTAAAAGCACCATAGTAGAACACAGATGAAGCTTCTAAGTTGATGTAATAGCCAGTAAGAAGTAGTACAATTCAAGTTTTAGGTATCGATTACTGACTTTTTAGCTGGCTTTGGTGTCTTGGACATGAGCTAGGGCCTTAAGATTCTGCAAGAAAGGAGGACTAGCAGCCGAGTTGCGAGGGAGAAAGTGAAAAGTGTTCATATGTAGTAAAAACCTGAGAAATCCGTCCGTTTTCGTCATTTGTTATCGAATCGACGTAAAGCCAGATCGTCACATTGGCCGCTCTTCTCTCTGAAACAGTTGTACTTATCGTCTGCAAAGCTATGTCGCGTGCTGCGGTATGCGGAGGCACTAAAAGCACCATAGTAGATCACAGATGAAGCTTCTAAGTTGATGTAATAGGCAGTAAGAAGTAGTACAATTCAAGTCTTAGGTATCGATTATTGACTTTTTACCATTCTTTGGTGCCTTGGACATGAGCTAGGACCTTAAAATTCTGCATGAACGGAGGACTAGCAGCCGAGTTGCAGGGGAGAATGTAAAAAGTGTTCATATGTAGTAAAAACCTGAGAAATCCGTTCGTTATCGTCATTTGTTATCGAATCGCCTTAAAGCCAGATCGTCACATTAGCCACTCTTCTCTCTGAAACGGTTGTACTTATCGACTGCAAAGCTATGTCGCGTGCTGCGATATTCGGAGACACTAAAAGCACCATAGTAGAACGCAGATGAAGCTTCTAAGTTGAAGTAATATCCAGTAAGATGTAGTACAATTCAAGTCTTAGGTATCGATTATTGACTTTTTACCATTCTTTGGTGCCTTGGACATGAGCTAGGACCCTTAAATTCTGCATGAACGGAGGACTAGCAGCCGAGTTGCTTGGGAGAATGTGAAAAGTGTTCATATGTAGTAAAAACCTGAGAAATCCGTCCGTTTTCGTCATTTGTTATCGAATCGTCTTAAAGCCAGATCGTCACATTGGCGCTCTTCTCTTTGAAACGGTTGTACTTATCGTCTGCAAAGCTATGTCGCGTGCTGCGGTATGCGGAGACACTAAAAGCACCATAGTAGATCACAGATGAAGCTTCTAAGATGATGTAATAGCCAGTAAGAAGTAGTACAATTCAAGTGTTAGGTATGCGGAGACACTAAAAGCATCATAGTACAACACAGATGAAGCTTCTAAGTTGATGTAATAGCCAGTAAGAAGTAGTACAATTCAAGTTTTAGGTATCGATTATTGACTTTTTAGCTGCCCTTGGTGCCTTGGACATGAGCTAGGACCTTAAGATTCTGCATGAAAGGAGGACTAGCAGCCGAGTTGCAGGGGAGAATATAAAAAGTGATCATATGTAGTAAAAGCCTGAGAATTCTGTTCGTTATCGTCATTTGTTATCGAATCGTCTTAAAGCCAGATCGTCACCTTAGCCGCTCTTCTCTCTGAAACGATTGTACTTATCGACTGCAAAGCTATGTCGCGTGCTGCGGTATGCGGAGACACTAAAAGCACCATAGTAGAACACAGATGAAGCTTCTAAGCTGATGTAATACCCAGTAAGAAGTAGTACAATTCATGTTATAGTTATCGATTATTAAATTCTTAGCTTGCTTTGGTGCCTTGGACATGAGCTAGGACCTTAAGATTCTGCATGAAAGGAGGACTAGGCAGCCGAGTTGCACGGGAGAATGTGAAAAGTGTTCATATGTAGTAAAAACCAGTGACATCCGTCAGTTTTCCTCATTTGTTATCGAATCGACTTAAAGCCAGATCGTCACATTAGGCGCTCTACTCTCTAAAACGGTTGTACTTATCGTCTGCAAAGCTATGTCGCGTGCTGCGGTATGCGGAGACACTAAAAGCACCATAGTAGAACACAGATGAAGCTTCTAAGTTGATGTAATAGCCAGTAAGAAGTAGTACAATTCAAGTTATAGGTATCGATTATTGACTTTTTAGCTGGCTTTGGTGCCTTGGACATGAGCTAGGACCTTAAAATTCTGCATGAAAGGACGACTAACAGCCAAGTTGCACGGAAGAATGTGAAAAGTGTTAATATATAGTAAAAACCTGAGAAATACGACCGTTTTCGTCATTTGTTATTGAATCGACTTAAAGCCAGATCGTCACATTGGCCGCTCTTCTCTCTGAAACGGTTGTACTTATCGTCTGCAAAGCTATGTCGCGTGCTGCGGTATGTGCAGACACCAAAAGCACCATAGTAGAACACAGATGAAGCTTCCAAGTTGATGTAATAGCCAGTAAGAAGTAGTACAATTCATGTTATAGGTATCGATTATTGACTTTTTAGCTGGCCTTGGTGCCTTGGACATGAGCTAGGACCTTAAGATTCTGCATGAAAGGAGGACTAGCAGCCGAGTTGCACGGGAGAATGTGAAAAGTGTTCATATGTAGTAAAAACCTGAGAAATACGTCCGTTTTCGTCACTTGTTATCGAATCGACTTAAAGCCAGATCGTCACATTGGCCGCTCTTCTCTCTGAAACGGTTGTACTTATCGTCTGCAAAGCTATGTCGCGTGCTGCGGTATGCGGAGACACTAAAAGCATCATAGTAGAACACAGATGAAGCTTCTAAGTTGATGTAATAGCCAGTAAGAAGTAGTACAATTCAAGTTTTAGGTATAGATTATTGACTTTTTAGGTGGCTTTGGTGCCTTGGACATGAGCTAGGACCTTAAGATTCTGCATGAAAGGAGGACTAGCAGCCGAGTTGCAGGGGAGAATGTAAAAAGTGTTCATATGTAGTAAAAACCAGAGAAATCCGTTCGTTATCGTCATTTGTTATCGAATCGACTTAAAGCCAGATCGTCACACTAGCCGCTCTTCTCTCTGAAACGGTTGTACTTATCGACTGCAAAGCTATGTCGCGTGCTGCGGTATGCGGAGACACTAAAAGCACCATAGTAGCCACAGATGAAGCTTCTAAGCTGATGTAATACCCAGTAAGAAGTAGTACGATTCATGTTATAGGTATCGATTATTAAATTCTTATCTTGCTTTGGTGACTTGAACATGAGCTACGACCTTAAGATTCTGCATGAAAGGAGGACTAGCAGCCGAGTTGCACTGGGGAATGTGGAAAATGTTCATATGTAGTAAAAACCTGAGAAATCCTTACGTTTTCGTCATTTGTTATCGAATCGACTTAAAGACAGATCGTCACATTGGCCGCTCTTCTCTCTGAAACAGTTGTACTTATCGTCTGCAAAGCTATGTCGCGTGCTGCGGTATGCGGAGACACTAAAAGCACCATAGTAGATCACAGATGAAGCTTCTAAGTTGATGTAATAGGCAGTAAGAAGTAGTACAATTCAAGTCTTAGGTATCGATTATTGACTTTTTACCATTCTTTGGTGCCTTGGACATGAGCTAGGACCTTAAAATTCTGCATGAACGGAGGACTAGCAGCCGAGTTGCAGGGGAGAATGTAAAAAGTGTTCATATGTAGTAAAAACCTGAGAAATCCGTTCGTTATCGTCATTTGTTATCGAATCGCCTTAAAGCCAGATCGTCACATTAGCCACTCTTCTCTCTGAAACGGTTGTACTTATCGACTGCAAAGCTATGTCGCGTGCTGCGATATATTCGGAGACACTAAAAACACCATAGTAGAACACAGATGAAGCTTCTAAGTTGAAGTATTATCCAGTAAGATGTAGTACAATTCAAGTCTTAGGTATCGATTATTGACTTTTTACCATTCTTTGGTGCCTTGGACATGAGCTAGGACCCTTCAATTCTGCATGAACGGAGGACTAGCAGCCGAGTTGCTTGGGAGAATGTGAAAAGTGTTCATATGTAGTAAAAACCTGAGAAATCCGTCCGTTTTCGTCATTTGTTATCGAATCGTCTTAAAGCCAGATCGTCACATTGGCGCTCTTCTCTTTGAAACGGTTGTACTTATCGTCTGCAAAGCTATGTCGCGTGCTGCGGTATGCGGAGACACTAAAAGCACCATAGTAGATCACAGATGAAGCTTCTAAGTTGATGTAATAGGCAGTAAGAAGTAGTACAATTCAAGTCTTAGGTATCGATTATTGACTTTTTACCATTCTTTGGTGCCTTGGACATGAGCTAGGACCTTAAAATTCTGCATGAACGGAGGACTAGCAGCCGAGTTGCAGGGGAGAATATAAAAAGTGTTCATATGTAGTAAAAACCTGAGAAATCCGTTCGTTATCGTCATTTGTTATCGAATCGCCTTAAAGCCAGATCGTCACATTAGCCACTCTTCTCTCTGAAACGGTTGTACTTATCGACTGCAAAGCTATGTCGCGTGCTGCGATATATTCGGAGACACTAAAAGCACCATAGTAGAACACAGATGAAGCTTCTAAGATGATGTAATAGCCAGTAAGAAGTAGTACAATTCAAGTGTTAGGTATCGATTATTGACTTTTTAGCGGGCTTTGGTGACTTGGACATGAGCTAAGACCTTAAGATTCTGCATGAAACGAGGACTAGCAGCCGAGTTGCACGGGAGAATGTGAAAAGTGTTCATATGTAGTAAAAACCTGAGAAATCCGTCCGTTTTCGTCATTTGTTATCGAATCGACTTAAAGCCAGATCGTCACATTGGCCGCTCTTCTCTCTGAAACGGTTGTACTTATCGTCTGCAGAGCTATGTCGCGTGCTGCGGTATGCGGAGACACTAAAAGCATCATAGTAGAACACAGATGAAGCTTCTAAGTTGATGTAATAGCCAGTAAGAAGTAGTACAATTCAAGTTTTAGGTATCGATTATTGACTTTTTAGCTGCCCTTGGTGCCTTGGACATGAGCTAGGACCTTAAGATTCTGCATGAAAGGAGGACTAGCAGCCGAGTTGCACGGGAGAATATAAAAAGTGATCATATGTAGTAAAAGCCTGAGAATTCTGTTCGTTAACGTCATTTGTTATCGAATCGACTTAAAGCCAGATCGTCACCTTAGCCGCTCTTCTCTCTGAAACGATTGTACTTATCGACTGCAAAGCTATGTCGCGTGCTGCGGTATGCGGAGACACTAAAACCACCATAGTAAAACACAGATGAAGCTTCTAAGATGATGTAATAGTCAGTAAGAAGTAGTACAATTCAAGTTTTAGGTATCGATTATTGACTTTTTAGCTGCCCTTGGTGCCTTGGACATGAGCTAAGACCTTAAGATTCTGCATGAAAGGAGGACTAGCAGCCGAGTTGCACGGGAGAATGTGAAAAGTGTTCATATGTAGTAAAAACCTGAGAAATCCGTCCGTTTTCGTCATTTGTTATCGAATCGACTTAAAGCCAGATCGTCACATTGGCCGCTCTTCTCTCTGAAACGGTTGTACTTATCGTCTGCAAAGCTATGTCGCGGGCTGCGGTATGCGGAGACACTAAAGGCATCATGGTAGAACACAGATGAAGCTTCTAAGTTGATGTAATAGCCAGTAAGAAGTAGTACAATTCAAGTTTTAGGTATCGATTATTGACTTTTTAGCTGCCCTTGGTGCCTTGGACATGAGCTAGGACCTTAAGATTCTGCATGAAAGGAGGACTAGCAGCCGAGTTGCAGGGGAGAATATAAAAAGTGATCATATGTAGTAAAAGCCTGAGAATTCTGTTCGTTATCGTCATTTGTTATCGAATCGACTTAAAGCCAGATCGTCACCTTAGCCGCTCTTCTCTCTGAAACGATTGTACTTATCGACTGCAAAGCTATGTCGCGTGCTGCGGTATGCGGAGACACTAAAAGCACCATAGTAGAACACAGATGAAGCTTCTAAGCTGATGTAATACCCAGTAAGAAGTAGTACAATTCATGTTATAGTTATCGATTATTAAATTCTTAGCTTGCTTTGGTGACTTGAACATGAGCTAGGACCTTAAGATTCTGCATGAAAGGAGGACTAGCAGCCGAGTTGCACTGGAGAATGTGGAAAATGTTCACATGTAGTAAAAACCTGAGAAATCCTTACGTTTTGGTCATTTGTTATCGAATCGACTTAAAGCCAGATCGTCACATTGGCCGCTCTTCTCTCTGAAACGGTTGTACTTATCGTCTGCAAAGCTATGTCGCGTGCTGCGGTATGCGGAGACACTAAAAGAACCATAGTAGAACAAAGATGAAGCTTCTAAGCTGATGTAATACCCAGTTGATGTAATAGGCAGTAAGAAGTAGTACAATTCAAGTCTTAGGTATCGATTATTGACTTTTTACCATTCTTTGGTGCCTTGGACATGAGCTAGGACCTTAAAATTCTGCATGAGCGGAGGACTAGCAGCCGAGTTTCAGGGGAGAATGTAAAAAGTGTTCATATGTAGTAAAAACCTGAGAAATCCGTTCGTTATCGTCATTTGTTATCGAATCGCCTTAAAGCCAGATCGTCACATTAGCCGCTCTTCTCTCTGAAACGGTTGTACTTATCGACTGCAAAGCTATGTCGTGTGCTGCGATATTCGGAGACACTAAAAGCACCATAGTAGAACACAGATGAAGCTTCTAAGTTGAAGTAATATCCAGTAAGATGTAGTACAATTCAAGTCTTAGGTATCGATTATTGACTTTTTACCATTCTTTGGTGCCTTGGACATGAGCTAGGACCTTAAAATTCTGCATGAACGGAGGACTAGCAGCCGAGTTGCTTGGGAGAATGTGAAAAGTGTTCATATGTAGTAAAAACCTGAGAAATCTGTCCGTTTTCGTCATTTGTTATCGAATCGTCTTAAAGCCAGAGCGTCACATTGGCGCTCTTCTCTTTGAAACGGTTGTACTTATCGTCTGCAAAGCTATGTCGCGTGCTGCGGTATGCGGAGACACTAAAAGCACCATAGTAGAACACAGATGAAGCTTCTAAGATGATGTAATAGCCAGTAAGAAGTAGTACATTTCAAGTTTTTGGTATCGATTATTGACTTTTTAGCTGCCCTTGGTGCATTGGACATGACCTAGGACCTTAAGATTCTGCATGAAAGGAGGACTAGCAGCCGAGTTGCAGGGCAGAATGTAAAAAGTGATCATATGTAGTAAAAGCCTGAGAATTCTGTTCGTTATCGTCATTTGTTATCGAATCGACTTAAAGCCAGATCGTCACCTTAGCCGCTCTTCTCTCAGAAACGATTGTACTTATCGACTGCAAAGCTATGTCGCGTGCTGCGGTATGCGGAGACACTAAAACCACCATAGTAAAACACAGATGAAGCTTCTAAGATGATGTAATAGTCAGTAAGAAGTAGTACAATTCAAGTTTTAGGTATCGATTATTGACTTTTTAGGTGGCTTTGGTGCCTTGGACATGAGCTAGGACCTTAAGATTCTGCATGAAAGGAGGACTAGCAGCCGAGTTGCAGGGGAGAATGTAAAAAGTGTTCATATGTAGTAAAAACCTGAGAAATCCGTTCGTTATCGTCATTTGTTATCGAATCGACTTAAAGCCAGATCGTCACATTAGCCGCTCTTCTCTCTGAAACGGTTGTACTTATCGACTGCAAAGCTATGTCGCGTGCTGCGGTATGCGGAGACACTAAAAGCACCATAGTAGAACACAGATGAAGCTTCTAAGCTGATGTAATACCCAGTAAGAAGTAGTACAATATGTTATAGGTATCGATTATTAAATTCTTAGCTTGCTTTGGTGACTTGAACATGAGCTAGGACCTTAAGATTCTGCATGAAAGGAGGACTAGCAGCCGAGTTGCACTGGAGAATGTGGAAAATGTTCATATGTAGTAAAAACCTGAGAAATCCTTACGTTTTCGTCATTTGTTATCGAATCGACTTAAAGCCAGATCGTCACATTGGCCGCTCTTCTCTCTGAAACGGTTGTACTTATCGTCTGCAAAGCTATGTCGCGTGCTGCGGTATGCGGAGACACTAAAAGCACCATAGTAGAACACAGATGAAGCTTCTAAGTTGATGTAATAGCCAGTAAGAAGTAGTACAATTCAAGTTTTAGGTATCGATTATTGACGTTTAAGCTGGCTTTGGTGTCTTGGACATGAGCTAGGGCCTTAAGATTCTGCAAGAAAGGAGGACTAGCAGCCGAGTTGCGAGGGAGAAAGTGAAAAGTGTTCATATGTAGTAAAAACCTGAGAAATCCGTCCGTTTTCGTCATTTGTTATCGAATCGACGTAAAGCCAGATCGTCACATTGGCCGCTCTTCTCTCTGAAACAGTTGTACTTATCGTCTGCAAAGCTATGTCGCGTGCTGCGGTATGCGGAGACACTAAAAGCACCATAGTAGATCACAGATGAAGCTTCTAAGTTGATGTAATAGGCAGTAAGAAGTAGTACA
This sequence comes from Schistocerca gregaria, assembly GCF_023897955.1. Lineage (NCBI taxonomy): Eukaryota > Metazoa > Arthropoda > Insecta > Orthoptera > Acrididae > Schistocerca > Schistocerca gregaria. The sequence goes on along the minus strand of NW_026061850.1, from coordinate 5,968,335 downwards.
ATTCAAGTCTTAGGTATCGATTATTGACTTTTTACCATTCTTTGGTGCCTTGGACATGAGCCAGGACCTTAAAATTCTGCATGAACGGAGGACTAGCAGCCGAGTTGCAGGGGAGAATGTATAAATGTGTTCATATGTAGTAAAAACCTGAGAAATCCGTTCGTTATCGTCATTTGTTATCGAATCGCCTTAAAGCCAGATCGTCACATTAGCCGCTCTTCTCTCTGAAACGGTTGTACTTATCGACTGCAAAGCTATGTCGCGTGCTGCGATATTCGGAGACACTAAAAGCACCATAGTAGAACACAGATGAAGCTTCTAAGTTGAAGTAATATCCAGTAAGATGTAGTACAATTCAAGTCTTGGGTATCGATTATTGACTTTTTACCATTCTTTGGTGCCTTGGACATGAGCTAGGAACTTAAAATTCTGCATGAACGGAGGACTAGCAGCCGAGTTGCTTGGGAGAATGTGAAAAGTGTTCATATGTAGTAAAAACCTGAGAAATCCGTCCGTTTTCGTCATTTGTTATCGAATCGTCTTAAAGCCTGATCGTCACATTGGCGCTCTTCTCTTTGAAACGGTTGTACTTATCGTCTGCAAAGCTATGTCGCGTGCTGCGGTATGCGGAGACACTAAAAGCACCATAGTAGAACACAGATGAAGCTTCTAAGATGATGTAATAGCCAGTAAGAAGTAGTACAATTCAAGTGTTAGGTATCGATTATTGACTTTTTAGCTGGCTTTGGTGACTTGGACATGAGCTAAGACCTTAAGATTCTGTATGAAACGAGGACTAGCAGCCGAGTTGCACGGGAGAATGTGAAAAGTGTTCATATGTAGTAAAAACCTGAGAAATCCGTTCGTTATCGTCATTTGTTATCGAATCGCCTTAAAGCCAGATCGTCACATTAGCCGCTCTTCTCTCTGAAACGGTTGTACTTATCGACTGCAAAGCTATGTCGCGTGCTGCGATATTCGGAGACACTAAAAGCACCATAGTAGAACACAGATGAAGCTTCTAAGTTGAAGTAATATCCAGTAAGATGTAGTACAATTCAAGTCTTAGGTATCGATTATTGACTTTTTACCATTCTTTGGTGCCTTGGACGTGAGCTAGGACCTTAAGATTCTGCATGAACGGAGGACTAGCAGCCGAGTTGCAGGGGAGAATGTAAAAAGTGTTCATATGTAGTAAAAACCTGAGAAATCCGTTCGTTATCGTCATTTGTTATCGAATCGCCTTAAAGCCAGATCGTCACATTAGCCACTCTTCTCTCTGAAACGGTTGTACTTATCGACTGCAAAGCTATGTCGCGTGCTGCGATATATTCGGAGACACTAAAAGCACCATAGTAGAACACAGATGAAGCTTCTAAGATGATGTAATAGCCAGTAAGAAGTAGTACAATTCAAGTGTTAGGTATCGATTATTGACTTTTTAGCTGGCTTTGGTGACTTGGACATGAGCTAAGACCTTAAGATTCTGCATGAAACGAGGACTAGCAGCCGAGTTGCACGGGAGAATGTGAAAAGTGTTCATATGTAGTAAAAACCTGAGAAATCCGTCCGTTTTCGTCATTTGTTATCGAATCGACTTAAAGCCAGATCGTCACATTGGCCGCTCTTCTCTCAGAAACGGTTGTACTTATCGTCTGCAGAGCTATGTCGCGTGCTGCGGTATGCGGAGACACTAAAAGCATCATAGTAGAACACAGATGAAGCTTCTAAGTTGATGTAATAGCCAGTAAGAAGTAGTACAATTCAAGTTTTAGGTATCGATTATTGACTTTTTAGCTGCCCTTGGTGCCTTGGACATGAGCTAGGACCTTAAGATTCTGCATGAAAGGAGGACTAGCAGCCGAGTTGCACAGGAGAATATAAAAAGTGATCATATGTAGTAAAAGCCTGAGAATTCTGTTCGTTAACGTCATTTGTTATCGAATCGACTTAAAGCCAGATCGTCACCTTAGCCGCTCTTCTCTCTGAAACGATTGTACTTATCGACTGCAAAGCTATGTCGCGTGCTGCGGTATGCGGAGACACTAAAACCACCATAGTAAAACACAGATGAAGCTTCTAAGATGATGTAATAGTCAGTAAGAAGTAGTACAATTCAAGTTTTAGGTATCGATTATTGACTTTTTAGCTGCCCTTGGTGCCTTGGACATGAGCTAAGACCTTAAGATTCTGCATGAAAGGAGGACTAGCAGCCGAGTTGCACGGGAGAATGTGAAAAGTGTTCATATGTAGTAAAAACCTGAGAAATCCGTCCGTTTTCGTCATTTGTTATCGAATCGACTTAAAGCCAGATCGTCACATAGGCCGCTCTTCTCTCTGAAACGGTTGTACTTATCGTCTGCAAAGCTATGTCGCGTGCTGCGGTATGCGGAGACACTAAAAGCATCATGGTAGAACACAGATGAAGCTTCTAAGTTGATGTAATAGCCAGTAAGAAGTAGTACAATTCAAGTTTTAGGTATCGATTATTGACTTTTTAGCTGCCCTTGGTGCCTTGGACATGAGCTAGGACCTTAAGATTCTGCATGAAAGGAGGACTAGCAGCCGAGTTGCAGGGGAGAATATAAAAAGTGATCATATGTAGTAAAAGCCTGAGAATTCTGTTTGTTATCGTCATTTGTTATCGAATCGACTTAAAGCCAGATCGTCACCTTAGCCGCTCTTCTCTCTGAAACGATTGTACTTATCGACTGCAAAGCTATGTCGCGTGCTGCGGTATGCGGAGACACTAAAAGCACCATAGTAGAACACAGATGAAGCTTCTAAGCTGATGTAATACCCAGTAAGAAGTAGTACAATTCATGTTATAGTTATCGATTATTAAATTCTTAGCTTGCTTTGGTGACTTGAACATGAGCTAGGACCTTAAGATTCTGCATGAAAGGAGGACTAGCAGCCGAGTTGCACTGGAGAATGTGGAAAATGTTCACATGTAGTAAAAACCTGAGAAATCCTTACGTTTTGGTCATTTGTTATCGAATCGACTTAAAGCCAGATCGTCACATTGGCCGCTCTTCTCTCTGAAACGGTTGTACTTATCGACTGCAAAGCTATGTCGTGTGCTGCGATATTCGGAGACTCTAAAAGCACCATAGTAGAACACAGATGAAGCTTCTAAGTTGAAGTAATATCCAGTAAGATGTAGTACAATTCAAGTCTTAGGTATCGATTATTGACTTTTTACCATTCTTTGGTGCCTTGGACATGAGCTAGGACCTTAAAATTCTGCATGAACGGAGGACTAGCAGCCGAGTTGCTTGGGAGAATGTGAAAAGTGTTCGTATGTAGTAAAAACCTGAGAAATCTGTCCGTTTTCGTCATTTGTTATCGAATCGTCTTAAAGCCAGAGCGTCACATTGGCGCTCTTCTCTTTGAAACGGTTGTACTTATCGTCTGCAAAGCTATGTCGCGTGCTGCGGTATGCGGAGACACTAAAAGCACCATAGTAGAACACAGATGAAGCTTCTAAGATGATGTAATAGCCAGTAAGAAGTAGTACATTTCAAGTTTTTGGTATCGATTATTGACTTTTTAGCTGCCCTTGGTGCCTTGGACATGAGCTAGGACCTTAAGATTCTGCATGAAAGGAGGACTAGCAGCCGAGTTGCACTGGAGAATGTGGAAAATGTTCATATGTAGTAAAAACCTGAGAAATCCTTACGTTTTCGTCATTTGTTATCGAATCGACTTAAAGCCAGATCGTCACATTGGCCGCTCTTCTCTCTGAAACGGTTGTACTTATCGTCTGCAAAGCTATGTCGCGTGCTGCGGTATGCGGAGACACTAAAAGCACCATAGTAGAACACAGATGAAGCTTCTAAGTTGATGTAATAGCCAGTAAGAAGTAGTACAATTCAAGTTTTAGGTATCGATTATTGACGTTTAAGCTGGCTTTGGTGTCTTGGACATGAGCTAGGGCCTTAAGATTCTGCAAGAAAGGAGGACTAGCAGCCGAGTTGCGAGGGAGAAAGTGAAAAGTGTTCATATGTAGTAAAAACCTGAGAAATCCGTCCGTTTTCGTCATTTGTTATCGAATCGACGTAAAGCCAGATCGTCACATTGGCCGCTCTTCTCTCTGAAACAGTTGTACTTATCGTCTGCAAAGCTATGTCGCGTGCTGCGGTATGCGGAGACACTAAAAGCACCATAGTAGATCACAGATGAAGCTTCTAAGTTGATGTAATAGGCAGTAAGAAGTAGTACAATTCAAGTCTTAGGTATCGATTATTGACTTTTTACCATTCTTTGGTGCCTTGGACATGAGCCAGGACCTTAAAATTCTGCATGAACGGAGGACTAGCAGCCGAGTTGCAGGGGAGAATGTAAAAAGTGTTCATATGTAGTAAAAACCTGAGAAATCCGTTCGTTATCGTCATTTGTTATCGAATCGCCTTAAAGCCAGATCGTCACATTAGCCGCTCTTCTCTCTGAAACGGTTGTACTTATCGACTGCAAAGCTATGTCGCGTGCTGCGATATTCGGAGACACTAAAAGCACCATAGTAGAACACAGATGAAGCTTCTAAGTTGAAGTAATATCCAGTAAGATGTAGTACAATTCAAGTCTTGGGTATCGATTATTGACTTTTTACCATTCTTTGGTGCCTTGGACATGAGCTAGGAACTTAAAATTCTGCATGAACGGAGGACTAGCAGCCGAGTTGCTTGGGAGAATGTGAAAAGTGTTCATATGTAGTAAAAACCTGAGAAATCCGTCCGTTTTCGTCATTTGTTATCGAATCGTCTTAAAGCCAGATCGTCACATTGGCGCTCTTCTCTTTGAAACGGTTGTACTTATCGTCTGCAAAGCTATGTCGCGTGCTGCGGTATGCGGAGACACTAAAAGCACCATAGTAGAACACAGATGAAGCTTCTAAGATGATGTAATAGCCAGTAAGAAGTAGTACAATTCAAGTGTTAGGTATCGATTATTGACTTTTTAGCTGGCTTTGGTGACTTGGACATGAGCTAAGACCTTAAGATTCTGCATGAAACGAGGACTAGCAGCCGAGTTGCACGGGAGAATGTGAAAAGTGTTCATATGTAGTAAAAACCTGAGAAATCCGTTCGTTATCGTCATTTGTTATCGAATCGCCTTAAAGCCAGATCGTCACATTAGCCGCTCTTCTCTCTGAAACGGTTGTACTTATCGACTGCAAAGCTATGTCGCGTGCTGCGGTATGCGGAGACACTAAAAGCACCATAGTAGAACACAGATGAAGCTTCTAAGTTGATGTAATAGCCAGTAAGAGGTAGTACAATTCAAGTCTTAGGTATCGATTATTGACTTTTTACCATTCTTTGGTGCCTTGGACATGAGCTAGGACCTTAAAATTCTGCATGAACGGAGGACTAGCAGCCGAGTTGCTTGGGAGAATGTGAAAAGTGTTCATATGTAGTAAAAACCTGAGAAATCTGTCCGTTTTCGTCATTTGTTATCGAATCGTCTTAAAGCCAGAGCGTCACATTGGCGCTCTTCTCTTTGAAACGGTTGTACTTATCGTCTGCAAAGCTATGTCGCGTGCTGCGGTATGCGGAGACACTAAAAGCATCGTAGTAGAACACAGATGAAGCTTCTAAGTTGATGTAATAGCCAGTAAGAAGTAGTACAATTCAAGTTTTACGTATCGATTATTGACTTTTTAGGTGGCTTTGGTGCCTTGGACATGAGCTAGGGCCTTAAGATTCTGCAAGAAAGGAGGACTAGCAGCCGAGTTGCGAGGGAGAAAGTGAAAAGTGTTCATATGTAGTAAAAACCTGAGAAATCCGTCCGTTTTCGTCATTTGTTATCGAATCGACTTAAAGCCAGATCTTCACATTGTCCGCCCTTCTCTCTGAAACGGTTGTACTTATCGTCTGCAAAGCTATGTCGCGTGCTGCGGTATGCGGAGACACTAAAAGCACCATAGTAGAACACAGATGAAGCTTGTAAGCTGATGTAATACCCAGTAAGAAGTAGTACAATTCATGTTATAGGTATCGATTATTAAATTCTTAGCTTGCTTTGGTGACTTGAACATGAGCTAGGACCTTAAGATTCGGCATGAAAGGAGGACTAGAAGCCGAGTTGCACTGGAGAATGTGGAAAATGTTCATATGTAGTAAAAACCTGAGAAATCCGTCCGTTTTCTTCATTTGTTATCGAATCGACTTAAAGCCAGATCGTCACATTGGCCGCTCTTCTCTCTGAAACGGCTGTACTTATCGTCTGCAATGCTATGTCGCGTGCTGCGGTATGCGGAGACACTAAAAGCACCATAGTAGAACACAGATGAAGCTTCTAAGTTGATGTAATAGCCAGTAAGAAGTAGTACAATTCAAGTCTTAGGTATCGATTATTGACTTTTTACCATTCTTTGGTGCCTTGGACATGAGCTAGGACCTTAAAATTCTGCATGAACGGAGGACTAGCAGCCGAGTTGCAGGGGAGAATGTAAAAAGTGTGCATATGTAGTAAAAACCTGAGAAATCCGTTCGTTATCGTCATTTGTTATCGAATCGCCTTAAAGCCAGATCGTCACATTAGCCACTCTTCTCTCTGAAACGGTTGTACTTATCGACTGCAAAGCTATGTCGCGTGCTGCGATATTCGGAGACACTAAAAGCACCATAGTAGAACACAGATGAAGCTTCTAAGCTGATGTAATACCCAGTAAGAAGTAGTACAATTCATGTTATAGTTATCGATTATTAAATTCTTAGCTTGCTTTGGTGACTTGAACATGAGCTAGGACCTTAAGATTCTGCATGAAAGGAGGACTAGCAGCCGAGTTGCACTGGAGAATGTGGAAAATGTTCACATGTAGTAAAAACCTGAGAAATCCTTACGTTTTCGTCATTTGTTATCGAATCGACTTAAAGCCAGATCGTCACATTGGCCGCTCTTCTCTCTGAAACGGTTGTACTTATCGTCTGCAAAGCTATGTCGCGTGCTGCGGTATGCGGAGACACTAAAAGCACCATAGTAGATCACAGATGAAGCTTCTAAGTTGATGTAATAGGCAGTAAGAAGTAGTACAATTCAAGTCTTAGGTATCGATTATTGACTTTTTACCATTCTTTGGTGCCTTGGACATGAGCTAGGACCTTAAAATTCTGCATGAACGGAGGACTAGCAGCCGAGTTGCAGGGGAGAATGTAAAAAGTGTTCATATGTAGTAAAAACCTGAGAAATCCGTTCGTTATCGTCATTTGTTATCGAATCGCCTTAAAGCCAGATCGTCACATTAGCCTCTCTTCTCTCTGAAACGGTTGTACTTATCGACTGCAAAGCTATGTCGCGTGCTGCGATATATTCGGAGACACTAAAAGCACCATAGTAGAACACAGATGAAGCTTCTAAGATGATGTAATAGCCAGTAAGAAGTAGTACAATTCAAGTGTTAGGTATCGATTATTGACTTTTTAGCTGGCTTTGGTGACTTGGACATGAGCTAAGACCTTAAGATTCTGCATGAAACGAGGACTAGCAGCCGAGTTGCACGGGAGAATGTGAAAAGTGTTCATATGTAGTAAAAACCTGAGAAATCCGTCCGTTTTCGTCATTTGTTATCGAATCGACTTAAAGCCAGATCGTCACATTGGCCGCTCTTCTCTCTGAAACGGTTGTACTTATCGTCTGCAGAGCTATGTCGCGTGCTGCGGTATGCGGACACACTAAAAGCATCATAGTAGAACACAGATGAAGCTTCTAAGTTGATGTAATAGCCAGTAAGAAGTAGTACAATTCAAGTTTTAGGTATCGATTATTGACTTTTTAGCTGCCCTTGGTGCCTTGGACATGAGCTAGGACCTTAAGATTCTGCATGAAAGGAGGACTAGCAGCCGAGTTGCACGGGAGAATATAAAAAGTGATCATATGTAGTAAAAGCCTGAGAATTCTGTTCGTTAACGTCATTTGTTATCGAATCGACTTAAAGCCAGATCGTCACCTTAGCCGCTCTTCTCTCTGAAACGATTGTACTTATCGACTGCAAAGCTATGTCGCGTGCTGCGGTATGCGGAGACACTAAAACCGCCATAGTAAAACACAGATGAAGCTTCTAAGATGATGTAATAGTCAGTAAGAAGTAGTACAATTCAAGTTTTAGGTATCGATTATTGACTTTTTAGCTGCCCTTGGTGCCTTGGACATGAGCTAAGACCTTAAGATTCTGCATGAAAGGAGGACTAGCAGCCGAGTTGCACGGGAGAATGTGAAAAGTGTTCATATGTAGTAAAAACCTGAGAAATCCGTCCGTTTTCGTCATTTGTTATCGAATCGACTTAAAGCCAGATCGTCACATTGGCCGCTCTTCTCTCTGAAACGATTGTACTTATCGACTGCAAAGCTATGTCGCGTGCTGCGGTATGCGGAGACACTAAAAGCACCATAGTAGAACACAGATGAAGCTTCTAAGCTGAGGTAATACCCAGTAAGAAGTAGTACAATTCATGTTATAGTTATCGATTATTAAATTCTTAGCTTGCTTTGGTGACTTGAACATGAGCTAGGACCTTAAGATTCTGCATGAAAGGAGGACTAGCAGCCGAGTTGCACTGGAGAATGTGGAAAATGTTCACATGTAGTAAAAACCTGAGAAATCCTTACGTTTTGGTCATTTGTTATCGAATCGACTTAAAGCCAGATCGTCACATTGGCCGCTCTTCTCTCTGAAACGGTTGTACTTATCGTCTGCAAAGCTATGTCGCGTGCTGCGGTATGCGGAGACACTAAAAGAACCATAGTAGAACAAAGATGAAGCTTCTAAGCTGATGTAATACCCAGTTGATGTAATAGGCAGTAAGAAGTAGTACAATTCAAGTCTTAGGTATCGATTATTGACTTTTTACCATTCTTTGGTGCCTTGGACATGAGCTAGGACCTTAAAATTCTGCATGAGCGGAGGACTAGCAGCCGAGTTTCAGGGGAGAATGTAAAAAGTGTTCATATGTAGTAAAAACCTGAGAAATCCGTTCGTTATCGTCATTTGTTATCGAATCGCCTTAAAGCCAGATCGTCACATTAGCCGCTCTTCTCTCTGAAACGGTTGTACTTATCGACTGCAAAGCTATGTCGTGTGCTGCGATATTCGGAGACACTAAAAGCACCATAGTAGAACACAGATGAAGCTTCTAAGTTGAAGTAATATCCAGTAAGATGTAGTACAATTCAAGTCTTAGGTATCGATTATTGACTTTTTACCATTCTTTGGTGCCTTGGACATGAGCTAGGACCTTAAAATTCTGCATGAACGGAGGACTAGCAGCCGAGTTGCTTGGGAGAATGTGAAAAGTGTTCATATGTAGTAAAAACCTGAGAAATCTGTCCGTTTTCGTCATTTGTTATCGAATCGTCTTAAAGCCAGAGCGTCACATTGGCGCTCTTCTCTTTGAAACGGTTGTACTTATCGTCTGCAAAGCTATGTCGCGTGCTGCGGTATGCGGAGACACTAAAAGCACCATAGTAGAACACAGATGAAGCTTCTAAGATGATGTAATAGCCAGTAAGAAGTAGTACATTTCAAGTTTTTGGTATCGATTATTGACTTTTTAGCTGCCCTTGGTGCCTTGGACATGAGCTAGGACCTTAAGATTCTGCATGAAAGGAGGACTAGCAGCCGAGTTGCAGGGCAGAATGTAAAAAGTGATCATATGTAGTAAAAGCCTGAGAATTCTGTTCGTTATCGTCATTTGTTATCGAATCGACTTAAAGCCAGATCGTCACCTTAGCCGCTCTTCTCTCAGAAACGATTGTACTTATCGACTGCAAAGCTATGTCGCGTGCTGCGGTATGCGGAGACACTAAAACCACCATAGTAAAACACAGATGAAGCTTCTAAGATGATGTAATAGTCAGTAAGAAGTAGTACAATACAAGTTTTAGGTATCGATTATTGACTTTTTAGGTGGCTTTGGTGCCTTGGACATGAGCTAGGACCTTAAGATTCTGCATGAAAGGAGGACTAGCAGCCGAGTTGCAGGGGAGAATGTAAAAAGTGTTCATATGTAGTAAAAACCTGAGAAATCCGTTCGTTATCGTCATTTGTTATCGAATCGACTTAAAGCCAGATCGTCACATTAGCCGCTCTTCTCTCTGAAACGGTTGTACTTATCGACTGCAAAGCTATGTCGCGTGCTGCGGTATGCGGAGACACTAAAAGCACCATAGTAGAACACAGATGAAGCTTCTAAGCTGATGTAATACCCAGTAAGAAGTAGTACAATATGTTATAGGTATCGATTATTAAATTCTTAGCGTGCTTTGGTGACTTGAACATGAGCTAGGACCTTAAGATTCTGCATGAAAGGAGGACTAGCAGCCGAGTTGCACTGGAGAATGTGGAAAATGTTCATATGTAGTAAAAACCTGAGAAATCCTTACGTTTTCGTCATTTGTTATCGAATCGACTTAAAGCCAGATCGTCACATTGGCCGCTCTTCTCTCTGAAACGGTTGTACTTATCGTCTGCAAAGCTATGTCGCGTGCTGCGGTATGCGGAGACACTAAAAGCACCATAGTAGAACACAGATGAAGCTTCTAAGTTGATGTAATAGCCAGTAAGAAGTAGTACAATTCAAGTTTTAGGTATCGATTATTGACGTTTAAGCTGGCTTTGGTGTCTTGGACATGAGCTAGGGCCTTAAGATTCTGCAAGAAAGGAGGACTAGCAGCCGAGTTGCGAGGGAGAAAGTGAAAAGTGTTCATATGTAGTAAAAACCTGAGAAATCCGTCCGTTTTCGTCATTTGTTATCGAATCGACGTAAAGCCAGATCGTCACATTGGCCGCTCTTCTCTCTGAAACAGTTGTACTTATCGTCTGCAAAGCTATGTCGCGTGCTGCGGTATGCGGAGACACTAAAAGCACCATAGTAGATCACAGATGAAGCTTCTAAGTTGATGTAATAGGCAGTAAGAAGTAGTACAATTCAAGTCTTAGGTATCGATTATTGACTTTTTACCATTCTTTGGTGCCTTGGACATGAGCCAGGACCTTAAAATTCTGCATGAACGGAGGACTAGCAGCCGAGTTGCAGGGGAGAATGTAAAAAGTGTTCATATGTAGTAAAAACCTGAGAAATCCGTTCGTTATCGTCATTTGTTATCGAATCGCCTTAAAGCCAGATCGTCACATTAGCCGCTCTTCTCTCTGAAACGGTTGTACTTATCGACTGCAAAGCTATGTCGCGTGCTGCGATATTCGGAGACACTAAAAGCACCATAGTAGAACACAGATGAAGCTTCTAAGATGATGTAATAGCCAGTAAGAAGTAGTACAATTCAAGTGTTAGGTATCGATTATTGACTTTTTAGCTGGCTTTGGTGACTTGGACATGAGCTAAGACCTTAAGATTCTGCATGAAACGAGGACTAGCAGCCGAGTTGCACGGGAGAATGTGAAAAGTGTTCATATGTAGTAAAAACCTGAGAAATCCGTTCGTTATCGTCATTTGTTATCGAATCGCCTTAAAGCCAGATCGTCACATTAGCCGCTCTTCTCTCTGAAACGGTTGTACTTATCGACTGCAAAGCTATGTCGCGTGCTGCGATATTCGGAGACACTAAAAGCACCATAGTAGAACACAGATGAAGCTTCTAAGTTGAAGTAATATCCAGTAAGATGTAGTACAATTCAAGTCTTAGGTATCGATTATTGACTTTTTACCATTCTTTGGTGCCTTGGACATGAGCTAGGACCTTAAAATTCTGCATGAACGGAGGACTAGCAGCCGAGTTGCAGGGGAGAATGTAAAAAGTGTTCATATGTAGTAAAAACCTGAGAAATCCGTTCGTTATCGTCATTTGTTATCGAATCGCCTTAAAGCCAGATCGTCACATTAGCCACTCTTCTTTCTGAAACGGTTGTACTTATCGACTGCAAAGCTATGTCGCGTGCTGCGATATATTCGGAGACACTAAAAGCACCATAGTAGAACACAGATGAAGCTTCTAAGATGATGTAATAGCCAGTAAGAAGTAGTACAATTCAAGTGTTAGGTATCGATTATTGACTTTTTAGCTGGCTTTGGTGACTTGGACATGAGCTAAAACCTTAAGATTCTGCATGAAACGAGGACTAGCAGCCGAGTTGCACGGGAGAATGTGAAAAGTGTTCATATGTAGTAAAAACCTGAGAAATCCGTCCGTTTTCGTCATTTGTTATCGAATCGACTTAAAGCCAGATCGTCACATTGGCCGCTCTTCTCTCTGAAACGGTTGTACTTATCGTCTGCAGAGCTATGTCGCGTGCTGCGGTATGCGGAGACACTAAAAGCATCATAGTAAAACACAGATGAAGCTTCTAAGTTGGTGTAATAGCCAGTAAGAAGTAGTACAATTCAAGTTTTAGGTATCGATTATTGACTTTTTAGCTGCCCTTGGTGCCTTGGACATGAGCTAGGACCTTAAGATTCTGCATGAAAGGAGGACTAGCAGCCGAGTTGCACGGGAGAATATAAAAAGTGATCATATGTAGTAAAAGCCTGAGAATTCTGTTCGTTAACGTCATTTGTTATCGAATCGACTTAAAGCCAGATCGTCACCTTAGCCGCTCTTGTCTCTGAAACGATTGTACTTATCGACTGCAAAGCTATGTCGCGTGCTGCGGTATGCGGAGACACTAAAACCACCATAGTAAAACACAGATGAAGCTTCTAAGATGATGTAATAGTCAGTAAGAAGTAGTACAATTCAAGTTTTAGGTATCGATTATTGACTTTTTAGCTGCCCTTGGTGCCTTGGACATGAGCTAAGACCTTAAGATTCTGCATGAAAGGAGGACTAGCAGCCGAGTTGCACGGGAGAATGTGAAAAGTGTTCATATGTAGTAAAAACCTGAGAAATCCGTCCGTTTTCGTCATTTGTTATCGAATCGACTTAAAGCCAGATCGTCACATTGGCCGCTCTTCTCTCTGAAACGGTTGTACTTATCGTCTGCAAAGCTATGTCGCGTGCTGCGGTATGCGGAGACACTAAAAGCATCATGGTAGAACACAGATGAAGCTTCTAAGTTGATGTAATAGCCAGTAAGAAGTAGTACAATTCAAGTTTTAGGTATCGATTATTGACTTTTTAGCTGCCCTTGGTGCCTTGGACATGAGCTAGGACCTTAAGATTCTGCATGAAAGGAGGACTAGCAGCCGAGTTGCAGGGGAGAATATAAATAGTGATCATATGTAGTAAAAGCCTGAGAATTCTGTTCGTTATCGTCATTTGTTATCGAATCGACTTAAAGCCAGATCGTCACCTTAGCCGCTCTTCTCTCTGAAACGATTGTACTTATCGACTGCAAAGCTATGTCGCGTGCTGCGGTATGCGGAGACACTAAAAGCACCATAGTAGAACACAGATGAAGCTTCTAAGCTGATGTAATACCCAGTAAGAAGTAGTACAATTCATGTTATAGTTATCGATTATTAAATTCTTAGCTTGCTTTGGTGACTTGAACATGAGCTAGGACCTTAAGATTCTGCATGAAAGGAGGACTAGCAGCCGAGTTGCACTGGAGAATGTGGAAAATGTTCACATGTAGTAAAAACCTGAGAAATCCTTACGTTTTGGTCATTTGTTATCGAATCGACTTAAAGCCAGATCGTCACATTGGCCGCTCTTCTCTCTGAAACGGTTGTACTTATCGTCTGCAAAGCTATGTCGCGTGCTGCGGTATGCGGAGACACTAAAAGAACCATAGTAGAACAAAGATGAAGCTTCTAAGCTGATGTAATACCCAGTTGATGTAATAGGCAGTAAGAAGTAGTACAATTCAAGTCTTAGGTATCGATTATTGACTTTTTACCATTCTTTGGTGCCTTGGACATGAGCTAGGACCTTAAAATTCTGCATGAGCGGAGGACTAGCAGCCGAGTTTCAGGGGAGAATGTAAAAAGTGTTCATATGTAGTAAAAACCTGAGAAATCCGTTCGTTATCGTCATTTGTTATCGAATCGCCTTAAAGCCAGATCGTCACATTAGCCGCTCTTCTCTCTGAAACGGTTGTACTTATCGACTGCAAAGCTATGTCGTGTGCTGCGATATTCGGAGACACTAAAAGCACCATAGTAGAACACAGATGAAGCTTCTAAGTTGAAGTAATATCCAGTAAGATGTAGTACAATTCAAGTCTTAGGTATCGATTATTGACTTTTTACCATTCTTTGGTGCCTTGGACATGAGCTAGGACCTTAAAATTCTGCATGAGCGGAGGACTAGCAGCCGAGTTTCAGGGGAGAATGTAAAAAGTGTTCATATGTAGTAAAAGCCTGAGAATTCTGTTCGTTATCGTCATTTGTTATCGAATCGACTTAAAGCCAGATCGTCACCTTAGCCGCTCTTCTCTCTGAAACGATTGTACTTATCGACTGCAAAGCTATGTCGCGTGCTGCGGTATGCGGAGACACTAAAAGAACCATAGTAGAACAAAGATGAAGCTTCTAAGCTGATGTAATACCCAGTTGATGTAATAGGCAGTAAGAAGTAGTACAATTCAAGTCTTAGGTATCGATTATTGACTTTTTACCATTCTTTGGTGCCTTGCACATGAGCTAGGACCTTAAAATTCTGCATGAGCGGAGGACTAGCAGCCGAGTTTCAGGGGAGAATGTGAAAAGTGTTCATATGTAGTAAAAACCTGAGAAATCTGTCCGTTTTCGTCATTTGTTATCGAATCGTCTTAAAGCCAGAGCGTCACATTGGCGCTCTTCTCTTTGAAACGGTTGTACTTGTCGTCTGCAAAGCTATGTCGCGTGCTGCGGTATGCGGAGACACTAAAAGCACCATAGTAGAACACAGATGAAGCTTCTAAGATGATGTAATAGCCAGTAAGAAGTAGTACATTTCAAGTTTTTGGTATCGATTATTGACTTTTTAGCTGCCCTTGGTGCCTTGGACATGAGCTAGGACCTTAAGATTCTGCATGAAAGGAGGACTAGCAGCCGAGTTGCAGGGCAGAATGTAAAAAGTGATCATATGTAGTAAAAGCCTGAGAATTCTGTTCGTTATCGTCATTTGTTATCGAATCGACTTAAAGCCAGATCGTCACCTTAGCCGCTCTTCTCTCAGAAACGATTGTACTTATCGACTGCAAAGCTATGTCGCGTGCTGCGGTATGCGGAGACACTAAAACCACCATAGTAAAACACAGATGAAGCTTCTAAGATGATGTAATAGTCAGTAAGAAGTAGTACAATTCAAGTTTTAGGTATCGATTATTGACTTTTTAGGTGGCTTTGGTGCCTTGGACATGAGCTAGGACCTTAAGATTCTGCATGAAAGGAGGACTAGCAGCCGAGTTGCAGGGGAGAATGTAAAAAGTGTTCATATGTAGTAAAAACCTGAGAAATCCGTTCGTTATCGTCATTTGTTATCGAATCGACTTAAAGCCAGATCGTCACATTAACCGCTCTTCTCTCTGAAACGGTTGTACTTATCGACTGCAAAGCTATGTCGCGTGCTGCGGTATGCGGAGACACTAAAAGCACCATAGTAGAACACAGATGAAGCTTCTAAGCTGATGTAATACCCAGTAAGAAGTAGTACAATATGTTATAGGTATCGATTATTAAATTCTTAGCTTGCTTTGGTGACTTGAACATGAGCTAGGACCTTAAGATTCTGCATGAAAGGAGGACTAGCAGCCGAGTTGCACTGGAGAATGTGGAAAATGTTCATATGTAGTAAAAACCTGAGAAATCCTTACGTTTTCGTCATTTGTTATCGAATCGACTTAAAGCCAGATCGTCACATTGGCCGCTCTTCTCTCTGAAACGGTTGTACTTATCGTCTGCAAAGCTATGTCGCGTGCTGCGGTATGCGGAGACACTAAAAGCACCATAGTAGAACACAGATGAAGCTTCTAAGATGATGTAATAGCCAGTAAGAAGTAGTACATTTCAAGTTTTTGGTATCGATTATTGACTTTTTAGCTGCCCTTGGTGCCTTGGACATGAGCTAGGACCTTAAGATTCTGCATGAAAGGAGGACTAGCAGCCGAGTTGCAGGGCAGAATGTAAAAAGTGATCATATGTAGTAAAAGCCTGAGAATTCTGTTCGTTATCGTCATTTGTTATCGAATCGACTTAAAGCCAGATCGTCACCTTAGCCGCTCTTCTCTCAGAAACGATTGTACTTATCGACTGCAAAGCTATGTCGCGTGCTGCGGTATGCGGAGACACTAAAAGCACCATAGTAGATCACAGATGAAGCTTCTAAGTTGATGTAATAGGCAGTAAGAAGTAGTACAATTCAAGTCTTAGGTATCGATTATTGACTTTTTACCATTCTTTGGTGCCTTGGACATGAGCCAGGACCTTAAAATTCTGCATGAACGGAGGACTAGCAGCCGAGTTGCAGGGGAGAATGTAAAAAGTGTTCATATGTAGTAAAAACCTGAGAAATCCGTTCGTTATCGTCATTTGTTATCGAATCGCCTTAAAGCCAGATCGTCACATTAGCCGCTCTTCTCTCTGAAACGGTTGTACTTATCGACTGCAAAGCTATGTCGCGTGCTGCGATATTCGGAGACACTAAAAGCACCATAGTAGAACACAGATGAAGCTTCTAAGTTGAAGTAATATCCAGTAAGATGTAGTACAATTCAAGTCTTGGGTATCGATTATTGACTTTTTACCATTCTTTGGTGCCTTGGACATGAGCTAGGAACTTAAAATTCTGCATGAACGGAGGACTAGCAGCCGAGTTGCTTGGGAGAATGTGAAAAGTGTTCATATGTAGTAAAAACCTGAGAAATCCGTCCGTTTTCGTCATTTGTTATCGAATCGTCTTAAAGCCAGATCGTCACATTGGCGCTCTTCTCTTTGAAACGGTTGTACTTATCGTCTGCAAAGCTATGTCGCGTGCTGCGGTATGCGGAGACACTAAAAGCACCATAGTAGAACACAGATGAAGCTTCTAAGTTGATGTAATAGCCAGTAAGAAGTAGTACAATTCAAGTCTTAGGTATCGATTATTGACTTTTTACCATTCTTTGGTGCCTTAGACATGAGCTAGGACCTTAAAATTCTGCATGAACGGAGGACTAGCAGCCGAGTTGCAGGGGAGAATGTAAAAAGTGTGCATATGTAGTAAAAACCTGAGAAATCCGTTCGTTATCGTCATTTGTTATCGAATCGCCTTAAAGCCAGATCGTCACATTAGCCACTCTTCTCTCTGAAACGGTTGTACTTATCGACTACAAAGCTATGTCGCGTGCTGCGATATTCGGAGACACTAAAAGCACCATAGTAGAACACAGATGAAGCTTCTAAGCTGATGTAATACCCAGTAAGAAGTAGTACAATTCATGTTATAGTTATCGATTACTAAATTCTTAGCTTGCTTTGGTGACTTGAACATGAGCTAGGACCTTAAGATTCTGCATGAAAGGAGGACTAGCAGCCGAGTTGCACTGGAGAATGTGGAAAATGTTCACATGTAGTAAAAACCTGAGAAATCCTTACGTTTTCGTCATTTGTTATCGAATCGACTTAAAGCCAGATCGTCACATTGGCCGCTCTTCTCTCTGAAACGGTTGTACTTATCGTCTGCAAAGCTATGTCGCGTGCTGCGGTATGCGGAGACACTAAAAGCACCATAGTAGAACACAGATGAAGCTTCTAAGCTGATGTAATACCCAGTTGATGTAATAGGCAGTAAGAAGTAGTACAATTCAAGTCTTAGGTATCGATTATTGACTTTTTACCATTCTTTGGTGCCTTGGACATGAGCCAGGACCTTAAAATTCTGCATGAACGGAGGACTAGCAGCCGAGTTGCAGGGGAGAATGTAAAAAGTGTTCATATGTAGTAAAAACCTGAGAAATCCGTTCGTTATCGTCATTTGTTATCGAATCGCCTTAAAGCCAGATCGTCACATTAGCCGCTCTTCTCTCTGAAACGGTTGTACTTATCGACTGCAAAGCTATGTCGCGTGCTGCGATATTCGGAGACACTAAAAGCACCATAGTAGAACACAGATGAAGCTTCTAAGTTGAAGTAATATCCAGTAAGATGTAGTACAATTCAAGTCTTGGGTATCGATTATTGACTTTTTACCATTCTTTGGTGCCTTGGACATGAGCTAGGAACTTAAAATTCTGCATGAACGGAGGACTAGCAGCCGAGTTGCTTGGGAGAATGTGAAAAGTGTTCATATGTAGTAAAAACCTGAGAAATCCGTCCGTTTTCGTCATTTGTTATCGAATCGTCTTAAAGCCAGATCGTCACATTGGCGCTCTTCTCTTTGAAACGGTTGTACTTATCGTCTGCAAAGCTATGTCGCGTGCTGCGGTATGCGGAGACACTAAAAGCACCATAGTAGAACAAAGATGAAGCTTCTAAGATGATGTAATAGCCAGTAAGAAGTAGTACATTTCAAGTTTTTGGTATCGATTATTGACTTTTTAGCTGCCCTTGGTGCCTTGGACATGAGCTAGGACCTTAAGATTCTGCATGAAAGGAGGACTAGCAGCCGAGTTGCAGGGCAGAATGTAAAAAGTGATCATATGTAGTAAAAGCCTTAGAATTCTGTTCGTTATCGTCATTTGTTATCGAATCGACTTAAAGCCAGATCGTCACCTTAGCCGCTCTTCTCTCTGAAACGATTGTACTTATCGACTGCAAAGCTATGTCGCGTGCTGCGGTATGCGGAGACACTAAAACCACCATAGTAAAACACAGATGAAGCTTCTAAGATGATGTAATAGTCAGGAAGAAGTAGTACAATTCACGTTTTAGGTATCGATTATTGACTTTTTAGCTGCCCTTGGTGCCTTGGACATGAGCTAGGACCTTAAGATTCTGCATGAAAGGAGGACTAGCAGCCGAGATGCACGGAGAATGTGAAAAGTGTTCATATGTAGTAAAAACCTGAGAAATCCGTCCGTTTTCGTCACTTGTTATCGAATCGACTTAAAGCCAGATCGTCACATTGGCCGCTCTTCTCTCTGAAACGGTTGTACTTATCGTCTGCAAAGCTATGTCGCGTGCTGCGGTATGCGGAGACACTAAAAGCATCATAGTAGAACACAGATGAAGCTTCTAAGTTGATGTAATAGCCAGTAAGAAGTAGTACAATTCAAGTTTTAGGTATCGATTATTGACTTTTTAGGTGGCTTTGGTGCCTTGGACATGAGCTAGGACCTTAAGATTCTGCATGAAAGGAGGACTAGCAGCCGAGTTGCAGGGGAGAATGTAAAAAGTGTTCATATGTAGTAAAAACCTGAGAAATCCGTTCGTTATCGTCATTTGTTATCGAATCGACTTAAAGCCAGATCGTAACATTAGCCGCTCTTCTCTCTGAAACGGTTGTACTTATCGACTGCAAAGTTATGTCGCGTGCTGCGGTATGCGCAGACACTAAAAGCACCATAGTAGAACACAGATGAAGCTTCTAAGCTGATGTAATACCCAGTAAGAAGTAGTACAATTCATGTTATAGGTATCGATTATTAAATTCTTAGCTTGCTTTGGTGACTTGAACATGAGCTAGGACCTTAAGATTCTGCATGAAAGGAGGACTAGCAGCCGAGTTGCACTGGAGAATGTGGAAAATGTTCATATGTAGTAAAAACCTGAGAAATCCGTCCGTTTTCTTCATTTGTTATCGAATCGACTTAAAGCCAGATCGTCACATTGGCCGCTCTTCTCTCTGAAACGGTTGTACTTATCGTCTGCAAAGCTATGTCGCGTGCTGCGGTATGCGGAGACACTAAAAGCACCATAGTAGAACACAGATGAAGCTTCTAAGTTGATGTAATAGCCAGTAAGAAGTAGTACAATTCAAGTCTTAGGTATCGATTATTGACTTTTTACCATTCTTTGGTGCCTTGGACATGAGCTAGGACCTTAAAATTCTGCATGAACGGAGGACTAGCAGCCGAGTTGCAGGGGAGAATGTAAAAAGTGTGCATATGTAGTAAAAACCTGAGAAATCCGTTCGTTATCGTCATTTGTTATCGAATCGCCTTAAAGCCAGATCGTCACATTAGCCGCTCTTCTCTCTGAAACGGTTGTACTTATCGACTGCAAAGCTATGTCGCGTGCTGCGATATTCGGAGAGACTAAAAGCACCATAGTAGAACACAGATGAAGCTTCTAAGCTGATGTAATACCCAGTAAGAAGTAGTACAATTCATGTTATAGTTATCGATTATTAAATTCTTAGCTTGCTTTGGTGACTTGAACATGAGCTAGGACCTTAAGATTCTGCATGAAAGGAGGACTAGCAGCCGAGTTGCACTGGAGAATGTGGAAAATGTTCACATGTAGTAAAAACCTGAGAAATCCTTACGTTTTCGTCATTTGTTATCGAATCGACTTAAAGCCAGATCGTCACATTGGCCGCTCTTCTCTCTGAAACGGTTGTACTTATCGTTTGCAAAGCTATGTCGCGTGCTGCGGTATGCGGAGACACTAAAAGAACCATAGTAGAACAAAGATGAAGCTTCTAAGCTGATGTAATACCCAGTTGATGTAATAGGCAGTAAGAAGTAGTACAATTCAAGTCTTAGGTATCGATTATTGACTTTTTACCATTCTTTGGTGCCTTGGACATGAGCTAGGACCTTAAAATTCTGCATGAGCGGAGGACTAGCAGCCGAGTTTCAGGGGAGAATGTAAAAAGTGTTCATATGTAGTAAAAACCTGAGAAATCCGTTCGTTATCGTCATTTGTTATCGAATCGCCTTAAAGCCAGATCGTCACATTAGCCGCTCTTCTCTCTGAAACGGTTGTACTTATCGACTGCAAAGCTATGTCGCGTGCTGCGGTATGCGGAGACACTAAAAGCACCATAGTAGAACACAGATGAAGCTTCTAAGTTGAAGTAATATCCAGTAAGATGTAGTACAATTCAAGTCTTAGGTATCGATTATTGACTTTTTACCATTCTTTGGTGCCTTGGACATGAGCTAGGACCTTAAAATTCTGCATGAACGGAGGACTAGCAGCCGAGTTGCTTGGGAGAATGTGAAAAGTGTTCATATGTAGTAAAAACCTGAGAAATCCGTCCGTTTTCGTCATTTGTTATCGAATCGTCTTAAAGCCAGAGCGTCACATTGGCGCCCTTCTCTTTGAAACGGTTGTACTTATCGTCTGCAAAGCTATGTCGCGTGCTGCGGTATGCGGAGACACTAAAAGCACCATAGTAGAACACGGATGAAGCTTCTAAGATGATGTAATAGCCAGTAAGAAGTAGTACATTTCAAGTTTTTGCTATCGATTATTGACTTTTTAGCTGCCCTTGGTGCCTTGGACATGAGCTAGGACCTTAAGATTCTGCATTAAAGGAGGACTAGCAGCCGAGTTGCAGGGCAGAATGTAAAAAGTGATCATATGTAGTAAAAGCCTTAGAATTCTGTTCGTTATCGTCATTTGTTATCGAATCGACTTAAAGCCAGATCGTCACCTTAGCCGCTCTTCTCTCTGAAACGATTGTACTTATCGACTGCAAAGCTATGTCGCGTGCTGCGGTATGCGGAGACACTAAAACCACCATAGTAAAACACAGATGAAGCTTCTAAGATGATGTAATAGTCAGTAAGAAGTAGTACAATTCACGTTTTAGGTATCGATTATTGACTTTTTAGCTGCCCTTGGTGCCTTGGACATGAGCTAGGACCTTAAGATTCTGCATGAAAGGAGGACTAGCAGCCGAGATGCACGGAGAATGTGAAAAGTGTTCATATGTAGTAAAAACCTGAGAAATCCGTCCGTTTTCGTCACTTGTTATCGAATCGACTTAAAGCCAGATCGTCACATTGGCCGCTCTTCTCTCTGAAACGGTTGTACTTATCGTCTGCAAAGCTATGTCGCGTGCTGCGGTATGCGGAGACACTAAAAGCATCATAGTAGAACACAGATGAAGCTTCTAAGTTGATGTAATAGCCAGTAAGAAGTAGTACAATTCAAGTTTTAGGTATCGATTATTGACTTTTTAGGTGGCTTTGGTGCCTTGGACATGAGCTAGGACCTTAAGATTCTGCATGAAAGGAGGACTAGCAGCCGAGTTGCACTGGAGAATGTGGAAAATGTTCATATGTAGTAAAAACCTGAGAAATCCTTACGTTTTCGTCAATTGTTATCGAATCGACTTAAAGCCAGATCGTCACATTGGCCGCTCTTCTCTCTGAAACGGTTGTACTTATCGTCTGCAAAGCTATGTCGCGTGCTGCGGTATGTGGAGACACTAAAAGCACCATAGTAGAACACAGATGAAGCTTCTAAGTTGATGTAATAGCCAGTAAGAAGTAGTACAATTCATGTTTTAGGTATCGATTATTGACTTTTTAGCTGGCTTTGGTGTCTTGGACATGAGCTAGGGCCTTAAGATTCTGCAAGAAAGGAGGACTAGCAGCCGAGTTGCGAGGGAGAAAGTGAAAAGTGTTCATATGTAGTAAAAACCTGAGAAATCCGTCCGTTTTCGTCATTTGTTATCGAATCGACGTAAAGCCAGATCGTCACATTGGCCGCTCTTCTCTCTGAAACAGTTGCACTTATCGTCTGCAAAGCTATGTCGCGTGCTGCGGTATGCGGAGACACTAAAAGCACCATAGTAGATCACAGATGAAGCTTCTAAGTTGATGTAATAGGCAGTAAGAAGTAGTACAATTCAAGTCTTAGGTATCGATTATTGACTTTTTACCATTCTTTGGTGCCTTGGACATGAGCTAGGACCTTAAAATTCTGCATGAACGGAGGACTAGCAGCCGAGTTGCAGGGGAGAATGTAAAAAGTGTTCATATGTAGTAAAAACCTGAGAAATCCGTTCGTTATCGTCATTTGTTATCGAATCGCCTTAAAGCCAGATCGTCACATTAGCCGCTCTTCTCTCTGAAACGGTTGTACTTATCGACTGCAAAGCTATGTCGCGTGCTGCGATATTCGGAGACACTAAAAGCACCATAGTAGAACACAGATGAAGCTTCTAAGTTGAAGTAATATCCAGTAAGATGTAGTACAATTCAAGTCTTAGGTATCGATTATTGACTTTTTACCATTCTTTGGTGCCTTGGACATGAGCTAGGAACTTAAAATTCTGCATGAACGGAGGACTAGCAGCCGAGTTGCTTGGGAGAATGTGAAAAGTGTTCATATGTAGTAAAAACCTGAGAAATCCGTCCGTTTTCGTCATTTGTTATCGAATCGACTTAAAGCCAGATCGTAACATTGGCCGCTCTTCTCTCTGTAACGGTTGTACTTATCGACTGCAAAGCTATGTCGCGTGCTGCGGTATGCGGAGACACTAAAACCACCATAGTAAAACACAGATGAAGCTTCTAAGACGATGTAATAGTCAGTAAGAAGTAGTACAATTCAAGTTTTAGGTATCGATTATTGACTTTTTAGCTGCCCTTGGTGCCTTGGACATGAGCTAGGACCTTAAGATTCTGCATGAAAGGAGGACTAGCAGCCGAGTTGCACGGGAGAATGTGAAAAGTGTTCATATGTAGTAAAAACCTGAGAAATCCGTCCGTTTTCGTCACTTCTTATCGAATCGACTTAAAGCCAGATCGTCACATTGGCCGCTCTTCTCTCTGAAACGGTTGTACTTATCGTCTGCAAAGCTATGTCGCGTGCTGTGGTATGCGGAGACACTAAAAGCATCATAGTAGAACACAGATGAAGCTTCTAAGTTGATGTAATAGCCAGTAAGAAGTAGTACAATTCAAGTTTTAGGTATCGATTATTGACTTTTTAGGTGGCTTTGGTGCCTTGGACATGAGCTAGGACCTTCAGATTCTGCATGAAAGGAGGACTAGCAGCCGAGTTGCAGGGGAGAATGTAAAAAGTGTTCATATGTAGTAAAAACCTGAGAAATCCGTTCGTTATCGTCATTTGTTATCGAATCGACTTAAAGCCAGATCGTCACATTGTCCGCTCTTCTCTCTGAAACGGTTGTACTTATCGACTGCAAAGCTATGTCGCGTGCTGCGGTATGCGGAGACACTAAAAGCACCATAGTAGAACACAGATGAAGCTTCTAAGCTGATGTAATACCCAGTAAGAAGTAGTACAATTCATGTTATAGTTATCGATTATTAAATTCTTAGCTTGCTTCGGTGACTTGAACATGAGCTAGGACCTTAAGATTCTGCATGAAAGGAGTACTAGCAGCCGAGTTGCACGGGAGAATGTGAAAAGTGTTCATATGTAGTAAAAACCTGAGAAATCCGTCCGTTATCGTCATTTGTTATCGAATCGACTTAAAGCCAGATCGTCACATTGGCCGCTCTTCTCTCTGAAACGGTTGTACTTATCGTCTGCAAAGCTATGTCGCGTGCTGCGGTATGCGGAGACACTAAAATCACCATAGTAGAACACAGATGAAGCTTCTAAGTTGAAGTAATATCCAGAAAGATGTAGTACAATTCAAGTCTTAGGTATCGATTATTGACTTTTTACCATTCTTTGGGGCCTTGGACATGAGCTAGGACCTTTAAATTCTGCATGAACGGAGGACTAGCAGCCGAGTTGCAGGGGAGAATGTAAAAAGTGTTCATATGTAGTAAAAACCTGAGAAATCCGTTCGTTATCGTCATTTGTTATCGAATCGCCTTAAAGCCAGATCGTCACATTAGCCGCTCTTCTCTCTGAAACGGTTGTACTTATCGACTGCAAAGCTATGTCGCGTGCTGCGATATGCGGAGACACTAAAAGCACCATAGTAGAACACAGATGAAGCTTCTAAGATGATGTAATAGTCAGTAAGATGTAGTACAATTCAAGTTTTAGGTATCGATTATTGACTTTTTAGGTGTCTTTGGTGTCTTGGACATGAGTTAGGACCTTAAGATTCTGCATGAAAGGAGGTCTAGCAGCCGAGTTGTATGGGAGAATGTGAAAAGTGTTCATATGTAGTAAAAACCTGAGAAATCCGTCCGTTTTCGTCATTTGTTATCGAATCGACTTAAAGCCAGATCGTCACAATGGCCGCTCTTCTCTCTGAAACGGTTGTACTTATCTTCTGCAAAGCTATGTCGCGTGCTGCGGTATGTGGAGACACTAAAAGCACCATAGTAGAACACAGATGAAGCTTCTAAGTTGATGTAATAGCCAGTAAGAAGTAGTACAATTCAAGTTTTAGGTATCGATTATTCACTTTTTAGCTGGCTTTGGTGCCTTGGACATTAGCTAGGACTTTAAGATTGTGAATGAAAAGAGGACTAGCAGCCGAGTTGCGCGGGAGAATGTGAAAAGTGTTCATATGTAGTAAAAACCTGAGAAATCCGTCCGTTTTCGTCATTTGTTATCGAATCGACTTAAAGCCAGATCGTCACATTGGCCGCTCTTCTCTCTGAAACGGTTGTACTTATCGTCTGCAAAGCTATGTCGCGTGCTGCGGTATGCGGAGACACTAAAAGCATCATAGTAGAACACAGATGAAGCTTCTAAGTTGATGTAATAGCCAGTAAGAAGTAGTACAATTCAAGTTTTAGGTATCGATTATTGGTTTTTTAGGTGGGTTTGGTGATTTGGACATGAGCTAGGACCTTAAGATTCTGCATGAAAGGAGGACTAGCAGCCGAGTTGCAGGGGAGAATGTAAAAACTGTTCATATGTAGTAAAAACCTGAGAAATCCGTTCGTTATCGTCATTTGTTATCGAATCGACTTAAAGCCAGATCGTCACATTAGCCGCTCTTCTCTCTGAAACGGTTGTACTTATCGACTGCAAAGCTATGTCGCGTGCTGCAGTAAGCGGAGACACTAAAAGCACCATAGTAGAACACAGATGAAGCTTCTAAGATGATGTAATAGTCAGTAAGAAGTAGTACAATTAAAGTTATAAGTATCGATTATTGACTTTTTAGCTGACTTTGGTGCCTTGGATATGAGTTAGGACCTTAAGATTCTGCATGAAAGGAGGTCTAGCAGCCGAGTTGTACGGGAGAATTTGTAAAGTGTTCATATGTAGTAAAAACCTGAGAAATCCGTCCGTTTTCGTCATTTGCTATCGAATCGACTTAAAGCCAGATCGTCACATTAGCCGCAATTCTCTCTGAAACGGTTGTACTTATCGACTGCAAAGCTATGTCGCGTGCTGCGGTATGCGGAGACACTAAAAGCACCATAGTAGAACACAGATGAAGCTTCTAAGTTGATGTAATAGCCAGTAAGAAGTAGTACAATTCAAGTTTTAGGTATCGATTATTGACTTTTTAGGTGGGTTTGGTGCCTTGGACATGAGCTAGGACCTTAAGATTCTGCATGAAAGAGGACTAGCAGCCGAGTTGCAGGGGAGAATGTAAAAAGTGTTCATATGTAGTAAAAACCTTTGAAATCCGTTCGTTATCGTCATTTGTTATCGAATCGCATTAAAGCCAGATCGTCACATTAGCCGCTCTTCTCTCTGAAACAGTTGTACTTATCGACTGCAAAGCTATGTCGCGTGCTGCGATATGCGGAGACACTAAAAGCACCATAGTAGAACACAGATGAAGCTTCTAAGATGATGTAATAGTCAGTAAGATGTAGTACAATTCAAGTTTTAGGTATCGATAATTGACTTTTTAGCTGTCTTTGGTGCCTTAGTAATGAGTTAGGACCTTAAGATTCTGCATGAAAGGAGGTCTAGCAGCCGAGTTGTACGGGAGAATGTGAAAAGTGTTCATATGTAGTAAAAACCTGAGAAATCCGTCCGTTTTCGTCATTTGTTATCGAATCGACTTAAAGCCAGATCGTCACATTGGCCGCTCTTCTCTCTGAAACAATTGTACTTATCTTCTGCAAAGCTAAGTCGCGTGCTGCGGTATGTGGAGACACTAAAAGCACCATAGTAGAACACAGATGAAGCTTCTAAGTTGATGTAATAGCCAGTAAGAAGTAGTACCATTCAAGTTTTAGGTATCGTTTATTCACTTTTTAGCTGGCTTTGGTGCCTTGGACATGAGCTAGGACTTTAAGATTGTGCATGAAAGGAGGACTAGCAGCCGAGTTGCACGGGAGAATGTGAAAAGTGTTCATATGTAGTAAAAACCTGAGAAATCCGTCCGTTTTCGTCATTTGTTATCGAATCGACTTAAAGCCAGATCGTCACATTGGCCGCTGTTCTCTCTGAAACGGTTGTACTTATCGTCTGCAAAGCTATGTCGCGTGCTGCGGTATGCGGAGACACTAAAAGCATCATAGTAGAACACAGATGAAGCTTCTAATTGATGTAATAGCCAGTAAGAAGTAGTACAATTCAAGTTTTAGGTATCGATTATTGACTTTTTAGCTGCCCTTGGTTCCTTGGACATGAGCTAGGACCTTAAGATTCTGCATGAAAGGAGGACTAGCAGCCGAGTTGCACGGGAGAATGTACAAAGTGTTCATATGTAGTAAAAACCTGAGAAATCTGTCCGTTATCGTCATTTGTTATCGAATCGACCTAAAGCAAGATCGTCACATTAGCCGCTCTTCTCTCTGAAACGGTTGTACTTATCGACTGCAAAGCTATGTCACGTGCTGCGGTATGCGGAGACACTAAAAGCACCATAGTAGAACACAGATGAAGCTTCTAAGATGATGTAATAGTCAGTAAGAAGTAGTACAATTCAAGTTTTAAGTATCGATTATTGACTTTTTAGCTGACTTTGGTGCCTTGGACATGAGTTAGGACCTTAAGATTCTGCATGACCGGAGGTCTAGCAGGCGAGTTGTACGGGAGAATGTGAAAAGTGTTCATATGTAGTAAAAACCAGAGAAATCCGTCCGTTTTCGTCATTTGTAATCGAATCGACTTAAAGCCAGATCGTCACATTAGCCGCAATTCTCTCTGAAACGGTTGTACTTATCGACTGCAAAGCTATGTCGCGTGCAGCGGTATGCGGAGACACTAAAAGCACCATAGTAGAACACAGATGTAGCTTCTAAGTTGATGTAATAGCCAGTAAGAAGTAGTACCATTCAAGTTTTAGGTATCGATTATTGACTTTTTAGCTGGCTTTGGTGCCTTGGACATGAGCTAGGACCTTAAGATTCTGCATGAAAGGAGGACTAGCAGCCGAGTTGCACGGGAGAATGTGAAAAGTGTTCATATGTAGTAAAAACCAGAGAAATCCGTCCGTGTTCGACATTTGTTATCGAATCGACTTAAAGCCAGATCGTCACATTGGCCGCTCTTCTCTCTGAAACGGTTGTACTTATCGTCTGCAAAGCTATGTCGATTGCTGCGGTTTGCGGAGACACTAAAAGCACCATAGTAAAACACAGATGAAGCTTCCAAGTTGATGTAATAGCCAGTAAGAAGTAGTACAATTCAAGTTTTAAGTATCGATTGTTGACTTCTTACACTTCTTTGGTGCCTTGGGCATGAGCCAGGAACTTAAGATTTTGCATAATAGGAGGTCTAGCAGCCGCGTTGTACGGGAGAATGAGAAAAGTGTTCATATGTAGTAAAAACCTGAGAAATCCGTCCGTTTTCGTCATTTGTTATCGAATCGACTTAAAGCCAGATCGTCACATTGGCCGCTCTTCTCTCTGAAACAATTGTACTTATCTTCTGCAAAGCTAAGTCGCGTGCTGCGGTATGTGGAGACACTAAAAGCACCATAGTAGAACACAGATGAAGCTTCTAAGTTGATGTAATAGCCAGTAAGAAGTAGTACCATTCAAGTTTTAGGTATCGTTTATTCACTTTTTAGCTGGCTTTGGTGCCTTGGACATGAGCTAGGACTTTAAGATTGTGCATGAAAGGAGGACTAGCAGCCGAGTTGCACGGGAGAATGTGAAAAGTGTTCATATGTAGTAAAAACCTGAGAAATCCGTCCGTTTTCGTCATTTGTTATCGAATCGACTTAAAGCCAGATCGTCACATTGGCCGCTGTTCTCTCTGAAACGGTTGTACTTATCGTCTGCAAAGCTATGTCGCGTGCTGCGGTATGCGAAGACACTAAAAGCATCATAGTAGAACACAGATGAAGCTTCTAATTGATGTAATAGCCAGTAAGAAGTAGTACAATTCAAGTTTTAGGTATCGATTATTGACTTTTTAGCTGCCCTTGGTTCCTTGGACATGAGCTAGGACCTTAAGATTCTGCATGAAAGGAGGACTAGCAGCCGAGTTGCATGGGAGAATGTAAAAAGTGTTCATATGTAGTAAAAACCAGAGAAATCCGTCCGTTTTCGTCATTTGTAATCGAATCGACTTAAAGCCAGATCGTCACATTAGCCGCAATTCTCTCTGAAACGGTTGTACTTATCGACTGCAAAGCTATGTCGCGTGCAGCGGTATGCGGAGACACTAAAAGCACCATAGTAGAACACAGATGTAGCTTCTAAGTTGATGTAATAGCCAGTAAGAAGTAGTACCATTCAAGTTTTAGGTATCGATTATTGACTTTTTAGCTGGCTTTGGTGCCTTGGACATGAGCTAGGACCTTAAGATTCTGCATGAAAGGAGGACTAGCAGCCGAGTTGCACGGGAGAATGTGAAAAGTGTTCATATGTAGTAAAAACCAGAGAAATCCGTCCGTGTTCGACATTTGTTATCGAATCGACTTAAAGCCAGATCGTCAAATTGGCCGCTCTTCTCTCTGAAACGGTTGTACTTATCGTCTGCAAAGCTATGTCGATTGCTGCGGTTTGCGGAGACACTAAAAGCACCATAGTAAAACACAGATGAAGCTTCCAAGTTGATGTAATAGCCAGTAAGAAGTAGTACAATTCAAGTTTTAAGTATCGATTGTTGACTTCTTACACTTCTTTGGTGCCTTGGGCATGAGCCAGGAACTTAAGATTTTGCATAATAGGAGGTCTAGCAGCCGCGTTGCACGTGAGAATGTGAAAAGTGTTCATATGTAGTAAAAACCTGAGAAATCGGTCCGTTTTCGTCATTTGTTGTCGAATCGACTTAAAGCCAGATCGTCACATTGGCCGCTCTTCTCTCTGAAACGGTTGTACTTATCGTCTGCAAAGCTATGTCGCGTGCTGCGGTATGCGGAGACACTAAAAGCATCATAGTAGAACACAGATGAAGCTTCTAAGTTGATGTAATAGCCAGTAAGAAGTAGTACCATTCAAGTTTTAGGTATCGATTATTGACTTTTTAGCTGGCTTTGGTGCCTTGGACATGAGCTAGGACCTTAAAATTCTGCATGAGAGGAGGACTAGCAGCCGAGTTGCACGGGAGAATGTAAAAAGTGTTCATATGTAGTAAAAACCTGAGAAATCCGTTCGTTATCGTCATTTGTTATCGAATCGACTTAAAGCCAGATCGTCACACTAGCCGCTCTTCTCTCTGAAACGGTTGTACTTATCGACTGCAAAGCTATGTCGCGTGCTGCAGTATGCGGAGACACTAAAAGCACCATAGTAGAACACAGATGAAGCTTCTAAGATGATGTAATAGTCGGTAAGAAGTAGTACAATTAAAGTTATAAGTATCGATTATTGACTTTTTAGCTGACTTTGGTGCCTTGGATATGAGTTAGGACCTTAAGATTCTGCATGAAAGGAGGTCTAGCAGCCGAGTTGTACGGGAGAATTTGAAAAGTGTTCATATGTAGTAAAAACCTGAGAAATCCGTCCGTTTTCGTCATTTGTTATCGAATCGACTTAAAGCCAGATCGTCACATTAGCCGCAATTCTCTCTGAAACGGTTGTACTTATCGACTGCAAAGCTATGTCGCGTGCTGTGGTATGCGGAGACACTAAAAGCACCATAGTAGAACACAGATGAAGCTTCTAAGTTGATGTAATAGCCAGTAAGAAGTAGTACCATTCAAGTTTTAGGTATCGATTATTGACTTTTTAGCTGGCTTTGGTGCCTTGGACATGAGCTAGGACCTTAAGATTCTGCATGAAAGGAGGACTAGCAGCCGAGTTGCACGGGAGAATGTGAAAAGTGTTCATATGTAGTAAAATCCAGAGAAATCCGTCCGTGTTCGACATTTGTTATCGAATCGACTTAAAGCCAGATCGTCACATTGGCCGCTCTTCTCTCTGAAACGGTTGTACTTATCGTCTGCAAAGCTATGTCGAGTGCTGCGGCATGCGGAGACACTAAAAGCACCATAGTAGAACACAGATGAAGCTTCTAAGTAGATGTAATAGCCAGTAAGAAGTAGTACAATTCAAGTTTTAAGTATCGATTGTTGACTTTTTACCCTTCTTTGGTGCCTTGGGCATGAGCTAGGAACTTAAGATTTTGCATGATAGGAGGTCTAGCAGTCGCGTTGCACGTGAGAATGTGAAAAGTGTTCATATGTAGTAAAAACCTGAGAAATCCGTCCGTTTTCGTCATTTGTTGTCGAATCGACTTTAAGCCAGATCGTCACATTGGCCGCTCTTCTCTTTGAAACGGTGGTACTTATCGTCTGCAAAGCTACGTGTCATGCTGCGGTATGCGGAGACACTAAAAGCACCATAGTAGAACACAGATGAAGCTTCTAAGTTGATGTAATAGCCAGTAAGAAGTAGTACAATTCAAGTTGTAGATATCGATTATTGACTTTCTAGCTGGCTTTGGTGCCTTGGACATGAGCTAGGACCTTAAGATTCTGCATGAAAGCAGGACTAGCAGCCGAGTTGAACGGGAGAATGTGAAAAGTGTTCCTATGTAGTAAAAACCTGAGAAATCCGTTCGTTATCGTCATTTGTTATCGAATCGACCTAAAGCCAGAACGTCACATTAGCCGCTCTTCTCCCTGAAACGGTTGTACTTATCGACTGCAAAGCTATGTCGCGTGCTGCGGTATGCGGAGACACTAAAAACACCATAGTAGAACGCAGATGAAGCTTCTAAGATGATGTAATAGTCATTAAGAAGTAGTACAATTCCAGTTTTAGGTATCGATTATTGACTTTTTAGCTGGCTTTCGTGCCTTGGACATGAGTTAGGACCTTAAGATTCTGCATGAAAGGAGGTCTAGAAGCCGAGTTGTACGGGAGAATGTGAAAAGTGTTCATATGTAGTAAAAACCTGAGAAATCCGTCCGTTATCGTCATTTGTTATCGAACGACTTAAAGCCAGATCGTCACATTGTCCGCTCTTCTCTCTGAAACGGTTGTACTTATCGACTGCAAAGCTATGTCGCGTGCTGCGGTATGCGGAGACACTAAAAGCACCATAGTAGAACACAGATGAAGCTTCTAAGCTGATGTAATACCCAGTAAGAAGTAGTACAATTCATGTTATAGTTATCGATTATTAAATTCTTAGTTTGCTTCGGTGACTTGAACATGAGCTAGGACCTTAAGATTCTGCATGAAAGGAGGACTAGCAGCCGAGTTGCAAGGGAGAATGTGAAAAGTGTTCATATGTAGTAAAAACCTGAGAAATCCGTCCGTTATCGTCATTTGTTATCGAATCGACTTAAAGCCAGATCGTCACATTGGCCGCTCTTCTCTCTGAAACGGTTGTACTTATCGTCTGCAAAGCTATGTCGCGTGCTGCGGTATGCGGAGACACTAAAATCACCATAGTAGAACACAGATGAAGCTTCTAAGTTGAAGTAATATCCCGAAAGATGTAGTACAATTCAAGTCTTAGGTATCGATTATTGACTTTTTACCATTCTTTGGGGCCTTGGACATGAGCTAGGACCTTAAAATTCTGCATGAACGGAGGACTAGCAGCCGAGTTGCAGGGGAGAATGTAAAAAGTGTTCATATGTAGTAAAAACCTGGGAAATCCGTTCGTTATCGTCATTTGTTATCGAATCGCCTTAAAGCCAGATCGTCACATTAGCCGCTCTTCTCTCTGAAACGGTTGTACTTATCGACTGCAAAGCTATGTCGCGTGCTGCGATATGCGGAGACACTAAAAGCACCATAGTAGAACACAGATGAAGCTTCTAAGATGATGTAATAGTCAGTAAGATGTAGTACAATTCAAGTTTTAGGTATCGATTATTGACTTTTTAGGTGTCTTTGGTGTCTTGGACATGAGTTAGGACCTTAAGATTCTGCATGAAAGGAGGTCTAGCAGCCGAGTTGTATGGGAGAATGTGAAAAGTGTTCATATGTAGTAAAAACCTGAGAAATCCGTCCGTTTTCGTCATTTGTTATCGAATCGACTTAAAGCCAGATCGTCACAATGGCCGCTCTTCTCTCTGAAACGGTTGTACTTATCTTCTGCAAAGCTATGTCGCGTGCTGCGGTATGTGGAGACACTAAAAGCACCATAGTAGAACACAGATGAAGCTTCTAAGTTGATGTAATAGCCAGTAAGAAGTAGTACAATTCAAGTTTTAGGTATCGATTATTCACTTTTTAGCTGGCTTTGGTGCCTTGGACATGAGCTAGGACTTTAAGATTGTGAATGAAAAGAGGACTAGCAGCCGAGTTGCGCGGGAGAATGTGAAAAGTGTTCATATGTAGTAAAAACCTGAGAAATCCGTCCGTTTTCGTCATTTGTTATCGAATCGACTTAAAGCCAGATCGTCACATTGGCCGCTCTTCTCTCTGAAACGGTTGTACTTATCGTCTGCAAAGCTATGTCGCGTGCTGCGGTATGCGGAGACACTAAAAGCATCATAGTAGAACACAGATGAAGCTTCTAAGTTGATGTAATAGCCAGTAAGAAGTAGTACAATTCAAGTTTTAGGTATCGATTATTGACTTTTTAGGTGGGTTTGGTGACTTGGACATGAGCTAGGACCTTAAGATTCTGCATGAAAGGAGGACTAGCAGCCGAGTTGCAGGGGAGAATGTAAAAACTGTTCATATGTAGTAAAAACCTGAGAAATCCGTTCGTTATCGTCATTTGTTATCGAATCGACTTAAAGCCAGATCGTCACATTAGCCGCTCTTCTCTCTGAAACGGTTGTACTTATCGACTGCAAAGCTATGTCGCGTGCTGCAGTAAGCGGAGACACTAAAAGCACCATAGTAGAACACAGATGAAGCTTCTAAGATGATGTAATAGTCAGTAAGAAGTAGTACAATTAAAGTTATAAGTATCGATTATTGACTTTTTAGCTGACTTTGGTGCCTTGGATATGAGTTAGGACATTAAGATTCTGCATGAAAGGAGGTCTAGCAGCCGAGTTGTACGGGAGAATTTGTAAAGTGTTCATATGTAGTAAAAACCTGAGAAATCCGTCCGTTTTCGTCATTTGCTATCGAATCGACTTAAAGCCAGATCGTCACATTAGCCGCAATTCTCTCTGAAACGGTTGTACTTATCGACTGCAAAGCTATGTCGCGTGCTGCGGTATGCGGAGACACTAAAAGCACCATAGTAGAACACAGATGAAGCTTCTAAGTTGATGTAATAGCCAGTAAGAAGTAGTACAATTCAAGTTTTAGGTATCGATTATTGACTTTTTAGGTGGGTTTGGTGCCTTGGACATGAGCTAGGACCTTAAGATTCTGCATGAAAGGAGGACTAGCAGCCGAGTTGCAGGGGAGAATGTAAAAAGTGTTCATATGTAGTAAAAACCTGAGAAATCCGTTCGTTATCGTCATTTGTTATCGAATCGCCTTAAAGCCAGATCGTCACATTAGCCGCTCTTCTCTCTGAAACAGTTGTACTTATCGACTGCAAAGCTATGTCGCGTGCTGCGATATGCGGAGACACTAAAAGCACCATAGTAGAACACAGATGAAGCTTCTAAGATGATGTAATAGTCAGTAAGATGTAGTACAATTCAAGTTTTAGGTATCGATAATTGACTTTTTAGCTGTCTTTGGTGCCTTGGACATGAGTTAGGACCTTAAGATTCTGCATGAAAGGAGGTCTAGCAGCCGAGTTGTACGGGAGAATGTGAAAAGTGTTCATATGTAGTAAAAACCTGAGAAATCTGTCCGTTTTCGTCATTTGTTATCGAATCGACTTAAAGCCAGATCGTCACATTGGCCGCTCTTCTCTCTGAAACAATTGTACTTATCTTCTGCAAAGCTAAGTCGCGTGCTGCGGTATGTGGAGACACTAAAAGCACCATAGTAGAACACAGATGAAGCTTCTAAGTTGATGTAATAGCCAGTAAGAAGTATTACCATTCAAGTTTTAGGTATCGTTTATTCACTTTTTAGCTGGCTTTGGTGCCTTGGACATGAGCTAGGACTTTAAGATTGTGCATGAAAGGAGGACTAGCAGCCGAGTTGCACGGGAGAATGTGAAAAGTGTTCATATGTAGTAAAAACCTGAGAAATCCGTCCGTTTTCGTCATTTGTTATCGAATCGACTTAAAGCCAGATCGTCACATTGGCCGCTGTTCTCTCTGAAACGGTTGTACTTATCGTCTGCAAAGCTATGTCGCGTGCTGCGGTATGCGGAGACACTAAAAGCATCATAGTAGAACACAGATGAAGCTTCTAATTGATGTAATAGCCAGTAAGAAGTAGTACAATTCAAGTTTTAGGATCGATTATTGACTTTTTAGCTGCCCTTGGTTCCTTGGACATGAGCTAGGACCTTAAGATTCTGCATGAAAGGAGGACTAGCAGCCGAGTTGCACGGGAGAATGTAAAAAGTGTTCATATGTAGTAAAAACCTGAGAAATCTGTCCGTTATCGTCATTTGTTATCGAATCGACCTAAAGCAAGATCGTCACATTAGCCGCTCTTCTCTCTGAAACGGTTGTACTTATCGACTGCAAAGCTATGTCGCGTGCTGCGGTATGCGGAGACACTAAAAGCACCATAGTAGAACACAGATGAAGCTTCTAAGATGATGTAATAGTCAGTAAGAAGTAGTACAATTCAAGTTTTAAGTATCGATTATTGACTTTTTAGCTGACTTTGGTGCCTTGGACATGAGTTAAGACCTTAAGATTCTGCATGACCGGAGGTCTAGCAGGCGAGTTGTACGGGAGAATGTGAAAAGTGTTCATATGTAGTAAAAACCAGAGAAATCCGTCCGTTTTCGTCATTTGTAATCGAATCGACTTAAAGCCAGATCGTCACATTAGCCGCAATTCTCTCTGAAACGGTTGTACTTATCGACTGCAAAGCTATGTCGCGTGCAGCGGTATGCGGAGACACTAAAAGCACCATAGTAGAACACAGATGTAGCTTCTAAGTTGATGTAATAGCCAGTAAGAAGTAGTACCATTCAAGTTTTAGGTATCGATTATTGACTTTTTAGCTGGCTTTGGTGCCTTGGACATGAGCTAGGACCTTAAGATTCTGCATGAAAGGAGGACTAGCAGCCGAGTTGCACGGGAGAATGTGAAAAGTGTTCATATGTAGTAAAAACCAGAGAAATCCGTCCGTGTTCGACATTTGTTATCGAATCGACTTAAAGCCAGATCGTCACATTGGCCGCTCTTCTCTCTGAAACGGTTGTACTTATCGTCTGCAAAGCTATGTCGATTGCTGCGGTTTGCGGAGACACTAAAAGCACCATAGTAAAACACAGATGAAGCTTCCAAGTTGATGTAATAGCCAGGAAGAAGTAGTACAATTCAAGTTTTAAGTATCGATTGTTGACTTCTTACACTTCTTTGGTGCCTTGGGCATGAGCCAGGAACTTAAGATTTTGCATAATAGGAGGTCTAGCAGCCGCGTTGCACGTGAGAATGTGAAAAGTGTTCATATGTAGTAAAAACCTGAGAAATCAGTCCGTTTTCGTCATTTGTTGTCGAATCGACTTAAAGCCAGATCGTCACATTGGCCGCTCTTCTCTCTGAAACGGTTGTACTTATCGTCTGCAAAGCTATGTCGCGTGCTGCGGTATGCGGAGACACTAAAAGCATCATAGTAGAACACAGATGAAGCTTCTAAGTTGATGTAATAGCCAGTAAGAAGTAGTACCATTCAAGTTTTAGGTATCGATTATTGACTTTTTAGCTGGCTTTGGTGCCTTGGACATGAGCTAGGACCTTAAAATTCTGCATGAGAGGAGGACTAGCAGCCGAGTTGCACGGGAGAATGTAAAAAGTGTTCATATGTAGTAAAAACCTGAGAAATCCGTTCGTTATCGTCATTTGTTATCGAATCGACTTAAAGCCAGATCGTCACATTAGCCGCTCTTCTCTCTGAAACGGTTGTACTTATCGACTGCAAAGCTATGTCGCGTGCTGCAGTATGCGGAGACACTAAAAGCACCATAGTAGAACACAGATGAAGCTTCTAAGATGATGTAATAGTCGGTAAGAAGTAGTACAATTAAAGTTATAAGTATCGATTATTGACTTTTTAGCTGACTTTGGTGCCTTGGATATGAGTTAGGACCTTAAGATTCTGCATGAAAGGAGGTCTAGCAGCCGAGTTGTACGGGAGAATTTGAAAAGTGTTCATATGTAGTAAAAACCTGAGAAATCCGTCCGTTTTCGTCATTTGTTATCGAATCGACTTAAAGCCAGATCGTCACATTAGCCGCAATTCTCTCTGAAACGGTTGTACTTATCGACTGCAAAGCTATGTCGCGTGCTGCGGTATGCGGAGACACTAAAAGCACCATAGTAGAACACAGATGAAGCTTCTAAGTTGATGTAATAGCCAGTAAGAAGTAGTACCATTCAAGTTTTAGGTATCGATTATTGACTTTTTAGCTGGCTTTGGTGCCTTGGACATGAGCTAGGACCTTAAGATTCTGCATGAAAGGAGGACTAGCAGCCGAGTTGCACGGGAGAATGTGAAAAGTGTTCATATGTAGTAAAAACCAGAGAAATCCGTCCGTGTTCGACATTTGTTATCGAATCGACTTAAAGCCAGATCGTCACATTGGCCGCTCTTCTCTCTGAAACGGTTGTACTTATCGTCTGCAAAGCTATGTCGATTGCTGCGGTTTGCGGAGACACTAAAAGCACCATAGTAAAACACAGATGAAGCTTCCAAGTTGATGTAATAGCCAGTAAGAAGTAGTACAATTCAAGTTTTAAGTATCGATTGTTGACTTCTTACACTTCTTTGGAGCCTTGGGCATGAGCCAGGAACTTAAGATTTTGCATAATAGGAGGTCTAGCAGCCGCGTTGCACGTGAGAATGTGAAAAGTGTTCATATGTAGTAAAAACCTGAGAAATCGGTCCGTTTTCGTCATTTGTTGTCGAATCGACTTAAAGCCAGATCGACACATTGGCCGCTCTTCTCTCTGAAACGGTTGTACTTATCGTCTGCAAAGCTATGTCGCGTGCTGCAGTATGCGGAGGCACTAAAAGCACCATAGTAGAACACAGATGAAGCTTCTAAGATGATGTAATAGTCGGTAAGAAGTAGTACAATTAAAGTTATAAGTATCGATTATTGACTTTTTAGCTGGCTTTGGTGCCTTGGACATGAGCTAGGACCTTAAAATTCTGCATGAGAGGAGGACTAGCAGCCGAGTTGCACGGGAGAATGTAAAAAGTGTTCATATGTAGTAAAAACCTGAGAAATCCGTTCGTTATCGTCATTTGTTATCGAATCGACTTAAAGCCAGATCGACACATTAGCCGCACTTCTCTCTGAAACGGTTGTACTTATCGACTGCAAAGCTATGTCGCGTGCTGCAGTATGCGGAGGCACTAAAAGCACCATAGTAGAACACAGATGAAGCTTCTAAGATGATGTAATAGTCGGTAAGAAGTAGTACAATTAAAGTTATAAGTATCGATTATTGACTTTTTAGCTGACTTTGGTGCCTTGGATATGAGTTAGGACCTTAAGATTCTGCATGAAAGGAGGTCTAGCAGCCGAGTTGTACGGGAGAATTTGAAAAGTGTTCATATGTAGTAAAAACCTGAGAAATCCGTCCGTTTTCGTCATTTGTTATCGAATCGACTTAAAGCCAGATCGTCACATTAGCCGCAATTCTCTCTGAAACGGTTGTACTTATCGACTGCAAAGCTATGTCGCGTGCTGCGGTATGCGGAGACACTAAAA
Organism: Schistocerca gregaria; assembly: GCF_023897955.1. Taxonomy (NCBI): domain Eukaryota; kingdom Metazoa; phylum Arthropoda; class Insecta; order Orthoptera; family Acrididae; genus Schistocerca; species Schistocerca gregaria. The sequence continues at coordinate 5,929,612 of NW_026061850.1, read as the reverse complement.
GCACCATAGTAGAACACAGATGAAGCTTCTAAGTTGATGTAATAGCCAGTAAGAAGTAGTACCATTCAAGTTTTAGGTATCGATTATTGACTTTTTAGCTGGCTTTGGTGCCTTGCACATGAGCTAGGACCTTAAGATTCTGCATGAAAGGTGGACTAGCAGCCGAGTTGCACGGGAGAATGTGAAAAGTGTTCATATGTAGTAAAATCCAGAGAAATCCGTCCGTGTTCGACATTTGTTATCGAATCGACTTAAAGCCAGATCGTCACATTGGCCGCTCTTCTCTCTGAAACGGTTGTACTTATCGTCTGCAAAGCTATGTCGAGTGCTGCGGCATGCGGAGACACTAAAAGCACCATAGTAGAACACAGATGAAGCTTCTAAGTAGATGTAATAGCCAGTAAGAAGTAGTACAATTCAAGTTTTAAGTATCGATTGTTGACTTTTTACCCTTCTTTGGTGCCTTGGGCATGAGCTAGGAACTTAAGATTTTGCATGATAGGAGGTCTAGCAGCCGCGTTGCACGTGAGAATGTGAAAAGTGTTCATATGTAGTAAAAACCTGAGAAATCCGTCCGTTTTCGTCATTTGTTGTCGAATCGACTTTAAGCCAGATCGTCACATTGGCCGCTCTTCTCTTTGAAACGGTGGTACTTATCGTCTGCAAAGCTACGTGTCGTGCTGCGGTATGCGGAGACACTAAAAGCACCATAGTAGAACACAGACGAAGCTTCTAAGTTGATGTAATAGCCAGTAAGAAGTAGTACAATTCAAGTTGTAGATATCGATTATTGACTTTCTAGCTGGCTTTGGTGCCTTGGACATGAGCTAGGACCTTAAGATTCTGCATGAAAGCAGGACTAGCAGCCGAGTTGAACGGGAGAATGTGAAAAGTGTTCCTATGTAGTAAAAACCTGAGAAATCCGTTCGTTATCGTCATTTGTTATCGAATCGACCTAAAGCCAGAACGTCACATTAGCCGCTCTTCTCCCTGAAACGGTTGTACTTATCGACTGCAAAGCTATGTCGCGTGCTGCGGCATGCGGAGACACTAAAAGCACCATAGTAGAACGCAGATGAAGCTTCTAAGATGATGTAATAGTCATTAAGAAGTAGTACAATTCCAGTTTTAGGTATCGATTATTGACTTTTTAGCTGGCTTTCGTGCCTTGGACATGAGTTAGGACCTTAAGATTCTGCATGAAAGGAGGTCTAGAAGCCGAGTTGTACGGGAGAATGTGAAAAGTGTTCATATGTAGTAAAAACCTGAGAAATCCGTCCGTTTTCGTCATTTGTTATCGAACGACTTAAAGCCAGATCGTCACATTGGCCGCTCTTCTCTCTGAAACATTTGTACTTATCTTCTGCAAAGCTATGTCGCGTGCTGCGGTATGTGGAGACACTAAAAGCACCATAGTAGAACACAGATGAAGCTTCTAAGTTGATGTAATAGCCAGTAAGAAGTAGTACCATTCAAGTTTTAGGTATCGATTATTCACTTTTTTGCTGGCTTTGGTGCCTTGGACATGAGATAGGACCTTAAGATTCTGCATGACCGGAGGTCTAGCAGGCGAGTTGTACGGGAGAATGTGAAAAGTGTTCATATGTAGTAAAAACCAGAGAAATCCGTCCGTTTTCGTCATTTGTAATCGAATCGACTTAAAGCCAGATCGTCACATTAGCCGCAATTCTCTCTGAAACGGTTGTACTTATCGACTGCAAAGCTATGTCGCGTGCAGCGGTATGCGGAGACACTAAAAGCACCATAGTAGAACACAGATGTAGCTTCTAAGTTGATGTAATAGCCAGTAAGAAGTAGTACCATTCAAGTTTTAGGTATCGATTATTCACTTTTTTGCTGGCTTTGGTGCCTTGGACATGAGATAGGACCTTAAGATTCTGCATGAAAGGAGGACTAGCAGCCGAGTTTCATGGGAGAATGTGAAAAGTGTCCATGTGTAGTAAAAACCTGAGATATCCGTCCGTTTTCGTCATTTCTTATCGAATCGACTTAAAGCCAGATCGTCACATTGGCCGCTCTTCTCTCTGAAACGGTTGTACTTTTCGTCTGCAAAGCTATGTCGCGTGCTGCGGTATGTGGAGACACTAAAAGCGTCATAGTAGAACACAGATGAAGCTTCTAAGTTGATGTAATAGCCAGTAAGAAGTAGTACAATTAAAGTTTTAGGTATCGATTATTGACTTTTTAGCTGCCCTTGGTTTCTTGGACATGAGCTAGGACCTTAAGATTCTGCATGAAATTAGGACTAGCAGCCGATTTGCACGGGAGAATGTAAAAAGTGTTCATATGTAGTAAAAACCTGAGAAATCCGTCCGTTTTCGTCATTTGTTATCGAATCGACTTAAAGCAAGATCGTCACATTAGCCGCAATTCTCTCTGAAACGGTTGTACTTATCGACTGCAAAGCTATGTCGCGTGCTGCGGTATGCGGAGACACTAAAAGCACCATAGTAGAACACAGATGAAGCTTCTAAGTTGATGTAATAGCCAGTAAGAAGTAGTACAATTCAAGTTTTAGGTATCGATTGTTGCTTCTAACCCTTCTTTGGTGCCTTGGGCATGAGCTAGGAACTTAAGATTTTGCATGATAGGAGGTCTAGCAGCCGCGTTGCACGTGAGAATGTGAAAAGTGTTCATATGTAGTAAAAACCTGAGAAATCCGTCCGTTTTCGTCATTTGTTGTCGAATCGACTTAAAGCCAGATCGTCACATTGGCCGCTCTTCTCTTTGAAACGGTGGTACTTATCGTCTGCCAAGCTACGTGTCGTGCTGCGGTATGCGGAGACACTAAAAGCACCATAGTAGAACACAGATGAAGCTTCTAAGTTGATGTAATATCCAGTAAGAAGTAGTACAATTCAAGTTGTAGGTATCGATTATTGACTTTCTAGCTGGCTTTGGTGCCTTGGACATGAGCTAGGACCTTAAGATTCTGCATGAAAGGAGGACTAGCAGCCGAGTTGAACGGGAGAATGTGAAAAGTGTTCCTATGTAGTAAAAACCTGAGAAATCCGTTCGTTATCGTCATTTGTTATCGAATCGACTTAAAGCCAGATCGTCACATTAGCCGCTCTTCTCCCTGAAACGGTTGTACTTATCGACTGCAAAGCTATGTCGCGTGCTGCGGTATGCGGAGACACTAAAAGCACCATAGTAGAACGCAGATGAAGCTTCTAAGATGATGTAATAGTCATTAAGAAGTAGTACAATTCCAGTTTTAGGTATCGATTATTGACTTTTAGCTGAGTTTGGTGCCTTGGACATGAGTTAGGACCTTAAGATTCTGCATGAAAGGAGGTCTAGAAGCCGAGTTGCACGGGAGAATGTGAAAAGTGTTCTTATGTCGTAAAAACCTGAGAAATCCGTCCATTTCCGCCATTTGTTATCGAATCGACTTAATGCCAGATCGTCACATTGGCCGCTCTTCTCTCTGAAACGGTTGTACTTATCGTCTGCAAAGCTATGTCGCGTGCTGCGGTATGCGGAGACACTAAAATCACCATAGTAGAACACAGATGAAACTTCTAAGTTGAAGTAATATATAGAGGATGTAGTACAAATCACGTCTTAGGTATCGATTATTGACTTTTTACCATTCTTTGGTGCCTTGGACCTGAGCTAGGACCTTAAAATTCTGCATGAACGGAGGACTAGCAGCCGAGTTGCACGGGAGAATGTGAAAAGTGTTCATATGTAGTAAAAACCTTAGAAATTCGTTCGTTATCGTCATTGTTATCGAATCGACTTAAAGCCAGATCGTCACATTAGCTTCTCTTCACTCTGAAACGGTTGTACTTTTCGACTTCAAAGCTATGTCGCGTGCTCCGAGATGCGGAGACACTAAAAGCACCATAGTAGAACACAGATGAAGCTTCTAAGTTGATGTAATAGCCAGTAAGAAGTAGTACAATTCAAGTTTTAGGTATCGGTTATTGACTTTTTACCCTTCTTTGGTGCCTTGGACATGAGCTAGGAAATTAAGATTTTGCATGAAGGAGGATTAGCAGCCGAGTTGCACGGGAGAATGTGAAAAGTGTTCATATGTAGTAAAAACCTGAGACATCCGTCCGTTTTCGTCATTTGTTATCGAATCGACTTAAAGCCAGATCGTCACATTAGCCGCTCTTCTCTCTGAAACGGTTGTACTTATCGACTGCAAAGCTATGTCGCGTGCTGCAGTATGCGGAGACACTAAAAGCACCATAGTGGAACACAGATGAAGCTTCTAAGATGATGTAATAGTCAGTAAGAAGTAGTACAATTAAAGTTATAAGTATCGATTATTGACTTTTTAGCTGACTTTGCTGCCTTGGATATGAGTTAGGACCTTAAGATTCTGCATGAAAGGAGGTCTAGCAGCCGAGTTGTACGGGAGAATTTGTAAAGTGTTCATATGTAGTAAAAACCTGAGAAATCCGTCCGTTTTCGTCATTTGCTATCGAATCGACCTAAAGCCAGATCGTCACATTAGCCGCAATTTTCTCTGAAACGGTTGTACTTATCGACTGCAAAGCTATGTCGCGTGCTGCGGTATGCGGAGACACTAAAAGCACCATAGTAGAACACAGATGAAGCTTCTAAGATGATGTAATAGTCAGTAAGATGTAGTACAATTCAAGTTTTAGGTATCGATAATTGACTTTTTAGCTGGCTTTGGTGCCTTGGACATGAGTTAGGACCTTAAGATTCTGCATGAAAGGAGGTCTAGCAGCCGAGTTGTACGGGAGAATGTGAAAAGTGTTCATATGTAGTAAAAACCTAAGAAATCTGTCCGTTTTCGTCATTTGTTATCGAATCGACTTAAAGCCAGATCGTCACATTGGCCGCTCTTCTCTCTGAAACAATTGTACTTATCTTCTGCAAAGCTATGTCGCGTGCTGCGGTATGTGGAGACACTAAAAGCACCATAGTAGAACACAGATGAAGCTTCTAAGTTGATGTAATAGCCAGTAAGAAGTAGTACCATTCAAGTTTTAGGTATCGTTTATTCACTTTTTAGCTGGCTTTGGTGCCTTGGACATGAGCTAGGACTTTAAGATTGTGCATGAAAGGAGGACTAGCAGCCGAGTTGCACGGGAGAATGTGAAAAGTGTTCATATGTAGTAAAAACCTGAGAAATCCGTCCGTTTTCGTCATTTGTTATCGAATCGACTTAAAGCCAGATCGTCACATTGGCCGCTCTTCTCTCTGAAACGGTTGTACTTATCGTCTGCAAAGCTATGTCGCGTGCTGCGGTATGCGGAGACACAAAAAGCATCATAGTAGAACACAGATGAAGCTTCTAATTGATGTAATAGCCAGTAAGAAGTAGTACAATTCAAGTTTTAGGTATCGATTATTGACTTTTTAGCTGCCCTTGGTTCCTTGGACATGAGCTAGGACCTTAAGATTCTGCATGAAAGGAGGACTAGCAGCCGAGTTGCACGGGAGAATGTAAAAAGTGTTCATATGTAGTAAAAACCTGAGAAATCTGTCCGTTATCGTCATTTGTTATCGAATCGACTTAAAGCAAGATCGTCACATTAGCCGCTCTTCTCTCTTAAACGGTTGTACTTATCGACTGCAAAGCTATGTCGCATGCTGCGGTATGCGGAGACACTAAAAGCACCATAGTAAAACACAGATGAAGCTTCCAAGTTGATGTAATAGCCAGTAAGAAGTAGTACAATTCAAGTTTTAAGTATCGATTGTTGACTTCTTACACTTCTTTGGAGCCTTGGGCATGAGCCAGGAACTTAAGATTTTGCATAATAGGAGGTCTAGCAGCCGCGTTGCACGTGAGAATGTGAAAAGTGTTCATATGTAGTAAAAACCTGAGAAATCGGTCCGTTTTCGTCATTTGTTGTCGAATCGACTTAAAGCCAGATCGACACATTGGCCGCTCTTCTCTCTGAAACGGTTGTACTTATCGTCTGCAAAGCTATGTCGCGTGTTGCGGTATGCGGAGACACTAAAAGCATCATAGTAGAACACAGATGAAGCTTCTAAGTTGATGTAATAGCCAGTAAGAAGTAGTACCATTCAAGTTTTAGGTATCGATTATTGACTTTTTAGCTGGCTTTGGTGCCTTGGACATGAGCTAGGACCTTAAAATTCTGCATGAGAGGAGGACTAGCAGCCGAGTTGCACGGGAGAATGTAAAAAGTGTTCATATGTAGTAAAAACCTGAGAAATCCGTTCGTTATCGTCATTTGTTATCGAATCGACTTAAAGCCAGATCGACACATTAGCCGCACTTCTCTCTGAAACGGTTGTACTTATCGACTGCAAAGCTATGTCGCGTGCTGCAGTATGCGGAGGCACTAAAAGCACCATAGTAGAACACAGATGAAGCTTCTAAGATGATGTAATAGTCGGTAAGAAGTAGTACAATTAAAGTTATAAGTATCGATTATTGACTTTTTAGCTGACTTTGGTGCCTTGGATATGAGTTAGGACCTTAAGATTCTGCATGAAAGGAGGTCTAGCAGCCGAGTTGTACGGGAGAATTTGAAAAGTGTTCATATGTAGTAAAAACCTGAGAAATCCGTCCGTTTTCGTCATCTGTTATCGAATCGACTTAAAGCCAGATCGTCACATTAGCCGCAATTCTCTCTGAAACGGTTGTACTTATCGACTGCAAAGCTATGTGGCGTGCTGCGGTATGCGGAGACACTAAAAGCACCATAGTAGAACACAGATGAAGCTTCTAAGTTGATGTAATAGCCAGTAAGAAGTAGTACCATTCAAGTTTTAGGTATCGATTATTGACTTTTTAGCTGGCTTTGGTGCCTTGCACATGAGCTAGGACCTTAAGATTCTGCATGAAAGGTGGACTAGCAGCCGAGTTGCACGGGAGAATGTGAAAAGTGTTCATATGTAGTAAAATCCAGAGAAATCCGTCCGTGTTCGACATTTGTTATCGAATCGACTTAAAGCCAGATCGTCACATTGGCCGCTCTTCTCTCTGAAACGGTTGTACTTATCGTCTGCAAAGCTATGTCGAGTGCTGCGGCATGCGGGAACACTAAAAGCACCATAGTAGAACACAGATGAAGCTTCTAAGTAGATGTAATAGCCAGTAAGAAGTAGTACAATTCAAGTTTTAAGTATCGATTGTTGACTTTTTACCCTTCTTTGGTGCCTTGGGCATGAGCTAGGAACTTAAGATTTTGCATGATAGGAGGTCTAGCAGCCGCGTTGCACGTGAGAATGTGAAAAGTGTTCATATGTAGTAAAAACCTGAGAAATCCGTCCGTTTTCGTCATTTGTTGTCGAATCGACTTTAAGCCAGATCGTCACATTGGCCGCTCTTCTCTTTGAAACGGTGGTACTTATCGTCTGCAAAGCTACGTGTCGTGCTGCGGTATGCGGAGACACTAAAAGCACCATAGTAGAACACAGATGAAGCTTCTAAGTTGATGTAATAGCCAGTAAGAAGTAGTACAATTCAAGTTGTAGATATCGATTATTGACTTTCTAGCTGGCTTTGGTGCCTTGGACATGAGCTAGGACCTTAAGATTCTGCATGAAAGCAGGACTAGCAGCCGAGTTGAACGGGAGAATGTGAAAAGTGTTCCTATGTAGTAAAAACCTGAGAAATCCGTTCGTTATCGTCATTTGTTATCGAATCGACCTAAAGCCAGAACGTCACATTAGCCGCTCTTCTCCCTGAAACGGTTGTACTTATCGACTGCAAAGCTATGTCGCGTGCTGCGGCATGCAGAGACACTAAAAGCACCATAGTAGAACGCAGATGAAGCTTCTAAGATGATGTAATAGTCATTAAGAAGTAGTACAATTCCAGTTTTAGGTATCGATTATTGACTTTTTAGCTGGCTTTCGTGCCTTGGACATGAGTTAGGACCTTAAGATTCTGCATGAAAGGAGGTCTAGAAGCCGAGTTGTACGGGAGAATGTGAAAAGTGTTCATATGTAGTAAAAACCTGAGAAATCCGTCCGTTTTCGTCATTTGTTATCGAACGACTTAAAGCCAGATCGTCACATTGGCCGCTCTTCTCTCTGAAACATTTGTACTTATCTTCTGCAAAGCTATGTCGCGTGCTGCGGTATGTGGAGACACTAAAAGCACCATAGTAGAACACAGATGAAGCTTCTAAGTTGATGTAATAGAGAGTAAGAAGTAGTACCATCCAAGTTTTAGGTATCGATTATTCACTTTTTTGCTGGCTTTGGTGCCTTGGACATGAGATAGGACCTTAAGATTCTGCATGAAAGGAGGACTAGCAGCCGAGTTTCATGGGAGAATGTGAAAAGTGTCCATGTGTAGTAAAAACCTGAGATATCCGTCCGTTTTCGTCATTTCTTATCGAATCGACTTAAAGCCAGATCGTCACATTGGCCGCTCTTCTCTCTGAAACGGTTGTACTTTTCGTCTGCAAAGCTATGTCGCGTGCTGCGGTATGCGGAGACACTAAAAGCGTCATAGTAGAACACAGATGAAGCTTCTAAGTTGATGTAATAGCCAGTAAGAAGTAGTACAATTAAAGTTTTAGGTATCGATTATTGACTTTTTAGCTGCCCTTGGTTTCTTGGACATGAGCTAGGACCTTAAGATTCTGCATGAAATTAGGACTAGCAGCCGATTTGCACGGGAGAATGTAAAATGTGTTCATATGTAGTAAAAACCTGAGAAATCCGTCCGTTTTCGTCATTTGTTATCGAATCGACTTAAAGCAAGATCGTCACATTAGCCGCAATTCTCTCTGAAACGGTTGTACTTATCGACTGCAAAGCTATGTCGCGTGCTGCGGTATGCGGAGACACTAAAAGCACCATAGTAGAACACAGATGAAGCTTCTAAGTTGATGTAATAGCCAGTAAGAAGTAGTACAATTCAAGTTTTAGGTATCGATTGTTGCTTCTAACCCTTCTTTGGTGCCTTGGGCATGAGCTAGGAACTTAAGATTTTGCATGATAGGAGGTCTAGCAGCCGCGTTGCACGTGAGAATGTGAAAAGTGTTCATATGTAGTAAAAACCTGAGAAATCCGTCCGTTTTCGTCATTTGTTGTCGAATCGACTTAAAGCCAGATCGTCACATTGGCCGCTCTTCTCTTTGAAACGGTGGTACTTATCGTCTGCCAAGCTACGTGTCGTGCTGCGGTATGCGGAGACACTAAAAGCACCATAGTAGAACACAGATGAAGCTTCTAAGTTGATGTAATATCCAGTAAGAAGTAGTACAATTCAAGTTGTAGGTATCGATTATTGACTTTCTAGCTGGCTTTGGTGCCTTGGACATGAGTTAGGACCTTAAGATTCTGCATGAAAGGAGGTCTAGAAGCCGAGTTGCACGGGAGAATGTGAAAAGTGTTCTTATGTCGTAAAAACCTGAGAAATCCGTCCATTTCCGCCATTTGTTATCGAATCGACTTAATGCCAGATCGTCACATTGGCCGCTCTTCTCTCTGAAACGGTTGTACTTATCGTCTGCAAAGCTATGTCGCGTGCTGCGGTATGCGGAGACACTAAAATCACCATAGTAGAACACAGATGAAACTTCTAAGTTGAAGTAATATATAGAGGATGTAGTACAAATCACGTCTTAGGTATCGATTATTGACTTTTTACCATTCTTTGGTGCCTTGGACCTGAGCTAGGACCTTAAAATTCTGCATGAACGGAGGACTAGCAGCCGAGTTGCACGGGAGAATGTGAAAAGTGTTCATATGTAGTAAAAACCTTAGAAATCCGTTCGTTATCGTCATTGTTATCGAATCGACTTAAAGCCAGATCGTCACATTAGCCGCTCTTCACTCTGAAACGGTTGTACTTATCGACTTCAAAGCTATGTCGCGTGCTCCGAGATGCGGAGACACTAAAAGCACCATAGTAGAACACAGATGAAGCTTCTAAGTTGATGTAATAGCCAGTAAGAAGTAGTACTATTCAAGTTTTAGGTATCGGTTATTGACTTTTTACCCTTCTTTGGTGCCTTGGACATGAGCTAGGAAATTAAGATTTTGCATGAAGGAGGATTAGCAGCCGAGTTGCACGGGAGAATGTGAAAAGTGTTCATATGTAGTAAAATCCAGAGAAATCCGTTTTCGTCATTTGCTATCGAATCGACTTAAAGCCAGATCGTCACATTAGCCGCAATTCTCTCTGAAACGGTTGTACTTATCGACTGCAAAGCTATGTCGCGTGCTGTGGTATGCGGAGACACTAAAAGCACCATAGTAGAACACAGATGAAGCTTCTAAGTTGATGTAATAGCCAGTAAGAAGTAGTACCATTCAAGTTTTAGGTATCGATTATTGACTTTTTAGCTGGCTTTGGTGCCTTGCACATGAGCTAGGACCTTAAGATTCTGCATGAAAGGAGGACTAGCAGCCGAGTTGCACGGGAGAATGTGAAAAGTGTTCATATGTAGTAAAATCCAGAGAAATCCGTCCGTGTTCGACATTTGTTATCGAATCGACTTAAAGCCAGATCGTCACATTGGCCGCTCTTCTCTCTGAAACGGTTGTACTTATCGTCTGCAAAGCTATGTCGAGTGCTGCGGCATGCGGAGACACTAAAAGCACCATAGTAGAACAGAGATGAAGCTTCTAAGTAGATGTAATAGCCAGTAAGAAGTAGTACAATTCAAGTTTTACGTATCGATTGTTGACTTTTTACCCTTCTTTGGTGCCTTGGGCATGAGCTAGGAACTTAAGATTTTGCATGATAGGAGGTCTAGCAGCCGCGTTGCACGTGAGAATGTGAAAAGTGTTCATATGTAGTAAAAACCTGAGAAATCCGTCCGTTTTCGTCATTTGTTGTCGAATCGACTTTAAGCCAGATCGTCACATTGGCCGCTCTTCTCTTTGAAACGGTGGTACTTATCGTCTGCAAAGCTACGTGTCGTGCTGCGGTATGCGGAGACACTAAAAGCACCATAGTAGAACACAGACGAAGCTTCTAAGTTGATGTAATAGCCAGTAAGAAGTAGTACAATTCAAGTTGTAGATATCGATTATTGACTTTCTAGCTGGCTTTGGTGCCTTGGACATGAGCTAGGACCTTAAGATTCTGCATGAAAGCAGGACTAGCAGCCGAGTTGAACGGGAGAATGTGAAAAGTGTTCCTATGTAGTAAAAACCTGAGAAATCCGTTCGTTATCGTCATTTGTTATCGAATCGACCTAAAGCCAGAACGTCACATTAGCCGCTCTTCTCCCTGAAACGGTTGTACTTATCGACTGCAAAGCTATGTCGCGTGCTGCGGTATGCAGAGACACTAAAAGCACCATAGTAGAACGCAGATGAAGCTTCTAAGATGATGTAATAGTCATTAAGAAGTAGTACAATTCCAGTTTTAGGTATCGATTATTGACTTTTTAGCTGGCTTTCGTGCCTTGGACATGAGTTAGGACCTTAAGATTCTGCATGAAAGGAGGTCTAGAAGCCGAGTTGTACGGGAGAATGTGAAAAGTGTTCATATGTAGTAAAAACCTGAGAAATCCGTCCGTTTTCGTCATTTGTTATCGAACGACTTAAAGCCAGATCGTCACATTGGCCGCTCTTCTCTCTGAAACATTTGTACTTATCTTCTGCAAAGCTATGTCGCGTGCTGCGGTATGCGGAGACACTAAAAGCGTCATAGTAGAACACAGATGAAGCTTCTAAGTTGATGTAATAGCCAGTAAGAAGTAGTACAATTCAAGTTTTAGGTATCGATTATTGACTTTTTAGCTGCCCTTGGTTCCTTGGACATGAGCTAGGACCTTAAGATTCTGCATGAAATTAGGACTAGCAGCCGATTTGCACGGGAGAATGTAAAAAGTGTTCATATGTAGTAAAAACCTGAGAAATCCGTCCGTTTTCGTCATTTGTTATCGAATCGACTTAAAGCAAGATCGTCACATTGGCCGCTCTTCTCTCTGAAGCGGTTGTACTTATCGACTGCAAAGCTATGTCGCGTGCTGCGGTATGCGGAGACACTAAAAGCACCATAGTAGAACACAGATGAAGCTTCTAAGTTGATGTAATAGCCAGTAAGAAGTAGTACCATTCAAGTTTTAGGTATCGATTATTGACTTTTTAGCTGGCTTTGGTGCTTTGGACAGGAGCTAGGACCTTAAGATTCTGCATGAAAGGAGGACTAGCAGCCGAGTTGCACGGGAGAATGTGAAAAGTGTTCATATGTAGTAAAAACCAGAGAAATCCGTCCGTGTTCAACATTTGTTATCGAATCGACTTAAAGCCAGATCGTCACATTAGCCGCTCTTCTCCCTGAAACGGTTGTACTTATCGACTGCAAAGCTATGTCGCGTGCTGCGGTATGCGGAGACACTAAAAGCACCATAGTAGAACGCAGATGAAGCTTCTAAGATGATGTAATAGTCATTAAGAAGTAGTACAATTGAAGTTTTAGGTATCGATTATTGACTTTTTAGCTGAGTTTGGTGCCTTGGACATGAGTTAGGACCTTAAGATTCTGCACGAAAGGAGGTCTAGAAGCCGAGTTGCACGGGAGAATGTGAAAAGTGTTCTTATGTCGTAAAAACCTGAGAAATCCGTCCATTTCCGCCATTTGTTATCGAATCGACTTAATGCTAGATCGTCACATTGGCCGCTCTTCTCTCTGAAACGGTTGTACTTATCGTCTGCAAAGCTATGTCGCGTGCTGCGGTATGCGGAGACACTAAAATCACCACAGTAGAACACAGATGAAACTTCTAAGTTGAAGTAATATATAGTAGGATGTAGTACAAATCACGTCTTAGGTATCGATTATTGACTTTTTACCATTCTTTGGTGCCTTGGACCTGAGCTAGGACCTTAAAATTCTGCATGAACGGAGGACTAGCAGCCGAGTTGCACGGGAGAATGTGAAAAGTGTTCATATGTAGTAAAAACCTTAGAAATCCGTTCGTTATCGTCATTGTTATCGAATCGACTTAAAGCCAGATCGTCACATTAGCCGCTCTTCACTCTGAAACGGTTGTACTTATCGACTTCAAAGCTATGTCGCGTGCTCCGAGGTGCGGAGACACTAAAAGCACCATAGTAGAACACAGATGAAGCTTCTAAGTTGATGTAATAGCCAGTAAGAATTAGTACAATTCAAGTTTTAGGTATCGGTTATTGACTTTTTACCCTTCTTTGGTGCCTTGGACATGAGCTAGGAAATTAAGATTTTGCATGAAGAAGGATTAGCAGCCGAGTTGCACGGGAGAATGTGAAAAGTGTTCATATGTAGTAAAAACCTGAGACATCCGTCCGTTTTCGTCATTTGTTATCGAATCGACTTAAAGCCAGATCGTCACATTGGCCGCTCTTCTCTCTGAAACGGTTGTACTTATCGTCTGCAAAGCTATGTGGCGTTCTGCGGTATGCGGAGACAGTAAAAGCACCATAGTAGAACACAGATGATGCTTCTAAGTTGATGTAATAGCCAGTAAGATATAGTACAATTCAAGTTTGAGGTATCGATTATTGACTTTTTAGCTGGCTTTGGTGCCTTGGACATGAGCTAGGACCTTAAGATTCTGCATGAAAGGAGGACTGGCAGCCGATTTGCACGGGAGAATGTGAAAAGTGTTCATATGTAGTAAAAACCTGAGAAATCCGTCCGTTTTCGTCATTTGTTATCGAATCGACTTAAAGCCAGATCGTCACATTGGCCGCTCTTCTCTCTGAAACGGTTGTACTTATCGATTGCAAAGCTATGTCGCGTGCTGCGGTATGCGGACACACTAAAAGCACCATAGTAGAACACAGATGAAGCTTCTAAGTTGATGTAATAGCCAGTAAGAAGTAGTACAATTCAAGTTTTAGGTATTGAATATTGACTTTTTAGCTGGCTTTGGTGCCTTGGACTTGAGCTAGGACCTTAAGATTCTGCATGAAAGGAGGACTAGCAGCCGAGTTGCACAGGAGAATGTGAAAAGTGTTCATATGTAGTAAAAACCTGAGAAATCCGTCCGTTTTCGTCATTTGTTATCGAATCGACTTAAAGCCAGATCGTCACATTGGCCGCTCTTCCCTCTGAAACGGTTGTACTTATCGTCTGCAAAGCTATGTCGCGTGCTGCGGTATGTGGAGACACTAAAAGCACCATAGTAAAACACAGATGAAGCTTCTAAGTTGATGTAATAGCCAGTAAGAAGTAGTACAATTCAAGTTTTAGGTATCGTTTATTGACTCTTTAGCTGGCTTTGGTGCCTTGGACATGAGCTAGGACCTTAAGATTCTGCATGAAAGGAGGACTAGCAGCCGAGTTGAACGGGAGAATGTGAAAAGTGTTCATATTTAGTAAAAACCTGAGAAATCCGTCCGTTTTCGTCATTTGTTATCGAATCGACTTTAAGCCAGATCGTCACATTGGCCGCTCTTCTCTCCGAAACACTTGTACTTATCGTCTGCAAAGCTATGTCGCGTGCTACGGTATGCTGATACACTAAAAGCACCATAGTAGAACACAGATGAAGCTTCTAAGTTGATGAAATAGCCAGTAAGAAGTAGTACAATTCAAGTTTTAGGTATCGATTATTGACCTTTTAGCTGGCTTTGGTGCCTTGGACATGAGCTAATACCTTAACATTCTGCATGAAAATAGGGATAGCAGCCGATTTGCACGGGAGAATGTGAAAAGAGTTCATATGTAGTAAAAACCTGAGTAATCCGTCCGTTTTCGTCATTTGTTATCGAATCGACTTAAACCCAGATCGTCACATTGGCCGCTCTTCTCTCTGAAACGGTTGTACTTATCGATTGCAAAGCTATGTCGCGTGCTGCGGTATGCAGAGACACTAAAAGCACCATAATAGAACACAGATGAAACTTCTAAGTTGATGTAATAGCCAGTAAGAAGTAGTACAATACAAGTTTTAGTTATCGATTATTGACGTTTTAGCTGGCTTTGGTGCCTTGGACATGAGCTAGGACCTTAAGATTCTGCATGAAAGGAGGACTAGCAGCCTAGTTGCACGGGAAAATGTGAAAAGTGTTCAAATGTAGTAAAAACCTGAGAAATCCGTCCGTTTTCGTCATTTGTTATCGAATCGACTTAAAGTCAGATCGTCACATTGGCCGCTCTTCTCTCTGAAACGCTCGTAGTTATCGTCTGCAAAGCTATGTCGCGTGCTGCGGTATGCGGAGACACTAAAAGCACCATAGTAGAACACAGATGAAGCTTCTAAGTTGATGTAATACAAAGGAAGAAGTAGTACAATTCAAGTTTTAGGTATCGATTATTGCCTTTTTAGCTGGCTTTGGTGCCTTGGACATGAGCTAGGACCTTAAGATTCTGCATGAAAGGAGGACTAGCAGCCGAGTTGCACGGGAGAATGTGAATAGTGTTCATATGTAGTAAAAACCTGAGACATCCGTCCGTTTTCGTCATTTGTTATCAAATCGACTTAAAGCCAGATCGTCACATTGGCCGCTCTTCTCTCTGAAACGGTTGTACTTATCGTCTGCAAAGCTATGTGGCGTTCTGCGGTATGCGGAGACAGTAAAAGCACCATAGTAGAACACAGATGATGCTTCTAAGTTGATGTAATAGCCAGTAAGATATAGTACAATTCAAGTTTTAGGTATCGATTATTGACTTTTTAGCTGGCTTTGGTGCCTTGGACATGAGCTAGGACCTTAAGATTCTGCATGAAAGGAGGACTGGCAGCCGATTTGCACGGGAGAATGTGAAAAGTGTTCATATGTAGTAAAAACCTGAGAAATCCGTCCGTTCTCGTCATTTGTTATCGAATCGACTTAAAGCCAGATCGTCACATTGGCCGCTCTTCTCTCTGAATCGGTTGTACTTATCGATTGCAAAGCTATGTCGCGTGCTGCGGTATGCGGACACACTAAAAGCACCATAGTAGAACACAGATGAAGCTTCTAAGTTGATGTAATAGCCAATAAGAAGTAGTACAATTCAAGTTTTAGGTATCGATTATTGACTTTTTAGCTGGCTTTGGTGCCTTGGACATGAGCTAGGACCTTAAGATTCTGCATGAAAGGAGGACTAGCAGCCGAGTTGCACGGGAGAATGTGAAAAGTGTTCATACGTAGTAAAAACCTGAGAAATCCGTCCGTTTTCGTCATTTGTTATCGAATCGTCTTAAAGCCAGATCGTCACATTGGCCGCTCTTCTCTCTGAAACGGTTGTACTTATCGTCTGCAAAGCTATGTGGCGTTCTGCGGTATGCGGAGACAGTAAAAGCACCATAGTAGAACACAGATGATGCTTCTAAGTTGATGTAATAGCCAGTAAGAAGTAGTACAATTCAAGTTTTAGGTATCGATTATTGACTTTTTAGCTGGCTTTGGTGCCTTGGACATGAGCTAGGACCTTAAGATTCTGCATGAAAGGAGGACTAGCAGCCGAGTTGCACGGGGGAATGTGAAAAGTGTTCATATGTAGTAAAAACCTGAGAAATCCGTCCGTTTTCGTCATTTGTTATCGAATCGACTTAAAGCCAGATCGTCTCATTGGCCGCTCTTCTCTCTGAAACGGTTGTACTTATCGTCTGCGAAGCTATGTCGCGTGCTGCGCTATGCGGGGACACTAAAATCACCACAGTAGAACACAGATGAAGCTTCTAAGTTATGTAATAGCCAGTAAGATGTAGTACAATTCAAGTTTTAGGTATCGATTATTGACTTTTCAGCTGGCTTTGGTACCTTGGACATGAGCTAGGACCTTAAGATTCTGCATGAAAGGAGGACTAGCAGCCGACTTGCACGGGAGAATGTGAAAAATGTTCATATGTAGTAAAAACCTGAGACATCCGTCCGTTTACGTCATTTGTTATCGAATCTACTTAAAGCCAGATCGTCACATTGGCCGCTCTTCTTCTCTGAAACGGTTGTACTTATCGTGTGCAAACCTATGTCGCGTATTGCGGTATGCGGAGACAGTAAAAGCACCATAGTAGAACACAGATGAAGCTTCTAATTTGATGTAATAGCCAGTAAGAAGTAGTACAATTCAAGTTTTAGGTATCGATTATTGACTTTTTAGCTGGCTTTGGTGCCTTGGACATGAGCTAGGACCTTAAGCTTCTGCATGAAAGGAGGATTAGCAGCGGAGTTGCACGGGAGAATATGAAAAGTGTTCATATGTAGTAAAAACTTAGAAATCCGTCCGTTTTCGACATTTGTTATCGAATCTTCTTCAAGCCAGATCGTCACATTGGCCGCTCTTCTCTCTGAAATGGTTGTACTTATCGTCTGCAAAGCTATGTCGCGTGCTGCGGTATTCTGAGACACTAAAAGCACCATAGTAGAACACAGATAAAGCTTCTAAGGTGATGTAATAGCCAGTAAGAAGTAGTACAATTCAAGTTTTAGGTATCGATTATTGACTTTTTAGCTGGCTTTGGTGCCTTGGACATGAGCTAGGACCTTATGATTCGGCATGAAAGGAGGACTAGCAGCCGATTTGCACGGGAGAATGTGAAAAGTGTTCATATGTAGTAAGAACCTGAGAAATCCTTCCGGTTTCGTCATTTGTTATCGAATCGACGTAAAGCCAGATCGTCACATTGGCCGCTCTTCTCTTTGAAACGGTAGTACTTATCGTCTGCAAAGATATGTCGCGTGCTGCGGTATGCGGAGACACTAAAAGCACCATAGTAGGACACAGATGAAGCTTCTAAGTTGATGTAATAGCCAGTAAGAAGTAGTACAATTCAAGTTTTAGGTATCGATTATTGACTTTTTAGCTGGCTTTGGTGCCTTGGACATGAGCTAGGACCTTAAGATTCTGCATGAAAGGAGGACTGGCAGCCGAGTTGCACGGGAGAATGTGAAAAGTGTTCATATGTAGAAAAAACCTGAGAAATCCGTCCGTTTTCGTCATTTGTTATCGAATCGACTTAAAGCCAGATCGTCACATTGGCCGCTCTTCTCTCTGAAACACTTGTACTTATCGTCTGCAAAGCTATGTCGCGTGCTGCGGTATGCGGAGACACTAAAAGCACCAAAGTAGAACACAGATGAAGCTTCTAAGTTGTTGTAATAGCCAGGAAGAAGTAGTACAATTCAAGTTTTAGATATCGTATATTGACTTTTTAGCTGGCTTTGGTGCCTTGGACATGAGCTAGGACCTTAAAATTCTGCATGAAAGGAGGACTACCAGCCGATTTGCATGCGAGAATGTGAAAAGTGTTTATATGTAGTAAAAACCCGATAAATCCGTCCGTTTTCGTCATTTGTTATCGAATCGACTTAAAGCCAGATCGTCAAATTAGCTGCTCTTCTCTCTGAAACGGTTGTACTTATCGATTGCAAAGCTATGTCGCGTGCTGCGGTATGCGGAGACACTAAAAGCACCATAGTAGAACACAGATGAAGCTTCTACGTTGATGTAATAGCCAGTAAGAAGTAGTACAGTTCAAGTTTTAGGTATCGATTATTGACTTTTTAGCTGGCTTTGGTGCCTTGGACATGAGCTACGACCTTAACATTCTGCATGAAAGGAGGACTAGCAGCTCAGTTGCACGGGAGAATGTGAAAAGTGTTCATATGTAGTAAAAACCTGAGAAATCCGTACGTTATCGTCATTTGTTATCGAATCGACTTAAAGCCAGATCGTCACATTGGCCGCTCTTCTCTCTGAAACACTTGTACTTATCGTCTGCAAAGCTATGTGGC
Source organism: Schistocerca gregaria (assembly GCF_023897955.1). Taxonomy (NCBI): domain Eukaryota; kingdom Metazoa; phylum Arthropoda; class Insecta; order Orthoptera; family Acrididae; genus Schistocerca; species Schistocerca gregaria. The sequence continues at coordinate 5,911,003 of NW_026061850.1, read as the reverse complement.
GTTCTGCGGTATGCTGAGACACTAAAAGCAGCATAGTAGAACACAGATGAAGCTTCTAAGTAGATGTAATAGCCAGTAAGAAGTAGTACAATTCAAGTTTTAGGTATTGAATATTGAATTTTTAGCTGGCTTTGGTGCCTTGGACATGAGCTAGGACCTTAAGCTTCTGCATGAAAGGAGGATTAGCAGCGGAGTTGCACGGGAGAATATGAAAAGTGTTCATATGTAGTAAAAACCTAGAATTCCGTCCGTTTTCGTCATTTTTTATCGAATCTTCTTCAAGCCAGGTCGTCACACTGGCCGCTCTTCTCTCTGAAACACTTGTACTTATCGTCTGCAAAGCTATGTCGCGTGCTGCGGTATGCGGACCCCCTAATAGCACCATAGTAGAACACAGATGAAGCTTCTAAGTTGATGTAATAGCCAGTAAGAAGAAGTACAATTCAAGTTTTAGGTATCGGTTATTGACTTTTTACCCTTCTTTGGTGCCTTGGACATCAGCTAGGAAATTAAGATTTTGCATGAAGGAGGACTAGCAGCCGAGTTGCACGGGAGAATGTGAATAGTGTTCATATGTAGTAAAAACCTGAGACATCCGTCCGTTTTCGTCATTTGTTATCGAATCGACTTAAAGCCAGATCGTCACATTGACCGCTCGTCTCTCTGAAAGGGTTATACTTATCGTCTGCAAAGCTATGTGGCGTTCTGCGGTATGCGGAGACAGTAAAAGCACCATAGTAGAACACAGATGATGCTTCTAAGTTGATGTAATTGCCAGTAAGATATAGTACAATTCAAGTTTTAGGTATCGATTATTGACTTTTTAGCTGGCTTTGGTGCCTTGGACATGAGCTAGGACCTTAAGATTCTGCATGAAAGGAGGACTGGCAGCCGATTTGCACGGGAGAATGTGAAAAGTGTTCATATGTAGTAAAAACCTGAGAAATCCGTCCGTTTTCGTCATTAGTTATCGAATCGACTTCAAGCCAGATCGTCACATTGGCCGCTCTTCTCTCTGAAAAAGTTGTACTTATCGTCTGCAAAGCTATGTCGCGTGCTGCGGTATGCGAACACACTAAAAGCACCATAGTAGAACACAGATGAAGCTTCTAAGTTGATGTAATAGCCAGTAAGAAGTAGTACAATTCAAGTTTTAGGTATCGGTTATTGACTTTTTACCCCATCTTTGGTGCCTTGGACATGAGCTAGGAAATTAAGATTTTGCATGAAGGAGGACTAGCAGCCGAGTTGCACGGGAGAATGTGAATAGTGTTCATATGTAGTAAAAACCTGAGACATCCGTCCGTTTTCGTCATTTGTTATCGAATCGACTTAAAGCCAGATCGTCACATTGGCCGCTCTTCTCTCTGAAAAGGTTGTACTTATCGTCTGCAAAGCTATGTGGCGTTCTGCGGTATGCGGAGACAGTAATAGCACCATATTAGAACACAGATGATGCTTCTAAGTTGATGTAATAGCCAGTAAGATATAGTACAATTCAAGTTTTAGGTATCGATTATTGACTTTTTAGCTGGCTTTGGTGCCTTGGACATGAGCTAGGACCTTAAGATTCTGCATGAAAGGAGGACTGGCAGCCGATTTGCACGGGAGAATGTGAAAAGTGTTCAAATGTAGTAAAAACCTGAGAAATCCGTCCGTTTTCGTCATTTGTTATCGAATCGACTTAAAGCCAGATCGTCACATTGGCCGCTCTTCTCTCTGAAACGGTTGTACTTATTGTCTGCAAAGCTATGTGGCGTTCTGCGGTATGCGGAGACAGTAAAAGCACCATATTAGAACACAGATGATGCTTCTAAGTTGATGTAATGGCTAGTAAGATATAGTACAATTCAAGTTTTAGGTATCGATTATTGACTTTTTAGCTGGCTTTGGTGCCTTGGACATGAGCTAGGACCTTAAGATTCTGCATGAAAGGAGGACTGGCAGCCGATTTGCGCGGGGGAATGTGAAAAGTGTTCAAATGTAGTAAAAACCTGAGAAATCCGTCCGTTTTCGTCATTAGTTATCGAATCGACTTCAAGCCAGATCGTCACATTGGCCGCTCTTCTCTCCGAAACACTAGTACTTATCGTCTGCAAAGCTTTGTCGCGTGCTACGGTATGCTGATACACTAAAAGCACCATAGTAGAACACAGATGAAGCTTCTATGTTGATGTAATAGCCAGGAAGAAGTAGTACAATTCAAGTTTTAGGTATCGATTATTGACCTTTTAGCTGGCTTTGGTGCCTTGGACATGAGCTAGGACCTTAACATTCTGCATGAAAATAGGAATAGCAGCCGATTTGCACGGGAGAATGTGAAAAGTGTTCATATGTAGTAAAAACCTGAGAAATCCGTACGTTTTCGTCATTTGTTATCGAATCGACTTAAAGCCAGATCGTCACATTGGCCGTTCTTCTCTCTAAAACGGTTGTACTTATCGATTGCAAAGCTATGTCGCGTGCTGCGGTATGCGGAGACACTAAAAGCACCATAGTAGAACACAGATGAAGCTTCTAAGTTGATGTAATACAAAGGAAGAAGTAGTACAATTCAAGTTTTAGGTATCGATTAATGACTTTTTAGCTGGCTTTGGTGCCTTGGACATGAGCTAGGCCTTAACATTCTGCATGAAAGGAGGACTAGCAGCCGATTTGCACGGGAGAATGTGAAAAGTCTTCACATGTAGTAAGAACCCGAGAAATCCGTTCGTATTCGTCATTTGTTATCGAATCGACTTAAAGCCAGATCGTCAAATTGGCCGCTCTTCTCTCTGAAACGGTTGTACTTATCGACTGCAAAACTATGTCGCGTGCTGCGGTATGCGGAGACACTAAAAGCACCATAGTAGAACACAGATGAAGCTTCTAAGTTGATGTAATAGCCAGTAAGAAGTAGTACAATTCAAGTTTTAGGTATTGAATATTGAATTTTTAGCTGGCTTTGGTGCCTTGGACATGAGCTAGGACCTTAATATTCTGCATGAAAGGAGGACTAGCATCCGAGTTGCACGGGAGAATGTGAAAAGTGTTAAATGTAGTAAAAACCTGAGAAATCCGTCCGATTTCGTCATTTGTTATCGAATCGACTTAAAGCCTGATCGTCACATTGGCCGCTCTTCTCTCTGAAACGGTTGTACTTATCGTCTGCAAAGCTATGTCGCGTGCTGCGGTATGCGGAGACACTAAAAGCACCATAGTAGAACACAGATGAAGCTTCTAAGTTGATGTAATAGCCAGTAAGAAGTAGTACAATTCAAGTTTTAGGTATCGATTATTGACTTTTTAGCTATCTTTGGTGCCTTGCACATGAGCTAGGACCTTAAGATTCTGCATGAACGGAGGATTAGCAGCGGAGTTGCACGGGAGAATGTGAAAAGTGTTCATATGTAGTAAAAACCATAGAAATCCGTTCGTTATCGTCATTGTTATCGAATCGACTTAAAGCCAGATCGTCACATTAGCCGCTCTTCACTCTGAAACGGTTGTACTTATCGACTTCAAAGCTATGTCGCGTGCTCCGAGATGCGGAGACACTATAAGCACCATAGTAGAACACAGATGAAGCTTCTAAGATGATGTAATAGCCAGTAAGAAGTAGTACAATTAAAGTTTTTGGTATCGATTATTGACTTTTCAGCTGGCTTTGGTGCCTTGGACATGAGCTAGGACCTTAAGATTCTGCATGAAAGGAGGACTAGCAGCCCAGTTGCACGGGAGAATGTGAAAAGTGTTCATATGTAGTACAAACCTGAGAAATCCGTCCGTTTTCGTCATTTGTTATCGAATCGACTTAAAGCCAGATCGTCACATTGGCCGCTCTTCTCTCTGAAACGGTTGTACTTATCGTCTGCAAAGCTATGTCGCGTACTGCGGTATGCGGAGACACTAAAATCACCATAGTAGAACACAGATGAAGCTTCTAAGTTGATGTAATAGCCAGTAAGAAGTAGTACAATTCAAGTTTTAGGTATCGATTATTGACTTTTTAGCTGGCTTTGGTGCCTTGGACATGAGCTAGGACCTTAACATTCTGCATGAAAGGAGGAATAGCAGAGCTGTTTCACGGGAGAATGTGAAAAGTGTTCATATGTAGTAAAAACCTGAGAAATCGGTCAGTTTTCGTCATTTGTTATCGAATCGACTTAAAGCCAGATCGTCACATTGGCCGCTCTTCTCTCTGAAACGGTTGTACTTATCGTCTGCAAAGCTATGTCGCGTGCTGCGGTATGCTGAGACACTATGAGCACCATAGTAGAACACAGATGAAGCTTCTAAGTTGATGTAATTTCCAGTAAGAAGTAGTACAATTCAAGTTTTAGGTATCGGTTATTGACTTTTTACCCTTCTTTGGTGCCTTGGACATCAGCTAGGAAATTAAGATTTTGCATGAAGGAGGACTAGCAGCCGAGTTGCACGGGAGAAAGTGAATAGTGTTCATATGTAGTAAAAACCTGAGACATCCGTGAGTTTTCGTCATTTGTTATCGAATCGACTTAAAGCCAGATCGTCACATTGACCGCTCTTCTCTCTGAAACGGTTGTACTTATCGACTGCAAAACTATGTCGCGTGCTGCGGTATGCGGAGACACTAAAAGCACCATAGTAGAACACAGATGAAGCTTCTAAGTTGATGTAATAGCCAGTAAGAAGTAGTACAATTCAAGTTTTAGGTATTGAATATTGAATTTTTAGCTGGCTTTGGTGCCTTGGACATGAGCTAGGACCTTAATATTCTGCATGAAAGGAGGACTAGCATCCGAGTTGCACGGGAGAATGTGAAAAGTGTTAAATGTAGTAAAAACCTGAGAAATCCGTCCGATTTCGTCATTTGTTATCGAATCGACTTAAAGCCTGATCGTCACATTGGCCGCTCTTCTCTCTGAAACGGTTGTACTTATCGTCTGCAAAGCTATGTCGCGTGCTGCGGTATGCGGAGACACTAAAAGCACCATAGTAGAACACAGATGAAGCTTCTAAGTTGATGTAATAGCCAGTAAGAAGTAGTACAATTCAAGTTTTAGGTATCGATTATTGACTTTTTAGCTATCTTTGGTGCCTTGCACATGAGCTAGGACCTTAAGATTCTGCATGAACGGAGGATTAGCAGCGGAGTTGCACGGGAGAATGTGAAAAGTGTTCATATGTAGTAAAAACCATAGAAATCCGTTCGTTATCGTCATTGTTATCGAATCGACTTAAAGCCAGATCGTCACATTAGCCGCTCTTCACTCTGAAACGGTTGTACTTATCGACTTCAAAGCTATGTCGCGTGCTCCGAGATGCGGAGACACTATAAGCACCATAGTAGAACACAGATGAAGCTTCTAAGATGATGTAATAGCCAGTAAGAAGTAGTACAATTAAAGTTTTTGGTATCGATTATTGACTTTTCAGCTGGCTTTGGTGCCTTGGACATGAGCTAGGACCTTAAGATTCTGCATGAAAGGAGGACTAGCAGCCCAGTTGCACGGGAGAATGTGAAAAGTGTTCATATGTAGTACAAACATGAGAAATCCGTCCGTTTTCGTCATTTGTTATCGAATCGACTTAAAGCCAGATCGTCACATTGGCCGCTCTTCTCTCTGAAACGGTTGTACTTATCGTCTGCAAAGCTATGTCGCGTACTGCGGTATGCGGAGACACTAAAATCACCATAGTAGAACACAGATGAAGCTTCTAAGTTGATGTAATAGCCAGTAAGAAGTAGTACAATTCAAGTTTTAGGTATCGATTATTGACTTTTTAGCTGGCTTTGGTGCCTTGGACATGAGCTAGGACCTTAACATTCTGCATGAAAGGAGGAATAGCAGAGCTGTTTCACGGGAGAATGTGAAAAGTGTTCATATGTAGTAAAAACCTGAGAAATCGGTCAGTTTTCGTCATTTGTTATCGAATCGACTTAAAGCCAGATCGTCACATTGGCCGCTCTTCTCTCTGAAACGGTTGTACTTATCGTCTGCAAAGCTATGTCGCGTGCTGCGGTATGCTGAGACACTATGAGCACCATAGTAGAACACAGATGAAGCTTCTAAGTTGATGTAATTTCCAGTAAGAAGTAGTACAATTCAAGTTTTAGGTATCGGTTATTGACTTTTTACCCTTCTTTGGTGCCTTGGACATCAGCTAGGAAATTAAGATTTTGCATGAAGGAGGACTAGCAGCCGAGTTGCACGGGAGAAAGTGAATAGTGTTCATATGTAGTAAAAACCTGAGACATCCGTGAGTTTTCGTCATTTGTTATCGAATCGACTTAAAGCCAGATCGTCACATTGACCGCTCTTCTCTCTGAAACGGTTGTACTTATCGTCTGCAAAGCTATGTGGCGTTCTGCGGTATGCGGAGACAGTAAATGCACCATAGTAGAACACAGATGATGCTTCTAAGTTGAAGTAATATCCAGTAAGATGTAGTACAATTCAAGTCTTAGGTATCGATTATTGACCTTTTACCATTCTTTGGTGCCTTGGACATGAGCTAGGACCTTAAGATTCTGCATGAAAGGAGGACTGGCAGCCGATTTGCATGGGAGAATGTGAAAAGTGTTCATATGTAGTAAAAACCTGAGAAATCCGTCCGTTTTCTTCATTTGTTATCGAATCGACTTAAAGCCAGATCGTCACAATGGCCGCTCTTCTCTCTGAAACGGTTGTACTTATCGATTGCAAAACTATGTCGCGTGCTGCGGTATGCGGAGACACTAAAAGCACCATAGTAGAACACAGATGAGGCTTCTAAGTTGATGTAATAGCCAGTAAGAAGTAGTACAATTCAAGTTTTAGGTATCGATTATTGACTTTTTAGCTGGCTTTGGTGCCTTGGACATGAGCTAGGACCTTAACATTCTGCATGAAAGAGGACTAGCAGCCGAGTTGCACGGGAGAATGTGAAAAGTGTTCATACGTAGTAAAAACCTGAGACATCCGTCCGTTTTCGTCATTTGTTATCGAATCGACTTAAAGCCAGATCGTCACATTGACCGCTCTTCTCTCTGAAACGGTTGTACTTATCGTCTGCAAAGCTATGTGGCGTTCTGCGGTATGCGGAGACAGTAAAAGCACCATAGTAGAACACAGATGATGCTTCTAAGTTGAAGTAATATCCAGTAAGATGTAGTACAATTCAAGTCTTAGGTATCGATTATTGACTTTTTACCATTCTTTGGTGCCTTGGACATGAGCTAGGACCTTAAGATTCTGCATGAAAAGAGGACTGGCAGCCGATTTGCATGGGAGAATGTGAAAAGTGTTCATATGTAGTAAAAACCTGAGAAATCCGTCCGTTTTCGTCATTAGTTATCGAATCGACTTTAAGCCAAATCGTCACATTGGCCGCTCTTCTCTCTGAAAAAGTTGTACTTATCGTCTGCAAAGCTATGTCGCGTGCTGCGGTATGCGGACACACTAAAAGCACCATAGTAGAACACAGATGAAGCTTCTAAGTTGATGTAATAGCCAGTAAGAAGTAGTACAATTCAAGTTTTAGGTATCGGTTATTGACTTTTTACCCTTCTTTGGTGCCTTGGACATGAGCTAGGAAATTAAGATTTTGTATGAAGGAGGATTAGCAGCCGAGTTGCACGGGAGAATGTGAAAAGTGTTCATATGTAGTAAAAACCTGAGACATCCGTCCGTTTTCGTCATTTGTTATCGAATCGACTTAAAGCCAGATCGTCACATTGGCCGCTCTTCTCTCTGAAACGGTTGTACTTATCGTCTGCAAAGCTATGTCGCGTGCTGCGGTATGCGGACACACTAAAAGCACCATAGTAGAACACAGATGAAGCTTCTAAGTTGATGTAATAGCCAGTAAGAAGTAGTACAATTCAAGTTTTAGGTATCGATTATTGACTTTTTAGCTGGCTTTGGTGCCTTGGACATGAGCTAGGACCTTAAGATTCTGCATGAAAGGAGGACTAGCAGCCGAGTTGCACGGCAGAATGTGAAAAGTGTTCATATGTAGTAAAAACCTGAGAAATCCGTCCGTTTTCGTCATTAGTTATCGAATCGACTTCAAGCCAGATCGTCACATTGGCCGCTCTTCTCTCTGAAAAAGTTGAACTTATCGTCTGCAAAGCTATGTCGCGTGCTGCGGTATGCGGACACACTAAAAGCACCATAGTAGAACACAGATGAAGCTTCTAAGTTGATGTAATAGCCAGTAAGAAGTAGTACAATTAAAGTTTTAGGTATCGGTTATTGACTTTTTACCCTTCTTTGGTGCTTTGGACATGAGCTAGGAAATTAAGATTTTGCATGAAGGAGGACTAGCAGCCGAGTTGCACGGGAGAATGTGAAAAGTGTTCATATGTAGTAAAAACCTGAGAAATCCGTCCGTTTTCGTCATTTGTTATCGAATCGACTTAAAGCCAGATCGTCACATTGGCCGCTCTTCTCTCTGAAACGGTTGTACTTATCGTCTGCAAAGCTATGTCGCGTGCTGCGGCATGCTGAGACACTAAAAGCACCATAGCAGAACACAGATGAAGCTTCTAAGTTGATGTGATAGCCAGTAAGAAGTAGTACAATTCAAGTTTTAGGTATTGAATATTGACTTTTTAGCTGTCTTTGGTGCCTTGGACTTGAGCTAGGACCTTAAGATTCTGCATGAAAGGAGGACTAGCAGCCGAGTTGCACAGGAGAATGTGAAAAGTGTTCATATGTAGTAAAAACCTGAGAAATCCGTCCGTTTTCGTCATTTGTTATCGAATCGACTTAAAGCCAGATCGTCACATTGGCCGCTCTTCTCTCTGAAACGGTTGTACTTATCGATTGCAAAGCTATGTCGCGTGCTGCGCTATGCGGAGACACTAAAAGCACCATAGTAGAACACAGATGAAACTTCTAAGTTGATGTAATAGCCAGTAAGAAGTAGTACAATACAAGTTTTAGTTATCGATTATTGACGTTTTAGCTGGCTTTGGTGCCTTGGACATGAGCTAGGACCTTAAGATTCTGCATGAAAGGAGGACTAGCAGCCTAGTTGCACGGAAAAATGTGAAAAGTGTTCAAATGTAGTAAAAACCTGAGAATTCCGTCCGTTTTCGTCATTTGTTATCGAATCGACTTAAAGCCAGATCGTCACATTGGCCGCTCTTCTCTCTGAAACGGTTGTACTTATCGACTGCAAAACTATGTCGCGTGCTGCGGTATGCGGAGACACTAAAAGCACCATAGTACAACACAGATGAAGCTTCTAAGTTTATGTAATAGCCAGTAAGAAGTAGTACAATTCAAGTTTTAGGTATTGAATATTGAATTTTTAGCTGGGTTTGGTGCCTTGGACATGAGCTAGGACCTTAATATTCTGCATGAAAGGAGGACTAGCATCCGAGTTGCACGGGAGAATGTGAAAAGTGTTCAAATGTAGTAAAAACCTGAGAAATCCGTCCGTTTTCGTCATTTGTTATCGAATCGACTTAAAGCCAGATCGTCACAATGGCCGCTCTTCTCTCTGAAACGGTTGTACTTATCGTCTGCAAAGCTTTGTCGCGTGCTGCGGTATGCGGAGACACTAAAATCACCATAGTAGAACACAGATGAAGCTTCTAAGTTGATGTAATAGCCAGTAAGAAGTAGTACAATTCAAGTTTTAGGTATCGATTATTGACTTTTTAGCTATCTTTGGTGCCTTGCACATGAGCTAGGACCTTAAGATTCTGCATGAACGGAGGATTAGCAGCGGAGTTGCACGGGAGAATGTGAAAAGTGTTCATATGTAGTAAAAACATGAGAAATCCGTCCGTTTTCGTCATTTGTTATCGAATCAACTTAAAGCTAGATCGTCACATTGGCCGCTCTTCTCTCTGAAACGGTTGTACTTATCGATTGCAAAGCTATGTCGCGTGCTGCGGTATGCGGAGACACTAAAAGCACCATAGTAGAACACAGATGAAGCTTCTAAGTTGATGTAATAGCCAGTAAGAAGTAGTACAATTCAAGTTTTAGGTATCGATTATTGACTTTTTAGCTGGCTTTGGTGCCTTGGACATTAGCTAGGACCTTAAGATTCTGCATGAAAGGAGGACTAGCAGCCGAGTTGCACGGGAGAATGTGAAAAGTGTTCATACGTAGTAAAAACATGAGAAATCCGTCCGTTTTCGTCATTAGTTATCGAATCGACTTCAAGCCAGATCGTCACATTGGCCGCTCTTCTCTCTGAAAAAGTTGGACTTATCGTGTGCAAAGCTATGTCGCGTGCTGCGGTATGCGGAGACACTAAAAGCACCATAGTAGAACACAGATGAAGCTTCTAAGTTGATGTAATAGCCAGTAAGAAGTAGTACAATTCAAGTTTTAGGTATCGGTTATTGACTTTTTACCCTTCTTTGGTGCCTTGGACATCAGCTAGGAAATTAAGATTTTGCATGAAGGAGGACTAGCAGCCGAGTTGCACGGGAGAATGTGAATAGTGTTCATATGTAGTAAAAGCCTGAGACATCCGTCCGTTTTCGTCATTTGTTATCGAATCGACTTAAAGCCAGATCGTCACATTGGCCGCTCTTCTCTCTGAAACGGTTGTACTTATCGTCTGCAAAGCTATGTGGCGTTCTGCGGTATACGGAGACAGTAAAAGCACCATAGTAGAACACAGATGATGCTTCTAAGTTGATGTAATAGCCAGTAAGATATAGTACAATTCAAGTTTTAGGTATCGATTATTGACTTTTTAGCTGGCTTTGGTGCCTTGGACATGAGCTAGGACCTTAAGATTCTGCATGAAAGGAGGACTGGCAGCCGATTTGCACGGGAGAATGTGAGAAGTGTTCATATGTATTAAAAACCTGAGAAATCCGTCCGTTCTCGTCATTTGTTATCGAATCGACTTAAAGCCAGATCGTCACATTGGCCGCTCTTCTCTCTGAAACGGTTGTACTTATCGTGTGCAAAGCTATGTCGCGTGCTGCGGCATGCTGAGACACTAAAAGCACCATAGCAGAACACAGATGAAGATTCTAAGTTGATGTAATAGCCAGTAAGAAGTAGTACAATTCAAGTTTTAGTTATTGAATATTGACTTTTTAGCTGGCTTTGGTGCCTTGGACTTGAGCTAGGACCTTAAGATTCTGCATGAAAGGAGGACTAGCAGCCGAGTTGCACAGGAGAATGTGAAAAGTGTTCATATGTAGTAAAAACCTGAGAAATCCGTCCGTTTTCGTCATTTGTTATCGAATCGACTTAAAGCCAGATCGTCACATTGGCCGCTCTTCTCTCTGAAACGGTTGTACTTATCGTCTGCAAAGCTATGTGGCGTTCTGCGGTATGCGGAGACAGTAAAAGCACCATATTAGAACACAGATGATGCTTCTAAGTTGATGTAATAGCCAGTAAGATATAGTACAATTCAAGTTTTAGGTATCGATTATTGACTTTTTAGCTGGCTTTGGTGCCTTGGACATGAGCTAGGACCTTAAGATTCTGCATGAAAGGAGGACTGGCAGCCGATTTGCACGGGAGAATGTGAAAAGTGTTCAAATGTAGTAAAAACCTGAGAAATCCGTCCGTTCTCGTCATTCGTTATCGAATCGACTTCAAGCCAGATCGTCATATTGGCCGCTCTTCTCTCTGAAAAAGTTGTACTTATCGTCTGCAAAGCTATGTCGCGTGCTGCGGTATGCGGACACACTAAAAGCACCATAGTAGAACACAGATGAAGCTTCTAAGTTGATGTAATAGCCAGTAAGAAGTAGTACAATTAAAGTTTTAGGTATCGGTTATTGACTTTTTACCCTTCTTTGGTGCCTTAGACATGAGCTAGGAAATTAAGATTTTGCATGAAGGAGGACTAGCAGCCGAGTTGCACGGGAGAATGTGAATAGTGTTCATATGTATTAAAAACCTGAGACATCCGTCCGTTTTCGTCATTTGTTATCGAATCGACTTAAAGCCAGATCGTCACATTGGCCGCTCTTCTCTCTGAAACGGTTGTACTTATCGTCTGCAAAGCTATGTGGCGTTCTGCGGTATGCGGAGACAGTAAAAGCACCATAGTAGAACACAGATGATGCTTCTAAGTTGATGTAATAGCCAGTAAGATATAGTACAATTCAAGTTTTAGGTATCGATTATTGACTTTTTAGCTGGCTTTGGTGCCTTGGACATGAGCTAGGACCTTAAGATTCTGCATGAAAGGAGGACTGGCAGCCGATTTGCACGGGAGAATGTGAAAAGTGTTCATATGTATTAAAAACCTGAGAAATCCGTCCGTTTTCGTCATTAGTTATCGAATCGACTTCAAGCCAGATCGTCACATTGGCCGCTCTTCTCTCTGAAAAAGTTGTACTTATCGTGTGCAAAGCTATGTCGCGTGCTGCGGTATGCGGAGACACTAAAAGCACCATAGTAGAACACAGATGAAGCTTCTAAGTTGATGTAATAGCCAGTAAGAAGTAGTACAATTCAAGTTTTAGGTATCGGTTATTGACTTTTTACCCTTCTTTGGTGCCTTGGACATCAGCTAGGAAATTAAGATTTTGCATGAAGGAGGACTAGCAGCCGAGTTGCACGGGAGGAAGTGAATAGTGTTCATATGTAGTAAAAGCCTGAGACATCCGTCCGTTTTCGTCATTTGTTATCGAATCGACTTAAAGCCAGATCGTCACATTGGCCGCTCTTCTCTCTGAAACGGTTGTACTTATCGTCTGCAAAGCTATGTGGCGTTCTGCGGTATGCGGAGACAGTAAAAGCACCATATTAGAACACAGATGATGCTTCTAAGTTGATGTAATAGCCAGTAAGATATAGTACAATTCAAGTTTTAGGTATCGATTATTGACTTTTTAACTGGCTTTGGTGCCTTGGCCATGAGCTAGGACCTTAAGATTCTGCATGAAAGGAGGACTGGCAGCCGATTTGCACGGCAGAATGTGAAAAGTGTTCAAATGTAGTAAAAACCTGAGAAATCCGTCCGTTTTCGTCATTAGTTATCGAATCGACTTCAAGCCAGATCGTCACATTGGCCGCTCTTCTCTCTGAAAAAGTTGTACTTATCGTCTGCAAAGCTATGTCGCGTGCTGCGGTATGCGGACACACTAAAAGCACCATAGTAGAACACAGATGAAGCTTCTAAGTTGATGTAATAGCCAGTAAGAAGTAGTACAATTCAAGTTTTAGGTATCTATTATTGACTTTTTAGCTGGCTTTGGTGCCTTGGACATGAGCTAGGACCTTAACATTCTGCATGAAAGGAGGAATAGCAGAGCTGTTGCACGGGAGAATGTGAAAAGTGTTCATATGTAGTAAAAACCTGAGAAATCGGTCAGTTTTCGTCATTTGTTATCGAATCGACTTAAAGCCAGATCGTCACATTGGCCGCTCTTCTCTCTGAAACGGTTGTACTTATCGTCTGCAAAGCTATGTCGCGTGCTGCGGTATGCTGAAACACTATGAGCACCATAGTAGAACACAGATGAAGCTTCTAAGTTGATGTAATTTCCAGTAAGAAGTAGTACAATTCAAGTTTTAGGTATCGGTTATTGACTTTTTACCCTTCTTTGGTGCCTTGGACATCAGCTAGGAAATTAAGATTTTGCATGAAGGAGGACTAGCAGCCGAGTTGCACGGGAGAATGTGAATAGTGTTCATATGTAGTAAAAACCTGAGACATCCGTCCGTTTTCGTCATTTGTTATCGAATCGACTTAAAGCCAGATCGTCACATTGACCGCTCTTCTCTCTGAAACGGTTGTACTTATCGTCTGCAAAGATATGTGGCGTTCTGCGGTATGCGGAGACAGTAAAAGCACCATAGTAGAACACAGATGATGCTTCTAAGTTGAAGTAATATCCAGTAAGGTGTAGTACAATTCAAGTCTTAGGTATCGATTATTGACTTTTTACCATTCTTTGGTGCCTTGGACATGAGCTAGGACCTTAAGATTCTGCATGAAAGGAGGACTGGCAGCCGATTTGCATGGGAGAATGTGAAAAGTGTTCATATGTAGTAAAAACCTGAGAAATCCGTCCGTTTTCGTCATTAGTTATCGAATCGACTTTAAGCCAAATCGTCACATTGGCCGCTCCTCTCTCTGAAAAAGTTGTACTTATCGTCTGCAAAGCTATGTCGCGTGCTGCGGTATGCGGACACACTAAAAGCACCATAGTAGAACATAGATGAAGCTTCTAAGTTGATGTAATAGCCAGTAAGAAGTAGTACAATTCAAGTTTTAGGTATCGGTTATTGACTTTTTACCCTTCTTTGGTGCCTTGGACATGAGCTAGGAAATTAAGATTTTGCATGAAGGAGGATTAGCAGCCGAGTTGCACGGGAGAATGTGAAAAGTGTTCATATGTAGTAAAAACCTGAGACATCCGTCCGTTTTCGTCATTTGTTATCGAATCGACTTAAAGCCAGATCGTCACATTGGCCGCTCTTCTCTCTGAAACGGTTGTACTTATCGTCTGCAAAGCTATGTGGCGTTCTGCGGTATGCGGAGACAGTAAAAGCACCATAGTAGAACACAGATGATGCTTCTAAGTTGATGTAATAGCCAGTAAGATATAGTACAATTCAAGTTTTAGGTATCGATTAGTGACTTTTTAGCTGGCTTTGGTGCCTTGGACATGAGCTAGGACCTTAAGATTCTGCATGAAAGGATTACTGGACCCGATTTGCACGGGAGAATGTGAAAAGTGTTCATATGTAGTAAAAACTTGAGAAATCCGTCCGTTTTCGTCATGTGTTATAGAATCGACCTAAAGCCAGATCGTCACATTGGCCGCTCTTCTCTCTGAAACGGTTGTACTTATCGTCTGCAAAGCTATGTCGCGTGCTGCGGCATGCTGAGACACTAAAAGCACCATAGCAGAACACAGATGAAGCTTCTAAGTTGATGTAATAGCCAGTAAGAAGTAGTACAATTCAAGTTTTAGGTATTGAATATTGACTTTTTAGCTGGCTTTGGTGCCTTGGACTTGAGCTAGGACCTTAAGATTCTGCATGAAAGGAGGACTAGCAGCCGAGTTGCACAGGAGAATGTGAAAAGTGTTCATATGTAGTAAAAACCTGAGAAATCCGTCCGTTTTCGTCATTTGTTATCGAATCGACTTAAAGCCAGATCGTCACATTGGCCGCTCTTCTCTCTGAAACGGTTGTACTTATCGATTGCAAAGCTATGTCGCGTGCTGCGGTATGCGGAGACACTAAAAGCACCATAGTAGAACACAGATGAAACTTCTAAGTTGATGTAATAGCCAGTAAGAAGTAGTACAATACAAGTTTTAGTTATCGATTATTGACGTTTTAGCTGGCTTTGGTGCCTTGGACATGAGCTAGGACCTTAAGATTCTGCATGAAAGGAGGACTAGCAGCCTAGTTGCACGGAAAAATGTGAAAAGTGTTCAAATGTAGGAAAAAACCTGAGAAATCCGTCCGTTTTCGTCATTTGTTATCGAATCGACTTAAAGCCAGATCGTCACATTGGCCGCTCCTCTCTCTGAAACGGTTGTACTTATCGACTGCAAAACTATGTCGCGTGCTGCGGTATGCGGAGACACTAAAAGCACCATAGTAGAACACAGATGAAGCTTCTAAGTTTATGTAATAGCCAGTAAGAAGTAGTACAATTCAAGTTTTAGGTATCGATTATTGACTTTTTAGCTATCTTTGGTGCCTTGCACATGAGCTAGGACCTTACGATTCTGCATGAACGGAGGATTAGCAGCGGAATTGCACGGGAGAATGTGAAAAGTGTTCATATGTAGTAAAAACATGAGAAATCCGTCCGTTTTCGTCATTTGTTATCGAATCAACTTAAAGCTTGATCGTCACATTGGCCGCTCTTCTCTCTGAAACGGTTGTACTTATCGATTGCAAAGCTATGTCGCGTGCTGCGGTATGCGGAGACACTAAAAGCACCATAGTAGAACACAGATGAAGCTTCTAAGTTGATGTAATAGCCAGTAAGAAGTAGTACAATTCAAGTTTTAGGTATCGATTATTGACTTTTTAGCTGGCTTTGGTGCCTTGGACATGAGCTAGGACCTTAAGATTCTGCATGAAAGGAGGACTAGCAGCCGAGTTGCACGGGAGAATGTGAAAAGTGTTCATACGTAGTAAAAACATGAGAAATCCGTCCGTTTTCGTCATTAGTTATCGAATCGACTTCAAGCCAGATCGTCACATTGGCCGCTCTTCTCTCTGAAAAAGTTGTACTTATCGTCTGCAAAGCTATGTCGCGTGCTGCGGTATGCGGACACACTAAAAGCACCATAGTAGAACACAGATGAAGCTTCTAAGTTGATGTAATAGCCAGTAAGAAGTAGTACAATTCAAGTTTTAGGTATCGTTTATTGACTTTTTACCCTTCTTTGGTGCCTTGGACATCAGCTAGGAAATTAAGATTTTGCATGAAGGAGGACTAGCAGCCGAGTTGCACGGGAGAATGTGAATAGTGTTCATATGTAGTAAAAACCTGAGACATCCGTCCGTTTTCGTCATTTGTTATCGAATCGACTTAAAGCCAGATCGTCACATTGGCCGCTCTTCTCTCTGAAACGGTTGTACTTATCGTCTGCAAAGCTATGTGGCGTTCTGCGGTATACGGAGACAGTAAAAGCACCATAGTAGAACACAGATGATGCTTCTAAGTTGATGTAATAGCCAGTAAGATATAGTACAATTCAAGTTTTAGGTATCGATTATTGACTTTTTAGCTGGCTTTGGTGCCTTGGACATGAGCTAGGACCTTAAGATTCTGCATGAAAGGAGGACTGGCAGCCGATTTGCACGGGAGAATGTGAAAAGTGTTCATATGTAGTAAAAACCTGAGAAATCCGTCCGTTCTCGTCATTTGTTATCGAATCGACTTAAAGCCAGATCGTCACATTGGCCGCTCTTCTCTCTGAAAAAGTTGTACTTATCGTCTGCAAAGCTATGTCGCGTGCTGCGGTATGCGGACACACTAAAAGCACCATAGTAGAACACAGATGAAGCTTCTAAGTTGATGTAATAGCCAGTAAGAAGTAGTACAATTCAAGTTTTAGGTATCGGTTATTGACTTTTTACCCTTCTTTGGTGCCTTGGACATCAGCTAGGAAATTAAGATTTTGCATGAAGGAGGACTAGCAGCCGAGTTGCACGGGAGAATGTGAATAGTGTTCATATGTAGTAAAAACCTGAGACATCCGTCCGTTTTCGTCATTTGTTATCGAATCGACTTAAAGCCAGATCGTCACATTGGCCGCTCTTCTCTCTGAAACGGTTGTACTTATCGTCTGCAAAGCTATGTGGCGTTCTGCGGTATGCGGAGACAGTAAAAGCACCATAGTAGAACACAGATGATGCTTCTAAGTTGATGTAATAGCCAGTAAGATATAGTACAATTCAAGTTTTAGGTATCGATTATTGACTTTTTAGCTGGCTTTGGTGCCTTGGACATGAGCTAGGACCTTAAGATTCTGCATGAAAGGAGGACTAGCAGCCGAGTTGCACGGCAGAATGTGAAAAGTGTTCATATGTAGTAAAAACCTGAGAAATCCGTCCGTTTTCGTCATTAGTTATCGAATCGACTTCAAGCCAGATCGTCACATTGGCCGCTCTTCTCTCTGAAAAAGTTGTACTTATCGTCTGCAAAGCTATGTCGCGTGCTGCGGTATGCGGACACACTAAAAGCACCATAGTAGAACACAGATGAAGCTTCTAAGTTGATGTAATAGCCAGTAAGAAGTAGTACAATTTAAGTTTTAGGTATCGGTTATTGACTTTTTACCCTTCTTTGGTGCTTTGGACATGAGCTAGGAAATTAAGATTTTGCATGAAGGAGGACTAGCAGCCGAGTTGCACAGGAGAATGTGAAAAGTGTTCATATGTAGTAAAAACCTGAGAAATCCGTCCGTTTTCGTCATTTGTTATCGAATCGACTTAAAGCCAGATCGTCAAATTGGCCGCTCTTCTCTCTGAAAAAGTTGTACTTATCGTCTGCAAAGCTATGTCGCGTGCTGCGGTATGCGGACACACTAAAAGCACCATAGTAGAACACAGATGAAGCTTCTAAGTTGATGTAATAGCCAGTAAGAAGTAGTACAATTCAAGTTTTAGGTATCGGTTATTGACTTTTTACCCTTCTTTGGTGCCTTGGACATCAGCTAGGAAATTAAGATTTTGCATGAAGGAGGACTAGCAGCCGAGTTGCACGGGAGAATGTGAATAGTGTTCATATGTAGTAAAAACCTGAGACATCCGTCCGTTTTCGTCATTTGTTATCGAATCGACTTAAAGCCAGATCGTCACATTGGCCGCTCTTCTCTCTGAAACGGTTGTACTTATCGTCTGCAAAGCTATGTCGCGTGCTGCGGTATGCTGAGACACTATGAGCACCATAGTAGAACACAGATGAAGCTTCTAAGTTGATGTAATTTCCAGTAAGAAGTAGTACAATTCAAGTTTTAGTTATCGGTTATTGACTTTTTACCCCTCTTTGGTGCCTTGGACATCAGCTAGGAAATTAAGATTTTGCATGAAGGAGGACTAGCAGCCGAGTTGCACGGGAGAATGTGAATAGTGTTCATATGTAGTAAAAACCTGAGACATCCGTCCGTTTTCGTCATTTGTTATCGAATCGACTTAAAGCCAGATCGTCACATTGACCGCTCTTCTCTCTGAAACGGTTGTACTTATCGTCTGCAAAGCTATGTGGCGTTCTGCGGTATGCGGAGACAGTAAAAGCACCATAGTAGAACACAGATGATGCTTCTAAGTTGAAGTAATATCCAGTAAGATGTAGTACAATTCAAGTCTTAGGTATCGATTAATGACTTTTTACCTGGCTTTGGTGCCTTGGACATGAGCTAGGACCTTAAGATTCTGCATGAAAGGAGGACTGGCAGCCGATTTGCATGGGAGAATGTGAAAAGTGTTCATATGTAGTAAAAACCTGAGAAATCCGTCCGTTTTCGTCATTTGTTATCGAATCGACTTAAAGCCAGATCGTCACATTGGCCGCTCTTCTCTCTGAAACGGTTGTACTTATCGATTGCAAAACTATGTCGCGTGCTGCGGTATGCGGAGACACTAAAAGCACCATAGTAGAACACAGATGAAGCTTCTAAGTTGATGTAATAGCCAGTAAGAAGTAGTACAATTCAAGTTTTAAGTATTCAATATTGAATTTTTAGCTGGCTTTGGTGCCTTGGACATGACCTAGGACCTTAAAATTCTGCATGTAAGGAGGACTAGCAGCCGAGTTGCACGGGAGAATGTGAAAAGTGTTCATATGTAGTAAAAACCTGAGAAATCCGTCCGTTTTCGTCATTTGTTATCGAATCAACTTAAAGCTAGATCGTCACATTGGCCGCTCTTCTCTCTGAAACGGTTGTACTTATCGTCTGCAAAGCTATGTCGCGTGCTGCGGTATGCTGAGACACTATGAGCACCATAGTAGAACACAGATGAAGCTTCTAAGTTGATGTAATAGCCAGTAAGAAGTAGTACAATTCAAGTTTTAGGTATCGATTATTGACTTTATAGCTGGCTTTGGTGCCTTGGACATGAGCTAGGACCTTAACATTCTGCATGAAAGGAGGACTAGCAGCCGATTTAGACGGGAGAATGTGAAAAGTCTTAACATGTGGTAAAAAACCGAGAAATCCGTCCGTTTTCGTCATTTGTTATCGAATCGACTTAAAGCCAGATCGTCACATTTGCCGCTCTTCTCTCTGAAACGGTTGTACTTATCGATTGCAAAGCTATGTCGCGTGCTGCGGTATGCGGAGACACTAAAAGCACCATAGTAGAACACAGATGAAGCTTCTAAGTTGATGTAATAGCCAGTAAGAAGTAGTACAATTCAAATTTTAGGTATTCAATATTGAATTTTTAGCTGGCTTTGGTGCCTTGGACATGAGCTAGGACCTTAAGATTCTGCATGAAAGGAGGACAAGCAGCCCTGTTGCACGGGAGAATGTGACAAGTGTTCATATGTAGTAAAAACCTGAGAAATCGGTCCGTTTTCGTCATTTGTTATCGGATCGACTTAAAGCCAGTTCGTCACATTGGCCGCTCTTCTCTCTGAAACGGTTGTACTTATCGTCTGCAAAGCTATGTCGCGTGCTGCGGTATGCTGAGACACTATGAGCATCATAGTAGAACACATATGAAGCTTCTAAGTTGATGTAATTTCCAGTAAGAAGTAGTACAATTCAAGTTTTAGGTATCGGTTATTGACTTTTTACCCTTCTTTGGTGCCTTGGACATCAGCTAGGAAATTAAGATTTTGCATGAAGGAGGACTAGCAGCCGAGTTGCACGGGAGAATGTGAATAGTGTTCATATGTAGTAAAAACCTGAGACATCCGTCCGTTTTCCTCATTTGTTATCGAATCGACTTAAAGCCAGATCGTCACATTGGCCGCTCTTCTCTCTGAAACGGTTGTACTTATCGTCTGCAAAGCTATGTGGCGTTCTGCGGTATGCGGAGACAGTAAAAGCACCATAGTAGAACACAGATGATGCTTCTAAGTTGATGTAATAGCCAGTAAGATATAGTACAATTCAAGTTTTAGGTATCGATTATTGACTTTTTAGCTGGCTTTGGTGCCTTGGACATGAGCTAGGACCTTAAGATTCTGCATGAAAGGAGGACTGGCAGCCGATTTGCACGGGAGAATGTGAAAAGTGTTCATATGTATTAAAAACCTGAGAAATCCGTCCGTTCTCGTCATTTGTTTTCGAATCGACTTAAAGCCAGATCGTCACATTGGCCGCTCTTCTCTCTGAAACGGTTGTACTTATCGTCTGCAAAGCTATGTCGCGTGCTGCGGTATGCGGAGACACTAAAAGCACCATAGTAGAACACAGATGAAGCTTCTAAGTTGATGTAATAGCCAGTAAGAAGTAGTACAATTCAAGTTTTAGGTATCGATTATTGACTTTATAGCTATCTTTGGTGCCTTGCACATGGGCTAGGACCTTAAGATTCTGCATGAACGGAGTATTAGCAGCGGAGTTGCACGGGAGAATGTGAAAAGTGTTCATATGTAGTAAAAACCTGAGAAATCCGTCCGTTTTCGTCATTTGTTATCGAATCGACTCTAAGCCAGATCGTCACATTGGCCGCTCTTCTCTCTGAAACGGTTGTACTTATCGTCTGCAAAGCTATGTCGCGTACTGCGGTATGCGGAGACACTAAAATCACCATAGTAGAACACAGATGAAGCTTCTAAGTTGATGTAATAGCCAGTAAGAAGTAGTACAATTCAAGTTTTAGGTATCGATTATTGACTTTATAGCTGGCTTTGGTGCCTTGGACATGAGCTAGGACCTTAACATTCTGCATGAAAGGAGGACTAGCAGCCGATTTGCACGGGAGAATGTGAAAAGTCTTACCATGTAGTAAAAACCCGAGAAATCCGTCCGTTTTCGTCATTTGTTATCGAATCGACTTAAAGCCAGATCGTCACATTTGCCGCTCTTCTCTCTGAAACGGATGTACTTATCGATTGCAAAGCTATGTCGCGTGCTGCGGTATGCGGAGACACTAAAAGCACCATAGTAGAACACAGATGAAGCTTCTAAGTTGATGTAATAGCCAATAAGAAGTAGTACAATTCAAATTTTAGGTATTCAATATTGAATTTTTAGCTGGCTTTGGTGCCTTGGACATGAGCTAGGACCTTAAGATTCTGCATGAAAGGAGGACTAGCAGCCCTGTTGCACGGGAGAATGTGAAAAGTGTTCATACGTAGTAAAAACCTGAGAAATCCGTCCGTTTTCGTCATTAGTTATCGAATCGACTTCAAGCCAGATCGTCACATTGGCCGCTCTTCTCTCTGAAAAAGTTGTACTTATCGTCTGCAAAGCTATGTCGCGTGCTGCGGTATGCGGACACACTAAAAGCACCATAGTAGAACACAGATGAAGCTTCTAAGTTGATGTAATAGCCAGTAAGAAGTAGTACAATTCAAGTTTTAGGTATCGATTATTGACTTTTTAGCTGGCTTTGGTGCCTTGGACATGAGCTAGGACCTTAAGATTCTGCATGAAATGAGGACTAGCAGCCGAGTTGCACGGGAGAATGTGAAAAGTGTTCATACGTAGTAAAAACCTGAGAAATCCGTCCGTTTTCGTCATTAGTTATCGAAGCGACTTCAAGCCAGATCGTCACATTGGCCGCTCTTCTCTCTGAAAAAGTTGTACTTATCGTCTGCAAAGCTATGTCGCGTGCTGCGGTATGCGGACACACTAAAAGCACCATAGTAGAACACAGATGAAGCTTCTAAGTTGATGTAATAGCCAGTAAGAAGTAGTACAATTCAAGTTTTAGGTATTGAATATTGACTTTTTAGCTGGCTTTGGTGCCTTGGACTTGAGCTAGGACCTTAACATTCTGCATGAAAGGAGGACTAGCAGCCGAGTTGCACAGGAGAATGTGAAAAGTGTTCATAGGTAGTAAAAACCTGAGAAATCCGTCCGTTTTCGTCATTTGTTATCGAACCGACTTAAAGCCAGATCGTCACATTGGCCGCTCTTCTCTCTGAAACGGTTGTACTTATCGTCTGCAAAGCTATGTCGCGTGCTGCGGTATGTGGAGACACTAAAAGCACCATAGTAAAACACAGATGAAGCTTCTAAGTTGATGTAATAGCCAGTAAGAAGTAGTACAATTCAAGTTTTAGGTATCGTTTATTGACTATTTAGCTGGCTTTGGGTCCTTGGACATGAGCTAGGACCTTTAGATTCTGCATGAAAGGAGGACTAGCAGCCGAGTTGCACGGGAGAATGTGAATAGTGTTCATATGTAGTAAAAACCTGAGACATCCGTCCGTTTTCCTCATTTGTTATCGAATCGACTTAAAGCCAGATCGTCACATTGGCCGCTCTTCTCTCTGAAACGGTTGTACTTATCGTCTGCAAAGCTATGTGGCGTTCTGCGTTATGCGGAGACAGTAAAAGCACCATAGTAGAACACAGATGATGCTTCTAAGTTGATGTAATAGCCAGTAAGATATAGTACAATTCAAGTTTTAGGTATCGATTATTGACTTTTTAGCTGGCTTTGGTGCCTTGGACATGAGCTAGGACCTTAAGATTCTGCATGAAAGGAGGACTGGCAGCCGATTTGCACGGGAGAATGTGAAAAGTGTTCATATGTATTAAAAACCTGAGAAATCCGTCCGTTCTCGTCATTTGTTATCGAATCGACTTAAAGCCTGATCGTCACATTGGCCGCTCTTCTCTCTGAAACGGTTGTACTTATCGTGTGCAAAGCTATGTCGCGTGCTGCGGCATGCTGAGACACTAAAAGCACCATAGCAGAACACAGATGAAGCTTCTAAGTTGATGTAATAGCCAGTAAGAAGTAGTACAATTCAAGTTTTAGGTATTGAATATTGACTTTTTAGCTGGCTTTGGTGCCTTGGACTTGAGCTAGGACCTTAAGTTTCTGCATGAAAGGAGGACTAGCAGCCGAGTTGCACAGGAGAATGTGAAAAGTGTTCATATGTAGTAAAAACCTGAGAAATCCGTCCGTTTTCGTCATTTGTTATCGAATCGACTTAAAGCCAGATCGTCACATTGGCCGCTCTTCTCTCTGAAACAGTTGTACTTATCGTCTGCAAAGCTATGTCGCGTGCTGCGGTATGCGGAGTCACTAAAAGCACCATAGTAAAACACAGATGAAGCTTCTAAGTTGATGTAATAGCCAGTAAGAAGTAGTACAATTCAAGTTTTAGGTATCGATTATTGACTTTATAGCTGGCTTTGGTGCCTTGGACATGAGCTAGGACCTTAACATTCTGCATGAAAGGAGGACTAGCAGCCGATTTGCACGGGAGAATGTGAAAAGTCTTAACATGTAGTAAAAACCCGAGAAATCCGTCCGTTCTCGTCATTTGTTATCGAATCGACTTAAAGCCAGATCGTCACATTGGCCGCTCTTCTCTCTGAAACGGTTGTACTTATCGTCTGCAAAGCTATGTCGCGTGCTGCGGTATGCGGAGACACTAAAAGCACCATAGTAGAACACAGATGAAGCTTCTAAGTTGATGTAATAGCCAGTAAGAAGTAGTACAATTCAAGTTTTAGGTATCGATTATTGACTTTATAGCTATCTTTGGTGCCTTGCACATGAGCTAGGACCTTAAGATTCTGCATGAACGGAGGATTAGCAGCGGAGTTGCACGGGAGAATGTGAAAAGTGTTCATATGTAGTAAAAACCTGAGAAATCCGTCCGTTTTGGTCATTTGTTATCGAATCAACTTAAAGCTAGATCGTCACATTGGCCGCTCTTCTCTCTGAAACG
The DNA here is from genome assembly GCF_023897955.1 of Schistocerca gregaria. Lineage (NCBI taxonomy): Eukaryota > Metazoa > Arthropoda > Insecta > Orthoptera > Acrididae > Schistocerca > Schistocerca gregaria. The sequence continues at coordinate 5,886,769 of NW_026061850.1, read as the reverse complement.
GTTGTACTTATCGTCTGCAAAGCTATGTCGCGTGCTGCGGTATGCTGAGACACTATGAGCACCATAGTAGAACACAGATGAAGCTTCTAAGTTAATGTAATTTCCAGTAAGAAGTAGTACAATTCAAGTTTTAGGTATTCAATATTGAATTTTTAGCTGGCTTTGGTGCCTTGGACATGACCTAGGACCTTAAGATTCTGCATGAAAGGAGGACTAGCAGCCCTGTAGCACGGGAGAATGTGAAAAGTGTTCATATGTAGTAAAAACCTGAGAAATCCGTCCGTTTTCGTCATTTGTTATCGAATCGACTCTAAGCCAGATCGTCACATTGGCCGCTCTTCTCTCTGAAACGGTTGTACTTATCGTCTGCAAAGCTATGTCGCGTACTGCGGTATGCGGAGACACTAAAATCACCATAGTAGAACACAGATGAAGCTTCTAAGTTGATGTAATAGCCAGTAAGAAGTAGTACAATTCAAGTTTTAGGTATCGATTATTGACTTTATAGCTGGCTTTGGTGCCTTGGACATGAGCTAGGACCTTAACATTCTGCATGAAAGGAGGACTAGCAGCCGATTTGCACGGGAGAATGTGAAAAGTCTCACCATGTAGTAAAAACCCGAGAAATCCGTCCGTTTTCGTCATTTGTTATCGAATCGACTTAAAGCCAGATCGTCACATTTGCCGCTCTTCTCTCTGAAACGGTTGTACTTATCGATTGCAAAGCTATGTCGCGTGCTGCGGTATGCGGAGACACTAAAAGCACCATAGTAGAACACAGATGAAGCTTCTAAGTTGATGTAATAGCCATTAAGAAGTAGTACAATTCAAATTTTAGGTATTCAATATTGAATTTTTAGCTGGCTTTGGTGCCTTGGACATGAGCTAGGACCTTAAGATTCTGCATGAAAGGAGGACTAGCAGCCCTGTTGCACGGGAGAATGTGAAAAGTGTTCATACGTAGTAAAAACCTGAGAAATCCGTCCGTTTTCGTCATTAGTTATCGAATCGACTTCAAGCCAGATCGTCACATTGGCCGCTCTTCTCTCTGAAAAAGTTGTACTTATCGTCTGCAAAGCTATGTCGCGTGCTGCGGTATGCGGACACACTAAAAGCACCATAGTAGAACACAGATGAAGCTTCTAAGTTGATGTAATAGCCAGTAAGAAGTAGTACAATTCAAGTTTTAGGTATCGATTATTGACTTTTTAGCTGGCTTTGGTGCCTTGGACATGAGCTAGGACCTTAAGATTCTGCATGAAATGAGGACTAGCAGCCGAGTTGCACGGGAGAATGTGAAAAGTGTTCATACGTAGTAAAAACCTGAGAAATCCGTCCGTTTTCGTCATTAGTTATCGAAGCGACTTCAAGCCAGATCGTCACATTGGCCGCTCTTCTCTCTGAAAAAGTTGTACTTATCGTCTGCAAAGCTATGTCGCGTGCTGCGGTATGCGGACACACTAAAAGCACCATAGTAGAACACAGATGAAGCTTCTAAGTTGATGTAATAGCCAGTAAGAAGTAGTACAATTCAAGTTTTAGGTATTGAATATTGACTTTTTAGCTGGCTTTGGTGCCTTGGACTTGAGCTAGGACCTTAACATTCTGCATGAAAGGAGGACTAGCAGCCGAGTTGCACAGGAGAATGTGAAAAGTGTTCATAGGTAGTAAAAACCTGAGAAATCCGTCCGTTTTCGTCATTTGTTATCGAACCGACTTAAAGCCAGATCGTCACATTGGCCGCTCTTCTCTCTGAAACGGTTGTACTTATCGTCTGCAAAGCTATGTCGCGTGCTGCGGTATGTGGAGACACTAAAAGCACCATAGTAAAACACAGATGAAGCTTCTAAGTTGATGTAATAGCCAGTAAGAAGTAGTACAATTCAAGTTTTAGGTATCGTTTATTGACTATTTAGCTGGCTTTGGGTCCTTGGACATGAGCTAGGACCTTTAGATTCTGCATGAAAGGAGGACTAGCAGCCGAGTTGCACGGGAGAATGTGAATAGTGTTCATATGTAGTAAAAACCTGAGACATCCGTCCGTTTTCCTCATTTGTTATCGAATCGACTTAAAGCCAGATCGTCACATTGGCCGCTCTTCTCTCTGAAACGGTTGTACTTATCGTCTGCAAAGCTATGTGGCGTTCTGCGTTATGCGGAGACAGTAAAAGCACCATAGTAGAACACAGATGATGCTTCTAAGTTGATGTAATAGCCAGTAAGATATAGTACAATTCAAGTTTTAGGTATCGATTATTGACTTTTTAGCTGGCTTTGGTGCCTTGGACATGAGCTAGGACCTTAAGATTCTGCATGAAAGGAGGACTGGCAGCCGATTTGCACGGGAGAATGTGAAAAGTGTTCATATGTATTAAAAACCTGAGAAATCCGTCCGTTCTCGTCATTTGTTATCGAATCGACTTAAAGCCAGATCGTCACATTGGCCGCTCTTCTCTCTGAAACGGTTGTACTTATCGTGTGCAAAGCTATGTCGCGTGCTGCGGCATGCTGAGACACTAAAAGCACCATAGCAGAACACAGATGAAGCTTCTAAGTTGATGTAATAGCCAGTAAGAAGTAGTACAATTCAAGTTTTAGGTATTGAATATTGACTTTTTAGCTGGCTTTGGTGCCTTGGACTTGAGCTAGGACCTTAAGTTTATGCATGAAAGGAGGACTAGCAGCCGAGTTGCACAGGAGAATGTGAAAAGTGTTCATATGTAGTAAAAACCTGAGAAATCCGTCCGTTTTCGTCATTTGTTATCGAATCGACTTAAAGCCAGATCGTCACATTGGCCGCTCTTCTCTCTGAAACAGTTGTACTTATCGTCTGCAAAGCTATGTCGCGTGCTGCGGTATGCGGAGTCACTAAAAGCACCATAGTAAAACACAGATGAAGCTTCTAAGTTGATGTAATAGCCAGTAAGAAGTAGTACAATTCTAGTTTTAGGTATCGATTATTGACTTTATAGCTGGCTTTGGTGCCTTGGACATGAGCTAGGACCTTAACATTCTGCATGAAAGGAGGACTAGCAGCCGATTTGCACGGGAGAATGTGAAAAGTCTTAACATGTAGTAAAAACCCGAGAAATCCGTCCGTTTTCGTCATTTGTTATCGAATCGACTTAAAGCCAGATCGTCACATTTGCCGCACTTCTCTCTGAAACGGTTGTACTTATCGATTGCAAAGCTATGTCGCGTGCTGCGGTATGCGGAGACACTAAAAGCACCATAGTAGAACACAGATAAAGCTTCTAAGTTGATGTAATAGCCAGTAAGAAGTAGTACAATTCAAATTTTAGGTATTCAATATTGATTTTTTAGCTGGCTTTGGTGCCTTGGACATGAGCTAGGACCTTAAGATTCTGCATGAAAGGAGGACTAGCAGCCCTGTTGCACGGGAGAATGTGAAAAGTGTTCATATGTAGTAAAAACCTGAGAAATCAGTCCGTATTCGTCATTTGTTATCGGATCGACTTAAAGCCAGATCGTCACATTGGCCGCTCTTCTCTCTGAAACGGTTGTACTTATCGTCTGCAAAGCTATGTCGCGTGCTGTGGTATGCTGAGACACTATGAGCATCATAGTAGAACACAGATGAAGCTTCTAAGTTGATGTAATTTCCAGTAAGAAGTAGTACAATTCAAGTTTTAGGTATCGGTTATTGACTTTTTACCCTTCTTTGGTGCCTTGGACATCAGCTAGGAAATTAAGATTTTGCATGAAGGAGGACTAGCAGCCGAGTTGCACGGGAGAATGTGAATAGTGTTCATATGTAGTAAAAACCTGAGACATCCGTCCGTTTTCGTCATTTGTTATCGAATCGACTTAAAGCCAGATCGTCACATTGACCGCTCTTCTCTCTGAAAAAGTTGTACTTATCGTCTGCAAAGCTATGTCGCGTGCTGCGGTATGCGGACACACTAAAAGCACCATAGTAGAACACAGATGAAGCTTCTAAGTTGATGTAATAGCCAGTAAGAAGTAGTACAATTCAAGTTTTAGGTATTGAATATTGAATTTTAGCTGGCTTTGGTGCCTTGGACATGAGCTAGGACCTTAAGATTCTGCATGAAAGGAGGACTGGCAGCCGATTTGCACGGGAGAATGTGAAAAGTGTTCATATGTAGTAAAAACCTGAGATATCCGTCCGTTTTCGTTATTTGTTGTCGAATCGACTTAAAGCCAGATCGTCACATTGGCCGCTCTTCTCTCTGAAACGGTTGTACTTATCGATTGCAAAGCTATGTCGCGTGCTGCGGTATGCGGAGACACTAAAAGCACCATAGTAGAACACAGATGAAGCTTCTAAGTTGATGTAATAGCCAGTAAGAAGTAGTACAATTCAAGTTTTAAGTATCGATTATTGACTTTTTAGCTGGCTTTGGTGCCTTGGACATGAGCTAGGACCTTAAGATTCTGCATGAAATGAGGACTAGCAGCCGAGTTGCACGGGAGAATGTGAAAAGTGTTCATACGTAGTAAAAACCTGAGAAATCCGTCCGTTTTCGTCATTAGTTATCGAATCGACTTCAAGCCAGATCGTCACATTGGCCGCTCTTCTCTCTGAAAAAGTTGTACTTATCGTCTGCAAAGCTATGTCGCGTGCTGCGGTATGCGGACACACTAAAAGCACCATAGTAGAACACAGATGAAGCTTCTAAGTTGATGTAATAGCCAGTAAGAAGTAGTACAATTCAAGTTTTAGGTATCGGTTATTGACTTTTTACCCTTCTTTGGTGCCTTGGACATGAGCTAGGAAATTAAGATATTGCATGAAGGAGGACTAGCAGCCGAGTTGCACGGGAGAATTTGAAAAGTGTTCATATGTAGTAAAAACCTGAGACATCCGTCCGTTTTCGTCATTTGTTATCGAATCAACTTAAAGCCAGATCGTCACATTGGCCGCTCTTCTCTCTGAAACGGTTGTACTTATCGTCTGCAAAGCTTTGTGGCGTTCTGCGGTATGCGGACACACTAAAAGCACCATAGTAGAACACAGATGAAGCTTCTAAGTTGATGTAATAGCCAGTAAGAAGTAGTACAATTCAAGTTTTAAGTATCGATTATTGACTTTTTAGCTGGCTTTGGTGCCTTGGACATGAGCTAGGACCTTAAGATTCTGCATGAAATGAGGACTAGCAGCCGAGTTGCACGGGAGAATGTGAAAAGTGTTCATACGTAGTAAAAACCTGAGAAATCCGTCCGTTTTCGTCATTAGTTATCGAATCGACTTCAAGCCAGATCGTCACATTGGCCGCTCTTCTCTCTGAAAAAGTTGTACTTATCGTCTGCAAAGCTATGTCGCGTGCTGCGGTATGCGGACACACTAAAAGCACCATAGTAGAACACAGATGAAGCTTCTAAGTTGATGTAATAGCCAGTAAGAAGTAGTACAATTCAAGTTTTAGGTATCGGTTATTGACTTTTTACCCTTCTTTGGTGCCTTGGACATGAGCTAGGAAATTAAGATATTGCATGAAGGAGGACTAGCAGCCGAGTTGCACGGGAGAATTTGAAAAGTGTTCATATGTAGTAAAAACCTGAGACATCCGTCCGTTTTCGTCATTTGTTATCGAATCAACTTAAAGCCAGATCGTCACATTGGCCGCTCTTCTCTCTGAAACGGTTGTACTTATCGTCTGCAAAGCTTTGTGGCGTTCTGCGGTATGCGGACACACTAAAAGCACCATAGTAGAACACAGATGAAGCTTCTAAGTTGATGTAATAGCCAGTAAGAAGTAGTACAATTCAAGTTTTAGGTATTGAATATTGACTTTTTAGCTGGCTTTGGTGCCTTGGACTTGAGCTAGGACCTTAAGATTCTGCATGAAAGGAGGACTAGCAGCCGAGTTGCACAGGAGAATGTGAAAAGTGTTCATATGTAGTAAAAACCTGAGAAATCCGTCCGTTTTCGTCATTTGTTATCGAACCGACTTAAAGCCAGATCGTCACATTGGCCGCTCTTCTCTCTGAAACGGTTGTACTTATCGTCTGCAAAGCTATGTCGCGTGCTGCGGTATGTGGAGACACTAAAAGCACCATAGTAAAACACAGATGAAGCTTCTATGTTGATGTAATAGCCAGTAAGAAGTAGTACAATTCAAGTTTTAGGTATCGTTTATTGAATTTTTAGCTGGCTTTGGTGCCTTGGACATGAGCTAGGACCTTTAGATTCTGCATGAAAGGAGGACTAGCCGCCGAGTTGCACGGGAGAATGTGAAAAGTGTTCATATTTAGTAAAAACCTGAGAAATCCGTCCGTTTTCGTCATTTGTTATCGAATCGACTTAAAGCCAGATCGTCACATTGGCCGCTCTTCTCTCCGAAACACTTGTACTTATCGTCTGCAAAGCTATGTCGCGTGCTACTGTATGCTGATACACTAAAAGCACCATAGTAGAACACAGATGAAGCTTCTATGTTGATGTAATAGCCAGGAAGAAGTAGTACAATTCAAGTTTTAGGTATCGATTATTGACTTTTTAGCTGGCTTTGGTGCTTTGGACATGAGCTAGGACCTTAAGATTCTGCATGAAAGGAGGACTAGCAGCCGAGTTGCACGGGAGAATGTGAAAAGTGTTCATATGTAGTAAAAACCAGAGAAATCCGTCCGTGTTCAACATTTGTTATCGAATCGACTTAAAGCCAGATCGTCACATTGGCCGCTCTTCTCTCTGAAACGGTTGTACTTATCGTCTGCAAATCTATGTCGAGTGCTGCGGCATGCGGAGACACTAAAAGCACCATAGTAGAACACAGATGAAGCTTCTAAGTTGATGTAATAGCCAGTAAGTAGTAGTACAATTCAAGTTTTAGGTATCGATTGTTGCTTCTTACCCTTCTTTGGTGCTTTGGGCATGAGCTTGGAACTTAAGATTTTGCATGATAGGAGGTCTAGCAGCCGCGTTGCACGTGAGAATGTGAAAAGTGTTCATATGTAGTAAAAACCAGAGAAATCCGTCCGTGTTCGACATTTGTTATCGAATCGACTTAAAGCCAGATCGTCAGATTGGCCGCTCTTCTCTCTCAAACGGTTGTACTTATCGACTGCAAAACTATGTCGCGTGCTGCGGTATGCGGAGACACTAAAAGCACCATAGTAGAACACAGAGAAGCTTCTAAGTTGATGTAATAGTCTGTAAGAAGTAGTACAATTCAAGTTTTAGGTATTGATTATTGACTTTTTAGCTGGCTTTGGTGCCTTGGACATGAGCTAGGACGTTAAGATTCTGCATGAAAGGAGGACTAGCAGCCGAGTTGCACGGGAGAATATGAAAAGTGTTCATATGTAGTAAAAACCAGAGAAATCCGTCCGTGTTCGACATTTGTTTTCGAATCGACTTAAAGCCAGATCGTAACATTGGCCGCTCTTCTCTCTGAAACGGTTGTACTTATCGTCTGCAAAGCTATGTCGAGTGCTGCGGCATGCGGAGACACTAAAAGCACCATAGTAGAACACAGATGAAGCTTCTAAGTTGATGTAATAGCCAGTAAGAAGTATATACAATTCAAGTTTTAAGTATCGATTGTTGACTTTTTACCCTTCTTTGGTGCCTTGGGCATGAGCTAGGAACTTAAGATTTTGCATGATAGGAGGTCTAGCAGCCGCGTTGCACGTGAGAATGTGAAAAGTGTTCATATGTAGTAAAAACCTGAGAAATCCGTCCGTTTTCGTCATTTGTTGTCGAATCGACTTAAAGCCAGATCGTCACATTGGCCGCTCTTCTCTTTGAAACGGTGGTACTTATCGTCTGCCAAGCTACGTGTCGTGCTGCGGTATGCGGAGACACTAAAAGCACCATAGTAGAACACAGATGAAGCTTCTAAGTTGATGTAATATCCAGTAAGAAGTAGTACAATTCATGTTGTAGGTATCGATTATTGACTTTCTAGCTGGCTTTGGTGCCTTGGACATGAGCTAGGACCTTAAGATTCTGCATGAAAGGAGGACTAGCAGCCGAGTTGAACGGGAGAATGTGAAAAGTGTTCCTATGTAGTAAAAACCTGAGAAATCCGTTCGTTATCGTCATTTGTTATCGAATCGACTTAAAGCCAGATCGTCACATTAGCCGCTCTTCTCCCTGAAACGGTTGTACTTATCGACTGCAAAGCTATGTCGCGTGCTGCGGTATGCGGAGACACTAAAAGCACCATAGTAGAACGCAGATGAAGCTTCTAAGATGATGTAATAGTCATTAAGAAGTAGTACAATTCCAGTTTTAGGTATCGATTATTGACTTTTTAGCTGAGTTTGGTGCCTTGGACATGAGTTAGGACCTTAAGATTCTGCATGAAAGGAGGTCTAGAAGCCGAGTTGCACGGGAGAATGTGAAAAGTGTTCTTATGTCGTAAAAACCTGAGAAATCCGTCCATTTCCGCCATTTGTTATCGAATCGACTTAATGCCAGATCGTCACATTGGCCGCTCTTCTCTCTGAAACGGTTGTACTTATCGTCTGCAAAGCTATGTCTCGTGCTGCGGTATGCGGAGGCACTAAAATCACCATAGTAGAACACAGATGAAACTTCTAAGTTGAAGTAATATATAGTAGGATGTAGTACAAATTACGTCTTAGGTATCGATTATTGACTTTTTACCATTCTTTGGTGCCTTGGACATGAGCTAGGACCTTAAGATTCTGCATGAACGGAGGACTAGCAGCCGAGTTGCACGGGAGAATGTGAAAAGTGTTCATATGTAGCAAAAACCTGAGAAATCGGTCCGTTTTCGTCATTTGTTATCGAATCGACTTAAAGCCAGATCGTCACATTGGCCGCTCTTCTCTCTGAAACGGTTGTACTTATCGTCTGCAAAGCTATGTCGCGTGCTGCGGTATGCGGACACACTAAATGCACCATAGTAGAACACAGATGAAGCTTCTAAGTTGATGTAATAGCCAATAAGAAGTAGTACAATTCAAGTTTTAGGTATCGATTATTGACTTTTTAGCTGGCTTTGGTGCCTTGGACATGAGCTAGGACCTTAAGATTCTGCATGAAAGGAGGACTAGCAGCCCAGTTGCACGGGAGAATGTGAATAGTGTTCATATGTAGTAAAAACCTGAGACATCCGTAAGTTTTTGTCATTTGTTATCGAATCGACTTAAAACCAGATCGTCACATTGACCGCTCTTCTCTCTGAAACGGTTGTACTTATCGTCTGCAAAGCTATGTGGCGTTCTGCGGTATGCGGAGACAGTAAAAGCACCATAGTAGAACACAGATGATGCTTCTAAGTTGATGTAATAGCCAGTAAGATATAGTAAAATTCAAGTTTTAGGTATCGATTATTGACTTTTTAGCTGGCTTTGGTGCCTTGGACATGAGCTAGGACCTTACGATTCTGCATGAAAGGAGGACTGGCAGCCGATTTGCATGGGAGAATGTGAAAAGTGTTCATATGTAGTAAAAACCTGAGAAATCCGTCCGTTTTCGTTATTTGTTATCGAATCGACTTAAAGCCAGTTCGTCACATTGGCCGCTCTTCTCTCTGAAACGGTTGTACTTATCGATTGCAAAGCTATGTCGCGTGCTGCGGTATGCGGAGACACTAAAAGCACCATAGTAGAACACAGATGAAGCTTCTAAGTTGATGTAATAGCCAGTAAGAAGTAGTACAATTCAAGTTTTAGGTATCGATTATTGACTTTTTAGCTGGCTTTGGTGCCTTGGACAAGAGCTAGGACCTTAAGAATCTGCATGAAAGAGGACTAGCAGCCGAGTTGCACGGGAGAATGTGAAAAGTGTTCATACGTAGTAAAAACCTGAGAAATCGGTCCGTTTTCGTCATTAGTTATCGAATCGACTTCAAGCCAGATCGTCACATTGGCCGCTCTTCTCTCTGAAAAAGTTGTACTTATCGTCTGCAAAGCTATGTCGCGTGCTGCGGTATGCGGACACACTAAAAGCACCATAGTAGAACACAGATGAAGCTTCTAAGTTGATGTAATAGCCAGTAAGAAGTAGTACAATTCAAGTTTTAGGTATCGGTTATTGACTTTTTACCCTTCTTTGGTGCCTTGGACATGAGCTAGGAAATTAAGATTTTGCATGAAGGAGGATTAGCAGCCGAGTTGCACGGGAGAATGTGAAAAGTGTTCATATGTAGTAAAAACCTGAGACATCCGTCCGTTTTCGTCATTTGTTATCGAATCGACTTAAAGCCAGATCGTCACATTGGCCGCTCTTCTCTCTGAAACGGTTGTACTTATCCTCTGCAAAGCTATGTGGCGTTCTGCGGTATGCGGAGACAGTAAAAGCACCATAGTAGAACACAGATGATGCTTCTAAGTTGATGTAATAGCCAGTAAGATATAGTACAATTCAAGTTTTAGGTATCGATTATTGACTTTTTAGCTGGCTTTGGTGCCTTGGACATGAGCTAGGACCTTAAGATTCTGCATGAAAGGAGGACTGGCAGCCGATTTGCACGGGAGAATGTGAAAAGTGTTCATATGTAGTAAAAACCTGAGAAATCCGTCCGTTTTCGTCATTTGTTATCGAATCGACTTAAAGCCAGATCGTCACATTGGCCGCTCTTCTCTCTGAAACGGTTGTACTTATCGATTGCAAAGCTATGTCGCGTGCTGCGGTATGCGGACACACTAAAAGCACCATAGTAGAACACAGATGAAGCTTCTAAGTTGATGTAATAGCCAGTAAGAAGTAGTACAATTCAAGTTTTAGGTATTGAATATTGACTTTTTAGCTGGCTTTGGTGCCTTGGACTTGAGCTAGGACCTTAAGATTCTGCATGAAAGGAGGACTAGCAGCCGAGTTGCACAGGAGAATGTGAAAAGTGTTCATATGTAGTAAAAACCTGAGAAATCCGTCCGTTTTCGTCATTTGTTATCGAATCGACTTAAAGCCAGATCGTCACATTGGCCGCTCTTCTCTCTGAAACGGTTGTACTTATCGTCTGCAAAGCTATGTCGCGTGCTGCGGTATGTGGAGACACTAAAAGCACCATAGTAAAACACAGATGAAGCTTCTAAGTTGATGTAATAGCCAGTAAGAAGTAGTACAATTCAAGTTTTAGGTATCGTTTATTGACTCTTTAGCTGGCTTTGGTGCCTTGGACATGAGCTAGGACCTTAAGATTCTGCATGAAAGGAGGACTAGCTGCCGAGTTGCACGGGAGAATGTGAAAAGTGTTCATATGTAGTAAAAACCCAAGAAATCCGTCCGTTTTCGTCATTTGTTATCGAATCGACTTAAAGCCAGATCGTCACATTGGCCCCTCATTTCTCTGAAACGTTTGTACTTATCGTCTGCAAAGCTATGTCGCGTACTGCAGTGTGCTGATACACTAAAAGCACACATAGTAGAACACAGATGAAGCTTCTATGTTGATGTAATAGCCAGGAAGAAGTAGTACAATTCAAGTTTTAGGTATCGATTACATCTACATCTACATCTACATCCGTACTCCGCAAGCCACCTGACGGTGTGTGGCGGAGGGTACCCTGAGTACCTCTATCGGTTCTCCCTTCTATTCCAGTCTCGTATTGTACGTGGAAAGAAGGATTGTCGGTATGCTTCTGTGTGGGCTCTAATCTCTCTGATTTTATCTTCATGGTCTCTTCGCGAGATATACGTAGGAGGGAGCAATATACTGCTTGACTCTTCGGTGAAGGTATGTTCTCGAAACTTTAACAAAAGCCCGTACCGAGCTACTGAGCGTCTCTCCTGCAGAGTCTTCCACTGGAGTTTATCTATCATCTCCGTAACGCTTTCGCAATTACTAAATGATCCTGTAACGAAGCGCGCTGCTCTCCGTTGGATCTTCTCTATCTCTTCTATCAACCCTACCTGGTGCGGATCCGACACTGCTGAGCAGTATTCAAGCATTGGGCGAACAAGTGTACTGAAACCTACTTCCTTTGTTGTCGGATTGCATTTCCTTAGGATTCTTCCAATGAATCTCAGTCTGGCATCTGCTTTACCGACGATCAACTTTATATGATCATTCCATTTTAAATCACTCCTAATGCGTACTCCCAGATAATTTATGGAATTAACTGCTTCCAGTTGCTGACCTGCTATTTTGTAGCTAAATGATAAGGGACCTATCTTTCTATGTATTCGCATCACATTACACTTCGCTACATTGAGATTCAATTGCCATTCCGTGCACCATGCGTCAATTCGCTGCAGATCCTCCTGCATTTCAGTACAAATTTCCATTGTTGCAACCTCTCGATACACCACAGCATCATCTGCAAAAAGCCTCAGTGAACTTCCGATGTCATCCACCAGGTCATTTATGTATATTGTGAACAGCAACGGTCCTATGACACTCCCCTGCGGCACACCTGAAATCACTCTTACTTCGGAAGACTTCTCTCCATTGAGACCTTTTAGCTGGCTTTGGTGCCTTGGACATGAGCTAATACCTTAACATTCTGCATGAAAATAGGGATAGCAGCCGATTTGCACGGGAGAATGTGAAAAGAGTTCATATGTAGTAAAAACCTGAGAAATCCGTCCGTTTTCGTCATTTGTTATCGAATCGACTTAAAGCCAGATCGTCACATTGGCCGCTCTTCTCTCTGAAACGGTTGTACTTATCGATTGCAAAGCTATGTCGCGTGCTGCGGTATGCGGAGACACTAAAAGCACCATAGTAGAACACAGATGAAACTTCTAAGTTGATGTAATAGCCAGTAAGAAGTAGTACAATACAAGTTTTAGTTATCGATTATTGACGTTTTAGCTGGCTTTGGTGCCTTGGACATGAGCTAGGACCTTAAGATTCTGCATGAAAGGAGGACTAGCAGCCTAGTTGCACGGGAAAATGTGAAAAGTGTTCAAATGTAGTAAAAACCTGAGAAATCCGTCCGTTTTCGTCATTTGTTATCGAATCGACTTAAAGTCAGATCGTCACATTGGCCGCTCTTCTCTCTGAAACGCTCGTAGTTATCGTCTGCAAAGCTATGTCGCGTGCTGCGGTATGCGGAGACACTAAAAGCACCATAGTAGAACACAGATGAAGCTTCTAAGTTGATGTAATACAAAGGAAGAAGTAGTACAATTCAAGTTTTAGGTATCGATTATTGACTTTTTAGCTGGCTTTGGTGCCTTGGACATGAGCTAGGACCTTAAGATTCTGCATGAAAGGAGGACTAGCAGCCGAGTTGCACGGGAGAATGTGAACAGTGTTCATACGTAGTAAAAACATGAGAAATCCGTCCGTTTTCGTCATTAGTTATCGAATCGACTTCAAGCCAGATCGTCACATTGGCCGCTCTTCTCTCTGAAAAAGTTGTACTTATCGTCTGCAAAGCTATGTCGCGTGCTGCGGTATGCGGACACACTAAAAGCACCATAGTAGAACACAGATGAAGCTTCTAAGTTGATGTAATAGCCAGTAAGAAGTAGTACAATTCAAGTTTTAGGTATCGGTTATTGACTTTTTACCCTTCTTTGGTGCCTTGGACATCAGCTAGGAAATTAAGATTTTGCATGAAGGAGGACTAGCAGCCGAGTTGCACGGGAGAATGTGAATAGTGTTCATATGTAGTAAAAACCTAAGACATCCGTCCGTTTTCGTCATTTGTTATCGAATCGACTTAAAGCCAGATCGTCACATTGGCCGCTCTTCTCTCTGAAACGGTTGTACTTATCGTCTGCAAAGCTATGTGGCGTTCTGCGGTATGCGGAGACAGTAAAAGCACCATAGTAGAACACAGATGATGCTTCTAAGTTGATGTAATAGCCAGTAAGATATAGTACAATTCAAGTTTTAGGTATCGATTATTGACTTTTTAGCTGGCTTTGGTGCCTTGGACATGAGCTAGGACCTTAAGATTCTGCATGAAAGGAGGACTGGCAGCCGATTTGCACGGGAGAATGTGAAAAGTGTTCATATGTAGTAAAAACCTGAGAAATCCGTCCGTTCTCGTCATTTGTTATCGAATCGACTTAAAGCCAGATCGTCACATTGGCCGCTCTTCTCTCTGAAACGGTTGTACTTATCGATTGCAAAGCTATGTCACGTGCTGCGGTATGCGGACACACTAAATGCACCATAGTAGAACACAGATGAAGCTTCTAAGTTGATGTAATAGCCAATAAGTAGTAGTACAATTCAAGTTTTAGGTATCGATTATTGACTTTTTAGCTGGCTTTGGTGCCTTGGACATGAGCTAGGACCTTAAGATTCTGCATGAAAGGAGGACTAGCAGCCGAGTTGCACGGGAGAATGTGAAAAGTGTTCATACGTAGTAAAAACCTGAGAAATCCGTCCGTTTTCGTCATTTGTTATCGAATCGACTTAAAGCCAGATCGTCACATTGGCCGCTCTTCTCTCTGAAACGGTTGTACTTATCGTCTGCAAAGCTATGTGGCGTTCTGCGGTATGCGGAGACAGTAAAAGCACCATAGTAGAACACAGATGAAGCTTCTAAGTTGATGTAATAGCCAGTAAGAAGTAGTACAATTCAAGTTTTAGGTATCGGTTATTGACTTTTTACCCTTCTTTGGTGCCTTGGACATCAGCTAGGAAATTAAGATTTTGCATGAAGGAGGACTAGCAGCCGAGTTGCACGGGAGAATGTGAATAGTGTTCATATGTAGTAAAAACCTGAGAAATCGGTCAGTTTTCGTCATTTGTTATCGAATCGACTTAAAGCCAGATCGTCACATTGGCCGCTCTTCTCTCTGAAACGGTTGTACTTATCGTCTGCAAAGCTATGTCGCGTGCTGCGGTATGCGGACACACTAAATGCACCATAGTAGAACACAGATGAAGCTTCTAAGTTGATGTAATAGCCAATAAGAAGTAGTACAATTCAAGTTTTAGGTATCGATTATTGACTTTTTAGCTGGCTTTGGTGCCTTGGACATGAGCTAGGACCTTAAGATTCTGCATGAAAGGAGGACTAGCAGCCCAGTTGCACGGGAGAATGTGAATAGTGTTCATATGTAGTAAAAACCTGAGACATCCGTAAGTTTTTGTCATTTGTTATCGAATCGACTTAAAACCAGATCGTCACATTGACCGCTCTTCTCTCTGAAACGGTTGTACTTATCGTCTGCAAAGCTATGTGGCGTTCTGCGGTATGCGGAGACAGTAAAAGCACCATAGTAGAACACAGATGATGCTTCTAAGTTGATGTAATAGCCAGTAAGATATAGTAAAATTCAAGTTTTAGGTATCGATTATTGACTTTTTAGCTGGCTTTGGTGCCTTGGACATGAGCTAGGACCTTACGATTCTGCATGAAAGGAGGACTGGCAGCCGATTTGCATGGGAGAATGTGAAAAGTGTTCATATGTAGTAAAAACCTGAGAAATCCGTCCGTTTTCGTTATTTGTTATCGAATCGACTTAAAGCCAGTTCGTCACATTGGCCGCTCTTCTCTCTGAAACGGTTGTACTTATCGATTGCAAAGCTATGTCGCGTGCTGCGGTATGCGGAGACACTAAAAGCACCATAGTAGAACACAGATGAAGCTTCTAAGTTGATGTAATAGCCAGTAAGAAGTAGTACAATTCAAGTTTTAGGTATCGATTATTGACTTTTTAGCTGGCTTTGGTGCCTTGGACAAGAGCTAGGACCTTAAGAATCTGCATGAAAGAGGACTAGCAGCCGAGTTGCACGGGAGAATGTGAAAAGTGTTCATACGTAGTAAAAACCTGAGAAATCGGTCCGTTTTCGTCATTAGTTATCGAATCGACTTCAAGCCAGATCGTCACATTGGCCGCTCTTCTCTCTGAAAAAGTTGTACTTATCGTCTGCAAAGCTATGTCGCGTGCTGCGGTATGCGGACACACTAAAAGCACCATAGTAGAACACAGATGAAGCTTCTAAGTTGATGTAATAGCCAGTAAGAAGTAGTACAATTCAAGTTTTAGGTATCGGTTATTGACTTTTTACCCTTCTTTGGTGCCTTGGACATGAGCTAGGAAATTAAGATTTTGCATGAAGGAGGATTAGCAGCCGAGTTGCACGGGAGAATGTGAAAAGTGTTCATATGTAGTAAAAACCTGAGACATCCGTCCGTTTTCGTCATTTGTTATCGAATCGACTTAAAGCCAGATCGTCACATTGGCCGCTCTTCTCTCTGAAACGGTTGTACTTATCGATTGCAAAGCTATGTCGCGTGCTGCGGTATGCGGACACACTAAAAGCACCATAGTAGAACACAGATGAAGCTTCTAAGTTGATGTAATAGCCAGTAAGAAGTAGTACAATTCAAGTTTTAGGTATTGAATATTGACTTTTTAGCTGGCTTTGGTGCCTTGGACTTGAGCTAGGACCTTAAGATTCTGCATGAAAGGAGGACTAGCAGCCGAGTTGCACAGGAGAATGTGAAAAGTGTTCATATGTAGTAAAAACCTGAGAAATCCGTCCGTTTTCGTCATTTGTTATCGAATCGACTTAAAGCCAGATCGTCACATTGGCCGCTCTTCTCTCTGAAACGGTTGTACTTATCGTCTGCAAAGCTATGTCGCGTGCTGCGGTATGTGGAGACACTAAAAGCACCATAGTAAAACACAGATGAAGCTTCTAAGTTGATGTAATAGCCAGTAAGAAGTAGTACAATTCAAGTTTTAGGTATCGTTTATTGACTCTTTAGCTGGCTTTGGTGCCTTGGACATGAGCTAGGACCTTAAGATTCTGCATGAAAGGAGGACTAGCTGCCGAGTTGCACGGGAGAATGTGAAAAGTGTTCATATGTAGTAAAAACCCAAGAAATCCGTCCGTTTTCGTCATTTGTTATCGAATCGACTTAAAGCCAGATCGTCACATTGGCCCCTCATTTCTCTGAAACGTTTGTACTTATCGTCTGCAAAGCTATGTCGCGTACTGCAGTGTGCTGATACACTAAAAGCACACATAGTAGAACACAGATGAAGCTTCTATGTTGATGTAATAGCCAGGAAGAAGTAGTACAATTCAAGTTTTAGGTATCGATTACATCTACATCTACATCTACATCCGTACTCCGCAAGCCACCTGACGGTGTGTGGCGGAGGGTACCCTGAGTACCTCTATCGGTTCTCCCTTCTATTCCAGTCTCGTATTGTACGTGGAAAGAAGGATTGTCGGTATGCTTCTGTGTGGGCTCTAATCTCTCTGATTTTATCTTCATGGTCTCTTCGCGAGATATACGTAGGAGGGAGCAATATACTGCTTGACTCTTCGGTGAAGGTATGTTCTCGAAACTTTAACAAAAGCCCGTACCGAGCTACTGAGCGTCTCTCCTGCAGAGTCTTCCACTGGAGTTTATCTATCATCTCCGTAACGCTTTCGCAATTACTAAATGATCCTGTAACGAAGCGCGCTGCTCTCCGTTGGATCTTCTCTATCTCTTCTATCAACCCTACCTGGTGCGGATCCGACACTGCTGAGCAGTATTCAAGCATTGGGCGAACAAGTGTACTGAAACCTACTTCCTTTGTTGTCGGATTGCATTTCCTTAGGATTCTTCCAATGAATCTCAGTCTGGCATCTGCTTTACCGACGATCAACTTTATATGATCATTCCATTTTAAATCACTCCTAATGCGTACTCCCAGATAATTTATGGAATTAACTGCTTCCAGTTGCTGACCTGCTATTTTGTAGCTAAATGATAAGGGACCTATCTTTCTATGTATTCGCATCACATTACACTTCGCTACATTGAGATTCAATTGCCATTCCGTGCACCATGCGTCAATTCGCTGCAGATCCTCCTGCATTTCAGTACAAATTTCCATTGTTGCAACCTCTCGATACACCACAGCATCATCTGCAAAAAGCCTCAGTGAACTTCCGATGTCATCCACCAGGTCATTTATGTATATTGTGAACAGCAACGGTCCTATGACACTCCCCTGCGGCACACCTGAAATCACTCTTACTTCGGAAGACTTCTCTCCATTGAGACCTTTTAGCTGGCTTTGGTGCCTTGGACATGAGCTAATACCTTAACATTCTGCATGAAAATAGGGATAGCAGCCGATTTGCACGGGAGAATGTGAAAAGAGTTCATATGTAGTAAAAACCTGAGAAATCCGTCCGTTTTCGTCATTTGTTATCGAATCGACTTAAAGCCAGATCGTCACATTGGCCGCTCTTCTCTCTGAAACGGTTGTACTTATCGATTGCAAAGCTATGTCGCGTGCTGCGGTATGCGGAGACACTAAAAGCACCATAGTAGAACACAGATGAAACTTCTAAGTTGATGTAATAGCCAGTAAGAAGTAGTACAATACAAGTTTTAGTTATCGATTATTGACGTTTTAGCTGGCTTTGGTGCCTTGGACATGAGCTAGGACCTTAAGATTCTGCATGAAAGGAGGACTAGCAGCCTAGTTGCACGGGAAAATGTGAAAAGTGTTCAAATGTAGTAAAAACCTGAGAAATCCGTCCGTTTTCGTCATTTGTTATCGAATCGACTTAAAGTCAGATCGTCACATTGGCCGCTCTTCTCTCTGAAACGCTCGTAGTTATCGTCTGCAAAGCTATGTCGCGTGCTGCGGTATGCGGAGACACTAAAAGCACCATAGTAGAACACAGATGAAGCTTCTAAGTTGATGTAATACAAAGGAAGAAGTAGTACAATTCAAGTTTTAGGTATCGATTATTGACTTTTTAGCTGGCTTTGGTGCCTTGGACATGAGCTAGGACCTTAAGATTCTGCATGAAAGGAGGACTAGCAGCCGAGTTGCACGGGAGAATGTGAACAGTGTTCATACGTAGTAAAAACATGAGAAATCCGTCCGTTTTCGTCATTAGTTATCGAATCGACTTCAAGCCAGATCGTCACATTGGCCGCTCTTCTCTCTGAAAAAGTTGTACTTATCGTCTGCAAAGCTATGTCGCGTGCTGCGGTATGCGGACACACTAAAAGCACCATAGTAGAACACAGATGAAGCTTCTAAGTTGATGTAATAGCCAGTAAGAAGTAGTACAATTCAAGTTTTAGGTATCGGTTATTGACTTTTTACCCTTCTTTGGTGCCTTGGACATCAGCTAGGAAATTAAGATTTTGCATGAAGGAGGACTAGCAGCCGAGTTGCACGGGAGAATGTGAATAGTGTTCATATGTAGTAAAAACCTAAGACATCCGTCCGTTTTCGTCATTTGTTATCGAATCGACTTAAAGCCAGATCGTCACATTGGCCGCTCTTCTCTCTGAAACGGTTGTACTTATCGTCTGCAAAGCTATGTGGCGTTCTGCGGTATGCGGAGACAGTAAAAGCACCATAGTAGAACACAGATGATGCTTCTAAGTTGATGTAATAGCCAGTAAGATATAGTACAATTCAAGTTTTAGG
Source organism: Schistocerca gregaria (assembly GCF_023897955.1). NCBI lineage: Eukaryota > Metazoa > Arthropoda > Insecta > Orthoptera > Acrididae > Schistocerca > Schistocerca gregaria. The sequence continues at coordinate 5,867,496 of NW_026061850.1, read as the reverse complement.
TATCGATTATTGACTTTTTAGCTGGCTTTGGTGCCTTGGACATGAGCTAGGACCTTAAGATTCTGCATGAAAGGAGGACTGGCAGCCGATTTGCACGGGAGAATGTGAAAAGTGTTCATATGTAGTAAAAACCTGAGAAATCCGTCCGTTCTCGTCATTTGTTATCGAATCGACTTAAAGCCAGATCGTCACATTGGCCGCTCTTCTCTCTGAAACGGTTGTACTTATCGATTGCAAAGCTATGTCACGTGCTGCGGTATGCGGACACACTAAATGCACCATAGTAGAACACAGATGAAGCTTCTAAGTTGATGTAATAGCCAATAAGTAGTAGTACAATTCAAGTTTTAGGTATCGATTATTGACTTTTTAGCTGGCTTTGGTGCCTTGGACATGAGCTAGGACCTTAAGATTCTGCATGAAAGGAGGACTAGCAGCCGAGTTGCACGGGAGAATGTGAAAAGTGTTCATACGTAGTAAAAACCTGAGAAATCCGTCCGTTTTCGTCATTTGTTATCGAATCGACTTAAAGCCAGATCGTCACATTGGCCGCTCTTCTCTCTGAAACGGTTGTACTTATCGTCTGCAAAGCTATGTGGCGTTCTGCGGTATGCGGAGACAGTAAAAGCACCATAGTAGAACACAGATGAAGCTTCTAAGTTGATGTAATAGCCAGTAAGAAGTAGTACAATTCAAGTTTTAGGTATCGGTTATTGACTTTTTACCCTTCTTTGGTGCCTTGGACATCAGCTAGGAAATTAAGATTTTGCATGAAGGAGGACTAGCAGCCGAGTTGCACGGGAGAATGTGAATAGTGTTCATATGTAGTAAAAACCTGAGAAATCGGTCAGTTTTCGTCATTTGTTATCGAATCGACTTAAAGCCAGATCGTCACATTGGCCGCTCTTCTCTCTGAAACGGTTGTACTTATCGTCTGCAAAGCTATGTGGCGTTCTGCGGTATGCGGAGACAGTAAAAGCACCATAGTAGAACACAGATGATGCTTCTAAGTTGATGTAATAGCCAGTAAGATATAGTACAATTCAAGTTTTAGGTATCGATTATTGACTTTTTAGCTGGCTTTGGTGCCTTGGACATGAGCTAGGACCTTAAGATTCTGCATGAAAGGAGGACTGGCAGCCGATTTGCACGGGAGAATGTGAAAAGTGTTCATATGTAGTAAAAACCTGAGAAATCCGTCCGTTCTCGTCATTTGTTATCGAATCGACTTAAAGCCAGATCGCCACATTGGCCGCTCTTCTCTCTAAAACGGTTGTACTTATCGATTGCAAAGCTATGTCGCGTGCTGCGGTATGCGGACACACTAAATGCACCATAGTAGAACACAGATGAAGCTTCTAAGTTGATGTAATAGCCAATAAGAAGTAGTACAATTCAAGTTTTAGGTATCGATTATTGACTTTTTAGCTGGCTTTGGTGCCTTGGACATGAGCTAGGACCTTAAGATTCTGCATGAAAGGAGGACTAGCAGCCGAGTTGCACAGGAGAATGTGAAAAGTGTTCATACGTAGTAAAAACCTGAGAAATCCGTCCGTTTTCGTCATTTGTTATCGAATCGACTTAAAGCCAGATCGTCACATTGGCCGCTCTTCTCTCTGAAACGGTTGTACTTATCGTCTGCAAAGCTATGTGGCGTTCTGCGGTATGCGGAGACAGTAAAAGCACCATAGTAGAACACAGATGATGCTTCTAAGTTGATGTAATAGCCAGTAAGAAGTAGTACAATTCAAGTTTTAGGTATCGATTATTGACATTTTAGCTGGCTTTGGTGCCTTGGACATGAGCTAGGACCTTAAAATTCTGCATGTAAGGAGGACTAGCAGCCGAGTTGCACGGGGGAATGTGAAAAGTGTTCATATGTAGTAAAAACCTGAGAAATCCGTCCGTTTTCGTCATTTGTTATCGAATCGACTTAAAGCCAGATCGTCTCATTGGCCGCTCTTCTCTCTGAAACGGTTGTACTTATCGTCTGCGAAGCTATGTCGCATGCCGCGGTATGCGGGGACACTAAAATCACCATAGTAGAACACAGATGAAGCTTCTAAGTTATGTAATAGCCAGTAAGATGTAGTACAATTCAAGTTTTAGGTATCGATTATTGACTTTTCAGCTGGCTTTGGTACCTTGGACATGAGCTAGGACCTTAAGATTCTGCATGAAAGGAGGACTAGCAGCCGACTTGCACGGGAGAATGTGAAAAATGTTCATATGTAGTAAAAACCTGAGACATCCGTCCGTTTACGTCATTTGTTATCGAATCTACTTAAAGCCAGATCGTCACATTGGCCGCTCTTCTCTCTGAAACGGTAGTACTTATCGTCTGCAAAGATATGTCGCGTGCTGCGGTATGCGGAGACACTAAAAGCACCATAGTAGGACACAGATGAAGCTTCTAAGTTGATGTAATAGCCAGTAAGAAGTAGTACAATTCAAGTTTTAGGTATCGATTATTGACTTTTTAGCTGGCTTTGGTGCCTTGGACATGAGCTAGGACCTTAAGCTTCTGCATGAAAGGAGGATTAGCAGCGGAGTTGCACGGGAGAATATGAAAAGTGTTCATATGTAGTAAAAACCTAGAAATCCGTCCGTTTTCGTCATTTGTTATCGAATCTTCTTCAAGCCAGATCGTCACATTGGCCGCTCTTCTCTCTGAAACGGTTGTACTTATCGTCTGCAAAGCTATGTCGCGTGCTGCGGTATGCGGAGACACTAAAAGCACCAAAGTAGAACACAGATGAAGCTTCTAAGTTGTTGTAATAGCCAGGAAGAAGTAGTACAATTCAAGTTTTAGATATCGTTTATTGACTTTTTAGCTGGCTTTGGTGCCTTGGACATGAGCTAGGACCTTAAGATTCTGCATGAAAGGAGGACTACCAGCCGATTTGCATGCGAGAATGTGAAAAGTGTTTATATGTAGTAAAAACCCGATAAATCCGTCCGTTTTCGTCATTTGTTATCGAATCGACTTAAAGCCAGATCGTCAAATTAGCTGCTCTTCTCTCTGAAACGGTTGTACTTATCGATTGCAAAGCTATGTCGCGTGCTGCGGTATGCGGAGACACTAAAAGCACCATAGTAGAACACAGATGAAGCTTCTACGTTGATGTAATAGCCAGTAAGAAGTAGTACAGTTCAAGTTTTAGGTATCGATTATTGACTTTTTAGCTGGCTTTGATGCCTTGGACATGAGCTACGACCTTAACATTCTGCATGAAAGGAGGACTAGCAGCCCAGTTGCACGGGAGAATGTGAAAAGTGTTCATATGTAGTAAAAACCTGAGAAATCCGTCCGTTCTCGTCATTTGTTATCGAATCGACTTAAAGCCAGATCGTCACATTGGCCACTCTTCTCTCTGAAACGGTTGTACTTATCGATTGCAAGGCTATGTCGCGTGCTGCGGTATGCGGACACACTAAATGCACCATAGTAGAACACAGATGAAGCTTCTAAGTTGATGTAATAGCCAATAAGAAGTAGTACAATTCAAGTTTTAGGTATCGATTATTGACTTTTTAGCTGGCTTTGGTGCCTTGGACATGAGCTAGGACCTTAAGATTCTGCATGAAAGGAGGACTAGCAGCCGAGTTGCACGGGAGAATGTGAAAAGTGTTCATACGTAGTAAAAACCTGAGAAATCCGTCCGTTTTCGTCATTTGTTATCGAATCGACTTAAAGCCAGATAGTCCCATTGGCCGCTCTTCTCTCTGAAACGGTTGTACTTATCGTCTGCAAAGCTATGTGGCGTTCTGCGGTATGCGGAGACAGTAAAAGCACCATAGTAGAACACAGATGATGCTTCTAAGTTGATGTAATAGCCAGTAAGAAGTAGTACAATTCAAGTTTTAGGTATCGATTATTGACTTTTTAGCTGGCTTTGGTGCCTTGGACATGAGCTAGGACCTTAAAATTCTGCATGTAAGGAGGACTAGCAGCCGAGTTGCACGGGGGAATGTGAAAAGTGTTCATATGTAGTAAAAACCTGAGAAATCCGTCCGTTTTCGTCATTTGTTATCGAATCGACTTAAAGCCAGATCGTCTCATTGGCCGCTCTTCTCTCTGAAACGGTTGTACTTATCGTCTGCGAAGCTATGTCGCGTGCTGCGGTATGCGGGGACACTAAAATCACCATAGTAGGACACAGATGAAGCTTCTAAGTTGATGTAATAGCCAGTAAGAAGTAGTACAGTTCAAGTTTTACGTATCGATTATTGACTTTTTAGCTGGCTTTGGTGCCTTGGACATGAGCTACGACCTTAACATTCTGCATGAAAGGAGGACTAGCAGCCCAGTTGCACGGGAGAATGTGAAAAGTGTTCATATGTAGTAAAAACCTGAGAAATCCGTACGTTTTCGTCATTTGTTATCGAATCGACTTAAAGCCAGATCGTCACATTGGCCGCTCTTCTCTCTGAAACACTTGTACTTATCGTCTGCAAAGCTATGTGGCGTTCTGCGGTATGCTGAGACACTAAAAGCACCATAGTAGAACTCAGATGAAGCTTCTAAGTTGATGTAATAGCCAGTAAGAAGTAGTACAATTCAAGTTTTAGGTATTGAATATTGAATTTTTAGCTGGCTTTGGTGCCTTGGACATGAGCTAGGACCTTAAGATTCTGCATGAAAGGAGGACGAGGAGCCAAGTTGCACGGGAGAATGTGAAAACTGTTCATATGTAGTAAAAACCTGAGAAATCGGTCCGTTTTCGTCACTTGTTATCGAATCGACTTAAAGCCAGATCGTCTCATTGGCCGCTCTTCTCTCAGAAACGGTTGTACTTATCGTCTGCAAAGCTATGTCGCGTGCTGCGGTATGCGGAGACACTAAAATCACCATAGTAGAACACAGATGAAGCTTACAAGTTGATGTAATAGCCAGTAAGAAGTAGTACAATTCAAGTTTTAGGTATCGATTATTGACTTTTCAGCTGGCTTTGGTACCTTGGACATGAGCTAGAACCTTAAGATTCTGCATGAAAGGAGGACTAGCAGCCGAGTGTAACGGGAGAATGTGAAAAATGTACATATGTAGAAAAAACCTGAGACATCCGTCCGTTTTCGTCATTTGTTATCGAATCGACTTAAAGCCAGATCGTCACATTGGCCGCTCTTCTCTCTGAAACGGTTGTACTTGTCGTCTGCAAAGCTATGTGGCGTTCTGCGGTATGCGGAGACAGTAAAAGCACCATATTAGAACACAGGTGATGCTTCTAAGTTGATGTAATAGCCAGTAAGATATAGTACAATTCAAGTTTTAGGTATCGATTATTGACTTTTTAGCTGGCTTTGGTGCCTTGGACATGAGCTAGGACCTTAAGATTCTGCATGAAAGGAGGACTGGCAGCCGATTTGCACGGGAGAATGTGAAAAGTGTTCAAATGTAGTGAAAAACTGAGAAATCCGTCCGTTTTCGTCATTAGTTATCGAATCGACTTCAAGCCAGGTCGTCACATTGGCCGCTCTTCTCTCTGAAAAAGTTGTACTTATCGTCTGCAAAGCTATGTCGCGTGCTACGGTATGCGGACACACTAAAAGCACCATAGTAGAACACAGATGAAGCTTCTAAGTTGATGTAATAGCCAGTAAGAAGTAGTACAATTAAAGTTTTAGGTATCGGTTATTGACTTTTTACCCTTCTTTGGTGCCTTGGACATGAGCTAGGAAATTAAGATTTTGCATGAAGGAGGACTAGCAGCCGAGTTGCACGGGAGAATGTGAATAGTGTTCATATGTAGTAAAAACCTGAGACATCCGTCCGTTTTCGTCATTTGTTATCGAATCGACTTAAAGCCAGATCGTCACATTGGCCGCTCTTCTCTCTGAAACGGTTGTACTTATTGTCTGCAAAGCTATGTGGCGTTCTGCGGTATGCGCAGACAGTAAAAGCACCATATTAGAACACAGATGATGCTTCTAAGTTGATGTAATAGCTAGTAAGATATAGTACAATTCAAGTTTTAGGTATCGATTATTGACTTTTTAGCTGGCTTTGGTGCCTTGGACATGAGCTAGGACCTTAAGATTCTGCATGAAAGAAGGACTGGCAGCCGATTTGCACGGGAGAATGTGAAAAGTGTTCAAATGTAGTAAAAACCTGAGAAATCCGTCCGTTTTCGTCATTAGTTATCGAATCGACTTCAAGCCAGATCGTCACATTGGCCGCTCTTCTCTCCGAAACACTAGTACTTATCGTCTGCAAAGCTATGTCGCGTGCTACGGTATGCTGATACACTAAAAGCACCATAGTAGAACACAGATGAAGCTTCTATGTCGATGTAATAGCCAGGAAGAAGTAGTACAATTCAAGTTTTAGATATCGATTATTGACCTTTTAGCTGGCTTTGGTGCCTTGGACATGAGCTAGGACCTTAACTTTCTGCATGAAAATAGGAATAGCAGCCGATTTGCACGGGAGAATGTGAAAAGTGTTCATATGTAGTAAAAACCTGAGAAATCCGTCCGTTTTCGTCATTTGTTATCGAATCGACTTAAAGCCAGATCGTCACATTGGCCGCTCTTCTCTCTAAAACGGTTGTACTTATCGATTGCAAAGCTATGTCGCGTGCTGCGGTATGCGGAGACACTAAAAGCACCATAGTAGAACACAGATGAAGCTTCTAAGTTGATGTAATACAAAGGAAGAAGTAGTACAATTCAAGTTTTAGGTATCGATTAATGACTTTTTAGCTGGCTTTGGTGCCTTGCACATGAGCTAGGACCTTAACATTCTGCATGAAAGGAGGAATAGCACAGCTGTTGCACGGGAGAAAGTGAAAAGTGTTCATATGTAGTAAAAACCTGAGAAATCGGTCAGTTTTCGTCATTTGTTATCGAATCGACTTAAAGCCAGATCGTCACATTGGCTGCTCTTCTCTCTGAAACGGTTGTACTTATCGTCTGCAAAGCTATGTCGCGTGCTGCGGTATGCTGAGACACTATGAGCACCATAGTAGAACACAGATGAAGCTTCTAAGTTGATGTAATTTCCAGTAGGAAGTAGTACAATTCAAGTTTTAGGTATCGGTTATTGACTTTTTACCCTTCTTTGGTGCCTTGGACATCAGCTATGAAATTAAGATTTTGCATGAAGGAGGACTAGCAGCCGAGTTGCACGGGAGAATGTGAATAGTGTTCATATGTAGTAAAAACCTGAGACATCCGTCCGTTTTCGTCATTTGTTATCGAATCGACTTAAAGCCAGATCGTCACATTGACCGCTCTTCTCTCTGAAACGGTTGTACTTATCGTCTGCAAAGCTATGTGGCGTTCTGCGGTATGCGGAGACAGTAAAAGCACCATATTAGAACACAGGTGATGCTTCTAAGTTGAAGTAATATCCAGTAAGATGTAGTACAATTCAAGTCTTAGGTATCGATTATTGACTTTTTACCTGGCTTTGGTGCCTTGGACATGAGCTAGGACCTTAAGATTCTGCATGAAAGGAGGACTGGCAGCCGATTTGCATGGGAGAATGTGAAAAGTGTTCATATGTAGTAAAAACCTGAGAAATCCGTCCGTTTTCGTCATTTGTTATCGAATCGACTTAAAGCCATATCGTCACATTGGCCGCTCTTCTCTCTGAAACGGTTGTACTTATCGATTGCAAAACTATGTCGCGTGCTGCGGTATGCGGAGACACTAAAAGCACCATAGTAGAACACAGATGAAGCTTCTAAGTTGATGTAATAGCCAGTAAGAAGTAGTACAATTCAAGTTTTAGGTATCGATTATTGACTTTTTAGCTGGCTTTGGTGCCTTGGACATGAGCTAGGACCTTAACATTCTGCATGAAAGAGCACTAGCAGCCGAGTTGCACGGGAAAATGTGAAAAGTGTTCATACGTAGTAAAAACATGAGAAATCCGTCCGTTTTCGTCATTAGTTATCGAATCGACTTTAAGCCAAATCGTCACATTGGCCGCTCTTCTCTCTGAAAAAGTTGTACTTATCGTCTGCAAAGCTATGTCGCGTGCTGCGGTATGCGGACACACTAAAAGCACCATAGTAGAACACAGATCAAGCTTCTAAGTTGATGTAATAGCCAGTAAGAAGTAGTACAATTCAAGTTTTAGGTATCGGTTATTGACTTTTTACCCTTCTTTGGTGCCTTGGACATGAGCTAGGAAATTAAGATTTTGCATGAAGGAGGATTAGCAGCCGAGTTGCACGGGAGAATGTGAAAAGTGTTCATATGTAGTAAAAACCTGAGACATCCGTCCGTTTTCGTCATTTGTTATCGAATCGACTTAAAGCCAGATCGTCACATTGCCCGCTCTTCTCTCTGAAACGGTTGTACTTATCGATTGCAAAGCTATGTCGCGTGCTGCGGTGTGCGGACACACTAAAAGCACCATAGTAGAACACAGATGAAGCTTCTAAGTTGATGTAATAGCCAGTAAGAAGTAGTACAATTCAAGTTTTAGGTATTGAATATTGAATTTTTAGCTGGCTTTGGTGCCTTGGACATGAGCTAGGACCTTAATATTCTGCATGAAAGGAGTACTAGCATCCGAGTTGCACGGGAGAATGTGAAAAGTGTTCAAATGTAGTAAAAACCTGAGAAATCCGTCCGTTTTCGTCATTTGTTATCGAATCGACTTAAAGCCTGATCGTCACATTGGCCGCTCTTCTCTCTGAAACGGTTGTACTTATCGTCTGCAAAGCTATGTCGCGTGCTGCGGTATGCGGAGACACTAAAAGCACCATAGTAGAACACAGATGAAGCTTCTAAGTTGATGTAATAGCCAGTAAGAAGTAGTACAATTGAAGTTTTAGGTATCGATTATTGACTTTTTAGCTATCTTTGGTGCCTTGCACATGAGCTAGGACCTTAACATTCTGCATGAAAGGAGGAATAGCAGAGCTGTTGCACGGGAGAATGTGAAAAGTGTTCATATGTAGTAAAAACCTGAGAAATCGGTCAGTTTTCGTCATTTGTTATCGAATCGACTTAAAGCCAGATCGTCACATTGGCTGCTCTTCTCTCTGAAACGGTTGTACTTATCGTCTGCAAAGCTATGTCGCGTGCTGCGGTATGCTGAGACACTATGAGCACCATAGTAGAACACAGATGAAGCTTCTAAGTTGATGTAATTTCCAGTAAGAAGTAGTACAATTCAAGTTTTAGGTATCGGTTATTGACTTTTTACCCTTCTTTGGTGCCTTGGACATCAGCTAGGAAATTAAGATTTTGCATGAAGGAGGACTAGCAGCCGAGTTGCACGGGAGAATGTGAATAGTGTTCATATGTAGTAAAAACCTGAGACATCCGTCCGTTTTCGTCATTTGTTATCGAATCGACTTAAAGCCAGATCGTCACATTGACCGCTCTTCTCTCTGAAACGGTTGTACTTATCGTCTGCAAAGCTATGTGGCGTTCTGCGGTATGCGGAGACAGTAAAAGCACCATAGTAGAACACAGATGATGCTTCTAAGTTGAAGTAATATCCAGTAAGATGTAGTACAATTCAAGTCTTAGGTATCGATTATTGACTTTTTACCTGGCTTTGGTGCCTTGGACATGAGCTAGGACCTTAAGATTCTGCATGAAAGGAGGACTGGCAGCCGATTTGCATGGGAGAATGTGAAAAGTGTTCATATGTAGTAAAAACCTGAGAAATCCGTCCGTTTTCGTCATTTGTTATCGAATCGACTTAAAGCCAGATCGTCACATTGGCCGCTCTTCTCTCTGAAACGGTTGTACTTATCGATTGCAAAACTATGTCGCGTGCTGCGGTATGCGGAGACACTAAAAGCACCATAGTAGAACACAGATGAAGCTTCTAAGTTGATGTAATAGCCAGTAAGAAGTAGTACAATTCAAGTTTTAGGTATCGATTATTGACTTTTTAGCTGGCTTTGGTGCCTTGGACATGAGCTAGGACCTTAACATTCTGCATGAAAGAGCACTAGCAGCCGAGTTGCACGGGAGAATGTGAAAAGTGTTCATACGTAGTAAAAACCTGAGAAATCCGTCCGTTTTCGTCATTAGTTATCGAATCGACTTTAAGCCAAATCGTCACATTGGCCGCTCTTCTCTCTGAAAAAGTTGTACTTATCGTCTGCAAAGCTATGTCGCGTGCTGCGGTATGCGGACACACTAAAAGCACCATAGTAGAACACAGATGAAGCTTCTAAGGTGATGTAATAGCCAGTAAGAAGTAGTACAATTCAAGTTTTAGGTATCGATTATTGACTTTTTAGCTGGCTTTGGTGCCTTGGACATGAGCTAGGACCTTAAGATTCTGCATGAAAGGAGGACTAGCAGCCGAGTTGCACGGGAGAATGTGAAAAGTGTTCATACGTAGTAAAAACCTGAGAAATCCGTCCGTTTTCGTCATTAGTTATCGAATCGACTTAAAGCCAGATCGTCACATTGGCCGCTCTTCTCTCTGAAAAAGTTGTACTTATCGTCTGCAAAGCTATGTCGCGTGCTGCGGTATGCGGACACACTAAAAGCACCATAGTAGAACACAGATGAAGCTTCTAAGTTGATGTAATAGCCAGTAAGAAGTAGTACAATTAAAGTTTTAGGTATCGGTTATTGACTTTTTACCCTTCTTTGGTGCTTTGGACATGAGCGAGGAAATTAAGATTTTGCATGAAGGAGGACTAGCAGCCGAGTTGCACGGGGGAATGTGAAAAGTGTTCATATGTAGTAAAAACCTGAGAAATCCGTCCTTTTTCGTCATTTGTTATCGAATCGACTTAAAGCCAGATCGTCACATTGGCCGCTCTTCTCTCTGAAACGGTTGTACTTATCGTCTGCAAAGCTATGTCGCGTGCTGCGGCATGCTGAGACACTAAAAGCACCATAGCAGAACACAGATGAAGCTTCTAAGTTGATGTAATAGCCAGTAAGAAGTAGTACAATTCATGTTTTAGGTATTGAATATTGACTTTTTAGCTGGCTTTGGTGCCTTGGTCATGAGCTAGGACCTTAAGATTCTGCATGAAAGGAGGACTGGCAGCCGATTTGCACGGGAGAATGTGAAAAGTGTTCATATGTAGTAAAAACCTGAGAAATCCGTCCGTTTTCGTCATTTGTTATCGAATCGACTTAAAGCCAGATCGTCACATTGCCCGCTCTTCTCTCTGAAACGGTTGTACTTATCGATTGCAAAGCTATGTCGCGTGCTGCGGTATGCGGACACACTAAAAGCACAATAGTAGAACACAGATGAAGCTTCTAAGTTGATGTAATAGCCAGTAAGAAGTAGTACAATTCAAGTTTTAGGTATCGATTATTGACTTTTTAGCTGGCTTTGGTGCCTTGGACATGAGCTAGGACCTTAAGATTCTGCATGAAAGGAGGACTAGCAGCCGAGTTGCACGGGAGAATGTGAAAAGTGTTCATACGTAGTAAAAACCTGAGAAATCCGTCCGTTTTCGTCATTAGTTATCGAATCGACTTCAAGCCAGATCGTCACATTGGCCGCTCTTCTCTCTGAAACGGTTGTACATATCGTCTGCAAAGCTATGTCGCGTGCTGCGGTATGCGGACACACTAAAAGCACCATAGTAGAACACAGATGAAGCTTCTAAGTTGATGTAATAGCCAGTAAGAAGTAGTACAATTAAAGTTTTAGGTATCGGTTATTGACTTTTTACCCTTCTTTGGTGCTTTGGACATGAGCTAGGAAATTAAGATTTTGCATGAAGGAGGACTAGCAGCCGAGTTGCACGGGAGAATGTGAAAAGTGTTCAAATGTAGTAAAAACCTGATAAATCCGTCCGTTTTCGTCATTTGTTATCGAATCGACTTAAAGCCAGATCGTCACATTGGCCGCTCTTCTCTCTGAAACGGTTGTACTTATCGTCTGCAAAGCTTTGTCGCGTGCTGCGGTATGCGGAGACACTAAAATCACCATAGTAGAACACAGATGAAGCTTCTAAGTTGATGTAATAGCCAGTAAGAAGTAGTACAATTCAAGTTTTAGGTATCGATTATTGACTTTTTAGCTATCTTTGGTGCCTTGCACATGAGCTAGGACCTTAAGATTCTGCATGAACGGAGGATTAGCAGCGGAGTTGCACGGGAGAATGTGAAAAGTGTTCATATGTAGTAAAAACATGAGAAATCCGTCCGTTTTCGTCATTTGTTATCGAATCAACTTAAAGCTAGATCGTCACATTGGCCGCTCTTCTCTCTGAAACGGTTGTACTTATCGATTGCAAAGCTATGTCGCGTGCTGCGGTATGCGGAGACACTAAAAGCACCATAGTAGAACACAGATGAAGCTTCTAAGTTGATGTAATAGCCAGTAAGAAGTAGTACAATTCAAGTTTTAGGTATCGATTATTGACTTTTTAGCTGGCTTTGGTGCCTTGGACATGAGCTAGGACCTTAAGATTCTGCATGAAAGGAGGACTAGCAGCCGAGTTGCACGGGAGAATGTGAAAAGTGTTCATACGTAGTAAAAACATGAGAAATTCGTCCGTTTTCGTCATTAGTTATCGAATCGACTTCAAGCCAGATCGTCACATTGGCCGCTCTTCTCTCTGAAAAAGTTGTACTTATCGTCTGCAAAGCTATGTCGCGTGCTGCGGTATGCGGACACACTAAAAGCACCATAGTAGAACACAGATGAAGCTTCTAAGTTGATGTAATAGCCAGTAAGAAGTAGTACAATTCAAGTTTTAGGTATCGGTTATTGACTTTTTACCCTTCTTTGGTGCCTTGGACATCAGCTAGGAAATTAAGATTTTGCATGAAGGAGGACTAGCAGCCGAGTTGCACGGGAGAATGTGAATAGTGTTCATATGTAGTAAAAACCTGAGACGTCCGTCCGTTTTCGTCATTTGTTATCGAATCGACTTAAAGCCAGATCGTCACATTGGCCGCTCTTCTCTCTGAAACGGTTGTACTTATCGTCTGCAAAGCTATGTGGCGTTCTGCGGTATGCGGAGACAGTAAAAGCACCATAGTAGAACACAGATGATGCTTCTAAGTTGATGTAATAGCCAGTAAGATATAGTACAATTCAAGTTTTAGGTATCGATTATTGACTTTTTAGCTGGCTTTGGTGCCTTGGACATGAGCTAGGACCTTAAGATTCTGCATGAAAGGAGGACTGGCAGCCGATTTGCACGGGAGAATGTGAAAAGTGTTCATATGTATTAAAAACCTGAGAAATCCGTCCGTTCTCGTCATTTGTTATCGAATCGACTTAAAGCCAGATCGTCACATTGGCCGCTCTTCTCTCTGAAACGGTTGTACTTATCGTGTGCAAAGCTGTGTCGCGTGCTGCGGCATGCTGAGACACTAAAAGCACCATAGCAGAACACAGATGAAGCTTCTAAGTTGATGTAATAGCCAGTAAGAAGTAGTACAATTCAAGTTTTAGGTATTGAATATTGACTTTTTAGCTGGCTTTGGTGCCTTGGACTTGAGCTAGGACCTTAAGATTCTGCATGAAAGGAGGACTAGCAGCCGAGTTGCACAGGAGAATGTGAAAAGTGTTCATATGTAGTAAAAACCTGAGAAATCCGTCCGTTTTCGTCATTTGTTATCGAATCGACTTAAAACCAGATCGTCACATTGGCCGCTCTTCTCTCTGAAACAGTTGTACTTATCGTCTGCAAAGCTATGTCGCGTGCTGCGGTATGCGGACACACTAAAAGCACCATAGTAGAACACAGATGAAGCTTCTAAGTTGATGTAATAGCCAGTATGAAGTAGTACAATTCAAGTTTTAGGTATCGGTTATTGACTTTTTACCCTTCTTTGGTGCCTTGGACATCAGCTAGGAAATTAAGATTTTGCATGAAGGAGGACTAGCAGCCGAGTTGCACGGGAGAATGTGAATAGTGTTCATATGTAGTAAAAACCTGAGACATCCGTCCGTTTTCGTCATTTGTTATCGAATCGACTTAAAGCCAGATCGTCACATTGGCCGCTCTTCTCTCTGAAACGGTTGTACTTATCGTCTGCAAAGCTATGTGGCGTTCTGCGGTATGCGGAGACAGTAAAAGCACCATAGTAGAACACAGATGATGCTTCTAAGTTGATGTAATAGCCAGTAAGATATAGTACAATTCAAGTTTTAGGTATCGATTATTGACTTTTTAGCTGGCTTTGGTGCCTTGGACATGAGCTAGGACCTTAAGATTCTGCATGAAAGGAGGACTGGCAGCCGATTTGCACGGGAGAATGTGAAAAGTGTTCATATGTATTAAAAACCTGAGAAATCCGTCCGTTCTCGTCATTTGTTATCGAATCGACTTAAAGCCAGATCGTCACATTGGCCGCTCTTCTCTCTGAAACGGTTGTACTTATCGTGTGCAAAGCTATGTCGCGTGCTGCGGTATGCGGAGACACTAAAAGCACCATAGTAGAACACAGATGAAGCTTCTAAGTTGATGTAATAGCCAGTAAGAAGTAGTACAATTCAAGTTTTAGGTATCGATTATTGACTTTTTAGCTATCTTTGGTGCCTTGCACATGAGCTAGGACCTTAAGATTCTGCATGAACGGAGGATTAGCAGCGGAGTTGCACGGGAGAATGTGAAAAGTGTTCATATGTAGTAAAAACCTGAGAAATCCGTCCGTTTTGGTCATTTGTTATCGAATCAACTTAAAGCTAGATCGTCACATTGGCCGCTCTTCTCTCTGAAACGGTTGTACTTATCGTCTGCAAAGCTATGTCGCGTGCTGCGGTATGCTGAGACACTATGAGCACCATAGTAGAACACAGATGAAGCTTCTAAGTTGATGTAATTTCCAGTAAGAAGTAGTACAATTCAAGTTTTAGGTATTCAATATTGAATTTTTAGCTGGCTTTGGTGCCTTGGACATGACCTAGGACCTTAAGATTCTGCATGAAAGGAGGACTAGCAGCCCTGTTGCACGGGAGAATGTGAAAAGTGTTCATATGTAGTAAAAACCTGAGAAATCCGTCCGTTTTCGTCATTTGTTATCGAATCGACTTAAAGCCAGATCGTCACATTGGCCGCTCTTCTCTCTGAAACGGTTGTACTTATCGTCTGCAAAGCTATGTCGCGTACTGCGGTATGCGGAGACACTAAAATCACCATAGTAGAACACAGATGAAGCTTCTAAGTTGACGTAATGGCCAGTAAGAAGTAGTACAATTCAAGTTTTAGGTATCGATTATTGACTTTATAGCTGGCTTTGGTGCCTTGGACATGAGCTAGGACCTTAACATTCTGCATGAAAGGAGGACTAGCAGCCGATTTGCACGGGAGAATGTGAAAAGTCTTAACATGTAGTAAAAACCCGAGAAATCCGTCCGTTTTCGTCATTTGTTATCGAATCGACTTAAAGCCAGATCGTCACATTTGCCGCTCTTCTCTCTGAAACGGTTGTACTTATCGATTGCAAAGCTATGTCGCGTGCTGCGGTATGCGGAGACGCTAAAAGCACCATAGTAGAACACAGATGAAGCTTCTAAGTTGATGTAATAGCCAGTAAGAAGTAGTACAATTCAAATTTTAGGTATTCAATATTGAATTTTTAGCTGGCTTTGGTGCCTTGGACATGAGCTAGGACCTTAAGATTCTGCATGAAAGGAGGACTAGCAGCCCTGTTGCACGGGAGAATGTGAAAAGTGTTCATATGTAGTAAAAACCTGAGAAATCGGTCCGTTTTCGTCATTTGTTATCGGATCGACTTAAAGCCAGATCGTCACATTGGCCGCTCTTCTCTCTGAAACGGTTGTACTTATCGTCTGCAAAGCTATGTCGCGTGCTGCGGTATGCTGAGACACTATGAGCATCATAGTAGAACACATATGAAGCTTCTATGTTGATGTAATTTCCAGTAAGAAGTAGTACAATTCAAGTTTTAGGTATCGGTTATTGACTTTTTACCCTTCTTTGGTGCCTTGGACATCAGCTAGGAAATTAAGATTTTGCATGAAGGAGGACTATCAGCCGAGTTGCACGGGAGAATGTGAATAGTGATGTAATAGCCAGTAAGAAGTAGTACAATTCAAGTTTTAGGTATCGATTATTGACTTTATAGCTGGCTTTGGTGCCTTGGACATGAGCTAGGACCTTAACACTCTGCATGAAAGGAGGACTAGCAGCCGATTTGCACGGGAGAATGTGAAAAGTCTTAACATGTAGTAAAAACCCGAGAAATCCGTCCGTTTTCGTCATTTGTTATCGAATCGACTTAAAGCCAGATCGTCACATTTGCCGCTCTTCTCTCTGAAACGGTTGTACTTATCGATTGCAAAGCTATGTCGCGTGCTGCGGTATGCGGAGACACTAAAAGCACCATAGTAGAACACAGATGAAGCTTCTAAGTTGATGTAATAGCCAGTAAGAAGTAGTACAATTCAAATTTTAGGTATTCAATATTGAATTTTTAGCTGGCTTTGGTGCCTTGGACATGAGCTAGGACCTTAAGATTCTGCATGAAAGGAGGACTAGCAGCCCTGTTGCACGGGAGAATGTGAAAAGTGTTCATATGTAGTAAAAACCTGAGAAATCGGTCCGTTTTCGTCATTTGTTATCGGATCGACTTAAAGCCAGATCGTCACATTGGCCGCTCTTCTCTCTGAAACGGTTGTACTTATCGTCTGCAAAGCTATGTCGCATGCTGCGGTATGCTGAGACACTATGAGCATCATAGTAGAACACATATGAAGCTTCTAAGTAGATGTAATTTCCAGTAAGAAGTAGTACAATTCAAGTTTTAGGTATCGGTTATTGACTTTTTACCCTTCTTTGGTGCCTTGGACATCAGCTAGGTAATTAAGATTTTGCATGAAGGAGGACTAGCAGCCGAGTTGCACGGGAGAATGTGAATAGTGTTCATATGTAGTAAAAACCTGAGACATCCGTCCGTTTTCGTCATTTGTTATCGAATCGACTTAAAGCCAGATCGTCACATTGACCGCTCTTCTCTCTGAAACGGTTGTACTTATCGTCTGCAAAGCTATGTGGCGTTCTGCGGTATGCGGAGACAGTAAAAGCACCATAGTAGAACACAGATGATGCTTCTAAGTTGATGTAATAGCCAGTAAGATATAGAACAATTCAAGTTTTAGGTATCGATTATTGACTTTTTAGCTGGCTTTGGTGCCTTGGACATGAGCTAGGACCTTAAGATTCTGCATGAAAGGAGGACTGGCAGCCGATTTGCACGGGAGAATGTGAAAAGTGTTCATATGTAGTAAAAACCTGAGATATCCGTCCGTTTTCGTTATTTGTTATCGAATCGACTTAAAGCCAGATCGTCACATTGGCCGCTCTTCTCTCTGAAACGGTTGTACTTATCGATTGCAAAGCTATGTCGCGTGCTGCGGTATGCGGAGACACTAAAAGCACCATAGTAGAACACAGATGAAGCTTCTAAGTTGATGTAATAGCCAGTAAGAAGTAGTACAATTCAAGTTTTAGGTATCGATTATTGACTTTTTAGCTGGCTTTGGTGCCTTGGACATGAGCTAGGACCTTAAGATTCTGCATGAAATGAGGACTAGCAGCCGAGTTGCACGGGAGAATGTGAAAAGTGTTCATACGTAGTAAGAACCTGAGAAATCCGTCCGTTATCGTCATTAGTTATCGAATCGACTTCAAGCCAGATCGTCACATTGGCCGCTCTTTTCTCTGAAAAAGTTGTACCTATCGTCTGCAAAGCTATGTCGCGTGCTGCGGTATACGGACACACTAAAAGCACCATAGTAGAACACAGATGAAGCTTCTAAGTTGATGTAATAGCCAGTAAGAAGTAGTACAATTCAAGTTTTAGGTATCGGTTATTGACTTTTTACCCTTCTTTGGTGCCTTGGACATGAGCTAGGAAATTAAGATATTGCATGAAGGAGGACTAGCAGCCGAGTTGCACGGGAGAATGTGAAAAGTGTTCATACGTAGTAAAAACCTGAGACATCCGTCCGTTTTCGTCATTTGTTATCGAATCAACTTAAAGCCAGATCGTCACATTGGCCGCTCTTCTCTCTGAAACGGTTGTACTTATCGATTGCAAAGCTATGTCGCGTGCTGCGGTGTGCGGACACACTAAAAGCACCATAGTAGAACACAGATGAAGCTTCTAAGTTGATGTAATAGCCAGTAAGAAGTAGTACAATTCAAGTTTTAGGTATTGAATATTGAATTTTTAGCTGGCTTTGGTGCCTTGGACATGAGCTAGGACCTTAATATTCTGCATGAAAGGAGGACTAGCATCCGAGTTGCACGGGAGAATGTGAAAAGTGTTCAAATGTAGTAAAAACCTGAGAAATCCGTCCGTTTTCGTCATTTGTTATCGAATCGACTTAAAGCCTGATCGTCACATTGGCCGCTCTTCTCTCCGTTTTCGTCATTTGTTATCGTCTGCAAAGCTATGTCGCGTGCTGCGGTATGCGGAGACACTAAAAGCACCATAGTAGAACACAGATGAAGCTTCTAAGTTGATGTAATAGCCAGTAAGAAGTAGTAGAATTGAAGTTTTAGGTATCGATTATTGACTTTTTAGCTATCTTTGGTGCCTTGCACATGAGCTAGGACCTTAACATTCTGCATGAAAGGAGGAATAGCAGAGCTGTTGCACGGGAGAATGTGAAAAGTGTTCATATGTAGTAAAAACCTGAGAAATCGGTCAGTTTTCGTCATTTGTTATCGAATCGACTTAAAGCCAGATCGTCACATTGGCTGCTCTTCTCTCTGAAACGGTTGTACTTATCGTCTGCAAAGCTATGTCGCGTGCTGCGGTATGCTGAGACACTATGAGCACCATAGTAGAACACAGATGAAGCTTCTAAGTTGATGTAATTTCCAGTAAGAAGTAGTACAATTCAAGTTTTAGGTATCGGTTATTGACTTTTTACCCTTCTTTGGTGCCTTGGACATCAGCTAGGAAATTAAGATTTTGCATGAAGGAGGACTAGCAGCCGAGTTGCACGGGAGAATGTGAATAGTGTTCATATGTAGTAAAAACCTGAGACATCCGTCCGTTTTCGTCATTTGTTATCGAATCGACTTAAAGCCAGATCGTCACATTGACCGCTCTTCTCTCTGAAACGGTTGTACTTATCGTCTGCAAAGCTATGTGGCGTTCTGCGGTATGCGGAGACAGTAAAAGCACCATAGTAGAACACAGATGATGCTTCTAAGTTGAAGTAATATCCAGTAAGATGTAGTACAATTCAAGTCTTAGGTATCGATTATTGACTTTTTACCTGGCTTTGGTGCCTTGGACATGAGCTAGGACCTTAAGGTTCTGCATGAAAGGAGGACTGGCAGCCGATTTGCATGGGAGAATGTGAAAAGTGTTCATATGTAGTAAAAACCTGAGAAATCCGTCCGTTTTCGTCATTTGTTATCGAATCGACTTAAAGCCAGATCGTCACATTGGCCGCTCTTCTCTCTGAAACGGTTGTACTTATCGATTGCAAAACTATGTCGCGTGCTGCGGTATGCGGAGACACTAAAAGCACCATAGTAGAACACAGATGAAGCTTCTAAGTTGATATAATAGCCAGTAAGAAGTAGTACAATTCAAGTTTTAGGTATCGATTATTGACTTTTTAGCTGGCTTTGGTGCCTTGGACATGAGCTAGGACCTTAACATTCTGCATGAAAGAGCACTAGCAGCCGAGTTGCACGGGAGAATGTGAAAAGTGTTCATACGTAGTAAAAACCTGAGAAATCCGTCCGTTTTCGTCATTAGTTATCGAATCGACTTTAAGCCAAATCGTCACATTGGCTGCTCTTCTCTCTGAAAAAGTTGTACTTATCGTCTGCAAAGCTATGTCGCGTGCTGCGGTATGCGGACACACTAAAAGCACCATAGTAGAACACAGATGAAGCTTCTAAGGTGATGTAATAGCCAGTAAGAAGTAGTACAATTCAAGTTTTAGGTATCGATTATTGACTTTTTAGCTGGCTTTGGTGCCTTGGACATGAGCTAGGACCTTAAGATTCTGCATGAAAGGAGGACTAGCAGCCGAGTTGCACGGGAGAATGTGAAAAGTGTTCATACGTAGTAAAAACCTGAGAAATCCGTCCGTTTTCGTCATTAGTTATCGAATCGACTTCAAGCCAGATCGTCACATTGGCCGCTCTTCTCTCTGAAAAAGTTGTACTTATCGTCTGCAAAGCTATGTCGCGTGCTGCGGTATGCGGACACACTAAAAGCACCATAGTAGAACACAGATGAAGCTTCTAAGTTGATGTAATAGCCAGTAAGAAGTAGTACAATTAAAGTTTTAGGTATCGGTTATTGACTTTTTACCCTTCTTTGGTGCTTTGGACATGAGCTAGGAAATTAAGATTTTGCATGAAGGAGGACTAGCAGCCGAGTTGCACGGGGGAATGTGAAAAGTGTTCATATGTAGTAAAAACCTGAGAAATCCGTCCGTTTTCGTCATTTGTTATCGAATCGACTTAAAGCCAGATCGTCACATTGGCCGCTCTTCTCTCTGAAACGGTTGTACTTATCGTCTGCAAAGCTATGTCGCGTGCTGCGGCATGCTGAAACACTAAAAGCACCATAGCAGAACACAGATGAAGCTTCTAAGTTGATGTAATAGCCAGTAAGAAGTAGTACAATTCAAGTTTTAGGTATTGAATATTGACTTTTTAGCTGGCTTTGGTGCCTTGGACATGAGCTAGGACCTTAAGATTCTGCATGAAAGGAGGACTGGCAGCCGATTTGCACGGGAGAATGTGAAAAGTGTTCATATGTAGTAAAAACCTGAGAAATCCGTCCGTTTTCGTCATTTGTTATCGAATCGACTTAAAGCCAGATCGTCACATTGCCCGCTCTTCTCTCTGAAACGGTTGTACTTATCGATTGCAAAGCTATGTCGCGTGCTGCGGTATGCGGACACACTAAAAGCACAATAGTAGAACACAGATGAAGCTTCTAAGTTGATGTAATAGCCAGTAAGAAGTAGTACAATTCAAGTTTTAGGTATCGATTATTGACTTTTTAGCTGGCTTTGGTGCCTTGGACATGAGCTAGGACCTTAAGATTCTGCATGAAAGGAGGACTAGCAGCCGAGTTGCACGGGAGAATGTGAAAAGTGTTCATACGTAGTAAAAACCTGAGAAATCCGTCCGTTTTAGTCATTAGTTATCGAATCGACTTCAAGCCAGATCGTCACATTGGCCGCTCTTCTCTCTGAAACGGTTGTACTTATCGTCTGCAAAGCTATGTCGCGTGCTGCGGTATGCGGACACACTAAAAGCACCATAGTAGAACACAGATGAAGCTTCTAAGTTGATGTAATAGCCAGTAAGAAGTAGTACAATTAAAGTTTTAGGTATCGGTTATTGACTTTTTACCCTTCTTTGGTGCTTTGGACATGAGCTAGGAAATTAAGATTTTGCATGAAGGAGGACTAGCAGCCGAGTTGCACGGGAGAATGTGAAAAGTGTTCAAATGTAGTAAAAACCTGAGAAATCCGTCCGTTTTCGTCATTTGTTATCGAATCGACTTAAAGCCAGATCGTCACATTGGCCGCTCTTCTCTCTGAAACGGTTGTACTTATCGTCTGCAAAGCTTTGTCGCGTGCTGCGGTATGCGGAGACACTAAAATCACCATAGTAGAACACAGATGAAGCTTCTAAGTTGATGTAATAGCCAGTAAGAAGTAGTACAATTCAAGTTTTAGGTATCGATTATTGACTTTTTAGCTATCTTTGGTGCCTTGCACATGAGCTAGGACCTTAAGATTCTGCATGAACGGAGGATTAGCAGCGGAGTTGCACGGGAGAATGTGAAAAGTGTTCATATGTAGTAAAAACATGAGAAATCCGTCCGTTTTCGTCATTTGTTATCGAATCAACTTAAAGCTAGATCGTCACATTGGCCGCTCTTCTCTCTGAAACGGTTGTACTTATCGATTGCAAAGCTATGTCGCGTGCTGCGGTATGCGGAGACACTAAAAGCACCATAGTAGAACACAGATGAAGCTTCTAAGTTGATGTAATAGCCAGTAAGAAGTAGTACAATTCAAGTTTTAGGTATCGATTATTGACTTTTTAGCTGGCTTTGGTGCCTTGGACATGAGCTAGGACCTTAAGATTCTGCATTAAAGGAGGACTAGCAGCCGAGTTGCACGGGAGAATGTGAAAAGTGTTCATACGTAGTAAAAACATGAGAAATTCGTCCGTTTTCGTCATTAGTTATCGAATCGACTTCAAGCCAGATCGTCACATTGGCCGCTCTTCTCTCTGAAAAAGTTGTACTTATCGTCTGCAAAGCTATGTCGCGTGCTGCGGTATGCGGACACACTAAAAGCACCATAGTAGAACACAGATGAAGCTTCTAAGTTGATGTAATAGCCAGTAAGAAGTAGTACAATTCAAGTTTTAGGTATCGGTTATTGACTTTTTACCCTTCTTTGGTGCCTTGGACATCAGCTAGGAAATTAAGATTTTGCATGAAGGAGGACTAGCAGCCGAGTTGCACGGGAGAATGTGAATAGTGTTCATATGTAGTAAAAACCTGAGACGTCCGTCCGTTTTCGTCATTTGTTATCGAATCGACTTAAAGCCAGATCGTCACATTCGCCGCTCTTCTCTCTGAAACGGTTGTACTTATCGTCTGCAAAGCTATGTGGCGTTCTGCGGTATACGGAGACAGTAAAAGCACCATAGTAGAACACAGATGATGCTTCTAAGTTGATGTAATAGCCAGTAAGATATAGTACAATTCAAGTTTTAGGTATCGATTATTGACTTTTTAGCTGGCTTTGGTGCCTTGGACATGAGCTAGGACCTTAAGATTCTGCATGAAAGGAGGACTGGCAACCGATTTGCACGGGAGAATGTGAAAAGTGTTCATATGTAGTAAAAACCTGAAAAATCCGTCCGTTCTCGTCATTTGTTATCGAATCGACTTAAAGCCAGATCGTCACATTGGTCGCTCTTCTCTCTGAAAAAGTTGTACTTATCGTCTGCAAAGCTATGTCGCGTGCTGCGGTATGCGGACACACTAAAAGCACCATAGTAGAACACAGATGAAGCTTCTAAGTTGATGTAATAGCCAGTAAGAAGTAGTACAATTCAAGTTTTAGGTATCGGTTATTGACTTTTTACCCTTCTTTGGTGCCTTGGACATCAGCTAGGAAATTAAGATTTTGCATGAAGGAGGACTAGCAGCCGAGTTGCACGGGAGAATGTGAATAGTGTTCATATGTAGTAAAAACCTGAGACGTCCGTCCGTTTTCGTCATTTGTTATCGAATCGACTTAAAGCCAGATCGTCACATTGGCCGCTCTTCTCTCTGAAACGGTTGTACTTATCGTCTGCAAAGCTATGTGGCGTTCTGCGGTATACGGAGACAGTAAAAGCACCATAGTAGAACACAGATGATGCTTCTAAGTTGATGTAATAGCCAGTAAGATATAGTACAATTCAAGTTTTAGGTATCGATTATTGACTTTTTAGCTGGCTTTGGTGCCTTGGACATGAGCTAGGACCTTAAGATTCTGCATGAAATGAGGACTAGCAGCCGAGTTGCACGGGAGAATGTGAAAAGTGTTCATACGTAGTAAAAACCTGAGAAATCCGTCCGTTTTCGTCATTAGTTATCGAATCGACTTCAAGCCAGATCGTCACATTGGCCGCTCTTTTCTCTGAAAAAGTTGTACCTATCGTCTGCAAAGCTATGTCGGGTGCTGCGGTATACGGACACACTAAAAGCACCATAGTAGAACACAGATGAAGCTTCTAAGTTGATGTAATAGCCAGTAAGAAGTAGTACAATTCAAGTTTTAGGTATCAGTTATTGACTTTTTACCCTACTTTGGTGCCTTGGACATGAGCTAGGAAATTAAGATATTGCATGAAGGAGGACTAGCAGCCGAGTTGCACGGGAGAATGTGAAAAGTGTTCATATGTAGTAAAAACCTGAGACATCCGTCCGTTTTCGTCATTTGTTATCGAATCAACTTAAAGCCAGATCGTCACATTGGCCGCTCTTCTCTCTGAAACGGTTGTACTTATCGATTGCAAAGCTATGTCGCGTGCTGCGGTGTGCGGACACACTAAAAGCACCATAGTAGAACACAGATGAAGCTTCTAAGTTGATGTAATAGCCAGTAAGAAGTAGTACAATTCAAGTTTTAGGTATTGAATATTGAATTTTTAGCTGGCTTTGGTGCCTTGGACATGAGCTAGGACCTTAATATTCTGCATGAAAGGAGGACTAGCATTCGAGTTGCACGGGAGAATGTGAAAAGTGTTCAAATGTAGTAAAAACCTGAGAAATCCGTCCGTTTTCGTCATTTGTTATCGAATCGACTTAAAGCCTGATCGTCACATTGGCCGCTCTTCTCTCTGAAACGGTTGTACTTATCGTCTGCAAAGCTATGTCGCGTGCTGCGGTATGCGGAGACACTAAAAGCACCATAGTAGAACACAGATGAAGCTTCTAAGTTGATGTAATAGCCAGTAAGAAGTAGTACAATTGAAGTTTTAGGTATCGATTATTGACTTTTTAGCTATCTTTAGTGCCTTGCACATGAGCTAGGACCTTAACATTCTGCATGAAAGGAGGAATAGCAGAGCTGTTGCACGGGAGAATGTGAAAAGTGTTCATATGTAGTAAAAACCTGAGAAATCGGTCAGTTTTCGTCATTTGTTATCGAATCGACTTAAAGCCAGATCGTCACATTGGCTGCTCTTCTCTCTGAAACGGTTGTACTTATCGTCTGCAAAGCTATGTCGCGTGCTGCGGTATGCTGAGACACTATGAGCACCATAGTAGAACACAGATGAAGCTTCTAAGTTGATGTAATTTCCAGTAAGAAGTAGTACAATTCAAGTTTTAGGTATCGGTTATTGACTTTTTACCCTTCTTTGGTGCCTTGGACATCAGCTAGGAAATTAAGATTTTGCATGAAGGAGGACTAGCAGCCGAGTTGCACGGGAGAATGTGAATAGTGTTCATATGTAGTAAAAACCTGAGACATCCGTCCGTTTTCGTCATTTGTTATCGAATCGACTTAAAGCCAGATCGTCACATTGACCGCTCTTCTCTCTGAAACGGTTGTACTTATCGTCTGCAAAGCTATGTGGCGTTCTGCGGTATGCGGAGACAGTAAAAGCACCATAGTAGAACACAGATGATGCTTCTAAGTTGAAGTAATATCCAGTAAGATGTAGTACAATTCAAGTCTTAGGTATCGATTATTGACTTTTTACCTGGCTTTGGTGCCTTGGACATGAGCTAGGACCTTAAGATTCTGCATGAAAGGAGGACTGGCAGCCGATTTGCATGGGAGAATGTGAAAAGTGTTCATATGTAGTAAAAACCTGAGAAATCCGTCCGTTTTCGTCATTTGTTATCGAATCGACTTAAAGCCAGATCGTCACATTGGCCGCTCTTCTCTCTGAAACGGTTGTACTTATCGATTGCAAAACTATGTCGCGTGCTGCGGTATGCGGAGACACTAAAAGCACCATAGTAGAACACAGATGAAGCTTCTAAGTTGATGTAATAGCCAGTAAGAAGTAGTACAATTCAAGTTTTAGGTATCGATTATTGACTTTTTAGCTGGCTTTGGTGCCTTGGACATGAGCTAGGACCTTAACATTCTGCATGAAAGAGCACTAGCAGCCGAGTTGCACGGGAGAATGTGAAAAGTGTTCATACGTAGTAAAAACCTGAGAAATCCGTCCGTTTTCGTCATTAGTTATCGAATCGACTTTAAGCCAAATCGTCACATTGGCCGCTCTTCTCTCTGAAAAAGTTGTACTTATCGTCTGCAAAGCTATGTCGCGTGCTGCGGTATGCGGACACACTAAAAGCACCATAGTAGAACACAGATGAAGCTTCTAAGGTGATGTAATAGCCAGTAAGAAGTAGTACAATTCAAGTTTTAGGTATCGATTATTGACTTTTTAGCTGGCTTTGGTGCCTTGGACATGAGCTAGGACCTTAAGATTCTGCATGAAAGGAGGACTAGCAGCCGAGTTGCACGGGAGAATGTGAATAGTGTTCATATGTAGTAAAAACCTGAGACATCCGTCCGTTTTCGTCATTTGTTATCGAATCGACTTAAAGCCAGATCGTCACATTGGCCGCTCTTCTCTCTGAAACGGTTGTACTTATCGTCTGCAAAGCTATGTCGCGTGCTGCGGCATGCTGAAACACTAAAAGCACCATAGCAGAACACAGATGAAGCTTCTAAGTTGATGTAATAGCCAGTAAGAAGTAGTACAATTCAAGTTTTAGGTATTGAATATTGACTTTTTAGCTGGCTTTGGTGCCTTGGACATGAGCTAGGACCTTAAGATTCTGCATGAAAGGAGGACTGGCAGCCGATTTGCACGGGAGAATGTGAAAAGTGTTCATATGTAGTAAAAACCTGAGAAATCCGTCCGTTTTCGTCATTTGTTATCGAATCGACTTAAAGCCAGATCGTCACATTGCCCGGTCTTCTCTCTGAAACGGTTGTACTTATCGATTGCAAAGCTATGTCGCGTGCTGCGGTATGCGGACACACTAAAAGCACAATAGTAGAACACAGATGAAGCTTCTAAGTTGATGTAATAGCCAGTAAGAAGTAGTACAATTCAAGTTTTAGGTATCGATTATTGACTTTTTAGCTGGCTTTGGTGCCTTGGACATGAGCTAGGACCTTAAGATTCTGCATGAAAGGAGGACTAGCAGCCGAGTTGCACGGGAGAATGTGAAAAGTGTTCATACGTAGTAAAAACCTGAGAAATCCGTCCGTTTTAGTCATTAGTTATCGAATCGACTTCAAGCCAGATCGTCACATTGGCCGCTCTTCTCTCTGAAACGGTTGTACTTATCGTCTGCAAAGCTATGTCGCGTGCTGCGGTATGCGGACACACTAAAAGCACCATAGTAGAACACAGATGAAGCTTCTAAGTTGATGTAATAGCCAGTAAGAAGTAGTACAATTAAAGTTTTAGGTATCGGTTATTGACTTTTTACCCTTCTTTGGTGCTTTGGACATGAGCTAGGAAATTAAGATTTTGCATGAAGGAGGACTAGCAGCCGAGTTGCACGGGAGAATGTGAAAAGTGTTCAAATGTAGTAAAAACCTGAGAAATCCGTCCGTTTTCGTCATTTGTTATCGAATCGACTTAAAGCCAGATCGTCACATTGGCCGCTCTTCTCTCTGAAACGGTTGTACTTATCGTCTGCAAAGCTTTGTCGCGTGCTGCGGTATGCGGAGACACTAAAATCACCATAGTAGAACACAGATGAAGCTTCTAAGTTGATGTAATAGCCAGTAAGAAGTAGTACAATTCAAGTTTTAGGTATCGATTATTGACTTTTTAGCTATCTTTGGTGCCTTGCACATGAGCTAGGACCTTAAGATTCTGCATGAACGGAGGATTAGCAGCGGAGTTGCACGGGAGAATGTGAAAAGTGTTCATATGTAGTAAAAACATGAGAAATCCGTCCGTTTTCGTCATTTGTTATCGAATCAACTTAAAGCTAGATCGTCACATTGGCCGCTCTTCTCTCTGAAACGGTTGTACTTATCGATTGCAAAGCTATGTCGCGTGCTGCGGTATGCGGAGACACTAAAAGCACCATAGTAGAACACAGATGAAGCTTCTAAGTTGATGTAATAGCCAGTAAGAAGTAGTACAATTCAAGTTTTAGGTATCGATTATTGACTTTTTAGCTGGCTTTGGTGCCTTGGACATGAGCTAGGACTGTAAGATTCTGCATGAAAGGAGGACTAGCAGCCGAGTTGCACGGGAGAATGTGAAAAGTGTTCATACGTAGTAAAAACATGAGAAATTCGTCCGTTTTCGTCATTAGTTATCGAATCGACTTCAAGCCAGATCGTCACATTGGCCGCTCTTCTCTCTGAAAAAGTTGTACTTATCGTCTGCAAAGCTATGTCGCGTGCTGCGGTATGCGGACACACTAAAAGCACCATAGTAGAACACAGATGAAGCTTCTAAGTTGATGTAATAGCCAGTAAGAAGTAGTACAATTCAAGTTTTAGGTATCGGTTATTGACTTTTTACCCTTCTTTGGTGCCTTGGACATCAGCTAGGAAATTAAGATTTTGCATGAAGGAGGACTAGCAGCCGAGTTGCACGGGAGAATGTGAATAGTGTTCATATGTAGTAAAAACCTGAGACGTCCGTCCGTTTTCGTCATTTGTTATCGAATCGACTTAAAGCCAGATCGTCACATTGGCCGCTCTTCTCTCTGAAACGGTTGTACTTACCGTCTGCAAAGCTATGTGGCGTTCTGCGGTATACGGAGACAGTAAAAGCACCATAGTAGAACACAGATGATGCTTCTAAGTTGATGTAATAGCCAGTAAGATATAGTACAATTCAAGTTTTAGGTATCGATTATTGACTTTTTAGCTGGCTTTGGTGCCTTGGACATGAGCTAGGACCTTAAGATTCTGCATGAAAGGAGGACTGGCAACCGATTTGCACGGGAGAATGTGAAAAGTGTTCATATGTAGTAAAAACCTGAAAAATCCGTCCGTTCTCGTCATTTGTTATCGAATCGACTTAAAGCCAGATCGTCACATTGGTCGCTCTTCTCTCTGAAAAAGTTGTACTTATCGTCTGCAAAGCTATGTCGCGTGCTGCGGTATGCGGACACACTAAAAGCACCATAGTAGAACACAGATGAAGCTTCTAAGTTGATGTAATAGCCAGTAAGAAGTAGTACAATTCAAGTTTTAGGTATCGGTTATTGACTTTTTACCCTTCTTTGGTGCCTTGGACATCAGCTAGGAAATTAAGATTTTGCATGAAGGAGGACTAGCAGCCGAGTTGCACGGGAGAATGTGAATAGTGTTCATATGTAGTAAAAACCTGAGACGTCCGTCCGTTTTCGTCATTTGTTATCGAATCGACTTAAAGCCAGATCGTCACATTGGCCGCTCTTCTCTCTGAAACGGTTGTACTTATCGTCTGCAAAGCTATGTGGCGTTCTGCGGTATACGGAGACAGTAAAAGCACCATAGTAGAACACAGATGATGCTTCTAAGTTGATGTAATAGCCAGTAAGATATAGTACAATTCAAGTTTTAGGTATCGATTATTGACTTTTTAGCTGGCTTTGGTGCCTTGGACATGAGCTAGGACCTTAAGATTCTGCATGAAATGAGGACTAGCAGCCGAGTTGCACGGGAGAATGTGAAAAGTGTTCATACGTAGTAAAAACCTGAGAAATCCGTCCGTTTTCGTCATTAGTTATCGAATCGACTTCAAGCCAGATCGTCACATTGGCCGCTCTTTTCTCTGAAAAAGTTGTACCTATCGTCTGCAAAGCTATGTCGGGTGCTGCGGTATACGGACACACTAAAAGCACCATAGTAGAACACAGATGAAGCTTCTAAGTTGATGTAATAGCCAGTAAGAAGTAGTACAATTCAAGTTTTAGTTATCGGTTATTGACTTTTTACCCTTCTTTGGTGCCTTGGACATGAGCTAGGAAATTAAGATATTGCATGAAGGAGGACTAGCAGCCGAGTTGCACGGGAGAATGTGAAAAGTGTTCATATGTAGTAAAAACCTGAGACATCCGTCCGTTTTCGTCATTTGTTATCGAATCAACTTAAAGCCAGATCGTCACATTGGCCGCTCTTCTCTCTGAAACGGTTGTACTTATCGATTGTAAAGCTATGTCGCGTGCTGCGGTGTGCGGACACACTAAAAGCACCATAGTAGAACACAGATGAAGCTTCTAAGTTGATGTAATAGCCAGTAAGAAGTAGTACAATTCAAGTTTTAGGTATTGAATATTGAATTTTTAGCTGGCTTTGGTGCCTTGGACATGAGCTAGGACCTTAATATTCTGCATGAAAGGAGGACTAGCATCCGAGTTGCACGGGAGAATGTGAAAAGTGTTCAAATGTAGTAAAAACCTGAGAAATCCGTCCGTTTTCGTCATTTGTTATCGAATCGACTTAAAGCCTGATCGTCACATTGGCCGCTCTTCTCTCTGAAACGGTTGTACTTATCGTCTGCAAAGCTATGTCGCGTGCTGCGGTATGCGGAGACACTAAAAGCACCATAGTAGAACACAGATGAAGCTTCTAAGTTGATGTAATAGCCAGTAAGAAGTAGTACAATTGAAGTTTTAGGTATCGATTATTGACTTTTTAGCTATCTTTGGTGCCTTGCACATGAGCTAGGACCTTAACATTCTGCATGAAAGGAGGAATAGCAGAGCTGTTGCACGGGAGAATGTGAAAAGTGTTCATATGTAGTAAAAACCTGAGAAATCGGTCAGTTTTCGTCATTTGTTATCGAATCGACTTAAAGCCAGATCGTCACATTGGCTGCTCTTCTCTCTGAAACGGTTGTACTTATCGTCTGCAAAGCTATGTCGCGTGCTGCGGTATGCTGAGACACTATGAGCACCATAGTAGAACACAGATGAAGCTTCTAAGTTGATGTAATTTCCAGTAAGAAGTAGTACAATTCAAGTTTTAGGTATCGGTTATTGACTTTTTACCCTTCTTTGGTGCCTTGGACATCAGCTAGGAAATTAAGATTTTGCATGAAGGAGGACTAGCAGCCGAGTTGCACGGGAGAATGTGAATAGTGTTCATATGTAGTAAAAACCTGAGACATCCGTCCGTTTTCGTCATTTGTTATCGAATCGACTTAAAGCCAGATCGTCACATTGACCGCTCTTCTCTCTGAAACGGTTGTACTTATCGTCTGCAAAGCTATGTGGCGTTCTGCGGTATGCGGAGACAGTAAAAGCACCATAGTAGAACACAGATGATGCTTCTAAGTTGAAGTAATATCCAGTAAGATGTAGTACAATTCAAGTCTTAGGTATCGATTATTGACTTTTTAGCTGGCTTTGGTGCCTTGGACATGAGCTAGGACCTTAACATTCTGCATGAAAGAGCACTAGCAGCCGAGTTGCACGGGAGAATGTGAAAAGTGTTCGTACGTAGTAAAAACCTGAGAAATCCGTCCGTTTTCGTCATTAGTTATCGAATCGACTTTAAGCCAAATCGTCACATTGGCCGCTCTTCTCTCTGAAAAAGTTGTACTTATCGTCTGCAAAGCTATGTCGCGTGCTGCGGTATGCGGACACACTAAAAGCACCATAGTAGAACACAGATGAAGCTTCTAAGGTGATGTAATAGCCAGTAAGAAGTAGTACAATTCAAGTTTTAGGTATCGATTATTGACTTTTTAGCTGGCTTTGGTGCCTTGGACATGAGCTAGGACCTTAAGATTCTGCATGAAAGGAGGACTAGCAGCCGAGTTGCACGGGAGAATGTGAAAAGTGTTCATACGTAGTAAAAACCTGAGAAATCCGTCCGTTTTCGTCATTAGTTATCGAATCGACTTCAAGCCAGATCGTCACATTGGCCGCTCTTCTCTCTGAAAAAGTTGTACTTATCGTCTGCAAAGCTATGTCGCGTGCTGCGGTATGCGGACACACTAAAAGCACCATAGTAGAACACAGATGAAGCTTCTAAGTTGATGTAATAGCCAGTAAGAAGTAGTACAATTAAAGTTTTAGGTATCGGTTATTGACTTTTTACCCTTCTTTGGTGCTTTGGACATGAGCTAGGAAATTAAGATTTTGCATGAAGGAGGACTAGCAGCCGAGTTGCACGGGGGAATGTGAAAAGTGTTCATATGTAGTAAAAACCTGAGAAATCCGTCCGTTTTCGTCATTTGTTATCGAATCGACTTAAAGCCAGATCGTCACATTGGCCGCTCTTCTCTCTGAAACGGTTGTACTTATCGTCTGCAAAGCTATGTCGCGTGCTGCGGCATGCTGAGACACTAAAAGCACCATAGCAGAACACAGATGAAGCTTCTAAGTTGATGTAATAGCCAGTAAGAAGTAGTACAATTCAAGTTTTAGGTATTGAATATTGACTTTTTAGCTGGCTTTGGTGCCTTGGACATGAGCTAGGACCTTAAGATTCTGCATGAAAGGAGGACTGGCAGCCGATTTGCACGGGAGAATGTGAAAAGTGTTCATATGTAGTAAAAACCTGAGAAATCCGTCCGTTTTCGTCATTTGTTATCGAATCGACTTAAAGCCAGATCGTCACATTGCCCGCTCTTCTTTCTGAAACGGTTGTACTTATCGATTGCAAAGCTATGTCGCGTGCTGCGGTATGCGGACACACTAAAAGCACAATAGTAGAACACAGATGAAGCTTCTAAGTTGATGTAATAGCCAGTAAGAAGTAGTACAATTCAAGTTTTAGGTATCGATTATTGACTTTTTAGCTGGCTTTGGTGCCTTGGACATGAGCTAGGACCTTAAGATTCTGCATGAAAGGAGGACTAGCAGCCGAGTTGCACGGGAGAATGTGAAAAGTGTTCATACGTAGTAAAAACCTGAGAAATCCGTCCGTTTTAGTCATTAGTTATCGAATCGACTTCAAGCCAGATCGTCACATTGGCCGCTCTTCTCTCTGAAACGGTTGTACTTATCGTCTGCAAAGCTATGTCGCGTGCTGCGGTATGCGGACACACTAAAAGCACCATAGTAGAACACAGATGAAGCTTCTAAGTTGATGTAATAGCCAGTAAGAAGTAGTACAATTAAAGTTTTAGGTATCGATTATTGACTTTTTAGCTATCTTTGGTGCCTTGCACATGAGCTAGGACCTTAAGATTCTGCATGAACGGAGGATTAGCAGCGGAGTTGCACGGGAGAATGTGAAAAGTGTTCATATGTAGTAAAAACATGAGAAATCCGTCCGTTTTCGTCATTTGTTATCGAATCAACTTAAAGCTAGATCGTCACATTGGCCGCTCTTCTCTCTGAAACGGTTGTACTTATCGATTGCAAAGCTATGTCGCGTGCTGCGGTATGCGGAGACACTAAAAGCACCATAGTAGAACACAGATGAAGCTTCTAAGTTGATGTAATAGCCAGTAAGAAGTAGTACAATTCAAGTTTTAGGTATCGATTATTGACTTTTTAGCTGGCTTTGGTGCCTTGGACATGAGCTAGGACCTTAAGATTCTGCATGAAAGGAGGACTAGCAGCCGAGTTGCACGGGAGAATGTGAAAAGTGTTCATACGTAGTAAAAACATGAGAAATTCGTCCGTTTTCGTCATTAGTTATCGAATCGACTTCAAGCCAGATCGTCACATTGGCCGCTCTTCTCTCTGAAAAAGTTGTACTTATCGTCTGCAAAGCTATGTCGCGTGCTGCGGTATGCGGACACACTAAAAGCACCATAGTAGAACACAGATGAAGCTTCTAAGTTGATGTAATAGCCAGTAAGAAGTAGTACAATTCAAGTTTTAGGTATCGGTTATTGACTTTTTACCCTTCTTTGGTGCCTTGGACATCAGCTAGGAAATTAAGATTTTGCATGAAGGAGGACTAGCAGCCGAGTTGCACGGGAGAATGTGAATAGTGTTCATATGTAGTAAAAACCTGAGACGTCCGTCCGTTTTCGTCATTTGTTATCGAATCGACTTAAAGCCAGATCGTCACATTGGCCGCTCTTCTCTCTGAAACGGTTGTACTTATCGTCTGCAAAGCTATGTGGCGTTCTGCGGTATACGGAGACAGTAAAAGCACCATAGTAGAACACAGATGATGCTTCTAAGTTGATGTAATAGCCAGTAAGATATAGTACAATTCAAGTTTTAGGTATCGATTATTGACTTTTTAGCTGGCTTTGGTGCCTTGGACATGAGCTAGGACCTTAAGATTCTGCATGAAAGGAGGACTGGCAACCGATTTGCACGGGAGAATGTGAAAAGTGTTCATATGTAGTAAAAACCTGAAAAATCCGTCCGTTCTCGTCATTTGTTATCGAATCGACTTAAAGCCAGATCGTCACATTGGCCGCTCTTCTCTCTGAAAAAGTTGTACTTATCGTCTGCAAAGCTATGTCGCGTGCTGCGGTATGCGGACACACTAAAAGCACCATAGTAGAACACAGATGAAGCTTCTAAGTTGATGTAATAGCCAGTAAGAAGTAGTACAATTCAAGTTTTAGGTATCGGTTATTGACTTTTTACCCTTCTTTGGTGCCTTGGACATCAGCTAGGAAATTAAGATTTTGCATGAATTAGGACTAGCAGCCGAGTTGCACGGGAGAATGTGAATAGTGTTCATATGTAGTAAAAACCTGAGACATCTGTCCGTTTTCGTCATTTGTTATCGAATCGACTTAAAGCCAGATCGTCACATTGGCCGCTCTTCTCTCTGAAACGGTTGTACTTATCGTCTGCAAAGCTATGTGGCGTTCTGCGGTATGCGGAGACAGTAAAAGCACCATAGTAGAACACAGATGATGCTTCTAAGTTGATGTAATAGCCAGTAAGATATAGTACAATTTAAGTTTTAGGTATCGATTATTGACTTTTTAGCTGGCTTTGGTGCCTTGGACATGAGCTAGGACCTTAAGATTCTGCATGAAAGGAGGACTGGCAGCCGATTTGCACGGGAGAATGTGAAAAGTGTTCATATGTATTAAAAACCTGAGAAATCCGTCCGTTCTCGTCATTTGTTATCGAATCGACTTAAAGCCAGATCGTCACATTGGCCGCTCTTCTCTCTGAAACGGTTGTACTTATCGTGTGCAAAGCTATGTCGCGTGCTGCGGCATGCTGAGACACTAAAAGCACCATAGCAGAACACAGATGAAGCTTCTAAGTTGATGTAATAGCCAGTAAGAAGTAGTACAATTCAAGTTTTAGGTATTGAATATTGACTTTTTAGCTGGCTTTGGTGCCTTGGACTTGAGCTAGGACCTTAAGATTCTGCATGAAAGGAGGACTAGCAGCCGAGTTGCACAGGAGAATGTGAAAAGTGTTCATATGTAGTAAAAACCTGAGAAATCCGTCCGTTTTCGTCATTTGTTATCGAATCGACTTAAAGCCAGATCGTCACATTGGCCGCTCTTCTCTCTGAAACAGTTGTACTTATCGTCTGCAAAGCTATGTCGCGTGCTGCGGTATGCGGACACACTAAAAGCACCATAGTAGAACACAGATGAAGCTTCTAAGTTGATGTAATAGCCAGTATGAAGTAGTACAATTCAAGTTTTAGGTATCGGTTATTGACTTTTTACCCTTCTTTGGTGCCTTGGACATCAGCTAGGAAATTAAGATTTTGCATGAAGGAGGACTAGCAGCCGAGTTGCACGGGAGAATGTGAATAGTGTTCATATGTAGTAAAAACCTGAGACATCCGTCCGTTTTCGTCATTTGTTATCGAATCGACTTAAAGCCAGATCGTCACATTGGCCGCTCTTCTCTCTGAAACGGTTGTACTTATCGTCTGCAAAGCTATGTGGCGTTCTGCGGTATGCGGAGACAGTAAAAGCACCATAGTAGAACACAGATGATGCTTCTAAGTTGATGTAATAGCCAGTAAGATATAGTACAATTCAAGTTTTAGGTATCGATTATTGACTTTTTAGCTGGCTTTGGTGCCTTGGACATGAGCTAGGACCTTAAGATTCTGCATGAAAGGAGGACTGGCAGCCGATTTGCACGGGAGAATGTGAAAAGTGTTCATATGTATTAAAAACCTGAGAAATCCGTCCGTTCTCGTCATTTGTTATCGAATCGACTTAAAGCCAGATCGTCACATTGGCCGCTCTTCTCTCTGAAACGGTTGTACTTATCGTGTGCAAAGCTATGTCGCGTGCTGCGGTATGCGGAGACACTAAAAGCACCATAGTAGAACACAGATGAAGCTTCTAAGTTGATGTAATAGCCAGTAAGAAGTAGTACAATTCAAGTTTTAGGTATCGATTATTGACTTTTTAGCTATCTTTGGTGCCTTGCACATGAGCTAGGACCTTAAGATTCTGCATGAACGGAGGATTAGCAGCGGAGTTGCACGGGAGAATGTGAAAAGTGTTCATATGTAGTAAAAACCTGAGAAATCCGTCCGTTTTGGTCATTTGTTATCGAATCAACTTAAAGCTAGATCGTCACATTGGCCGCTCTTCTCTCTGAAACGGTTGTACTTATCGTCTGCAAAGCTATGTCGCGTGCTGCGGTATGCTGAGACACTATGAGCACCATAGTAGAACACAGATGAATCTTCTAAGTTGATGTAATTTCCAGTAAGAAGTAGTACAATTCAAGTTTTAGGTATTCAATATTGAATTTTTAGCTGGCTTTGGTGCCTTGGACATGACCTAGGACCTTAAGATTCTGCATGAAAGGAGGACTAGCAGCCCTGTTGCACGGGAGAATGTGAAAAGTGTTCATATGTAGTAAAAACCTGAGAAATCCGTCCGTTTTCGTCATTTGTTATCGAATCGACTTAAAGCCAGATCGTCACATTGGCCGCTCTTCTCTCTGAAACGGTTGTACTTATCGTCTGCAAAGCTATGTCGCGTACTGCGGTATGCGGAGACACTAAAATCACCATAGTAGAACACAGATGAAGCTTCTAAGTTGACGTAATGGCCAGTAAGAAGTAGTACAATTCAAGTTTTAGGTATCGATTATTGACTTTATAGCTGGCTTTGGTGCCTTGGACATGAGCTAGGACCTTAACATTCTGCATGAAAGGAGGACTAGCAGCCGATTTGCACGGGAGAATGTGAAAAGTCTTAACATGTAGTAAAAACCCGAGAAATCCGTCCGTTTTCCTCATTTGTTATCGAATCGACTTAAAGCCAGATCGTCACATTTGCCGCTCTTCTCTCTGAAACGGTTGTACTTATCGATTGCAAAGCTATGTCGCGTGCTGCGGTATGCGGAGACGCTAAAAGCACCATAGTAGAACACAGATGAAGCTTCTAAGTTGATGTAATAGCCAGTAAGAAGTAGTACAATTCAAATTTTAGGTATTCAATATTGAATTTTTAGCTGGCTTTGGTGCCTTGGACATGAGCTAGGACCTTAAGATTCTGCATGAAAGGAGGACTAGCAGCCCTGTTGCACGGGAGAATGTGAAAAGTGTTCATATGTAGTAAAAACCTGAGAAATCGGTCCGTTTTCGTCATTTGTTATCGGATCGACTTAAAGCCAGATCGTCACATTGGCCGCTCTTCTCTCTGAAACGGTTGTACTTATCGTCTGCAAAGCTATGTCGCGTGCTGCGGTATGCTGAGACACTATGAGCATCATAGTAGAACACATATGAAGCTTCTATGTTGATGTAATTTCCAGTAAGAAGTAGTACAATTCAAGTTTTAGGTATCGGTTATTGACTTTTTACCCTTCTTTGGTGCCTTGGACATCAGCTAGGAAATTAAGATTTTGCATGAAGGAGGACTATCAGCCGAGTTGCACGGGAGAATGTGAATAGTGATGTAATAGCCAGTAAGAAGTAGTACAATTCAAGTTTTAGGTATCGATTATTGACTTTATAGCTGGCTTTGGTGCCTTGGACATGAGCTAGAACCTTAAGATTCTGCATGAAAGGAGGACTAGCAGCCGATTTGCACGGGAGAATGTGAAAAGTCTTAACATGTAGTAAAAACCCGAGAAATCCGTCCGTTTTCGTCATTTGTTATCGAATCGACTTAAAGCCAGATCGTCACATTTGCCGCTCTTCTCTCTGAAACGGTTGTACTTATCGATTGCAAAGCTATGTCGCGTGCTGCGGTATGCGGAGACACTAAAAGCACCATAGTAGAACACAGATGAAGCTTCTAAGTTGATGTAATAGCCAGTAAGAAGTAGTACAATTCAAATTTTAGGTATTCAATATTGAATTTTTAGCTGGCTTTGGTGCCTTGGACATGAGCTAGGACCTTAAGATTCTGCATGAAAGGAGGACTAGCAGCCCTGTTGCACGGGAGAATGTGAAAAGTGTTCATATGTAGTAAAAACCTGAGAAATCGGTCCGTTTTCGTCATTTGTTATCGGATCGACTTAAAGCCAGATCGTCACATTGGCCGCTCTTCTCTCTGAAACGGTTGTACTTATCGTCTGCAAAGCTATGTCGCATGCTGCGGTATGCTGAGACACTATGAGCATCATAGTAGAACACATATGAAGCTTCTAAGTTGATGTAATTTCCAGTAAGAAGTAGTACAATTCAAGTTTTAGGTATCGGTTATTGACTTTTTACCCTTCTTTGGTGCCTTGGACATCAGCTAGGTAATTAAGATTTTGCATGAAGGAGGACTAGCAGCCGAGTTGCACGGGAGAATGTGAATAGTGTTCATATGTAGTAAAAACCTGAGACATCCGTCCGTTTTCGTCATTTGTTATCGAATCGACTTAAAGCCAGATCGTCACATTGACCGCTCTTCTCTCTGAAACGGTTGTACTTATCGTCTGCAAAGCTATGTGGCGTTCTGCGGTATGCGGAGACAGTAAAAGCACCATAGTAGAACACAGATGATGCTTCTAAGTTGATGTAATAGCCAGTAAGATATAGAACAATTCAAGTTTTAGGTATCGATTATTGACTTTTTAGCTGGCTTTGGTGCCTTGGACATGAGCTAGGACCTTAAGATTCTGCATGAAAGGAGGACTGGCAGCCGATTTGCACGGGAGAATGTGAAAAGTGTTCATATGTAGTAAAAACCTGAGATATCCGTCCGTTTTCGTTATTTGTTATCGAATCGACTTAAAGCCAGATCGTCACATTGGCCGCTCTTCTCTCTGAAACGGTTGTACTTATCGATTGCAAAGCTATGTCGCGTGCTGCGGTATGCGGAGACACTAAAAGCACCATAGTAGAACACAGATGAAGCTTCTAAGTTGATGTAATAGCCAGTAAGAAGTAGTACAATTCAAGTTTTAGGTATCGATTATTGACTTTTTAGCTGGCTTTGGTGCCTTGGACATGAGCTAGGACCTTAAGATTCTGCATGAAATGAGGACTAGCAGCCGAGTTGCACGGGAGAATGTGAAAAGTGTTCATACGTAGTAAAAACCTGAGAAATCCGTCCGTTTTCGTCATTAGTTATCGAATCGACTTCAAGCCAGATCGTCACATTGGCCGCTCTTTTCTCTGAAAAAGTTGTACCTATCGTCTGCAAAGCTATGTCGCGTGCTGCGGTATACGGACACACTAAAAGCACCATAGTAGAACACAGATGAAGCTTCTAAGTTGATGTAATAGCCAGTAAGAAGTAGTACAATTCAAGTTTTAGGTATCGGTTATTGACTTTTTACCCTTCTTTGGTGCCTTGGACATGAGCTAGGAAATTAAGATATTGCATGAAGGAGGACTAGCAGCCGAGTTGCACGGGAGAATGTGAAAAGTGTTCATATGTAGTAAAAACCTGAGACATCCGTCCGTTTTCGTCATTTGTTATCGAATCAACTTAAAGCCAGATCGTCACATTGGCCGCTCTTCTCTCTGAAACGGTTGTACTTATCGTCTGCAAAGCTATGTGGCGTTCTGCGGTATGCGGAGACAGTAAAAGCACCATAGTAGAACACAGATGATGCTTCTAAGTTGATGTAATAGCCAGTAAGATATAGTACAATTCAAGTTTTAGGTATCGATTATTGACTTTTTAGCTGGCTTTGGTGCCTTGGACATGAGCTAGGACCTTAAGATTCTGCATGAAAGGAGGACTGGCAGCCGATTTGCACGGGAGAATGTGAAAAGTGTTCATATGTATTAAAAACCTGAGAAATCCGTCCGTTCTCGTCATTTGTTATCGAATCGACTTAAAGCCAGATCGTCACATTGGCCGCTCTTCTCTCTGAATCGGTTGTACTTATCGTGTGCAAAACTATGTCGCGTGCTGCGGCATGCAGAGACACTAAAAGCACCATAGCAGAACACAGATGAAGATTCTAAGTTGATGTAATAGCCAGTAAGAAGTAGTACAATTCAAGTTTTAGGTATTGAATATTGACTTTTTAGCTGGCTTTGGTGCCTTGGACTTGAGCTAGGACCTTAAGATTCTGCATGAAAGGAGGACTAGCACCCGAGTTGCACAGGAGAATGTGAAAAGTGTTCATATGTAGTAAAAACCTGAGAAATCCGTCCGTTTTCGTCATTTGTTATCGAATCGACTTAAAGCCAGATCGTCACATTGGCCGCTCTTCTCTCTGAAACAGTTGTACTTATCGTCTGCAAAGCTATGTCGCGTGCTGCGGTATGCGGAGACACTAAAAGCACCATAGTAAAACACAGATGAAGCTTCTAAGTTGATGTAATAGCCAGTAAGAAGTAGTACAATTCAAGTTTTAGGTATCGATTATTGACTTTATAGCTGGCTTTGGTGCCTTGGACATGAGCTAGGACCTTAACATTCTGCATGAAAGGAGGACTAGCAGCCGATTTGCACGGGAGAATGTGAAAAGTCTTAACATGTAGTAAAAACCCGAGAGATCCGTCCGTTTTCGTCATTTGTTATCGAATTGACCTAAAGCCAGATCGTCACATTTGCCGCTCTTCTCTCTGAAACGGTTGTACTTATCGATTGCAAAGCTATGTCGCGTGCTGCGGTATGCGGAGACACTAAAAGCACCATAGTAGAACACAGATGAAGCTTCTAAGTTGATGTAATAGCCAGTAAGAAGTAGTACAATTCAAATTTTAGGTATTCAATATTGAATTTTTAGCTGGCTTTGGTGCCTTGGACATGAGCTAGGACCTTAAGATTCTGCATGAAAAGAGGACTAGCAGCCCTGTTGCACGGGAGAATGTGAAAAGTGTTCATATGTAGTAAAAACCTGAGAAATCGGTCCGTTTTCGTCATTTGTTATCGGATCGACTTAAAGCCAGATCGTCACATTGGCCGCTCTTCTCTCTGAAACGGTTGTACTTATCGTCTGCAAAGCTATGTCGCGTGCTGCGGTATGCTGAGACACTATGAGCATCATAGTAGAACACATATGAAGCTTCTATGTTGATGTAATTTCCAGTAAGAAGTAGTACAATTCAAGTTTTAGGTATCGGTTATTGACTTTTTACCCTTCTTTGGTGCCTTGGACATCAGCTAGGAAATTAAGATTTTGCATGAAGGAGGACTAGCAGTCGAGTTGCACGGGAGAATGTGAATAGTGTTCATATGTAGTAAAAACCTGAGACATCCGTCCGTTTTCGTCATTTGTTATCGAATCGACTTAAAGCCAGATCGTCACATTGACCGCTCTTCTCTCTGAAACGGTTGTACTTATCGTCTGCAAAGCTATGTGGCGTTCTGCGGTATGCGGAGACAGTAAAAGCACCATAGTAGAACACAGATGATGCTTCTAAGTTGATGTAATAGCCAGTAAGATATAGAACAATTCAAGTTTTAGGTATCGATTATTGACTTTTTAGCTGGCTTTGGTGCCTTGGACATGAGCTAGGACCTTAAGATTCTGCATGAAAGGAGGACTGGCAGCCGATTTGCACGGGAGAATGTGAAAAGTGTTCATATGTAGTAAAAACCTGAGATATCCGTCCGTTTTCGTTATTTGTTATCGAATCGACTTAAAGCCAGATCGTCACATTGGCCGCTCTTCTCTCTGAAACGGTTGTACTTATCGATTGCAAAGCTATGTCGCGTGCTGCGGTATGCGGAGACACTAAAAGCACCATAGTAGAACACAGATGAAGCTTCTAAGTTGATGTAATAGCCAGTAAGAAGTAGTACAATTCAAGTTTTAGGTATCGATTATTGACTTTTTAGCTGGCTTTGGTGCCTTGGACATGAGCTAGGACCTTAAGATTCTGCATGAAATGAGGACTAGCAGCCGAGTTGCACGGGAGAATGTGAAAAGTGTTCATACGTAGTAAAAAC
Organism: Schistocerca gregaria; assembly: GCF_023897955.1. Classification (NCBI taxonomy): domain Eukaryota; kingdom Metazoa; phylum Arthropoda; class Insecta; order Orthoptera; family Acrididae; genus Schistocerca; species Schistocerca gregaria. Next base: position 5,825,908 of record NW_026061850.1, on the reverse strand, counting down.
CTGAGAAATCCGTCCGTTTTCGTCATTAGTTATCGAATCGACTTCAAGCCAGATCGTCACATTGGCCGCTCTACTCTCTGAAAAAGTTGTACTTATCGTCTGCAAAGCTATGTCGCGTGCTGCGGTATACGGACACACTAAAAGCACCATAGTAGAACACAGATGAAGCTTCTAAGTTGATGTAATAGCCAGTAAGAAGTAGTACAATTCATGTTTAGGTATCGGTTATTGACTTTTTACCCTTCTTTGGTGCCTTGGACATGAGCTAGGAAATTAAGATATTGCATGAAGGAGGACTAGCAGCCGAGTTGCACGGGAGAATGTGAAAAGTGTTCATATGTAGTAAAAACCTGAGACATCCGTCCGTTTTCGTCATTTGTTTTCGAATCAACTTAAAGCCAGATCGTCACATTGGCCGCTCTTCTCTCTGAAACGGTTGTACTTATCGTCTGCAAAGCTATGTGGCGTTCTGCGGTATGCGGAGACAGTAAAAGCACCATAGTAGAACACAGATGATGCTTCTAAGTTGATGTAATAGCCAGTAAGATATAGTACAATTCAAGTTTTAGGTATCGATTATTGACTTTTTAGCTGGCTTTGGTGCCTTGGACATGAGCTAGGACCTTAAGATTCTGCATGAAAGGAGGACTGGCAGCCGATTTGCACGGGAGAATGTGAAAAGTGTTCATATGTATTAAAAACCTGAGAAATCTGTCCGTTCTCGTCATTTGTTATCGAATCGACTTAAAGCCAGATCGTCACATTGGCCGCTCTTCTCTCTGAAACGGTTGTACTTATCGTCTGCAAAGCTATGTCGCGTGCTGCGGCATGCTGAGACACTAAAAGCACCATAGCAGAACACAGATGAAGCTTCTAAGTTGATGTAATAGCCAGTAAGAAGTAGTACAATTCAAGTTTTAGGTATTGAATATTGACTTTTTAGCTGGCTTTGGTGCCTTGGACTTGAGCTAGGACCTTAAGATTCTGCATGAAAGGAGGACTAGCAGCCGAGTTGCACAGGAGAATGTGAAAAGTGTTCATATGTAGTAAAAACCTGAGAAATCCGTCCGTTTTCGTCATTTGTTATCGAATCGACTTAAAGCCAGATCGTCACATTGGCCGCTCTTCTCTCTGAAACAGTTGTACTTATCGTCTGCAAAGCTATGTCGCGTGCTGCGGTATGCGGAGACACTAAAAGCACCATAGTAAAACACAGATGAAGCTTCTAAGTTGATGTAATAGCCAGTAAGAAGTAGTACAATTCAAGTTTTAGGTATCGATTAATGACTTTATAGCTAGCTTTGGTGCCTTGGACATGAGCTAGGACCTTAACATTCTGCATGAAAGGAGGACTAGCAGCCGATTTGCACGGGAGAATGTGAAAAGTCTTAACATGTAGTAAAAACCCGAGAGATCCGTCCGTTTTCGTCATTTGTTATCGAATTGACTTAAAGCCAGATCGTCACATTTGCCGCTCTTCTCTCTGAAACGGTTGTACTTATCGATTGCAAAGCTATGTCGCGTGCTGCGGTATGCGGAGACACTAAAAGCACCATAGTAGAACACAGATGAAGCTTCTAAGTTGATGTAATAGCCAGTAAGAAGTAGTACAATTCAAATTTTAGGTATTCAATATTGAATTTTTAGCTGGCTTTGGTGCCTTGGACATGAGCTAGGACCTTAAGATTCTGCATGAAAAGAGGACTAGCAGCCCTGTTGCACGGGAGAATGTGAAAAGTGTTCATATGTAGTAAAAACCTGAGAAATCGGTCCGTTTTCGTCATTTGTTATCGGATCGACTTAAAGCCAGATCGTCACATTGGCCGCTCTTCTCTCTGAAACGGTTGTACTTATCGTCTGCAAAGCTATGTCGCGTGCTGCGGTATGCTGAGACACTATGAGCATCATAGTAGAACACATATGAAGCTTCTAAGTTGATGTAATTTCCAGTAAGAAGTAGTACAATTCAAGTTTTAGGTATCGGTTATTGACTTTTTACCCTTCTTTGGTGCCTTGGACATCAGCTAGGAAATTAAGATTTTGCATGAAGGAGGACTAGCAGTCGAGTTGCACGGGAGAATGTGAATAGTGTTCATATGTAGTAAAAACCTGAGACATCCGTCCGTTTTCGTCATTTGTTATCGAATCGACTTAAAGCCAGATCGTCACATTGACCGCTCTTCTCTCTGAAACGGTTGTACTTATCGTCTGCAAAGCTATGTGGCGTTCTGCGGTATGCGGAGACAGTAAAAGCACCATAGTAGAACACAGATGATGCTTCTAAGTTGATGTAATAGCCAGTAAGATATAGAACAATTCAAGTTTTAGGTATCGATTATTGACTTTTTAGCTGGCTTTGGTGCCTTGGACATGAGCTAGGACCTTAAGATTGTGCATGAAAGAAGGACTGGCAGCCGATTTGCACGGGAGAATGTGAAAAGTGTTCATATGTAGTAAAAACCTGAGAAATCCGTCCGTTTTCGTCATTTGTTATCGAATCGACTTAAAGCCAGATCGTCACATTGGCCGCTCTTCTCTCTGAAACGGTTGTACTTATCGTCTGCAAAGCTATGTCGCGTGCTGCGGCATGCTGAGACACTAAAAGCACCATAGCAGAACACAGATGAAGCTTCTAAGTTGATGTAATAGCCAGTAAGAAGTAGTACAATTCAAGTTTTAGGTATTGAATATTGACTTTTTAGCTGGCTTTGGTGCCTTGGACTTGAGCTAGGACCTTAAGATTCTGCATGAAAGGAGGACTAGCAGCCGAGTTGCACAGGAGAATGTGAAAAGTGTTCATATGTAGTAAAAACCTGAGAAATCCGTCCGTTTTCGTCATTTGTTATCGAACCGACTTAAAGCCAGATCGTCACATTGGCCGCTCTTCTCTCTGAAACGGTTGTACTTATCGTCTGCAAAGCTATGTTGCGTGCTGCGGTATGTGGAGACACTAAAAGCACCATAGTAAAACACAGATGAAGCTTCTAAGTTGATGTAATAGCCAGTAAGAAGTAGTACAATTCAAGTTTTAGGTATCGTTTATTGACTTTTTAGCTGGCTTTGGTGCCTTGCACATGAGCTAGGACCTTTAGATTCTGCATGAAAGGAGGACTAGCAGCCGAGTTGCACGGGAGAATGTGAAAAGTGTTCATATTTAGTAAAAACCTGAGAAATCCGTCCGTTTTCGTCATTTGTTATCGAATCGACTTAAAGCCAGATCGTCACATTGGCCGCTCTTCTCTCCGAAACACCTGTACTTATCGTCTGCAAAGCTATGTCGCGTGCTACGGTATGCTGATACACTAAAAGCACCATAGTAGAACACAGATGAAGCTTCTATGTTGATGTAATAGCCAGGAAGAAGTAGTACAATTCAAGTTTTAGGTATCGATTATTGACCTTTTAGCTGGCTTTGGTGCCTTGGACATGAGCTAGGACCTTAACATTCTGCATGAAAATAGGAATAGCAGCCGATTTGCACGGGAGAATGTGAAAAGTGTTCATATGTAGTAAAAACCTGAGAAATCCGTCCGTTTTCGTCATTTGTTATCGAATCGACTTAAAGCCAGATCGTCACATTGGCCGCTCTTCTCTCTGAAACGGTTGTACTTATCGTCTGCAAAGCTATGTTGCGTGCTGCGGTATGTGGAGACACTAAAAGCACCATAGTAAAACACAGATGAAGCTTCTAAGTTGATGTAATAGCCAGTAAGAAGTAGTACAATTCAAGTTTTAGGTATCGTTTATTGACTTTTTAGCTGGCTTTGGTGCCTTGGACATGAGCTAGGACCTTTAGATTCCGCATGAAAGGAGGACTAGCAGCCGAGTTGCACGGGAGAATGTGAAAAGTGTTCATATTTAGTAAAAACCTGAGAAATCCGTCCGTTTTCGTCATTTGTTATCGAATCGACTTAAAGCCAGATCGTCACATTGGCCGCTCTTCTCTCCGAAACACCTGTACTTATCGTCTGCAAAGCTATGTCGCGTGCTACGGTATGCTGATACACTAAAAGCACCATAGTAGAACACAGATGAAGCTTCTATGTTGATGTAATAGCCAGGAAGAAGTAGTACAATTCAAGTTTTAGGTATCGATTATTGACCTTTTAGCTGGCTTTGGTGCCTTGGACATGAGCTAGGACCTTAACATTCTGCATGAAAATAGGAATAGCAGCCGATTTGCACGGGAGAATGTGAAAAGTGTTCATATGTAGTAAAAACCTGAGAAATCCGTCCGTTTTCGTCATTTGTTATCGAATCGACTTAAAGCCAGATCGTCACATTGGCCGCTCTTCCCTCTGAAACGGTTGTACTTATCAATTGCAAAGCTATGTCGCGTGCTGCGGTATGCGGAGACACTAAAAGCACCATAGTAGAACACAGATGAAACTTCTAAGTTGATGTAATAGCCAGTAAGAAGTAGTACAATTCAAATTTTAGGTATTCAATATTGAATTTTTAGCTGGCTTTGGTGCCTTGGACATGAGCTAGGACCTTAAGATTCTGCATGAAAAGAGGACTAGCAGCCCTGTTGCACGGGAGAATGTGAAAAGTGTTCATATGTAGTAAAAACCTGAGAAAACGGTCCGTTTTCGTCATTTGTTATCGGATCGACTTAAAGCCAGATCGTCACATTGGCCGCTCTTCTCTCTGAAACGGTTGTACTTATCGTCTTCAAAGGTATGTCGCATGTTGCCGTAGGCGGAAACAGGAAAAGCACCATAGTAGAACACAGATGAAGCTTCTAAGTTGATGTAATAGCCAGTAAGAAGTAGTCCAATTCATGATTTAGATATCGATTATTGACTTCTTAGCTGGGTTTTGGTGCCTTGGACATGAGCTAGGACCTTAATATTCTGCATGAGGGGAGGACTAACAGCCGAGTTGCAGGGGGGAATGTGAAAAGTGTTCAAATGTAGTAAAAACCTGAGAAATACGTCCGTTTTCGTCATTTGTTATCGAATCGACTTAAAGCCAGATCGTCACATTGGCCGCTCTTCTCTCTAAAACGGTTGTACTTATCGTCTGCAAACCTATGTCGCGTGCTGCGGTATGCGGAGACACTAAAAGCACCATAGTAGAACACCCATTAAGCTTCTAAGTTGATGTAATACCCAGTAAGAAGTAGTAAAATTCAAGTTTTAGGTATCGATTATTGACTTTTTAGCTGGCTTTGGTGCCTTGGACATGAGATAGGAACTTAACATTCTGCATGAAAGGAGGACTAGCAGCCGAGATGCACGGGAGAATGCGAAAAGTGTTCATGTGTAGTAAAAACCTTAGAAATCCGTCCGTTTTCGTCATTTGTTATCGAATCGACTTAAAGCCAGATCGTCACATAGGCTGCTCTTCTCTCTGAAACGGTTGCACTTATCGTCTGCAAAGCTATGTCGCGTGCTGCGGTATGCGGAGACACTAAAATCACCATAGTAGAACACAGATGAAGCATCTAAGTTGATGTAATAGCCAGTAAGAAGTAATCCAATTCAAGTTTTAGGTATCGATTATTGACTTTTTAGCTGGTTTTGGTGCCTTGGACATGAGCTAGGACCTTAAGATTCTGCATGAAAGGAGGACTAGCAGCCGAGTTGCGCGGGAGAATGTGAAAAGTGTTCATATGCAGTAAAAACCTGAGACATCCGTCCGTTTTCGTCATTTGTTATCGAATGGACTTAAAGCCAGATCGTCACATTGGCCGCTCTTCTCTCTGAAACGGTTGTACTTATCGTCTGCAAAGCTATGTCGCGTGTTGCGGTATGCGGATACACTAAAAGCACCTTAGTAGAACACAGATGAAGCTTCTAAGTTGATGTAATAGCCAGTAAGAAGAAGTAAAATTCAAGTTTTATGTATCGGTTATTGACTTTTTACACTTCTATGGTGCCTTGGACACGAGCTAGGAACTTAAGATTTCGCATGAATTAGGACTAGCAGCCGAGTTGCACGGGAGAATGTGAAAAGTGTTCATATGTAGTAAAAACCTGAGAAATCCGTCCGTTTTCGTAATTTGTTATCGAATCGACTTAAAGCCAGATCGTCACATTGGCCGCTCTTCTCTCTGAAACGCTAGTACTTATCGTCTGCACAGCTATGTCGCGTGCTGCGGTATGCAGAGACACTAAAAGCACCATAGTAGAACACAGATGAAGCTTCTAAGTTGATGTAATAGCCAGTAAGAAGTAGTACAATTCATGTTTTAGGTATCGATTATTGACTTTTTAGCTGGCTTTCCTGCCTTGGACATGAGCTAGGACCTTAAGACTCTGCATGAAAGGAGGACTAGCAGCCGAGTTGCATGGGAGAATGTGAAAAGTGTTCATATGTAGTAAAAACCTGAGAAATCCGTCCGTTTTCGTCATTTGTTATCGAATCGACTAAAACCCAGATCGTCAAATTGGCCGCTCTTTTCTCTGAAACGGTTGCACTTATCGTCTTCAAAGGTATGTCGCGTGTTGCCGTAGGCGGAAACAGGAAAAGCACCATAGTAGAACACAGATGAAGCTTCTAAGTTGATGTAATAGCCAGTAAGAAGTAGTCCAATTCAAGATTTAGGTATCGATTATTGACTTTTTAGCTGGCTTTGGTGCCTTGGATATGAGCTAGGACCTTAAGATTCTGCATGAAAGGAGGACTAGCAGCCGAGTTGAACGGGAGAATGTGAAAAGTGTTCATATGCAGTAAAAACCTGAGACATCCGTCCGTTTTCGTCATTTGTTATCGAATCGACTTAAAGCCAGATCGTCACATTGGCCGCTCTTCTCTCTGAAACGGTTGTACTTATCGTCTGCAAAGCTATGTCGCGTCCTGCGGTATGCGGACACACTAAAAGCACCATAGTAGAACACAGACGAAGCATCTAAGTTAATGTAATAGCCAGTAAGAAGTAATCCAATTCAAGTTTTAGGTATTGAATATTCCCCTTATCTGGCTTTGGTGCCTTGGACATGAGCTAGGACCTTAAGATTCTGCATTAAAGGAGGACTAGCAGCCGAGTTGCATGGGAGAATGTGAAAAGTGTTCATATGTAGTAAAAACCTGAGAAATCCGTCCGTTTTCGTCATTTGTTATCGAATCGACTTAAAGCCAGATCGTCACATTGGCTGCTCTTCTCTCTGAAACGGTTGCACTTATCGTCTGCAAAGCTATGTCGCGTGCTGCGGTATGCGGAGACACTAAAATCACCATAGTAGAACACAGATGAAGCATCTAAGTTGAAGTAATAGCCAGTAAGAAGTAATCCAATTCAAGTTTTAGGTATCGATTATTGACTTTTTAGCTGGCTTTGGTGCCTTGGACATGAGCTAGGACCTTAAGATTCTGCATGAAAGGAGGACTAGCAGCCGAGTTGCACGGGAGAATGTGAAAAGTGTTCATATGCAGTAAAAACCTGAGACATCCGTCTGTTTTCGTCATTTGTTATCAAATCGACTTAAAGCCAGATCGTCACATTGGCCGCTCTTCTCTCTGAAACGGTTGTACTTATCGTCTGCAAAGCTATGTCGCGTGCTGCGGTATGCGGACACACTAAAAGCACCATAGTAGAACACAGATGAAGCTTCTAAGTTGATGTAATTGCCAGTAAGAAGTAGTACAATTCAAGTTTTAGGTATCGATTATTGACTTTTTAGCTGGCTTTGGTGCCTTGGACATGAGATAGGACCTTAAGATTCTGCATGAAAGGAGGACTAGCAGCCGAGTTGCACGGGAGAATGTGAAACGTGTTCATATGCAGTAAAAACCTGAGACATCCGTCCGTTTTCGTCATTTGTTATCGAATCGACTTAAAGCCAGATCGACACATTGGCCGCTCTTCTCTCTGAAACGGTTGTACTTATCGTCTGCAAAGCTATGTCGCGTGCTGCGGTATGCTGAGACACTAAAAGCACCATAATAGGACACAGATGAAGCTTCTAAGTTAATGTAATAGCCAGTACGAAGTAGTACAATTCAAGTTTTAGGTATTGAATATGGAACTTTTAGCTGGCTTTGGTGCCTTGGACATGAGCTAGGACCTTAAGATTCTGCATGAAAGGAGGACTAGCAGCCGAGTTGCACGGGAGAATGTGAAAAGTGTTCATATGTAGTTAAAACTTGAGAAATCCGTCCGTTTTCGTCATTTGTTATCGAATCGACTTAAAGCCAGATCGTCACATTGGCCGCTCTTCTCTCTGAAACGCTTGTACTTATCGTCTGCAAAGCTATGTCGCGTGCTGCGGTATGCGGAGACACTAAAAGCACCATAGTAGAACACAGATTAAGCTTCTAAGTTGATGTAATACCCAGTAAGAAGTAGTAAAATTCAAGTTTTAGTTATCGATTATTGACTTTTTAGCTGGCTTTGGTGCCTTGGACATGAGCTAGGACCTTAAGATTCTGCATGAAAGGAGGACTAGCAGCCGAGTTGCACGGGAGAATGTGAAAAGTGTTCATATGCAGTAAAAACCTGAGACATCCGTCCGTTTTCGTCATTTGTTATCGAATCGACTTAAAGCCAGATCGTCACATTGGCTGCTCTTCTCTCTGAAACGGTTGCACTTATCGTCTGCAAAGCTATGTCGCGTGCTGCGGTATGCGGAGACACTAAAATCACCATAGTAGAACACAGATGAAGCATCTAAGTTGATGTAATAGCCAGTAAGAAGTAATCCAATTCAAGTTTTAGGTATCGATTATTGACTTTTTAGCTGGCTTTGGTGCCTTGGACATGAGCTAGGACCTTAAGATTCTGCATGAATGGAGGACTAGCAGCCGAGTTGCAGGGGGGAATGTGAAAAGTGTTCAAATGTAGTAAAAACCTGAGAAATACGTCCGTTTTCGTCATTTGTTATCGAATCGACTTAAAGCCAGATCGTCACATTGGCCGCTCTTCTCTCTAAAACGGTTGTACTTATCGTCTGCAAAGCTATGTCGCGTGCTGCGGTATGCGGAGACACTAAAAGCACCATAGTAGAACACCCATTAAGCTTCTAAGTTGATGTAATACCCAGTAAGAAGTAGTAAAATTCAAGTTTTAGGTATCGATTATTGACTTTTTAGCTGGCTTTGGTGCCTTGGACATGAGATAGGAACTTAACATTCTGCATGAAAGGAGGACTAGCAGCCGAGATGCACGGGAGAATGCGAAAAGTGTTCATGTGTAGTAAAAACCTTAGAAATCCGTCCGTTTTCGTCATTTGTTATCGAATCGACTTAAAGCCAGATCGTCACATTGGCTGCTCTTCTCTCTGAAACGGTTGCACTTATCGTCTGCAAAGCTATGTCGCGTGCTGCGGTATGCGGAGACACTAAAAGCACCTTAGTAGAACACAGATGAAGCTTCTAAGTTGATGTAATAGCCAGTAAGAAGAAGTAAAATTCAAGTTTTATGTATCGGTTATTGACTTTTTACACTTCTTTGGTGCCTTGGACACGAGCTAGGAACTTAAGATTTCGCATGAAGGAGGACTAGCAGCCGAGTTCCACGGGAGAATGTGAAAAGTGTTCATATGTAGTAAAAACCTGAGAAATCCGTCCGTTTTCGTCATTTGTTATCGAATCGACTTAAAGAAAAATCGTCACATTGGCCGCTCTTCTCTCTGAAACGCTAGTACTTATCGTCTGCACAGCTATGTCGCGTGCTGCGGTTTGCAGAGACACTAAAAGCACCATAGTAGAACACAGATGAAGCTTCTAAGTTGATGTAATAGCCAGTAAGAAGTAGTACAATTCATGTTTTAGGTATCGATTATTGACTTTTTAGCTGGCTTTCCTGCCTTGGACATGAGCTAGGACCTTAAGACTCTGCATGAAAGGAGGACTAGCAGCCGAGTTGCATGGGAGAATGTGAAAAGTGTTCATATGTAGTAAAAACCTGAGAAATCCGTCCGTTTTCGTCATTTGTTATCGAATCGACTTAAAGCCAGATCGTCACATTGGCTGCTCTTCTCTCTGAAACGGTTGCACTTATCGTCTGCAAAGCTATGTCGCGTGCTGCGGTATGCGGAGACACTAAAATCACCATAGTAGAACACAGATGAAGCATCTAAGTTGATGTAATAGCCAGTAAGAAGTAATCCAATTCAAGTTTTAGGTATCGATTATTGACTTTTTAGCTGGCTTTGGTGCCTTGGACATGAGCTAGGACCTTAAGATTCTGCATGAATGGAGGACTAGCAGCCGAGTTGCAGGGGGGAATGTGAAAAGTGTTCAAATGTAGTAAAAACCTGAGAAATACGTCCGTTTTCGTCATTTGTTATCGAATCGACTTAAAGCCAGATCGTCACATTGGCCGCTCTTCTCTCTAAAACGGTTGTACTTATCGTCTGCAAAGCTATGTCGCGTGCTGCGGTATGCGGAGACACTAAAAGCACCATAGTAGAACACCCATTAAGCTTCTAAGTTGATGTAATACCCAGTAAGAAGTAGTAAAATTCAAGTTTTAGGTATCGATTATTGACTTTTTAGCTGGCTTTGGTGCCTTGGACATGAGATAGGAACTTAACATTCTGCATGAAAGGAGGACTAGCAGCCGAGATGCACGGGAGAATGCGAAAAGTGTTCATGTGTAGTAAAAACCTTAGAAATCCGTCCGTTTTCGTCATTTGTTATCGAATCGACTTAAAGCCAGATCGTCACATTGGCTGCTCTTCTCTCTGAAACGGTTGCACTTATCGTCTGCAAAGCTATGTCGCGTGCTGCGGTATGCGGAGACACTAAAAGCACCTTAGTAGAACACAGATGAAGCTTCTAAGTTGATGTAATAGCCAGTAAGAAGAAGTAAAATTCAAGTTTTATGTATCGGTTATTGACTTTTTACACTTCTTTGGTGCCTTGGACACGAGCTAGGAACTTAAGATTTCGCATGAAGGAGGACTAGCAGCCGAGTTCCACGGGAGAATGTGAAAAGTGTTCATATGTAGTAAAAACCTGAGAAATCCGTCCGTTTTCGTCATTTGTTATCGAATCGACTTAAAGAAAGATCGTCACATTGGCCGCTCTTCTCTCTGAAACGCTAGTACTTATCGTCTGCACAGCTATGTCGCGTGCTGCGGTTTGCAGAGACACTAAAAGCACCATAGTAGAACACAGATGAAGCTTCTAAGTTGATGTAATAGCCAGTAAGAAGTAGTACAATTCATGTTTTAGGTATCGATTATTGACTTTTTAGCTGGCTTTCCTGCCTTGGACATGAGCTAGGACCTTAAGACTCTGCATGAAAGGAGGACTAGCAGCCGAGTTGCATGGGAGAATGTGAAAAGTGTTCATATGTAGTAAAAACCTGAGAAATCCGTCCGTTTTCGTCATTTGTTATCGAATCGACTAAAACCCAGATCGTCAAATTGGCCGCTCTTTTCTCTGAAACGGTTGTACTTATCGTCTGCAAAGCTATGTCACGTGCTGCGGTATGCGGAGACACTAAAATCACCACAGTAGAACACAGATGAAGCTTCTAAGTTGATGTAATATCCAGTAAGAAGTAGTACAATTCGAGTTTTAGGTATTGATTATTGACTTTTTAGCTGGCTTTGGTGCCTTGGACATGAGCTAGGACCTTAAGATTCTGCATGAAAGGAGGACTAACAGCCGAGTTCCACGGGAGAATGTGAAAAGTGTTCATATGTAGTTAAAACTTGAGAAATCCGTCCGTTTTCGTCATTTGTTATCGAATCGCCTTAAAGCCAGATCGTCACATTGGCCGCTCTTCTCTCTGAAACGGTTGCACTTATCGTCTTCAAAGGTATGTCGCGTGTTGCCGTAGGCGGAAACAGGAAAAGCACCATAGTAGAACACAGATGAAGCTTCTAAGTTGATGTAATAGCCAGTAAGAAGTAGTCCAATTCAAGATTTAGGTATCGATTATTGACTTTTTAGATGGCTTTGGTGCCTTGGACATGAGCTAGGACCTTAAGACTCTGCATGAAAGGAGGACTAGCAGCCGAGTTGCATGGGGGAATGTGAAAAGTGTTTAAATGTAGTAAAAACCTGAGAAATACGTCCGTTTTCGTCATTTGTTATCGAATCGACTTAAAGCCAGATCGTCACATTGGCCGCTCTTCTCTCTGAAACGGTTGTACTTATCGTCTGCAAAGCTATGTCGCGTGCTGCGGTATGCGGAGACACTAAAAGCACCATAGTAGAACACAGATTAAGCTTCTAAGTTGATGTAATACCCAGTAAGAAGTAGTAAAATTCAAGTTTTAGTTATCGATTATTGACTTTTTAGCTGGCTTTGGTGCCTTGGACATGAGCTAGGACCTTAAGATTCTGCATGAAAGGAGGACTAGCAGCCGAGTTGCACGGGAGAATGTGAAAAGTGTTCATATGCAGTAAAAACCTGAGACATCCGTCCGTTTTCGTCATTTGTTATCGAATCGACTTAAAGCCAGATCGTCACATTGGCCGCTCTTCTTTCTGAAACGGTTGTACTTATCGTCTGCAAAGCTATGTCGCGTCCTGCGGTATGCGGACACACTAAAAGCACCATAGTAGAACACAGACGAAGCATCTAAGTTGATGTAATAGCCAGTAAGAAGTAATCCAATTCAAATTTAAGGTATTGAATATTCACCTTTTAGCTGGCTTTGGTGCCTTGGACATGAGCTAGGACCTTAAGATTCTGCATTAAAGGAGGACTAGCAGCCGAGTTGCATGGGAGAATGTGAAAAGTGTTCATATGTAGTAAAAACCTGAGAAATCCGTCCGTTTTCGTCATTTGTTATCGAATCGACTTAAAGCCAGATCGTCACATTGGCTGCTCTTCTCTCTGAAACGGTTGCACTTATCGTCTGCAAAGCTATGTCGCGTGCTGCGGTATGCGGAGACACTAAAATCACCATAGTAGAACACAGATGAAGCATCTAAGTTGATGTAATAGCCAGGAAGAAGTAGTTCAATTCAAGTTTTAGGTATCGATTATTGACTTTTTAGCTGGCTTTGGTGCCTTGGACATGAGCTAGGACCTTAAGATTCTGCATGAAAGGAGGACTAGCAGCCGAGTTGCACGGGAGAATGTGAAAAGTGTTCATATGCAGTAAAAACCTGAGACATCCGTCTGTTTTCGTCATTTGTTATCGAATCGACTTAAAGCCAGATCGTCACATTGGCCGCTCTTCTCTCTGAAACGGTTGTACTTATCGTCTGCAAAGCTATGTCGCGTGCTGCGGTATGCGGACACACTAAAAGCACCATAGTAGAACACAGATGAAGCTTCTAAGTTGATGTAATTGCCAGTAAGAAGTAGTACAATTCAAGTTTTAGGTATCGATTATTGACTTTTTAGCTGGCTTTGGTGCCTTGGACATGAGATAGGACCTTAAGATTCTGCATGAAAGGAGGACTAGCAGCCGAGTTGCACGGGAGAATGTGAAACGTGTTCATATGCAGTAAAAACCTGAGACATCCGTCCGTTTTCGTCATTTGTTATCGAATCGACTTAAAGCCAGATCGACACATTGGCCGCTCTTCTCTCTGAAACGGTTGTACTTATCGTCTGCAAAGCTATGTCGCGTGCTGCGGTATGCTGAGACACTAAAAGCTCCATAATAGAACACAGATGAAGCTTCTAAGTTGATGTAATAGCCAGTAAGAAGTAGTACAATTCAAGTTTTAGGTATTGAATATGGAACTTTTAGCTGGCTTTGGTGCCTTGGACATGAGCTAGGACCTTAAGACTCTGCATGAAAGGAGGACTAGCAGTCGAGTTGCACGGGAGAATGTGAAAAGTGTTCATATGCAGTAAAAACCTGAGACATCCGTCCGTTTTCGTCATTTGTTATCGAATCGACTTAAAGCCAGATCGTCACATTGGCCGCTCTTCTCTCTGAAACGGTTGTACTTATCGTCTGCAAAGCTATGTCGCGTCCTGCGGTATGCGGACACACTAAAAGCACCATAGTAGAACACAGACGAAGCATCTAAGTTGATGTAATAGCCAGTAAGCAGTAATCCAATTCAAGTTTTAGGTATTGAATATTCACCTTTTAGCTGGCTTTGGTGCCTTGGACATGAGCTAGGACCTTAAGATTCTGCATTAAAGGAGGACTAGCAGCCGAATTGCATGGGAGAATGTGAAAAGTGTTCATATGTAGTAAAAACCTGAGAAATCCGTCCGTTTTCGTCATTTGTTATCGAATCGACTTAAAGCCAGATCGTCACATTGGCTGCTCTCCTCTCTGAAACGGTTGCACTTATCGTCTGCAAAGCTATGTCGCGTGCTGCGGTATGCGGAGACACTAAAATCACCATAGTAGAACACAGATGAAGCATCTAAGTTGATGTAATAGCCAGTAAGAAGTAATCCAATTCAAGTTTTAGGTATCGATTATTGACTTTTTAGCTGGCTTTGGTGCCTTGGACATGAGCTAGGACCTTAAGATTCTGCATGAAAGGAGGACTAGCAGCCGAGTTGCACGGGAGAATGTGAAAAGTGTTCATATGCAGTAAAAACCTGAGACATCCGTCTGTTTTCGTCATTTGTTATCGAATCGACTTAAAGCCAGATCGTCACATTGGCCGCTCTTCTCTCTGAAACGGTTGTACTTATCGTCTGCAAAGCTATGTCGCGTGCTGCGGTATGCGGACACACTAAAAGAACCATAGTAGAACACAGATGAAGCTTCTAAGTTGATGTAATTGCCAGTAAGAAGTAGTACAATTCAAGTTTTAGGTATCGATTATTGACTTTTTAGCTGGCTTTGGTGCCTTGGACATGAGATAGGACCTTAAGATTCTGCATGAAAGGAGGACTAGCAGCAGAGTTGCACGGGAGAATGTGAAACGTGTTCATATGCAGTAAAAACCTGAGACATCCGTCCGTTTTCGTCATTTGTTATCGAATCGACTTAAAGCCAGATCGACACATTGGCCGCTCTTCTCTCTGAAACGGTTGTACTTATCGTCTGCAAAGCTATGTCGCGTGCTGCGGTATGCTGAGACACTAAAAGCACCATAATAGAACACAGATGAAGCTTCTAAGTTGATGTAATAGCCAGTAAGAAGTAGTACAATTCAAGTTTTAGGTATCGATTATTGACATTTTAGCTGGCTTTGGTGCCTTGGACATGAGCTAGGACCTTAAGATTCTGCATGAAAGGAGGACTAGCAGCCGAGTTGCACGGGAGAATGTGAAACGTGTTCATATGTAGTAAAAACCTGAGACATCCGTCCGTTTTCGTCATGTGTTATCGAATCGACTCAAAGCCAGATCGACACATTGGCCGCTCTCCTCTCTGAAGCGGTTGTACTTATCGTCTGCAAAGCTATGTCGCGTGCTGCGGTATGCTGAGACACTAAAAGCACCATAATAGAACACAGATGAAGGTTCTAAGTTGATGTAATAGCCAGTAAGAAGTAGTACAATTCAAGTTTTAGGTATTGAATATGGAACTTTTAGCTGGCTTTGGTGCCTTGGACATGAGCTAGGACCTTAAGATTCTGCATGAAAGGAGGACTAGCAGCCGAGTTGCACGGGAGAATGTAAAAAGTGTTCATATGTAGTTAAAACCTGAGAAATCCGTCCGTTTTCGTCATTTGTTATCGAATCGACTTAAAGCCAGATCGTCACATTGGCCGCTCTTCTCTCTGAAACGGTTGTACTTATCGTCTTCAAAGGTATGTCGCATGTTGCCGTAGGTGGAAACAGGAAAAGCACCATAGTAGAACACAGATGAAGCTTCTAAGTTGATGTAATAGCCAGTAAGAAGTAGTCCAATTCAAGATTTAGGTTTCGATTATTGACTTTTTAGCTGGGTTTTGGTGCCTTGGACATGAGGTAGGACCTTAATATTCTGCATGAAAGGAGGACTAGCAGCCGAGTTGCATGGGGGAATGTGAAAAGTGTTCAAATGTAGTAAAAACCTGAGAAATCCGTCCGTTTTCGTCATTTGTTATCGAATCGACTTAAAGCCAGATCGTCACATTGGCCGCTCTTCTCTCTGAAACGGTTGTACTTATCGTCTGCAAAGCTATGTCGCATGATGCGGTATGCGGAGACACTAAAAGCAACATAGTAGAACACCCATTAAGCTTCTAAGTTGATGTAATACCCAGTAAGAAGTAGTAAAATTAGAGTTTTAGGTATCGATTATTGACTTTTTAGCTGGCTTTGGTGCCTTGGACATGAGATAGGACCTTAACATTCTGCATGGAGGGAGGACTAGCAGCCGAGATGCACGGGAGAATGCGAAAAGTGTTCATATGTAGTAAAAACCTTAGAAATCCGTCCGTTTTCGTCATTTGTTATCGAATCGACTTAAAGCCAGATCGTCACATTGGCCGCTCTTCTCTCTGAAACGGTTGTACTTATCGTCTGCAAAGCTATGTCGCGTCCTGCGGTATGCGGACACACTAAAAGCACCATAGTAGAACACAGACGAAGCATCTAAGTTGATGTAGTAGCCAGTAAGAAGTAATCCAATTCAAGTTTTAGGTATTGAATATTCACCTTTTAGCTGGCTTTGGTGCCTTGGACATGAGCTAGGACCTTAAGATTCTGCATTAAAGGAGGACTAGCAACCGAGTTGCATGGGAGAATGTGAAAAGTGTTCATATGTAGTAAAAACCTGAGAAATCCGTCCGTTTTCGTCATTTGTTATCGAATCGACTTAAAGCCAGATCGTCACATTGGCTGCTCTTCTCTCTGAAACGGTTGCACTTATCGTCTGCAAAGCTATGTCGCGTGCTGCGGTATGCGGAGACACTAAAATCACCATAGTAGAACACAGATGAAGCATCTAAGTTGATGTAATAGCCAGTAAGAAGTAATCCAATTCAAGTTTTAGGTATCGATTATTGACTTTTTAGCTGGCTTTGGTGCCTTGGACATGAGCTAGGACCTTAAGATTCTGCATGAAAGGAGGACTAGCAGCCGAGTTGCACGGGAGAATGTGAAAAGTGTTCATATGCAGTAAAAACCTGAGACATCCGTCTGTTTTCGTCATTTGTTATCGAATCGACTTAAAGCCAGATCGTCACATTGGCCGCTCTTCTCTCTGAAACGGTTGTACTTATCGTCTGCAAAGCTATGTCGCGTGCTGTGGTATGCGGACACACTAAAAGAACCATAGTAGAACACAGATGAAGCTTCTAAGTTGATGTAATTGCCAGTAAGAAGTAGTACAATTCAAGTTTTAGGTATCGATTATTGACTTTTTAGCTGGCTTTGGTGCCTTGGACATGAGATAGGACCTTAAGATTCTGCATGAAAGGAGGACTAGCAGCAGAGTTGCACGGGAGAATGTGAAACGTGTTCATATGCAGTAAAAACCTGAGACATCCGTCCGTTTTCGTCATTTGTTATCGAATCGACTTAAAGCCAGATCGACACATTGGCCGCTCTTCTCTCTGAAACGGTTGTACTTATCGTCTGCAAAGCTATGTCGCGTGCTGCGGTATGCTGAGACACTAAAAGCACCATAATAGAACACAGATGAAGCTTCTAAGTTGATGTAATAGCCAGTAAGAAGTAGTACAATTCAAGTTTTAGGTATTGAATATGGAACTTTTAGCTGGCTTTGGTGCCTTGGACATGAGCTAGGACCTTAAGACTCTGCATGAAAGGAGGACTAGCAGCCGAGTTGCACGGGAGAATGTGAAAAGTGTTCATATGTAGTTAAAACTTGAGAAATCCGTCCGTTTTCGTCATTTGTTATCGAATCGACTTAAAGCCAGATCGTCACATTGGCCGCTCTTCTCTCTGAAACGCTTGTACTTATCGTCTGCAAAGCTATGTCGCGTGCTGCGGTATGCGGAGACACTAAAAGCACCATAGTAGAACACAGATTAAGCTTCTAAGTTGATGTAATACCCAGTAAGAAGTAGTAAAATTCAAGTTTTAGTTATCGATTATTGATTTTTTAGCTGGCTTTGATGCCTTGGACATGAGCTAGGACCTTAAGATTCTGCATGAAAGGAGGACTAGCAGCCGAGTTGCACGGGAGAATGTGAAAAGTGTTCATATGCAGTAAAAACCTGAGACATCCGTCCGTTTTCGTCATTTGTTATCGAATCGACTTAAAGCCAGATCGTCACATTGGCCGCTCTTCTCTCTGAAACGGTTGTACTTATCGTCTGCAAAGCTATGTCGCGTCCTGCGGTATGCGGACACACTAAAAGCACCATAGTAGAACACAGACGAAGCATCTAAGTTGATGTAATAGCCAGTAAGCAGTAATCCAATTCAAGTTTTAGGTATTGAATATTCACCTTTTAGCTGGCTTTGGTGCCTTGGACATGAGCTAGGACCTTAAGATTCTGCATGAAAGGAGGACTAGCAGCCGAGTTGCACGGGAGAATGTGAAAAGTGTTCATATGCAGTAAAAACCTGAGACATCCGTCTGTTTTCGTCATTTGTTATCGAATCGACTTAAAGCCAGTTCCTCACATTGGCCGCTCTTCTCTCTGAAACGGTTGTACTTATCGTCTGCAAAGCTATGTCGCGTGCTGCGGTATGCGGACACACTAAAAGCACCATAGTAGAACACAGATGAAGCTTCTAAGTTGGTGTAATTGCCAGTAAGAAGTAGTACAATTCAAGTTTTAGGTATCGATTATTGACTTTTTAGCTGGCTTTGGTGCCTTGGACATGAGATAGGACCTTAAGATTCTGCACGAAAGGAGGACTAGCAGCCGAGTTGCACGGGAGAATGTGAAACGTGTTCATATGCAGTAAAAACCTGAGACATCCGTCCGTTTTCGTCATTTGTTATCGAATCGACTTAAAGCCAGATCGACACATTGGCCGCTCTTCTCTCTGAAACGGTTGTACTTATCGTCTGCAAAGCTATGTCGCGTGCTGCGGTATGCTGAGACACTAAAAGCACCATAATAGAACACAGATGAAGCTTCTATGTTGATGTAATAGCCAGTAAGAAGTAGTACAATTCAAGTTTTAGGTATTGAATATGGAACTTTTAGCTGGCTTTGGTGCCTTGGACATGAGCTAGGACCTTAAGATTCTGCATGAAAGGAGGACTAGCAGCCGAGTTGCACGGGAGAATGTGAAAAGTGTTCATATGTAGTTAAAACTAGAGAAATCCGTCCGTTTTCCTCATTTGTTATCGAATCGACTTAAAGCCAGATCGTCACATTGGCCGCTCTTCTCTCTGAAACGGTTGTACTTATCGTCTGCAAAGCTATGTCGCGTGCTGTGGTATGCGGAGACACTAAAAGCACCATAGTAGAACACAGATTAAGCTTCTAAGTTGATGTAATACCCAGTAAGAAGTAGTAAAATTCAAGTTTTAGTTATCGATTATTGACTTTTTAGCTGGCTTTTGTGCCTTGGACATGAGCTAGGACCTTAACATTCTGCATGAAAGGAGGACTAGCAGCCGAGTTGCACGGGAGAACGTGAAAAGTGTTAATATGTAGTAAAAACCTTAGAAATCCGTCCGTTTTCGTCATTTGTTATCGAATCGACTTAAAGCCAGATTGTCACATTGGCCGCTCTTCTCTCTGAAACGCTTGTACCTATCGTCTGCAAAGCTATGTCGCGTGCTGCGGTATGCTGAGACACTAGAATCACCATAGTAGAACACAGATGAAGCATCTAAGTTGATGTAATAGCCAGTAAGAAGTAATCCAATTCAAGTTTTAGGTATCGATTATTGACTTTTTAGCTGGCTTTGGTGCCTTGGACATGAGCTAGGACCTTAAGATTCTGCATTAAAGGAGGACTAGCAGGCGAGTTGCATGGGAGAATGTGAAAAGTGTTCATATGCAGTAAAAACCTGAGACATCCGTCTGCTTTCGTCATTTGTTATCGAATCGACTTAAAGCCAGATCGTCACATTGTCCGCTCTTCCCTCTGAAACGGTTGTACTTATCGTCTGCAAAGCTATGTCGCGTGCTGCGGTATACGGACACACTAAAAGCACCATAGTAGAACACAGATGAAGCTTCTAAGTTGATGTAATAGCCAGTAAGAAGTAGTACAATTCAAGTTTTAGGTATCGATTATTGACTTTTTAGCTGGCTTTGGTGCCTTGGACATGAGCTAGGACCTTAAGATTCTGCATGAAAGGAGGACTAGCAGCCGAGTTGCACGGGAGAATGTGAAACGTGTTCATATGTAGTAAAAACCTGAGACATCCGTCCGTTTTCGTCATTTGTTATCGAATCGACTCAAAGCCAGATCGACACATTGGCCGCTCTTCTCTCTGAAGCGGTTGTACTTATCGTCTGCAAAGCTATGTCGCGTGCTGCGGTATGCTGAGACACTACAAGCACCATAATAGAACACAGATGAAGGTTCTAAGTTGATGTAATAGCCAGTAAGAAGTAGTACAATTCAAGTTTTAGGTATTGAATATGGAACTTTTAGCTGGCTTTGGTGCCTTGGACATGAGCTAGGACCTTAAGATTCTGCATGAAAGGAGGACTAGCAGCCGAGTTGCACGGGAGAATGTAAAAAGTGTTCATATGTAGTTAAAACCTGAGAAATCCGTCCGTTTTCGTCATTTGTTATCGAATCGACTTAAAGCCAGATCGTCACATTGGCCGCTCTTCTCTCTGAAACGGTTGTACTTATCGTCTTCAAAGGTATGTCGCATGTTGCCGTAGGTGGAAACAGGAAAAGCACCATAGTAGAACACAGATGAAGCTTCTAAGTTGATGTAATAGCCAGTAAGAAGTAGTCCAATTCAAGATTTAGGTTTCGATTATTGACTTTTTAGCTGGGTTTTGGTGCCTTGGACATGAGGTAGGACCTTAATATTCTGCATGAAAGGAGGACTAGCAGCCGAGTTGCATGGGGGAATGTGAAAAGTGTTCAAATGTAGTAAAAACCTGAGAAATCCGTCCGTTTTCGTCATTTGTTATCGAATCGACTTAAAGCCAGATCGACACATTGGCCGCTCTTCTCTCTGAAACGGTTGTACTTATCGTCTGCAAAGCTATGTCGCATGATGCGGTATGCGGAGACACTAAAAGCAACATAGTAGAACACCCATTAAGCTTCTAAGTTGATGTAATACCCAGTAAGAAGTAGTAAAATTAGAGTTTTAGGTATCGATTATTGACTTTTTAGCTGGCTTTGGTGCCTTGGACATGAGATAGGACCTTAACATTCTGCATGAAGGGAGGACTAGCAGCCGAGATGCACGGGAGAATGTGAAAAGTGTTCATATGTAGTAAAAACCTTAGAAATCCGTCCGTTTTCGTCATTTGTTATCGAATCGACTTAAAGCCAGATCGTCACATTGGCTGCTCTTCTCTCTGAAACGGTTGCACTTATCGTCTGCAAAGCTATGTCGCGTGCTGCGGTATGCGGAGACACTAAAATCACCATAGTAGAACACAGATGAAGCATCTAAGTTGATGTAATAGCCAGTAAGAAGTAATCCAATTCAAGTTTTAAGTATCGATTATTGACCTTTTAGCTGGCTTTGGTGCCTTTGACATGAGCTATGACCTTTAGATTCTGCATTAAAGGAGGACTAGCAGCCGAGTTGCATGGGAGAATGTGAAAAGTGTTCATATGTAGTAAAAACCTGAGAAATCCGTCCGTTTTCGTCATTTGTTATCGAATCGACTTAAAGCCAGATCGTCACATTGGCCGCTCTTCTCTCTGAAACGGTTGTACTTATCGTCTTCACAGGTATGTCGCATGTTGCCGTAGGCGGAAACAGGAAAAGCACCATAGTAGAACACAGATGAAGCTTCTAAGTTGATGTAATAGCCAGTAAGAAGTAGTCCAATTCAAGATTTAGGTTTCGATTATTGACTTTTTAGCTGGGTTTTGGTGCCTTGGACATGAGGTAGGACCTTAATATTCTGCATGTAAGGAGGACTAGCAGCCGAGTTGCATGGGGGAATGTGAAAAGTGTTCAAATGTAGTAAAAACCTGAGAAATCCGTCCGTTTTCGTCATTTGTTATCGAATCGACTTAAAGCCAGATCGTCACATTGGCCGCTCTTCTCTCTGAAACGGTTGTACTTATCGTCTGCAAAGCTATGTCGCATGATGCGGTATGCGGAGACACTAAAAGCAACATAGTAGAACACCCATTAAGCTTCTAAGTTGATGTAATACCCAGTAAGAAGTAGTAAAATTAGAGTTTTAGGTATCGATTATTGACTTTTTAGCTGGCTTTGGTGCCTTGGACATGAGATAGGACCTTAACATTCTGCATGAAAGGAGGACTAGCAGCCGAGATGCACGGGAGAATGCGAAAAGTGTTCATATGTAGTAAAAACCTTAGAAATCCGTCCGTTTTCGTCATTTGTTATCGAATCGACTTAAAGCCAGATCGTCACATTGGCTGCTCTTCTCTCTGAAACGGTTGCACTTATCGTCTGCAAATCTATGTCGCGTGCTGCGGTATGCGGAGACACTAAAATCACCATAGTAGAACACAGATGAAGCATCTAAGTTGATGTAATAGCCAGTAAGAAGTAATCCAATTCAAGTTTTAGGTATCGATTATTGACTTTTTAGCTGGCTTTGGTGCATTTGACATGAGCTATGACCTTAAGATTCTGCATTAAAGGAGGACTAGCAGCCGAGTTGCATGGGAGAATGTGAAAAGTGTTCATATGTAGTAAAAACCTGAGAAATCCGTCCGTTTTCGTCATTTGTTATCGAATCGACTTAAAGCCAGATCGTCACATTGGCTGCTCTTCTCTCTGAAACGGTTGCACTTATCGTCTGCAAAGCTATGTCGCGTGCTGCGGTATGCGGAGACACTAAAATCACCTTAGTAGAACACAGATGAAGCATCTAAGTTGATGTAATAGCCAGTAAGAAGTAATCCAATTCAAGTTTTAGGTATCGATTATTGACTTTTTAGCTGGCTTTGGTGCCTTGGACATGAGCTAGGACCTTAAGATTCTGCATGAAAGGAGGACTAGCAGCCGAGTTGCACGGGAGAATGTGAAACGTGTTCATATGTAGTAAAAACCTGAGACATCCGTCCGTTTTCGTCATTTGTTATCGAATCGACTCAAAGCCAGATCGACACATTGGCCGCTCTTCTCTCTGAAGCGGTTGTACTTATCGTCTGCAAAGCTATGTCGCGTGCTGCGGTATGCTGAGACACTACAAGCACCATAATAGAACACAGATGAAGGTTCTAAGTTGATGTAATAGCCAGTAAGAAGTAGTACAATTCAAATTTTAGGTATTGAATATGGAACTTTTAGCTGGCTTTGGTGCCTTGGACATGAGCTAGGACCTTAAGATTCTGCATGAAAGGAGGACTAGCAGCCGAGTTGCACGGGAGAATGTAAAAAGTGTTCATATGTAGTTAAAACCTGAGAAATCCGTCCGTTTTCGTCATTTGTTATCGAATCGACTTAAAGCCAGATCGTCACATTGGCCGCTCTTCTCTCTGAAACGGTTGTACTTATCGTCTTCAAAGGTATGTCGCATGTTGCCGTAGGTGGAAACAGGAAAAGCACCATAGTAGAACACAGATGAAGCTTCTAAGTTGATGTAATAGCCAGTAAGAAGTAGTCCAATTCAAGATTTAGGTTTCGATTATTGACTTTTTAGCTGGGTTTTGGTGCCTTGGACATGAGGTAGGACCTTAATATTCTGCATGAAAGGAGGACTAGCAGCCGAGTTGCATGGGGGAATGTGAAAAGTGTTCAAATGTAGTAAAAACCTGAGAAATCCGTCCGTTTTCGTCATTTGTTATCGAATCGACTTAAAGCCAGATCGACACATTGGCCGCTCTTCTCTCTGAAACGGTTGTACTTATCGTCTGCAAAGCTATGTCGCATGATGCGGTATGCGGAGACACTAAAAGCAACATAGTAGAACACCCATTAAGCTTCTAAGTTGATGTAATACCCAGTAAGAAGTAGTAAAATTAGAGTTTTAGGTATCGATTATTGACTTTTTAGCTGGCTTTGGTGCCTTGGACATGAGATAGGACCTTAACATTCTGCATGAAGGGAGGACTAGCAGCCGAGATGCACGGGAGAATGTGAAAAGTGTTCATATGTAGTAAAAACCTTAGAAATCCGTCCGTTTTCGTCATTTGTTATCGAATCGACTTAAAGCCAGATCGTCACATTGGCTGCTCTTCTCTCTGAAACGGTTGCACTTATCGTCTGCAAAGCTATGTCGCGTGCTGCGGTATGCGGAGACACTAAAATCACCATAGTAGAACACAGATGAAGCATCTAAGTTGATGTAATAGCCAGTAAGAAGTAATCCAATTCAAGTTTTAGGTATCGATTATTGACCTTTTAGCTGGCTTTGGTGCCTTTGACATGAGCTATGACCTTTAGATTCTGCATTAAAGGAGGACTAGCAGCCGAGTTGCATGGGAGAATGTGAAAAGTGTTCATATGTAGTAAAAACCTGAGAAATCCGTCCGTTTTCGTCATTTGTTATCGAATCGACTTAAAGCCAGATCGTCACATTGGCCGCTCTTCTCTCTGAAACGGTTGTACTTATCGTCTTCACAGGTATGTCGCATGTTGCCGTAGGCGGAAACAGGAAAAGCACCATAGTAGAACACAGATGAAGCTTCTAAGTTGATGTAATAGCCAGTAAGAAGTAGTCCAATTCAAGATTTAGGTTTCGATTATTGACTTTTTAGCTGGGTTTTGGTGCCTTGGACATGAGGTAGGACCTTAATATTCTGCATGTAAGGAGGACTAGCAGCCGAGTTGCATGGGGGAATGTGAAAAGTGTTCAAATGTAGTAAAAACCTGAGAAATCCGTCCGTTTTCGTCATTTGTTATCGAATCGACTTAAAGCCAGATCGTCACATTGGCCGCTCTTCTCTCTGAAACGGTTGTACTTATCGTCTGCAAAGCTATGTCGCATGATGCGGTATGCGGAGACACTAAAAGCAACATAGTAGAACACCCATTAAGCTTCTAAGTTGATGTAATACCCAGTAAGAAGTAGTAAAATTAGAGTTTTAGGTATCGATTATTGACTTTTTAGCTGGCTTTGGTGCCTTGGACATGAGATAGGACCTTAACATTCTGCATGAAAGGAGGACTAGCAGCCGAGATGCACGGGAGAATGCGAAAAGTGTTCATATGTAGTAAAAACCTTAGAAATCCGTCCGTTTTCGTCATTTGTTATCGAATCGACTTAAAGCCAGATCGTCACATTGGCTGCTCTTCTCTCTGAAACGGTTGCACTTATCGTCTGCAAATCTATGTCGCGTGCTGCGGTATGCGGAGACACTAAAATCACCATAGTAGAACACAGATGAAGCATCTAAGTTGATGTAATAGCCAGTAAGAAGTAATCCAATTCAAGTTTTAGGTATCGATTATTGACTTTTTAGCTGGCTTTGGTGCATTTGACATGAGCTATGACCTTAAGATTCTGCATTAAAGGAGGACTAGCAGCCGAGTTGCATGGGAGAATGTGAAAAGTGTTCATATGTAGTAAAAACCTGAGAAATCCGTCCGTTTTCGTCATTTGTTATCGAATCGACTTAAAGCCAGATCGTCACATTGGCTGCTCTTCTCTCTGAAACGGTTGCACTTATCGTCTGCAAAGCTATGTCGCGTGCTGCGGTATGCTGAGACACTACAAGCACCATAATAGAACACAGATGAAGGTTCTAAGTTGATGTAATAGCCAGTAAGAAGTAGTACAATTCAAGTTTTAGGTATTGAATATGGAACTTTTAGCTGGCTTTGGTGCCTTGGACATGAGCTAGGACCTTAAGATTCTGCATGAAAGGAGGACTAGCAGCCGAGTTGCACGGGAGAATGTAAAAAGTGTTCATATGTAGTTAAAACCTGAGAAATCCGTCCGTTTTCGTCATTTGTTATCGAATCGACTTAAAGCCAGATCGTCACATTGGCCGCTCTTCTCTCTGAAACGGTTGTACTTATCGTCTTCAAAGGTATGTCGCATGTTGCCGTAGGTGGAAACAGGAAAAGCACCATAGTAGAACACAGATGAAGCTTCTAAGTTGATGTAATAGCCAGTAAGAAGTAGTCCAATTCAAGATTTAGGTTTCGATTATTGACTTTTTAGCTGGGTTTTGGTGCCTTGGACATGAGGTAGGACCTTAATATTCTGCATGAAAGGAGGACTAGCAGCCGAGTTGCATGGGGGAATGTGAAAAGTGTTCAAATGTAGTAAAAACCTGAGAAATCCGTCCGTTTTCGTCATTTGTTATCGAATCGACTTAAAGCCAGATCGACACATTGGCCGCTCTTCTCTCTGAAACGGTTGTACTTATCGTCTGCAAAGCTATGTCGCATGATGCGGTATGCGGAGACACTAAAAGCAACATAGTAGAACACCCATTAAGCTTCTAAGTTGATGTAATACCCAGTAAGAAGTAGTAAAATTAGAGTTTTAGGTATCGATTATTGACTTTTTAGCTGGCTTTGGTGCCTTGGACATGAGATAGGACCTTAACATTCTGCATGAAGGGAGGACTAGCAGCCGAGATGCACGGGAGAATGTGAAAAGTGTTCATATGTAGTAAAAACCTTAGAAATCCGTCCGTTTTCGTCATTTGTTATCGAATCGACTTAAAGCCAGATCGTCACATTGGCTGCTCTTCTCTCTGAAACGGTTGCACTTATCGTCTGCAAAGCTATGTCGCGTGCTGCGGTATGCGGAGACACTAAAATCACCATAGTAGAACACAGATGAAGCATCTAAGTTGATGTAATAGCCAGTAAGAAGTAATCCAATTCAAGTTTTAGGTATCGATTATTGACCTTTTAGCTGGCTTTGGTGCCTTTGACATGAGCTATGACCTTTAGATTCTGCATTAAAGGGGGACTAGCAGCCGAGTTGCATGGGAGAATGTGAAAAGTGTTCATATGTAGTAAAAACCTGAGAAATCCGTCCGTTTTCGTCATTTGTTATCGAATCGACTTAAAGCCAGATCGTCACATTGGCCGCTCTTCTCTCTGAAACGGTTGTACTTATCGTCTTCACAGGTATGTCGCATGTTGCCGTAGGCGGAAACAGGAAAAGCACCATAGTAGAACACAGATGAAGCTTCTAAGTTGATGTAATAGCCAGTAAGAAGTAGTCCAATTCAAGATTTAGGTTTCGATTATTGACTTTTTAGCTGGGTTTTGGTGCCTTGGACATGAGGTAGGACCTTAATATTCTGCATGTAAGGAGGACTAGCAGCCGAGTTGCATGGGGGAATGTGAAAAGTGTTCAAATGTAGTAAAAACCTGAGAAATCCGTCCGTTTTCGTCATTTGTTATCGAATCGACTTAAAGCCAGATCGTCACATTGGCCGCTCTTCTCTCTGAAACGGTTGTACTTATCGTCTGCAAAGCTATGTCGCATGATGCGGTATGCGGAGACACTAAAAGCAACATAGTAGAACACCCATTAAGCTTCTAAGTTGATGTAATACCCAGTAAGAAGTAGTAAAATTAGAGTTTTAGGTATCGATTATTGACTTTTTAGCTGGCTTTGGTGCCTTGGACATGAGATAGGACCTTAACATTCTGCATGAAAGGAGGACTAGCAGCCGAGATGCACGGGAGAATGCGAAAAGTGTTCATATGTAGTAAAAACCTTAGAAATCCGTCCGTTTTCGTCATTTGTTATCGAATCGACTTAAAGCCAGATCGTCACATTGGCTGCTCTTCTCTCTGAAACGGTTGCACTTATCGTCTGCAAATCTATGTCGCGTGCTGCGGTATGCGGAGACACTAAAATCACCATAGTAGAACACAGATGAAGCATCTAAGTTGATGTAATAGCCAGTAAGAAGTAATCCAATTCAAGTTTTAGGTATCGATTATTGACTTTTTAGCTGGCTTTGGTGCATTTGACATGAGCTATGACCTTAAGATTCTGCATTAAAGGAGGACTAGCAGCCGAGTTGCATGGGAGAATGTGAAAAGTGTTCATATGTAGTAAAAACCTGAGAAATCCGTCCGTTTTCGTCATTTGTTATCGAATCGACTTAAAGCCAGATCGTCACATTGGCTGCTCTTCTCTCTGAAACGGTTGCACTTATCGTCTGCAAAGCTATGTCGCGTGCTGCGGTATGCGGAGACACTAAAATCACCATAGTAGAACACAGATGAAGCATCTAAGTTGATGTAATAGCCAGTAAGAAGTAATCCAATTCAAGTTTTAGGTATCGATTATTGACTTTTTAGCTGGCTTTGGTGCCTTGGACATGAGCTAGGACCTTAAGATTCTGCATGAAAGGAGGACTAGCAGCCGAGTTGCACGGGAGAAAGTGAAAAGTGTTCATATGTAGTAAAAACCTGAGAAATCCGTCCGTTTTCGTCATTTGTTATCGAATCGACTTAAAGCCAGATCGTCACATTGGCTGCTCTTCTCTCTGAAACGAGAGACATCCGTCAGTATCGATTATTGACTTTTTAGCTGGCTTTGGTGCCTTGGACATGAGATAGGACCTTAACATTCTGCATGAAAGGAGGACTAGCAGCCGAGATGCACGGGAGAATGCGAAAATTGTTCAAATGTAGTAAAAACCTTAGAAATCCGTCCGTTTTCGTCATTTGTTATCGAATCGACTTAAAGTCAGATCGTCACATTGGCTGCTCTTCTCTCTGAAACGGTTGCACTTATCGTCTGCAAAGCTATGTCGCG
The DNA here is from genome assembly GCF_023897955.1 of Schistocerca gregaria. Lineage (NCBI taxonomy): Eukaryota > Metazoa > Arthropoda > Insecta > Orthoptera > Acrididae > Schistocerca > Schistocerca gregaria. Next base: position 5,797,399 of record NW_026061850.1, on the reverse strand, counting down.
TGCTGCGGTATGCGGAGACACTAAAATCACCATAGTAGAACACAGATGAAGCATCTAAGTTGATGTAATAGCCAGTAAGATGTAATCCTATTCAAGTTTTAGGTATCGATTATTGACTTTTTAGCTGGCTTTGGTGCCTTTGACATGAGCTATGACCTTAAGATTCTGCATTAAAGGAGGACTAGCAGCCGAGTTGCACGGGAGAAAGTGAAAAGTGTTCATATGCAGTAAAAACCTGAGACATCCGTCCGTTTTCGTCATTTGTTATCGAATCGACTTAAAGCCAGATCGTCACATTGGCCGCTCTTCTGTCTGAAACGGTTGTACTTATCGTCTGCAAAGCTATGTCGCATGATGCGGTATGCGGAGACACTAAAAGCAACATAGTAGAACACCCATTAAGCTTCTAAGTTGATGTAATACCCAGTAAGAAGTAGTAAAATTAGAGTTTTAGGTATCGATTATTGACTTTTTAGCTGGCTTTGGTGCCTTGGACATGAGATAGGACCTTAACATTCTGCATGAAAGGAGGACTAGCAGCCGAGATGCACGGGAGAATGCGAAAAGTGTTCATATGTAGTAAAAACCTTAGAAATCCGTCCGTTTTCGTCATTTGTTATCGAATCGACTTAAAGCCAGATCGTCACATTGGCTGCTCTTCTCTCTGAAACGGTTGCACTTATCGTCTGCAAATCTATGTCGCGTGCTGCGGTATGCGGAGACACTAAAATCACCATAGTAGAACACAGATGAAGCATCTAAGTTGATGTAATAGCCAGTAAGAAGTAATCCCATTCAAGTTTTAGGTATCGATTATTGACTTTTTAGCTGGCTTTGGTGCATTTGACATGAGCTATGACCTTAAGATTCTGCATTAAAGGAGGACTAGCAGCCGAGTTGCATGGGAGAATGTGAAAAGTGTTCATATGTAGTAAAAACCTGAGAAATCCGTCCGTTTTCGTCATTTGTTATCGAATCGACTTAAAGCCAGATCGTCACATTGGCTGCTCTTCTCTCTGAAACGGTTGCACTTATCGTCTGCAAAGCTATGTCGCGTGCTGCGGTATGCGGAGACACTAAAATCACCATAGTAGAACACAGATGAAGCATCTAAGTTGATGTAATAGCCAGTAAGAAGTAATCCAATTCAAGTTTTAGGTATAGATTATTGACTTTTTAGCTGGCTTTGGTGCCTTGGACATGAGCTAGGACCTTAAGATTCTGCATGAAAGGAGGACTAGCAGCCGAGTTGCACGGGAGAAAGTGAAAAGTGTTCATATGTAGTAAAAACCTGAGAAATCCGTCCGTTTTCGTCATTTGTTATCGAATCGACTTAAAGCCAGATCGTCACATTGGCTGCTCTTCTCTCTGAAACGGTTGCACTTATCGTCTGCAAAGCTATGTCGCGTGCTGCGGTATGCGGAGACACTAAAATCACCATAGTAGAACACAGATGAAGCATCTAAGTTGATTTAATAGCCAGTAAGAAGTAATCCAATTCAAGTTTTAGGTATCGATTATTGACTTTTTAGCTGGATTTGGTGCCTTGGACATGAGCTAGGACCTTAAGATTCTGCATGAAAGGAGGACTATCAGCCGAGTTGCACGGGAGAATGTGAAAAGTGTTCATATGCAGTAAAAAGCTGAGACATCCGTCAGTTTTCGTCATTTGTTATCGAATCGACTTAAAGCCAGATCGTCACATTGGCCGCTCTTCTGTCTGAAACGGTTGTACTTATCGTCTGCAAAGCTATGTCGCGTCCTGCGGTATGCGGACACACTAAAAGCACCATAGTAGAACACAGACGAAGCATCTAAGTTGATGTAATAGCCAGTAAGAAGTAATCCAATTCAAGTTTTAGGTATTGAATATTCACCTTTTAGCTGGCTTTGGTGCCTTGGACATGAGCTAGGACCTTAAGATTCTGCATTAAAGGAGGACTAGCAGCCGAGTTGCACGGGAGAATGTGAAAAGTGTTCATATGCAGTAAAAACCTAAGACATCCGTCTGTTTTCGTCATTTGTTATCGAATCGACTTAAAGCCAGATCGTCACATTGGCCGCTCTCCTCTCTGAAACGGTTGTACTTATCGTCTGCAAAGCTATGTCGCGTGCTGCGGTATGTGGACACACTAAAAGCACCATAGTAGAACACAGATGAAGCTTCTACGTTGATGTAATAGCCAGTAAGAAGTAGTACAATTCAAGTTTTAGGTATCGATTATTGACTTTTTAGCTGGCTTTGGTGCCTTGGACATGAGCTAGGACCTTAAGATTCTGCATGAAAGGAGGACTAGCAGCCGAGTTGCACGGGAGAATGTGAAACGTGTTCATATGTAGTAAAAACCTGAGACATCCGTCCGTTTTCGTCATTTGTTATCGAATCGACTTAAAGCCAGATCGACACATTGGCCGCTCTTCTCTCTGAAACGGTTGTACTTATCGTCTGCAAAGCTATGTCGCATGATGCGGTATGCGGAGACACTAAAAGCAACATAGTAGAACACCCATTAAGCTTCTAAGTTGATGTAATACCCAGTAAAAAGTAGTAAAATTCAAGTTTTAGGTATCGATTATTGACTTTTTAGCTGGCTTTGGTGCCTTGGACATGAGATAGGACCTTAACATTCTGCATGAAAGGAGGACTAGCAGCCGAGATGCACGGGAGAATGCGAAAATTGTTCAAATGTAGTAAAAACCTTAGAAATCCGTCCGTTTTCGTCATTTGTTATCGAATCGACTTAAAGCCAGATCGTCACATTGGCTGCTCTTCTCTCTGAAACGGTTGCACTTATCGTCTGCAAAGCTATGTCGCGTGCTGCGGTATGCTGAGACACTAAAAGCACCATAATAGAACACAGATGAAGCTTCTAAGTTGATGTAATAGCCAGTAAGAAGTAGTACAATTCAAGTTTTAGGTATTGAATATGGAACTTTTAGCTGGCTTTGGTGCCTTGGACATGAGCTAGGACCTTAAGATTCTGCATGAAAGGAGGACTAGCAGCCGAGTTGCATGGGGGAATGTGAAAAGTGTTCAAATGTAGTAAAAACCTGAGAAATCCGTCCGTTTTCGTCAATTGTTATCGAATCGACTTAAAGCCAGATCGTCACATTGGCCGCTCTTCTCTCTGAAACGGTTGTACTTATCGTCTGCAAAGCTATGTCGCATGATGCGGTATGCGGAGACACTAAAAGCAACATAGTAGAACACCCATTAAGCTTCTAAGTTGATGTAATACCCAGTAAGAAGTAGTAAAATTCAAGTTTTAGGTATCGATTATTGACTTTTTAGCTGGCTTTTGTGCCTTGGACATGAGATAGGACCTTAACATTCTGCATGAAAGGAGGACTAGCAGCCGAGATGCACGGGAGAATGCGAAAATTGTTCAAATGTAGTAAAAACCTTAGAAATCCGTCCGCTTTCGTCATTTGTTATCGAATCGACTTAAAGCCAGATCGTCACATTGGCTGCTCTTCTCTCTGAAACGGTTGCACTTATCGTCTGCAAAGCTATGTCGCGTGCTGCGGTATGCGGAGACACTAAAATCACCAAAGTAGAACACAGATGAAGCATCTAAGTTGATGTAATAGCCAGTAAGAAGTAATCCTATTCAAGTTTTAGGTATCGATTATTGACTTTTTAGCTGGCTTTGGTGCCTTTGACATGAGCTATGACCTTAAGATTCTGCATTAAAGGAGGACTAGCAGCCGAGTTGCACGGGAGAAAGTGAAAAGTGTTCATATGCAGTAAAAACCTGAGACATCCGTCCGTTTTCGTCATTTGTTATCGAATCGACTTAAAGCCAGATCGTCACATTGGCCGCTCTTCTGTCTGAAACGGTTGTACTTATCGTCTGCAAAGCTATGTCGCGTTCTGCGGTATGCGGACACAGTAAAAGCACCATAGTAGAACACAGATGAAGCTTCTAAGTTGATGTAATTGCCAGTAAGAAAAAGTAAAATTCAAGTTTTATGTATCGGTTATTGACTTTTTACACTTCTTTGGTGCCTTGGACACGAGCTAGGAACTTAAGATTTCGCATGAAGGAGGACTAGCAGCCGAGTTGCACGGGAGAATGTGAAAAGTGTTCATATGTAGTAAAAACCTGAGACATCCGTCCGTTTTCGTCATTTGTTATCGAATCGACTTAAAGCCAGATCGTCACATTGGCCGCTCTTCTGTCTGAAACGGTTGTACTTATCGTCTGCAAAGCTATGTCGCGTGCTGCGGTATGCGGACACAGTAAAAGCACCATAGTAGAACACAGATGAAGCTTCTAAGTTGATGTAATTGCCAGTAAGAAAAAGTAAAATTCAAGTTTTATGTATCGGTTATTGACTTTTTACACTTCTTTGGTGCCTTGGACACGAGCTAGGAACTTAAGATTTCGCATGAAGGAGGACTAGCAGCCGAGTTGCACGGGAGAATGTGAAAAGTGTTCAAATGTAGTAAAAACCTGAGAAATCCGTCCGTTTTCGTCATTTGTTATCGAATCGACTTAAAGCCAGATCGTCACATTGGCCGTTCTTCTCTCTGAAACGGTTGTACTTATCGTCTGCAAAGCTTTGTCGCGTGCTGCGGTATGCGGAGACACTAAAATCACCATAGTAGTACACAGATGAAGCTTCTAAGTTGATGTAATAGCCAGTAAGAAGTAGTACAATTCGCGTTTTAGGTATCGATTATTGACTTTTTAGCTGGCTTTGGTGCCTTGGACATGAGCTAGGACCTTAAGATTCTCCAATAAAGGAGGACTAGCAGCCGAGTTGCACGGGAGAATGTGAAAAGTGTTCATATGTAGTAAAAACCTGAGAAACCCATCCGTTTTCGTCATTTGTTATCGAATCGACTTAAAGCCAGATCGTCACATTGGCCGCTCTTCTCTCTGAAACGGTTGTACTTATCGTCTGCAAAGCTATGACGCGTGTTGCCTTAGGCGGAAACAGGAGAAGCACCATAGTAGAACACAGGTGAAGCTTCTAAGTTGATGTAATAGCCAGTAAGAAGTAGTAGAATTCAAGATTTAGGTATCGATTATTGACTTTTTAGCTGGCTTTGGTGCCTTGGACATGAGCTAGGACCTTAAGATTCTGCATGAAAGGAGGACTAGCAGCCGAGTTGCACGGGAGGATGTGAAAAGTTTTCATATGTAGTAAAAACCTAAAAATTCGTCCGTTTTCGTCATTTGTTATCGAATCTACTTAAAGCAAGATCGCCACATTGGCCGCTCTTCTCTCTGAAACGGTTGTGCTTATCGTCTACAAAGCTATGTCGCGTGCTGCGATATGCAGAGACACTAAAAGCACCATAGTAGAACACAGATGAAGCTTCTAAGTTGATGTAATAGCCAGTAATAAGTAGTACAATTAAAAGTTTTAGGTATCGGTTATTGACTTTTTATCCTTCTTTGGTCCCTTGGACACGATCTAGGAACTTAAGATTTTGCATGAAGGAGGACTAGCAGCCGAGTTGCACGGGAAAATGTGGAAAGTGTTCATATATAGTAAAAACCTGAGAAATCCGTCCGTTTTCGTCATTTGTTATCGAATCGACTTAAAGCCAGATCGTCATATTGGCCGCTCTTCTCTCTGAAACGGTTGTACTTATCGTCTGCAAAGCTATGTCACCTGCTGCGGTATGCGGAGACACTAAAATCACAACAGTAGAACACAGATCAAGCTTCTAAGTTGATGCAATATCCAGTAAGAAGTAGTACAATTCGCGTTTTAGGTATCGATTATTGACTTTTTAGCTGGCTTTGGTGCCTTGGACATGAGCTAGGACCTTAAGATTCTGCATGAAAGGAGGACTAGCAGCTCAGTTGCACGGGGGTATGTGAAAAGTGTTCATATGTAGTAAAAACCTGAGAAATCCGTCCGTTTTCGTCATTTGTTATCGAATCGACTTAAAGCCAGATCGACACATTGGCCGCTTTTCTCTCTGATACGGTTGTACTTATCGTCTGCAAAGCTATGTCGCGTGCTGCGGTATGCTGAGACACTAAAAGCACTATAGTAGAACACAGATCAAGCTTCTAAGTTGATGTAATAGCCAGTAAGAAGTAGTACAATACAAGTATTAGGTATTGAATATTGACCTTTTAGCTGGCTTTTGTGCCTTGGACATGAGCTGGGACCTTAAGATTTTGCATGAAAGGAGGACTAGCAGCCGAGTTCCACGGGAGAATGTGAAAAGTGTTCATATGTAGTAAAAACATGAGAAATACGTCCGTTTTCGTCATTTATTATCGAATCTACATAAAGCCAGATCGTCAAATTGGCCGCTCTTCTCTCTGAAACGGTTGTACTTATCGTCTGCAAAGCTATGTCGCGTACTGCGGTATTCGGAGACGCTAAAAGCACCATGGTAGAACACAGATGAAGCTTCTAAGATGATGTAATAGCCAGTAAGAAGTAGTACAATTCAAGTTTTAGGTATCGGTTGTTGACTTTTTAGCTGGCTTTGGTGCCTTGGACATGAGCTAGGACCTTAAGATTCTGCAATAAAGGAGGACTAGCAGCCGAGTTGCACGGGAGAATGTGAAAAGTGTTCATATGTAGTAAAAACCTGAGAAATCCGTCCGTTTTCGTCATTAGTTATCGAATCGACTTAAAGCCAGATCGTCACATTGGCCGCTCTTCTCTCTGAAACTGTTGTACTTATCGTCTGCAAAGCTATGTCGCGTGTTGCCGTAGGCGGAAACAGGAAAAGCACCATAGTAGAACACAGATTAAACTTCTAAGTTGATGTAATAGCCAGTAAGAAGTAGTCCAATTCAAGATTTAGGTATCGATTATTGACTTTTTAGCTGGCTTTGGTGCCTTGGACATGAGCTAGGACCTTAAGAATCTGCATGAAAGGAGGACTAGCAGCCGAGTTGCACGGGAGAATGTGAAAAGTTTTCATATGTAGTAAAAACCTAAGAAATTCGTCCGTTTTCGTCATTTGTTATCGAATCGACTTAAAGCCAGATCGTCACATTGGCCGCTCTTCTCTCTGAAACGGTTGTACTTATCGTCTGCAAAGCTATGTCGCGTGCTGCTGTATGCGGAAACACTAAAAGCACCATAGTAGAACACAGATGAAGCTTCTAAGTTGACGTAATAGCCAGGAAGAAGTAGTACAATTCAAGTTTTAGGTGTCGGTTATTGACTTTTTAGCTGGCTTTGGTGCCTTGGACAAAAGCTAGGACCTTAACATTCTGTATGAAAGGAGGACTAGCAGCCGATTTGCATGGGAGAATGTGAAAAGTGTTCATATGTAGTAAAAACCCGAGAAATCCGTCCGTTTTCGTCATTTGTTATCGAATCGACTTAAAGCCAGATCGTCAAATTACCCGCTCTTCTCTCTGAAACGGTTGTACTTATCGATTGCAAAGCTATGTCGCGTGCTGCGGTATGCGGAGACACTAAAAGCACCATAGTAGAACACAGATGAAACTTCTAAGTTGATGTAATAGCCAGTAAGAAGTAGTACAATTCAAGTTTTAGGTATCGATTATTGACTTTTTAGCTAGCTTTGGTGCCTTGGACATGAGCTAGGACCTTATGATTCTGCATGAAAGGAGGACTAGCAGCCGAGTTGCACGGGAGAATGTGAAAAGTGTTCATATGTAGTAAAAACCTGAGAAATCCGTCCGTTTTCGTCATTTGTTATCGAATCGACTTAAAGCCAGATCGTCACATTGGCCGCTCTTCTCTCTGAAACGGATGTACTTATCGTCTGCAAAGCTATGTCGCGTGCTGCGGTATGCTGAGACACTAAAAGTACCATAGTAGAACCCAGATCAAGCTTCTAAGTTGATGTAATAGCCAGTAAGAAGTAGTACAATTCAAGTTTTTGGTATTGAATATTGAATTTTTAGCTGGCTTTGGTGCCTTGGACATGAGCTAGGACCTTAATATTCTGCATGAAAGGAGTGCTAGCAGCCGAGTTGCACGGGAGAATGTGAAAAGTGTTCATATGTAGTAAAAACCTGAGATATCCGTCCATTTTCGTCATTTGTTATCGAATCGACTTAAAGCCAGATCGTCACATTGGCCGCTCATCTCTCTGAAAAAGTTGTACTTATCGTCTGCAAAGCTATGTTGCGTGCTGCGGAATGCGGACACACTAAAAGCACCATAGTAGAACCCAGATGAAGCTTCTAAGTTGATGTAATAGCGAGTAAGAAGTAGTACAATTAAAGTTTTAGGTATCAGTTAATGACTTTTTACCCTTCTTTGGTGCCTTGGACACGTTCTAGGAAATTAAGATTTTGCATGAAGGAGGACTATCAGCCGAGTTGCACGGGAGAATGTGAAAAGTGTTCATATGTGGTAAAAACCTGAGACATCCGTCCGTTTTCGTCATTTGTTATCGAATCGACTTAAAGCCAGACCGTCACATTGGCCGCTCTTCTCTCTGAAACGCTTGTACTTATCGTCTGCAAAGCCATGTCGCGTGCTGCGGTATGCGGAGGCACTAAAAACACCATAGTAGAACACAGATGAAGCTTCTAAGTTGATGTAATAGCCAGTAAGAAGTAGTACAATTCAAGTTGTAGGTATCGATTATTGACTTTTTAGCTAGCTTTGGTGCCTTGGACATGAGCTAGGACCTTAAGATTCTGCATGAAAGGAGGACTAGCAGCCGAGTTGCACGGGAGAATGTGAAAAGTGTTCATAAGTAGTAAAAACCTGAGAAATTCGTCCGTTTTTGTCATTTGTTTTCGAATCGACTTAAAGCCAGATCGTCACATTGGCCGCTCTTCTCTCTGAAACGCTTGTACTTATCGTCTGCAAAACTATGTCGCATGCTGCGGTATGCTGAGACACTACAAGCAGCATAGTAGAACATAGATGAAGCTTCTAAGTTGATGTAATAGCCAGTAAGAAGTAGTACAATTCAAGTTTTAGGTCTTGATTATTGACTTTTTAGCTGGCTTTGGTGCTTTGGACATGAGCTAGGACCTTAAGATTCTGCATGAAAGGAGGACTAGCAGCCGAGTTGCACGGGAGAATGTGAAAAGTGTTCATATGTAGTAAAAACCTAAGAAATTCGTCCGTTTTCGTCATTTGTTATCGAATCGACTTAAAGCCAGATCGTCACATTGGCCGCTCTTCTCTCTGAAACGGTTGTACTTATCGTCTGCAAAGCTATGGCGCATGCTGCGGTATGCGGAGACAATAAAAGCACCATAGTAGAACACAGATGAAGCTTCTAATTTGACGTAATAGCCAGGAAGAAGTAGTACAATTCAAGTTTTAGGTATCGACTATTGACTTTTTAGCTAGCTTTGGTGCCTTGGACATGAGCTAGGACCTTAAGATTCTGCATGAAAGGAGGACTAGCAGCCGAGTAGCACGGGAGAATGTGAAAAGTGTTCATATGTAGTAAAAAACTGGGAAATTCGTCCGTTTTCGTCATTTGTTATCGAATCGACTTAAAGCCACATCGTCTTATTGGCCGCTCTTCTCTCTGAAACGCGTGTACTTATCGCCTGCAAAGCTATGTCGCATGCTGCGGTATGCTGAGACACTACAGGCAGCATAGTAGAACACAGATGAAGCTTCTAAGTTGATGTAATAGCCAGTAAGAATTAGTACAATTCAAGTTTTAGGTATCGATTATTGACTTTTTAGCTAGTTTTGGTGCCTTGGACATGAGCTAGGACTTAAGATTCTGCATGAAAGGAGGACTAGCAGCCGAGTAGCACGGGAGAATGTGATAAGTGATCATATGTAGTAAAAACCTGAGTAATCCGTCCGTTTTCGTCATTTGTTATCGAATCGACTTAAAGCCAGATCATCACATTGGCCGCTCTGCTCTCGGAAACGGTTGCACTTATCGTCTGCAAAGCAATGTCGCGTTTTGCCGTAGGCGGAAACAGAAAAGCACCATAGTAGAACACAGATGAAGCTTCTAAGTTGATGTAATAGCCAGTAAGGAGTAGACCAATTGGAGATTTAGGTATCGATTATTGACTTTTTAGCTGGCTTTGGTGCCTTGGACATGAGCTAGGACTTTAAGATTCTGCATAAAAGGAGGACTAGCAGCCCAGTTGCACGGGAGAATGTGAAAAGTGTTCATATGTATTAAAAACCTGAGACATCCGTCCGTTTTCGTCATTTGTGATCGAATCGACTTAAAGCCAGATCGTCACATTGGCCGCTCTTCTCTCTGAAACGGCTGTACTTATCGTCTGCAAAGCTATGTCGCGTGCTGCGGTATGCGGAGACACTAAAAGCACCATAGTAGAACACAGATGGAGCTTCTAAGTCGATGTAATAGCCAGTAAGAAGTAGTACAATTCAAGTTTTAGGTCTCGATTATTGACTTTTTAGCTGGCTTTGGTGCCTTGGACATGAGCTAGTACCTTAAAATTCTGCATGAAAGGAGGACTAGCATCCGAGTTGCACGGGAGAATGTGAAAAGTGTTCATATGTAGTGAAAACCTTAGAAATCCATCCGTTTTCGTCATTTGTTATCGAATCGACTTAAAGCCAGATCGTCACATTGGCCGCTCTTCTCTCTGAAACGGTTGTACTTATCGTCTGCAAAGCTATGTCGCGTGCTGCGGTATGTGGAGACACTAAAATTACCATAGTAGAACACAGATGAAGCATCTAAGTTGATGTAATAGCCAGTAAGAAGTAGTACAATTCAAGTTTTAGGTATCGATTATTGACTTTTTAGCTGGCTTTGGTGCCTTCGACATGAGCTAGGACCTTAAGATTCTGCATGTAAGGAGGACTAGCAGCCGAGTTGCACGGGAGAATGTGAAAAGTGTTCATATGTAAAAAAATACCTGAGAAATCCATCCGTTTTCGTCATTTGTTATCGAATCGACTTAAAGCCAGATCGTCACATTGTTCGCTCTTCTCTCTGAAACGGTTGTTCTTATCGTCTGCAAAGCTATGTCGCGTGCTGCGGTATGCGGAGACTCTAAAAGCACCATAGTAGAACACAGATGAAGCTTCTAAGTTGATGTAATAGCCAGTAAGAAGTAGTACAATTCAAGTTTTAGGTATCCATTATTGACTTTTTAGCTGGTTTTGGTACCTTGGACATGAGCTAAGACCTTAAGATTCTGCATGAAAGGAGGACTAGCAGCCGAGTTGCACGGGAGAATGTGAAAAGTGTTCATATGTAGTAAAAACCTGAGAAATCCGTACGTTTTCGACATTTGTTATCGAATCGACTTAAAGCCAGATCGTCACATTGGCCGCTTTTCTCTCTGAAAAAGTTGTACTTATCGTCTGCAAAGCTATGTCGCGTGTTGCCGTAGGCGGAAACAGGAAAAGCACCATAGTAGAACACAGATGAAGCTTCTAAGTTGATGTAATAGCGAGTAAGAAGTAGTCCAATTCAAGTTTTAGGTATCGGTTATTGACTTTTTAGCTGGCTTTGGTGCCTTGGACATGAGCTAGGACCTTAAGATTCTGCATGAAAGGAGGACTAGCAGCCGAGTAGCACGAGAGAATGTGAAAAGTGTTCATATGTAGTAAAAACCTGGGAAATTCGTCCGTTTTCGTCATTTGTTATCGAATCGACTTAAAGCCACATTGTGTTATTGGCCGCTCTTCTCTCTGAAACGCTTGTACTTATCGTCTGCAAAGCTATGTCGCATGCTGCGGTATGCTGAGACACTACAAGCAGCATAGTAGAACACAGATGAAGCTTGTAAGATGATGTAATAGCCAGTAAGAAGTAGTACAATTCAAGTTTTAGGTATCGATTATTGACTTTTTAGCTAGCTTTGGTGCCTTGGACATGAGCTAGGACCTTAAGATTCTGCATGCAAGGAGGCCTAGCAGCCGAGTAGCACGGGAGAATGTGAAAAGTGATCATATATAGTAAAAACCTGAGAAATTCGTCCGTTTTCGTCATTTGTTATCGAATCGACTTAAAGCCAGATCGTCACATTGGCCGCTCTTCTCTCTGAAACACTTGTACTTATCGTCTGCAAAGCTATGTCGCATGCTGCGGTATGCTGAGACACTACAAGCAGCATAGTAAAACACAGATGAAGCTTCTAAGTTGATGTAATAGCCAGTAAGAAGTAGTACAATTCAAGTTTTAGGTATCGATTATTGACTTTTTAGCTGGCTTTGGTGCCTTGGACATGAGCTAGGACCTTAAGATTCTGCATGAAAGGAGGACTAGCAGCCGAGTTGCACGGGAGAATGTAAAAAGTGTTCATATGAAGTAAAAACCTGAGAAATCCGTCCGTTTTCGTCATTTGTTATCGAATCGACTTAAAGCCAGATCGTCACATTGGCCGCTCTTCTCTCTGAAACGGTTGTACTTATCGTCTTCAAAGCTATGTCGCGTGCTGCGGTATGCGGAGACACTAAACGCACCATAGTAGAACACAGATGAAGCTTCTAAGTTGATGTAATAGCCAGTAAGAAGTAGTACAATTCAAGTTTAAGGTATCCATTATTGACTTTTTAGCTGGCTTTGGTACCTTGGACATGAGCTAAGACCTTAAGATTCTGCATGAAAGGAGGACTAGCAGACGAGTTGCACGGGAGAATGTGAAAAGTGTTCATATGTAGTAAAAACCTGAGAAATCCGTACGTTTTCGACATTTGTTATCGAATCGACTTAAAGCCAGATCGTCACATTGGCCGCTTTTCTCTCTGAAAAAGTTGTACTTATCGTCCGCAAAGCTATGTCGCGTGTTGCCGTAGGCGAAACAGGAAAAGCACCATAGTAGAACACAGATGAAGCTTCTAAGTTGATGTAATAGCGAGTAAGAAGTAGTCCAATTCAAGTTTTAGCTATCGATTATTGACTTTTTAGCTGGCTTTGGTGCCTTGGACATGAGCTAGGACCTTAAGATACTGCATGAAAGGAGGACTAGCAGCCGAGTAGCACGGGAGAATGTGAAAAGTGTTCATATGTAGTAAAAACCTGGGAAATTCGTCCGTTTTCGTCATTTGTTATCGAATCGACTTAAAGCCACATCGTCTTATTGGCCGCTCTTCTCTCTGAAACGCTTGTACTTATCGTCTGCAAAGCTATGTCGCATGCTGCGGTATGCTGAGACACTACAAGCAGCATAGTAGAACACAGATGAAGCTTCTAAGTTGATGTAATAGCCAGTAAGAAGTAGTACAATTCAAGTTTTAGGTATCGATTATTGACTTTTTAGCTAGCTTTGGTGCCTTGGACATGAGCTAGGACCTTAAGATTCTGCATGCAAGGAGGACTAGCAGCCGAGTAGCACGGGAGAATGTGAAAAGTGATCATATATAGTAAAAACCTGAGAAATTCGTCCGTTTTCGTCATTTGTTATCGAATCGACTTAAAGCCAGATCGTCACATTGGCCGCTCTTCTCTCTGAAACACTTGTACTTATCGTCTGCAAAGCTATGTCGCATGCTGCGGTATGCTGAGACACTACAAGCAGCATAGTAAAACACAGATGAAGCTTCTAAGTTGATGTAATAGCCAGTAAGAAGTAGTACAATTCAAGTTTTAGGTATCGATTATTGACTTTTTAGCTGGCTTTGGTGCCTTGGACATGAGCTAGGACCTTAAGATTCTGCATGAAAGGAGGACTAGCAGCCGAGTTGCAGGGCAAAATGTAAAAAGTGTTCATATGAAGTAAAAACCTGAGAAATCCGTCCGTTTTCGTCATTTGTTATCGAATCGACTTAAAGCCAGATCGTCACATTGGCCGCTCTTCTCTCTGAAACGGTTGTACTTATCGTCTGCAAAGCTATGTCGCGTGCTGCGGTATGCGGAGACACTAAAAGCACCATAGTAGAACACAGATGAAGCTTCTAAGTTGATGTAATAGCCAGTAAGAAGTAGTACAATTCAAGTTTTAGGTATCCATTATTGACTTTTTAGCTGGCTTTGGTACCTTGGACATGAGCTAGGACCTTAAGATTCTGCATGAAAGGAGGACTAGCAGCCGAGTTGCACGGGAGAATGTGAAAAGTGTTCATATGTAGTAAAAACCTGAGAAATCCGTACGTTTTCGTCATTTGTTATCGAATCGACTTAAAGCCACATCGTCTTATTGGCCGCTCTTCTCTCTGAAACGCTTGTACTTATCGTCTGCAAAGCTATGTCGCATGCTGCGGTATGCTGAGACACTACAAGCAGCATAGTAGAACACAGATGAAGCTTCTAAGTTGATGTAATAGCCAGTAAGAAGTAGTACAATTCAAGTTTTAGGTATCGATTATTGACTTTTTAGCTAGCTTTGGTGCCTTGGACATGAGCTAGGACCTTAAGATTCTGCATGCAAGGAGGACTAGCAGCCGAGTAGCACGGGAGAATGTGAAAAGTGATCATATATAGTAAAAACCTGAGAAATTCGTCCGTTTTCGTCATTTGTTATCGAATCGACTTAAAGCCAGATCGTCACATTGGCCGCTCTTCTCTCTGAAACACTTGTACTTATCGTCTGCAAAGATATGTCGCATGCTGCGGTATGCTGAGACACTACAAGCAGCATAGTAAAACACAGATGAAGCTTCTAAGTTGATGTAATAGCCAGTAAGAAGTAGTACAATTCAAGTTTTAGGTATCGATTATTGACTTTTTAGCTGGCTTTGGTGCCTTGGACATGAGCTAGGACCTTAAGATTCTGCATGAAAGGAGGACTAGCAGCCGAGTTGCAGGGGAGAATGTAAAAAGTGTTCATATGAGGTAAAAACCTGAGAAATCCGTCCGTTTTCGTCATTTGTTATCGAATCGTCTTAAAGCCAGATCGTCACATTGGCCGCTCTTCTCTCTGAAACGGTTGTACTTATCGTCTGCAAAGCTATGTCGCATGCTGCGGTATGCTGAGACACTACAAGCAGCATAGTAGAACACAGATGAAGCTTCTAAGATGATGTAATAGCCAGTAAGAAGTAGTACAATTCAAGTTTTAGGTATCGATTATTGACTTTTTAGCTAGCTTTGGTGCCTTGGACATGAGCTAGGACCTTAAGATTCTGCATGCAAGGAGGCCTAGCAGCCGAGTAGCACGGGAGAATGTGAAAAGTGATCATATATAGTAAAAACCTGAGAAATTCGTCCGTTTTCGTCATCAGTTATCGAATCGACTTAAAGCCAGATCGTCACATTGGCCGCTCTTCTCTCTGAAACACTTGTACTTATCGTCTGCAAAGCTATGTCGCATGCTGCGGTATGCTGAGACACTACAAGCAGCATAGTAAAACACAGATGAAGCTTCTAAGTTGATGTAATAGCCAGTAAGAAGTAGTACAATTCAAGTTTTAGGTATCGATTATTGACTTTTTAGCTGGCTTTGGTGCCTTGGACATGAGCTAGGACCTTAAGATTCTGCATGAAAGGAGGACTAGCAGCCGAGTTGTACGGGAGAATGTAAAAAGTGTTCATATGAAGTAAAAACCTGAGAAATCCGTCCGTTTTCGTCATTTGTTATCGAATCGACTTAAAGCCAGATCGTCACATTGGCCGCTCTTCTCTCTGAAACGGTTGTACTTATCGTCTGCAAAGCTATGTCGCGTGCTGCGGTATGCGGAGACACTAAACGCACCATAGTAGAACACAGATGAAGCTTCTAAGTTGATGTAATAGCCAGTAAGAAGTAGTACAATTCAAGTTTTAGGTATCCATTATTGACTTTTTAGCTGGCTTTGGTACCTTGGACATGAGCTAAGACCTTAAGATTCTGCATGAAAGGAGGACTAGCAGCCGAGTTGCACGGGAGAATGTGAAAAGTGTTCATATGTAGTAAAAACCTGAGAAATCCGTACGTTTTCGACATTTGTTATCGAATCGACTTAAAGCCAGATCGTCACATTGGCCGCTTTTCTCTCTGAAAAAGTTGTACTTATCGTCCGCAAAGCTATGTCGCGTGTTGCCGTAGGCGGAAACAGGAAAAGCACCATAGTAGAACACAGATGAAGCTTCTAAGTTGATGTAATAGCGAGTAAGAAGTAGTCCAATTCAAGTTTTAGCTATCGATTATTGACTTTTTAGCTGGCTTTGGTGCCTTGGACATGAGCTAGGACCTTAAGATACTGCATGAAAGGAGGACTAGCAGCCGAGTAGCACGGGAGAATGTGAAAAGTGTTCATATGTAGTAAAAACCTGGGAAATTCGTCCGTTTTCGTCATTTGTTATCGAATCGACTTAAAGCCACATCGTCTTATTGGCCGCTCTTCTCTCTGAAACGCTTGTACTTATCGTCTGCAAAGCTATGTCGCATGCTGCGGTATGCTGAGACACTACAAGCAGCATAGTAGAACACAGATGAAGCTTCTAAGTTGATGTAATAGCCAGTAAGAAGTAGTACAATTCAAGTTTTAGGTATCGATTATTGACTTTTTAGCTAGCTTTGGTGCCTTGGACATGAGCTAGGACCTTAAGATTCTGCATGCAAGGAGGACTAGCAGCCGAGTAGCACGGGAAAATGTAAAAAGTGTTCATATGAAGTAAAAACCTGAGAAATCCGTCCGTTTTCGTCATTTGTTATCGAATCGACTTAAAGCCAGATCGTCACATTGGCCGCTCTTCTCTCTGAAACGGTTGTACTTATCGTCTGCAAAGCTATGTCGCGTGCTGCGGTATGCGGAGACACTAAAAGCACCATAGTAGAACACAGATGAAGCTTCTAAGTTGATGTAATACCCAGTAAGAAGTAGTACAATTCAAGTTTTAGGTATCCATTATTGACTTTTTAGCTGGCTTTGGTACCTTGGACATGAGCTAGGACCTTAAGATTCTGCATGAAAGGAGGACTAGCAGCCGAGTTGCACGGGAGAATGTGAAAAGTGTTCATATGTAGTAAAAACCTGAGAAATCCGTACGTTTTCGTCATTTGTCATCGAATCGACTTAAAGCCACATCGTCTTATTGGCCGCTCTTCTCTCTGAAACGCTTGTACTTATCGTCTGCAAAGCTATGTCGCATGCTGCGGTATGCTGAGACACTACAAGCAGCATAGTAGAACACAGATGAAGCTTCTAAGTTGATGTAATAGCCAGTAAGAAGTAGTACAATTCAAGTTTTAGGTATCGATTATTGACTTTTTAGCTAGCTTTGGTGCCTTGGACATGAGCTAGGACCTTAAGATTCTGCATGCAAGGAGGACTAGCAGCCGAGTAGCACGGGAGAATGTGAAAAGTGATCATATATAGTAAAAACCTGAGAAATTCGTCCGTTTTCGTCATTTGTTATCGAATCGACTTAAAGCCAGATCGTCACATTGGCCGCTCTTCTCTCTGAAACACTTGTACTTATCGTCTGCAAAGCTATGTCGCATGCTGCGGTATGCTGAGACACTACAAGCAGCATAGTAAAACACAGATGAAGCTTCTAAGTTGATGTAATAGCCAGTAAGAAGTAGTACAATTCAAGTTTTAGGTATCGATTATTGACTTTTTAGCTGGCTTTGGTGCCTTGGACATGAGCTAGGACCTTAAGATTCTGCATGAAAGGAGGACTAGCAGCCGAGTTGCAGGGGAGAATGTAAAAAGTGTTAATATGAAGTAAAAACCTGAGAAATCCGTCCGTTTTCGTCATTTGTTATCGAATCGTCTTAAAGCCAGATCGTCACATTGGCCGCTCTTCTCTCTGAAACGGTTGTACTTATCGTCTGCAAAGCTATGTCGCGTGCTGCGGTATGCTGAGACACTAAAAGCACCATAGTAGAACACAGATGAAGCTTCTAAGTTGATGTAATAGCCAGTAAGAAGTAGTACAATTCAAGTTTTAGGTATCCATTATTGACTTTTTAGCTGGCTTTGGTACCTTGGACATGAGCTAGGACCTTAAGATTCTGCAATAAAGGAGGACTAGCAGCCGAGTTGCACGGGAGAATGTGAAAAGTGTTCATATGTAGTAAAAACCTGAGAAATCCGTCCGTTTTCGTCATTAGTTATCGAATCGACTTAAAGCCAGATCGTCACATTGGCCGCTCTTCTCTCTGAAACTGTTGTACTTATCGTCTGCAAAGCTATGTCGCGTGTTGCCGTAGGCGGAAACAGGAAAAGCACCATAGTAGAACACAGATTAAACTTCTAAGTTGATGTAATAGCCAGTAAGAAGTAGTCCAATTCAAGATTTAGGTATCGATTATTGACTTTTTAGCTGGCTTTGGTGCCTTGGACATGAGCTAGGACCTTAAGAATCTGCATGAAAGGAGGACTAGCAGCCGAGTTGCACGGGAGAATGTGAAAAGTTTTCATATGTAGTAAAAACCTAAGAAATTCGTCCGTTTTCGTCATTTGTTATCGAATCGACTTAAAGCCAGATCGTCACATTGGCCGCTCTTCTCTCTGAAACGGTTGTACTTATCGTCTGCAAAGCTATGTCGCGTGCTGCTGTATGCGGAAACACTAAAAGCACCATAGTAGAACACAGATGAAGCTTCTAAGTTGACGTAATAGCCAGGAAGAAGTAGTACAATTCAAGTTTTAGGTGTCGGTTATTGACTTTTTAGCTGGCTTTGGTGCCTTGGACAAAAGCTAGGACCTTAACATTCTGTATGAAAGGAGGACTAGCAGCCGATTTGCATGGGAGAATGTGAAAAGTGTTCATATGTAGTAAAAACCCGAGAAATCCGTCCGTTTTCGTCATTTGTTATCGAATCGACTTAAAGCCAGATCGTCAAATTACCCGCTCTTCTCTCTGAAACGGTTGTACTTATCGATTGCAAAGCTATGTCGCGTGCTGCGGTATGCGGAGACACTAAAAGCACCATAGTAGAACACAGATGAAACTTCTAAGTTGATGTAATAGCCAGTAAGAAGTAGTACAATTCAAGTTTTAGGTATCGATTATTGACTTTTTAGCTAGCTTTGGTGCCTTGGACATGAGCTAGGACCTTATGATTCTGCATGAAAGGAGGACTAGCAGCCGAGTTGCACGGGAGAATGTGAAAAGTGTTCATATGTAGTAAAAACCTGAGAAATCCGTCCGTTTTCGTCATTTGTTATCGAATCGACTTAAAGCCAGATCGTCACATTGGCCGCTCTTCTCTCTGAAACGGATGTACTTATCGTCTGCAAAGCTATGTCGCGTGCTGCGGTATGCTGAGACACTAAAAGTACCATAGTAGAACCCAGATCAAGCTTCTAAGTTGATGTAATAGCCAGTAAGAAGTAGTACAATTCAAGTTTTTGGTATTGAATATTGAATTTTTAGCTGGCTTTGGTGCCTTGGACATGAGCTAGGACCTTAATATTCTGCATGAAAGGAGTGCTAGCAGCCGAGTTGCACGGGAGAATGTGAAAAGTGTTCATATGTAGTAAAAACCTGAGATATCCGTCCATTTTCGTCATTTGTTATCGAATCGACTTAAAGCCAGATCGTCACATTGGCCGCTCATCTCTCTGAAAAAGTTGTACTTATCGTCTGCAAAGCTATGTTGCGTGCTGCGGAATGCGGACACACTAAAAGCACCATAGTAGAACCCAGATGAAACTTCTAAGTTGATGTAATAGCGAGTAAGAAGTAGTACAATTAAAGTTTTAGGTATCAGTTAATGACTTTTTACCCTTCTTTGGTGCCTTGGACACGTTCTAGGAAATTAAGATTTTGCATGAAGGAGGACTATCAGCCGAGTTGCACGGGAGAATGTGAAAAGTGTTCATATGTGGTAAAAACCTGAGACATCCGTCCGTTTTCGTCATTTGTTATCGAATCGACTTAAAGCCAGACCGTCACATTGGCCGCTCTTCTCTCTGAAACGCTTGTACTTATCGTCTGCAAAGCCATGTCGCGTGCTGCGGTATGCGGAGGCACTAAAAACACCATAGTAGAACACAGATGAAGCTTCTAAGTTGATGTAATAGCCAGTAAGAAGTAGTACAATTCAAGTTGTAGGTATCGATTATTGACTTTTTAGCTAGCTTTGGTGCCTTGGACATGAGCTAGGACCTTAAGATTCTGCATGAAAGGAGGACTAGCAGCCGAGTTGCACGGGAGAATGTGAAAAGTGTTCATAAGTAGTAAAAACCTGAGAAATTCGTCCGTTTTTGTCATTTGTTTTCGAATCGACTTAAAGCCAGATCGTCACATTGGCCGCTCTTCTCTCTGAAACGCTTGTACTTATCGTCTGCAAAACTATGTCGCATGCTGCGGTATGCTGAGACACTACAAGCAGCATAGTAGAACATAGATGAAGCTTCTAAGTTGATGTAATAGCCAGTAAGAAGTAGTACAATTCAAGTTTTAGGTCTTGATTATTGACTTTTTAGCTGGCTTTGGTGCCTTGGACATGAGCTAGGACCTTAAGATTCTGCATGAAAGGAGGACTAGCAGCCGAGTTGCACGGGAGAATGTGAAAAGTGTTCATATGTAGTAAAAACCCAAGAAATTCGTCCGTTTTCGTCATTTGTTATCGAATCGACTTAAAGCCAGATCGTCACATTGGCCGCTCTTCTCTCTGAAACGGTTGTACTTATCGTCTGCAAAGCTATGGCGCATGCTGCGGTATGCGGAGACAATAAAAGCACCATAGTAGAACACAGATGAAGCTTCTAATTTGACGTAATAGCCAGGAAGAAGTAGTACAATTCAAGTTTTAGGTATCGACTATTGACTTTTTAGCTAGCTTTGGTGCCTTGGACATGAGCTAGGACCTTAAGATTCTGCATGAAAGGAGGACTAGCAGCCGAGTAGCACGGGAGAATGTGAAAAGTGTTCATATGTAGTAAAAAACTGGGAAATTCGTCCGTTTTCGTCATTTGTTATCGAATCGACTTAAAGCCACATCGTCTTATTGGCCGCTCTTCTCTCTGAAACGCGTGTACTTATCGCCTGCAAAGCTATGTCGCATGCTGCGGTATGCTGAGACACTACAGGCAGCATAGTAGAACACAGATGAAGCTTCTAAGTTGATGTAATAGCCAGTAGGAATTAGTACAATTCAAGTTTTAGGTATCGATTATTGACTTTTTAGCTAGTTTTGGTGCCTTGGACATGAGCTAGGACTTAAGATTCTGCATGAAAGGAGGACTAGCAGCCGAGTAGCACGGGAGAATGTGATAAGTGATCATATGTAGTAAAAACCTGAGTAATCCGTCCGTTTTCGTCATTTGTTATCGAATCGACTTAAAGCCAGATCATCACATTGGCCGCTCTGCTCTCGGAAACGGTTGCACTTATCGTCTGCAAAGCAATGTCGCGTTTTGCCGTAGGCGGAAACAGAAAAGCACCATAGTAGAACACAGATGAAGCTTCTAAGTTGATGTAATAGCCAGTAAGGAGTAGACCAATTGGAGATTTAGGTATCGATTATTGACTTTTTAGCTGGCTTTGGTGCCTTGGACATGAGCTAGGACTTTAAGATTCTGCATAAAAGGAGGACTAGCAGCCCAGTTGCACGGGAGAATGTGAAAAGTGTTCATATGTATTAAAAACCTGAGACATCCGTCCGTTTTCGTCATTTGTGATCGAATCGACTTAAAGCCAGATCGTCACATTGGCCGCTCTTCTCTCTGAAACGGCTGTACTTATCGTCTGCAAAGCTATGTCGCGTGCTGCGGTATGCGGAGACACTAAAAGCACCATAGTAGAACACAGATGGAGCTTCTAAGTCGATGTAATAGCCAGTAAGAAGTAGTACAATTCAAGTTTTAGGTCTCGATTATTGACTTTTTAGCTGGCTTTGGTGCCTTGGACATGAGCTAGTACCTTAAAATTCTGCATGAAAGGAGGACTAGCATCCGAGTTGCACGGGAGAATGTGAAAAGTGTTCATATGTAGTGAAAACCTTAGAAATCCATCCGTTTTCGTCATTTGTTATCGAATCGACTTAAAGCCAGATCGTCACATTGGCCGCTCTTCTCTCTGAAACGGTTGTACTTATCGTCTGCAAAGCTATGTCGCGTGCTGCGGTATGTGGAGACACTAAAATTACCATAGTAGAACACAGATGAAGCATCTAAGTTGATGTAATACCCAGTAAGAAGTAGTACAATTCAAGTTTTAGGTATCGATTATTGACTTTTTAGCTGGCTTTGGTGCCTTCGACATGAGCTAGGACCTTAAGATTCTGCATGTAAGGAGGACTAGCAGCCGAGTTGCACGGGAGAATGTGAAAAGTGTTCATATGTAAAAAAATACCTGAGAAATCCATCCGTTTTCGTCATTTGTTATCGAATCGACTTAAAGCCAGATCGTCACATTGTTCGCTCTTCTCTCTGAAACGGTTGTTCTTATCGTCTGCAAAGCTATGTCGCATGCTGCGGTATGCTGAGACACTACAAGCAGCATAGTAGAACACAGATGAAGCTTCTAAGTTGATGTAATAGCCAGGAAGAAGTAGTCCAATTCAAGTTTTAGGTATCGATTATTGACTTTTTAGCTGGCTTTGGTGCCTTGGACATGAGCTAGGACCTTAAGATTCTGCATGAAAGGAGGACTAGCAGCCGAGTTGCAGGGGAAAATGTGAAAAGTGTTCATATGTAGTAAAAACCTGAGAAATCCGTCCGTTTTCGTCATTTGTTATCGAATCGACTTAATGCCAGATCGTCACATTGGCCGCTCTTCTCTCTGAAACGGTTGTACTTATCGTCTGCAAAGCTATGTCGCGTGCTGCGGTATGCGGAGACTCTAAAAGCACCATAGTAGAACACAGATGAAGCTTCTAAGTTGATGTAATAGCCAGTAAGAAGTAGTACAATTCAAGTTTTAGGTATCCATTATTGACTTTTTAGCTGGTTTTGGTACCTTGGACATGAGCTAAGACCTTAAGATTCTGCATGAAAGGAGGACTAGCAGCCGAGTTGCACGGGAGAATGTGAAAAGTGTTCATATGTAGTAAAAACCTGAGAAATCCGTACGTTTTCGACATTTGTTATCGAATCGACTTAAAGCCAGATCGTCACATTGGCCGCTTTTCTCTCTGAAAAAGTTGTACTTATCGTCTGCAAAGCTATGTCGCGTGTTGCCGTAGGCGGAAACAGGAAAAGCACCATAGTAGAACACAGATGAAGCTTCTAAGTAGATGTAATAGCGAGTAAGAAGTAGTCCAATTCAAGTTTTAGGTATCGATTATTGACTTTTTAGCTGGCTTTGGTGCCTTGGACATGAGCTAGGACCTTAAGATTCTGCATGAAAGGAGGACTAGCAGCCGAGTAGCACGGGAGAATGTGAAAAGTGTTCATATGTAGTAAAAACCTGGGAAATTCGTCCGTTTTCGTCATTTGTTATCGAATCGACTTAAAGCCACATTGTGTTATTGGCCGCTCTTCTCTCTGAAACGCTTGTACTTATCGTCTGCAAAGCTATGTCGCATGCTGCGGTATGCTGAGACACTACAAGCAGCATAGTAGAACACAGATGAAGCTTGTAAGATGATGTAATAGCCAGTAAGAAGTAGTACAATTCAAGTTTTAGGTATCGATTATTGACTTTTTAGCTAGCTTTGGTGCCTTGGACATGAGCTAGGACCTTAAGATTCTGCATGCAAGGAGGCCTAGCAGCCGAGTAGCACGGGAGAATGTGAAAAGTGATCATATATAGTAAAAACCTGAGAAATTCGTCCGTTTTCGTCATTTGTTATCGAATCGACTTAAAGCCAGATCGTCACATTGGCCGCTCTTCTCTCTGAAACACTTGTACTTATCGTCTGCAAAGCTATGTCGCATGCTGCGGTATGCTGAGACACTACAAGCAGCATAGTAAAACACAGATGAAGCTTCTAAGTTGATGTAATAGCCAGTAAGAAGTAGTACAATTCAAGTTTTAGGTATCGATTATTGACTTTTTAGCTGGCTTTGGTGCCTTGGACATGAGCTAGGACCTTAAGATTCTGCATGAAAGGAGGACTAGCAGCCGAGTTGCACGGGAGAATGTAAAAAGTGTTCATATGAAGTAAAAACCTGAGAAATCCGTCCGTTTTCGTCATTTGTTATCGAATCGACTTAAAGCCAGATCGTCACATTGGCCGCTCTTCTCTCTGAAACGGTTGTACTTATCGTCTTCAAAGCTATGTCGCGTGCTGCGGTATGCGGAGACACTAAACGCACCATAGTAGAACACAGATGAAGCTTCTAAGTTGATGTAATAGCCAGTAAGAAGTAGTACAATTCAAGTTTAAGGTATCCATTATTGACTTTTTAGCTGGCTTTGGTACCTTGGACATGAGCTAAGACCTTAAGATTCTGCATGAAAGGAGGACTAGCAGCCGAGTTGCACGGGAGAATGTGAAAAGTGTTCATATGTAGTAAAAACCTGAGAAATCCGTACGTTTTCGACATTTGTTATCGAATCGACTTAAAGCCAGATCGTCACATTGGCCGCTTTTCTCTCTGAAAAAGTTGTACTTATCGTCCGCAAAGCTATGTCGCGTGTTGCCGTAGGCGAAACAGGAAAAGCACCATAGTAGAACACAGATGAAGCTTCTAAGTTGATGTAATAGCGAGTAAGAAGTAGTCCAATTCAAGTTTTAGCTATCGATTATTGACTTTTTAGCTGGCTTTGGTGCCTTGGACATGAGCTAGGACCTTAAGATACTGCATGAAAGGAGGACTAGCAGCCGAGTAGCACGGGAGAATGTGAAAAGTGTTCATATGTAGTAAAAACCTGGGAAATTCGTCCGTTTTCGTCATTTGTTATCGAATCGACTTAAAGCCACATCGTCTTATTGGCCGCTCTTCTCTCTGAAACGCTTGTACTTATCGTCTGCAAAG
Source organism: Schistocerca gregaria (assembly GCF_023897955.1). Lineage (NCBI taxonomy): Eukaryota > Metazoa > Arthropoda > Insecta > Orthoptera > Acrididae > Schistocerca > Schistocerca gregaria. The sequence continues at coordinate 5,772,778 of NW_026061850.1, read as the reverse complement.
CTATGTCGCATGCTGCGGTATGCTGAGACACTACAAGCAGCATAGTAGAACACAGATGAAGCTTCTAAGTTGATGTAATAGCCAGTAAGAAGTAGTACAATTCAAGTTTTAGGTATCGATTATTGACTTTTTAGCTAGCTTTGGTGCCTTGGACATGAGCTAGGACCTTAAGATTCTGCATGCAAGGAGGACTAGCAGCCGAGTAGCACGGGAGAATGTGAAAAGTGATCATATATAGTAAAAACCTGAGAAATTCGTCCGTTTTCGTCATTTGTTATCGAATCGACTTAAAGCCAGATCGTCACATTGGCCGCTCTTCTCTCTGAAACACTTGTACTTATCGTCTGCAAAGCTATGTCGCATGCTGCGGTATGCTGAGACACTACAAGCAGCATAGTAAAACACAGATGAAGCTTCTAAGTTGATGTAATAGCCAGTAAGAAGTAGTACAATTCAAGTTTTAGGTATCGATTATTGACTTTTTAGCTGGCTTTGGTGCCTTGGACATGAGCTAGGACCTTAAGATTCTGCATGAAAGGAGGACTAGCAGCCGAGTTGCAGGGGAAAATGTAAAAAGTGTTCATATGAAGTAAAAACCTGAGAAATCCGTCCGTTTTCGTCATTTGTTATCGAATCGACTTAAAGCCAGATCGTCACATTGGCCGCTCTTCTCTCTGAAACGGTTGTACTTATCGTCTGCAAAGCTATGTCGCGTGCTGCGGTATGCGGAGACACTAAAAGCACCATAGTAGAACACAGATGAAGCTTCTAAGTTGATGTAATAGCCAGTAAGAAGTAGTACAATTCAAGTTTTAGGTATCCATTATTGACTTTTTAGCTGGCTTTGGTACCTTGGACATGAGCTAGGACCTTAAGATTCTGCATGAAAGGAGGACTAGCAGCCGAGTTGCACGGGAGAATGTGAAAAGTGTTCATATGTAGTAAAAACCTGAGAAATCCGTACGTTTTCGTCATTTGTTATCGAATCGACTTAAAGCCACATCGTCTTATTGGCCGCTCTTCTCTCTGAAACGCTTGTACTTATCGTCTGCAAAGCTATGTCGCATGCTGCGGTATGCTGAGACACTACAAGCAGCATAGTAGAACACAGATGAAGCTTCTAAGTTGATGTAATAGCCAGTAAGAAGTAGTACAATTCAAGTTTTAGGTATCGATTATTGACTTTTTAGCTAGCTTTGGTGCCTTGGACATGAGCTAGGACCTTAAGATTCTGCATGCAAGGAGGACTAGCAGCCGAGTAGCACGGGAGAATGTGAAAAGTGATCATATATAGTAAAAACCTGAGAAATTCGTCCGTTTTCGTCATTTGTTATCGAATCGACTTAAAGCCAGATCGTCACATTGGCCGCTCTTCTCTCTGAAACACTTGTACTTATCGTCTGCAAAGATATGTCGCATGCTGCGGTATGCTGAGACACTACAAGCAGCATAGTAAAACACAGATGAAGCTTCTAAGTTGATGTAATAGCCAGTAAGAAGTAGTACAATTCAAGTTTTAGGTATCGATTATTGACTTTTTAGCTGGCTTTGGTGCCTTGGACATGAGCTAGGACCTTAAGATTCTGCATGAAAGGAGGACTAGCAGCCGAGTTGCAGGGGAGAATGTAAAAAGTGTTCATATGAGGTAAAAACCTGAGAAATCCGTCCGTTTTCGTCATTTGTTATCGAATCGTCTTAAAGCCAGATCGTCACATTGGCCGCTCTTCTCTCTGAAACGGTTGTACTTATCGTCTGCAAAGCTATGTCGCATGCTGCGGTATGCTGAGACACTACAAGCAGCATAGTAGAACACAGATGAAGCTTCTAAGATGATGTAATAGCCAGTAAGAAGTAGTACAATTCAAGTTTTAGGTATCGATTATTGACTTTTTAGCTAGCTTTGGTGCCTTGGACATGAGCTAGGACCTTAAGATTCTGCATGCAAGGAGGCCTAGCAGCCGAGTAGCACGGGAGAATGTGAAAAGTGATCATATATAGTAAAAACCTGAGAAATTCGTCCGTTTTCGTCATCAGTTATCGAATCGACTTAAAGCCAGATCGTCACATTGGCCGCTCTTCTCTCTGAAACACTTGTACTTATCGTCTGCAAAGCTATGTCGCATGCTGCGGTATGCTGAGACACTACAAGCAGCATAGTAAAACACAGATGAAGCTTCTAAGTTGATGTAATAGCCAGTAAGAAGTAGTACAATTCAAGTTTTAGGTATCGATTATTGACTTTTTAGCTGGCTTTGGTGCCTTGGACATGAGCTAGGACCTTAAGATTCTGCATGAAAGGAGGACTAGCAGCCGAGTTGTACGGGAGAATGTAAAAAGTGTTCATATGAAGTAAAAACCTGAGAAATCCGTCCGTTTTCGTCATTTGTTATCGAATCGACTTAAAGCCAGATCGTCACATTGGCCGCTCTTCTCTCTGAAACGGTTGTACTTATCGTCTGCAAAGCTATGTCGCGTGCTGCGGTATGCGGAGACACTAAAGGCACCATAGTAGAACACAGATGAAGCTTCTAAGTTGATGTAATAGCCAGTAAGAAGTAGTACAATTCAAGTTTTAGGTATCCATTATTGACTTTTTAGCTGGCTTTGGTACCTTGGACATGAGCTAAGACCTTAAGATTCTGCATGAAAGGAGGACTAGCAGCCGAGTTGCACGGGAGAATGTGAAAAGTGTTCATATGTAGTAAAAACCTGAGAAATCCGTACGTTTTCGACATTTGTTATCGAATCGACTTAAAGCCAGATCGTCACATTGGCCGCTTTTCTCTCTGAAAAAGTTGTACTTATCGTCCGCAAAGCTATGTCGCGTGTTGCCGTAGGCGGAAACAGGAAAAGCACCATAGTAGAACACAGATGAAGCTTCTAAGTTGATGTAATAGCGAGTAAGAAGTAGTCCAATTCAAGTTTTAGCTATCGATTATTGACTTTTTAGCTGGCTTTGGTGCCTTGGACATGAGCTAGGACCTTAAGATACTGCATGAAAGGAGGACTAGCAGCCGAGTAGCACGGGAGAATGTGAAAAGTGTTCATATGTAGTAAAAACCTGGGAAATTCGTCCGTTTTCGTCATTTGTTATCGAATCGACTTAAAGCCACATCGTCTTATTGGCCGCTCTTCTCTCTGAAACGCTTGTACTTATCGTCTGCAAAGCTATGTCGCATGCTGCGGTATGCTGAGACACTACAAGCAGCATAGTAGAACACAGATGAAGCTTCTAAGTTGATGTAATAGCCAGTAAGAAGTAGTACAATTCAAGTTTTAGGTATCGATTATTGACTTTTTAGCTAGCTTTGGTGCCTTGGACATGAGCTAGGACCTTAAGATTCTGCATGCAAGGAGGACTAGCAGCCGAGTAGCACGGGAAAATGTAAAAAGTGTTCATATGAAGTAAAAACCTGAGAAATCCGTCCGTTTTCGTCATTTGTTATCGAATCGACTTAAAGCCAGATCGTCACATTGGCCGCTCTTCTCTCTGAAACGGTTGTACTTATCGTCTGCAAAGCTATGTCGCGTGCTGCGGTATGCGGAGACACTAAAAGCACCATAGTAGAACACAGATGAAGCTTCTAAGTTGATGTAATACCCAGTAAGAAGTAGTACAATTCAAGTTTTAGGTATCCATTATTGACTTTTTAGCTGGCTTTGGTACCTTGGACATGAGCTAGGACCTTAAGATTCTGCATGAAAGGAGGACTAGCAGCCGAGTTGCACGGGAGAATGTGAAAAGTGTTCATATGTAGTAAAAACCTGAGAAATCCGTACGTTTTCGTCATTTGTCATCGAATCGACTTAAAGCCACATCGTCTTATTGGCCGCTCTTCTCTCTGAAACGCTTGTACTTATCGTCTGCAAAGCTATGTCGCATGCTGCGGTATGCTGAGACACTACAAGCAGCATAGTAGAACACAGATGAAGCTTCTAAGTTGATGTAATAGCCAGTAAGAAGTAGTACAATTCAAGTTTTAGGTATCGATTATTGACTTTTTAGCTGGCTTTGGTGCCTTGGACATGAGCTAGGACCTTAAGATTCTGCATGCAAGGAGGACTAGCAGCCGAGTAGCACGGGAGAATGTGAAAAGTGATCATATATAGTAAAAACCTGAGAAATTCGTCCGTTTTCGTCATTTGTTATCGAATCGACTTAAAGCCAGATCGTCACATTGGCCGCTCTTCTCTCTGAAACACTTGTACTTATCGTCTGCAAAGCTATGTCGCATGCTGCGGTATGCTGAGACACTACAAGCAGCATAGTAAAACACAGATGAAGCTTCTAAGTTGATGTAATAGCCAGTAAGAAGTAGTACAATTCAAGTTTTAGGTATCGATTATTGACTTTTTAGCTGGCTTTGGTGCCTTGGACATGAGCTAGGACCTTAAGATTCTGCATGAAAGGAGGACTAGCAGCCGAGTTGCAGGGGAGAATGTAAAAAGTGTTAATATGAAGTAAAAACCTGAGAAATCCGTCCGTTTTCGTCATTTGTTATCGAATCGTCTTAAAGCCAGATCGTCACATTGGCCGCTCTTCTCTCTGAAACGGTTGTACTTATCGTCTGCAAAGCTATGTCGCGTGCTGCGGTATGCTGAGACACTAAAAGCACCATAGTAGAACACAGATGAAGCTTCTAAGTTGATGTAATAGCCAGTAAGAAGTAGTACAATTCAAGTTTTAGGTATCCATTATTGACTTTTTAGCTGGCTTTGGTACCTTGGACATGAGCTAGGACCTTAAGATTCTGCATGAAAGGAGGACTAGCAGCCGAGTTGCACGGGAGAATGTGAAAAGTGTTCATATGTAGTAAAAACCTGAGAAATCCGTACGTTTTCGTCATTTGTTATCGAATCGACTTAAAGCCAGATCGTCACATTGGCCGCTCTTCTCTCTGAAAAAGTTGTACTTATCGTCTGCAAAGCTATGTCGTGTGTTGCCGTAGGCGGAAACAGGAAAAGCACCATAGTAGAACACAGATGAAGCTTCTAAGTTGAAGTAATAGCGAGTAAGAAGTAGTCCAATTCAAGTTTTAGGTATCGATTATTGACTTTTTAGCTGGCTTTGGTGCCTTGGACATGAGCTAGGACCTTAAGATTCTGCATGAAAGGAGGACTAGCAGCCGAGTAGCACGGGAGAATGTGAGAAGTGTTCATATGTAGTAAAAACCTGGGAAATTCGTCCGTTTTCGTCATTTGTTATCGAATCGACTTAAAGCCACATCGTCTTATTGGCCGCTCTTCTCTCTGAAACGCTTGTACTTATCGTCTGCAAAGCTATGTCGCATGCTGCGGTATGCTGAGACACTACAAGCAGCATAGTAGAACACAGATGAAGCTTCTAAGTTGATGTAATAGCCAGTAAGAAGTAGTACAATTCAAGTTTTAGGTATCGATTATTGACTTTTTAGCTAGCTTTGGTGCCTTGGACATGAGCTAGGACCTTAAGATTCTGCATGCAAGGAGGACTAGCAGCCGAGTAGCACGGGAGAATGTGAAAAGTGATCATATATAGTAAAAACCTGAGAAATTCGTCCGTTTTCGTCATTTGTTTTCGAATCGACTTAAAGCCAGATCGTCACATTGGCCGCTCTTCTCTCTGGAACACTTGTACTTATCGTCTGCAAAGCTATGTCGCATGCTGCAGTATGCTGAGACACTACAAGCAGCATAGTAAAACACAGATGAAGCTCCTAAGTTGATGTAATAGCCAGTAAGAAGTAGTACGATTCAAGTTTTAGGTATCGATTATTGACTTTTTAGCTGGCTTTGGTGCCTTGGACATGAGCTAGGACCTTAAGATTCTGCATGAAAGGAGGACTAGCAGCCGAGTTGCAGGGGAGAATGTAAAAAGTGTTCATATGAAGTAAAAACCTGAGAAATCCGTCCGTTTTCGTCATTAGTTATCGAATCGACTTAAAGCCAGATCGTCACATTGGCCGCTCTGCTCTCGGAAACGGTTGTACTTATCGTCTGCAAAGCTATGTCGCGTGTTGCCGTAGGCGGAAACAGGAAAAGCACCATAGTAGAACACAGATGAAGCTTCTACGTTGATGTAATAGCGAGTAAGAAGTAGTCCAATTCAAGTTTTAGGTATCGATTATTGACTTTTTAGCTGGCTTTGGTGCCTTGGACATGAGCTAGGACCTTAAGATTCTGCATGAAAGGAGGACTAGCAGCCGAGTAGCACGGGAGACTGTGAAAAGTGTTCATATGTAGTAAAAACCTGAGAAATTCGTCCGTTTTCGTCATTTGTTATCGAATCGACTTAAAGCCAGATCGTCACATTGGCCGCTCTTCTCTCTGAAACGGTTGTACTTATCGTCTACAAAGCTATGTCGCGTGCTGCGGTATGCGGAGACACTAAAATCACCATAGTAGAACACAGATGGAGCTACTAAGTTGATGTAATAGCCAGTAAGAAGTAGTACAATTCAAGTTTTAGGTATCGATTATTGACTTTTTAGCTAGCTTTGGTGCCTTGGACATGAGCTATGACCTTAAGATTCTGCATGAAAGGAGGACTAGCAGCCGAGTAGCACGGGTGAATGTGAAAAGTGTTCATATGTAGTAAAAACCTGGGAAATTCGTCCGTTTTCGTCATTTGTTATCGAATCGACTTAAAGCCACATCGTCTTATTGGCCGCTCTTCTCTCTGAAACGGTTGTACTTATCGTCTGTAAAACTATGTCGCGTGCTGCGGTATGCGGAGAATCTAAAAGCACCGTAGCAGAACACAGATGAAGCTTCTAAGTTGATGTAATAGCCAGGAAGAAGTAGTACAATTCAAGTTTTAGGTATCGATTATTGACTTTTTAGCTGGCTTTGGTGCCTTGGACATGTGCTAGGACCTTAACATTCTGCATGAAAGGATTACTACCAGCCGAGTTGCACGGGAGAATGTGAAAAGTGTTCATATGTAGTAAAAACCTTAGAAATCCGTCCGTTTTCGTCATTTGTTATCGAATCGACTTAAAGCCAGATCGTCACATTGGCCGCTCTTCTCCCTGAAACTGTTGTACTTATCGTCTGCAAAGCTATGTCGCGTGCTGCGGTATGCGGAGACACTAAAAGCACCATAGTAGAACACAGATGAAGCTTCTAAGTTGATGTAATAGCCAGTAAGAAGTAGTACAATTCAAGTTTTAGGTACCCATTATTGACTTTTTAGCTGGCTTTGGTACCTTGGACATGAGCTAAGACCTTAAGATTCTGAATGAAAGGAGGACTAGCAGCCGAGTTGCATGGGAGAATGTGAAAAGTTTTCATATGTAGTAAAAACCTGAGAAATCCGTACGTTTTCGTCATTTGTTATCGAATCGACTTAAAGCCAGATCGTCACATTGGCCGCTCTTCTGTCTGAAACGGTTGTACTTATCGTCTGCAAAGCTATGTCGCGTGCTGCGGTATGCGGAGACACTAAAATCACCATAAAAGAACACAGATGGAACTACTAAGTTGATGTAATAGCCAGTAAGAAGTAGTACAATTCAAGTTTTAGGTATCGAGTATTGACTTTTTAGCTAGCTTTGGTGCCTCGGACATGAGCTATGACCTTAAGATTCTGCATAAAAGGAGGACTAGCAGCCGAGTAGCACGGGAGAATGTGAAAAGTGTTCATATGTAGTAAAAACCTGGGAAATTCGTCCGTTTTCGTCATTTGTTATCGAATCGACTTAAAGCCACATCGTCTTATTGGCCGCCCTTCTCTCTGAAACGCGTGTACTTATCGTCTGCAAAGCTATGTCGCATGCTGCGGTGTGCTGAGACACTACAGGCAGCATAGTAGAACACAGATGAAGCTTCTAAGTTGATGTAATAGCCAGTAAGAAGTAGACCAATTCAAGATTTAGGTATCGATTATTGACTTTTTAGCTGGCTTTGGTGCCTTGGACATGAGCTAGGACTTTAAGATTCTGCATAAAAGGAGGACTAGCAGCCCAGTTGCACGGGAGAATGTGAAAAGTGTACATATGTATTAAAAACCTGAGACATCCGTCCGTTTTCGTCATTTGTGATCGAATCGACTTAAAGCCAGATCGTCACATTGGCCGCTCTTCACTCTGAAACGGCTGTACTTATCGTCTGCAAAGCTATGTCGCGTGCTGCGATATGCGGAGACACTAAAAGCACCGTAGTAGAACACAGATGGAGCTTCTAAGTCGATGTAATAGCCAGTAAGAAGTAGTACAATTCAAGTTTTAGGTATCGATTATTGACTTTTTAGCTGGCTTTGAGCCTTGGACATGAGCTGGTACCTTACAATTCTGCATGAAAGGAGGACTAGCATCCGAGTTGCACGGGAGAATGTGAAAAGTGTTCATATGTAGTAAAAACCTTAGAAATCCATCCGTTTTCGCATTTGTTATCGAATCGACTTAAAGCCAGATCGTCACATTGGCCGCTCTTCTCTCTGAAACGGTTGTACTTATCGTCTGCAAAGCTATGTCGCGTGCTGCGGTATGTGGAGACACTAAAATTACCATAGTAGAACACAGATGAAGCATCTAAGTTGATGTAATAGCCAGTAAGAAGTAATCCAATTCAAGTTTTAGGTATCGATTATTGACTTTTTAGCTGGCTTTGGTGCCTTCGACATGAGCTAGGACCTTAAGATTCTGCATGTAAGGAGGACTAGCAGCCGAGTTGCACGGGAGAATGTGAAAAGTGTTCATATGTAAAAAATACCTGAGAAATCCGTCCGTTTTCGTCATTTGTTATCGAATCGACTTAATGGCAGATCGTCACATTGGCCGCTCTGCTCTCGGAAACGGTTGTACTTATCGTCTGCAAAGCTATGTCGCGTGTTGCCATAGGCGGAAACAGGAAAAGCACCATAGTAGAACACAGATGAAGCTTCTAATATGATGTAATAGCCAGTAAGAAGTAGTACAATTCAAGTTTTAGGTATCGGTTGTTGACTTTTTAGCTGACTTTGGTGCCTTGGACATGGGCTAGGACCTTAAGATTCTGCAATAAAGGAGGACTAGCAACCGAGTTGCACGGGAGAATGTGAAATGTGTTCATATGTAGTAAAAACCCGAGAAATCCGTCCGTTTTCGTCATTTGTTTTTGAATCGACTTAAAGCCAGATCGTCAAATTAGTCGCACTTCTCTCTGAAACGGTTGTACTTATCGATTGCAAAGCTATGTCGCGTGCTGCGGTATGCGGAGACACTAAAAGCACAATAGTAGAACACAGATGAAGCTTCTAAGTTGATGTAATAGCCAGTAAGAAGTAGTACAATTCAAGTTTTAGGTATCGATTATTGTCTTTTTAGCTAGCTTTGGTGCCTTGGACATGAGCTAGGACCTTATGATTCTGCATGAAAGGAGGACTAGCAGCCGAGTTGCACGGGAGAATGGGAAAAGTGTTCATATGTAGTAAAAACCTGAGAAATCCGTCCGTTTTCGTCATTTGTTATCGAATCGACTTAAAGCCAGATCGTCACATTGGCCGCTCTTCTCTATGAAACGGTTGTACTTATCGTCTGCAAAGCTATGTCGCGTGCTGCGGTATGCGGAGACACTAAAAGCACCATAGTAGAACACAGATCAAGCTTCTAAGTTGATGTAATAGCCAGTAAGAAGTAGTACAATTCAAGTTTTAGGTATTGAATATTGAATTTTTAGCTGGCTTTGGTGCCTTGGACATGAGCTAGGACCTTAATATTCTGCATGAAAGGAGGGCTAGCAGCCGAGTTGCACGGGAGAATGTGAAAAGTGTTCATATGTAGTAAAAACCTGAGATATCCGTCCGTTTTCGTCATTTGTTATCGAATCGACTTAAAGCCACATCGTCTTATTGGCCGCTCTTCTCTCTGAAACGGTTGTACTTATCGTCTGTAAAACTATGTCGCGTGCTGCGGTATGCGGAGAATCTAAAAGCACCGTAGCATAACACAGATGAAGCTTCTAAGTTGATGTAATAGCCAGGAAGAAGTAGTACAATTCAAGTTTTAGGTATCGATTATTGACTTTTTAGCTGGCTTTGGTGCCTTGGACATGTGCTAGGACCTTAACATTCTGCATGAAAGGATTACTACCAGCCGAGTTGCACGGGAGAATGTGAAAAGTGTTCATATGTAGTAAAAACCTTAGAAATCCGTCCGTTTTCGTCATTTGTTATCGAATCGACTTAAAGCCAGATCGTCACATTGGCCGCTCTTCTCCCTGAAACTGTTGTACTTATCGTCTGCAAAGCTATGTCGCGTGCTGCGGTATGCGGAGACAATAAAAGCACCATAGTAGAACACAGATGAAGCTTCTAAGTTGATGTAATAGCCAGTAAGAAGTAGTACAATTCAAGTTTTAGGTACCCATTATTGACTTTTTAGCTGGCTTTGGTACCTTGGACATGAGCTAAGACCTTAAGATTCTGAATGAAAGGAGGACTAGCAGCCGAGTTGCATGGGAGAATGTGAAAAGTTTTCATATGTAGTAAAAACCTGAGAAATCCGTACGTTTTCGTCATTTGTTATCGAATCGACTTAAAGCCAGATCGTCACATTGGCCGCTCTTCTCTCTGAAAAAGTTGTACTTATCGTCTGCAAAGCTATGTCGCGTGCTGCGGTATGCGGAGACACTAAAATCACCATAAAAGAACACAGATGGAACTACTAAGTTGATGTAATAGCCAGTAAGAAGTAGTACAATTCAAGTTTTAGGTATCGAGTATTGACTTTTTAGCTAGCTTTGGTGCCTCGGACATGAGCTATGACCTTAAGATTCTGCATAAAAGGAGGACTAGCAGCCGAGTAGCACGGGAGAATGTGAAAAGTGTTCATATGTAGTAAAAACCTGGGAAATTCGTCCGTTTTCGTCATTTGTTATCGAATCGACTTAAAGCCACATCGTCTTATTGGCCGCCCTTCTCTCTGAAACGCGTGTACTTATCGTCTGCAAAGCTATGTCGCATGCTGCGGTGTGCTGAGACACTACAGGCAGCATAGTAGAACACAGATGAAGCTTCTAAGTTGATGTAATAGCCAGTAAGAAGTAGACCAATTCAAGATTTAGGTATCGATTATTGACTTTTTAGCTGGCTTTGGTGCCTTGGACATGAGCTAGGACTTTAAGATTCTGCATAAAAGGAGGACTAGCAGCCCAGTTGCACGGGAGAATGAGAAAAGTGTACATATGTATTAAAAACCTGAGACATCCGTCCGTTTTCGTCATTTGTGATCGAATCGACTTAAAGCCAGATCGTCACATTGGCCGCTCTTCACTCTGAAACGGCTGTACTTATCGTCTGCAAAGCTATGTCGCGTGCTGCGATATGCGGAGACACTAAAAGCACCGTAGTAGAACACAGATGGAGCTTCTAAGTCGATGTAATAGCCAGTAAGAAGTAGTACAATTCAAGTTTTAGGTATCGATTATTGACTTTTTAGCTGGCTTTGAGCCTTGGACATGAGCTAGTACCTTAAAATTCTGCATGAAAGGAGGACTAGCATCCGAGTTGCACGGGAGAATGTGAAAAGTGTTCATATGTAGTAAAAACCTTAGAAATCCATCCGTTTTCGCATTTGTTATCGAATCGACTTAAAGCCAGATCGTCACATTGGCCGCTCTTCTCTCTGAAACGGTTGTACTTATCGTCTGCAAAGCTATGTCGCGTGCTGCGGTATGTGGAGACACTAAAATTACCATAGTAGAACACAGATGAAGCATCTAAGTTGATGTAATAGCCAGTAAGAAGTAATCCAATTCAAGTTTTAGGTATCGATTATTGACTTTTTAGCTGGCTTTGGTGCCTTCGACATGAGCTAGGACCTTAAGATTCTGCATGTAAGGAGGACTAGCAGCCGAGTTGCACGGGAGAATGTGAAAAGTGTTCATATGTAAAAAATACCTGAGAAATCCGTCCGTTTTCGTCATTTGTTATCGAATCGACTTAAAGCCAGATCGTCACATTGGTCGCTCTTCTCTCTGAAACGGTTGTACTTATCGTCTGCAAAGCTATGTCGCATGCTGCGGTATGCTGAGACACTACAAGCAGCATAGTAGAACACAGATGAAGCTTCTTCGTTGATGTAATAGCCAGTAAGAAGTAGTGCAATTCAAGTTTTAGGTATCGATTATTGACTTTTTAGCTAGCTTTGGTGACTTGGACATGAGCTAGGACCTTAAGATTCAGCATGAAAGGAGGACTAGCAGCCGAGTAGCATGGTAGAATGTGAAAAGTGTTCATATGTAGTAAAAACTTGAGAAATTCGTCCGTTTTCGTCATTTGTTATCGAATCGACTTAAAGCCAGATCGTCACATTGGCCGCTCTGCTCTCGGAAACGGTTGTACTTATCGTCTGCAAAGCTATGTCGCGTGTTGCCGTAGGCGGAAACAGGAAATGCACCATAGTAGAACACAGATGAAGCTTCTAAGTTGATGTAATAGCCAGTAAGAAGTAGTCCAATTCAAGTTTTAGGTATCGATTATTGACTGTTTAGCTGGCTTTGGTGCCTTGGACATGAGCTAGGACCTTAAGATTCTGCAAGAAAGGAGCACTAGCAGCCGAGTTGTAGGGGAAAATGTGAAAAGTGTTCATATGTAGTAAAAACCTGAGAAATCCGTCCGTTTTCGTCATTTGTTATCGAATCGACTTAATGGCAGATCGTCACATTGGCCGCTCTGCTCTCGGAAACGGTTGTACTTATCGTCTGCAAAGCTATGTCGCGTGTTGCCATAGGCGGAAACAGGAAAAGCACCATAGTAGAACACAGATGAAGCTTCTAATATGATGTAATAGCCAGTAAGAAGTAGTACAATTCAAGTTTTAGGTATCGGTTGTTGACTTTTTAGCTGACTTTGGTGCCTTGGACATGGGCTAGGACCTTAAGATTCTGCAATAAAGGAGGACTAGCAACCGAGTTGCACGGGAGAATGTGAAATGTGTTCATATGTAGTAAAAACCCGAGAAATCCGTCCGTTTTCGTCATTTGTTTTTGAATCGACTTAAAGCCAGATCGTCAAATTAGTCGCACTTCTCTCTGAAACGGTTGTACTTATCGATTGCAAAGCTATGTCGCGTGCTGCGGTATGCGGAGACACTAAAAGCACAATAGTAGAACACAGATGAAGCTTCTAAGTTGATGTAATAGCCAGTAAGAAGTAGTACAATTCAAGTTTTAGGTATCGATTATTGACTTTTTAGCTGGCTTTGAGCCTTGGACATGAGCTAGTACCTTAAAATTCTGCATGAAAGGAGGACTAGCATCCGAGTTGCACGGGAGAATGTGAAAAGTGTTCATATGTAGTAAAAACCTTAGAAATCCATCCGTTTTCGCATTTGTTATCGAATCGACTTAAAGCCAGATCGTCACATTGGCCGCTCTTCTCTCTGAAACGGTTGTACTTATCGTCTGCAAAGCTATGTCGCGTGCTGCGGTATGTGGAGACACTAAAATTACCATAGTAGAACACAGATGAAGCATCTAAGTTGATGTAATAGCCAGTAAGAAGTAATCCAATTCAAGTTTTAGGTATCGATTATTGACTTTTTAGCTGGCTTTGGTGCCTTCGACATGAGCTAGGACCTTAAGATTCTGCATGTAAGGAGGACTAGCAGCCGAGTTGCACGGGAGAATGTGAAAAGTGTTCATATGTAAAAAATACCTGAGAAATCCGTCCGTTTTCGTCATTTGTTATCGAATCGACTTAAAGCCAGATCGTCACATTGGTCGCTCTTCTCTCTGAAACGGTTGTACTTATCGTCTGCAAAGCTATGTCGCATGCTGCGGTATGCTGAGACACTACAAGCAGCATAGTAGAACACAGATGAAGCTTCTTCGTTGATGTAATAGCCAGTAAGAAGTAGTACAATTCAAGTTTTAGGTATCGATTATTGACTTTTTAGCTAGCTTTGGTGACTTGGACATGAGCTAGGACCTTAAGATTCAGCATGAAAGGAGGACTAGCAGCCGAGTAGCATGGGAGAATGTGAAAAGTGTTCATATGTAGTAAAAACTTGAGAAATTCGTCCGTTTTCGTCATTTGTTATCGAATCGACTTAAAGCCAGATCGTCACATTGGCCGCTCTGCTCTCGGAAACGGTTGTACTTATCGTCTGCAAAGCTATGTCGCGTGTTGCCGTAGGCGGAAACAGGAAAGGCACCATAGTAGAACACAGATGAAGCTTCTAAGTTGATGTAATAGCCAGTAAGAAGTAGTCCAATTCAAGTTTTAGGTATCGATTATTGACTGTTTAGCTGGCTTTGGTGCCTTGGACATGAGCTAGGACCTTAAGATTCTGCAAGAAAGGAGCACTAGCAGCCGAGTTGTAGGGGAAAATGTGAAAAGTGTTCATATGTAGTAAAAACCTGAGAAATCCGTCCGTTTTCGTCATTTGTTATCGAATCGACTTAATGGCAGATCGTCACATTGGCCGCTCTGCTCTCGGAAACGGTTGTACTTATCGTCTGCAAAGCTATGTCGCGTGTTGCCATAGGCGGAAACAGGAAAAGCACCATAGTAGAACACAGATGAAGCTTCTAATATGATGTAATAGCCAGTAAGAAGTAGTACAATTCAAGTTTTAGGTATCGGTTGTTGACTTTTTAGCTGACTTTGGTGCCTTGGACATGGGCTAGGACCTTAAGATTCTGCAATAAAGGAGGACTAGCAACCGAGTTGCACGGGAGAATGTGAAATGTGTTCATATGTAGTAAAAACCCGAGAAATCCGTCCGTTTTCGTCATTTGTTTTTGAATCGACTTAAAGCCAGATCGTCAAATTAGTCGCACTTCTCTCTGAAACGGTTGTACTTATCGATTGCAAAGCTATGTCGCGTGCTGCGGTATGCGGAGACACTAAAAGCACAATAGTAGAACACAGATGAAGCTTCTAAGTTGATGTAATAGCCAGTAAGAAGTAGTACAATTCAAGTTTTAGGTATCGATTATTGTCTTTTTAGCTAGCTTTGGTGCCTTGGACATGAGCTAGGACCTTATGATTCTGCATGAAAGGAGGACTAGCAGCCGAGTTGCACGGGAGAATGTGAAAAGTGTTCATATGTAGTAAAAACCTGAGAAATCCGTCCGTTTTCGTCATTTGTTATCGAATCGACTTAAAGCCAGATCGTCACATTGGCCGCTCTTCTCTATGAAACGGTTGTACTTATCGTCTGCAAAGCTATGTCGCGTGCTGCGGTATGCGGAGACACTAAAAGCACCATAGTAGAACACAGATCAAGCTTCTAAGTTGATGTAATAGCCAGTAAGAAGTAGTACAATTCAAGTTTTAGGTATTGAATATTGAATTTTTAGCTGGCTTTGGTGCCTTGGACATGAGCTAGGACCTTAATATTCTGCATGAAAGGAGGGCTAGCAGCCGAGTTGCACGGGAGAATGTGAAAAGTGTTCATATGTAGTAAAAACCTGAGATATCCGTCCATTTTCGTCATTTGTTATCGAATCGACTTAAAGCCAGATCGTTACATTGGCCGCTCTTCTCTCTGAAAAAGTTGTACTTATCGTCTGCAAAGCTATGTCGCGTGCTGCGGTATGGGGAGACACTAAAACCACCATAGTAGAACGCAGATGAAGCTTCTAAGTTGATGTAATAGCCAGTAAGAAGTAGTACAATTCAAGTTTTAGGTATGGATTATTGACTTTTTAGCTGGCTTTCGTGCCTTGGACATGAGCTAGGACCTTAATATTCTGCATGACAGGAGGGCTAGCAGCCGAGTTGCACGGGAGAATGTGAAAAGTGTTCATATGTAGTAAAAACCTGAGATATCCGTCCATTTTCGTCATTTGTTATCGAATCGACTTAAAGCCAGATCGTCACATTGGCCGCTCTTCTCTCTGAAAAAGTTGTACTTATCGTCTGCAAAGCTATGTCGCGTGCTGCGGTATGCGGAGGCACTAAAAGCACCATAGTAGAACACAGATGAAGCTTCTAAGTTGATGTAATAGCCAGTAAGAAGTAGTACAATTCAAGTTTTAGGTATCGATTATTGACTTTTAAGCTGGCTTTGGTGCCTTGGACATGAGCTAGGACCTTCAGAATCTGCATGAAAGGAGGACTAGCAGCCGAGTTGCACGGGAGAATGTGAAAAGTTTTCATATGTAGTAAAAACCTAAGAAATTCGTCCGTTTTCGTCATTTGTTATCGAATCGACTTAAAGCCAGATCGTCACATTGGCCGCTCTTCACTCTGAAACGGTTGTACTTATCGTCTGCAAAGCTATGTCGCGTGCTGCGGTATGCGGAGACACTAAAAGCACCATAGTAGAACACAGATGAAGCTTCTAAGTTGACGTAATAGCCAGGAAGAAGTAGTACAATTCAAGTTTTAGGTGTCGGTTATTGACTTTTTAACTGGCTTTGGTGCCTTGGACAAAAGTTAGGACCTTAACATTCTGTATGAAAGGAGGACTAGCAGCCGATTTGCATGGGAGAATGTGAAAAGTGTTCATATGTAGTAAAAACCTGAGAAATCCGTCCGTTTTCGTCATTTGTTATCGAATCGACTTAAAGCCAGATCGTCACATTGGCCGCTCTTCTCTCTGAAAAAGTTGTACTTATCGTCTGCAAAGCTATGTCGCGTGCTGCGGTATGCTGAGACACTAAAAGCACCATAGTAGAACACAGATCAAGCTTCTAAGTTGATGTAATAGCCAGTAAGATGTAGTACAATTCAAGTTTTAGGTATTGAATATTGAATTTTTAGCTGGCTTTGGTGCCCTGGACATGAGCTAGGACGTTAATATTCTGCATGAAAGGAGGGCTAGCAGCCGAGTTGCACGGGAGAATGTGAAAAGTGTTCATATGTAGTAAAAACCTGAGATATCCGTCCATTTTCGTCATTTGTTATCGAATCGTCTTAAAGCCAGTTCGTCACATTGGCCGCTCTTCTCTCTGAAAAAGTTGTACTTATCGTCTGCAAAGCTATGTCGCGTGCTGCGGTATGCGGACACACTAAAAGCACCAAAGTAGAACCCAGATGAAGCTTCTAAGTTGATGTAATAGCCAGTAAGAAGTAGTACAATTCAAGTTTTAGGTATCGATTATTGACTTTTTAGCTAGCTTTGGTGCCTTGGACATGAGCTAGGACCTTAAGATTCTGCATGAAAGGAGGACTAGCAGCCGAGTTGCACGGGAGAATGTGAAAAGTGTTCATATGTAGTAAAAACCTAAGATATTCGTCCGTTTTCGTCATTTGTTATCGAATCGACTTAAAGCCAGATCGTCACATTGGCCGCTTTTCTCTCTGAAACGGTTGTACTTATCGTCTGCAAAGCTATGTCGCATGCTGCGGTATGCGGAGACAATAAAAGCACCATAGTAGAACACAGATGAAGCTTCTAATTTGACGTAATAGCCAGGAAGAAGTAGTACAATTCAAGTTTTAGGTATCGACTATTGACTTTTTAGCTGGCTTTGGTGCCTTGGACATGAGCTAGGACCTTAACATTCTGCATGAAAGGAGGACTAGCAGCCGATTTGCATGGGAGAATGTGAAAAGTGTTCATATGTAGTAAAAACCCGAGAAATCCGTCCGTTTTCGTTATTTGTTATCGAATCGTCTTAAAGCCAGATCGCCACATTAGCCGCTCTTCACTCTGAAACGGTTGTACTTATCGATTGCAAAGCTATGTCGCGTGCTGCGGTATGCGGAGACACTAAAACCACCATAGTAGAACAGAGATGAAGCTTCTAAGTTGATGTAATAGCCAGTATGAAGTAGTACAATTCAAGTTTTAGGTATCGATTATTGACATTTAGCTAGCTTTGGTGCCTTGGACATGAGCTAGGACCTTATGATTCTGCATGAAAGGAGGACTAGCAGCCGAGTTGCAAGGGAGACTGTGAAAAGTATTCATATGTAGTAAAAACCTGAGAAATCCGTCCGTTTTCGTCATATGTTATCGAATCTACTTAAAGCAAGATCGTCACATTGGCCGCTCTTCTCTCTGAAACGGTTGTACTTATCCTCTACAAAGCTATGTCGCGAGCTGCGATATGCGGAGACAATAAAAGCACCATAGTAGAACACAGATGAAGCTTCTAAGTTGATGTAATAGCAAGTAAGAAGTAGTACAATTAAAGTTTTAGGTATCGGTTATTGACGTTTTACCCTTCTTTGGTGCCTTGGACACGAGCTAGGAACTTAAGATTTTGCATGAGGGAGGACCAGCAGCCGAGTTGCACGGGAGAATGTGAAAAGTGTTCATATGTAGTAAAAACCTGAGAAATCGGTCCGTTTTCGTCATTTGTTATCGAATCGACTTAAAGCCAGATCGTCACATTGGCCGCTCTTCTCTCTGAAACGGTTGTACATATCGTCTACAAAGCTATGTCGCGTGCTGCGATATGCGGAGACACTAAAAGCACCATAGTAGAACACAAATGATGCTTCTAAGTTGATGTAATAGCAAGTAAGAAGTAGTCAATTCAAGATTTAGGTATCGATTATTGACTTTTTAGCTGGCTTTGGTGCCTTGGACATGAGCTAGGACCTTATGATTCTGCATGAAACGAGGACTAGCGGCCGCGTTGCACGGGAGTATGTGAAAAGTGTTCATATGTAGTAAAAACCTGAGAAATCGGTCCGTTTTCGTCATTTGTTATCGAATCGACTTAAAGCAAGATCGTCACATTGGCCGCTCTGCTCTCGGAAACGGTTGTACTTATCGTCTGCAAAGCTATGTCGCGTGCTGCGGTATGCGGAGGCTCTAAAAGCACCATAGTAGAACACAGATGAAACTTCTAAGTTGCTGTAATAGCCAGTAAGAAGTATTACCATTCAAGTTTTAGGTATCGATTATTGACTTTTTAGCTGGCTTTGGTGCCTTGGACATGAGCTAGGACTTTAAGATTCTGCATAAAAGGAGGACTAGCAGCCCAGTTTCACGGGAGAATGTGAAAAGTGTTCATATGTATTAAAAACTTGAGACATCCGTCCGTTTTCGTCATTTGTTATTGAATCGACTTAAAGCCAGATCGTCACATTGGCCGCTCTTCTCTCTGAAACGGTTGTACTTATCGTCTGCAAAGCTATGTCGCGTGCTGCGGTATGCGGAGACACTAAAAGCACCATAGTAGAACACAGATGAAGCTTCTAAGTTGATGTAATAGCCAGTAAGAAGTAGTAGAATTCAAGTTTTAGGTATCGATTATTGACTTTTTAGCTGGCTCTGGTGCCTTGGACATGAGCTAGGACCTTAAGATTCTGCATGAAAGGAGGACTAGCAGCGTAGTTGCAAGGGAGAATGTGAAAAGTGTTCGTATGTAGTAAAAACCTGAGAAATCGGTCCGTTTTCGTCATTTGTTATCGAATCGACTTAAAGCCAGATCGTCACACTGGCCGCTCTTCTCTCTGAAACACTTGTACTTATCGTCTGCAAAGCTATGTCGAGTGCTGCGGTATGCGGAAACACTAAATTCACCGTAGTAGAACACAGATGAACCTTCTAAGTTGATGTAATAGCCAGTAAGAAGTAGTACAATTCAAGTTTTAGGTATGGATTATTGACTTTTTAGCTGGCTTTGGTGCCTTGGACATGAGCTAGGATCTTAAGATTCTGGATGAAAGGAGGACTAGCAGCCGAGTTGCAGGGGAGAATGTAAAAAGGGTTCATATGAAGTAAAAACCTGAGAAATCCGTCCGGTTTTGTCATTTGTTATCGAATCGACTTAAAGCCAGATCGTCACATTAGCCGCTCTGCTCTCGGAAACGGTTGTACTTATCGTCTGCAAAGCTATGTCGCGTGCTGCGGTATGCGGAGGCTCTAAAAGCACCATAGTAGAACACAGATGAAGCTTCTAAGTTGCTGTAATAGCCAGTAAGAAGTAATACCATTCAAGTTTTAGGTATCGATTATTGACTTTTTAGCTGGCTTTGGTGCCTTGGACATTATCTAGGACTTTAAGATTCTGCATAAAAGGAGGACTAGCAGCCCATTTTCACGGGAGAATGTGAAAAGTGTTCATATGTATTAAAAACTTGGGACATCCGTCCGTTTTCGTCATTTGTTATCGAATCGACTTAAAGCCAGATCGTCACATTGGCCGCTCTTCTCTCTGAAACGGTTGTACTTATCGTCTGCAAAGCTATGTCGCGTGCTGCGGTATGCGGAGACACTAAAAGCACCATAGTAGAACACAGATGAAGCTTCTAAGTTGATGTAATAGCCAGTAAGAAGTAGTCCAATTCAATTTTTAGGTATCGATTATTGACTTTTTAGCTGGCTTTGGTGCCTTGGACATGAGCTAGGACGTTAAGATACTGCATGAAAGGAGGACTAGCAGCCGAGTTGCAAGGGAGAATGTGAAAAGTGTTCATATGCAGTGAAAACCTGAGACATCCGTCCGTTTTCGTCATTTGTTATCGAATCGTCTTAAAGCCAGTTCGTCACATTGGCCGCTCTTCTCTCTGAAAAAGTTGTACTTATCGTCTGCAAAGCTATGTCGCGTGCTGCGGTATGCGGACACACTAAAAGCACCAAAGTAGAACCCAGATGAAGCTTCTAAGTTGATGTAATAGCCAGTAAGAAGTAGTACAATTCAAGTTTTAGGTATCGATTATTGACTTTTTAGCTAGCTTTGGTGCCTTGGACATGAGCTAGGACCTTAAGATTCTGCATGAAAGGAGGACTAGCAGCCGAGTTGCACGGGAGAATGTGAAAAGTGTTCATAAGTAGTAAAAACCTGAGAAATTCGTCCGTTTTGTCATTTGTTTTCGAATCGACTTAAAGCCAGATCGTCACATTGGCCGCTCTTCTCTCTGAAACGCTTGTACTTATCGTCTGCAAAGCTATGTCGCATGCTGCGGTATGCTGAGACACTACAAGCAGCATAGTAGAACACAGATGAAGCTTCTAAGTTGATGTAATAGCCAGTAAGAAGTAGTACAATTCAAGTTTTAGGTATTGATTATTGACTTTTTAGCTGGCTTTGGTGCCTTGGACATGAGCTAGGACCTTAAGATTCTGCATGAAAGGAGGACTAGCAGCCGAGTTGCACGGGAGAATGTGAAAAGTGTTCATATGTAGTAAAAACCTAAGATATTCGTCCGTTTTCGTCATTTGTTATCGAATCGACTTAAAGCCAGATCGTCACATTGGCCGCTTTTCTCTCTGAAACGGTTGTACTTATCGTCTGCAAAGCTATGTCGCATGCTGCGGTATGCGGAGACAATAAAAGCACCATAGTAGAACACAGATGAAGCTTCTAATTTGACGTAATAGCCAGGAAGAAGTAGTACAATTCAAGTTTTAGGTATCGACTATTGACTTTTTAGCTGGCTTTGGTGCCTTGGACATGAGCTAGGACCTTAATATTCTGCATGAAAGGAGGACTAGCAGCCGATTTGCATGGGAGAATGTGAAAAGTGTTCATATGTAGTAAAAACCCGAGAAATCCGTCCGTTTTCGTTATTTGTTATCGAATCGACTTAAAGCCAGATCGCCACATTAGCCGCTCTTCACTCTGAAACGGTTGTACTTATCGATTGCAAAGCTATGTCGCGTGCTGCGGTATGCGGAGACACTAAAACCACCATAGTAGAACAGAGATGAAGCTTCTAAGTTGATGTAATAGCCAGTATGGAGTAGTACAATTCAAGTTTTAGGTATCGATTATTGACATTTAGCTAGCTTTGGTGCCTTGGACATGAGCTAGGACCTTATGATTCTGCATGAAAGGAGGACTAGCAGCCGAGTTGCAAGGGAGACTGTGAAAAGTATTCATATGTAGTAAAAACCTGAGAAATCCGTCCGTTTTCGTCATATGTTATCGAATCTACTTAAAGCAAGATCGTCACATTGGCCGCTCTTCTCTCTGAAACGGTTGCACTTATCCTCTACAAAGCTATGTCGCGAGCTGCGATATGCGGAGACAATAAAAGCACCATAGTAGAACACAGATGAAGCTTCTAAGTTGATGTAATAGCAAGTAAGAAGTAGTACAATTAAAGTTTTAGGTATCGGTTATTGACGTTTTACCCTTCTTTGGTGCCTTGGACACGAGCTAGGAACTTAAGATTTTGCATGAGGGAGGACCAGCAGCCGAGTTGCACGGGAGAATGTGAAAAGTGTTCATATGTAGTAAAAACCTGAGAAATCTGTCCGTTTTCGTCATTTGTTATCGAATCACTTAAACCCAGATCGTCACAATGGCCGCTCTTCTCTCTGAAACGGTTGTACTTATCGTCTGCAAAACTATGTCGCGTGCTGCGGTATGCGGAGAAACTAAAAGCACCGTAGTAGAACACAGATGTAGCTTCTACGTTGACGTAATAGCCAGTAAGAAGTAGTACAATTCAAGTTTTAGGTATTGATTATTGACTTTTTAGCTGGCTTTGGTGACTTGTACATGAGCTTGGACCTTAAGATTCTGCATGAAAGGAGGACTAGCAGCCTAGTTGCAAGAGAGAATGGGAAAAGTGTTCATATGTAGTAAAAACCTGAGAAATCGGTCCGTTTTCGTCATTTGTTATCGAATCGACTTAAAGCCAGATCGTCACATTGGCCGCTCTTCTCTCTGAAACGGTTGTACATATCGTCTACAAAGCTATGTCGCGTGCTGCGATATGCGGAGACACTAAAAGCACCATAGTAGAACACAAATGATGCTTCTAAGTTGATGTAATAGCAAGTAAGAAGTAGTCAATTCAAGATTTAGGTATCGATTATTGACTTTTTAGCTGGCTTTGGTGCCTTGGACATGAGCTAGGACCTTATGATTCTGCATGAAACGAGGACTAGCGGCCGCGTTGCACGGGAGTATGTGAAAAGTGTTCATATGTAGTAAAAACCTGAGAAATCCGTCCATTTTCGTCATTTGTTATCGAATCGACTTAAAGCCAGATCGTCACATTGGCCGCTCTTCTCTCTGAAACGGTTGTACTTTTCGTCTGCAAAACTATGTCGCGTGCTGCGGTATGCGGAGAAACTAACTAGCGGCCGCGTTGCAAGGGAGTATGTGAAAAGTGTTCATATGTAGTAAAAACCTGAGAAATCCGTCCATTTTCGTCATTTGTTATCGAATCGACTTAAAGCCAGATCGTCACATTGGCCGCTCTTCTCTCTGAAACGGTTGTACTTATCGTCTGCAAAACTATGTCGCGTGCTGCGGTATGCAGAGAAACTAAAAGCACCGTAGTAGAACACAGATGAAGCTTCTAAGTTGATGTAATAGCCAGTAAGAAGTAGTACAATTGAAGTTTTAGGTATTGATTATTGACTTTTTAGCTGGCTATGGTGCCTTGGACATGAGCTAGGACCTTAAGATTCTGCATGAAAGGAGGACTAGCAGCCGAGTTGCAAGGGAGAATGTGAAAAGTGTTCATAAGTAGTAAAAACCTGAGAAATCGGTCCGTTTTCGTCATTTGTTATCGAATCGACTTAAAGCCAGATCGTCACACTGGCCGCTCTTCTCTCTGAAACACTTGTACTTATCGTCTGCAAAGCTATGTCGCGTGCTGTGGTATGCGGAAACACTAAAATCACCATAGTAGAACACAGATGAACCTTCTAAGTTGATGTAATAGCCAGTAAGAAGTAGTACAATTCAAGTTTTAGGTATGGATTATTGACTTTTTAGCTGGCTTTGGTGCCTTGGACATGAGCTAGGACCTTAAGATTCTGCATGAAAGGAGGACTAGCAGCCGAGTTGCAGGGGAGAATGTAAAAAGTGTTCATATGAAGTAAAAACCTGATAAATCCGTCCGGTTTCGTCATTTGTTATCGAATCGACTTAAAGCCAGATCGTCACATTGTCCGCTCTGCTCTCGGAAACGGTTGTACTTATCGTCTGCAAAGCTATGTCGCGTGCTGCGGTATGCGGAGGCTCTAAAAGCACCATAGTAGAACACAGATGAAACTTCTAAGTTGCTGTAATAGCCAGTAAGAAGTATTACCATTCAAGTTTTAGGTATCGATTATTGACTTTTTAGCTGGCTTTGGTGCCTTGGACATGAGCTAGGACTTTAAGATTCTGCATAAAAGGAGGACTAGCAGCCCAGTTTCACGGGAGAATGTGAAAAGTGTTCATATGTATTAAAAACTTGAGACATCCGTCCGTTTTCGTCATTTGTTATTGAATCGACTTAAAGCCAGATCGTCACATTGGCCGCTCTTCTCTCTGAAACGGTTGTACTTATCGTCTGCAAAGCTATGTCGCGTGCTGCGGTATGCGGAGACACTAAAAGCACCATAGTAGAACACAGATGAAGCTTCTAAGTTGATGTAATAGCCAGTAAGAAGTAGTAGAATTCAAGTTTTAGGTATCGATTATTGACTTTTTAGCTGGCTCTGGTGCCTTGGACATGAGCTAGGACCTTAAGATTCTGCATGAAAGGAGGACTAGCAGCCGAGTTGCAAGGGAGAATGTGAAAAGTGTTCGTATGTAGTAAAAACCTGAGAAATCGGTCCGTTTTCGTCATTTGTTATCGAATCGACTTAAAGCCAGATCGTCACACTGGCCGCTCTTCTCTCTGAAACACTTGTACTTATCGTCTGCAAAGCTATGTCGCGTGCTGCGGTATGCGGAAACACTAAAATCACCGTAGTAGAACACAGATGAACCTTCTAAGTTGATGTAATAGCCAGTAAGAAGTAGTACAATTCAAGTTTTAGGTATGGATTATTGACTTTTTAGCTGGCTTTGGTGCCTTGGACATGAGCTAGGATCTTAAGATTCTGGATGAAAGGAGGACTAGCAGCCGAGTTGCAGGGGAGAATGTAAAAAGGGTTCATATGAAGTAAAAACCTGAGAAATCCGTCCGGTTTTGTCATTTGTTATCGATTCGACTTAAAGCCAGATCGTCACATTAGCCGCTCTGCTCTCGGAAACGGTTGTACTTATCGTCTGCAAAGCTATGTCGCGTGCTGCGGTATGCGGAGGCTCTAAAAGCACCATAGTAGAACACAGATGAAGCTTCTAAGTTGCTGTAATAGCCAGTAAGAAGTAATACCATTCAAGTTTTAGGTATCGATTATTGACTTTTTAGCTGGCTTTGGTGCCTTGGACATTATCTAGGACTTTAAGATTCTGCATAAAAGGAGGACTAGCAGCCCATTTTCACGGGAGAATGTGAAAAGTGTTCATATGTATTAAAAACTTGGGACATCCGTCCGTTTTCGTCATTTGTTATCGAATCGACTTAAAGCCAGATCGTCACATTGGCCGCTCTTCTCTCTGAAACGGTTGTACTTATCGTCTGCAAAGCTATGTCGCGTGCTGCGGTATGCGGAGACACTAAAAGCACCATAGTAGAACACAGATGAAGCTTCTAAATTGATGTAATAGCCAGTAAGAAGTAGTCCAATTCAATTTTTAGGTATCGATTATTGACTTTTTAGCTGGCTTTGGTGCCTTGGACATGAGCTAGGACGTTAAGATACTGCATGAAAGGAGGACTAGCAGCCGAGTTGCAAGGGAGAATGTGAAAAGTGTTCATATGCAGTGAAAACCTGAGACATCCGTCCGTTTTCGTCATTTGTTATCGAATCGACTTAAAGCCAGATCGTCACATTGGCCGCTCTTCTCTCTGAAACGGTTGTGCTTATCGTCTGCAAAGCTATGTCGCGTGCTGCGGTATGCGGACACACTAAAAGCACCGTAGTAGAACACAGATGAAGCTTCTAAGTTGATGTAATAGCCAGTAAGAAGAAGTAAAATTCAAGTTTTAGGTATCGGTTATTGACTTTTTACACTTCTTTGGTGCCTTGGACACGAGCTAGGAACTTAAGTTTTTGCATGAAGGAGGACTAGCAGCCGAGTTGCACGGGAGAATGTGAAAAGTGTTCATATGTAGTAAAAACCTGAGAAATCCGTCCGTTTTCGTCATTTGTTATCGAATCGACTTAAAGCTAGATCGTCACATTGGCCGCTCTTCTCTCTGAATCGGTTGTACTTATCGTCTGCAAAGCTATGTCACGTGCTGCGGTATGCGGAGACACTAAAATCACCACAGTAGAACACAGATGAAGCTTCTAAGTTGATGCAATATCCAGTAAGAAGTAGTACAATTCGCGTTTTAGGTATCGATTATTGACTTTTTAGCTTTCTTTGGTGCCTTGGACATGAGCTAGGACCTTAAGATTCTGCATGAAAGGAGGACTAGCAGCTCAGTTGCACGGGAGTGTGTGAAAAGTATTCATATGTAGTAAAAACCTGAGAAATCCGTCCGTTTTCGTCATTTGTTTTCGAATCGACTTAAAGCCAGATCGACACATTGGCCGCTTTTTTCTCTGAAACGGTTGTACTTACCGTCTGCAAAGCTATGTCGCGTGCTGCGGTATGCGGAAACACTAAAATCACCATAGTAGAACACAGATGAACCTTCTAAGTTGATGTAATAGCCAGTAAGAAGTAGTACAATTCAAGTTTTAGGTATGGATTATTGACTTTTTAGCTGGCTTTGGTGCCTTGGACATGAGCTAAGACCTTAAGATTCTGCATGAAAGGAGGACTAGCAGCCGAGTTGGAGGGGAGAATGTAAAAAGTGTTCATATGAAGTAAAAACCTGAGAAATCCGTCCGGTTTCGTCATTTGTTATCGAATCGACTTAAAGCCAGATCGTCACATTGGCCGCTCTGCTCTCGGAAACGGTTGTACTTATCGTCTGCAAAGCTATGTCGCGTGCTGCGGTATGCGGAGGCTCTAAAAGCACCACAGTAGAACACAGATGAAACATCTAAGTTGCTGTAATAGCCAGTAAGAAGTAATACCATTCAAGTTTTAGGTATCGATTATTGACTTTTTACCTGGCTTTGGTGCCTTGGACATGAGCTAGGACCTTAAGATTCTGCATTAAAGGAGGACTAGCAGCCGAGTTGCACGGGAGAATGTGAAAAGTGTTTATATGTAGTAAAAACCTGAGAACTCCGTCCGTTTTCGTCATTTGTTATCGAATCGACTTAAAGCCAGATCGTCACATTGGCCGCTCTTCTCTCTGAAACGGTTGTACTTATCGTCTGGAAAGCTATGTCGCGTGCTGCGGTATGCGGAGACACTAAAATCACCATAGTAGAACACAGATGAAGCATCTAAGTTGATGTAATAGCCAGAAAGAAGTAGTCCAATTCAAGTTTTAGGTATCGATTATTGACATTTTAGCTGGCTTTGGTGCCTTGGACATGAGCTAGGACCTTAAGATTCTGCATGAAAGGAGGACTAGCAGCCGAGTTGCACGGGACAATGTGAAAAGTGTTCATAGGCAGTAAAAACCTGAGACATCCGTCCGTTTTCGTCATTTGTTATCGAATCGACTTAAAGCCAGATCGTCACATTGGCCGCTCTTCTCTCTGAAACGGTTGTACTTATCGTCTGCAAAGCTATGTCGCGTGCTGCGGTATGCGGACACACTAAAAGCACCATAGTAGAACACAGATGAAGCTTCTAAGTTGATGTAATAGCCAGTAAGAAGAAGTAAAATTCAAGTTTTAGGTATCGGTTATTGACTTTTTACACTTCTTTGGTGCCTTGGACACGAGCTAGGAACTTAAGATTTTGCATGAAGGAGGACTAGCAGCCGAGTTGCACGGGAGAATGTGAAAAGTGGTCATATGTAGTAAAAACCTGAGAAATCGGTCCGTTTTCGTCATTTGTTATCGAATCGACTTAAAGCCAGATCGTCACATTGGCCGCTCTTCTCTCTGAAACGGTTGTACTTATCGTCTGCAAAGCTATGTCGCGTGTTGCCGTAGTCGGAAACAGGAAAAGCACCATGGTAGAACACAGATGAAACTTCTAAGTTGATGTAATAGCCAGTAAGAAGTAGTCCAATTCAAGATTTAGGTATCGATTATTGACTTTTTAGCTTGCTTTGGTGCCTTGGACATGAGCTAGGACCTTAAGATTCTGCATGAAAGGAGTACTAGCAGCCGAGTTGGACGGGAGAATGTGAAAAGTGTTCATATGTAGTAAAAACCTAAGAAATTCGTCCGTTTTCGTCATTTGTTATCGAATCGACTTAAAGCCAGATCGTCACATTGGCCGCTCTTCTCTCTGAAACGGTTGTACTTATCGTCTGCAAAGCTATGTCGCGTGCTGCGGTATGCGGAGACACTAAAAGCACCATAGTAGAACACAGATGAAGCTTCTAAGTTGACGTAATAGCCAGGAAGAAGTAGTACAATTCAAGTTTTAGGTGTCGGTAATTGACTTTTTAGCTGGCTTTGGTGCCTTGGACAAAAGCTAGGACCTTAACATTCTGCATGAAAGGAGGACTAGCAGCCGATTTGCATGGGAGAATGTGAAAAGTGTTCATATGTATTAAAAACTTGGGACATCCGTCCGTTTTCGTCATTTGTTATCGAATCGACTTAAAGCCAGATCGTCAAATTAGCCGCTCTTCTCTCTGAAACGGTTGTACTTATCGATTGCAAAGCTATGTTTCATGCTGCGGTATGCGGAGACACTAAAAGCACCATAGTAGAACCCAGATGAAGCTTCTAAGTTGATGTAATAGCCAGTAAGAAGTAGTACAATTAAAGTTTTAGGTATCAGTTAATGACTTTTTACCCTTCTTTGGTGCCTTGGACACGTTCTATGAAATTAAGATTTTGCATGAAGGAGGACTATCAGCCGAGTTGCACGGGAGAATGTGAAAAGTGTTCATATGTAGTAAAAACCTGAGACATCCGTCCGTTTTCGTCATTTGTTATCGAATCGACTTAAAGCCAGATCGTCACATTGGCCGCTCTTCTCTCTGAAACGCTTGTACTTATCGTCTGCAAAGCTATGTCGCGTGCTGCGGTATGCTGAGACACTAAAATCACCACAGTAGAACACAGATCAAGCTTCTAAGTTGATGTAATAGCCAGTAAGAAGTAATACAATTCAAGTTTTAGGTATTGAATATTGAATTTGTAGCTGGCTTTGGTGCCTTGGACATGAGCTAGGACCTTAATATTCTGCATGAAAGGAGGGCTAGCAGCCGAGTTGCACGGGAGAATGTGAAAAGTGTTCATATGTAGTAAAAACCTGAGATATCCGTCCATTTTCGTTATTTGTTATCGAATCGACTTAAAGCCAGATCGTCACATTGGCCGCTCTTCTCTCTGAAAAAGTTGTACTTATCGTCTGCAAAGCTATGTCGCGTGCTGCGGTATGCGGACACACTAAAAGCACCATAGTAGAACCCAGATGAAGCTTCTATGTTGATGTAATAGCCAGTAAGAAGTAGTACAATTAAAGTTTTAGGTATCAGTTAATGACTTTTTACCCTTCTTTGGTGCCTTGGACACGTTCTAGGAAATTAAGATTTTGCATGAAGGAGGACTATCAGCCGAGTTGCACGGGAGAATGTGAAAAGTGTTCATATGTAGTAAAAACCTGAGACATCCGTCCGTTTTCGTCATTTGTTATCGAATCGACTTAAAGCCAGATCGTCACATTGGCCGCTCTTCTCTCTGAAACGCTTGTACTTATCGTCTGCAATGCTATGTCGCGTGCTGCGGTATGCGGAGGCACTAAAAGCACCATAGTAGAACACAGACGAAGCTTCTAAGTTGATGTAATAGCCAGTAAGAAGTAGTACAATTCAAGTTTTAGGTATCGATTATTGACTTTTTAGCTAGCTTTGGTGCCTTGGACATGAGCTAGGACCTTAAGATTCTGCATGAAAGGAGGACTAGCTGCCGAGTTGCACGGGAGAATGTGAAAAGTGTTCATAAGAGGTAAAAATCTGAGAAATTCGTCCGTTTTCGTCATTTGTTTTCGAATCGACTTAAAGCCAGATCGTCACATTGGCCGCTCTTCCCTCTGAAACGGCTGTACTTATCGTCTGCAAAGCTATGTTGCATGCTGCGGTATGCGGAGACAATAAAAGCACCATAGTAGAACACAGATGAAGCTTCTAATTTGACGTAATAGCCAGGAAGAAGTAGTACAATTCAAGTTTTAGGTATCGACTATTGACTTTTTAGCTGGCTTTGGTGCCTTGGACATGAGCTAGGACCTTAACATTCTGCATGAAAGGAGGACTAGCAGCCGAGTTGCACGGGAGAATGTGAAAAGTGTTCATATGTAGCAAAAACCTGAGATATCCGTCCGTTTTCGTCATTTGTTATCGAATCTACTTAAAGCAAGATCGTCACATTGGCCGCTGTTATCTCTGAAACGGTTGTACTTATCCTCTACAAAGCTATGTCGCGTGCTGCGGTATGCGGAAACACTAAAATCACCATAGTAGAACACAGATGAATCTTCTAAGTTGCTGTAATAGCCAGTAAGAAGTAATACCATTCAAGTTTTAGGTATCGATTATTAACTTTTTAGCTGGCTTTGGTGCCTTGGACATGAGCTAGGACTTTAAGATTCTGCATAAAAGGAGGACTAGCTGCCCAGTTGCACGGGAGAATGTGAAAAGTGTTCATATGTAGTAAAAACCTGAGAAATCCGTCCGTTTTCGTCATTTGTTATCGAATCGACTTAAAGTCAGATCGTCAAATTGGCCGCACTTCTCTCTGAAACGGTTGTACTTATCGTCTACAAAGCTATTTCACGTGCTGCGGTATGTGGAGACACTAAAAGCACCATATGAGATCACAGATGAAGCTTCTAAGTTGATGTAATAGCCAGTAAGAAGTAGTACAATTCATGTTTTTGGTATCGATTATTGACTTTTTAGCTGGCTTTGTTGCCTTGGACATGAGCTAGGACCTTAAGATTGTGCATGAAAGGAGGACTAGCAGCCGAGTTGCAGGGGAAAATGTGAAAAGTGTTCATATGTAGAAAAAACCTGAGAAATCCGTCTGTTTTCGTCATTTGTTATCGAATCGACTTAAAGCCAGATCGTCACATTGGCCGCTCTTCTCTCTGAAACGGTTGTACTTATCGTCTGCAAAGCTATGTCGCGTGCTGCGGTATGCGGAGACACTAAAAGCACCATAGTAGAACACAGATGAAGCTTCTAAGTTGATGTAATAGCCAGTAAGAAGTAGTACAATTCAAGTTTTAGGTATAGATTATTGACTTTTTAGCTGGCTTTGGTGCCTTGGACATGAGCTAGGACCTTAAGATTCTGCATGAAAGGAGGACTAGCAGCCGAGTTGCACGGGAGAATGTGGAAAGTGTTCATATGTAGTAAAAACCTGAGAAATCGGTCCGTTTTCGTCATTTGTTATCGAATCGACTTAAAGCCAGATCGTCACATTGGCCGCTCTTCTCTCTGAAACGGTTGTACTTATCGACTGCAGAGCTATGTCGCGTGCTGCGGTATGCGGAGACACTAAAAGCACCATAGTAGAACACAGAAGAAGCTTCTAAGATGATGTAATAGCAAGTAAGAAGTAGTACAATTCAAGTTTTGGGTACTGATTATTGACTTTTTAGCTGGCTTTGGTGCCTTGGACATGAGCTAGGACCTTAAGATTCTGCATGAAAGGAGGACTAGCAGCCGAGTTGCAAGGGAGAATGTGAAAAGTGTTCATATGTAGTAAAAACCTGAGAAATCCGTCCGTTTTCGTCATTTGTTATCGAATCGACTTAAAGTCAGATCGTCAAATTGGCCGCACTTCTCTCTGAAACGGTTGTACTTATCGTCTACAAAGCTATTTCACGTGCTGCGGTATGTGGAGACACTAAAAGCACCATATGAGATCACAGATGAAGCTTCTAAGTTGATGTAATAGCCAGTAAGAAGTAGTACAATTCATGTTTTTGGTATCGATTATTGACTTTTTAGCTGGCTTTGGTGCCTTGGACATGAGCTAGGACCTTAAGATTGTGCATGAAAGGAGGACTAGCAGCCGAGTTGCAGGGGAAAATGTGAAAAGTGTTGATATGTAGAAAAAACCTGAGAAATCCGTCTGTTTTCGTCATTTGTTATCGAATCGACTTAAAGCCAGATCGTCACATTGGCCGCTCTTCTCTCTGAAACGGTTGTACTTATCGTCTGCAAAGCTATGTCGCGTGTTGCCGTAGGCGGAAACAGGATAAGCACCATAGTAGAACACAGATGAAGCTTCTAAGTTGATGTAATAGCGAGTAAGAAGTAGTCCAATTCAAGTTTTTGGTATCGATTATTGACTTTTTAGCTGGCTTTGGTACCTTGGACACGAGCTAGGAAATTAAGATTTTGCATGAAGGAGGACTATCAGCCGAGTTGCACGGGAGAATGTGAAAAGTGTTCATATGTAGTAAAAACCTGAGATATCCGTCCATTTTCGTTATTTGTTATCGAATCGACTTAAAGCCAGATCGTCACATTGGCCGCTCTTCTCTCTGAAAAAGTTGTACTTATCGTCTGCAAAGCTATGTCGCGTGCTGCGGTATGCGGACACACTAAAAGCACCATAGTAGAACCCAGATGAAGCTTCTATGTTGATGTAATAGCCAGTAAGAAGTAGTACAATTAAAGTTTTAGGTATCAGTTAATGACTTTTTACCCTTCTTTGGTGCCTTGGACACGTTCTAGGAAATTAAGATTTTGCATGAAGGAGGACTATCAGCCGAGTTGCACGGGAGAATGTGAAAAGTGTTCATATGTAGTAAAAACCTGAGACATCCGTCCGTTTTCGTCATTTGTTATCGAATCGACTTAAAGCCAGATCGTCACATTGGCCGCTCTTCTCTCTGAAACGCTTGTACTTATCGTCTGCAATGCTATGTCGCGTGCTGCGGTATGCGGAGGCACTAAAAGCACCATAGTAGAACACAGACGAAGCTTCTAAGTTGATGTAATAGCCAGTAAGAAGTAGTACAATTCAAGTTTTAGGTATCGATTATTGACTTTTTAGCTAGCTTTGGTGCCTTGGACATGAGCTAGGACCTTAAGATTCTGCATGAAAGGAGGACTAGCTGCCGAGTTGCACGGGAGAATGTGAAAAGTGTTCATAAGAGGTAAAAATCTGAGAAATTCGTCCGTTTTCGTCATTTGTTTTCGAATCGACTTAAAGCCAGATCGTCACATTGGCCGCTCTTCCCTCTGAAACGGCTGTACTTATCGTCTGCAAAGCTATGTTGCATGCTGCGGTATGCGGAGACAATAAAAGCACCATAGTAGAACACAGATGAAGCTTCTAATTTGACGTAATAGCCAGGAAGAAGTAGTACAATTCAAGTTTTAGGTATCGACTATTGACTTTTTAGCTGGCTTTGGTGCCTTGGACATGAGCTAGGACCTTAACATTCTGCATGAAAGGAGGACTAGCAGCCGAGTTGCACGGGAGAATGTGAAAAGTGTTCATATGTAGCAAAAACCTGAGATATCCGTCCGTTTTCGTCATTTGTTATCGAATCTACTTAAAGCAAGATCGTCACATTGGCCGCTGTTATCTCTGAAACGGTTGTACTTATCCTCTACAAAGCTATGTCGCGTGCTGCGGTATGCGGAAACACTAAAATCACCATAGTAGAACACAGATGAATCTTCTAAGTTGCTGTAATAGCCAGTAAGAAGTAATACCATTCAAGTTTTAGGTATCGATTATTAACTTTTTAGCTGGCTTTGGTGCCTTGGACATGAGCTAGGACTTTAAGATTCTGCATAAAAGGAGGACTAGCTGCCCAGTTGCACGGGAGAATGTGAAAAGTGTTCATATGTAGTAAAAACCTGAGAAATCCGTCCGTTTTCGTCATTTGTTATCGAATCGACTTAAAGTCAGATCGTCAAATTGGCCGCACTTCTCTCTGAAACGGTTGTACTTATCGTCTACAAAGCTATTTCACGTGCTGCGGTATGTGGAGACACTAAAAGCACCATATGAGATCACAGATGAAGCTTCTAAGTTGATGTAATAGCCAGTAAGAAGTAGTACAATTCATGTTTTTGGTATCGATTATTGACTTTTTAGCTGGCTTTGTTGCCTTGGACATGAGCTAGGACCTTAAGATTGTGCATGAAAGGAGGACTAGCAGCCGAGTTGCAGGGGAAAATGTGAAAAGTGTTCATATGTAGAAAAAACCTGAGAAATCCGTCTGTTTTCGTCATTTGTTATCGAATCGACTTAAAGCCAGATCGTCACATTGGCCGCTCTTCTCTCTGAAACGGTTGTACTTATCGTCTGCAAAGCTATGTCGCGTGCTGCGGTATGCGGAGACACTAAAAGCACCATAGTAGAACACAGATGAAGCTTCTAAGTTGATGTAATAGCCAGTAAGAAGTAGTACAATTCAAGTTTTAGGTATAGATTATTGACTTTTTAGCTGGCTTTGGTGCCTTGGACATGAGCTAGGACCTTAAGATTCTGCATGAAAGGAGGACTAGCAGCCGAGTTGCACGGGAGAATGTGGAAAGTGTTCATATGTAGTAAAAACCTGAGAAATCGGTCCGTTTTCGTCATTTGTTATCGAATCGACTTAAAGCCAGATCGTCACATTGGCCGCTCTTCTCTCTGAAACGGTTGTACTTATCGACTGCAGAGCTATGTCGCGTGCTGCGGTATGCGGAGACACTAAAAGCACCATAGTAGAACACAGAAGAAGCTTCTAAGATGATGTAATAGCAAGTAAGAAGTAGTACAATTCAAGTTTTGGGTACTGATTATTGACTTTTTAGCTGGCTTTGGTGCCTTGGACATGAGCTAGGACCTTAAGATTCTGCATGAAAGGAGGACTAGCAGCCGAGTTGCAAGGGAGAATGTGAAAAGTGTTCATATGTAGTAAAAACCTGAGAAATCCGTCCGTTTTCGTCATTTGTTATCGAATCGACTTAAAGTCAGATCGTCAAATTGGCCGCACTTCTCTCTGAAACGGTTGTACTTATCGTCTACAAAGCTATTTCACGTGCTGCGGTATGTGGAGACACTAAAAGCACCATATGAGATCACAGATGAAGCTTCTAAGTTGATGTAATAGCCAGTAAGAAGTAGTACAATTCATGTTTTTGGTATCGATTATTGACTTTTTAGCTGGCTTTGGTGCCTTGGACATGAGCTAGGACCTTAAGATTGTGCATGAAAGGAGGACTAGCAGCCGAGTTGCAGGGGAAATTGTGAAAAGTGTTGATATGTAGAAAAAACCTGAGAAATCCGTCTGTTTTCGTCATTTGTTATCGAATCGACTTAAAGCCAGATCGTCACATTGGCCGCTCTTCTCTCTGAAACGGTTGTACTTATCGTCTGCAAAGCTATGTCGCGTGTTGCCGTAGGCGGAAACAGGATAAGCACCATAGTAGAACACAGATGAAGCTTCTAAGTTGATGTAATAGCGAGTAAGAAGTAGTCCAATTCAAGTTTTTGGTATCGATTATTGACTTTTTAGCTGGCTTTGGTACCTTGGACACGAGCTAGGAAATTAAGATTTTGCATGAAGGAGGACTATCAGCCGAGTTGCACGGGAGAATGTGGAAAGTGTTCATATGTAGTAAAAACCTGAGAAATCCGTCCGTTTTCGTCATTTGTTATCGAATCGACTTAAAGCCAGATCGTCACATTGGCCGCTCTTTTCTCTGAAACGGTTGTACTTATCGTCTGTAAAACTATGTCGCGTGCTGCGGTATGCGGAGAAACTAAATACACCGTAGTAGAACACAGATGAAGCTTCTAAGTTGATGTAATAGCCAGGAAAAAGTAGTACAATTCAAGTTTTAGGTATCGATTATTGACTTTTTAGCTGGCTTTGGTGCCTCGGACATGAGCTAGGACCTTAAGATTCTGGATTAAAGGAGGACTAGCAGCCGAGTTGCACGGGAGAATGTGAAAAGTGTTCATATGTAGTAAAAACCTTAGAAATCCGTCCGTTTTCGTCATTTGTTATCGAATCGACTTAAAGCCAGATCGTCACATTGGCCGCTCTTCTCTCTGAAACGCTTGTACTTATCGTCTGCAAAGCTATGTCGCATGCTGCGGTATGCTGAGACACTACAAGCAGCATAGTAGAACACAGATGAAGTTTCTAAGTTGATGTAATAGCCAGTAAGAAGTAGTACAATTCAAGTTTTAGGTATCGATTATTGACTTTTTAGCTAGCTTTGGTGCCTTGGACATGAGCTAGGACCTTAAGATTCTGCATGAAAGGAGGACTAGCAGCCCAGTTGCACGGGAGAATGTGAAAAGTGTTCATATGTATTAAAAACCTGAGACATCCGTCCGTTTTCGTCATTTGTTATCGAATCGACTTTAAGTCAGATCGTCACATTGGCCGTTCTTCTCTCTGAAACGGTTGTACTTATCGTCTACAAAGCTATGTCACGTGCTGCGGTATGTGGAGACACTAAAAGCAAAATAGTAGAACACAGATGAAGCTTCTAAGTTGATGTAATAGCCAGTAAGAAGTAGTACAATTCAAGTTTTAGGTATCGATTATTGACTTTTTAGCTGGCTTTGGTGCCTTCGACATGAGCTAGGACCTTAAGATTCTGCATGTAAGGAGGACTAGCAGCCGAGTTGCACGGAAGAATGTGATAAGTGTTCATATGCAGTATAAACCTGAGACATCCGTCCGTTTTCGTCATTTGTTATCGAATCGACTTAAAGCCAGATAGTCACATTGGCCGCTCTTATCTCCGAAACGCTTGTACTTATCGTCTGCAAAGCTATGTCGCGTGCTGCGGTATGCGGAGACACTATAATAACCATAGTAGAACACAGACCAAGCTTCTAAGTTG
The DNA here is from genome assembly GCF_023897955.1 of Schistocerca gregaria. Classification (NCBI taxonomy): domain Eukaryota; kingdom Metazoa; phylum Arthropoda; class Insecta; order Orthoptera; family Acrididae; genus Schistocerca; species Schistocerca gregaria. Next base: position 5,736,276 of record NW_026061850.1, on the reverse strand, counting down.
ATGTAATAGCCAGTAAGAAGTAGTACAATTGAAGTTTTAGGTATCGATTATTGACTTTTTAGCTGGCTTTGGTGCCTTGGACATGAGCTAGGACCTTAAGATTCTGCATGAAAGGAGGACTAGCAGCCGAGTAGCACGGGAGAATGTGAAAAGTGTTCATATGTAGTAAAAACCTGGGAAATTCGTCCGTTTTCGTCATTTGTTATCGAATCGACTTAAAGCCACATCGTCTTATTTGCCGCTCTTCTCTCTGAAACGCTTTTACTTATCGTCTGCAAAGCTATGTCGCATGCTGCGGTATGCTGAGACACTACAAGCAGCATAGTAGAACACAGATGAAGCTTCTAAGTTGATGCTGAGACACTACAAGCAGCATAGTAGAACACAGATGAAGCTTCTAAGTTGATGTAACAGCCAGTAAGAAGTAGTACAATTCAAGTTTTAGGTATCGATTATTGACTTTTTAGCTAGCTTTGGTGCCTTGGACATGAGCTAGGACCTTAAGATTCTGCATGAAAGGAGCACTAGCAGCCGAGTAGCACGGGAGAATGTGAAAAGTGATCATATGTAGTAAAAACATGAGAAATTCGTCTGTTTTCGTCATTTGTTATCGAATCGACTTAAAGCCAGATCGTCACATTGGCCGCTCTTCTCTCTGAAACGGTTGTACTTATCGTCTGCAAAGCTATGTCGCGTGCTGCGGTATGCGGAGACACTAAAAGCACCATAGTAGAACACAGATGAAGCTTCTAAGTTGATGTAATAGCCAGTAAGAAGTAGTACAATTCAAGTTTTAGGTATAGATTATTGACTTTTTAGCTGGCTTTGGTGCCTTGGACATGAGCTAGGACCTTAAGATTCTGCATGAAAGGAGGACTAGCAGCCGAGTTGCAAGGGAGAATGTGAAAAGTGTTCATATGTAGTAAAAACCTGAGAAATCGGTCCGTTTTCGTCATTTGTTATCGAATCGACTTAAAGCCAGATCGTCACATTGGCCGCTCTTCTCTCTGAAACGGTTGTACTTATCGACTGCAGAGCTATGTCGCGTGCTGCGGTATGCGGAGACACTAAAAGCACCATAGTAGAACACAGAAGAAGCTTCTAAGATGATGTAATAGCCAGTAAGAAGTAGTACAATTCAAGTTTTGGGTACTGATTATTGACTTTTTAGCTGGCTTTGGTGCCTTGGACATGAGCTAGGACCTTAAGATTCTGCATGAAAGGAGGACTAGCAGCCGAGTTGCAAGGGAGAATGTGAAAAGTGTTCATATGTAGTAAAAACCTGAGAAATCCGTCCGTTTTCGTCATTTGTTATCGAATCGACTTAAAGTCAGATCGTCAAATTGGCCGCACTTCTCTCTGAAACGGTTGTACTTATCGTCTACAAAGCTATTTCACGTGCTGCGGTATGTGGAGACACTAAAAGCACCATATGAGATCACAGATGAAGCTTCTAAGTTGATGTAATAGCCAGTAAGAAGTAGTACAATTCATGTTTTTGGTATCGATTATTGACTTTTTAGCTGGCTTTGGTACCTTGGACACGAGCTAGGAAATTAAGATTTTGCATGAAGGAGGACTATCAGCCGAGTTGCACGGGAGAATGTGAAAAGTGTTCATATGTAGTAAAAACCTGAGAAATCCGTCCGTTTTCGTCATTTGTTATCGAATCGACTTAAAGCCAGATCGTCACATTGGCCGCTCTTTTCTCTGAAACGGTTGTACTTATCGTCTGTAAAACTATGTCGCGTGCTGCGGTATGCGGAGAAACTAAATACACCGTAGTAGAACACAGATGAAGCTTCTAAGTTGATGTAATAGCCAGGAAAAAGTAGTACAATTCAAGTTTTAGGTATCGATTATTGACTTTTTAGCTGGCTTTGGTGCCTCGGACATGAGCTAGGACCTTAAGATTCTGGATGAAAGGAGGACTAGCAGCCGAGTTGCACGGGAGAATGTGAAAAGTGTTCATATGTAGTAAAAACCTTAGAAATCCGTCCGTTTTCGTCATTTGTTATCGAATCGACTTAAAGCCAGATCGTCACATTGGCCGCTCTTCTCTCTGAAACGGTTGTACTTATCGTCTGCAAAGCTATGTCGCGTGCTGCGGTATGTGGAGACACTAAAAGCACCATAGTAGAACACAGATGAAGCTTCTAAGTTGATGTAATAGCCAGTAAGAAGTAGTACAATACAAGTTTTAGGTATCGATTATTGACTTTTTAGCTAGCATTGGTGCCTTGGACATGAGCTAGGACATTAAGATTCGGCATGAAAGGAGGACTAGCAGCCGAGTAGCACGGGAGAATGTGAAACGTGTTCATATGTAGAAAAAACCTGGGATATTCGTCCGTTTTCGTCATTTGTTATCGAATCGACTTAAAGCCAGATCGTCACATTGGCCGCTCTTCTCTCTGAAACGCTTGTACTTATCGTCTGCAAAGCTATGTCGCATGCTGCGGTATGCTGAGACACTACAAGCAGCATAGTAGAACACAGATGAAGTTTCTAAGTTGATGTAATAGCCAGTAAGAAGTAGTACAATTCAAGTTTTAGGTATCGATTATTGACTTTTTAGCTAGCTTTGGTGCCTTGGACATGAGCTAGGACCTTAAGATTCTGCATGAAAGGAGGACTAGCAGCCCAGTTGCACGGGAGAATGTGAAAAGTGTTCATATCTATTAAAAACCTGAGACATCCGTCCGTTTTCGTCATTTGTTATCGAATCGACTTTAAGTCAGATCGTCACATTGGCCGTTCTTCTCTCTGAAACGGTTGTACTTATCGTCTACAAAGCTATGTCACGTGCTGCGGTATGTGGAGACACTAAAAGCAAAATAGTAGAACACAGATGAAGCTTCTAAGTTGATGTAATAGCCAGTAAGAAGTAGTACAATTCAAGTTTTAGATATCGATTATTGACTTTTTAGCTGGCTTTGGTGCCTTCGACATGAGCTAGGACCTTAAGATTCTGCATGTAAGGAGGACTAGCAGCCGAGTTGCACGGAAGAATGTGAAAAGTGTTCATATGCAGTATAAACCTGAGACATCCGTCCGTTTTCGTCATTTGTTATCGAATCGACTTAAAGCCCGATAGTCACATTGGCCGCTCTTATCTCCGAAACGCTTGTACTTATCGTCTGCAAAGCTATGTCGCGTGCTGCGGTATGCGGAGACACTATAATAACCATAGTAGAACACAGACCAAGCTTCTAAGTTGATGTAATAGCCAGTAAGAAGTAGTACAATTGAAGTTTTAGGTATCGATTATTGACTTTTTAGCTGGCTGTGGTGCCTTGGACATGAGCTAGGACCTTAAGATTCTGCATGAAAGGAGGACTAGCAGCCGAGTAGCACGGGAGAATGTGAAAAGTGTTCATATGTAGTAAAAACCTGGGAAATTCGTCCGTTTTCGTCATTTGTTATCGAATCGACTTAAAGCCACATCGTCTTATTTGCCGCTCTTCTCTCTGAAACGCTTTTACTTATCGTCTGCAAAGCTATGTCGCATGCTGCGGTATGCTGAGACACTACAAGCAGCATAGTAGAACACAGATGAAGCTTCTAAGTTGATGCTGAGACACTACAAGCAGCATAGTAGAACACAGATGAAGCTTCTAAGTTGATGTAACAGCCAGTAAGAAGTAGTACAATTCAAGTTTTAGGTATCGATTATTGACTTTTTAGCTAGCTTTGGTGCCTTGGACATGAGCTAGGACCTTAAGATTCTGCATGAAAGGAGGACTAGCAGCCGAGTAGCACGGGAGAATGTGAAAAGTGATCATATGTAGTAAAAACATGAGAAATTCGTCTGTTTTCGTCATTTGTTATCGAATCGACTTAAAGCCAGATCGTCATATTGGCCGCTCTTCTCTCTGAAACGCTTGTACTTATCGTCTACAAAGCTATGTCACGTGCTTCGGTATGTGGAGACACTAAAAGCACCATAGTAGAACACAGTGAAGCTTCTAAGTTGATGTAATAGCCAGTAAGAAGTAGTACAATTCAAGTTTTAGGTATCAATTATTGACTTTTTAGCTGGCTTTGGTGCCTTCGACATGAGCTAGGACCTTAAGATTCTGCATGTAAGGAGGACTAGCAGCCGCGTTGCACAGGAGAATGTGAAAAGTGTTCATATGTAAAAAAATACCTGAGATATCCGTCCGTTTTCGTCATTTGTTATCGAATCGACTTAAAGCCAGATCGTCACATTGGCCGCTCTTCTCTCTGAAACGGTTGTTCTTATCGTCTGCAAAGCTATGTCGCATGCTGCGGTATGCTGAGACACTACAAGCAGCATAGTAGAACACAGATGAAGCTTCTAAGTTGATGTAATAGCCAGTAAGAAGTAGTACAATTCAAGTTATAGGTATCGATTATTGACTTTTTAGCTAGCTTTGGTGCCTTGGACGTGAGCTAGGACCTTAAGATTCAGCATGAAAGGAGGACTAGCAGCCGAATAGCACGGGAGAATGTGAAAAGTGTTCATGTGTAGTAAAAACTTGAGAAATTCGTCCGTTTTCGTCATTTGTTATCGAATCGACTTAAAGCCAGATCGTCACATTGGCCGCTCTTCTCTCTGAAACGCTTGTATTTATCGTCTGCAAAGCTATGTCGCGAGCTGCGGTATGCGGAGACACTAAAATCACAATAGTAGGAAACAGATGAAGCATCTAAGTTGATGTAATAGCCAGTAAGAAGTAATCCAATTCAAGTTTTAGGTATCGATTATTGACTTTTTAGCTGGCTTTGGTGCCTTGGACATGAGCTAGGACCTTAAGATTTAGCATGAAAGGAGGACTAGCAGCCGAGTTGCACGGGAGAATGTGAAAAGTGTTCATATGTAATAAAAACCTGAGAAATCCGTCCGTTTTCGTCATTTGTTTTCGAATCGACTTAAAGCCAGATCGTCACATTGGCCGCTCTGCTCTCGGAAACGGTTGTACTTATCGTCTACTAAGCTATGTCGCGTGCTGCGGTATGCGGAGACACTAAAATCACAATAGTAGGAAACAGATGAAGCTTCTAAGTTAATGTAATAGCCAGTAAGAAGTAGTACAATTCAAGTTTTAGGTATCGATTATTGACTTTTTAGCTGGCTTTGGTGCCTTGGACATGAGCTAGGACCTTACGATTCTGCATGAAAGGAGGACTAGCAGCCGAGTTGCATGGGAGAATGTGAAAAGTGTTCATATGTAATAAAAACCTGAGAAATCCGTCCGTTTTCGTCATTTGTTATCGAATCGACTTAAAGCCAGATCGTCACATTGGCCGCTCTGCTCTTGAAACGGTTGTACTTATCGTCTGCAAAGCAATGTCGCGTTTTGCCGTAGGCGGAAACAGAAAAGCACCAAAGTAGAACACAGATGAAGCTTCTAAGTTGATGTAATAGCCAGTAAGAAGTAGACCAATTCAAGATTAAGGTATCGATTATTGACCTTTTAGCTGGTTTTTTGTGCCTTGGACATGAGCTAGGACTTTATGATTCTGCATAAAAGGAGGACTCGCAGCCCAGATGCACGGGAGAATGTGAAAAGTGTTCATATGTATTAAAAACTTGAGACATCCGTCCGTTTTCGTCATTTGTGATCGAATCGACTTAAAGCCAGATCGTCACATTGGCCGCTCTTCTCTCTGAAACGGTTGTACTTATCGTCTGCAAAGCTATGTCGCGTGCTGCGGTATGCGGAGACACTAAAAGCACCATAGTAGAACACAGATGGAGCTTCTAAGTTGATGTAATAGCCAGTAAGAAGTAGTACAATTCAAGTTTTAGGTATCGATTATTGACTTTTTAGCTGGCTTTGGTGCCTTGGACATGAGCTAGTACCTTAAAATTCTGCATGAAAGGAGGACTAGCAGCCGAGTTGCACGGGAGAATGTGAAAAGTGTTCATATGTAGTAAAAACCTTAGAAATCCGTCCGTTTTCATCATTTGTTATCGAATCGACTTAAAGCCAGATCGTCACATTGGCCGCTCTTCTCTCTGAAAAAGTTGTACTTATCGTCTGCAAAGCTATGTCGCGTGCTGCGGTACGTGGACACAATAAAAGCACCATAGTAGAACACAGATGAAGCTTCTAAGTTGATGTAATAGCGAGTAAGAAGTAGTCCAATTCAAGTTTTAGGTATCGATTATTGACTTTTTAGCTGGCTTTGGTGCCTTGGAAATGAGCTAGGACCTTACGATTCTGCATGAAAGGAGGACTAGCAGCCGAGTTGCACGGGAGAATGTGAAAAGTGTTCATATGTAGTAAAAACCTGGGAAATTCGTCCGTTTTCGTCATTTGTTATCGAATCGACTTAAAGCCACATCGTCTTATTTGCCGCTCTTCTCTCTGAAACGCTTGTACTTATCGTCTGCAAAGCTATGTCGCATGCTGCGGTATGCTGAGACACTACAAGCAGCATAGTAGAACACAGATGAAGCTTCTAAGTTGATGTAATAGCCAGTAAGAAGTAGTACAATTCAAGTTTTAGGTATCGATTATTGACTTTTTAGTTGGCTTTGGTGCCTTGGACATGAGCTAGGACCTTAAGATTCTGCATGAAAGGAGGACTAGCAGCCGAGTAGCACGGGAGAATGTGAAAAGTGATCATATGTAGTAAAAACCTGAGAAATTCGTCTGTTTTCGTCATTTGTTATCGAATCGACTTAAAGCCAGATCGTCACATTGGCCGCTCTTCTCTCTGAAACGCTTGTACTTATCGTCTGCAAAGCTATGTCGCATGCTGCGGTATGCTGAGACACTACAAACAGCATAGTAAAACATAGATGAAACTTCTAAGTTGATGTAATAGCCAGTAAGAAGTAGTACAATTCAAGTTTTAGGTATCGATTATTGACTTTTCAGCTGGTTTTTTTTTTGCCTTGGACATGAGCTAGGACTTTATGATTCTGCATAAAAGGAGGACTAGCAGCCCAGTTGCACGGGAGGATGTGAAAAGTGTTCATATGTATTAAAAACATGAGACATCCGTCCGTTTTCGTCATTTGTTATCGAATCGACTTAAAGCCAGATCGTCACATTGGCCGCTCTTCACTCTGAAACGGTTGTACTTATCGATTGCAAAGCTATGTCGCGTGCTGCGGTATGCGGAGACACTAAAACCACAATAGTAGAACACAGATGAAGCTTCTATGTTGATGTAATAGCCAGTAAGAAGTAGTACAATTATAGTTTTAGGTATCGATTATTGACATTTAGCTAGCTTTGGTGCCTTGGATATGAGCTAGGACCTTATGATTCTGCATGAAAGGAGGACTAGCAGCCGAGTTGCACGGGAGAATGTGAAAAGTGTTCATATGTAGTAAAAACCTGAGAAATCCGTCCGTTTTCGTCATTTGTTATCGAATCTACTTAAAGCAAGGTCGTCACATTGGCCGCTCTTCTCTCTGAAACGGTTGTACATATCAACTACAAAGCTATGTCGCGAGCTGCGATATGCGGAGACACTAAAAGCACCATAGCAGAACATAGATGAAGCTTCTAAGTTGATGTAATAGCCAGTAAGAAGTAGTACAATTAAAGTTTTAGGTATCGGTTATTGACTTTTTACCCTTCTTTGGTGCCTTGGACACGAGCTAGGAACTTAAGATTTTGCATGAGGGAGGACTAGCAGCCGAGTTGCACGGGAGAATGTGAAAAGTGTTCATAAGTAGTAAAAACCTGAGAAATCCGTCCGTTTTCGTCATATGTTATCGTATCGACTTAAAGCCAGATCGTCACAATGGCCGCTCTTCTCTCTGGAACGGTTGTACATATTGTCTGCAAAACTATGTCGCGTGCTGCGGTATGCGGAGAAACTAAAAGCACCGTAGTAGAACACAGATGTAGCTTCTACGTTGACGTAATAGCCAGGAAGAAGTAGTACAATTCAAGTTTTAGGTATTGATTATTGACTTTTTAGCTGGCTTTGGTGCCTTGGACATGAGCTAGGACCTTAAGATTCTGCATGAAAGGAGGACTAGCAGCCTAGTTGCAAGGGAGAATGTGAAAAGTGTTCATATGTAGTAAAAACCTGAGAAATCGGTCCGTTTTCGTCATTTGTTATCGAATCGACTTAAAGCCAGATCGTCACATTGGCCGCTCTTCACTCTGAAACGGTTGTACTTATCGTCTACAAAGCTATGTCGCGTGCTGCGATATGCGGAGACACTAAAAGAACCATAGTAGAACACAATTGATGCTTCTAAGTTGATGTAATAGCCAGTAAGAAGTAGTCCAATTCAAGATTTAGGTATCGATTATTGACTTTTTAGCTGGCTTTGGTGCCTTGGACATGAGCTAGGACCTTAAGATTCTGCATGAAAGGAGGACTAGCAGCCGAGTTGCAAGGGAGAATGTGAAAAGTGTTCTTATGTAGTAAAAACCTGAGAAATCGGTCCGATTTCGTCATTTGTTATCGAATCGACTTAAAGCCAGATCGTCTTATTTGCCGCTCTTCTCTCTGAAACGCTTGTACTTATCGTCTGCAAAGCTATGTCGCTTGTTGCCGTAGGCGGAAACAGAAAAGCACCATAGTAGAACACAGATGAAGCTTCTAAGTTGATGTAATAGCCAGTAAGAAGTAGTACAATTCTAGTTTTAGGTATCGATTATTGACTTTTTAGTTGGCTTTGGTGCCTTGGACATGAGCTAGTACCTTAAGATTCTGCATGAAAGGAGGACTAGCAGCCGAGTTGCACGGGAGAATGTGAAAAGTGTTCATATGTAGTAAAAACCTGAGTAATACGTCCGTTTTCGTCATTTGTTATCGAATCGACTTAAAGTCAGATCGTCAAATTGGCCGCACTTCTCTCTGAAACGGTTGTACTTATCGTCTACAAAGCTATTTCACGTGCTGCGGTATGTGGAGACACTAAAAGCACCATATGAGATCACAGATGAAGCTTCTAAGTTGATGTAATAGCCAGTAAGAAGTAGTACAATTCATGTTTTTGGTATCGATTATTGACTTTTTAGCTGGCTTTGGTGCCTTGGACATGAGCTAGGACCTTAAGATTGTGCATGAAAGGAGGACTAGCAGCCGAGTTGCAGGGGAAAATGTGAAAAGTGTTGATATGTAGAAAAAACCTGAGAAATCCGTCTGTTTTCGTCATTTGTTATCGAATCGACTTAAAGCCAGATCGTCACATTGGCCGCTCTTCTCTCTGAAAAAGTTGTACTTATCGTCTGCAAAGCTATGTCGCGTGTTGCCGTAGGCGGAAACAGGAAAAGCACCATAGTAGAACACAGATGAAGCTTCTAAGTTGATGTAATAGCGAGTAAGAAGTAGTCCAATTCAAGTTTTTGGTATCGATTATTGAATTTTTAGCTGGTTTTGGTGCCTTGGACATGAGCTAGGACCTTAAGATTCTGCATGAAAGGAGGACTAGCAGCCGAGTTGCACGGGAGAATGTGAAAAGTGTTCATATGTAGTAAAAACCTGAGAAATCCGTCCGTTTTCGTCATTTGTTATCGAATCGACATAGAGCCAGATCGTCACATTGGCCGCTCTTCTCTCTGAAACGGTTGTACTTATCGTCTGCAAAGCTATGTCGCGTGCTGCGGTATGCGGAGACACTAAAAGCACCATAGTAGAACACAGATGAAGCTTCTAAGTTGATGTAATAGCCAGCAAGAAGTTGTAGAATTCAAGTTTTTGGTATCGATTATTGACTTTTTTGCTGGCTTTGGTACCTTGGACATGAGCTAGGACCTTATGATTCTGCATGAAAGGAGGACTAGCAGCCGAGTTGCACGGGAGAATGTGAAAAGTGTTCATATGTAGTAAAAACCTGAGAAATCCGACCGTTTCGGTCATTTGTTATCGATTCGACTTAAAGCCAGATCGTCACAATGGCCGTTCTTCTCTCTGAAAAAGTTGTACTTATCGTCTGCAAAGCTATGTCGCGTGCTGCGGTATGCGGACACAATAAAAGCACCATAGTAGAACACAGATGAAGCTTCTAAGTTGATGTAATAGCCAGTAAGAAGTAGTACAATTAAAGTTTTAGGTATCGGTTATTGACTTTTTAGCTGGCTTTGGTGCCTTCGACATGAGCTAGGACCTTAAGATTCTGCATGTAAGGAGGACTAGCAGCCGAGTTGCACGGAAGAATGTGAAAAGTGTTCATATTCAGTATAAACCTGAGACATCCGTCCGTTTTCGTCATTTGTTATCGAATCGACTTAAAGCCAGATAGTCACATTGGCCGCTCTTATCTCCGAAACGCTTGTACTTATCGTCTGCAAAGCTATGTCGCGTGCTGCGGTATGCGGAGACACTAAAATAACCATAGTAGAACACAGACCAAGCTTCTAAGTTAATGTAATAGCCAGTAAGAAGTAGTACAATTCAAGTTTTAGGTATCGATTATTGACTTTTTAGCTGGCTTTGGTGCCTTGGACATGAGCTAGGACCTTAAGATTCTGCATGAAAGGAGGACTAGCAGCCGAGTAGCACGGGAGAATGTGAAAAGTGTTCATATGTAGTAAAAACCTGGGAAATTCGTCCGTTTTCGTCATTTGTTATCGAATCGACTTAAAGCCACATCGTCTTATTTGCCGCTCTTCTCTCTGAAACGCTTGTACTTATCGTCTGCAAAGCTATGTCGCATGCTGCGGTATGCTGAGACACTACAAGCAGCATAGTAGAACACAGATGAAGCTTCTAAGTTGATGCTGAGACACTACAAGCAGCATAGTAGAACACAGATGAAGCTTCTAAGTTGATGTAACAGCCAGTAAGAAGTAGTACAATTCAAGTTTTGGGTATCGATTATTGACTTTTTAGCTAGCTTTGGTGCCTTGGACATGAGCTAGGACCTTAAGATTCTGCATGAAAGGAGGACTAGCAGCCGAGTAGCACGGGAGAATGTGAAAAGTGATCATATGTAGTAAAAACCTGAGAAATTCGTCTGTTTTCGTCATTTGTTATCGAATCGACTTAAAGCCAGATCGTCATATTGGCCGCTCTTCTCTCTGAAACGCTTGTACTTATCGTCTGCAAAGCTATGTCGCATGCTGCGGTATGCGGAGACACTAAAATCACAATAGTAGGAAACAGATGAAGCATCTAAGTTGATGTAATAGGCAATAAGAAGTAATCCAATTCAAGTTTTAGGTATCGATTATTGACTTTTTAGCTGGCTTTGGTGCCTTGGACATGAGCTAGAACCTTAAGATTTAGCATGGAAGGAGGACTAGCAGCCGAGTTGCACGGGAGAATGTGAAAAGTGTTCATATGTAATAAAAACCTGATAAATCCGTCCGTTTTCGTCATTTGTTATCGAATCGACTTAAAGCCAGATCGTCACATTGGCCGCTCTGCTCTCGGAAACGGTTGTACTTATCGTCTACTAAGCTATGTCGCGTGCTGCGGTATGCGGAGACACTAAAAGCACCATAGTAGAACACAGATGAAGCTTCTAAGTTAATGTAATAGCCAGTAAGAAGTAGTACAATTCAAGTTTTAGGTATCGATTATTGACTTTTTAGCTGGCTTTGGTGCCTTGGACATGAGCTAGGACCTTACGATTCTGCATGAAAGGAGGACTAGCAGCCGAGTTGCACGGGAGAATGTGAAAAGTGTTCATATGTAATAAAAACCTGAGAAATCCGTCCGTTTTCGTCATTTGTTATCTAATCCACTTAAAGCCAGATCGTCACATTGGCCGCTCTGCTCTCGGAAACGGTTGTACTTATCGTCTACTAAGCTATGTCGCGTGCTGCGGTATGCGGAGACACTAAAAGCACCATAGTAGAACACAGATTAAGCTTCTAAGTTAATGTAATAGCCAGTAAGAACTAGTACAATTCAAGTCTTAGGTATCGATTATTGACTTTTTAGCTGGCTTTGGTGCCTTGGACATGAGCTAGGACCTTAACATTCTGCATGAAAGGAGGACTAGCAGCCGAGTTGCAGGGGAGAATGTAAAAAGTGTTCATATGAAGTAAAAACCTGAGTAATCCGTCCGTTTTCGTCATTTGTTATCGAATCGACTTAAAGCCGGATCGTCACATTGGCCGCTCTGCTCTTGAAACGGTTGTACTTATCGTCTGCAAAGCAATGTCGCGTTTTGCCGTAGGCGGAAACAGAAAAGCACCATAGTAGAACACAGATGAAGCTTCTAAGTTGATGTAATAGCCAGTAAGAAGTAGACCAATTCAAGATTTAGGTATCGATTATTGACTTTTTAGATGGTTTTTTGTGCCTTGGACATGAGCTAGGACTTTATGATTCTGCATAAAAGGAGGACTCGCAGCCCAGTTCCACGGGAGAATGTGAAAAGTGTTCATATGTATTAAAAACCTGAGTCATCCATCCGTTTTCGTCATTTGTGATCGAATCGACTTAAAGCCAGATCGTCATATTGGCCGCTCTTCTCTCTGAAACGGTTGTACTTATCGTCTACAAAGCTATGTCACGTGCTTCGGTATGTGGAGACACTAAAAGCACCATGGTAGAACACAGATGAAGCTTCTAAGTTGATGTAATACCCAGTAAGAAGTAGTACAATTCCAGTTTTAGGTTTCGATTATTGACTTTTTAGCTGACGTTGGTGCCTTGGACATGAGCTAGGACCTTAAGATTCTGCATGAAAGGAGGACTTGCAGCCGAGTTGCACGGGAGAATGTGAAAAGTGTTCATATGTAGTAAAAACCTGGGAAATTCGTCCGTTTTCGTCATTTGTTATCGAATCGACTTAAAGCCACATCGTCTTATTTGCCGCTCTTCTCTCTGAAACGCTTGTACTTATCGTCTGCAAAGCTATGTCGCATGCTGCGGTATGCTGAGACACTACAAGCAGCATAGTAGAACACAGATGAAGCTTCTAAGTTGATGTAATAGCCAGTAAGAAGTAGTACAATTCAAGTTTTAGGTATCGATTATTGACTTTTTAGCTAGCTTTGGTGCCTTGGACATGAGCTAGGACCTTAAGATTCTGCATGAAAGGAGGACTAGCAGCCGAGTAGCACGGGAGAATGTGAAAAGTGATCATATGTAGTAAAAACCTGAGAAATTCGTCTGTTTTCGTCATTTGTTATCGAATCGACTTAAAGCCAGATCGTCACATTGGCCGCTCTTCTCTCTGAAACGCTTGTACTTATCGTCTGCAAAGCTATGTCGCATGCTGCGGTATGCTGATACACTACAAACAGCATAGTAAAACATAGATGAAACTTCTAAGTTGATGTAATAGCCAGTAAGAAGTAGTACAATTCAAGTTTTAGGTATCGATTATTGACTTTTTAGCTGGTTTTTTTTTTTTGCCTTGGACATGAGCTAGGACTTTATGATTCTGCATAAAAGGAGGACTAGCAGCCCAGTTGCACGGGAGAATGTGAAAAGTGTTCATATGTATTAAAAACCTGAGACATCCGTCCGTTTTCGTCATTTGTTATCGAATCGACTTAAAGCCAGATCGTCACATTGGCCGCTCTTCACTCTGAAACGGTTGTACTTATCGATTGCAAAGCTATGTCGCGTGCTGCGGTATGCGGAGACACTAAAACCACAATAGTAGGACACAGATGAAGCTTCTATGTTGATGTAATAGCCAGTAAGAAGTAGTACAATTATAGTTTTAGGTATCGATTATTGACATTTAGCTAGCTTTGGTGCCTTGGATATGAGCTAGGACCTTATGATTCTGCATGAAAGGAGGACTAGCAGCCGAGTTGCACGGGAGAATGTGAAAAGTGTTCATATGTAGTAAAAACCTGAGAAATCCGTCCGTTTTCGTCATTTGTTATCGAATCTACTTAACGCAAGGTCGTCACATTGGCCGCTCTTCTCTCTGAAACGGTTGTACATATCAACTACAAAGCTATGTCGCGAGCTGCGATATGCGGAGACACTAAAAGCACCATAGCAGAACACAGATGAAGCTTCTAAGTTGATGTAATAGCCAGTAAGAAGTAGTACAATTAAAGTTTTAGGTATCGGTTATTGACTTTTTACCCTTCTTTGGTGCCTTGGACACGAGCTAGGAACTTAAGATTTTGCATGAGGGAGGACTAGCAGCCGAGTTGCAAGGGAGAATGTGAAAAGTGTTCATATGTAGTAAAAACCTGAGAAATCGGTCCGATTTCGTCATTTGTTATCGAATCGACTTAAAGCCAGATCGTCTTATTTGCCGCTCTTCTCTCTGAAACGCTTGTACTTATCGTCTGCAAAGCTATGTCGCTTCTTACCGTAGGCGGAAACAGAAAAGCACCATAGTAGAACACAGATGAAGCTTCTAAGTTGATGTAATAGCCAGTAAGAAGTAGTACAATTCTAGTTTTAGGTATCGATTATTGACTTTTTAGGTGGCTTTGGTGCCTTGGACATGAGCTAGTACCTTAAGATTCTGCATGAAAGGAGGACTAGCAGCCGAGTTGCACGGGAGAATGTGAAAAGTGTTCATATGTAGTAAAAACCTGAGAAATACGTCCGTTTTCGTCATTTGTTATCGAATCGACTTAAAGTCAGATCGTCAAATTGGCCGCACTTCTCTCTGAAACGGTTGTACTTATCGTCTACAAAGCTATTTCACGTGCTGCGGTATGTGGAGACACTAAAAGCACCATATGAGATCACAGATGAAGCTTCTAAGTTGATGTAATAGCCAGTAAGAAGTAGTACAATTCATGTTTTTGGTATCGATTATTGAATTTTTAGCTGGTTTTGGTGCCTTGGACATGAGCTAGGACCTTAAGATTCTGCATGAAAGGAGGACTAGCAGCCGAGTTGCACGGGAGAATGTGAAAAGTGTTCATATGTAGTAAAAACCTGAGAAATCCGTCCGTTTTCGTCATTTGTTATCGAATCGACATAGAGCCAGATCGTCACATTGGCCGCTCTTCTCTCTGAAACGGTTGTACTTATCGTCTGCAAAGCTATGTCGCGTGCTGCGGTATGCGGAGACACTAAAAGCACCATAGTAGAACACAGATGAAGCTTCTAAGTTGATGTAATAGCCAGCAAGAAGTTGTAGAATTCAAGTTTTTGGTATCGATTATTGACTTTTTTGCTGGCTTTGGTACCTTGGACATGAGCTAGGACCTTATGATTCTGCATGAAAGGAGGACTAGCAGCCGAGTTGCACGGGAGAATGTGAAAAGTGTTCATATGTAGTAAAAACCTGAGAAATCCGACCGTTTCGGTCATTTGTTATCGATTCGACTTAAAGCCAGATCGTCACAATGGCCGTTCTTCTCTCTGAAAAAGTTGTACTTATCGTCTGCAAAGCTATGTCGCGTGCTGCGGTATGCGGACACAATAAAAGCACCATAGTAGAACACAGATGAAGCTTCTAAGTTGATGTAATAGCCAGTAAGAAGTAGTACAATTAAAGTTTTAGGTATCGGTTATTGACTTTTTAGCTGGCTTTGGTGCCTTCGACATGAGCTAGGACCTTAAGATTCTGCATGTAAGGAGGACTAGCAGCCGAGTTGCACGGAAGAATGTGAAAAGTGTTCATATTCAGTATAAACCTGAGACATCCGTCCGTTTTCGTCATTTGTTATCGAATCGACTTAAAGCCAGATAGTCACATTGGCCGCTCTTATCTCCGAAACGCTTGTACTTATCGTCTGCAAAGCTATGTCGCGTGCTGCGGTATGCGGAGACACTAAAATAACCATAGTAGAACACAGACCAAGCTTCTAAGTTAATGTAATAGCCAGTAAGAAGTAGTACAATTCAAGTTTTAGGTATCGATTATTGACTTTTTAGCTGGCTTTGGTGCCTTGGACATGAGCTAGGACCTTAAGATTCTGCATGAAAGGAGGACTAGCAGCCGAGTAGCACGGGAGAATGTGAAAAGTGTTCATATGTAGTAAAAACCTGGGAAATTCGTCCGTTTTCGTCATTTGTTATCGAATCGACTTAAAGCCACATCGTCTTATTTGCCGCTCTTCTCTCTGAAACGCTTGTACTTATCGTCTGCAAAGCTATGTCGCATGCTGCGGTATGCGGAGACACTAAAATCACAATAGTAGGAAACAGATGAAGCATCTAAGTTGATGTAATAGGCAATAAGAAGTAATCCAATTCAAGTTTTAGGTATCGATTATTGACTTTTTAGCTGGCTTTGGTGCCTTGGACATGAGCTAGAACCTTAAGATTTAGCATGGAAGGAGGACTAGCAGCCGAGTTGCACGGGAGAATGTGAAAAGTGTTCATATGTAATAAAAAATTGATAAATCCGTCCGTTTTCGTCATTTGTTATCGAATCGACTTAAAGCCAGATCGTCACATTGGCCGCTCTGCTCTCGGAAACGGTTGTACTTATCGTCTACTAAGCTATGTCGCGTGCTGCGGTATGCGGAGACACTAAAAGCACCATAGTAGAACACAGATGAAGCTTCTAAGTTAATGTAATAGCCAGTAAGAAGTAGTACAATTCAAGTTTTAGGTATCGATTATTGACTTTTTAGCTGGCTTTGGTGCCTTGGACATGAGCTAGGACCTTACGATTCTGCATGAAAGGAGGACTAGCAGCCGAGTTGCACGGGAGAATGTGAAAAGTGTTCATATGTAATAAAAACCTGAGAAATCCGTCCGTTTTCGTCATTTGTTATCGAATCCACTTAAAGCCAGATCGTCACATTGGCCGCTCTGCTCTCGGAAACGGTTGTACTTATCGTCTACTAAGCTATGTCGCGTGCTGCGGTATGCGGAGACACTAAAAGCACCATAGTAGAACACAGATTAAGCTTCTAAGTTAATGTAATAGCCAGTAAGAACTAGTACAATTCAAGTCTTAGGTATCGATTATTGACTTTTTAGCTGGCTTTGGTGCCTTGGACATGAGCTAGGACCTTAACATTCTGCATGAAAGGAGGACTAGCAGCCGAGTTGCAGGGGAGAATGTAAAAAGTGTTCATATGAAGTAAAAACCTGAGTAATCCGTCCGTTTTCGTCATTTGTTATCGAATCGACTTAAAGCCGGATCGTCACATTGGCCGCTCTGCTCTTGAAACGGTTGTACTTATCGTCTGCAAAGCAATGTCGCGTTTTGCCGTAGGCGGAAACAGAAAAGCACCATAGTAGAACACAGATGAAGCTTCTAAGTTGATGTAATAGCCAGTAAGCAGTAGTACAATTAAAGTTTTAGGTATCGATTATTGACTTTTTAGCTGGCTTTGATGCCTTCGACATGAGCTAGGACCTTAAGATTCTGCATGAAAGGAGGACTAGCAGCCGAGTTGCACGGGAGAATGTGAAAAGTGTTCATATGTAATAAAAACCTGAGAAATCCGTCCGTTTTCGTCATTAGTTATCAAATCGACTTCAAGCCAGATCGTCACATTGGCCGCTCTTCTCTCTGAAACGCTTGTATTTATCGTCTGCAAAGCTATGTCGCGAGCTGCGGTATGCGGAGACACTAAAATCACAATAGTAGGAAACAGATGAAGCATCTAAGTTGATGTAATACCCAGTAAGAAGTAATCCAATTCAAGTTTTAGGTATCGATTATTGACTTTTTAGCTGGCTTTGGTGCCTTGGACATGAGCTAGGACCTTAAGATTTAGCATGAAAGGAGGACTAGCAGCCGAGTTGCACGGGAGAATGTGAAAAGTGTTCATATGTAATAAAAACCTGAGAAATCCGTCCGTTTTCGTCATTTGTTATCGAATCGACTTAAAGCCAGATCGTCACATTGGCCGCTCTGCTCTCGGAAACGGTTGTACTTATCGTCTACTAAGCTATGTCGCGTGCTGCGGTATGCGGAGACACTAAAAGCACCATAGTAGAACACAGATGAAGCTTCTAAGTTAATGTAATAGCCCGTAAGAAGTAGTACAATTCAAGTTTTAGGTATCGATAATTGACTTTTTAGCTGGCTTTGGTGTCTTGGACATGAGCTAGGACCTTACGATTCTGCATTAAAGTAGGACTAGCAGCCGAGTTCCACGGGAGAATGTGAAAAGTGTTCATATGTAATAAAAACCTGAGAAATCCGTCCGTTTTCGTCATTTGTTATCGAATCCACTTAAAGCCAGATCGTCACATTGGCCGCTCTGCTCTCGGAAACGGTTGTACTTATCGTCTACTAAGCTATGTCGCGTGCTGCGGTATGCGGAGACACTAAAAGCACCATAGTAGAACACAGATTAAGCTTCTTAGTTAATGTAATAGCCAGTAAGAAGTAGTACAATTCAAGTCTTAGGTATCGATTATTGACTTTTTAGCTGGCTTTGGTGCCTTGGACATGAGCTAGGACCTTAACATTCTGCATGAAAGGAGGACTAGCAGCCGAGTTGCACGTTAGAACGTGAAAAGTGTTCATATGTAGTAAAAACCTTAGAAATCCGTCCGTTTTCGTAATTTGTTATCGAATCGACTTAAAGCCAGATCGTCACATTGGCCGCTCTGCTCTTGAAACGGTTGTACTTATCGTCTGCAAAGCAATGTCACGTTTTGCCGTAGGCGGAAACAGAAAAGCACCATAGTAGAACACAGATGAAGCTTCTAAGTTGATGTAATAGCCAGTAAGAGGTAGACCAATTCAAGATTTAGGTATCGATTATTGACTTTTTAGCTGGTTTTTTGTGCCTTGGACATGACCTAGGACTTTATGATTCTGCATAAAAGGAGGACTCGCAGCCCAGTTGCACGGGAGAATGTGAAAAGTGTTCATATGTATTAAAAACCTGAGACATCCGTCCGTTTTCGTCATTTGTGATCGAATCGACTTAAAGCCAGATCGTCACATTGGCCGCTCTTCTCTCTGAAACGGTTGTACTTATCGTCTGCAAAGCTATGTCGCGTGCTGCGGTATGCGGAGACACTAAAAGCACCATAGTAGAACAAGGATGGAGCTTCTAAGTTGATGTAATAGCCAGAAAGAAGTAGTACAATTCAAGTTTTAGGTATCGATTATTGACTTTTTAGCTGGCTTTGGTGCCTTGGACATGAGCTAGTACCTTAAAATTCTGCATGAAAGGAGGACTAGCAGCCGAGTTGCACGGGAGAATGTGAAAAGTGTTCATATGTAGTAAAAACCTTAGAAATCCGTCCGTTTTCATCATTTGTTATCGAATCGACTTAAAGCCAGATCGTCACATTGGCCGCTCTTCTCTCTGAAAAAGTTGTACTTATCGTCTGCAAAGCTATGTCGCGTGCTGCGGTACGTGGACACAATAAAAGCACCATAGTAGAACACAGATGAAGCTTCTAAGTTGATGTAATAGCGAGTAAGAAGTAGTCCAATTCAAGTTTTAGGTATCGATTATTGACTTTTTAGCAGGCTTTGGTGCCTTGGACATGAGCTAGGACCTTAAGATTCTGCATGAAAGGAGGACTAGCAGCCGAGTTGCACGGGAGAATGTGAAAAGTGTTCATATGTAGTAAAAACCTGGGAAATTCGTCCGTTCTCGTCATTTGTTATCGAATCGACTTAAAGCCACATCGTCTTATTTGCCGCTCTTCTCTCTGAAACGCTTGTACTTATCGTCTGCAAAGCTATGTCGCATGCTGCGGTATGCTGAGACACTACAAGCAGCATAGTAGAACACAGATAAAACTTCTAAGTTGATGTAATAGCCAGTAAGAAGTAGTACAATTCAAGTTTTAGGTATCGATTATTGACTTTTAGCTGGTTTTTTTTTGCCTTGGACATGAGCTAGGACTTTATGATTCTGCATTAAAAGGAGGACTAGCAGCCCAGTTGCACGGGGGAATGTGAAAAGTGTTCATATGTATTAAAAACCTGAGACCTCCGTCCGTTTTCGTCATTTGTTATCGAATCGACTTAAGCCAGATCGTCACATTGGTCGCTCTTCTCTCTGAAACGGTTGTACTTATCGTCTGCAAAGCTATGTCGCATGCTGCGGTATGCTGAGACACTACAAGCAGCATAGTAGAACACAGATGAAGCTTCTAAGTTGATGTAATAGCCAGTAAGAAGTAGTACAATTCAAGTTTTAGGTATCGATTATTGACTTTTTAGCTAGCTTTGGTGCCTTGGACGTGAGCTAGGACCTTAAGATTCAGCATGAAAGGAGGACTAGCTGCCGAATAGCACGGGAGAATGTGAAAAGTGTTCATATGTAGTAAAAACCTGAGAAATTCGTCCGTTTTCGTCATTTGTTACCGAATCGACTTAAAGCCAGATCGTCACATTGGCCGCTCTTCTCTCTGAAACGCTTGTATTTATCGTCTGCAAAGCTATGTCGCGAGCTGCGGTATGCGGAGACACTAAAATCACCATAGTAGGAAACAGATGAAGCTTCTAAGTTAATGTAATAGCCCGTAAGAAGTAGTACAATTCAAGTTTTAGGTATCGATAATTGACTTTTTAGCTGGCTTTGGTGTCTTGGACATGAGCTAGGACCTTACGATTCTGCATTAAAGTAGGACTAGCAGCCGAGTTCCACGGGAGAATGTGAAAAGTGTTCATATGTAATAAAAACCTGAGAAATCCGTCCGTTTTCGTCATTTGTTATCGAATCCACTTAAAGCCAGATCGTCACATTGGCCGCTCTGCTCTCGGAAACGGTTGTACTTATCGTCTACTAAGCTATGTCGCGTGCTGCGGTATGCGGAGACACTAAAAGCACCATAGTAGAACACAGATTAAGCTTCTTAGTTAATGTAATAGCCAGTAAGAAGTAGTACAATTCAAGTCTTAGGTATCGATTATTGACTTTTTAGCTGGCTTTGGTGCCTTGGACATGAGCTAGGACCTTAACATTCTGCATGAAAGGAGGACTAGCAGCCGAGTTGCACGTTAGAACGTGAAAAGTGTTCATATGTAGTAAAAACCTTAGAAAACCGTCCGTTTTCGTAATTTGTTATCGAATCGACTTAAAGCCAGATCGTCACATTGGCCGCTCTGCTCTTGAAACGGTTGTACTTATCGTCTGCAAAGCAATGTCACGTTTTGCCGTAGGCGGAAACAGAAAAGCACCATAGTAGAACACAGATGAAGCTTCTAAGTTGATGTAATAGCCAGTAAGAGGTAGACCAATTCAAGATTTAGGTATCGATTATTGACTTTTTAGCTGGTTTTTTGTGCCTTGGACATGACCTAGGACTTTATGATTCTGCATAAAAGGAGGACTCGCAGCCCAGTTGCACGGGAGAATGTGAAAAGTGTTCATATGTATTAAAAACCTGAGACATCCGTCCGTTTTCGTCATTTGTGATCGAATCGACTTAAAGCCAGATCGTCACATTGGCCGCTCTTCTCTCTGAAACGGTTGTACTTATCGTCTGCAAAGCTATGTCGCGTGCTGCGGTATGCGGAGACACTAAAAGCACCATAGTAGAACAAGGATGGAGCTTCTAAGTTGATGTAATAGCCAGAAAGAAGTAGTACAATTCAAGTTTTAGGTATCGATTATTGACTTTTTAGCTGGCTTTGGTGCCTTGGACATGAGCTAGTACCTTAAAATTCTGCATGAAAGGAGGACTAGCAGCCGAGTTGCACGGGAGAATGTGAAAAGTGTTCATATGTAGTAAAAACCTTAGAAATCCGTCCGTTTTCATCATTTGTTATCGAATCGACTTAAAGCCAGATCGTCACATTGGCCGCTCTTCTCTCTGAAAAAGTTGTACTTATCGTCTGCAAAGCTATGTCGCGTGCTGCGGTACGTGGACACAATAAAAGCACCATAGTAGAACACAGATGAAGCTTCTAAGTTGATGTAATAGCGAGTAAGAAGTAGTCCAATTCAAGTTTTAGGTATCGATTATTGACTTTTTAGCAGGCTTTGGTGCCTTGGACATGAGCTAGGACCTTAAGATTCTGCATGAAAGGAGGACTAGCAGCCGAGTTGCACGGGAGAATGTGAAAAGTGTTCATATGTAGTAAAAACCTGGGAAATTCGTCCGTTCTCGTCATTTGTTATCGAATCGACTTAAAGCCACATCGTCTTATTTGCCGCTCTTCTCTCTGAAACGCTTGTACTTATCGTCTGCAAAGCTATGTCGCATGCTGCGGTATGCTGAGACACTACAAGCAGCATAGTAGAACACAGATAAAACTTCTAAGTTGATGTAATAGCCAGTAAGAAGTAGTACAATTCAAGTTTTAGGTATCGATTATTGACTTTTAGCTGGTTTTTTTTTGCCTTGGACATGAGCTAGGACTTTATGATTCTGCATTAAAAGGAGGACTAGCAGCCCAGTTGCACGGGGGAATGTGAAAAGTGTTCATATGTATTAAAAACCTGAGACCTCCGTCCGTTTTCGTCATTTGTTATCGAATCGACTTAAGCCAGATCGTCACATTGGTCGCTCTTCTCTCTGAAACGGTTGTACTTATCGTCTGCAAAGCTATGTCGCATGCTGCGGTATGCTGAGACACTACAAGCAGCATAGTAGAACACAGATGAAGCTTCTAAGTTGATGTAATAGCCAGTAAGAAGTAGTACAATTCAAGTTTTAGGTATCGATTATTGACTTTTTAGCTAGCTTTGGTGCCTTGGACGTGAGCTAGGACCTTAAGATTCAGCATGAAAGGAGGACTAGCTGCCGAATAGCACGGGAGAATGTGAAAAGTGTTCATATGTAGTAAAAACCTGAGAAATTCGTCCGTTTTCGTCATTTGTTACCGAATCGACTTAAAGCCAGATCGTCACATTGGCCGCTCTTCTCTCTGAAACGCTTGTATTTATCGTCTGCAAAGCTATGTCGCGAGCTGCGGTATGCGGAGACACTAAAATCACCATAGTAGGAAACAGATGAAGAATCTAAGTTGATGTAATAGCCAGTAAGAAGTAATCCAATTCAAGTTTTAGGTATCGATTATTGACTTTTTAGCTGGCTTTGGTGCCTTGGACATGAGCTACGGCCTTAAGATTCTGCATGAAAGGAGGACTAGCAGCCGAGTTGCACGGGAGAATGTGAAAAGTGTTCATATATAAAAAAATACTTGAGAAATCCGTCCGTTTTCGTCATTTGTTATCGAATCGACTTAAAGCCAGATCGTCACATTGGTCGCTCTTCTCTCTGAAAAGGTTGTACTTATCGTCTGCAAAGCTATGTCGCGTGCTGCGGTATGCGGAGACACTAAAATCACCAGAGTAGAACACAGATGAAGCTTCTAAGTTGACGTAATAGCCAGGAAGAAGTAGTACAATTCACGTTTTAGGTATCGATTATTGACTTTTTAGCTGGCTTTGGTGCCTTGGACATGAGCTGTGACCTTAACATTCTGCATGAAAGGAGGACTAGCAGCCGATTTGCATGGAAGAATGTGAAAAGTGTTCATATGTAGTAAAAACCCGAGAAATCCGTCCGTTTTCGTCATTTGTTATCGAATCGACTTAAAGCCAGATCGTCACATTAGCCGCTCTTCTCTCTGAAACGGTTGTACTTATCGATTGCAAAGCTATGTCGCGTGCTGCGGTATGCGGAGACACTAAAAGCACCATAGTAGAACACAGATGAAGCTTCTAAGTTGATGTAATAGCCAGTAAGAAGTAGTACAATTAAAGTTTTCGGTATCAGTTAATGACTTTTTACCCTTCCTTGGTGCCTTGGACATGAGCTAGGACCTTAAGATTCTGCATGAAAGGAGGACTAGAAGCCGTGTTGCAGGGAAGAATGTGAAAAATGTTCATATGTAGTAAAAACCCGAGAAATCCGTCCATTTTCGTCATTTGTTATCGAATCGATTTAAAGCCAGATCGTCACATTGGCCGTTCTGCTCTCGGAAACGCTTGTACTTATCGTCTGCAAAGCTATGTCGCGTGTTGCCGTAGGCGGAAACAGGAAAAGCATCATAGTAGAACACAGATGAAGCTTCTAAGTTGATGTAATAGCCAGTAAGAAGTAGTCCATTTCAAGTTTTAGGTATCGATTATTGACTTTTTAGCTGGCTTTGGTGCCTTGTACATGAGCTAGGACCTTAAGATTCTGCATGAAAGGAGGACTAGCAGCCGAGTTGCACGGGAGAATGTGAAAAGTGTTCATATGTAGTAAAAACCTGAGAAATCCGTCCGTTTTGGTCATTTGTTATCGAATCGACTTAAAGCCACATCGTCACATTGGCCGCTCTTCTCTCTGAAACGCTTGTACTTATCGTCTGCAAAGCTATGTCGCGTGCTGCGGTATGTGGAGACACTAAAAGCACCATAGTAGAACACAGATGAAGCTTCTAAGTTGATGTAATAGCCAGTAAGAAGTAGTGGAATTCAAGTTTTAGGTATCGATTATTGACTTTTTAGCTTGCTTTGGTGCCTTGGACATGAGCTAGGACCTTAACATTCTGCATGAAAGGAGGACTAGCTGCCGCGTTGCACGGGAGAATGTGAAAAGTGTTCATATGTAGTAAAAACCTTAGAAATCCGTCCATTTTCGTCATTTGTTATCGAATCGACTTAAAGCCAGATCGTCACTTTGGCCGCTCTTCTCTCTGAAACGGTTGTACTTATCGTCTGCAATGCTATGTCGCGTGCTGCGGTAAGCGGAGACACTAAAATCACCATAGTAGAACACAGATGAAGCATCTAAGTTGATGTAATAGCCAGTAAGAAGTAATCCAATTCAAGTTTTAGGTATCGATTATTGACTTTTTAGCTGGCTTTGGTGCCTTGGACATGAGCTAGGACCTTAAGATTCTGCATGAAAGGAGGACTAGCAGCCGAGTTGCACGGGAGAATGTGAAAAGTGTTCATATGTAGTAAAATCCTGAGAAATCAGTCCGTTTTCGTCATTTGTTATCGAATCGACTTAAAGCCAGATCGTCACATTGGCCGCTCTTCTCTCTGAAACGCTTGTACTTATCGTCTGCAAAGCTATGTCGCGTGCTGCGGTATGTGGAGACACTAAAAGCACCATAGTAGAACACAGATGAAGCTTCTAAGTTGATGTAATTGCCAGTAAGAAGTAGTACAATTCAAGTTTTAGGAATCGATTATTGACTCTTTAGCTGGCTTTGGTGCCTTGGACATGAGCTTGGACCTTAAATTTCTGCATGAAAGGAGGACTAGCAGCCGCGTTGCACGGGAGAATGTGAAAAGTGTTAATATGTAGTAAAAACCTTAGAAATACTTCCGTTTTCGTCATTTGTTATCGAATCGACTTAAAGCCAGATCGTCACATTGGCCGCTCTTCTCTCTGAAACGGTTGTACTTATCGTCTGCAAAGCTATGTCGCGTGCTGCGGTATGCGGAGACACTAAAATCACCATAGTAGAACACAGATGAAGCTTTTAAGTTGATGTAATAGCCAGTAAGAAGTAGTACGATTCATGTTTTAGGTATCGATTATTGACTTTATAGCTGGCTTTGGTGCCTTGGACATGAGCTAGGACCTTAACATTCTGCATGAAAGGAGGACTAGCAGCCGAGTTGCACGGGAGAATGTTAAAAGTGTTCATATGTAGTAAAAACCTTAGAAATCCGTCCGTTTTCGTCATTTGTTATCGAATCGACTTAAAGCCAGATCGTCACATTGGCCGCTCTTCTCTCTGAAACGCTTGTACTTATCGTCTGCAAAGCTATGTCGCGTGCTGCGGTATGCGGAGACACTGCACTCACCATAGTAGAACACAGTTCAAGCTTCTAAGTTGATGTAATAGCCAGTAAGAAGTAGTACAATTCAAGTTTTAGGTATCGTTTATTGACTTTTTAGCTGGCTTTTGGTGCCTTGGACATGAGCTAGGACCTTAAGATTCTGCATGAAAGGAGGACTAGCAGCCGAGTTGCAGGGAAGAATGTGAAAAGTGTTCATATGTAGTAAAAACCTGAGAAATCCGTCCGTTTTCGTCATTTGTTATCGAATCGACTTAAAGCCAGATCGTCACATTGGCCGCTCTGCTCTCGGAAACGGTTGTACTTATCGCCTGCAAAGCTATGTCGCGTGTTGCCGTAGGCGGAAACAGGAAAAGCACCATTGTAGAACACAGACGAAGCTTCTAAGTTGATGTAATAGCCAGTAAGAAGTAGTCCAATTCAAGTTTTAGGTATCGATAATTGACTTTTTAGCTGGCTTTGGTGCCTTGGACATGAGCTAGGACCTTAAGATTCTGCATGAAAGGAGGACTAGCAGCCGAGTTGCACGGGAGAATGTGAAAAGTGTTCATATGTAGTAAAAACCTGAGAAATCCGTCCGTTTTGGTCATTTGTTATCGAATCGACTTAAAGCCACATCGTCACATTGGCCGCTCTTCTCTCTGAACCGCTTGTACTTATCGTCTGCAAAGCTATGTCGCGTGCTGCGGTATGTGGAGACACTAAAAGCACCATAGTAGAACACAGATGAAGCTTCTAAGTTGATGTAATAGCCAGTAAGAAGTAGTACAATTCAAGTTTTAGGTATCGATTATTGACTTTTTAGCTGGCTTTGTTGCCTTGGACATGAGCTAGTACCTTAAATTTCTGCATGAAAGGAGGACTAGCAGCCGCGTTGCACGGGAGGATGTGAAAAGTGTTCATATGTAGTAAAAACCTTAGAAATCCTTCCGTTTTCGTCATTTGTTATCGAATCGACTTAAAGCCAGATCGTCACATTGGCCGCTCTTCTCTCCGAAACGCTTGTACTTATCGTCTGCAAAGCTATGTCGCGTGCTGCGGTATGTGGAGACACTAAAAGCATCATAGTAGAACACAGATGAACCTTCTAAGTTGATGTAATAGCCAGTAAGAAGTAGTACAATTCAAGTTTTAGGTATCGATTATTGACTTTTTAGCTGGCTTTGGTGCCATGGACTTGAGCTAGGACTTTAAGGTTCTGCATGAAAGGAGGACTAGCAGCCGAGTTGCAGGGAAGAATGTGAAAAATGTTCATATGTAGTAAAAACCAGAGAAATCCGTCCATTTTCGTCATTTGTTATCGAATCGACTTAAAGCCAGATCGTCACATTGGCCGTTCTGCTCTCGGAAACACTTGTACTTATCGTCTGCAAAGCTATGTCGCGTGTTGCCGTAGGCGGAAACAGGAAAAGCATCATAGTAGAACACAGATGAAGCTTCTAAGTTGATGTAATAGCCAGTAAGAAGTAGTCCATTTCAAGTTTTAGGTATCGATTATTGACTTTTTAGCTGGCTTTGGTGCCTTGGACATGAGCTAGGACCTTACGATTCTGCATGAAAGGAGGACTGGCAGCCGAGTTGCAGGGGAGAATGTGAAAAGTGTTCATATGTAGTAAAAACCTGAGAAATCCGTCCGTTTTCATCATTTGTTATCGAATCGACTTAAAGCCAGATCGTCACATTGCCCGCTGTGCTCTCGGAAACGGTTGTACTTATCGTCTGCAAAGCTATGTCGCGTGTTGCCGTAGGCGGAAACAGGAAAAGCACCGTAGTAGAACACAGATGAAGCTTCCAAGTTGATGTAATAGCCAGTAAGAAGTAGTCCAATTCACGTTTTAGGTATCGATTATTGACTTTTTAGCTGGCTTTGGTGCCTTGGACATGAGCTAGGACCTTAACATTCTGCATGAAAGGAGGACTAGCTGCCGCGTTGCACGGGAGAATGTGAAAAGTGTTCATATGTAGTAAAAACCTTAGAAATCCGTCCATTTTCGTCATTTGTTATCGAATCGACTTAAAGCCAGATCGTCACATTGGCCGCTCTTCTCTCTGAAACGGTTGT
Source organism: Schistocerca gregaria (assembly GCF_023897955.1). Classification (NCBI taxonomy): domain Eukaryota; kingdom Metazoa; phylum Arthropoda; class Insecta; order Orthoptera; family Acrididae; genus Schistocerca; species Schistocerca gregaria. The sequence goes on along the minus strand of NW_026061850.1, from coordinate 5,708,751 downwards.
ACTTATCGTCTGCAATGCTATGTCGCGTGCTGCGGTAAGCGGAGACACTAAAATCACCATAGTAGAGCACAGATGAAGCATCTAAGTTGATGTAATAGCCAGTAAGAAGTAATCCAATTCAAGTTTTAGGTATCGATTATTGACTTTTTAGCTGGCTTTGGTGCCTTGGACATGAGCTAGGACCTTAAGATTCTGCATGAAAGGAGGACTAGCAGCCGAGTTGCACGGGAGAATGTGAAAAGTGTTCATATGTAGTAAAATCCTGAGAAATCAGTCCGTTTTTGTCATTTGTTATCGAATCGACTTAAAGCAAGATCGTCACATTGGCCGCTCTTCTCTCTGAAACGGTTGTACTTATCGTCTGCAAAGCTATGTCACGTGCTGCGGTATGTGGAGACACTAAAAGCACCATAGTAGAACACAGATGAAGCTTCTAAGTTGATGTAATTGCCAGTAAGAAGTAGTACAATTCAAGTTTTAGGTATCGATTATTGACTTTTTAGCTGGCTTTGGTGCCTTGGACATGAGCTAGGACCTTAAATTTCTGCATGAAAGGAGGACTAGCAGCCGCGTTGCACGGGAGAATGTGAAAAGTGTTCATATGTAGCAAAAACCTTAGAAATCCTTCCGTTTTCGTCATTTGTTATCGAATCGACTTAAAGCCAGATCGTCACATTGGCCGCTCTTCTGTCTGAAACGGTTGTACTTATCGTCTGCAAAGCTATGTCGCATGCTGCGGTATGCGGAGACACTAAAATCACCATAGTAGAACACAGATGAAGCTTTTAAGTTGATGTAATAGCCAGTAAGAAGTAGTACAATTCATTTTTTAGGTATCGATTATTGTCTTTTTAGCTGGCTTTGGTGCCTTGGACATGAGCTAGGACCTTAACATTCTGCATGAACGGAGGACTAGCAGCCGAGTTGCACGGGAGAATGTTAAAAGTGTTCATCTGTAGTAAAAACCTTAGAAATCCGTCCGTTTTCGTCATTTGTTATCGAATCGACTTAAAGCCAGATCGTCACATTGGACGCTCTTCTCTCTGAAACGCTTGTACTTATCGTCTGCAAACTATGTCGCGTGCTGCGGTATCCGGAGACACTGCACTCACCATAGTAGAACACAGATGAAGCTTCTAAGTTGATGTAATAGCCAGTAAGAAGTAGTACAATTCAAGTTTTAGGTATCGATTATTGACTTTTTAGCTGTCTTTGGTGCCTTGGACATGAGCTAGGACCTTAAGATTCTGCATGAAAGGAGGACTAGCAGCCGAGTTGCACGGGAGAATGTGAAAAGTGTACATATGTAGTAAAATCCTGAGAAATCAGTCCGTTTTCGTCATTTGTTATCGAATCGACTTAAAGCCAGATCGTCACATTGGCCGCTCTTCTCTCTGAAACGGTTGTACTTATCGTCTGCAAAGCTATGTCGCGTGCTGCGGTATGTGGAGACACTAAAAGCACCATAGTAGAACACAGATGAAGCTTCTAAGTTGATGTAATTGCCAGTAAGAAGTAGTACAATTCAAGTTTTAGGTATCGATTATTGACTTTTTCGCTGGCTTTGGTGCCTTGGACATAAGCTAGGACCTTAAATTTCTGCATGAAAGGAGGACTAGCAGCCGCGTTGCACGGGAGAATGTGAAAAGGGTTCATATGTAGTAAAAACCTTAGAAATCCTTCCGTTTTCGTCATTTGTTATCGAATCGACTTAAAGCCAGATCGTCACATTGGCCGCTCTTCTCTCTGAAACGCTTGTACTTATCGTCTGCAAAGCAATGTCGCGTGCTGCGGTATGCGGAGACACTAAAATCACCATAGTAGAACACAGATGCAGCTTTTTTAGTTCATGTAATAGCCAGTAAGAAGTAGTACAATTCATGTTTTAGGTATCTATTATTGACTTTTTAGCTGGCTTTGGTGCCTTGGACATGAGCTAGGACCTTAACATTCTGCATGAAAGGAGGACTAGCAGCCGTGTTGCAGGGAAGAATGTGAAAAATGTTCATATGTAGTAAAAACCCGAGAAATCCGTCCATTTTCGTCATTTGTTATCGAATCGATTTAAAGCCAGATCGTCACATTGGCCGTTCTGCTCTCGGAAACGCTTGTACTTATCGTCTGCAAAGCTATGTCGCGTGTTGCCGTAGGCGGAAACAGGAAAAGCATCATAGTAGAACACAGATGAAGCTTCTAAGTTGATGTAATAGCCAGTAAGAAGTAGTCCATTTCAAGTTTTAGGTATCGATTATTGACTTTTTAGCTGGCTTTGGTGCCTTGGACATGAGCTAGGACCTTAAGATTCTGCATGAAAGGAGGACTAGCAGCCGAGTTGCACGGGAGAATGTGAAAAGTGTTCATATGTAGTAAAAACCTGAGAAATCCGTCCGTTTTGGTCATTTGTTATCGAATCGACTTAAAGCCACATCGTCACATTGGCCGCTCTTCTCTCTGAAACGCTTGTACTTATCGTCTGCAAAGCTATGTCGCGTGCTGCGGTATGTGGAGACACTAAAAGCACCATAGTAGAACACAGATGAAGCTTCTAAGTTGATGTAATAGCCAGTAAGAAGTAGTGGAATTCAAGTTTTAGGTATCGATTATTGACTTTTTAGCTTGCTTTGGTGCCTTGGACATGAGCTAGGACCTTAACATTCTGCATGAAAGGAGGACTAGCTGCCGCGTTGCACGGGAGAATGTGAAAAGTGTTCATATGTAGTAAAAACCTTAGAAATCCGTCCATTTTCGTCATTTGTTATCGAATCGACTTAAAGCCAGATCGTCACTTTGGCCGCTCTTCTCTCTGAAACGGTTGTACTTATCGTCTGCAATGCTATGTCGCGTGCTACGGTAAGCGGAGACACTAAAATCACCATAGTAGAACACAGATGAAGCATCTAAGTTGATGTAATAGCCAGTAAGAAGTAATCCAATTCAAGTTTTAGGTATCGATTATTGACTTTTTAGCTGGCTTTGGTGCCTTGGACATGAGCTAGGACCTTAAGATTCTGCATGAAAGGAGGACTAGCAGCCGAGTTGCACGGGAGATTGTGAAAAGTGTTCATATGTAGTAAAATCCTGAGAAATCAGTCCGTTTTCGTCATTTGTTATCGAATCGACTTAAAGCCAGATCGTCACATTGGCCGCTCTTCTCTCTGAAACGCTTGTACTTATCGTCTGCAAAGCTATGTCGCGTGCTGCGGTATGTGGAGACACTAAAAGCACCATAGTAGAACACAGATGAAGCTTCTAAGTTGATGTAATTGCCAGTAAGAAGTAGTACAATTCAAGTTTTAGGAATCGATTATTGACTCTTTAGCTGGCTTTGGTGCCTTGGACATGAGCTTGGACCTTAAATTTCTGCATGAAAGGAGGACTAGCAGCCGCGTTGCACGGGAGAATGTGAAAAGTGTTAATATGTAGTAAAAACCTTAGAAATACTTCCGTTTTCGTCATTTGTTATCGAATCGACTTAAAGCCAGATCGTCACATTGGCCGCTCTTCTCTCTGAAACGGTTGTACTTATCGTCTGCAAAGCTATGTCGCGTGCTGCGGTATGCGGAGACACTAAAATCACCATAGTAGAACACAGATGAAGCTTTTAAGTTGATGTAATAGCCAGTAAGAAGTAGTACGATTCATGTTTTAGGTATCGATTATTGACTTTATAGCTGGCTTTGGTGCCTTGGACATGAGCTAGGACCTTAACATTCTGCATGAAAGGAGGACTAGCAGCCGAGTTGCACGGGAGAATGTTAAAAGTGTTCATATGTAGTAAAAACCTTAGAAATCCGTCCGTTTTCGTCATTTGTTATCGAATCGACTTAAAGCCAGATCGTCACATTGGCCGCTCTTCTCTCTGAAACGCTTGTACTTATCGTCTGCAAAGCTATGTCGCGTGCTGCGGTATGCGGAGACACTGCACTCACCATAGTAGAACACAGTTCAAGCTTCTAAGTTGATGTAATAGCCAGTAAGAAGTAGTACAATTCAAGTTTTAGGTATCGTTTATTGACTTTTTAGCTGGCTTTTGGTGCCTTGGACATGAGCTAGGACCTTAAGATTCTGCATGAAAGGAGGACTAGCAGCCGAGTTGCAGGGGAGAATGTGAAAAGTGTTCATATGTAGTAAAAACCTGAGAAATCCGTCCGTTTTCGTCATTTGTTATCGAATCGACTTAAAGCCAGATCGTCACATTGGCCGCTCTGCTCTCGGAAACGGTTGTACTTATCGTCTGCAAAGCTATGTCGCGTGTTGCCGTAGGCGGAAACAGGAAAAGCACCATTGTAGAACACAGACGAAGCTTCTAAGTTGATGTAATAGCCAGTAAGAAGTAGTCCATTTCAAGTTTTAGGTATCGATTATTGACTTTTTAGCTGGCTTTGGTGCCTTGGACATGAGCTAGGACCTTACGATTCTGCATGAAAGGAGGACTGGCAGCCGAGTTGCAGGGGAGAATGTGAAAAGTGTTCATATGTAGTAAAAACCTGAGAAATCCGTCCGTTTTCATCATTTGTTATCGAATCGACTTAAAGCCAGATCGTCACATTGCCCGCTGTGCTCTCGGAAACGGTTGTACTTATCGTCTGCAAAGCTATGTCGCGTGTTGCCGTAGGCGGAAACAGGAAAAGCACCGTAGTAGAACACAGATGAATCTTCCAAGTTGATGTAATAGCCAGTAAGAAGTAGTCCAATTCACGTTTTAGGTATCGATTATTGACTTTTTAGCTGGCTTTGGTGCCTTGGACATGAGCTAGGACCTTAACATTCTGCATGAAAGGAGGACTAGCTGCCGCGTTGCACGGGAGAATGTGAAAAGTGTTCATATGTAGTAAAAACCTTAGAAATCCGTTCATTTTCGTCATTTGTTATCGAATCGACTTAAAGCCAGATCGTCACATTGGCCGCTCTTCTCTCTGAAACGGTTGTACTTATCGTCTGCAATGCTATGTCGCGTGCTGCGGTAAGCGGAGACACTAAAATCACCATAGTAGAGCACAGATGAAGCATCTAAGTTGATGTAATAGCCAGTAAGAAGTAATCCAATTCAAGTTTTAGGTATCGATTATTGACTTTTTAGCTGGCTTTGGTGCCTTGGACATGAGCTAGGACCTTAAGATTCTGCATGAAAGGAGGACTAGCAGCCGAGTTGCACGGGAGAATGTGAAAAGTGTTCATATGTAGTAAAATCCTGAGAAATCAGTCCGTTTTCGTCATTTGTTATCGAATCGACTTAAAGCCAGATCGTCACATTGGCCGCTCTTCTCTCTGAAACGGTTGTACTTATCGTCTGCAAAGCTATGTCACGTGCTGCGGTATGTGGAGACACTAAAAGCACCATAGTAGAACACAGATGAAGCTTCTAAGTTGATGTAATTGCCAGTAAGAAGTAGTACAATTCAAGTTTTAGGTATCGATTATTGACTTTTTAGCTGGCTTTGGTGCCTTGGACATGAGCTAGGACCTTAAATTTCTGCATGAAAGGAGGACTAGCAGCCGCGTTGCACGGGAGAATGTGAAAAGTGTTCATATGTAGTAAAAACCTTAGAAATCCTTCCGTTTTCGTCATTTGTTATCGAATCGACTTAAAGCCAGATCGTCACATTGGCCGCTCTTCTGTCTGAAACGGTTGTACTTATCGTCTGCAAAGCTATGTCGCGTGCTGCGGTATGCGGAGACACTAAAATCACCATAGTAGAACACAGATGAAGCTTTTAAGTTGATGTAATAGCCAGTAAGAAGTAGTACAATTCATTTTTTAGGTATCGATTTTTGTCTTTTTAGCTGGCTTTGGTGCCTTGGACATGAGCTAGGACCTTAACATTCTGCATGAACGGAGGACTAGCAGCCGAGTTGCACGGGAGAATGTTAAAAGTGTTCATCTGTAGTAAAAACCTTAGAAATCCGTCCGTTTTCGTCATTTGTTATCGAATCGACTTAAAGCCAGATCGTCACATTGGCCGCTCTTCTCTCTGAAACGCTTGTACTTATCGTCTGCAAACTATGTCGCGTGCTGCGGTATCCGGAGACACTGCACTCACCATAGTAGAACACAGATGAAGCTTCTAAGTTGATGTAATAGCCAGTAAGAAGTAGTACAATTCAAGTTTTAGGTATCGATTATTGACTTTTTAGCTGTCTTTGGTGCCTTGGACATGAGCTAGGACCTTAAGATTCTGCATGAAAGGAGGACTAGCAGCCGAGTTGCACGGGAGAATGTGAAAAGTGTACATATGTAGTAAAATTCTGAGAAATCAGTCCGTTTTCGTCATTTGTTATCGAATCGACTTAAAGCCAGATCGTCACATTGGCCGCTCTTCTCTCTGAAACGGTTGTACTTATCGTCTGCAAAGCTATGTCGCGTGCTGCGGTATGTGGAGACACTAAAAGCACCATAGTAGAACACAGATGAAGCTTCTAAGTTGATGTAATTGCCAGTAAGAAGTAGTACAATTCAAGTTTTAGGTATCGATTATTGACTTTTTCGCTGGCTTTGGTGCCTTGGACATAAGCTAGGACCTTAAATTTCTGCATGAAAGGAGGACTAGCAGCCGCGTTGCACGGGAGAATGTGAAAAGGGTTCATATGTAGTAAAAACCTTAGAAATCCTTCCGTTTTCGTCATTTGTTATCGAATCGACTTAAAGCCAGATCGTCACATTGGCCGCTCTTCTCTCTGAAACGCTTGTACTTATCGTCTGCAAAGCAATGTCGCGTGCTGCGGTATGCGGAGACACTAAAATCACCATAGTAGAACACAGATGCAGCTTTTTTAGTTCATGTAATAGCCAGTAAGAAGTAGTACAATTCATGTTTTAGGTATCGATTATTGACTTTTTAGCTGGCTTTGGTGCCTTGGACATGAGCTAGGACCTTAACATTCTGCATGAAAGGAGGACTAGCAGCCGAGTTGCACGGGAGATTGTTAAAAGTGTTCATATGTAGTAAAAACCTTAGAAATCCGCCCGTTTTCGTCATTTGTTATCGAATCGACTTAAAGCCAGATCGTCACATTGGCCGCTCTGCTCTCGGAAACGGTTGTACTTATCGTCTGCAAAGCTATGTCGCGTGTTGCCGTAGGCGGAAACAGGAAAAGCACCATAGTAGAACACAGATGAAGCTTCTAAGTTGATGTAATAGCCAGTAAGAAGTAGTCCAATTCAAGTTTTAGGTATCGATTATTGATTTTTAGCTGGCTTTGGTGCCTTGGACATGAGCTAGGACCTTAAGATTCTGCATGAAAGGAGGACTAGCAGCCGAGTTGCAGGGGAGAATGTGAAAAGTGTTCATATGTAGTAAAAACCTGAGAAATCCGTCCGTTTTGGTCATTTGTTATCGAATCGACTTAAAGCCAGATCGTCACATTGGCCGCCCATCTCTCTGAAACGGTTGTACTTATCGTCTGCAAAGCTATGTCGCGTGCTGCGGTATGCGGAGACACTAAATTCACCATAGTAGAACACAGATGAAGCTTTTAAGTTGATGTAATAGCCAGTAAGAAGTAGTACAATTCATTTTTTAGGTATCGATTATTGTCTTTTTAGCTGGCTTTGGTGCCTTGGACATGAGCTAGGACCTTAACATTCTGCATGAAAGGAGGACTAGCAGCCGAGTTGCACGGGAGAATGTGAAAAGTGTTCATCTGTAGTAAAAACCTTAGAAATCCGTCCGTTTTCGTCATTTGTTATCGAATCGACTTAAAGCCAGATCGTCACATTGGCCGCTCTTCTCTCTGAAACGCTTGTACTTATCGTCTGCAAAGCTATGTCGCGTGCTGCGGTATCCGGAGACACTGCACTCACCATAGTAGAACACAGATGAAGCTTCTAAGTTGATGTAATAGCCAGTAAGAAGTAGTACAATTCAAGTTTTAGGTATCGATTATTGACTTTTTAGCTGTCTTTGGTGCCTTGGACATGAGCTAGGACCTTAAGATTCTGCATGAAAGGAGGACTAGCAGCCGAGTTGCAGGGGAGAATGTGAAAAGTGTTCATATGTAGTAAAAACCTGAGAAAACCGTCCGTTTTCGTCATTTGTTATCGAATCGACTTAAAGCCAGATCGTCACATTGGCCGCTCTGCTCTCGGAAACGGTTGTACTTATCGTCTGCAAAGCTATGTCGCGTGTTGCCGTAGGCGGAAACAGGAAAAGCACCATTGTAGAACACAGACGAAGCTTCTAAGTTGATGTAATAGCCAGTAAGAAGTAGTCCAATTCAAGTTTTAGGTATCGATTATTGACTTTTTAGCTGGCTTTGGTGCCTTGGACATGAGCAAGGACCTTAAGATTCTGCATGAAAGGAGGACTAGCAGCCGAGTTGCAGGGGAGAATGTGAAAAGTGTTCATATGTAGTAAAAACCCGAGAAATCCGTCCGTTTTTGTCATTTGTTATCGAATCGACTTAAAGCAAGATCGTCACATTGGCCGCTCTTCTCTCTGAAACGCTTGTACTTATCGTCTGCAAAGCTATGTCGCGTGCTGCGGTATGTGGAGACACTAAAAGCACCATAGTAGAACACAGATGAAGCTTCTAAGTTGATGTAATAGCCAGTAAGAAGTAGTGGAATTCAAGTTTTAGGAATCGATTATTGACTTTTTAGCTGGCTTTGGTGCCTTGGACATGAGCTAGCACCTTAAGATTCTGCATGAAAGGAGGACTAGCAGCCGAGTTGCACGGGAGAATGTGGAAAGTGTTCATATGTAGTAAAAACCTGAGAAATCCGTCCGTTTTCGTCATTTGTTATCGAATCGACTTAAAGCCAGATCGTCACATTGGCCGCTCTTCTCTCTGAAACGGTTGTACTTATCGTCTGCAAAGCTATGTCGCGTGCTGCGGTATGTGGAGACACTAAAATCACCATAGTAGAACACAGATGAAGCTTCTATGTTGATGTAATAGCCAGTAAGAAGTAGTACAATTCAAGTTTTAAATATCGATTATTGACTTTTTAGCTGGCTTTGTTGCCTTGGACATGAGCTAGGACCTTAAATTTCTGCATGAAAGGAGGACTAGCAGCCGCGTTGCACGGGAGAATGTTAAAACTGTTCATATGCAGTAAAAACTTTAGAAATCCGTCCGTTTTCGTCATTTGTTATCGAATCGACTTAAAGCCAGATCGTCACATTGGCCGCTCTTCTCTCTGAAACGCTTGTACTTATCGTCTGCAAAGCTATGTCGCGTGCTGCGGTATGTGGAGACACGAAAAGCACCATAGTAGAACACAGATGAAGCTTCTAAGTTGATGTAATAGCCAGTAAGAAGTAGTACAATTCAAGTTTTAGGTATCGATTATTGACTTTTTAGCTGGCTTTGTGGCCTTGGACATGAGCTAGGACCTTAACATTCTGCATGAAAGGAGGACTAGCAGCCGAGTTGCAGGGAAGAATGTGAAAAAAGTTCATATGTAGTACAAACCACAGAAATCCGTCCATTTTCGTCATTTGTTATCGAATCGACTTAAAGCCAGATCGTCACATTGGCCGTTCTGCTCTCGGAAACGCTTGTACTTATCGTCTGCAAAGCTATGTCGCGTGTTGCCGTAGGCGGAAACAGGAAAAGCATCATAGTAGAACACAGATGAAGCTTCTAAGTTGATGTAATAGCCAGTAAGACGTAGTCCATTTCAAGTTTTAGGTATCGATTATTGACCTTTTAGCTGGCTTTGGTGCCTTGGACATGAGCTAGGACCTTACGATTCTGCATGAAAGGAGGACTGGCAGCCGAGTTGCAGGGGAGAATGTGAAAAGTGTTCATATGTAGTAAAAACCTGAGAAATCCGTCCGTTTTCGTCATTTGTTATCGAATCGACTTAAAGTCAGATCGTCACATTGCCCGCTGTGCTCTCGGAAACGGTTGTACTTATCGTCTGCAAAGCTATGTCGCGTGTTGCCGTAGGCGGATACAGGAAAAGCACCGTAGTAGAACACAGATGAAGCTTCTAAGTTGATGTAATAGCCAGTAAGAAGTAGTACAATTCATGTTTTAGGTATCGATTATTGACTTTTTAGCTGGCTTTGGTGCCTTGGACATGAGCTAGGACCTTAACATTCTGCATGAAAGGAGGACTAGCTGCCGCGTTGCACGGGAGAATGTGAAAAGTGTTCATATGTAGTAAAAACCTGAGAAATCCGTCCATTTTCGTCATTTGTTATCGAATCGACTTAAAGCCAGATCGTCACATTGGCCGCCCTTCTCTCTGAAACGGTTGTACTTATCGTCTGCAATGCTATGTCGCGTGCTGCGGTAAGCGGAGACACTAAAATCACCATAGTAGAACACAGATGAAGCATCTAAGTTGATGTAATAGCCAGTAAGAAGTAATCCAATTCAAGTTTTAGGTATCGATTATTGACTTTTTAGCTGGCTTTGGTGCCTTGGACATGAGCTAGGACCTTAAGATTCAGCATGAAAGGAGGACTAGCAGCCGAGTTGCACGGGAGAATGTGAAAAGTGTACATATGTAGTAAAATCCTGAGAAATCAGTCCGTTTTCGTCATTTGTTATCGAATCGACTTAAAGCCAGATCGTCACATTGGCCGCTCTTCTCTCTGAAACGGTTGTACTTATCGTCTGCAAAGCTATGTCGCGTGCTGCGGTATGTGGAGACACTAAAAGCACCATAGTAGAACACAGATGAAGCTTCTAAGTTGATGTAATTGCCAGTAAGAAGTAGTACAATTCAAGTTTTAGGTATCGATTATTGACTTTTTCGCTGGCTTTGGTGCCTTGGACATAAGCTAGGACCTTAAATTTCTGCATGAAAGGAGGGCTAGCAGCCGCGTTGCACGGGAGAATGTGAAAAGTGTTCATATGTAGTAAAAACCTTAGAAATCCTTCCGTTTTCGTCATTTGTTATCGAATCGACTTAAAGCCAGAATGTCACATTGGCCGCTCTTCTCTCTGAAACGCTTGTACTTATCGTCTGCAAAGCAATGTCGCGTGCTGCGGTATGCGGAGACACTAAAATCACCATAGTAGAACACAGATGCAGCTTTTTTAGTTCATGTAATAGCCAGTAAGAAGTAGTACAATTCATGTTTTAGGTATCGATTATTGACTTTTTAGCTGGCTTTGGTGCCTTGGACATGAGCTAGGACCTTAACATTCTGCATGAAAGGAGGACTAGCAGCCGAGTTGCACGGGAGATTGTTAAAAGTGTTCATATGTAGTAAAAACCTTAGAAATCCGCCCGTTTTCGTCATTTGTTATCGAATCGACTTAAAGCCAGATCGTCACATTGGCCGCTCTGCTCTCGGAAACGGTTGTACTTATCGTCTGCAAAGCTATGTCGCGTGTTGCCGTAGGCGGAAACAGGAAAAGCACCATAGTAGAACACAGATGAAGCTTCTAAGTTGATGTAATAGCCAGTAAGAAGTAGTCCATTTCAAGTTTTAGGTATCGATTATTGATTTTTAGCTGGCTTTGGTGCCTTGGACATGAGCTAGGACCTTAAGATTCTGCATGAAAGGAGGACTAGCAGCCGAGTTGCAGGGGAGAATGTGAAAAGTGTTCATATGTAGTAAAAACCTGAGAAATCCGTCCGTTTTGGTCATTTGTTATCGAATCGACTTAAAGCCAGATCGTCACATTGGCCGCCCATCTCTCTGAAACGGTTATACTTATCGTCTGCAAAGCTATGTCGCGTTCTGCGGTATGCGGAGACACTAAAATCACCATAGTAGAACACAGATCAAGCTTCTAAGTTGATGTAATAGCCAGTAAGAAGTAGTACAATTCTAGTTTTAGGTATCGATTATTGACTTTTTAGCTGGCTTTAGTGCCTTGGACCTGAGCTAGGACCTTAAGATTCTGCATGGAAGGAGGACTAGCAGCCGAGTTGCAGGGGAGAATGTGAAAAAAGTTCATATGTAGTAAAAACCAGAGAAATCCGTCCGTTTTCGTCATTTGTTATCGTATCGACTTAAAGCCAGATCGTCACATTGGCCGTTCTGCTCTCGGAAAAGCTTGTACTTATCGTCTGCAAAGCTATGTCGCGTGTTGCCGTAGGCGGAAACAGGAAAAGCACCGTAGTAGAACACAGATGAAGCTTCTAAGTTGATGTAATAGCCAGTAAGAAGTAGTCCAATTCAAGTTTTAGGTATCGATTATTGACTTTTTAGCTGGCTTTGGTGCCTTGGACATGAGCTAGGACCTTATCATTCTGCATGAAAGGAGGACTAGCTGCCGCGTTGCACGGGAGAATGTGAAAAGTGTTCATATGTAGTAAAAACCTTAGAAATCCGTCCGTTTTCGTCATTTGTTATCGAATCGACTTAAAGCCAGATCGTCACATTGGCCGTTCTGCTCTCGGAAACGCTTATACTTATCGTCTGCAAAGCTATGTCGCGTGTTGCCGTAGGCGGAAACAGGAAAAGCATCATAGTAGAACACAGATGAAGCTTCTAAGTTGATGTAATAGCCAGTAAGAAGTAGTCCATTTCAAGTTTTAGGTATCGATTATTGACTTTTTAGCTGGCTTTGGTGCCTTGGACATGAGCTAGGACCATAACATTCTGCATGAAAGGAGGACTAGCTGCCGCGTTGCACGGGAGATTGTGAAAAGTGTTCATATGTAGTAAAAACCTTAGAAATCCGTCCATTTTCGTCATTTGTTATCGAATCGACTTAAAGCCAGATCGTCACATTGGCCGCTCTTCTCTCCGAAACGCTTGTACTTATCGTCTGCAAAGCTATGTCGCGTGCTGCGGTATCCGGAGACACTGCACTCATCATAGTATAACACAGTTCAAGCTTCTAAGTTGATGTAATAGCCAGTAAGAAGTAGTACAATTCAAGTTTTAGGTATTGAATATTGACTTTTTAGCTGGCTTTGGTGCCTTGGACATGAGCTAGGACCTTAAGATTCTGCATGAAAGGAGGACTAGCAGCCGAGTTGCAGGGGAGAATGTGAAAAGTGTTCATATGTAGTAAAAACCTGAGAAATCCGTCCGTTTTCGTCATTTGTTATCGAATCGACTTAAAGCCAGATCGTCACATTGGCCGCTCTACTCTCGGAAACGGTTGTACTTATCGTCTGCAAAGCTATGTCGCGTGTTGCCGTAGGCGGAAACAGGAAAAGCACCATAGTAGAACACAGATGAAGCTTCTAAGTTGATGTAATAGCCAGTAAGAAGTAGTCCAATTCAAGTTTTAGGTATCGATTAATGACTTTTTAGCTGGCTTTGGTGCCTTGGACATGAGCTAGGACCTTAAGATTCTGCATGAAAGGAGGACTAGCAGCCGAGTTGCACGGGAGAATGTGAAAAGTGTTCATATGTAGTAAGCACCTGAGAAATCCGTCCGTTTTGGTCATTTGTTATCGAATCGACTTAAAGCCAGATCGTCACATTGGCCGCCCATCTCTCTCAAACGGTTGTACATATCGTCTGCAAAGCTATGTCGCGTTCTGCGGTATGCGGAGACACTAAAATCACCATAGTAGAACACAGATCAAGCTTCTAAGTTGATGTAATAGCCAGTAAGAAGTATTCCATTTCAAGTTTTAGGTATCGATTATTGACTTTTTAGCTGGCTTTGGTGCCTTGGACATGAGCTAGGACCTTAATATTCTGCATGAAAGGAGGACTAGCAATCGAGTTGCACGGGACAATGTGAAAAGTGTTCATATGTAGTAAAAACCTTAGAAATCCGTCCATTTTCGTCATTTGTTATCGAATCGACTTAAAGCCAGATCGTCACATTGGCCGCTCTTCTCTCCGAAACGCTTGTACTTATCGTCTGCAAAGCTATGTCGCGTGCTGCGGTACCCGGAGACACTGCACTCACCATAGTAGAACACAGTTCAAGCTTCTAAGTTGATGTAATAGACAGTAAGAAGTAGTACAATTCAAGTTTTAGGTATCGATTATTGACTTTTTAGCTGGCTTTGGTGCCTTGGACATGAGCTAGGACCTTAAGATTCTGCATGAAAGGAGGACTAGCAGCCGAGTTGCAGGGAAGAATGTGAAAAATGTTCATATGTAGTAAAAACCAGAGAAATCCGTCCATTTTCGTCATTTGTTATCGAATCGACTTAAAGCCAGATCGTCACATTGGCCGTTCTGCTCTCGGAAACGCTTGTACTTATCGTCTGCAAAGCTATGTCGCGTGTTGCCGTAGGCGGAAACAGGAAAAGCATCATAGTAGAACACAGATGAAGCTTCTAAGTTGATGTAATAGCCAGTAAGAAGTAGTCCATTTCAAGTTTTAGGTATCGATTATTGACTTTTTAGCTGGCTTTGGTGCCTTGGATATGAGCTAGGACCTTACGATTCTGCATGAAAGGAGGACTGGCAGCCGAGTTGCAGGGGAGAATGTGAAAAGTGTTCATATGTAGTAAAAACCTGAGAAATCCGTCCGTTTTCGTCATTTGTTATCGAATCGACTTAAAGTCAGATCGTCACATTGCCCGCTGTGCTCTCGGAAACGCTTGTACTTATCGTCTGCAAAGCTATGTCGCGTGTTGCCGTAGGCGGAAACAGGAAAAGCACCGTAGTAGAACACAGATGAAGCTTCTAAGTTGATGTAATAGCCAGTAAGAAGTAGTCCAATTCAAGTTTTAGGTATCGATTATTGACTTTTTAGCTGGCTTTGGTGCCTTGGACATGAGCTAGGACCTTAACATTCTGCATGAAAGGAGGACTAGCTGCCGCGTTGCACGGGAGAATGTGAAAAGTGTTCATATGTAGTAAAAACCTTAGAAATCCGTCCATTTTCGTCATTTGTTATCGAATCGACTTATAGCCAGATCGTCACATTGGCCGCTCTTCTCTCTGAAACGGTTGTACTTATCGTCTGCAATGCTATGTCGCGTGCTGCGGTAAGCGGAGACACTAAAATCACCATAGTAGAACACAGATGAAGCATCTAAGTTGATGTAATAGCCAGTAAGAAGTAATCCAATTCAGGTTTTACGTATCGATTATTGACTTTTTAGCTGGCTTTGGTGCCTTGGACATGAGCTAGGACCTTAAGATTCTGCATGAAAGGAGGACTAGCAGCCGAGTTGCACGGGAGAATGTGAAAAGTGTTCATATGTAGTAAAATCCTGAGAAATCAGTCCGTTTTCGTCATTTGTTATCGAATCGACTTAAAGCCAGATCGTCACATTGGCCGCTCTTCTCTCTGAAACGGTTGTACTTATCGTCTGCAATGCTATGTCGCGTGCTGCGGTATGCGGAGACACTAAAATCACCATAGTAGAACACAGATGAAGCTTTTAAGTTCATGTAATAGCCAGTAAGAAGTAGTACAATTCATGTTTTAGGTATCGATTATTGACTTTTTAGCTGGCTTTGGTGCCTTGGACATGAGCTAGGACCTTAACGTTCTGCATGAAAGGAGGACTAGCAGCCGAGTTGCACGGGAGAATGTTAAAAGTGTTCATATGTAGTAAAAACCTTAGAAATCCGTCCGTTTTCGTCATTTGTTATCGAATCGACTTAATGCCAGATCGTCACATTGGCCGCTCTTCTCTCTGAAACGCTTGTACTTATCGTCTGCAAAGCTATGTCGCGTGCTGCGGTATCCGGAGACACTGCACTCACCATAGTAGAACACAGTTCAAGGTTCTAAGTTGATGTAATAGCCAGTAAGAAGTAGTACAATTAAAGTTTTAGGTATCGATTATTGACTTTTTAGCTGGCTTTGGTGCCTTGGACATGAGCTAGGACCTTAAGATTCTGCACGAAAGGAGGACTAGCAGCCGAGTTGCAGGGGAGAATGTGAAAAGTGTTCATATGTAGTAAAAACCTGAGAAATCCGTCCGTTTTCGTCATTTGTTATCGAATCGACTTAAAGCCAGATCGTCACATTGGCCGCTCTGCTCTCGGAAACGGTTGTACTTATCGTCTGCAAAGCTATGTCGCGTGTTGCCGTAGGCGGAAACAGGAAAAGCACCATAGTAGAACACAGATGAAGCTTCTAAGTTGATGTAATAGCCAGTAAGAAGTAGTCCAATTCAAGTTTTAGGTATCGATTATTGACTTTTTAGCTGGCTTTGGTGCCTTGGACATGAGCTAGGACCTTAACATTCTGCATGAAAGGAGGACTAGCTGCCGCGTTGCAGGGGAGAATGTGAAAAGTGTTCATATGTAGTAAAAACCTGAGAAATCCGTCCATTTTCGTCATTTGTTATCGAATCGACTTAAAGCCAGATCGTCACATTGGCCGCTCTTCTCTCTGAAACGGTTGTACTTATCGTCTGCAATGCTATGTCGCGTGCTGCGGTAAGCGGAGACACTAAAATCACCATAGTAGAACACAGATGAAGCATCTAAGTTGATGTAATAGCCAGTAAGAAGTAATCCAATTCAAGTTTTACGTATCGATTATTGACTTTTTAGCTGGCTTTGGTGCCTTGGACATGAGCTAGGACCTTAATATTCTGCATGAAAGGAGGACTAGCAATCGAGTTGCACGGGACAATGTGAAAAGTGTTCATATGTAGTAAAAACCTTAGAAATCCGTCCATTTTCGTCATTTGTTAGCGAATCGACTTAAAGCCAGATCGTCACATTGGCCGCTCTTCTCTCCGAAACGCTTGTACTTATCGTCTGCAAAGCTATGTCGCGTGCTGCGGTATCCGGAGACACTGCACTCACCGTAGTAGAACACAGATGAAGCTTCTAAGTTGATGTAATAGCCAGTAAGAAGTAATCCAATTCAAGTTTTAGGTATCGATTATTGACTTTTTAGCTGGCTTTGGTGCCTTGGACATGAGCTAGGACCTTAACATTCTGCATGAAAGGAGGACTAGCTGCCGCGTTGCAGGGGAGAATGTGAAAAGTGTTCATATGTAGTAAAAACCTTAGAAATCCGTCCATTTTCGTCATTTGTTATCGAATCGACTTAAAGCCAGATCGTCACATTGGCCGCTCTTCTCTCCGAAACGCTTGTACTTATCGTCTGCAAAGCTATGTCGCGTGCTGCGGTATCCGGAGACACTGCACTCATCATAGTATAACACAGTTCAAGCTTCTAAGTTGATGTAATAGCCAGTAAGAAGTAGTACAATTCAAGTTTTAGGTATCGATTATTGACTTTTTAGCTGGCTTTGGTGCCTTGGACATGAGCTAGGACCTTAAGATTCTGCATGAAAGGAGGACTAGCAGCCGAGTTGCAGGGGAGAATGTGAAAAGTGTTCATATGTAGTAAAAACCTGAGAAATCCGTCCGTTTTCGTCATTTGTTATCGAATCGACTTAAAGCCAGATCGTCACATTGGCCGCTCTGCTCTCGGAAACGGTTGTACTTATCGTCTGCAAAGCTATGTCGCGTGTTGCCGTAGGCGGAAACAGGAAAAGCACCATAGTAGAACACAGATGAAGCTTCTAAGTTGATGTAATAGCCAGTAAGAAGTAGTCCAATTCAAGTTTTAGGTATCGATTAATGACTTTTTAGCTGGCTTTGGTGCCTTGGACATGAGCTAGGACCTTAAGATTCTGCATGAAAGGAGGACTAGCAGCCGAGTTGCAGGGGAGAATGTGAAAAGTGTTCATATGTAGTAAGCACCTGAGAAATCCGTCCGTTTTGGTCATTTGTTATCGAATCGACTTAAAGCCAGATCGTCACATTGGCCGCCCATCTCTCTCAAACGGTTGTACATATCGTCTGCAAAGCTATGTCGCGTTCTGCGGTATGCGGAGACACTAAAATCACCATAGTAGAACACAGATCAAGCTTCTAAGTTGATGTAATAGCCAGTAAGAAGTATTCCATTTCAAGTTTTAGGTATCGATTATTGACTTTTTAGCTGGCTTTGGTGCCTTGGACATGAGCTAGGACCTTAATATTCTGCATGAAAGGAGGACTAGCAATCGAGTTGCACGGGAGAATGTGAAAAGTGTTCATATGTAGTAAAAACCTTAGAAATCCGTCCATTTTCGTCATTTGTTATCGAATCGACTTAAAGCCAGATCGTCACATTGGCCGCTCTTCTCTCCGAAACGCTTGTACTTATCGTCTGCAAAGCTATGTCGCGTGCTGCGGTACCCGGAGACACTGCACTCACCATAGTAGAACACAGTTCAAGCTTCTAAGTTGATGTAATAGACAGTAAGAAGTAGTACAATTCAAGTTTTAGGTATCGATTATTGACTTTTTAGCTGGCTTTGGTGCCTTGGACATGAGCTAGGACCTTAAGATTCTGCATGAAAGGAGGACTAGCAGCCGAGTTGCAGGGAAGAATGTGAAAAATGTTCATATGTAGTAAAAACCAGAGAAATCCGTCCATTTTCGTCATTTGTTATCGAATCGACTTAAAGCCAGATCGTCACATTGGCCGTTCTGCTCTCGGAAACGCTTGTACTTATCGTCTGCAAAGCTATGTCGCGTGTTGCCGTAGGCGGAAACAGGAAAAGCATCATAGTAGAACACAGATGAAGCTTCTAAGTTGATGTAATAGCCAGTAAGAAGTAGTCCATTTCAAGTTTTAGGTATCGATTATTGACTTTTTGCTGGCTTTGGTGCCTTGGACATGAGCTAGGACCTTACGATTCTGCATGAAAGGAGTACTGGCAGCCGAGTTGCAGGGGAGAATGTGAAAAGTGTTCATATGTAGTAAAAACCTGAGAAATCCGTCCGTTTTCGTCATTTGTTATCGAATCGACTTAAAGTCAGATCGTCACATTGCCCGCTGTGCTCTCGGAAACGCTTGTACTAATCGTCTGCAAAGCTATGTCGCGTGTTGCCGTAGGCGGAAACAGCAAAAGCACCGTAGTAGAACACAGATGAAGCTTCTAAGTTGATGTAATAGCCAGTAAGAAGTAGTCCAATTCAAGTTTTAGGTATCGATTATTGACTTTTTAGCTGGCTTTGGTGCCTTGGACATGAGCTAGGACCTTAACATTCTGCATGAAAGGAGGACTAGCTGCCGCGTTGCACGGGAGAATGTGAAAAGTGTTCATATGTAGTAAAAACCTTAGAAATCCGTCCATTTTCGTCATTTGTTATCGAATCGACTTATAGCCAGATCGTCACATTGGCCGCTCTTCTCTCTGAAACGGTTGTACTTATCGTCTGCAATGCTATGTCGCGTGCTGCGGTAAGCGGAGACACTAAAATCACCATAGTAGAACACAGATGAAGCTTTTAAGTTCATGTAATAGCCAGTAAGAAGTAGTACAATTCATGTTTTAGGTATCGATTATTGACTTTTTAGCTGGCTTTGGTGCCTTGGACATGAGCTAGGACCTTAACGTTCTGCATGAAAGGAGGACTAGCAGCCGAGTTGCACGGGAGAATGTTAAAAGTGTTCATATGTAGTAAAAACCTTAGAAATCCGTCCGTTTTCGTCATTTGTTATCGAATCGACTTAATGCCAGATCGTCACATTGGCCGCTCTTCTCTCTGAAACGCTTGTACTTATCGTCTGCAAAGCTATGTCGCGTGCTGCGGTATCCGGAGACACTGCACTCACCATAGTAGAACACAGTTCAAGGTTCTAAGTTGATGTAATAGCCAGTAAGAAGTAGTACAATTCAAGTTTTAGGTATCGATTATTGACTTTTTAGCTGGCTTTGGTGCCTTGGACATGAGCTAGGACCTTAAGATTCTGCATGAAAGGAGGACTAGCAGCCGAGTTGCAGGGGAGAATGTGAAAAGTGTTCATATGTAGTAAAAACCTGAGAAATCCGTCCGTTTTCGTCATTTGTTATCGAATCGACTTAAAGCCAGATCGCCACATTGGCCGCTCTGCTCTCGGAAACGGTTGTACTTATCGTCTGCAAAGCTATGTCGCGTGTTGCCGTAGGCGGAAACAGGAAAAGCACCATAGTAGAACACAGATGAAGCTTCTAAGTTGATGTAATAGCCAGTAAGAAGTAGTCCAATTCAAGTTTTAGGTATCGATTATTGCCTTTTTAGCTGGCTTTGGTGCCTTGGACATGAGCTAGGACCTTAACATTCTGCATGAAAGGAGGACTAGCTGCCGCGTTGCAGGGGAGAATGTGAAAAGTGTTCATATGTAGTAAAAACCTGAGAAATCCGTCCATTTTCGTCATTTGTTATCGAATCGACTTAAAGCCAGATCGTCACATTGGCCGCTCTTCTCTCTGAAACGGTTGTACTTATCGTCTGCAATGCTATGTCGCGTGCTGCGGTAAGCGGAGACACTAAAATCACCATAGTAGAACACAGATGAAGCATCTAAGTTGATGTAATAGCCAGTAAGAAGTTATCCAATTCAAGTTTTACGTATCGATTATTGACTTTTTAGCTGGCTTTGGTGCCGTGGACATGAGCTAGGACCTTAATATTCTGCATGAAAGGAGGACTAGCAATCGAGTTGCACGGGACAATGTGAAAAGTGTTCATATGTAGTAAAAACCTTAGAAATCCGTCCATTTTCGTCATTTGTTATCGAATCGACTTAAAGCCAGATCGTCACATTGGCCGCTCTTCTCTCCGAAACGCTTGTACTTATCGTCTGCAAAGCTATGTCGCGTGCTGCGGTATCCGGAGACACTGCACTCACCGTAGTAGAACACAGTTCAAGCTTCTAAGTTGATGTAATAGACAGTAAGAAGTAGTACAATTCAAGTTTTAGGTATCGATTATTGACTTTTTAGCTGGCTTTGGTGCCTTGGACATGAGCTAGGACCTTAAGATTCTGCATGAAAGGAGGACTAGCAGCCGAGTTGCAGGGAAGAATGTGAAAAATGTTCATATGTAGTAAAAACCAGAGAAATCCGTCCATTTTCGTCATTTGTTATCGAATCGACTTAAAGCCAGATCGTCACATTGGCCGTTCTGCTCTCGGAAACGCTTGTACTTATCGTCTGCAAAGCTATGTCGCGTGTTGCCGTAGGCGGAAACAGGAAAAGCATCATAGTAGAACACAGATGAAGCTTCTAAGTTGATGTAATAGCTAGTAAGAAGTAGTCCATTTCAAGTTTTAGGTATCGATTATTGACTTTTTAGCTGGCTTTGGTGCCTTGGACATGAGCTAGGACCTTACGATTCTGCATGAAAGGAGGACTGGCAGCCGAGTTGCAGGGGAGAATGTGAAAAGTGTTCATATGTAGTAACAACCTGAGAAATCCGTCCGTTTTCGTCATTTGTTATCGAATCGACTTAAAGTCAGATCGTCACATTGCCCGCTGTGCTCTCGGAAACGCTTGTACTTATCGTCTGCAAAGCTAAGTCGCGTGTTGCCGTAGGCGGAAACAGGAAAAGCACCGTAGTAGAACACAGATGAAGCTTCTAAGTTGATGTAATAGCCAGTAAGAAGTAGTACAATTCAAGTTTTAGGTATCGATTATTGACCTTTTAGCTGGCTTTGGTGCCTTGGACATGAGCTAGGACCTTAACATTCTGCATGAAAGGAGGACTAGCTGCCGCGTTGCACGGGAGAATGTGAAAAGTGTTCATATGTAGTAAAAACCTTAGAAATCCGTCCATTTTCGTCATTTGTTATCGAATCGACTTAAAGCCAGATCGTCACATTGGCCGCTCTTCTCTCTGAAACGGTTGTACTTATCGTCTGCGATGCTATGTCGCGTGCTGCGGTAAGCGGAGACACTAAAATCACCATAGTAGAACACAGATGAAGCATCTAAGTTGATGTAATAGCCAGTAAGAAGTAATCCAATTCAAGTTTTACGTATCGATTATTGACTTTTTAACTGGCTTTGGTGCCTTGGACATGAGATAGGACCTTAAGATTCTGCATGAAAGGAGGACTAGCAGCCGAGTTGCACGGGAGAATGTGAAAAGTGTTCATATGTAGTAAAATCCTGAGAAATCAGTCCGTTTTCGTCATTTGTTATCGAAACGACTTAAAGCCAGATCGTCACATTGGCCGCTCTTCTCTCTGAAACGGTTGTACTTATCGTCTGCAAAGCTATGTCGCGTGCTGCGGTATGCGGAGACACTAAAATCACCATAGTAGAACACAGATGAAGCTTTTAAGTTCATGTAATAGCCAGTAAGAAGTAGTACAATTCATGTTTTAGGTATCGATTATTGACTTTTTAGCTGGCTTTGGTGCCTTGGACATGAGCTAGGACCTTAATATTCTGCATGAAAGGAGGACTAGCAATCGAGTTGCACGGGAGAATGTGAAAAGTGTTCATATGTAGTAAAAACCTGAGACATCCGTCTGTTTTCGTCATTTGTTATCGAATCGACTTAAAGCCAGATCGTCACATTGGCCGCTCTTCTCTCTGAAACGGTTGTACTTATCGTCTGCAAAGCTATGTCGCGAGCTGCGGTATGCGGAGACACTAAAAGCACCATAGTAGAACACAGATGAAGCTTCTAAGTTGATGTAATAGCCAGTAAGAAGTAGTACAATTCAAGTTTTAGCTAGCGATTATTGACTTTTTCGCTGTCTTTGGTGCCTTGGACATGAGCTAGGACCTTAAATTTCGGCATGAAAGGAGGACTAGCAGCCGAGTTGCATGGGAGAATGTGAAAAGTGTTCATATGTAGTAAAAACCTGAGAAATCTGTCCGTTTTCGTCATTTGTTATCGAATCGACTTAAAGCCAGATCGTCACATTGGCCGCTCTTCTCTCTGAAACGGTTGTACTTATCGTCTGCAAAGCTTTGTTGCGTGCTGCGTTATGTGGAGACACTAAAAGCACCATAGTAGGAAACAGATGAAATAACTAAGTTGATGTAATAGCCAGTAAGAAGTAATCCAATTCAAGTTTTAGGTATCGATTATTGACTTTTTACCTGGCTTTGGTGCCTTGGACATGAGCTAGGACCTTATGATTCTGCATGAAAGGAGGACTAGGAGCCGAGTTGCAGGGGAGAATGTGAAAAGTGTTCATATGTAGTAAAAACCTGAGAAATCCGTCCGTTTTGGTCATTTGTTATCGAATCGACTTAAAGCCAGATCGTCACATTGGCCGCCCATCTCTCTGAAACGGTTGTACTTATCGTCTGCAAAGCTATGTCGCGTTCTGCGGTATGCGGAGACACTAAAATCACCATAGTAGAACACAGCTCAAGCTTCTAAGTTGATGTAATAGCCAGTAAGAAGTAGTACAATTCTAGTTTTAGGTATCGATTATTGACTTTTTAGCTGGCTTTGGTGCCTTGGACATGAGCTAGGACCTTAAGATTCTGCATGGAAGGAGGACTAGCAGCCGAGTTGCAGGGGAGAATGTGAAAAATGTTCATATGTATTAAAAACCAGAGAAATCCGTCCGTTTTCGTCATTTGTTATCGAATCGACTTAAAGCCAGATCGTCACATTGGCCGTTCTGCTCTCGGAAACGCTTGTACTTATCGTCTGCAAAGCTATGTCGCGTGTTGCCGTAGGCGGAAACAGGAAAAGCACCGTAGTAGAACACAGATGAAGCTTCTAAGTTGATGTAATAGCCAGTAAGAAGTAGTCCAATTCAAGTTTTAGGTATCGATTATTGACTTTTTAGCTGGCTTTGGTGCCTTGGACATGAGCTAGGACCTTAAGATTCTGCATGAAAGGAGGACTAGCTGCCGCGTTGCACGGGAGAATGTGAAAAGTGTTCATATGTAGTAAAAACCTTAGAAATCCGTCCGTTTTCGTCATTTGTTATCGAATCGACTTAAAGTAAGATCGTCACATTGCCCGCCGTGCTCTCGGAAACGGTTGTACTTATCGTCTGCAAAGCTATGTCGCGTGTTGCCGTAGGCGGAAACAGGAAAAGCACCGTAGTAGAACACAGATGAAGCTTCTAAGTTGATGTAATAGCCAGTAAGAAGTAGCCCAATTCAAGTTTTAGGTATCGATTATTGACTTTTTAGCTGGCTTTGGTGCTTCGTACATGAGCTAGGACCTTAACATTCTGCATGAAAGGAGGACTAGCTGCCGCGTTGGACGGGAGAATGTGAAAAGTGTTCATATGTAGTAAAAACCTTAGAAATCCGTCCATTTTCGTCATTTGTTATCGAATCGACTTAGAGCCAGATCGTCACATTGGCCGCTCTTCTCTCTGAAACGGTTGTACTTATCGTCTGCAATGCTATGTCGCGTGCTGCGGTAAGCGGAGACACTAAAATCACCATAGTAGAACACATATGAAGCATCTAAGTTGATGTAATAGCCAGTAAGAAGTAATCCAATTCAAGTTTTAGGTATCGATTATTGACTTTTTAGCTGGCTTTGGTGCCTTGGACATGAGCTAGGACCTTAATATTCTGCATGAAAGGAGGACTAACAATCGAGTTGCACGGGAGAATGTGAAAAGTGTTCATATGTAGTAAAAACCTGAGACATCCGTCTGTTTTCGTCATTTGTTATCGAATCGACTTAAAGCCAGATCGTCACATTGGCCGCTCTTCTCTCTGAAACGGTTGTACTTATCGTCTGCAAAGCTATGTCGCGTGCTGCGGTATGCGGAGACACTAAAAGCACCATAGTAGAACACAGATGAAGCTTCTAAGTTGATGTAATAGCCAGTAAGAAGTTGTACAATTCAAGTTTTAGGTATCGATTATTGACTTTTTCGCTGTCTTTGGTGCCTTGGACATGAGCTAGGACCTTAAATTTCGGCATGAAAGGAGGACTAGCAGCCGAGTTGCATGGGAGAATGTGAAAAGTGTTCATATGTAGTAAAAACCTGAGAAATCTGTCCGTTTTCGTCATTTGTTATCGAATCGACTTAAAGCCAGATCGTCACATTGGCCGCTCTTCTCTCTGAAACGGTTGTACTTATCATCTGCAAAGCTTTGCTGCGTGCTGCGTTATGTGGAGACACTAAAAGCACCATAGTAGGAAACAGATGAAGCATCTAAGTTGATGTAATAGCCAGTAAGAAGTAATCCAATTCAAGTTTTGAGTATCGATTATTGACTTTTTAGCTGGCTTTGGTGCCTTGGACATGAGCTAGGACCTTAAGATTCTGCATGAAAGGAGGACTAGCAGCCGAGTTGCACGGGAGAATGTGAAAAGTTTTCATATGTAGTAAAAACCTGAGAAATCCGTCCGTTTTCGTCATTTGTTATCGAATCGACTTAAAGCCAGATCGACACATTGGCCGCTCTTCTTTCTGAAACGGTTGTACTTATCGTCTGCAAAGCTATGTCGCGTGCTGCGGTATGCTGAGACACTACAAGCACCATAGTAGAACACAGATGAAGCTTCTAAGTTGATGTACTAGCCAGTAAGAGGTAGTACAATTCAAGTTTTAGGTACTGAATATTGACCTTTTAGCTGGCTTTGGTGCCTTGGACATGAGCTAGGACCTTAAGATTCTGCATGAAAGGAGGACTAGCAGCCGAGTTGCACGGGAGAATGTGAAAAGTGTTCATATGTAGTAAAAACCTGAGACATCCGTCCGTTTTCGTCATTTGTTATCGAATCGACTTAAAGCCAGATCGTCACATTGGCCGCTCTTCTCTCTGAAACGATTGTACTTATCGTCTGCAAAACTATGTCGCGTGCTGCGGTATGCGGAGAAACTAAAACCACCGTAGGAGAACACACATGAAGCTTCTAAGTTGATGTAATAGCCAGTAAGAAGTAATCCAATTCAAGTTTTAGGTATCGATTATTGACTTTTTAGCTGGCTTTGGTGCCTTGGACATGAGCTAGGACCTTAATATTCTGCATGAAAGGAGGACTAGCAATCGAGTTGCACGGGAGAATGTGAAAAGTGTTCATATGTAGTAAAAACCTGAGACATCCGTCTGTTTTCGTCATTTGTTATCGAATCGACTTAAAGCCAGATCGTCACATTGGCCGCTCTGCTCTCGGAAACGGTTGTACTTATCGCCTGCAAAGCTATGTCGCGTGTTGCCGTAGGCGGAAACAGGAAAAGCACCATAGTAGAACACAGATGAAGCTTCTAAGTTGATGTAATAGCCAGTAAGAAGTAGTCCAATTCAAGTTTTAGGTATCGATTATTGACTTTTTAGCTGGCTTTGGTGCCTTGGACGTGAGCTAGGACCTTAAGATTCTGCATGAAAGGAGAACTAGCAGCCGAGTTGCAGGGGAGAATGTGAAAAGTGTTCATATGTAGTAAAAACCTGAGAAATCCGTCCGTTTTGGTCATTTGTTATCGAATCGACTTAAAGCCAGATTGTCACATTGGCCGCCCATCTCTCTGAAACGGTTGTACTTATCGTCTGCAAAGCTATGTCGCGTTCTGCGGTATGCGGAGACACTAAAATCACCATAGTAGAACACAGATCAAGCTTCTAAGTTGATGTAATAGCCAGTAAGAAGTAGTACAATTCTAGTTTTAGGTATCGATTATTGACTTTTTAGCTGGCTTTGGTGCCTTGGACATGAGCTAGGACCTTAAGATTCTGCATGGAAGGAGGACTAGCAGCCGAGTTGCAGGGGAGAATGTGAAAAATGTTCATATGTATTAAAAACCAGAGAAATCCGTCCGTTTTCGTCATTTGTTATCGAATCGACTTAAAGCCAGATCGTCACATTGGCCGTTCTGCTCTCGGAAACGCTTGTACTTATCGTCTGCAAAGCTATGTCGCGTGTTGCCGTAGGCGGAAACAGGAAAAGCACCGTAGTAGAACACAGATGAAGCTTCTAAGTTGATGTAATAGCCAGTAAGAAGTAGTCCAATTCAAGTTTTAGGTATCGATTATTGACTTTTTAGCTGGCTTTGGTGCCTTGGACATGAGCTAGGACTTTAAGATTCTGCATGAAAGGAGGACTAGCTGCCGCGTTGCACGGGAGAATGTGAAAAGTGTTCATATGTAGTAAAAACCTTAGAAATCCGTCCGTTTTCGTCATTTGTTATCGAATCGACTTAAAGCCAGATCGTCACATTGGCCGTTCTGCTCCCGGAAACGCTTGTACTTATCGTTTGCAAAGCTATGTCGCGTGTTGCCGTAGGCGGAAACAGGAAAAGCATCATAGTAGAACACAGATGAAGCTTCTAAGTTGATGTAATAGCCAGTAAGAAGTAGTCCATTTCAAGTTTTAGGTATCGATTATTGACTTTTTAGCTGGCTTTGATGCCTTTGACATGAGCTAGGACCTTACGATTCTGCATGAAAGGAGGACTGGCAGCCGAGTTGCAGGGGAGAATGTGAAAAGTGTTCATATGTAGTAAAAACCTGAGAAATCCGTCGATTTTCGTCATTTGTTATCGAATCGACTTAAAGTAAGATCGTCACATTGCCCGCTGTGCTCTCGGAAACGGTTGTACTTATCGTCTGCAAAGCTATGTCGAGTGTTGCCGTAGGCGGAAACAGGAAAAGCACCGTAGTAGAACACAGATGAAGCTTCTAAGTTGATGTAATAGCCAGTAAGAAGTAGTCCAATTCAAGTTTTAGGTATCGATTATTGACTTTTTAGCTGGCTTTGGTGCTTCGTACATGAGCTAGGACCTTAACATTCTGCATGAAAGGAGGACTAGCTGCCGCGTTGCACGGGAGAATGTGAAAAGTGTTCATATGTAGTAAAAACCTTAGAAATCCGTCCATTTTCGTCATTTGTTATCGAATCGACTTAGAGCCAGATCGACACATTGGCCGCTCTTCTCTCTGAAACGGTTGTACTTATCGTCTGCAATGCTATGTCGCGTGCTGCGGTAAGCGGAGACACTAAAATCACCATAGTAGAACACATATGAAGCATCTAAGTTGATGTAATAGCCAGTAAGAAGTAATCCAATTCAAGTTTTAGGTATCGATTATTGACTTCTTAGCTGGCTTTGGTGCCTTGGACATGAGCTAGGACCTTAATATTCTGCATGAAAGGAGGACTAGCAATCGAGTTGCACGGTAGAATGTGAAAAGTGTTCATATGTAGTAAAAACCTGAGACATCCGTCTGTTTTCGTCATTTGTTATCGAATCGACTTAAAGCCAGATCGTCACATTGGCCGCTCTTCTCTCTGAAACGGTTGTACTTATCGTCTGCAAAGCTATGTCGCGTGCTGCGGTATGCGGAGACACTAAAAGCACCATAGTAGAACACAGATGAAGCTTCTAAGTTGATGTAATAGCCAGTAAGAAGTAGTACAATTCAAGTTTTAGGTATCGATTATTGACTTTTTCGCTGTCTTTGGTGCCTTGGACATGAGCTAGGACCTTAAATTGCGGCATGAAAGGAGGACTAGCAGCCGAGTTGCATGGGAGAATGTGAAAAGTGTTCATATGTAGTAAAAACCTGAGAAATCTGTCCGTTTTCGTCATTTGTTATCGAATCGACTTAAAGCCAGATCGTCACATTGGCCGCTCTTCTCTCTGAAACGGTTGTACTTATCGTCTGCAAAGCTTTGTTGCGTGCTGCGTTATGTGGAGACACTAAAAGCACCATAGTAGGAAACAGATGAAGCATCTAAGTTGATGTAATAGCCAGTAAGAAGTAATCCAATTCAAGTTTTGAGTATCGATTATTGACTTTTTAGCTGGCTTTGGTGCCTTGGACATGAGCTAGGACCTCAAGATTCTGCATGAAAGGAGGACTAGCAGCCGAGTTGCACGGGAGAATGTGAAAAGTTTTCATATGTAGTAAAAACCTGAGAAATCCGTCCGTTTTCGTCATTTGTTATCGAATCGACTTAAAGCCAGATCGACACATTGGCCGCTCTTCTCTCTGAAACGGTTGTACTTATCGTCTGCAAAGCTATGTCGCGTGCTGCGGTATGCTGAGACACTACAAGCACCATAGTAGAACACAGATGAAGCTTCTAAGTTGATGTACTAGCCAGTAAGAGGTAGTACAATTCAAGTTTTAGGTACTGAATATTGACCTTTTAGCTGGCTTTGGTGCCTTGGACATGAGCTAGGACCTTAAGATTCTGCATGAAAGGAGGACTAGCAGCCGAGTTGCACGGGAGAATGTGAAAAGTGTTCATATGTAGTAAAAACCTGAGACATCCGTCCGTTTTCGTCATTTGTTATCGAATCGACTTAAAGCCAGATCGTCACATTGGCCGCTCTTCTCTCTGAAACGATTGTACTTATCGTCTGCAAAACTATGTCGCGTGCTGCGGTATGCGGAGAAACTAAAACCACCGTAGGAGAACACACATGAAGCTTCTAAGTTGATGTAATAGCCAGTAAGAAGTAGTACAATTCTAGTTTTAGGTATCGATTATTGACTTTTTAGCTGGCTTTGGTGCCTTGGACATGAGCTAGGACCTTAAGATTCTGCATGAAAGGAGGACTAGCAGCCGAGTTGCAGGGGAGAATGTGAAAAGTGTTCATATGTAGTAAAAACCAGAGAAATCCGTCCGTTTTCGTCATTTGTTATCGAATCGACTTAAAGCCAGATCGTCACATCGGCCGTTCTGCTCTCGGAAACGCTTGTACTTATCGTCTGCAAAGCTATGTCGCGTGTTGCCGTAGGCGGAAACAGGAAAAGCATCATAGTAGAACACAGATGAAGCTTCTAAGTTGATGTAATAGCCAGTAAGAAGTAGTCCATTTCAAGTTTTAGGTATCGATTATTGACTTTTTAGCTGGCTTTGGTGCCTTGGACATGAGCTAGGACCTTACGATTCTGCATGAAAGGAGGACTGGCAGCCGAGTTGCAGGGGAGAATGTGAAAAGTGTTCATATGTAGTAAAAACCTGAGAAATCCGTCCGTTTTCGTCATTTGTTATCGAATCGACTTAAAGCCATATCGTCACATTGCCCGCTCTGCTCTCGGAAACGGTTGTACTTATCGTCTGCAAAGCTATGTCGCGTGCTGCGGTATGCGGAGACACTAAAAGCACCATAGTAGAACACAGATCAAGCTTCTAAGTTGATGTAACAGCCAGTAAGAGGTAGTACAATTCAAGTTTTAATTACTGAATATTGACCTTTTAGCTGGCTTTGGTGCCTTGGACATGAGCTAGGACCTTAAGATTTTGCATGAAAGGAGGACTAGCAGCCGAGTTGCACGGGGGAAAGTGAAAAGTGTTCATATGTAGTAAAAACCTGAGACATCCATCCGTTTTCGTCATTTGTTATCTAATCGACTTAAAGCCAGATCGTCACATTGGCCGCTCTTCTCTCTGAAACGGTTGTACTTATCGTCTGCAAAGCTGTGTTGCGTGCTGCGGTATGTGGAGACACTAAAAGCACCATAGTAGGAAACAGATGAAGCATCTAAGTTGATGTAATAGCCAGTAAGAAGTAATCCAATTCAAGTTTTGGGTATCGATTATTGACTTTTTAGCTGGCTTTGGTGCCTTGGACATGAGCTAGGACCTTAAGATGCTGCATGAAAGGAGGACTATCAGCCGAGTTGCACGGGACAATGTGAAAAGTTTTCATATGTAGTAAAAACCTGAGAAATCCGTCCGTTTTCGTCATTTGTTATCGAATCGACTTAAAGCCAGATCGACACATTGGCCGCTCTTCTCTGAAACGGTTGTACTTATCGTCTGCAAAGCTATGTCGCGTGCTGCGGTATCCTGAGACACTACAAGCACCATAGTAGAACACAGATGAAGCTTCTAAGTTGATGTACTAGCCAGTAAGAGGTAGTACAATTCAAGTTTTAATTACTGAATATTGACCTTTTAGCTGGCTTTGGTGCCTTGGACATGAGCTAGGACCTTAAGATTTTGCATGAAAGGAGGACTAGCAGCCGAGTTGCACGGGAAAATGTGAAAAGTGTTCATATAAAGTAAAAACCTGAGACATCCATCCGTTTTCGTCATTTGTTATCGAATCGATTTAAAGCCAGATCGTCACATTGGCCGCTCTTCTCTCTGAAACGGTTGTACTTATCGTCTGCAAAACTATGTCGCGTGGTGCGGTATGCGGAGAAACTAAAACCACCGTAGTAGAACACACATGAAGCTTCTAAGTTGATGTAATAGCCAGTAAGAAGTAATCCAATTCAAGTTTTGGGTATCGATTATTGACTTTTTAGCTGGCTTTGGTGCCTTGGACATGAGCTAGGACCTTAAGATTCTGCATGAAAGGAGGACTAGCAGCCGAGTTTCACGGGAGAATGTGAAAAGTGTTCATATGTAGTAAAAATCTGAGAAATCCGTCCGTTTTCGTCATTGGTTATCGAATCGACTTAAAGCCAGATCGTCACATTGGCCGCTCTTCTCTCTGAAACGGTTGTACTTATCGTCTGCAAAGCTATGTCGTGTGCTGCGGTATGCTGAGACACTACAAGCACCGTAGTAGAACACAGATGAATCTTCTAAGTTGATGAACTAGCCAGTAAGAGGTAGTACAATTCAAGTTTTAGGTACTGAATATTGACCTTTTAGCTGGCTTTGGTGCCTTGGACATGAGCTAGGACCTTAAGATTCTGCATGAAAGGAGAACTAGCAGCCGAGTTGCAGGGGAGAATGTGAAAAGTGTTCAAATAGAGTAAAAACCTGAGAAATCCGTCCGTTTTCGTCATTTGTTATCGAATCGACTTAAAGCCAGATCGTCACATTGGCCGTTCTGCTCTCGGAAACGCTTGTACTTATCGTCTGCAAAGCTATGTCGCGTGTTGCCGTAGGCGGAAACAGGAAAAGCATCATAGTAGAACACAGATGAAGCTTCTAAGTTGATGTAATAGCCAGTAAGAAGTAGTCCATTTCAAGTTTTAGGTATCGATTATTGACTTTTTAGCTGGCTTTGGTTCCTATGACATGAGCTAGGACCTTACGATTCTGCATGAAAGGAGGACTGGCAGCCGAGTTGCAGGGGAGGATGTGAAAAGTGTTCATATGTAGTAAAAACCTGAGAAATCCGTCCGTTTTCGTCATTTGTTATCGAATCGACTTAAAGCCAGATCGTCACATTGCCCGCACTGCTGTCGGAAACGGTTGTACTTATCGTCTGCAAAGCTATGTCGCGTGCTGCGGTATGCGGAGACACTAAAAGCACCATAGTAGAACACAGATCAAGCTTCTAAGTTGATGTAATAGTCAGTAAGAAGTAGTACAATTCAAGTTTTAGGTATCGATTATTGACTTTTTAGCTGGCTTTGGTGCCTTGGACATGAGCTATGACCTTAACATTTTGCATGAAAGGAGGAATAGCAGCCGAGTTGCACGGGAGAATGTGAAAAGTGTTCATATGTAGTAAAAACCTTAGAAATCTGTCCGTTTTCGTCATTTGTTATCGAATCGACTTAAAGCCAGATCGTCACATTGGCCGCTCTTCTCTCTGAAACGGTTGTACTTATCGTCTGCAAAGCTATGTTGCGTGCTGCGGTATGTGGAGACACTAAAAGCACCATAGTAGGAAACAGATGAAGCATCTCAGTTGATGTAATAGACAGTAAGAAGTAATGCAATTCAAGTTTTGGGTATCGATTATTGACTTTTTAGCTTGCTTTGGTGCCTAGGACATGAGCTAGGACCTTAAGATTCTGCATGAAAGGAGGACTAGCAGCCGAGTTGCACGGGAGAATGTGAAAAGTTTTCATATGTAGTAAAATCCTGAGAAATCCGTCCGTTTTCGTCATTTGTTATCGAATCGACTTAAAGCCAGATCGACACATTGGCCGCTCTTCTCTCTGAAACGGTTGTACTTATCGTCTGCAAAGCTATGTCGCGTGCTGCTGTATGCGGAGACACTAAAATCACCATAGTAGAACACAGATGAAGCTTCTAAGTTCATGTAATAGCAGGTAAGAAGTAGTACAATTCAAGTTTTAGGTATCGATTATTGACTTTTTAGCTGGCTTTGGTGCCTTGGACATGAGCTATTACCTAAACATTCTGCATGAAAGGAGGAGTAGCAGCCGAGTTGCACGGGAGAATGTGAAAAGTGTTCATATGTAGTAAAAACCTTAGAAATCCGTCCGTTTTCGTCATTTGTTATCGAATCGACTTAAAGCCAGATCGTCACATTGGCCGCTCTTCTCTCTGAAACGGTTGTACTTATCGTCTGCAAAGCTATGTTGCGTGCTGCGGTATGTGGAGACACTAAAAGCACCATAGTAGGAAACAGATGAAGCATCTAAGATGATGTAATAGCCAGTAAGAAGTAATCCAATTCAAGTTTTGGGTATCGATTATTGACTTTTTAGGTGGCTTTGGTGCCTTGGACATGAGCTAGGACTTTAAGATTCTGCATGAAAGGAGGACTAGCAGCCCAGTTGCACGGGAGAATGTGAAAAGTTTTCATATGTAGTAAAAACCTGAGAAATCCGTCCGTTTTCGTCATTTGTTATCGAATCGACTTAAAGCCAGATCGACACATTGGCCGCTTTTCTCTCTGAAACGGTTGTACTTATCGTCTGCAAAGCTATGTCGCGTGCTGCGGTATGCTGAGACACTACAAGCACCATAGTAGAACACAGATGAAGCTTCTAAGTTGATGTACTAGCAAGTAAGAGGTAGTACAATTCAAGTTTTAGGTAATGAATATTGATCTTTTAGCTGGCTTTGGTGCCTTGGACATGAGCTAGGACCTTAAGATTTTGCATGAAAGGAGGACTAGCAGCCGAGTTGCACGGGAGAATGTGAAAAGTGTTCATATGTAGTAAAAACCTGAGACATCCATCCGTTTTCGTCATTTGTTATCGAATCGACTTAAAGCCAGATCGTCACATTGGCCGCTCTTCTCTCTGAAACGGTTGTACTTATCGTCTGCAAAACTATGTCGCGTGCTGCGGTATGCGGAGACACTAAAAGCACCATAGTAGAACACAGATCAAGCTTCTAAGTTGATGTAATAGCCAGTAAGAAGTAGTACAATTCAAGTTTTAGGTATTGAATATTGACCTTTTAGCTGGCTTTGGTGCCTTGGACATGAGCTAGGACCTTAAGATT
Organism: Schistocerca gregaria; assembly: GCF_023897955.1. NCBI lineage: Eukaryota > Metazoa > Arthropoda > Insecta > Orthoptera > Acrididae > Schistocerca > Schistocerca gregaria. Next base: position 5,675,122 of record NW_026061850.1, on the reverse strand, counting down.
CTGCATGAAAGGAGGACTAGCAGCCGAGTTGCACGGGAGAATGTGAAAAGTGTTCATATGTAGTAAAAACCTGAGACATCCGTCCGTTTTCGACATTTGTTATCGAATCGACTTAAAGCCACATAGTCACATTGGCCGCTCTTCTCTCTGAAACGATTGTACTTATCGTCTGCAAAACTATGTCGCGTGCTGCGGTATGCGGAGAAACTAAAAGCACCGTAGTAGAACACAGATGAAGCTTCTAAGTTGATGTATTAGACAGTAAGAAGTGTACAATTCAAGTTTTAGGTATTGATTATTGACTTTTTAGCTGGCTTTGGTGCCTTGGACATGAGCTAGGACCTTAAGATTCTGCATGAAAGGAGGACTAGCAGCCAAGTTGCACGGGAGAATGTGAAAAGTGTTCATATGTAGTAAAAACCTGAGAAATCCGTCCGTTTTCGTCATTTGTTATCGAATCGACTTAAAGCCAGATCGACACATTGGCCGCTCTTCTCTCTGAAACGGTTGTACTTATCGTCTGCAAAGCTATGTCGCCTGCTGCGGTATGCTGAGACACTACAAGCACCACAGTAGAACACAGATGAAGCTTCTAAGTTGATGTAATAGCCAGTAAGAAGTAGTACAATTCAAGTTTCAGGTATTGAATATTGAATTTTTAGCTGGATTTGGTGCCTTGGACATGAGCTAGGACCTTAATATTCTGCATGAAAGGAGGACTAGCAGCCGAGTTGCATGAGAGAATGTGAAAAGTGGTCAAATGTAGTAAAAACCTGAGAAATACGTCTGTTTTCGTCATTTGTTATCGAATCGACTTAAAGCCAGATCGTCACATTGGCCGCTCTTCTCCCTGAAACGGTTGTACTTATCGTCTGCAAAGCTATGTTGCGTGCTGCGGTATGTGGAGACACTAAAAGCACCATAGTAGGAAACAGATGAAGCATCTAAGTTGATGTAATAGCCAGTAAGAAGTAATCCAATTCAAGTTTTGGGTATCGATTATTGACTTTTTAGCTGGCTTTGGTGCCTTGGACATGAGCTAGGACCTTAAGATTCTGCATGAAAGGAGGACTAGCAGCCCAGTTGCACGGGAGAATGTGAAAAGTTTTCATATGTAGTAAAAACCTGAGAAATCCGTCCGTTTTCGTCATTTGTTATCGAATCGACTTAAAGCCAGATCGACACATTGGCCGCTCTTCTCTCTGAAACGGTTGTACTTATCTTCTGCAAAGCTATGTCGCGTGCTGCGGTATGCTGAGACACTACAAGCACCATAGTAGAACACAGATGAAGCTTCTAAGTTGATGTACTAGCCAGTAAGAGGTAGTACAATTCAAGTTTTAATTACTGAATATTGACCTTTTAGCTGGCTTTGGTGCCTTGGACATGAGCTAGGACCTTAAGATTTTGCATGAAAGGAGGACTAGCAGCCGAGTTGCACGGGAAAATGTGAAAAGTGTTCATATAAAGTAAAAACCTGAGACATCCATCCGTTTTCGTCATTTGTTATCGAATCGATTTAAAGCCAGATCGTCGCATTGGCCGCTCTTCTCTCTGAAACGGTTGTACTTATCGTCTGCAAAACTATGTCGCGTGGTGCGGTATGCGGAGAAACTAAAACCACCGTAGTAGAACACACATGAAGCTTCTAAGTTGATGTAATAGCCAGTAAGAAGTAATCCAATTCAAGTTTTGGGTATCGATTATTGACTTTTTAGCTGGCTTTGGTGCCTTGGACATGAGCTAGGACCTTAAGATTCTGCATGAAAGGAGGACTAGCAGCCGAGTTGCACGGGAGAATGTGAAAAGTGTTCATATGTAGTAAAAATCTGAGAAATCCGTCCGTTTTCGTCATTTGTTATCGAATCGACTTAAAGCCAGATCGTCACATTGGCCGCTCTTCTCTCTGAAACGGTTGTACTTATCGTCTGCAAAGCTATGTCGTGTGCTGCGGTATGCTGAGACACTACAAGCACCATAGTAGAACACAGATGAATCTTCTAAGTTGATGAACTAGCCAGTAAGAGGTAGTACAATTCAAGTTTTAGGTACTGAATATTGACCTTTTAGCTGGCTTTGGTGCCTTGGACATGAGCTAGGACCTTAAGATTCTGCATGAAAGGAGAACTAGCAGCCGAGTTGCAGGGGAGAATGTGAAAAGTGTTCAAATAGAGTAAAAACCTGAGAAATCCGTCCGTTTTCGTCATTTGTTATCGAATCGACTTAAAGCCAGATCGTCACATTGGCCGTTCTGCTCTCGGAAACGCTTGTACTTATCGTCTGCAAAGCTATGTCGCGTGTTGCCGTAGGCGGAAACAGGAAAAGCATCATAGTAGAACTCAGATGAAGCTTCTAAGTTGATGTAATAGCCAGTAAGAAGTAGTCCATTTCAAGTTTTAGGTATCGATTATTGACTTTTTAGCTGGCTTTGGTTCCTATGACATGAGCTAGGACCTTACGATTCTGCATGAAAGGAGGACTGGCAGCCGAGTTGCAGGGGAGGATGTGAAAAGTGTTCATATGTAGTAAAAACCTGAGAAATCCGTCCGTTTTCGTCATTTGTTATCGAATCGACTTAAAGCCAGATCGTCACATTGCCCGCACTGCTGTCGGAAACGGTTGTACTTATCGTCTGCAAAGCTATGTCGCGTGCTGTGGTATGCGGAGACACTAAAAGCACCATAGTAGAACACAGATCAAGCTTCTAAGTTGATGTAATAGCCAGTAAGAAGTAGTACAATTCAAGTTTTAGGTATCGATTATTGACTTTTTAGCTGGCTTTGGTGCCTTGGACATGAGCTATGACCTTAACATTTTGCATGAAAGGAGGAATAGCAGCCGAGTTGCACGGGAGAATGTGAAAAGTGTTCATATGTAGTAAAAACCTTAGAAATCTGTCCGTTTTCGTCATTTGTTATCGAATCGACTTAAAGCCAGATCGTCACATTGGCCGATCTTCTCTCTGAAACGGTTGTACTTATCGTCTGCAAAGCTATGTTGCGTGCTGCGGTATGTGGAGACACTAAAAGCACCATAGTAGGAAACAGATGAAGCATCTAAGTTGATGTAATAGACAGTAAGAAGTAATCCAATTCAAGTTTTGGGTATCGATTATTGACTTTTTAGCTTGCTTTGGTGCCTAGGACATGAGCTAGGACCTTAAGATTCTGCATGAAAGGAGGACTAGCAGCCGAGTTGCACGGGAGAATGTGAAAAGTTTTCATATGTAGTAAAAACCTGAGAAATCCGTCCGTTTTCGTCATTTGTTATCGAATCGACTTAAAGCCAGATCGACACATTGGCCGCTCTTCTCTCTGAAACGGTTGTACTTATCGTCTGCAAAGCTATGTCGCGTGCTGCTGTATGCGGAGACACTAAAATCACCATAGTAGAACACAGATGAAGCTTCTAAGTTCATGTAATAGCAGGTAAGAAGTAGTACAATTCAAGTTTTAGGTATCGATTATTGACTTTTTAGCTGGCTTTGGTGCCTTGGACATGAGCTATTACCTAAACATTCTGCATGAAAGGAGGAGTAGCAGCCGAGTTGCACGGGAGAATGTGAAAAGTGTTCATATGTAGTAAAAACCTTAGAAATCCGTCCGTTTTCGTCATTTGTTATCGAATCGACTTAAAGCCAGATCGTCACATTGGCCGCTCTTCTCTCTGAAACGGTTGTACTTATCGTCTGCAAAACCATGTCGCGTGCTGCGGTATGCGGAGAAACTAAAAGCACCGTAGTAGAACACAGATGAAGCTTCTAAGTTTATGTAATAGCCAGTAAGAAGTACTAGAATTCAAGTTTTAGGTATCCATTATTGACTTTTTAGCTGGCTTTGGTGCCGTGGACATGAGCTAGGACCTTAAGATTCTGCATGAAAGGAGGACTAGCAGCCGAGTTGCATGGGAGGATGTGAAAAGTGTTCATATGTAGTAAAAACCTGAGAAATCCGTACGTTTTCCTCATTTGTTATCGAATCGACTTAAAGCCAGATCGTCACATTGGCCGCTCTTCTCTCTGAAACGGTTGTACTTATCGTCTGCAAAGCTATGTCGCCTGCTGCGGTATGCTGAGACACTACAAGCACCACAGTAGAACACAGATGAAGCTTCTAAGTTGATGTAATAGCCAGTAAGAAGTAGTACAATTCAAGTTTCAGGTATTGAATATTGAATTTTTAGCTGTCTTTGGTGCCTTGGACATGAGCTAGGACCTTAATATTCTGCATGAAAGGAGGACTAGCAGCCGAGTTGCATGAGAGAATGTGAAAAGTGGTCAAATGTAGTAAAAACCTGAGAAATCCGTCCGTTTTCGTCATTTGTTATCGAATCGACTTAAAGCCAGATCGTCACATTGGCCGCTCTTCTCCCTGAAACGGTTGTACTTATCGTCTGCAAAGCTATGTTGCGTGCTGCGGTATGTGGAGACACTAAAAGCACCATAGTAGGAAACAGATGAAGCATCTAAGTTGATGTAATAGCCAGTAAGAAGTAATCCAATTCAAGTTTTGCGTATCGATTATTGACTTTTTAGCTGGCTTTGGTGCCTTGGACATGAGCTAGGACCTTAAGATTCTGCATGAAAGGAGGACTAGCAGCCGAGTTGCACGGGAGAATGTGAAAAGTGTTCATATGTAGTAAAAACCTGAGACATCCGTCCGTTTTCGTCATTTATTATCGAATCGACTTAAAGCCACATCGTCACATTGGCCGCTCTTCTCTCTGAAACGATTGTACTTATCGTCTGCAAAACTATGTCGCGTGCTGCGGTATGCGGAGAAACTAAAAGCACTGTAGCAGAACACAGATGAAGCTTCTAAGTTTATGTAATAGCCAGTAAGAAGTACTAGAATTCAAGTTTTAGGTATCGATTATTGACTTTTTAGCTGGCTTTGGTGCCGTGGACATGAGCTAGGACCTTAAGATTCTGCATGAAAGGAGGACTAGCAGCCGAGTTGCATGGGAGGATGTGAAAAGTGTTCATATGTAGTAAAAACCTGAGAAATCCGTCCGTTTTCCTCATTTGTTATCGAATCGACTTAAAGCCAGATCGTCACATTGGCCGCTCTTCTCTCTGAAACGGTTGTACTTATCGTCTGCAAAGCTATGTCGCCTGCTGCGGTATGCTGAGACACTACAAGCACCACAGTAGAACACAGATGAAGCTTCTAAGTTGATGTAATAGCCAGTAAGAAGTAGTACAATTCAAGTTTCAGGTATTGAATATTGAATTTTTAGCTGGATTTGGTGCCTTGGACATGAGCTAGGACCTTAATATTCTGCATGAAAGGAGGACTAGCAGCCGAGTTGCATGAGAGAATGTGAAAAGTGGTCAAATGTAGTAAAAACCTGAGAAATCCGTCCGTCTTCGTCATTTGTTATCGAATCGACTTAGAGCCAGATCGACACATTGGCCGCTCTTATCTCTGAAACGGTTGTACTTATCGACTACAAAGCTATGTCGCGTGCTGCGTTATGCGGAGACACTAAAAGCACCATAGTAGAACACAGATGAAGCTTCTAAGTTGATGTAATAGCCAGTAAGAAGTAGTACAATTCAAGTTTTAGGTATCGATTATTGACTTTTTAGCTGGCTTTGGTGCCTTGGACATGAGCTAGGACCTTAAGATTCTGCATGAAAGGAGGACTAGCAGCCGAGTTGCACGGGAGAATGTGAAAAGTGTTCATATGCAGTAAAAACCTGAGACATCCGTCCGTTTTCGTCATTTGTTATCGAATCGACTTAAAGCCAGATCGTCACATTGGCCGCTCTTCTCTCTGAAACGGTTGTACTTATCGTCTGCAAAGCTATGTCGCGTGCTGCGGTATGCTGAGACACTACAAGCACCATAGTAGAACAGAGATGAAGCTTCTAAGTTGATGTAATATCCAGTATGAAGTAGTACAATTCAAGTTTTAGGTATTGAATATTGAATTTTTAGCTGGCTTTGGTGCCTTGGACATGAGCTAGGACCTTAATATTCTGCATGAAAGGAGGACTAGCAGCCGAGTTGCACGGGAGAATGTGAAAAGTGTTCATATGTAGTAAAAACCTGAGAAATCCGTCCGTTTTCGTCATTTGTTATCGAATCGACTTAAAGCCAGATCGTCACATTGGCCGCTCTTCTCTCTGAAACGCTTGTACTTATCGTCTGCAAAGCTATGTCGCGTGCTGCTGTATGTGGAGACACTAAAAGCACCACAGTAGAACACAGATCAAGCTTCTAAGTTGATGTAATAGCCAGTAAGAAGTAGTGGAATTCAAGTTTTGGGTATCGATTATTGACTTTTTAGCTGGCTTTGGTGCCTTGGACATGAGCTAGGACCTTAAGATTCTGCATGAAAGGAGGACTAGCAATAGAGTTGCACGGGAGAATGTGAAAAGTGTTCATATGTAGTAAAAACCTGAGAAATCCGTCCGTTTTCTTCATTTGTTATCGAATCGACTTAAAGCCAGATCGTCACATTGGCCGATCTTCTCTCTGAAACGGATGTACTTATCGTCTGCAAAGCTATGTCGCGTGCTGCGGTATGCGGAGACACTAAAAGCACCATAGTAGAACACAGATCAAGCTTCTAAGTTGATGTAATAGCCAGTAAGAAGTAGTACAATTCAAGTTTTAGGTATTGAATATTGACCTTTTAGCTGGCATTGGTGCCTTGGACATGAGCTAGGACCTTAAGATTCTGCATGAAAGGAGGACTAGCAGCCGAGTTGCAGGGGAGAATGTGAAAAGTGTTCATATGTAGTAAAAACCTGAGAAATCCGTCCGTTTTCGTCATTTGTTATCGAATCGACTTAAAGCCAGATCGTCACATTGGCCGCTCTTCTCTCTGAAACGCTTGTACTTATCGTCTGCAAAGCTATGTCGCGTGCTGCGGTATGTGGAGACACTAAAAGCACCATAGTAGAACACAGATGAAGCTTCTAAGTTGATGTAATAGCCAGTAAGAAGTAGTACAATTAAAGTTTTAGGTATCGTTTAATGACTTTTACCCTTCTTTGGTGCCTTGGACACGAGCTAGGAAATTAAGATTTTGCATGAAGGAGGACTATCAGCCGAGTTGCACGGGAGAATGTGAAAAGTGTTCATATGTAGTAAAATCCTGAGAAATCAGTCCGTTTTCGTCATTTGTTATCGAATCGACTTAAAGCCAGATCGTCTCATTGGCCGCTCTTCTCTCTGAAACGGTTGTACTTATCGTCTGCAAAGCTATGTCGCGTGCTGCGGTATGTGGAGACACTAAAAGCACCATAGTAGAACACAGATGAAGCTTCTAAGTTGATGTAATTGCCAGTAAGAAGTAGTACAATTCAAGTTTTAGGTATCGATTATTGACTTTTTAGCTGGCTTTGGTGCCTTGGACATGAGCTAGGACCTTAAATTTCTGCATGAAAGGAGGACTAGCAGCCGCGTTGCACGGGAGAATGTGAAAAGTGTTCATATGTAGTAAAAACCTTAGAAATCCTTCCTTTTTCGTCATTTGTTATCGAATCGACTTAAAGCCAGATCGTCACATTGGCCGCTCTTCTCTCTGAAACGCTTGTACTTATCGTCTGCAAAGCTATGTCGCGTGCTGCGGTATGCGGAGACACTAAAATCACCATAGTACAACACAGATGAAGCTTTTAAGTTGATGTAACAGCCAGTAAGAAGTAGTACAATTCATGTTTTAGGTATCGATTATTGTCTTTTTAGCTTTCTTTGGTGCCTTGGACATGAGCTTGGACCTTAAGATTCTGCATGAAAGGAGGACTAGCAGCCCAGTTGCACAGGAGAATGTGAAAAGTGTTCATATGTATTAAAAACCTGAGACATCCGTCCGTTTTCGTCATTTGTTATCGAATCGACTTAAAGCCAGATCGTCACATTGGCCGCTCTTCTCTCTGAAACGGTTGTACTTATCGTCTGCAAAGCTATGTCGCGTGCTGCGGTATGCGGAGACACTAAAAGCACCATAGTAGAACACAGATGAAGCTTCTAAGTTGATGTAATAGCCAGTAAGAAGTAGTACAATTCAAGTTTTAGGTATCGATTATTGACTTTTTAGCTGGCTTTGGTGCCTTGGACATGAGCTAGGACCTTAAGATTCTGCATGAAAGGAGGACTAGCATCCGAGTTGCAGGGGAGAATGTGAAAAGTGTTCATATGTAGTAAAAACCTGAGAAATCCGTCCGTTTTCGTCATTTGTTATCGAATCGACTTAAAGCCAGATCGTCACATTGGCCGCTCTGCTCTTGGAAACGGTTGTACTTATCGTCTGCAAAGCTATGTCGCGTGCTGCGGTATGCGGAGACACTAAAAGCACCATAGTAGAACACAGATGAAGCTTCTAAGTTGACGTAATAGCCAGGAAGAAGTAGTACAATTCAAGTTTTAGGTATTGAATATTGACCTTTTAGCTGGCTTTGGTGCCTTGGACATGAGCTAGGACCTTAACATTCTTCATGAAAGGAGGACTAGCAGCCGAGTTGCACGGGAGAATGTGAAAAGTGTTTATATGCAGTAAAAACCTGAGACATCCGTCCGTTTTCGTCATTTGTTATCGAATCGACTTAAAGCCAGATAGTCACATTGGCCGCTCTTCTCTCTGAAAAGCTTGTACTTATCGTCTGCAAAGCTCTGTCGCGTGCTGCGGTATGCGGAGACACTAAAATCACCATAGTAGAACACAGATCAAGCTTCTAAGTTGATGTAATAGCAAGTAAGAAGTAGTACAATTCAAGTTTTAGGTATCGATTATTGACTTTTTAGCTGGCTTTGGTACCTTGGACATGAGCTAGGACCTTAAGATTCTGCACGAAAAGGGACTAGCAGCCGGGTTGCATGGGAGAATGTGAAAAGTGTTCATATGTAGTAAAAACCTGAGAAATCCGTCCGTTTTCGTCATTTGTTATCGAATCGACTTAAAGCCAGATCGTCACATTGGCCGCTCTTCTCTCTGAAACGCTTGTACTAGTCGTTTGCAAAGCTATGTCGCGTGCTGCGGTATGCTGAGACACTAAAAGCACCATAGTAGAACACAGATGAAGCTTCTAAGTTGATGTAATAGCCAGTAAGAAGTAGTAGCATTCAAGTTTTAGGTATCGATTATTGACTTTTTAGCTGGCTTTGGTGCCTTGGACATGAGCTAGGACCTTAAGATTCAGCATGAAAGGAGGACTAGCCATCGAGTGGCACGGGAGAATGTGAAAAGTGTTCATATGTAGTAAAAGCCTGAGAAATCCGTCCGTTTTCGTCATTTGTTATCGAATCGACTTAAAGCCAGATCGTCACATTGGCCGCTCTTCTCTCTGAAACGGTTGTACTTATCGTCTGCAAAGCTATGTCGCGTGTTGCGGTATGCGGAGACACTAAAATCACCATAGTAGAACACAGATGAAGCTTCTAAGTTCATGTAATAGCAGGTAAGAAGTAGTACAATTCAAGTTTTAGGTATCGATTATTGACTTTTTAGCTGGCTTTGGTGCCTTGGACATGAGCTAGGACCTTAACATTCTGCATGAAAGGAGGGCTAGCAGCCGAGTTGCACGGGAGAATGTGAAAAGTGTTCATATGTAGTAAAAACCTTAGAAATCTGTCCGTTTTCGTCATTTGTTATCGAATCGACTTAAAGCCAGATCGTCACATTGGCCGCTCTTCTCTCTGAAACGGTTGTACTTATCGTCTGCAAAGCTATGTTGCGTGCTGCGGTATGTGGAGACACTAAAAGCACCATAGTAGGAAACAGATGAAGCATCTAAGTTGATGTAATAGCCAGTAAGAAGTAATCCAATTCAAGTTTTGGGTATCGATTATTGACTTTTTAGCTGGCTTTGGTGCCTTGGACATGAGCTAGGACCTTAAGATTCTGCATGAAAGGAGGACTAGCACCGAGTTGCACGGGAGAATGTGAAAAGTTTTCATATGTAGTAAAAACCTGAGAAATCCGTCCGTTTTCGTCATTTGTTATCGAATCGACTTAAAGCCAGATCGTCATATTGCCCGCTCTGCTCTCGGAAACGGTTGTACTTATCGTCTCCAAAGCTATGTCGCGTGCTGCGGTATGCGGAGACACTAAAAGCACCACAGTAGAACACAGATGAAGCTTCTAAGTTGATGTAATAGCCAGTAAGGAGTAGTACAATTCAAGTTTTAGGTATCGGTTATTGACTTTTTAGCTGGCTTTGGAGCCTTGGACATGAGCTAGGACCTTAACATTTTGCATGAAAGGAGGACTAGCAGCCGAGTTGCACGGGAGAATGTGAAAAGTGTTCATATGTAGTAAAAACCTTCGAAATCTGTCCGTTTTCGTCATTTGTTATCGAATCGACTTAAAGCCAGATCGTCACATTGGCCGCTCTTCTCTCTGAAACGCTTGTACTTATCGTCTGCAAAGCTATGTCGCGTGCTGCGGTATGTGGAGACACTAAAAGCACCATAGTAGAACACAGATGAAGCTTCTAAGTTGATGTAATAGCCAGTAAGAAGTAGTAGCATTCAAGTTATAGGTATCGATTATTGACATTTTAGCTGGCTTTGGTGCCTTGGACATGAGCTAGGACCTTAATATTCTGCATGAAAGGAGGACTAGCAATCGAGTTGCAGGGGAGAATGTGAAAAGTGTTCATATGTAGTAAAAACCTGAGAAATCCGTCCGTTTTCCTCATTTGTTATCGAATCGACATAAAGCCAGATCGTCACATTGGCCGCTCTTCTCTCTGAAACGGTTGTACTTATTGTCTGCAATGCTATGTCGCGTGCTGCTGTATGCGGAGACACTAAAATCACCATAGTAGAACACAGATGAAGCTTCTTAGTTCATGTAATAGCAGGTAAGAAGTAGTACAATTCAAGTTATAGGTATCGATTATTGACTTTTTAGCTGGCTTTGGTGCCATGGACATGAGCTAGGACCTAAACATTCTGCATGAAAGGAGGAGTAGCAGCCGAGTTGCACGGGAGAATGTGAAAAGTGTTCATATGTAGTAAAAACCTGAGAAATCCGTCCGTTTTCGTCATTTGTTATAGAATCGACTTAAAGCCAGATCGTCACAATGGCCGCTCTTCTCTCTGAAACGGTTGTACTTATCGTCTGCAAAGCTATGTTGCGTGCTGCGGTATGTGGAGACACTAAAAGCACCATATTATTAAACAGATGAAGCATCTAAGTTGATGTAATAGCCAGTAAGAAGTAATCCAATTCAAGTTTTGGGTATCGATTATTGACTTTTTAGCTGGCTTTGGTGCCTTGGACATGAGCTAGGACCTTAAGATTCTGCATGAAAGGAGGACTAGCAGCCGAGTTGCACGGGAGAATGTGAAAAGTGTTCATATGTAGTAAAAACCTGAGAAGTTCGTCCGTTTTCGTCATTTGTTATCGAATCGACTTAGAGCCAGATCGACACATTGGCCGCTCTTCTCTCTGAAACGGCTGTACTTATCGTCTACAAAGCTATGTCGCGTGCTGCGTTATGCGGAGACACTAAAAGCACCATAGTAGAACACAGATGAAACTTCTAAGTTGATGTAATAGCCAGTAAGAGGTAGTACAATTCAAGTTTTAGGTATCGATTATTGACTTTTTAGCTGGCTTTGGTGCCTTGGACATGAGCTAGGACCTTAAGATTTTGCATGAAAGGAGGACTAGCAGCCGAGTTGCACGGGAGAATGTGAAAAGTGTTCATATGTAGTAAAAACCTGAGACATCCATCCGTTTTCGTCATTTGTTATCGAATCGACTTAAAGCCAGATCATCACATTGGCCGCTCTTCTCTCTGAAACGGTTGTACTTATCGTCTGCAAAACTATGTCGCGTGCTGCGGCATGCGGAGAAACTAAAGGCACCGTAGTAGAACACACATGAAGCTTCTAAGTTGATGTAATAGCCAGTAAGAAGTAGTACAATTCAAGTTATAGGTATTGATTATTGACTTTTTAGCTGGCTTTGGTGCCTTGGACATGAGCTAGGACCTTAAGATTCTGCATGAAAGGAGGACTAGCAGCCGAGTTGCACGGGAGAATGTGAAAAGTGTTCATATGTAGTAAAAACCTGAGAAATCCGTCCGTTTTCGTCATTTGTTATCGAATCGACTTAAAGCCAGATCGTCAAATTGGCCGCTCTTCTCTCTGAAACGGTTGTACTTATCGTCTGCAAAGCAATGTCGCGTGCTGCGGTATGCGGAGACACTAAAAGCACTATAGTAGAACACAGATGAAGCTTCTAAGTTAATGTAATAGCCAGTAAGAAGTAGTACAATTCAAGTTTTAGGTATCGATTATTGACTTTTTAGCTGGCTTTGGTGCCTTGGACATGAGCTAGGACCTTAAGATTCTGCATGAAAGGAGGACTAGCAGCCGAGTTGCACGGGAGAATGTGAAAAGTGTTCATATGTTGTAAAAACCTGAGAAATCGATCCGTTTTCGTCATTTGTTATCGAATCGACTTAAAGCCAGATCGTCACATTGGCCGCTCTTCTCTCTGAAACACTTGTACTTATCGTCTGCAAAGCTATGTCGCGTGCTGCGGTATGCGGAGACACTAAAAGCACCATAGTAGAACACAGATGAACCTTCTAAGTTGATGTAATAGCCAGTAAGAAGTAGTACAATTCAAGTTTTAGGTATCGATTATTGACTTTTTAGCTGGCTTTGGTGCATTGGACATGAGCTAGGACCTTAAGATTCTGCATGAAACGAGGACTAGCAGCCGAGTTGCAGGGGAGAATGTAAAAAGTGTTCATATGAAGTAAAAACCTGAGAAATCCGTCCGTTTTCGTCATTTGTTATCGAATCGACTTAAAGCCAGATCGTCACATTGGCCGCTCTGCTCTCGGAAACGGTTGTACTTATCGTCTGCAAAGCTATGACGCGTGCTGCGGTATGCGGAGACACTAAAAGCACCATAGTAGAACACAGATGAAGCTTCTAAGTTGATGTAATACCCAGTAAGAATTAGTACAATTCAAGTTTTAGGTATTGATTTTGACTTTTTAGCTGGCTTTGGTGCCTTGGACATGAGCTAGGACCTTAAGATTCTGCATGAAAGGAGGACTAGCAGCCGAGTTGCACGGGAGAATGTGAAAAGTGTTCATATGTAGTAAAAACCTGAGAAGTCCGTCCGTTTTCGTCATTTGTTATCGAATCGACTTAGAGCCAGATCGACACATTGGCCGCTCTTCTCTCTGAAACGGCTGTACTTATCGTCTACAAAGCTATGTCGCGTGCTGCGTTATGCGGAGACACTAAAAGCACCATAGTAGAACACAGATGAAACTTCTAAGTTGATGTAATAGCCAGTAAGAGGTAGTACAATTCAAGTTTTAGGTATCGATTATTGACTTTTTAGCTGGCTTTGGTGCCTTGGACATGAGCTAGGACCTTAAGATTTTGCATGAAAGGAGGACTAGCAGCCGAGTTGCACGGGAGAATGTGAAAAGTGTTCATATGTAGTAAAAACCTGAGACATCCATCCGTTTTCGTCATTTGTTATCGAATCGACTTAAAGCCAGATCATCACATTGGCCGCACTTCTCTCTGAAACGGTTGTACTTATCGTCTGCAAAACTATGTCGCGTGCTGCGGCATGCGGAGAAACTAAAAGCACCGTAGTAGAACACACATGAAGCTTCTAAGTTGATGTAATAGCCAGTAAGAAGTAGTACAATTCAAGTTATAGGTATTGATTATTGACTTTTTAGCTGGCTTTGGTGCCTTGGACATGAGCTAGGACCTTAAGATTCTGCATGAAAAGAGGACTAGCAGCCGAGTTGCACGGGAGAATGTGAAAAGTGTTCATATGTAGTAAAAACCTGAGAAATCCGTCCGTTTTCGTCATTTGTTATCGAATCGACTTAAAGCCAGATCGTCAAATTGGCCGCTCTTCTCTCTGAAACGGTTGTACTTATCGTCTGCAAAGCTATGTCGCGTGCTGCGCTATGCGGAGACACTAAAAGCACCATAGTAGAACACAGATCAAGCCTCTAAGTTGATGTAATAGCCAGTAAGAAGTAGTACAATTCAAGTTTTAGGTATTGAATATTGACCTTTTAGCTGGCTTTGGTGCCTTAAACATGAGCTAGGACCTTAAGATTCTGCATGAAAGGAGAACTAGCAGCCGAATTGCACGGGAGAATGTGAAAAGTGTTCATATGTAGTATAAACCTGAGACATCCGTCCGTTTTCGTCATTTGTTATCGAATCGACTTAAAGCCACATCGTCACATTGGCCGCTCTTCTCTCTGAAACGGTTGTACTTATCGTCTGCAAAACCATGTCGCGTGCTGCGGTATGCGGAGAAACTAAAAGCACCGTAGTAGAACACAGATGAAGCTTCTAAGTTGATGTATTAGCCAGTAAGAAGTAGTACAATTCAAGTTTTAGGTATTGATTATTGACTTTTTAGCTGGCTTTGTGCCTTGGACATGAGCTGGGACCTTAAGATTCTGCATGAAAGGTGGACTAGCAGCCAAGTTGCACGGGAGAATGTGAAAAGTGTTCATATGTAGTAAAAACCTGAGAAATCCGTCCGTTTTCGTCATTTGTTATCGAATCGACTTATAGCCAGATCGTCACATTGGCCGCTCTTCTCTCTGAAACGGTTGTACTTATCGTCTGCAAAACTATCTCGCGTGCTGCGGTATGCGGAGAAACTAAAACCACCGTAGTAGAACACACATGAAGCTTCTAAGTTGATGTAATAGCCAGTAAGAAGTAGTACAATTCTAGTTTTAGGTATCGATTATTGACTTTTTAGCTGGCTTTGGTGCCTTGGACATGAGCTAGGACCTTAAGATTCTGCATGAAAGGAGGACTAGCAGCCGAGTTGCAGGGGAGAATGTGAAAAGTGTTCATATGTAGTAAAAACCAGAGAAATCGGTCCGTTTTCGTCATTTGTTATCGAATTGACTTAAAGCCAGATCGTCACATTGGCCGCTCTTCTCTCTGAAACACTTGTACTTATCGTCTGCAAAGCTATGTCGCGTGTTGCCGTAGGCGGAAACAGGAAAAGCATCATAGTAGAAAACAGATGAATCTCCAAAGTTGGTGTAATAGCCAGTAAGAAGTAGTCCATTTCAAGTTTTAGGTATCGATTATTGACTTTTTAGCTGGCTTTGGAGCCTTGGACATGAGCTAGGACCTTAACATTTTGCATGAAATTAGGACTAGCAGTCGAGTTGCACGGGAGAATGTGAAAAGTGTTCATATGTAGTAAAAACCTTCGAAATCTGTCCGTTTTCGTCATTTGTTATCGAATCGACTTAAAGCCAGATCGTCACATTGGCCGCTCTTCTCTCTGAAACGCTTGTACTTATCGTCTGCAAAGCTATGTCGCGTGCTGCGGTATGTGGAGACACTAAAAGCACCATAGTAGAACACAGATGAAGCTTCTAAGTTGATGTAATAGCCAGTAAGAAGTAGTAGCATTCAAGTTTTAGGTATCGATTATTGACTTTTTAGCTGGCTTTGGTGCCTTGGACATGAGCTAGGACCTTAATATTCTGCATGAAAGGAAGACTAGCAATCGAGTCGCACGGGAGAATGTGAAAAGTGTTCATATGTAGTAAAAACCTGAGAAATCCGTCCGTTTTCGTCATTTGTTATCGAATCGACATAAAGCCAGATCGTCATATTGGCCGCTCTTCTCTCTGAAACGGTTGTGCTTATCGTCTGCAAAGCTATGTCGCGTGCTGCTGTATGCGGAGACACTAAAATCACCATAGTAGAACACAGATGAAGCTTCTAAGTTCATGTAATAGCAGGTAAGAAGTAGTACAATTCAAGTTTTAGGTATCGATTATTGACTTTTTAGCTGGCTTTGGTGCCTTGGACATGAGCTAGGACCTAAACATTCTGCATGAAAGGAGGAGTAGCAGCCGAGTTGCACGGGAGAATGTGAAAAGTGTTCATATGTAGAAAAACCTGAGAAATCCGTCCGTTTTCGTCATTTGTTATCGAATCGACTTAAAGCTAGATCGTCACATTGGCCGCTCTTCTATCTGAAACGGTTGTACTTATCGTCTGCAAAGCTATGTTGCGTGCTGCGGTATGTGGAGACACTAAAAGCACCATAGTAGGAAACAGATGAAGCATCTAAGTTGATGTAATAGCCAGTAAGAAGTAATCCAATTCAAGTTTTGGGTATCGATTATTGACTTTTTAGCTGGCTTTGGTGCCTTGGACATGAGCTAGGACCTTAAGATTCTGCATGAAAGGAGGACTAGCAGCCGAGTTGCACGGGAGAATGTGAAAAGTGTTCATATGTAGTAAAAACCTGAGAAATCCGTCCGTTTTCGTCATTTGTTATCGAATCGACTTAAAGCCATATCGTCACATTAGCCGCTCTTCTCTCTGAAACGGTTGTACTTATCGTCTGCAAAGCAATGTCGCGTGCTGCGGTATGCGGAGACACTAAAAGCACCATAGTAGAACACAGATGAAGCTTCTAAGTTAATGTAATAGCCAGTAAGAAGTAGTACAATTCAAGTTTTAGGTATCGATTATTGACTTTTTAGCTGGCTTTGGTGCCTTGGACATGAGCTAGGACTTTAAGATTCTGCATGAAAGGAGGACTAGCAGCCGAGTTGCACGGGAGAATGTGAAAAGTGTTCAAATGTAGTAAAAACCTGAGAAATACGTCTGTTTTCGTCATTTGTTATCGAATCGACTTAAAGCCAGATCGTCACATTGGCCGCTCTTCTCTCTGAAACGGTTGTACTTATCGTCTGCAAAGCTATGTCGCGTGCTGCGGTATGCGGATACACTAAAAGCACCATAGTAGAACACAGATGAAGCTTCTAAGTTGATGTAATACCCAGTAAGAATTAGTACAATTCAAGTTTTAGGTATTGATTTTGACTTTTTAGCTGGCTTTGGTGCCTTGGACATGAGCTAGGACCTTAAGATTCTGCATGTAAGGAGGACTAGCAGCCGAGTTGCACGGGAGAATGTGAATAGTGTTCATATGTAGTAAAAACCTGAGAAATCCGTCCGTTTTCTTCATTTGTTATCGAATCGACTTAGAGCCAGATCGACACATTGGCCGCTCTTCTCTCTGAAACGGTTGTACTTATCGTCTACAAAGCTATGTCGCGTGCTGCGTTATGCGGAGACACCAAAAGCACCATAGTAGAACACAGATGAAACTTCTAAGTTGATGTAATAGCCAGTAAGAGGTAGTACAATTCAAGTTTTAGGTATCGATTATTGACTTTTTAGCTGGCTTTGGTGCCTTGGACATGAGCTAGGACCTTAAGATTTTGCATGAATGGAGGACTAGCAGCCGAGTTGCACGGGAGAATGTGAAAAGTTTTCATATGTAGTTAAAACCTGAGACATCCATCCGTTTTCGTCATTTGTTATCGAATCGACTTAAAGCCAGATCGTAACATTGGCCGCCCTTCCCTCTGAAACGGTTGTACTTATCGTCTGCAAAACTATGTCGCGTGCTGCGGCATGCGGAGAAACTAAAAGCACCGTAGTAGAAATCACATGAAGCTTCTAAGTTGATGTAATAGCCAGTAAGAAGTAGTACAATTCAAGGTTTAGGTATTGATTATTGACTTTTTAGCTGGCTTTGGTGCCTTGGACATGAGCTAGGACCTTAAGATTCTGCATGGAAGGAGGACTAGCAGCCGAATTGCACGGGAGAATGTGAAAAGTGTTCATATGTAGTATAAACCTGAGACATCCGTCCGTTTTCGTCATTTGTTATCGAATCGACTTAAAGCCACATCGTCACATTGGCCGCTCTTCTCTCTGAAACGGTTGTACTTATCGTCTGCAAAACTATGTCGCGTGCTGCGGTATGCGGAGAAACTAAAAGCACCGTAGTAGAACACAGATGAAGCTTCTAAGTTGATGTATTAGCCAGTAAGAAGTTGTACAATTCAAGTTTTAGGTATTGATTATTGACTTTTTAGCTGGCTTTGGTGCCTTGGACATGAGCTAGGACCTTAAGATTCTGCATGAAAGGAGGACTAGCAGCCAAGTTGCACGGGAGAATGTGAAAAGTGTTCATATGTAGTAAAAACCTGAGAAATCCGTCCGTTTTCGTCATTTGTTATCGAATCGACTTAAAGCCAGATCGTCAGATTGGCCGCTCTTCTCTCTGAAACGGTTGTACTTATCGTCTGCTAAACCATGTCGCGTGCTGCGGTATACGGAGAAACTAAAAGCACCGTAGTAGAACACAGATGAAGCTTCTAAGTTGATGTAATAGCCAGTAAGAAGTAGTAGAATTCAAGTTTTAGGTATCGATTATTTACTTTTTAGCTGGCTTTGGTGCCGTGAACATGAGCTAGGACCTTAAGATTCTGCATGAAAGGAGGACTAGCAGCCGATTTGCACCTGAGGATGTGAAAAGTGTTCATATGTAGTAAAAACCTGAGAAATCCGTCCATTTTCCTCATTTGTTATCGAATCGACTTAAAGCCAGATCGTCACATTAGCCGCTCTTGTCTCTGAAACGGTTGTACTTATCGTCTGCAAAGCTATGTCGCGAGCTGTGGTATGCGGAGTCACTAAAATCACCATAGTAGAAACAGATGAAGCATCTAAGTTGATGTAATAGCCAGTAAGAAGTAATCCAATTCAAGTTTTGGGTATCGATTATTGACTTTTTAGCTGGCTTTGGTGCCTTGGACATGAGCTAAGAGCTTAAGATTCTGCATGAAAGGAGGACTAGCAGCCGAGTTGCACGGGAGAATGTGAAAAGTGTTCATATGTAGTAAAAACCTGAGAAATCCGTCCGTTTTCGTCATTTGTTATCGAATCGACTTCAAGCCAGATCGTCACATTGGCCGCTCTTCTCTCTGATACGGTTGTACTTATCGTCTGCAAAACTATGTCGCGTGCTGCGGCATGCGGAGAAACTAAAAGCACCGTAGTAGAACACAGATGAAGCTTCTAAGTTGATGTAATAGCCAGTAAGAAGCAGTACAATTCAAGTTTTAGGTATTGATTATTGACTTTTTAGCTGGCTTTGGTGCCTTGGACATGAGCTAGGACCTTAAGATCCTGCATGAAAGGAGGACTAGCAGCCGAGTTGCACGGGAGAATGTGAAAAGTGTTCATATGTATTAAAAACTGAGAAATCCGTCCGTTTTCGACATTTGTTATCGAATCGACTTAAAGCCAGATTGTCACATTGGCCGCTCTTCTCTCTGAAACGGTTGTACTTATCGTCTGCAAAGCTATGTCGCGTACTGCGGTATTCGGAGACACTAAAAGCACCATAGTAGAACACAGATGAAGCTTCTAAAATGATGTAATAGCCAGTAAGAAGTAGTACAATTCAAGTTTTAGGTATCGGTTATTGACTTTTTAGCTGGCTTTGGTGCCTTGGACATGAGCTAGGACCTTAAGATTCTGCATGCAAGGAGGACTAGCAGCCGAGTTGCACGGGAGAATGTGAAAAGTGTTCATATGTAGTATAAACCTGAGACATCCGTCCGTTTTCGTCATTTGTTATCGAATCGACTTAAAGCCACATCGTCACATTGGCCGTTCTTCTCTCTGAAACGGTTGTACTTATCGTCTGCAAAACTATGTCGCGTGCTGCGGTATGCGGAGAAACTAAAAGCACCGTAGTAGAACACAGATGAAGCTTCTAAGTTGATGTATTAGCCAGTAAGAAGTTGTACAATTCAAGTTTTAGGTATTGATTATTGACTTTTTAGCTGGCTTTGGTGCCTTGGACATGAGCTAGGACCTTAAGATTCTGCATGAAAGGAGGACTAGCAGCCAAGTTGCACGGGAGAATGTGAAATGTGTTCATATGTAGTAAAAACCGGAGAAATCCGTCCGTTTTCGTCATTTGTTATCGAATCGACTTAAAGCCAGATCGTCAGATTGGCCGCTCTTCTCTCTGAAACGGTTGTACTTATCGTCTGCAAAACCATGTCGCGTGCTGCGGTACAGGAGAAACTAAAAGCACCGTAGTAGAACACAGATGAAGCTTCTAAGTTGATGTAATAGCCAGTAAGAAGTAGTAGAATTCAAGTTTTAGGTATCGATTATTGACTTTTTAGCTGGCTTTGGTGCTGCGAACATGAGCTAGGACCCTAAGATTCTGCATGAAAGGAGGACTAGCAGCCGAGTTGCACGGGAGGATGTGAAAAGTGTTCATATGTAGTAAAAACCTGAGAAATCCGTCCATTTTCCTCATTTGTTATCGAATCGACTTAAAGCCAGATCGTCACATTAGCCGCTCTTGTCTCTGAAACATTTGTACTTATCGTCTGCAAAGCTATGTCGCGAGCTGTGGTATGCGGAGTCACTAAAATCACCATAGTAGGAACAGATGAAGCATCTAAGTTGATGTAATAGCCAGTAAGAAGTAATCCAATTCAAGTTTTGGGTATCGATTATTGACTTTTTAGCTGGCTTTGGTGCCTTGGACATGAGCTAAGAGCTTAAGATTCTGCATGAAAGGAGGACTAGCAGCCGAGTTGCACGGGAGAATGTGAAAAGTGTTCATATGTAGTAAAAACCTGAGAAATCCATCCGTTTTCGTCATTTGTTATCGAATCGACTTTAAGCCATATCGTCACATTGGCCGATCTTCTCTCTGAAATGGTTGTATTTATCGTCTGCAAAGCTATGTCGCGTGTTGCCGTAGGCGGAAACAGGAAAAGCACCATAATAGAACACAGATGAAGCTTCTAAGTTGATGTAATAGCCAGTAAGAAGTAGTACAATTCAAGTTTTAGGTATCGATTATTGACTTTTTAGCTGGCTTTGGTGCCTTGGACATGAGCTAGGACCTTAAGATTCTGCATGAAAGGAGGACTAGCAGCCGAGTTGCACGGGGAGAACGTGAAAAGTGTTCATATGCAGTAAAAACCTGAGAAATCCGTCCGTTTTCGTCATTTGTTATCGCATCGACTTAAAGCCATATCGACACATTGGCCGCTCTTCTCTCTGAAACGGTTGTACTTATCGTCTGCAAAACTATGTCGCGTGCTGCGGCATGCGGAGAAACTAAAAGCACCGTAGTAGAACACAGATGAAGTTTCTAAGTTGATGTAATAGCCAGTAAGAAGCAGTACAATTCAAGTTTTAGGTATTGATTATTGAATTTTTAGCTGGCTTTGGTGCCTTGGACATGAGCTAGGACCTTAAGATTCTACATGAAAGGAGGACTAGCAGCCGAGTTGCACGGGAGAATGTGAAAAGTGTTCATATGTAGTAAGAACCTGAGAAATCCGTCCGTTTTCGTCATTTGTTATCGATCGACTTAAAGCCAGATCGTCACATTGGCCGCTCTTCTCTCTGAAACGGTTGTACTTATCGTCTGCAAAGCTATGTCGCGTACTGCGGTATTCGGAGACACTAAAAGCACCGTAGTAGAACACAGATGAAGCTTCTAAAATGATGTAATAGCCAGTAAGAAGTAGTACAATTCAAGTTTTAGGTATCGGTTATTGACTTTTTAGCTGGCTTTGGTGCTGCGAACATGAGCTAGGACCCTAAGATTCTGCATGAAAGGAGGACTAGCAGCCGAGTTGCACGGGAGGATGTGAAAAGTGTTCATATGTAGTAAAAACCTGAGAAATCCGTCCATTTTCCTCATTTGTTATCGAATCGACTTAAAGCCAGATCGTCACATTAGCCGCTCTTGTCTCTGAAACATTTGTACTTATCGTCTGCAAAGCTATGTCGCGAGCTGTGGTATGCGGAGTCACTAAAATCACCATAGTAGGAACAGATGAAGCATCTAAGTTGATGTAATAGCCAGTAAGAAGTAATCCAATTCAAGTTTTGGGTATCGATTATTGACTTTTTAGCTGGCTTTGGTGCCTTGGACATGAGCTAAGAGCTTAAGATTCTGCATGAAAGGAGGACTAGCAGCCGAGTTGCACGGGAGAATGTGAAAAGTGTTCATATGTAGTAAAAACCTGAGAAATCCATCCGTTTTCGTCATTTGTTATCGAATCGACTTTAAGCCATATCGTCACATTGGCCGATCTTCTCTCTGAAATGGTTGTATTTATCGTCTGCAAAGCTATGTCGCGTGTTGCCGTAGGCGGAAACAGGAAAAGCACCATAATAGAACACAGATGAAGCTTCTAAGTTGATGTAATAGCCAGTAAGAAGTAGTACAATTCAAGTTTTAGGTATCGATTATTGACTTTTTAGCTGGCTTTGGTGCCTTGGACATGAGCTAGGACCTTAAGATTCTGCATGAAAGGAGGACTAGCAGCCGAGTTGCACGGGAGAACGTGAAAAGTGTTCATATGCAGTAAAAACCTGAGAAATCCGTCCGTTTTCGTCATTTGTTATCGCATCGACTTAAAGCCATATCGACACATTGGCCGCTCTTCTCTCTGAAACGGTTGTACTTATCGTCTGCAAAACTATGTCGCGTGCTGCGGCATGCGGAGAAACTAAAAGCACCGTAGTAGAACACAGATGAAGTTTCTAAGTTGATGTAATAGCCAGTAAGAAGCAGTACAATTCAAGTTTTAGGTATTGATTATTGAATTTTTAGCTGGCTTTGGTGCCTTGGACATGAGCTAGGACCTTAAGATTCTACATGAAAGGAGGACTAGCAGCCGAGTTGCACGGGAGAATGTGAAAAGTGTTCATATGTAGTAAGAACCTGAGAAATCCGTCCGTTTTCGTCATTTGTTATCGATCGACTTAAAGCCAGATCGTCACATTGGCCGCTCTTCTCTCTGAAACGGTTGTACTTATCGTCTGCAAAGCTATGTCGCGTACTGCGGTATTCGGAGACACTAAAAGCACCGTAGTAGAACACAGATGAAGCTTCTAAAATGATGTAATAGCCAGTAAGAAGTAGTACAATTCAAGTTTTAGGTATCGGTTATTGACTTTTTAGCTGACTTTGGTGCCTTGGACATGAGCTAGGACCTTAAGATTCTGCATGAAAGGAGGACTAGCAGCCGAGTTGCACGGGAGAATGTGAAAAGTGTTCATATGTAGTAAAAACCTGAGAAATCCGTCCGTTTTCGTCATTTGTTATCGAATCGATTTAAAAGCCAGATCGTCACATTGGCCGATCTTCACTCTGAAACGGTTGTACTTATCGTCTGCAAAGCTATGTCGCGTGTTGCCGTAGGCGGAAACAGGAAAAGCACCATAATAGAACACAGATGAAGCTTCTAAGTTGATGTAATAGCCAGTAAGAAGTAGTACAATTCAAGTTTTATGTATCGGTTATTGACTTTTTAGCTGGCTTTGGTGCCTTGGACATGAGCTAGGACCTTAAGATTCTGCATGAAAGGAGGACTAGCAGCCGAGTTGCACGGGAGAATGTGAAAAGTGTTCATATGTAGTAAAAACCAGAGAAATCCGTCCGCTTTCGTCATTTGTTATCGAATCGACTTAAAGCCAGATCGTCACATTGGCCGATCTTCTCTCTGAAATGGTTGTACTTATCGTCTGCAAAGCTATGTCGCGTGTTGCCGTAGGCGGAAACAGGAAAAGCACCATATTAGAACACAGATGAAGCTTCTAAGTTGATGTAATAGCCAGTAAGAAGTAGTACAATTCAAGTTTTAGGTATCGATTATTGACTTTTTAGCTGGCTTTGGTGCCTTGGACATGAGCTAGGACCTTAAGATTCTGCATGAAAGGAGGACTAGCAGCCGAGTTGCACGGGAGAACGTGAAAAGTGTTCATATGCAGTAAAAACCTGAGAAATCCGTCCGTTTTCGTCATTTGTTATCGCATCGACTTAAAGCCATATCGACACATTGGCCGCTCTTCTCTCTGAAACGGTTGTACTTATCGTCTGCAAAACTATGTCGCGTGCTGCGGCATGCGGAGAAACTAAAAGCACCGTAGTAGAACACAGATGAAGTTTCTAAGTTGATGTAATAGCCAGTAAGAAGCAGTACAATTCAAGTTTTAGGTATTGATTATTGAATTTTTAGCTGGCTTTGGTGCCTTGGACATGAGCTAGGACCTTAAGATTCTACATGAAAGGAGGACTAGCAGCCGAGTTGCACGGGAGAATGTGAAAAGTGTTCATATGTAGTAAGAACCTGAGAAATCCGTCCGTTTTCGTCATTTGTTATCGATCGACTTAAAGCCAGATCGTCACATTGGCCGCTCTTCTCCCTGAAACGGTTGTACTTATCGTCTGCAAAGCTATGTCGCGTACTGCGGTATTCGGAGACACTAAAAGCACCGTAGTAGAACACAGATGAAGCTTCTAAAATGATGTAATAGCCAGTAAGAAGTAGTACAATTCAAGTTTTAGGTATCGGTTATTGACTTTTTAGCTGACTTTGGTGCCTTGGACATGAGCTAGGACCTTAAGATTCTGCATGAAAGGAGGACTAGCAGCCGAGTTGCACGGGAGAATGTGAAAAGTGTTCATATGTAGTAAAAACCTGAGAAATCCGTCCGTTTTCGTCATTTGTTATCGAATCGATTTAAAAGCCAGATCGTAACATTGGCCGATCTTCACTCTGAAACGGTTGTACTTATCGTCTGCAAAGCTATGTCGCGTGTTGCCGTAGGCGGAAACAGGAAAAGCACCATAATAGAACACAGATGAAGCTTCTAAGTTGATGTAATAGCCAGTAAGAAGTAGTACAATTCAAGTTTTATGTATCGGTTATTGACTTTTTAGCTGGCTTTGGTGCCTTGGACATGAGCTAGGACCTTAAGATTCTGCATGAAAGGAGGACTAGCAGCCGAGTTGCACGGGAGAATGTGAAAAGTGTTCATATGTAGTAAAAACCAGAGAAATCCGTCCGCTTTCGTCATTTGTTATCGAATCGACTTAAAGCCAGATCGTCACATTGGCCGATCTTCTCTCTGAAATGGTTGTACTTATCGTCTGCAAAGCTATGTCGCGTGTTGCCGTAGGCGGAAACAGGAAAAGCACCATAATAGAACACAGATGAAGCTTCTAAGTTGATGTAATAGCCAGTAAGAAGTAGTACAATTCAAGTTTTAGGTATCGATTATTGACTTTTTAGCTGGCTTTGGTGCCTTGGACATGAGCTAGGACCTTAAGATTCTGCATGAAAGGAGGACTAGCAGCCGAGTTGCACGGGAGAATGTGAAAAGTGTTCATATGCAGTAAAAACCTGAGAAATCCGTCCGTTTTCGTCATTTGTTATCGCATCGACTTAAAGCCATATCGACACATTGGCCGCTCTTCTCTCTGAAACGGTTGTACTTATCGTCTGCAAAGCTCTGTCGCGTGCTGCGGTATGCTGAGACACTACAAGCACCATAGTATAACACAGATGAAGCTTCTAAGTTGATGTAATAGCCAGTAAGAGGTAGTACAATTCAAGTTATAGGTATTGAATATTGACCTTTTAGCTGGCTTTGGTGCCTTGGACATGAGCTAGGACCTTAAGATTCTGCATGGAAGGAGGACTAGCAGCCGAGTTGCACGGGAGAATATGAAAAGTGTTCATATGTAGTAAAAACCTGAGACATCCGTCCGTTTTCGTCATTTGTTATTGAATCGATGTAAAGCCAGATCGTCACATTGTCCGCTCTTCTCTCTGAGACGGTTGTACTTATCGGCTGCAAAGTTATGTCGCGTACTGCGGTATTCGGAGACACTAAAAGCACCACAGTACAACACAGATGTAGCTTCTAAGTTGATGTAATATCCAGTAAGAAGTAGTACAATTCAAGATTTAGGTATCGATTATTGACTTTTTAGCTGGCTTTGGTGCCTTGGACATGAGCTGTTACCTTAAGATTCTGCATGAAAGGAAGACTAGCAGCCGAGTTGCACGGGAGAATGTGAAAAGTGTTCATATGTAGTAAAAACCTGAGAAATCCGTCCGTTTTCGTCATTTGTTATCGAATCGACTTAAAGCCAGATCGTCACATTGGCCGCTCTTCTCTCTGAAACGGTTGTACTTATCGTCTGCAAAACTATGTCGCGTGCTGCGGTATGCGGAGAAACTAAAAGCACCGTAGTAGAACACAGATGAAGCTTCTAAGTTGATGTAATAGCCAGTAAGAAGCAGTACAATTCAAGTTTTAGGTATTGATTATTGACTTTTTAGCTGGCTTTGGTGCCTTGGACATGAGCTAGGACCTTAAGATTCTGCATGAAAGGAGGACTAGCAGCCGAGTTGCACGGGAGAATGTGAAAAGTGTTCATATGTAGTAAAAACCTGAGAAATCCGTCCGTTTTCGTCATTTGTTATCGATCGACTTAAAGCCAGATCGTCACATTGGCCGCTCTTCTCTCTGAAACGGTTGTACTTATCGTCTGCAAAGCTATGTCGCGTACTGCGGTATTCGGAGACACTAAAGGCACCATAGTAGAACACAGATGAAGCTTCTAAAATGATGTAATAGCCAGTAAGAAGTAGTACAATTCAAGTTTTAGGTATCGGTTATTGACTTTTTTGCTGGCTTTGGTGCCTTGGACATGAGCTAGGACCTTAAGATTCTGCATGAAAGGAGGACTAGCAGCCGAGTTGCACGGGAGAATATGAAAAGTGTTCATATGTAGTAAAAACCTGAGAAATCCGTCCGTTTTCGTCATTTGTTATCGAATCGACTTAAAAGCCAGATCGTCACATTGGCCGATCTTCTCTCTGAAACGGTTGTACTTATCGTCTGCAAAGCTATGTCGCGTGTTGCCGTAGGCGGAAACAGGAAAAGCACCATAATAGAACACAGATGAAGCTTCTAAGTTGATGTAATAGCCAGTAAGAAGTAGTCCAATTCAAGTTTTAGGTATCGATTATTGACTTTTTAGCTGGCTTTGGTGCCTTGGACATGAGCTAGGACCTTAAGATTCTGCATGAAAGGAGGACTAGCAGCCGAGTTGCACGGGAGAATGTGAAAAGTGTTCATATGTAGTAAAAACCTGAGAAATCCGTCCGTTTTCGTCATTTGTTATCGCATCGACTTAAAGCCATATCGACACATTGGCCGCTCTTCTCTCTGAAACGGTTGTACTTATCGTCTGCAAAGCTCTGTCGCGTGCTGCGGTATGCTGAGACACTACAAGCACCATAGTAGAACACAGATGAAGCTTCTAAGTTGATGTAATAGCCAGTAGGAGGTAGTACAATTCAAGTTATAAGTATTAAATATTGACCTTTTAGCTGGCTTTGGTGCCTTGGACATGAGCTAGGACCTTAAGATTCTGCATGAAAGGAGGACTAGCAGCCGAGTAGCACGGAAGAATGTGAAAAGTGTTCATATGTAGTAAAAACCTGAGCCATCCGTCCGTTTTCGTCATTTGTTATTGAATCGATGTAAAGCCAGATCGTCACATTGGCCGCTCTTCTCTCTGAAACGGTTGTACTTATCGTCTGCAAAGCTATGTCGCGTGCTGCGTTATGCGGAGACACCAAAAGCACCACAGTAGAACACAGATGTAGCTTCTAAGTTGATGTAATATCCAGTAAGAAGTAGTACAATTCAAGTTTTAGGTATCGATTATTGACTTTTTAGCTGTCTTTGGTGCCTTGGACATGAGCTGTTACCTTAAGATTCTGCATGAAAAGAGGACTAGCAGCCGAGTTGCACGGGAAAATGTGAAAAGTGTTCATATGTAGTAAAACCCTGAGAAATCCGTCCGTTTTCGTCATTTGTTATCGAATCGACTTAAAGCCAGATCGTCACATTGGCCGCTCTTCTCTCTGAAACGGTTGTACTTATCGTCTGCAAAACTATGTCGCGTGCTGCGGTATGCGGAGAAACTAAAAGCACCGTAGTAGAACACAGATGAAGCTTCTAAGTTGATGTAATAGCCAGTAAGAAGCAGTACAATTCAAGTTTTAGGTATTGATTATTGACTTTTTAGCTGGCTTTGGTGCCTTGGACATGAGCTAGGACCTTAAGATTCTGCATGAAAGGAGGACTAGCAGCCGAGTTGCACGGGAGAATGTGAAAAGTGTTCACATGTAGTAAAAACCTGAGAAATCCGTCCGTTTTCGTCATTTGTTATCGATCGACTTAAAGCCAGATCGTCACATTGGCCGCTCTTCTCTCTGAAACGGTTGTACTTATCGTCTGCAAAGCTATGTCGCGTACTGCGGTATTCTGAGACACTAAAAGCACCATAGTAGTACACAGATGAAGCTTCTAAAATGATGTAATAGCCAGTAAGAAGTAGTACAATTCAAGTTTTAGGTATCGGTTATTGACTTTTTAGCTGGCTTTGGTGCCTTGGACATGAGCTAGGACCGTAAGATTCTGCATGAAAGGAGGACTAGCAGCCGAGTTGCACGGGAGAATATGAAAAGTGTTCATATGTAGTAAAAACCTGAGAAATCCGTCCGTTTTCGTCATTTGTTATCGAATCGACTTAAAAGCCAGATCGTCACATTGGCCGATCTTCTCTCTGAAACGGTTGTACTTATCGTCTGCAAAGCTATGTCGCGTGTTGCTGTAGGCGGAAACAGGAAAAGCACCATAATAGAACACAGATGAAGCTTCTAAGTTGATGTAATAGCCAGTAAGAAGTAGTCCAATTCAAGTTTTAGGTATCGATTATTGACTTTTTAGCTGGCTTTGGTGCCTTGGACATGAGCTAGGACCTTAAGATTCTGCATGAAAGGAGGACTAGCAGCCGAGTAGCACGGGAGAATGTGAAAAGTGTTCATATGTAGTAAAAACCTGAGACATCCGTCCGTTTTCGTCATTTGTTATTGAATCGATGTAAAGCCAGATCGTCACATTGGCCGCTCTTCTCTCTGAAACGGTTGTACTTATCGTCTGCAAAGCTATGTCGCGTACTGCGGTATTCGGAGACACTAAAAGCACCACAGTAGAACACAGATGTAGCTTCTAAGTTGATGTAATATCCAGTAAGAAGTAGTACAATTCAAGTTTTAGGTATCGATTATTGACTTTTTAGCTGTCTTTGGTGCCTTGGACATGAGCTGTTACCTTAAGATTCTGCATGAAAGGAGGACTAGCAGCCGAGTTGCACGGGAGAATGTGAAAAGTGTTCATATGTAGTAAAAACCTGAGAAATCCGTCCGTTTTCGTCATTTGTTATCGAATCGACTTAAAAGCCAGATCGTCACATTGGCCGATCTTCTCTCTGAAACGGTTGTACTTATCGTCTGCAAAGCTATGTCGCGTGTTGCCGTAGGCGGAAACAGGAAAAGCACCATAATAGAACACAGATGAAGCTTCTAAGTTGATGTAATAGCCAGTAAGAAGTAGTACAATTCAAGTTTTAGGTATCGATTATTGACTTTTTAGCTGGCTTTGGTGCCTTGGACATGAGCTAGGACCTTAAGATTCTGCATGAAAGGAGGACTAGCAGCCGAGTTGCACGGGAGAATGTGAAAAGTGTTCATATGCAGTAAAAACCTGAGAAATCCGTCCGTTTTCGTCATTTGTTATCGCATCGACTTAAAGCCATATCGACACATTGGCCGCTCTTCTCTCTGAGACGGATGTACTTATCGTCTGCAAAGCTCTGTCGCGTTCTGCGGTATGCTGAGACACTACAAGCACCATAGTAGAACACAGATGAAGCTTCTAAGTTGATGTCACAGCCAGTAAGAGGTAGTACAATTCAAGTTATAGGTATTGAATATTGACCTTTTAGCTGGCTTTGGTGCCTTGGACATGAGCTAGGACCTTAAGATTCTGCATGAAAGGAGGACTAGCAGCCGAGTTGCACGGGAGAATGTGAAAAGTGTTCATATGTAGTAAAAACCTGAGACATCCGTCCGTTTTCGTCATTTGTTATTGAATCGATGTAAAGCCAGATCGTCACATTGGCCGCTCTTCTCTCTGAGACGGTTGTACTTATCGTCTGCAAAGTTATGTCGCGTACTGCGGTATTCGGAGACACTAAAAGCACCACAGTAGAACACAGAAGTAGCTTCTAAGTTGATGTAATATCCAGTAAGAAGTAGTACAATTCAAGTTTTAGGTATCGATTATTGACTTTTTAGCTGTCTTTGGTGCCTTGGACATGAGCTGTTACCTTAAAATTCTGCATGAAAGGAGGACTAGCAGCCGAGTTGCACGGGAGAATGTGAAAAGTGTTCATATGTAGTAAAAACCTGAGAAATCCGTCCGTTTTCGTCATTTGTTATCGAATCGACTTAAAGCCAGATCGTCACATTGGCCGCTCTTCTCTCTGAAACGGTTGTACTTATCGTCTGCAAAGCTATGTCGCGTACTGCGGTATTCGGAGACACTAAAAGCACCATAGTAGAACACAGATGAAGCTTCTAAAATGATGTAATAGCCAGTAAGAAGTAGTACAATTCAAGTTTTAGGTATCGGTTATTGACTTTTTAGCTGGCTTTGGTGCCTTGGACATGAGCTAGGACCTTAAGATTCTGCATGAAAGGAGGACTAGCAGCCGAGTTGCACGGGAGAATATGAAAAGTGTTCATATGTAGTAAAAACCTGAGAAATCCGTCCGTTTTCGTCATTTGTTATCGCATCGACTTAAAGCCATATCGACACATTGGCCGCTCTTCTCTCTGAGACGGATGTACTTATCGTCTGCAAAGCTCTGTCGCGTTCTGCGGTATGCTGAGACACTACAAGCACCATAGTAGAACACAGATGAAGCTTCTAAGTTGATGTCATAGCCAGTAAGAGGTAGTACAATTCAAGTTATAGGTATTGAATATTGACCTTTTAGCTGGCTTTGGTGCCTTGGACATGAGCTAGGACCTTAAGATTCTGCATGAAAGGAGGACTAGCAGCCGAGTTGCACGGGAGAATGTGAAAAGTGTTCATATGTAGTAAAAACCTGAGACATCCGTCCGTTTTCGTCATTTGTTATTGAATCGATGTAAAGCCAGATCGTCACATTGGCCGCTCTTCTCTCTGAGACGGTTGTACTTATCGTCTGCAAAGTTATGTCGCGTACTGCGGTATTCGGAGACACTAAAAGCACCACAGTAGAACACAGAAGTAGCTTCTAAGTTGATGTAATATCCAGTAAGAAGTAGTACAATTCAAGTTTTAGGTATCGATTATTGACTTTTTAGCTGGCTTTGGTGCCTTGGATTTGAGCTGTTACCTTAAAATTCTGCATGAAAGGTGGACTAGCAGCCGAGTTGCACGGGAGAATGTGAAAAGTGTTCATATGTAGTAAAAACCTGAGAAATCCGTCCGTTTTCGTCATTTGTTATCGAATCGACTTAAAGCCAGATCGTCACATTGGCCGCTCTTCTCTCTGAAACGGTTGTACTTATCGTCTGCAAAGCTATGTCGCGTACTGCGGTATTCGGAGACACTAAAAGCACCATAGTAGAACACAGATGAAGCTTCTAAAATGATGTAATAGCCAGTAAGAAGTAGTACAATTCAAGTTTTAGGTATCGGTTATTGACTTTTTAGCTGGCTTTGGTGCCTTGGACATGAGCTAGGACCTTAAGATTCTGCATGAAAGGAGGACTAGCAGCCGAGTTGCACGGGAGAATATGAAAAGTGTTCATATGTAGTAAAAACCTGAGAAATCCGTCCGTTTTCGTCATTTGTTATCGAATCGACTTAAAAGCCAGATCGTCACATTGGCCGATCTTCTCTTTGAAACGGTTGTACTTATCGTCTGCAAAGCTATGTCGCGTGTTGCCATAGGCGGAAACAGGAAAAGCACCATAATAGAACACAGATGAAGCTTCTAAGTTGATGTAATAGCCAGTAAGAAGTAGTACAATTCAAGTTTTAGGTATCGATTATTGACTTTTTAGCTGGCTTTGGTGCCTTGGACATGAGCTAGGACCTTAAGATTCTGCATGAAAGGAGGACTAGCAGCCGAGTTGCACGGGAGAATGTGAAAAGTGTTCATATGCAGTAAAAACCTGAGAAATCCGTCCGTTTTCGTCATTTGTTATCGCATCGACTTAAAGCCATATCGACACATTGGCCGCTCTTCTCTCTGAGACGGTTGTACTTATCGTCTGCAAAGCTCTGTCGCGTGCTGCGGTATGCTGAGACACTACAAGCACCATAGTAGAACACAGATGAAGCTTCTAAGTTGATGTCATAGCCAGTAAGAGGTAGTACAATTCAAGTTATAGGTATTGAATATTGACCTTTTAGCTGGCTTTGGTGCCTTGGACATGAGCTAGGACCTTAAGATTCTGCATGAAAGGAGGACTAGCAGCCGAGTTGCACGGGAGAATGTGAAAAGTGTTCATATGTAGTAAAAACCTGAGACATCCGTCCGTTTTCGTCATTTGTTATTGAATCGATGTAAAGCCAGATCGTCACATTGGCCGCTCTTCTCTCTGAGACGGTTGTACTTATCGTCTGCAAAGTTATGTCGCGTACTGCGGTATTCGGAGACACTAAAAGCACCACAGTAGAACACAGAAGTAGCTTCTAAGTTGATGTAATATCCAGTAAGAAGTAGTACAATTCAAGTTTTAGGTATCGATTATTGACTTTTTAGCTGGCTTTGGTGCCTTGGATTTGAGCTGTTACCTTAAGATTCTGCATGAAAGGAGGACTAGCAGCCGAGTTGCACGGGAGAATGTGAAAAGTGTTCATATGTAGTAAAAACCTGAGAAATCCGTCCGTTTTCTTCATTTGTTATCGAATCGACTTAAAGCCAGATCGTCACATTGGCCGCTCTTCTCTCTGAAACGGTTGTACTTATCGTCTGCAAAACTATGTCGCGTGCTGCGGTATGGGGAGAAACTAAAAGCACCGTAGTAGAACACAGATGAAGCTTCTAAGTTGATGTAATAGCCAGTAAGAAGCAGTACAATTCAAGTTTTAGGTATTGATTATTGACTTTTTAGCTGGCTTTGGTGCCTTGGACATGAGCTAGGACCTTAAGATTCTGCATGAAAGGAGGACTAGCAGCCGAGTTGCACGGGAGAATGTGAAAGGTGTTCATATGTAGTAAAAACCTGAGAAATCCGTCCGTTTTCGTCATTTGTTGTCGATCGACTTAAAGCCAGATCGTCACATTGGCCGCTCTTCTCTCTGAAACGGTTGTACTTATCGTCTGCAAAGCTATGTCGGGTACTGCGGTATTCGGAGACACTAAAAGCACCATAGTAGAAAACAGATGAAGCTTCTAAAATGATGTAATAGCCAGTAAGAAGTAGTACAATTCAAGTTTTAGGTATCGGTTATAGACTTTTTAGCTGGCTTTGGTGCCTTGGACATGAGCTAGGACCTTAAGATTCTGCATGAAAGGAGGACTAGCAGCCGAGTTGCACGGGAGAATATGAAAAGTGTTCATATGTAGTAAAAACCTGAGAAATCCGTCCGTTTTCGTCATTTGTTATCGAATCGACTTAAAAGCCAGATCGTCACATTGGCCGCTCTTCTCTCTGAAACGGTTGTACTTATCGTCTGCAAAGCTATGTCGCTTGTTGCCGTAGGCGGAAACAGGAAAAGCACCATAATAGAACACAGATGAAGCTTCTAAGTTGATGTAATAGCCAGTAAGAAGTAGTCCAATTCAAGTTTTAGGTATCGATTATTGACTTTTTAGCTGGCTTTGGTGCCTTGGACATGAGCTAGGACCTTAAGATTCTGCATGAAAGGAGGACTAGCAGCCGAGTTGCACGGGAGAATGTGAAAAGTGTTCATATGTAGTAAAAACCTGAGAAATCCGTCCGTTTTCGTCATTTGTTATCGCATCGACTTAAAGCCATATCGACACATTGGCGGCTCTTCTCTCTGAAACGGTTGTACTTATCGTCTGCAAAGCTCTGTCGCGTGCTGCGGTATGCTGAGACACTACAAGCACCATAGTAGAACACAGATGAAGCTTCTAAGTTGATGTAATAGCCAGTAAGAGGTAGTACAATTCAAGTTATAAGTATTGAATATTGACCTTTTAGCTGGCTTTGGTGCCTTGGACATGAGCTAGGACCTTAAGATTCTGCATGAAAGGAGGACTAGCAGCCGAGTAGCACGGGAGAATGTGAAAAGTGTTCATATGTAGTAAAAACCTGAGAAATCCGTCCGTTTTCGTCATTTGTTATTGAATCGATGTAAAGCCAGATCGTCACATTGGCCGCTCTTCTCTCTGAAACGGTTGTACTTATCGTCTGCAAAGCTATGTCGCGTACTGCGGTATTCGGAGACACTAAAAGCACCACAGTAGAACACAGATGTAGCTTCTAAGTTGATGTAATATCCAGTAAGAAGTAGTACAATTCAAGTTTTAGGTATCGATTATTGACTTTTTAGCTGTCTTTGGTGCCTTGGACATGAGCTGTTACCTTAAGATTCTGCATGAAAGGAGGACTAGCAGCCGAGTTGCACGGGAGAATGTGAAAAGTGTTCATATGTAGTAAAAACCTGAGACATCCGTCCGTTTTCGTCATTTGTTATCGAATTGACTTAAAGCCAGATCGTCACATTTTCCGCTCTTCTCTCTGAAACGGTTGTACTTATCGTCTGCAAAGCTATGTCGCGTGCTGCGGTATGCGGAGACACTAAAAGCACCATAGTAGAATACAGATGATGCTTCTAAGTTGATGTAATAGCCAGTAAGAAGTAGTACAATTCAAGTTTTAGGTATCGGTTATTGACTTTTTACCCTTCTTTGGTGCCTTGGACACGAGCTAGGAACTTAAGATTTTGCATGAAGGAGGACTAGCAGCCGAGTTGCACGGGAGAATGTGAAAAGTGTTCATATGTAGTAAAACCTGAGAAATACGTCCGTTTTCGTCATTTGTTATCGAATCGACTTAAAGCCAGATCGTCACATTGGCCGCTCTTCTCTCTGAAACGGTTGTACTTATCGTCTGCAAAGCTATGTCGCGTGCTGCGGTATGCTGAGACACTAAAAGCACCATAGTAGAACACAGATGAAGCTTCGAAGTTGATGTAATAGCCAGTAAGAAGTAGTACAATTCAAGTTTTAGGTATTGAATATTGACCTTTTAGCTGGCTTTGGTGCCTTGGATATGAGCTAGGACCTTAAGATTCTGCATGAAAGGAGGACTAGCAGCCGAGTTGCACGGGAGACTGTGAAAAGTGTTCATATGTAGTAAAAACCTGAGAAATCCGTCCGTTTTCGTCATTTGTTATCGAATTGACTTAAAGCCAGATCGTCACAATGGCCGCTCTTCTCACTGAAACGGTTGTACTTATCGTCTGCAAAGCTATGTCGCGTACTGCGGTATTCGGAGACACTAAAAGCACCACAGTAGAACACAGATGTAGCTTCTAAGTTGATGTAATATCCAGTAAGAAGTAGTACAATTCAAGTTTTAGGTATCGATTATTGACTTTTTAGCTGTCTTTGGTGCCTTGGACATGAGCTGTTACCTTAAGATTCTGCATGAAAGGAGCACTAGCAGCCGAGTTGCACGGGAGAATGTGAAAAGTGTTCATATGTAGTAAAAACCTGAGAAATCCGTCCGTTTTCGTCATTTGTTATCGAATCGACTTAAAAGCCAGATCGTCACATTGGCCGATCTTCTCTCTGAAACGGTTGTACTTATCGTCTGCAAAGCTATGTCGCGTGTTGCCGTAGGCGGAAACAGGAAAAGCACCATAATAGAACACAGATGAAGCTTCTAAGTTGATGTAATAGCCAGTAAGAAGTAGTACAATTCAAGTTTTAGGTATCGATTATTGACTTTTTAGCTGGCTTTGGTGCCTTGGACATGAGCTAGGACCTTAAGATTCTGCATGAAAGGAGGACTAGCAGCCGAGTTGCACGGGAGAATGTGAAAAGTGTTCATATGTAGTAAAAACCTGAGACATCCGTCCGTTTTCGTCATTTGTTATTGAATCGATGTAAAGCCAGATCGTCACATTGGCCGCTCTTCTCTCTGAAACGGTTGTACTTATCGTCTGCAAAGCTATGTCGCGTACTGCGGTATTCGGAGACACTAAAAGCACCACAGTAGAACACAGATGTAGCTTCTAAGTTGATGTAATATCCAGTAAGAAGTAGTACAATTCAAGTTTTAGGTATCGATTATTGACTTTTTAGCTGTCTTTGGTGCCTTGGACATGAGCTGTTACCTTAAGATTCTGCATGAAAGGAGGACTAGCAGCCGAGTTGCACGGGAGAATGTGAAAAGTGTTCATATGTAGTAAAAACCTGAGAAATCCGTCCGTTTTCGTCATTTGTTATCGAATCGACTTAAAAGCCAGATCGTCACATTGGCCGATCTTCTCTCTGAAACGGTTGTACTTATCGTCTGCAAAGCTATGTCGCGTGTTGCCGTAGGCGGAAACAGGAAAAGCACCATAACAGAACACAGATGAAGCTTCTAAGTTGATGTAATAGCCAGTAAGAAGTAGTACAATTCAAGTTTTAGGTATCGATTATTGACTTTTTAGCTGGCTTTGGTGCCTTGGACATGAGCTAGGACCTTAAGATTCTGCATGAAAGGAGGACTAGCAGCCGAGTTGCACGGGAGAATGTGAAAAGTGTTCATATGCAGTAAAAACCTGAGAAATCCGTCCGTTTTCGTCATTTGTTATCGCATCGACTTAAAGCCATATCGACACATTGGCCGCTCTTCTCTCTGAGACGGTTGTACTTATCGTCTGCAAAGCTCTGTCGCGTTCTGCGGTATGCTGAGACACTACAAGCACCATAGTAGAACACAGATGAAGCTTCTAAGTTGATGTCATAGCCAGTAAGAGGTAGTACAATTCAAGTTATAGGTATTGAATATTGACCTTTTAGCTGGCTTTGGTGCCTTGGACATGAGCTAGGACCTTAAGATTCTGCATGAAAGGAGGACTAGCAGCCGAGTTGCACGGGAGAATGTGAAAAGTGTTCATATGTAGTAAAAACCTGAGACATCCGTCCGTTTTCGTCATTTGTTATTGAATCGATGTAAAGCCAGATCGTCACATTGGCCGCTCTTCTCTCTGAGACGGTTGTACTTATCGTCTGCAAAGTTATGTCGCGTACTGCGGTATTCGGAGACACTAAAAGCACCACAGTAGAACACAGAAGTAGCTTCTAAGTTGATGTAATATCCAGTAAGAAGTAGTACAATTCAAGTTTTAGGTATCGATTATTGACTTTTTAGCTGGCTTTGGTGCCTTGGATTTGAGCTGTTACCTTAAAATTCTGCATGAAAGGAGGACTAGCAGCCGAGTTGCACGGGAGAATGTGAAAAGTGTTCATATGTAGTAAAAACCTGAAGTCCGTCCGTTTTCGTCATTTGTTATCGAATCGACTTAAAGCCAGATCGTCACATTGGCCGCTCTTCTCTCTGAAACGGTTGTACTTATCGTCTGCAAAACTATGTCGCGTGCTGCGGTATGCGGAGAAACTAAAAGCACCGTAGTAGAACACAGATGAAGCTTCTAAGTTGATGTAATAGCCAGTAAGTAGCAGTACAATTCAAGTTTTAGGTATTGATTATTGACTTTTTAGCTGGCTTTGGTGCCTTGGACATGAGCTAGGACCTTAAGATTCTGCATGAAAGGAGGACGAGGAGCCAAGTTGCACGGGAGAATGTGAAAAGTGTTCATATGTAGTAAAAACCTGAGAAATCGGTCCGTTTTCGTCATTTGTTATCGAATCGACTTAAAAGCCAGATCGTCACATTGGCCGATCTTCTCTTTGAAACGGTTGTACTTATCGTCTGCAAAGCTATGTCGCGTGTTGCCGTAGGCGGAAACAGGAAAAGCACCATAATAGAACACAGATGAAGCTTCTAAGTTGATGTAATAGCCAGTAAGAAGTAGTACAATT
The DNA here is from genome assembly GCF_023897955.1 of Schistocerca gregaria. Taxonomy (NCBI): domain Eukaryota; kingdom Metazoa; phylum Arthropoda; class Insecta; order Orthoptera; family Acrididae; genus Schistocerca; species Schistocerca gregaria. The sequence goes on along the minus strand of NW_026061850.1, from coordinate 5,637,544 downwards.
CAAGTTTTAGGTATCGATTATTGACTTTTTAGCTGGCTTTGGTGCCTTGGACATGAGCTAGGACCTTAAGATTCTGCATGAAAGGAGGACTAGCAGCCGAGTTGCACGGGAGAATGTGAAAAGTGTTCATATGCAGTAAAAACCTGAGAAATCCGTCCGTTTTCGTCATTTGTTATCGCATCGACTTAAAGCCATATCGACACATTGGCCGCTCTTCTCTCTGAGACGGTTGTACTTATCGTCTGCAAAGCTCTGTCGCGTGCTGCGGTATGCTGAGACACTACAAGCACCATAGTAGAACACAGATGAAGCTTCTAAGTTGATGTCATAGCCAGTAAGAGGTAGTACAATTCAAGTTATAGGTATTGAATATTGACCTTTTAGCTGGCTTTGGTGCCTTGGACATGAGCTAGGACCTTAAGATTCTGCATGAAAGGAGGACTAGCAGCCGAGTTGCACGGGAGAATGTGAAAAGTGTTCATATGTAGTAAAAACCTGAGACATCCGTCCGTTTTCGTCATTTGTTATTGAATCGATGTAAAGCCAGATCGTCACATTGGCCGCTCTTCTCTCTGAGACGGTTGTACTTATCGTCTGCAAAGTTATGTCGCGTACTGCGGTATTCGGAGACACTAAAAGCACCACAGTAGAACACAGAAGTAGCTTCTAAGTTGATGTAATATCCAGTAAGAAGTAGTACAATTCAAGTTTTAGGTATCGATTATTGACTTTTTAGCTGGCATTGGTGCCTTGGATTTGAGCTGTTACCTTAAGATTCTGCATGAAAGGAGGACTAGCAGCCGAGTTGCACGGGAGAATGTGAAAAGTGTTCATATGTAGTAAAAACCTGAGAAATCCGTCCGTTTTCGTCATTTGTTATCGAATCGACTTAAAGCCAGATCGTCACATTGGCCGCTCTTCTCTCTGAAACGGTTGTACTTATCGTCTGCAAAACTATGTCGCGTGCTGCGGTATGCGGAGAAACTAAAAGCACCGTAGTAGAACACAGATGAAGCTTCTAAGTTGATGTAATAGCCAGTAAGAAGCAGTACAATTCAAGTTTTAGGTATTGATTATTGACTTTTTAGCTGGCTTTGGTGCCTTGGACATGAGCTAGGACCTTAAGATTCTGCATGAAAAGAGGACTAGCAGCCGAGTTGCACGGGAGAATGTGAAAGGTGTTCATATGTAGTAAAAACCTGAGAAATCCGTCCGTTTTCGTCATTTGTTGTCGATCGACTTAAAGCCAGATCGACACATTGGCCGCTCTTCACTCTGAAACGGTTGTACTTATCGTCTGCAAAGCTATGTCGCTTGTTGCCGTAGGCGGAAACAGGAAAAGCACCATAATAGAACACAGATGAAGCTTCTAAGTTGATGTAATAGCCAGTAAGAAGTAGTCCAATTCAAGTTTTAGGTATCGATTATTGAATTTTTAGCTGGCTTTGGTGCCTTGGACATGAGCTAGGACCTTAAGATTCTGCATGAAAGGAGGACTAGCAGCCGAGTTGCACGGGAGAATGTGAAAGGTGTTCATATGTAGTAAAAACCTGAGAAATCCGTCCGTTTTCGTCATTTGTTATCGCATCGACTTAAAGCCATATCGACACATTGGCCGCTCTTCTCTCTGAAACGGTTGTACTTATCGTCTGCAAAGCTCTGTCGCGTGCTGCGGTATGCTGAGACACTACAAGCACCATAGTAGAACACAGATGAAGCTTCTAAGTTGATGTAATAGCCAGTAAGAGGTAGTACAATTCAAGTTATAAGTATTGAATATTGACCTTTTAGCTGGCTTTGGTGCCTTGGACATGAGCTAGGACCTTAAGATTCTGCATGAAAGGAGGACTAGCAGCCGAGTAGCACGGGAGAATGTGAAAAGTGTTCATATGTAGTAAAAACCTGAGAAATCCGCCCGTTTTCGTCATTTGTTATTGAATCGATGTAAAGCCAGATCGTCACATTGGCCGCTCTTCTCTCTGAAACGGTTGTACTTATCGTCTGCAAAGCTATGTCGCGTACTGCGGTATTCGGAGACACTAAAAGCACCACAGTAGAACACAGATGTAGCTTCTAAGTTGATGTAATATCCAGTAAGAAGTAGTACAATTCAAGTTTTAGGTATCGATTATTGACTTTTTAGCTGTCTTTGGTGCCTTGGACATGAGCTGTTACCTTAAGATTCTGCATGAAAGGAGGACTAGCAGCCGAGTTGCACGGGAGAATGTGAAAAGTGTTCATATGTAGTAAAAACCTGAGACATCCGTCCGTTTTCGTCATTTGTTATCGAATTGACTTAAAGCCAGATCGTCACATTTTCCGCTCTTCTCTCTGAAACGGTTGTACTTATCGTCTGCAAAGCTATGTCGCGTGCTGCGGTATGCGGAGACACTAAAAGCACCATAGTAGAATACAGATGATGCTTCTAAGTTGATGTAATAGCCAGTAAGAAGTAGTACAATTCAAGTTTTAGGTATCGGTTATTGACTTTTTACCCTTCTTTGGTGCCTTGGACACGAGCTAGGAACTTAAGATTTTGCATGAAGGAGGACTAGCAGCCGAGTTGCACGGGAGAATGTGAAAAGTGTTCATATGTAGTAAAACCTGAGAAATACGTCCGTTTTCGTCATTTGTTATCGAATCGACTTAAAGCCAGATCGTCACATTGGCCGCTCTTCTCTCTGAAACGGTTGTACTTATCGTCTGCAAAGCTATGTCGCGTGCTGCGGTATTCGGAGACACTAAAAGCACCATAGTAGAACTCAGATGAAGCTTCGAAGTTGATGTAATAGCCAGTAAGAAGTAGTACAATTCAAGTTTTAGGTATTGAATATTGACCTTTTAGCTGGCTTTGGTGCCTTGGATATGAGCTAGGACCTTAAGATTCTGCATGAAAGGAGGACTAGCAGCCGAGTTGCACGGGAGACTGTGAAAAGTGTTCATATGTAGTAAAAACCTGAGAAATCCGTCCGTTTTCGTCATTTGTTATCGAATTGACGTAAAGCCAGATCGTCACAATGGCCGCTCTTCTCACTGAAACGGTTGTACTTATCGTCTGCAAAGCTATGTCGCGTGCTGCGGTATGTGGAGACATTAAAAGCACCTTAATAGAACACAGATGAAGCTTCTAAGTTGATGTAATACCCAATAAGAGGTAGTACAATTCAAGTTTTAGGTATCGAATATTGAGTTTTTAGCTGGCTTTGGTGCCTTGGACATGAGCTAGGACCTTAAGATTCTGCATGAAAGGAGTACTAGCAGCCGAGTTGCACGGGAGAATGTGAAAAGTGTTCATATGTAGTAATAACCTGAGAAATCCGTCCTTTTTCGTCATTTGTTAGCGAATCGACTTAAAGCCAGATCGTCACATTGGCCGCTCTTCTCTCTGAAACGGTTGTACTTATCGTCTGCAAAGCTATGTCACGTGCTGCGGTATGCGGAGACACTAAAATCACCACAGTAGAACACAGATGAAGCTTCTAAGTTGATGTAATATCCAGTAAGAAGTAGTACAATTCAAGTTTTAGGTATTGAATATTGACCTTTTTGCTGGCTTTGGTGCCTTGGACATGTGCTAGGACCTTAAGATTCTGCATAAAAGGAGGAAAAGCAGCCGAGTTGCACGGGAGAATGTGAAAAGTGTTCATATGTAGTAAAAACCTGAGAAATCCGTCAGTTTTCGTCATTTGTTATCGAATCGACTTAAAGCCAGATCGTCACATTGGCCGCTCTTCTCTCTGAAACGGTTGTACTTATCGTCTGCAAAGCTATGTCGCGTACTGCGGTATTCGGAGACACTAAAAGCACCATAGTAGAACACAGATGAAGCTTCTAAGATGATGTAATGGCCAGTAAGAAGAAGTATAATTCAAGTTTTAGGTATCGGTTATTGACTTTTTAGCTGGCTTTGGTGCCTTGGACATGAGCTAGGACCTTAAGATTCTGCATGAAAGGAGGACTAGCAGCCGAGTTGCACGGGAGAATGTGAAAAGTGTTCATATGTAGTACAAACCTGAGAAATCCGTCCGTTTTCGTCATTTGTTATCGAATCGACTTAAAGCCAGATCGTCACATTGGCCGCTCTTCTCTCTGAAACGGTTGTACTTATCGTCTGCAAAGCTATGTCGCGTGTTGCCGTAGGCGGAAACATGAGCTAGGACTTTAAGATTCTGCATAAAAGGAGGACTAGCATCCCAGTTGCACGGGAGAATGTGAAAAGTGTTCATATGTAGTAAAAACCTGAGACATCCGTCCGTTTTCGTCATTTGTTATCGAATTGACTTAAAGCCAGATCGTCACATTTTCCGCTCTTCTCTCTGAAACGGTTGTACTTATCGTCTGCAAAGCTATGTTGCGTGCTGCGGTATGCGGAGACACTAAAAGCACCATAGCAGAACACAGATGATGCTTCTAAGTTGATGTAATAGCCAGTAAGAAGTAGTACAATTCAAGTTTTAGGTATCGGTTATTGACTTTTTACCCTTCTTTGGTGCCTTGGACACGAGCTAGGAACTTAAGATTTTGCATGAAGGAGGACTAGCAGCCGAGTTGCACGGGAGAATGTGAAAAGTGTTCATATGTAGTAAAACCTGAGAAATACGTCCGTTTTCGTCATTTGTTCTCGAATCGACTTAAAGCCAGATCGTCACATTGGCCGCTCTTCTCTCTGAAACGGTTGTACTTATCGTCTGCAAAGCTATGTCGCGTGCTGCGGTATGCTGACACACTAAAATCACCATAGTAGAACACAGATGAAGCTTCGAAGTTGATGTAATAGCCAGTAAGAAGTAGTACAATTCAAGTTTTAGGTATTGAATATTGACCTTTTAGCTGGCTTTTGTGCCTTGGACATGAGCTAGGACCTCAAGATTCTGCATGAAAGGAGGACTAGCAGCCGAGCTGCACGGGAGAATGTGAAAAGTGTTCATATGTAGTAAAAACCTGAGAAATCCGTCCGTTTTCGTCATTTGTTATCCAATTGACTTAAAGCCAGATCGTCACATTGGCCGCTCTTCTCACTGAAACGGTTGTACTTATCGTCGGCAAAGCTAAGTCGCGTGCTGCGGTATGTGGAGACACTAAAAGCACCTTAATAGAACACAGATGAAGCTTCTAAGTTGATGTAATACCCAATAAGAAGTAGTACAATTCAAGTGTTAGGTATTGAATATGGATCTTTTAGCTGGCTTTGGTGCCTTGGACATGAGCTGGGACCTTAAGATTCTGCATGAAAGGTGGACTAGCAGCCGAGTTCCACGGGAGAATGTGAAAAGTGTTCATATGTAGTAAAAACCTGAGAAATCCGTCCGTTTTCGTCATTTGTTATCGAATCGACTTAAAGCCAGTTCGTCACATTGGCCGCTCTTCTCTCTGAAACGGTTGTACTTATCGTCTGCAAAGCTATGTCGCGTGCTGCGGTATGGGGAGACACTAAAAGCACCATAGTAGAACACAGATGAAGCTTCTAAGTTGATGTAATAGCCAGTAAGAAGTAGTACAATTCAAGTTTAAGGTATCGATTATTGACTTTTTAGCTGGCTTTGGTGCCTTGGACATGAGCTAGGACCTTAACATTCTTCATGAAAGGAGGACTAGCAGCCGAGTTGCACGGGAGAATGTGAAAAGTGTTCATATGTAGTAAAAACCTTAGAAATCCGTCCGTTTTCGTCATTTGTTATCGAATCGACTTCAAGCCAGATCGTCACATTGGCCGCTCTTCTCTCTGAAACGGTTGTACTTATCGTCTGCAAAGCTATGTCACGTGCTGCGGTATGCGGAGACACTAAAATCACCACAGTAGAACACAGATGAAACTTCTAAGTTGATGTAATATCCAGTAAGAAGTAGTACAATTCAAGTTTTAGGTATCGATTATTGACTTTTTAGCTGGCTTTGGTGCATTGGACATGAGCTAGGACCTTAATATTCTGCAGGAAAGGTGGACTAGCAGCCGAGTTGCACGGGAGTATGTGAAAACTGTTCAAATGTAGTAAAAACCTGAGAAATCCGGCCGTTTTCGTCATTTGTTATCGAATCGACTTAAAGCCAGATCGTCACATTGGCCGCTCTTCTCTCTGAAACGGTTGTACTTATCGTCTACAGAGCTATGTCGCGTGCTGCAATATGCGGAGGCACTAAAAGCACCATGGTAGAACACAGATGAAGCTTCTAAGTTGATGTAATACCCAGTAAGAAGTAGTACAATTCCAGTTTTAGGTTTCGATTATTGACTTTTTAGCTGACGTTGGTGCCTTGGACATGAGCTAGGACCTTAAGATTCTGCATGAAAGGAGGACTTGCAGCCGAGTTGCACGGGAGAATGTGAAAAGTGTTCATATGTAGTAAAAACCTTAGAAATCCGTCCGTTTTCGTCATTTGTTATCGAATCGACTTAAAGCCAGATCGTCACATTGGCCGCTCTTCTCTTTGAAACGGATGTACTTATCGTCTGCAAAGCTATGTCGCGTGCTGCGGTATGCGGAGACACTAAAAGCACCATAGTAGAACACAGATGAAGCTTCTAAGTTGATGTAATAGCCAGTAAGAAGTAGTACAATTCAAGTTTTAGGTATTGAATATTGACCTTTTTGCTGGCTTTGGTGCCTTGGACATGTGCTAGGACCTTAAGATTCTGCATGAAAGGTGGACTAGCAGCTGAGTTGCACGGGAGAATGTGAAAAGTGTTCTTATGTAGTACAAACCTGAGAAATCCGTCCGTTTTCGTCATTTGTTATCGAATTGACTTAAAGCCAGATCCTCACATTGGCCGCTCTTCTCTCTGAAACGGTTGTACTTATCGTCTGCAAAGCCATGTCGCGTACTGCGGTATTCGGAGACACTAAAAGCACGATAGTAGAACACAGATGAAGCTTCTAAGATGATGTAATAGCCAGTAAGAAGAAGTATAATTCAAGTTTTAGGTATCGGTTATTGACTTTTTAGCTGGCTTTGGTGCCTTGGACATGAGCTAGGACCTTAAGATTCTGCATGAAAGGAGGACTAGCAGCCGAGTTGCACGGGAGAATGTGAAAAGTGTTCATATGTAGTAAAAACCTGAGAAATCCGTCCGTTTTCGTCATTTGTTATCGAATCGACTTAAAGCCAGATCGTCACATTGGCCGCTCTTCTCTCTGAAACGTTGGTACTTATCATCTGCAAAGCTATGTCGCGTGTTGCCGTAGGCGGAAACAGGAAAAGCACCATAATAGAACACAGATGAAGCTTCTAAGTTAATGTAATACCCAGTAAGAAGTAGTCCAATTCAAGTTTTAAGTATCGATTATTGACTTTTTAGCTATCTTAGGTGCATTGGACATGAGCTAGGACTTTAAGATTCTGCATAAAAGGAGAACTAGCAGCCCAGTTGCACGCGAGAATGTGAAAAGTGTTCATATGTAGTAAAAACCTGAGACATCCGTCCGTTTTCGTCATTTGTTATCGAATTGACTTAAAGCCAGATCGTCACATTTTCCGCTCATCTCTCTGAAACGGTTGTTCTTATCGTCTGCAAAGCTATGTCGCGTGCTGCGGTATGCGGAGACACTAAAAGCACCATAGCAGAACACAGATGATGATTCTAAGTTGATGTAATAGCCAGTAAGAAGTAGTACAATTCAAGTTTTAGGTATCGGTTATTGACTTTTTACCCTTCTTTGGTGCCTTGGACACGAGCTAGGAACTTAAGATTTTGCATGAAGGAGGACTAGCAGCCGAGTTGCACGGGAGAATGTGAAAAGTGTTCATATGTAGTAAAACCTGAGAAATACGTCCGTTTTCGTCATTTGTTATCGAATCGACTTAAAGCCAGATCGTCACATTGGCCGCTCTTCTCTCTGAAACGGTTGTACTTATCGTCTTCAAAGCTATGTCGCGTGCTGCGGTATGCTGACACACTAAAATCACCATAGTAGAACACAGATGAAGCTTCGAAGTTGATGTAATAGCCAGTAAGAAGTAGTACAATTCAAGTTTTAGGTATTGAATATTGACCTTTTAGCTGGCATTTGTGCCTTGGACATGATCTAGGACCTCAAGATTCTGCATGAAAGGAGGACTAGCAGCCGAGCTGCACGGGAGAATGTGAAAAGTGTTCATATGTAATAATAACCTGAGAAATCCGTCCGTTTTCGTCATTTGTTATCGAATCGACTTAAAGCCAGATCGTCACATTGGCCGCTCTTCTCTCTGAAACGGTTGTACTTATCGTCTGCAAAGCTATGTCACGTGCTGCGGTATGTGGTGACACTAAAATCACCGCAGTAGAACACAGATGAAGCTTCTAAGATGATGTAATATCCAGTAAGAAGTTGTACAATTCAAGTTTTAGGTATCGATTATTGACTTTTAAGCTGGCTTTGGTGCATTGGACATGAGCTAGGACCTTAAGATTCTGCATGAAAGGTGGACTAGCAGCCGAGTTGCACGGGAGAATGTGAAAAGTGTTCATATGTAGTAAAAACCTGAGATATCCGTCCGTTTTCGTCATTTGTTATTGAATCGACTTAAAGCCAGATCGTCACATTGGCCGCTCTTCTCTCTGAAACGGTTGTACTTACCGTCTGCAAAGCTATGTCGCGTGCTGCGGTATGCGGAGACACTAAAATCACCATAGTAGAACACAGATGAAGCTTCTAAGTTGATGCAATAGCCAGTAAGAAGTAGAACAATTCAAGTTTTAGGTATCGATTATAGACTTTTTAGCTGGCTTCGGTACCTTGGACATGAGCTAGGACCTTAAGATTCTGCATGAAAGGAGGACTAGCAGCCGAGCTGCACGTCAGAATGTGAAAAGTGTTCATATGTAGTAAAAACCTGAGAAATCCGTCCGTTTTCGTCATTTGTTATCGAATCGACTTAAAGCCAGATGGTCACATTGGCCGCTCTTCTCTCTGAAACATTTGCACATATCGTCTGCAAAGCTATGTCGCGTGCAGCGGTATGTGGAGACACTAAAAGCACCATAGTAGACCACAGATCAAGCTTCTATGTTGATGTAATAGCCAGTAAGAAGTAGTACAATTAAAGTTTTAGGTATTGAATATGGACCTTTTAGCTGGCTTTGGTGCCTTGGACATGAGCTAGGACCTTAAGATTGTGCATGAAAGGAGGACAAGCAGCCGAGTTTCACGGGAGAATGTGAAAAGTGTTCATATGTAGTAAAAACCTTAGAAATCCGTCCGTTTTGGTCATTTGTTATCGAATCGACTTAAAGCCAGATCGTCACATTGGCCGCTCTTCTCTCTGAAAGGTTTGTGCTTATAGTTTGCAAAGCTATATCGCGTGTTGCCGTAGGCGGAAACAGGAAAAGCACCAGAGTAGAACACAGATGAAGCTTCTAAGTTGATGTAATACCTAGTAAGAAGTAGTACAATTCAAGTTTAAGGTATCGATTATTGACTTTTTAGCTGGCTTTGGTCCCTTGGACATGAGCTAGGACCTTAACATTCTTCATGAAAGGAGGACTAGCAGCCGAGTTGCACGGGAGAATGTGAAAAGTGTTCATATGTAGTAAAAACCTTAGAAATCCGTCCGTTTTCGTCATTTGTTATCGAATCGACTTAAAGCCAGATCGTCACATTGGCCGCTCTTCTCTCTGAAACGGTTGTACTTATCGTCTGCAAAGCTATGTCACGTGCTGCGGTATGCGGAGACACTAAAATCACCACAGTAGAACACAGATGAAGCTTCTAAGTTGATGTTATATCCAGTAAGAAGTAGTACAATTCAAGTTTTAGGTATCGATTATTGACTTTTTAGCTGGCTTTGGTGCATTGGACATGAGCTAGGACCTTAATATTCTGCATGAAAGGTGGACTAGCAGCCGAATTGCACGTGAGAATGTGAAAACTGTTCAAATGTAGTAAAAACCTGAGAAATCCGTCCGTTTTCGTCATTTGTTATCGAATCGACTTAAAGCCAGATCGTCACATTGGCCGCTCTTCTCTCTGAAACGGTTGTACTTATCGTCTACAGAGCTATGTCGCGTGCTGCAATATGCGGAGACACTAAAAGCACCATAGTAGAACACAGATGAAGCTTCTAAGTTGATGTAATATCCAGTAAGAAGTAGTACAATTCAAGTTTTAGGTATCGATTATTGACTTTTTAGCTGACTTTGGTGCCTTGGACATGAGCTAGGACCTTAAGATTCTGCACGAAAGGAGGACTTGCAACCGAGTTGCACGGGAGAATGTGAAAAGTGTTCATATGTAGTAAAAACCTTAGAAATCCGTCCGTTTTCGTCATTTGTTATCGAATCGACTTAAAGCCAGATCGTCACATTGGCCGCTCTTCTCTCTGAAACGTTTGTACATATCGTCTTCAAAGCTATGTCGCGTGCTGCGGTATGCTGAGACACTAAAAGCACCATAGTAGAACACAGATCAAGCTTCTAAGTTGATGTAATAGCCAGTAAGAAGTAGTAAAATTCAAGTATAAGGTACTGAATATTGAATTTTTAGATGGCTTTGGTGCCTTGGACATGAGCTAGGACCTTAATATTCTGCATGAAAGGAGGACTTGCAACCGAGTTGCACGGGAGAATGTGAAAACTGTTCAAATGTAGTAAAAACCTGAGAAATCCGTCCGTTTTCGTCATTTGTTATCGTATCGACTTAAAGCCAGATCGTCACATTGGCCGCTCTTCTCTTTGAAACGGATGTACTTATCGTCTGCAAAGCTATGTCGCGTGCTGCGGTATGCGGAGACACTAAAAGCACCATAGTAGAACACAGATGAAGCTTCTAAGTTGATGTAATACCCAGTAAGAAGTAGTACAATTCAAGTTTAAGGTATCGATTATTGACTTTTTAGCTGGCTTTGGTCCCTTGGACATGAGCTAGGACCTTAACATTCTTCATGAAAGGAGGACTAGCAGCCGAGTTGCACGGGAGAATGTGAAAAGTGTTCATATGTAGTAAAAACCTTAGAAATCCATCCGTTTTCGTCATTTGTTATCGAATAGACTTAAAGCCAGATCGTCACATTGGCCGCTCTTCTCTCTGAAACGGTTGTACTTATCGTCTGCAAAGCTATGTCACGTGCTGCGGTATGCGGAGACACTAAAATCACCACAGTAGAACACAGATGAAGATTCTAAGTTGATGTAATATCCAGTAAGAAGTAGTACAATTCAAGTTTTAAATATCGATTATTGACTTTTTAGCTGGCTTTGGTGCATTGGACATGAGCTAGGACCTTAATATTCTGCATGAAGGGTGGACTAGCAGCCGAGTTGCACGGGAGAATGTGAAAAGTGTTCATATGTAACAAAAACCTGAGAAATCCGTCCGTTTTCGTCATTTGTTATCGAATCGACTTAAAGCCAGATCGTCACATTGGCCGCTCTTCTCTCTGAAACGGTTGTACTTATCGTCTGCAAAGCTATGTCGCGTACTGCGGTATTCGGAGACACTAAAAGCACCATAGTAGAACACAGATGAAGCTTCTAAGATGATGTAATAGCCAGTAAGAAGAAGTACAATTCAAGTTTTAGGTATCGGTTATTGACTTTTTAGCTGGCTTTGGTGCCTTGGACATGAGCTAGGACCTTAAGATTCTGCATGAAAGGAGGACTAGCAGCCGAGTTGCACGGGAGAATGTGAAAAGTGTTCATATGTAGTAAAAACCTGAGAAATCCGTCCGTTTTCCTCATTTGTTATCGAATCGACTTAAAGCCAGATCATCACATTGGCCGCTCTTCTCTCTGAAACGGTTGTACTTATCGTCTGCAAAGCTATGTCGCGTGTTGCCGTAGGCGGAAACAGGAAAAGCACCATAATAGAACACAGATGAAGCTTCTAAGTTGATGTAATACCCAGTAAGAAGTAGTCCAATTCAAGTTTTAGGTATCGATTATTGACTTTTTAGCTGGCTTTGGTGCCTTGGACATGAGCTAGGACTTTAAGATTCTGCATAATAGGAGGACTAGCAGCCGAGTTGCACGGGAGAATGTGAAAAGTGTTCATATGTAGTAATAATCTGAGAAATCCGTCCTTTTTCGTCATTTGTTATCGAATCGACTTAAAGCCAGATCGTCACATTGCCAGCTCTTCTCTCTGAAACGGTTGTACTTATCGTCTGCAAAGCTATGTCGCGTGCTGCGGTATGCTGAGACACTAAAAGCACCATAGTAGAACACAGATGAAGCTTCTAAGTTGATGTAATAGCCAGTAAGAAGTAGTACAATTCAAGTTTTAGGTATTGATTATTGACTTTTTAGCTGGCTTTGGTGCCTTGGACATGAGCTAGGACGTTAAGATTCTGCATGAAAGGAGGACTAGCAGCCGAGTTGCACGGGAGAATGTGAAAAGTGGTCATATGTAGTAAAAACCTGAGAAATCCGTTCGTTTTCGTCATTTTTTATCGAATCGACTTAAAGCCAGATCGTCAGATTGGCCGCTCTTCTCTCTGAAACGGTTGTACTTATTGTCTGCAAAGCAATGTCGCGTACTGCGGTATTCGGAGACACTAAAAGCACCATAGTACAACACAGCCGAAGCGCCTAAGATGATGTAATAGCAAGTAAGAAGTAGTACAATTCAAGTTTTAGGTATCGGTTATTGACTTTTTAGCTGGCTTTGGTGCCTTGGACATGAGCTAGGACCTTAAGATTCTGCATGAAAGGAGGACCACCAACCGAGTTGCACGGGAGAATGTGAAAAGTGTTCATATGTAGTAAAAACCTTAGAAATCCGTCCGTTTTCGTCATTTGTTATCGAATCGACTTAAAGCCAGATCGTCACATTGGCCGCTCTTCTCTCTGAAACGGTTGTACTTATCGTCTGCAAAGCTATGTCGCGTGCTGCGGTACGCTGAGACACTAAAAGCACCATAGTAGAACACAGATCAAGCTTCTAAGTTGATGTAATAGCCAGTAAGAAGTAGTAAAGTTCAAGTATAAGGTACTGAAAATTGAATTTTTAGCTGGCTTTGGTGCCTTGGAAAGGTGCTAGGACATTAAGATTCTGCATGAAAGGAGGACTAGCAGCCGAGTTGCACGGGAGAATGTGAAAAGTGTTCATATGTAGTAAAAACCTGAGAAATCCGTCCGTTTTCGTCATTTGTTATCGAAACGACTTATAGCCAGATCGTCACATTGGCCGCTCTTCTCTCTGAAACGGTTGTACTTATCGTCTGCAAAACTATGTCGCGTACTGCGGTATTCGGAGACACTAAAAGCACCATAGTAGAACACAGATGAAGCTTCTAAGATGATGTAATAGCCAGTAAGAAGAAGTACAATTCAAGTTTTAGGTATCGGTTATTGACTATTTAGCTGGCTTTGGTGCCTTGGACATGAGCTAGGACCTTAAGATTCTGCATGAAAGGAGGACTAGCAGCCGAGTTGCACGGGAGAATGTAAAAAGTGTTCATATGTAGTAAAAACCTGAGAAATCCGTCCGTTTTCCTCATTTCTTATAGAATCGACTTAAAGCCAGATCGTCACATTGGCCGCTCTTCTCTCTGAAACGGTTTTACTTATCGTCTGCAAAGCTATGTCGCGTGTTGCCGTAGGCGGAAACAGGAAAAGCACCATAATAGAACACAGATGAAGCTTCTAAGTTGATGTAATACCCAGTAAGAAGTAGTCCAATTTAAGTTTTAGGTATCGATTATTGACTTTTTAGCTGGATTTGGTGCCTTGGCCATGAGCTAGGACTTTAAGATTCTGCATGAAAGGAGGACTAGCAGCCGAGTTGCACGGGAGAATGTGAAAAGTGTTCATACGTAGTAATAACCTGAGAAATCCGTCCTTTTTCGTCATTTGTTATCGAATCGACTTAAAGCCAGATCGTCACATTGGCAGCACTTCTCTCTGAAATGGTTGTACTTATCGTCTGCAAAACTATGTCGCGTGCTGCGGTATGCGGAGAAACTAAAAGCACCATAGTAGAACACAGACGAAGCTTCTAAGTTGATGTAATAGCCAGTAAGAAGTAGTACAATTCAAGTTTTAGGTATCGATTATTGACTTTTTAGCTGGCTTTGGTGCATTGGACATGAGCTAGGACCTTAAGATTCTGCATGAAAGGTGGACTAGCAGCCGAGTTCCACGGGAGAATGTGAAAAGTGTTCATATGTAGTAAAAACCTGAGAAATCCGACCGTTTTCGTCATTTATTATCGAATCGACTTAAAGCCAGATCGTCACATTGGCCGCTCTTCTCTCTGAAACGGTTGTACTTATCGTCTGCAAAGCTATGTCGCGTGCTGCGCTATGTGGAGACACTAAAAGCACCATAGTAGAACACAGACGAAGCTTCTAAGTTGATGTAATAGCCAGTAAGAAGTAGTACAATTCAAGTTTTAGGTATCGATTATTGACTTTTTAGCTGGCTTTGGTGCATTGGACATGAGCTAGGACCTTAAGATTCTGCATGAAAGGAGGACTAGCAGCCGAGTTGCACGGGAGAATGTGAAAAGTGTTCATATGTAGTAAAAACCTGAGAAATCCGTCCGTTTTCGTCATTTGTTATCGAATCGACTTAAAGCCAGATCGTCACATTGGCCGCTCTTCTCTCTGAAACGGTTGTACTTACCGTCTGCAAAGCTATGTCTCGTGTTGCCGTTTGCGGAAACAGGAAAAGCACCATAGTAGAACACAGACGAAGCTTCTAAGTTGATGTAATAGCCAGTAAGAAGTAGTACAATTCAAGTTTTAGGTATCGAGTATTGACTTTTTAACTGGCTTTGGTGCCTTGGCCATGAGCTAGGACCTTGACATTCTGCATGAAAGGAGGACTAGCAGACGAGTTGCATGGGAGAATGTGAAAAGTGTTCATATGTAGTAAAAACCTGAGAAATCCGTCCGTTTTCGTCATTTGTTATCGAATCGACTTAAAGCCAGATCGTCACATTGGGCGCTCTTCTCTCTGAAACGGTTGTACTTATCGTCTGCAAAGCTATGTCACGTGCTGCGGTATGCGGAGACACTAAAATCACCATAGTAGAACACAGGTGAAGCTTCTAAGTTTTTGCAATAGCCAGTAAGAAGTAGAACAATTCAAGTTTTAGGTAACGATTATTGTCTTTTTAGCTGGCTTCGGTAACTTGGACATGAGCTAGGACCTTAAGATTCTGCATGAAAGGAGGACTAGCAGCCGAGTTGCACGTCAGAATGTGAAAAGTGTTCATATGTATTAAAAACCTGAGAAATCCGTCCGTTTTCGTCATTTGTTATCGAATCTACTTAAAGCCAGATGGTCACATTGGCCGCTCTTCTCTCTGAAACGTTTGTACATATCGTCTGCAAAGCTATGTCGCGTACTGCGGTATTCGGAGACACTAAAAGCACCATTGTAGAACACAGATGAAGCTCCTAAGATGATGAAATAGCCAGTAAGAAGTAGTACAATTCAAGTTTTAGGTATCGGTTATTGACTTTTTAGCTGGCTTTGGTGCCTTGGACATGAGCTAGGACCTTAAGATTCTGCATGAAAGGAGGACTAGCAGCCGAGTTGCACGGGAGAATGTGAAAAGTGTTCATATGTAGTAAAAACCTGAGAAATCCGTCCGTTTTCCTCATTTGTTATCGAATCGACTTAAAGCCAGATCGTCACATTGGCCGCTCTTCTCTCTGAAACGGTTGTACTTACCGTCTGCAAAGCTATGTCGCGTGTTGCCGTAGGCGGAAACAGGAAAAGCACCATAATAGAACACAGATGAAGCTTCTAAGTTGATGTAATACCCAGTAAGAAGTAGTCCAATTCAAGTTTTAGGTATCGGTTATTGACTTTTTACCCTGCTTTGGTGCCTTGGACACGAGCTAGGAACTTAAGATTTTGCATGAAGGAGGACTAGCAGCCGAGTTGCACGGGAGAATGTGAAAAGTGTTCATATGTAGTAAAACCTGAGAAATACGTCCGTTCTCGTCATTTGTTATCGAATCGACTTAAAGCCAGATCGTCACATTGGCCGCTCTTCTCTCTGAAACGGTTGTACTTATCGTCTGCAAAGCTATGTCGCGTGCTGCGGTATGCTGAGCCACTAAAAGCACCATAGTAGAACACAGATGAAGCTTCTATGTTGATGTAATAGCCAGTAAGAAGTAGTACAATTCAAGTTTTAGGTATTGAATATTGACCTTTTAGCTGGCTTTGGTGCCTTGGATATGAGCTAGGACCTTAAGATTCTGCATGAAAGGAGGACTAGCAGCCGAGTTGCACGGGAGACTATGAAAAGTGTTCATATGTAGTAAAAACCTGAGAAATCCGTCCGTTTTCGTCATTTGTTATCGAATTGACTTAAAGCCAGATCGTCACAATGGCCGCTCTTCTCACTGAAACGGTTGTACTTATCGTCTGCAAAGCTATGTCGCGTGCTGCGGTATGTGGAGACATTAAAAGCACCTTAATAGAACACAGATGAAGCTTCTAAGTTGATGTAATACCCAATAAGAGGTAGTACAATTCAAGTTTTAGGTATCGAATATTGAGTTTTTAGCTGGCTTTGGTGCCTTGGACATGAGCTAGGACCTTAAGATTCTGCATGAAAAGAGGACTAGCAGCCGAGTTGCACGGGAGAATGTGAAAAGTGTTCATATGTAGTAATAACCTGAGAAATCCGTCCTTTTTCGTCATTTGTTAGCGAATCGACTTAAAGCCAGATCGTCACATTGGCCGCTCTTCTCTCTGAAACGGTTGTACTTATCGTCTGCAAAGCTATGTCACGTGCTGCGGTATGCGGAGACACTAAAATCACCACAGTAGAACACAGATGAAGCTTCTAAGTTGATGTAATATCCAGTAAGAAGTAGTACAATTCAAGTTTTAGGTATTGAATATTGACCTTTTTGCTGGCTTTGGTGCCTTGGACATGTGCTAGGACCTTAAGATTCTGCATAAAAGGAGGACAAGCAGCCGAGTTGCACGGGAGAATGTGAAAAGTGTTCATATGTTGTAAAAACCTGAGAAATCCGTCAGTTTTCGTCATTTGTTATCGAATCGACTTAAAGCCAGATCGTCACATTGGCCGCTCTTCTCTCTAAAACGGTTGTACTTATCGTCTGCAAAGCTATGTCGCGTACTGCGGTATTCGGAGACACTAAAAGCACCATAGTAGAACACAGATGAAGCTTCTAAGATGATGTAATCGCCAGTAAGAAGAAGTATAATTCAAGTTTTAGGTATCGGTTATTGACTTTTTAGCTGGCTTTGGTGCCTTGGACATGAGCTAGGACCTTAAGATTCTGCATGAAAGGAGGACTAGCAGCCGAGTTGCACGGGAGAATGTGAAAAGTGTTCATATGTAGTACAAACCTGAGAAATCCGTCCGTTTTCGTCATTTGTTATCGAATCGACTTAAAGCCAGATCGTCACATTGGCCGCTCTTCTCTCTGAAACGGTTGTACTTATCGTCTGCAAAGCTGTGTCGCGTGTTGCCTTAGGCGGAAACATGAGCTAGGACTTTAAGATTCTGCATAAAAGGAGGACTAGCATCCCAGTTGCACGGGAGAATGTGAAAAGTGTTCATATGTAGTAAAAACCTGAGACATCCTTCCGTTTTCGTCATTTGTTATCGAATTGACTTAAAGCCAGATCGTCACATTTTCCGCTCTTCTCTCTGAAACGATTGTACTTATCGTCTGCAAAGCTATGCCGCCTGCTGCGGTATGCGGAGACACTAAAAGCACCATAGCAGAACACAGATGATGCTTCTAAGTTGATGTAATAGCCAGTAAGAAGTAGTACAATTCAAGTTTTAGGTATCGGTTATTGACTTTTTACCCTTCTTTGGTGCCTTGGACACGAGCTAGGAACTTAAGATTTTGCATGAAGGAGGACTAGCAGCCGAGTTGCACGGGAGAATGTGAAAAGTGTTCATATGTAGTAAAACCTGAGAAATACGTCCGTTTTCGTCATTTGTTATCGAATCGACTTAAAGCCAGATCGTCACATTGGCCGCTCTTCTCTCTGAAACGGTTGTACTTATCGTCTGCAAAGCTATGTCGCGTGCTGCGGTATGCTGACACACTAAAATCACCATAGTAGAACACAGATGAAGCTTCGAAGTTGATGTAATAGCCAGTAAGAAGTAGTACAATTCTAGTTTTAGGTATTGAATATTGACCTCTTAGCTGGCTTTTGTGCCTTGGACATGAGCTAGGACCTTAAGATTCTGCATGAAAGGAGGACTAGCAGCCGAGCTGCACGGGAGAATGTGAAAAGTGTTCATATGTAGTAAAAACCTGAGAAATCCGTCCGTTTTCGTCATTTGTTATCGAATTGACTTAAAGCCAGATCGTCACATTGGCCGCTCTTCTCACTGAAACGGTTGTACTTATCGTCGGCAAAGCTATGTCGCGTGCTGCGGTATGTGGAGACACTAAAAGCACCTTAATAGAACACAGATGAAGCTTCTAAGTTGATGTAATACCCAATAAGAAGTAGTACAATTCAAGTGTTATTTATTGAATATGGACCTTTTAGCTGGTTTTGGTGCCTTGGACATGAGCTAGGACCTTAAGATTCTGCATGAAAGGTGGACTAGCAGCCGAGTTCCACGGGAGAATGTGAAAAGTGTTCATATGTAGTAAAAACCTGAGAAATCCGTCCGTTTTCGTCATTTGTTATCGAATCGACTTAAAGCCAGATCGTCACATTGGCCGCTCTTCTCTCTGAAACGGTTGTACTTACCGTCTGCAAAGCTATGTCGCGTGCTGCGGTATGCGGAGACACTAAAATCACCATAGTAGAACACAGATGAAGCTTCTAAGTTGATGTAATACCCAATAAGAAGTAGTACAATTCAAGTGTTAGGTATTGAATATGGACCTTTTAGCTGGCTTTGGTGCCTTGGACATGAGCTAGGACCTTAAGATTCTGCATGAAAGGTGGACTAGCAGCCGAGTTCCACGGGAGAATGTGAAAAGTGTTCATATGTAGTAAAAACCTGAGAAATCCGTCCGTTTTCGTCATTTGTTATCGAATCGACTTAAAGCCAGATCGTCACATTGGCCGCTCTTCTCTCTGAAACGGTTGTACTTACCGTCTGCAAAGCTATGTCGCGTACTGCGGTATTCGGAGACACTAAAAGCACCATAGTAGAACACAGATGAAGCTTCTAAGATGATGTAATAGCCAGTAAGAAGAAGTATAATTCAAGTTTTAGGTATCGGTTATTGACTTTTTAGCTGGCTTTGGTGCCTTGGACATGAGCTAGGACCTTATGATTCTGCATGAAAGGAGGACTAGCAGCCGAGTTGCACGGGAGAATGTGAAAAGTGTTCATATGTAGTACAAACCTGAGAAATCCGTCCGTTTTCGTCATTTGTTATCGAATCGACTTAAAGCCAGATCGTCACATTGGCCGCTCTTCTCTCTGAAACGGTTGTACTTATCGTCTGCAAAGCTGTGTCGCGTGTTGCCGTAGGCGGAAACATGAGCTAGGACTTTAAGATTCTGCATAAAAGGAGGACTAGCATCCCAGTTGCACGGGAGAATGTGAAAAGTGTTCATATGTAGTAAAAACCTGAGACATCAGTCCGTTTTCGTCATTTGTTATCGAATTGACTTAAAGCCAGATCGTCACATTTTCCGCTCTTCTCTCTGAAACGATTGTACTTATCGTCTGCAAAGCTATGTCGCCTGCTGCGGTATGCGGAGACACTAAAAGCAACATAGCAGAACACAGATGATGCTTCTAAGTTGATGTAATAGCCAGTAAGAATTAGTACAATTCAAGTTTTAGGTATCGGTTATTGACTTTTTACCCTTCTTTGGTGCCTTGGACACGAGCTAGGAACTTGAGATTTTGCATGAAGGAGGACTAGCAGCCGAGTTGCACGGGAGAATGTGAAAAGTGTTCATATGTAGTTAAAACCTTAGAAATCCGTCCGTTTTCGTCATTTGTTATCGAATCGACTTCAAGCCAGATCGTCACATTGGCCGCTCTTCTCTCTGAAACGGTTGTACTTATCGTCTGCAAAGCTATGTCACGTGCTGCGGTATGCGGAGACACTAAAATCACCACAGTAGAACACAGATGAAACTTCTAAGTTGATGTAATATCCAGTAAGAAGTAGTACAATTCAAGTTTTAGGTATCGATTATTGACTTTTTAGCTGGCTTTGGTGCATTGGACATGAGCTAGGACCTTAATATTCTGCAGGAAAGGTGGACTAGCAGCCGAGTTGCACGGGAGTATGTGAAAACTGTTCAAATGTAGTAAAAACCTGAGAAATCCGTCCGTTTTCGTCATTTGTTATCGAATCGACTTAAAGCCAGATCGTCACATTGGCCGCTCTTCTCTCTGAAACGGTTGTACTTATCGTCTACAGAGCTATGTCGCGTGCTGCAATATGCGGAGACACTAAAAGCACCATAGTAGAACACAGATGAAGCTTCTAAGTTGATGTAATACCCAGTAAGAAGTAGTACAATTCAAGTTTTAGGTTTCGATTATTGACTTTTTAGCTGACGTTGGTGCCTTGGACATGAGCTAGGACCTTAAGATTCTGCATGAAAGGAGGACTTGCAACCGAGTTGCACGGGAGAATGTGAAAAGTGTTCATATGTAGTAAAAACCTTAGAAATCCGTCCGTTTTCGTCATTTGTTATCGAATCGACTTAAAGCCAGATCGTCACATTGGCCGCTCTTCTCTCTGAAACGGTTGTACGTATCGTCTGCAAAGCTATGTCGCGTGCTGCGGTATGCTGAGACACTAAAAGCACCATAGTAGAACACAGATGAAGCTTCTAAGTTGATGTAATAGCCAGTAAGAAGTAGTACAATTCAAGTTTTAGGTATTGAATATTGACCTTTTTGCTGGCTTTGGTGCCTTGGACATGTGCTAGGACCTTAAGATTCTGCATGAAAGGAGGACTAGCAGCTGAGTTGCACGGGAGAATGTGAAAAGTGTTCATATGTAGTACAAACCTGAGAAATCCGTCCGTTTTCGTCATTTGTTATCGAATTGACTTAAAGCCAGATCGTCACATTGGCCGCTCTTCTCTCTGAAACGGTTGTACTTATCGTCTGCAAAGCCATGTCGCGTACTGCGGTATTCGGAGACACTAAAAGCACGATAGTAGAACACAGATGAAGCTTCTAAGATGATGTAATAGCCAGTAAGAAGAAGTACAATTCAAGTTTTAGGTATCGGTTATTGACTTTTTAGCTGGCTTTGGTGCCTTGGACATGAGCTAGGACCTTAAGATTCTGCATGAAAGGAGGACTAGCAGCCGAGTTGCACGGGAGAATGTGAAAAGTGTTCATACGTAGTACAAACCTGAGAAATCCGTCCGTTTTCGTCATTTGTTATCGAATCGCCTTAAAGCCAGATCGTCACATTGGCCGCTCTTCTCTCTGAAACGTTGGTACTTATCGTCTGCAAAGCTATGTCGCGTGTTGCCGTAGGCGGAAACAGGAAAAGCACCATAATAGAACACAGATGAAGCTTCTAAGTTGATGTAATACCCAGTAAGAAGTAGTCCAATTCAAGTTTTAGGTATCGATTATTGACTTTTAACCCTTCTTTGGTGCCTTGGACACGAGCTAGGAACTTAAGATTTTGCATGAAGGAGGACTAGCAGCCGAGTTGCACGGGAGAATGTGAAAAGTGTTCATATGTAGTAAAACCTGAGAAATACGTCCGTTTTCGTCATTTGTTATCGAATCGACTTAAAGCCAGATCGTCACATTGGCCGCTCTTCTCTCTGAAACGGTTGTACTTATCGTCTTCAAAGCTATGTCGCGTGCTGCGGTATGCTGACACACTAAAATCACCATAGTAGAACACAGATGAAGCTTCTAAGTTGATGTAATAGCCAGTAAGAAGTAGTACAATTCAAGTTTTAGGTATTGATTATTGACTTTTTAGCTGGCTTTGGTGCCTTGGACATGAGCTAGGACGTTAAGATTCTGCATGAAAGGAGGACTAGCAGCCGAGCTGCACGGGAGAATGTGAAAAGTGTTCATATGTAGTAATAACCTGAGAAATCCGTCCTTTTTCGTCATTTGTTATCGAATCGACTTAAAGCCAGATCGTCACATTGGCCGCTCTTCTCTCTGAAAGGGTTGTACTTATCGTCTGCAAAGCTATGTCACGTGCTGCGGTATGTGGTGACACTAAAATCACCGCAGTAGAACACAGATGAAGCTTCTAAGATGATGTAATATCCAGTAAGAAGTAGTACACTTCAAGTTTTAGGTATCGATTATTGACTTTTAAGCTGGCTTTGGTGCATTGGACATGAGCTAGGACCTTAAGATTCTGCATGAAAGGTGGACTAGCAGCCGAGTTGCACGGGAGAATGTGAAAAGTGTTCATATGTAGTAAAAACCTGAGATATCCGTCCGTTTTCGTCATTTGTTATTGAATCGACTTAAAGCCAGATCGTCACATTGGCCGCTCTTCTCTCTGAAACGGTTGTACTTACCGTCTGCAAAGCTATGTCGCGTGCTGCGGTATGCGGAGACACTAAAATCACCATAGTAGAACACAGATGAAGCTTCTAAGTTGATGCAATAGCCAGTAAGAAGTAGAACAATTCAAGTTTTAGGTATCGATTATAGACTTTTTAGCTGGCTTCGGTACCTTGGACATGAGCTAGGACCTTAAGATTCTGCATGAGAGGAGGACTAGCAGCCGAGTTGCACGTCAGAATGTGAAAAGTGTCCATATGTAGTAAAAACCTGAGAAATCCGTCCGTTTTCGTCATTTGTTATCGAATCGACTTAAAGCCAGATGGTCACATTGGCCGCTCTTCTCTCTGAAACGTTTGTACATATCGTCTGCAAAGCTATGTCGCGTGCAGCGTTATGTGGAGACACTAAAAGCACCATAGTAGACCACAGATCAAGCTTCTAAGTTGATGTAATAGCCAGTAAGAAGTAGTACAATTCAAGTTTTAGGTATTGAATCTGGACCTTTTAGCTGGCTTTGGTGCCTTGGACATGAGCTAGGACCTTAAGATTGTGCATGAAAGGAGGACAAGCAGCCGAGTTGCACGGGAGAATGTGAAAAGTGTTCATATGTAGTAATAACCTGAGAAATCCGTCCTTTTTCGTCATTTGTTATCGAATCGACTTAAAGCCAGATCGTCACATTGGCCGCTCTTCTCTCTGAAAGGTTTGTGCTTATAGTTTGCAAAGCTATGTCGCGTGTTGCCGTAGGCGGAAACAGGAAAAGCACCATAGTAGAACACAGATGAAGCTTCTAAGTTGATGTAATACCCAGTAAGAAGTAGTACAATTCAAGTTTAAGGTATCGATTATTGACTTTTTAGCTGGCTTTGGTCACTTGGACATGAGCTAGGACCTTAACATTCTTCATGAAAGGAGGACTAGCAGCCGAGTTGCACGGGAGAATGTGAAAAGTGTTCATATGTAGTAAAAACCTTAGAAATCCGTCCGTTTTCGTCATTTGTTATCGAATCGACTTAAAGCCAGATCGTCACATTGGCCGCTCTTCTCTCTGAAACGGTTGTACTTATCGTCTGCAAAGCTATGTCACGTGCTGCGGTATGTGGTGACACTAAAATCACCGCAGTAGAACACAGATGAAGCTTCTAAGATGATGTAATATCCAGTAAGAAGTAGTACACTTCAAGTTTTAGGTATCGATTATTAACTTTTAAGCTGGCTTTGGTGCATTGGACATGAGCTAGGACCTTAAGATTCTGCATGAAAGGTGGACTAGCAGCCGAGTTGCACGGGAGAATGTGAAAAGTGTTCATATGCAGTAAAAACCTGAGATATCCGTCCGTTTTCGTCATTTGTTATTGAATTGACTTAAAGCCAGATCGTCACATTGGCCGCTCTTCTCTCTGAAACGGTTGTACTTACCGTCTGCAAAGCTATGTCGCGTGCTGCGGTATTCGGAGACACTAAAATCACCATAGTAGAACACAGATGAAGCTTCTAAGTTGATGCAATAGCCAGTAAGAAGTAGAACAATTCAAGTTTTAGGTATCGATTATAGACTTTTTAGCTGGCTTCGGTACCTTGGACATGAGCTAGGACCTTAAGATTCTGCATGAGAGGAGGACTAGCAGCCGAGTTGCACGTCAGAATGTGAAAAGTGTTCATATGTAGTAAAAACTGAGAAATCCGTCCGTTTTCGTCATTTGTTATCGAATCGACTTAAAGCCAGATGGTCACATTGGCCGCTCTTCTCACTGAAACGTTTGTACATATCGTCTGCAAAGCTATGTCGCGTGCAGCGGTATGTGGAGACACTAAAAGCACCATAGTAGACCACAGATCAAGCTTCTAAGTTGATGTAATAGCCAGTAAGAAGTAGTACAATTCAAGTTTTAGGTATTAAATCTGGACCTTTTAGCTGGCTTTGGTGCCTTGGACATGAGCTAGGACCTTAAGATTGTGCATGAAAGGAGGACAAGCAGCCGAGTTGCACGGGAGAATGTGAAAAGTGTTCATATGTAGTAATAACCTGAGAAATCCGTCCTTTTTCGTCATTTGTTATCGAATCGACTTAAAGCCAGATCGTCACATTGGCCGCTCTTCTCTCTGAAAGGTTTGTGCTTATAGTTTGCAAAGCTATGTCGCGTGTTGCCGTAGGCGGAAACAGGAAAAGCACCATAGTAGAACACAGATGAAGCTTCTAAGTTGATGTAATACCCAGTAAGAATTGGTACAATTCAAGTTTAAGGTATCGATTATTGACTTTTTAGCTGGCTTTGGTCCCTTGGACAAGAGCTAGGACCTTAACATTCTTCATGAAAGGAGGACTAGCAGCCGAGTTGCACGGGAGAATGTGAAAAGTGTTCATATGTAGTAAAAACCTTAGAAATCCGTCCGTTTTCGTCATTTGTTATCGAATCGACTTAAAGCCAGATCGTCAAATTGGCCGCTCTTCTCTCTGAAACGGTTGTACTTATCGTCTGCAAAGCTACGTCACGTGCTGCGGTATGCGGAGACACTAAAATCACCACAGTAGAACACAGATGAAGCTTCTAAGTTGATGTTATATCCAGTAAGAAGTAGTACAATTCAAGTTTTAGGTATCGATTATTGAGTTTTTAGCTGGCTTTGGTGCATTGGACATGAGCTAGGACCTTAATATTCTGCATGAAAGGTGGACTAGCAGCCGAGTTGCACGGGAGAATGTGAAAACTGTTCAAATGTAGTAAAAACCTGAGAAATCCGTCCGTTTTCGTCATTTGTTATCGAATCGACTTAAAGCCAGATCGTCACAATGGCCGCTCTTCTCTCTGAAACGGTTGTACTTATCGTCTACAGAGCTATGTCGCGTGCTGCAATATGCGGAGACACTAAAAGCACCATAGTAGAACACAGATGAAGCTTCTAAGTTGATGTAATATCCAGTAAGAAGTAGTACAATTCAAGTTTTAGGTATCGATTATTGACTTTTTAGCTGACTTTGATGCCTTGGACATGAGCTAGGACCTTAAGATTCTGCATGAAAGGAGGACTTGCAACCGAGTTGCACGTGAGAATGTGAAAACTGTTCAAATGTAGTAAAAACCTGAGAAGTCCGTCCGTTTTCGTCATTTGTTATCGTATCGACTTAAAGCCAGATCGTCACATTGGCCGCTCTTCTCTTTGAAACGGATGTACTTATCGTCTGCAAAGCTATGTCGCGTGCTGCGGTATGCGGAGACACTAAAAGCACCATAGTAGAACACAGATGAAGCTTCTAAGTTGATGTAATACCCAGTAAGAAGTAGTACAATTCAAGTTTAAGGTATCGATTATTGACTTTTTAGCTGGCTTTGGTCCCTTGGACATGAGCTAGGACCTTAACATTCTTCATGAAAGGAGGACTAGCAGCCGAGTTGCACGGGAGAATGTGAAAAGTGTTCATATGTAGTAAAAACCTTAGAAATCCATCCGTTTTCGTCATTTGTTATCGAATCGACTTAAAGCCAGATCGTCACATTGGCCGCTCTTCTCTCTGAAACGGTTGTACTTATCGTCTGCAAAGCTATGTCACGTGCTGCGGTATGCGGAGACACTAAAATCACCACAGTAGAACACAGATGAAGATTCTAAGTTGATGTAATATCCAGTAAGAAGTAGTACAATTCAAGTTTTAAATATCGATTATTGACTTTTTATCTGGCTTTGGTGCATTGGACATGAGCTAGGACCTTAATATTCTGCATGAAAGGTGGACTAGCAGCCGAGTTGCACGGGAGAATGTGAAAAGTGTTCATATGTAGCAAAAACCTGAGAAAGCCGTCCGTTTTCGACATTTGTTATCGAATCGACTTAAAGCCAGATCGTCACATTGGCCGCTCTTCTCTCTGAAACGGTTGTACTTATCGTCTGCAAAGCTATGTCGCGTACTGCGGTATTCGGAGACACTAAAAGCACCATAGTAGAACACAGATGAAGCTTCTAAGATGATGTAATAGCCAGTAAGAAGAAGTACAATTCAAGTTTTAGGTATCGGTTATTGACTTTTTAGCTGGCTTTGGTGCCTTGGACATGAGCTAGGACCTTAAGATTCTGCATGAAAGGAGGACTAGCAGCCGAGTTGCACGGGAGAATGTGAAAAGTGTTCATATGTAGTAAAAACCTTAGAAATCCGTCCGTTTTCGTCATTTGTTATCGAATCGACTTAAAGCCAGATCGTCAAATTGGCCGCTCTTCTCTCTGAAACGGTTGTACTTATCGTCTGCAAAGCTATGTCACGTGCTGCGGTATGCGGAGACACTAAAATCACCACAGTAGAACACAGATGAAGATTCTAAGTTGATGTAATATCCAGTAAGAAGTAGTACAATTCAAGTTTTAAATATCGATTATTGACTTTTTAGCTGGCTTTGGTGCCTTGGACATGAGCTAGCACCTTAAGATTCTGCATGAAAGGAGGACTAGCAGCCGAGTTGCACGGGAGAATGTGGAAAGTGTTCATATGTAGTAAAAACCTGAGAAATCCGTCCGTTTTCGTCATTTGTTATCGAATCGACTTAAAGCCAGATCGTCACATTGGCCGCTCTTCTCTCTGAAACGGTTGTACTTATCGTCTGCAAAGCTATGTCGCGTGCTGCGGTATGTGGAGACACTAAAATCACCATAGTAGAACACAGATGAAGCTTCTATGTTGATGTAATAGCCAGTAAGAAGTAGTACAATTCAAGTTTTAAATATCGATTATTGACTTTTTAGCTGGCTTTGTTGCCTTGGACATGAGCTAGGACCTTAAATTTCTGCATGAAAGGAGGACTAGCAGCCGCGTTGCACGGGAGAATGTTAAAACTGTTCATATGCAGTAAAAACTTTAGAAATCCGTCCGTTTTCGTCATTTGTTATCGAATCGACTTAAAGCCAGATCGTCACATTGGCCGCTCTTCTCTCTGAAACGGTTGTACTTATCGTCTGCAAAGCTATGTCGCGTGCTGCGGTATGCTGAGACACTAAAAGCACCATAGTAGAACACAGATCAGCTTCTAAGTTGATGTAATAGCCAGTAAGAAGTAGTAAAATTCAAGTATAAGGTACTGAAAATTGAATTTTTAGCTGGCTTTGGTGCCTTGGACATGAGCTAGGACCTTAACATTCTTCATGAAAGGAGGACTAGCAGCCGAGTTGCACGGGAGAATGTGAAAAGTGTTCATATGTAGTAAAAACCTTAGAAATCCATCCGTTTTCGTCATTTGTTATCGAATCGACTTAAAGCCAGATCGTCAAATTGGCCGCTCTTCTCTCTGAAACGGTTGTACTTATCGTCTGCAAAGCTATGTCACGTGCTGCGGTATGCGGAGACACTAAAATCACCACAGTAGAACACAGATCAAGCTTTTAAGTTGATGTAATAGCCAGTAAGAAGTAGTACAATTCAAGTGTTAGGTATTGAATATTGACCTTTTAGCTGGCTTTGGTGCCTTGGACAGGTGCTAGGACATTAAGATTCTGCATGAAAGGAGGACTAGCAGCCGAGTTGCACGGGAGAATGTGAAAAGTGTTCATATGTAGTAAAAACCTGAGAAATCTGTCCGTTTTCGTCATTTGTTATCGAATCGACTTAAAGCCAGATCGTCACATTGGCAGCACCTCTCTCAGAAATGGTTGTACTTATCGTCTGCAAAACTATGTCGCGTGCTGCGGTATGCGGAGAAACTAAAAGCACCATAGTAGAACACAGATCAAGCTTCTAAGTTGATGTAATAGCCAGTAAGAAGTAGTAAAATTCATGTATAAGGTACTGAATATTGAATTTTTAGCTGGCTTTGGTGCCTTGGACATGAGCTAGGACCTTAATATTTTGCATGAAAGGAGGACTTGCAACCGAGTTGCACGGGAGAATGTGAAAACTGTTCAAATGTAGTAAAAACCTGAGAAATCCGTCCGTTTTCGTTATTTGTTATCGTATCGACTTAAAGCCAGATCGTCACATTGGCCGCTCTTCTCTTTGAAACGGATGTACTTATCGTCTGCAAAGCTATGTCGCGTGCTGCGGTATGCGGAGACACTAAAAGCACCATAGTAGAACACAGATGAAGCTTCTAAGTTGATGTAATACCCAGTAAGAAGTAGTACAATTCAAGTTTAAGGTATCGATTATTGACTTTTTAGCTGGCTTTGGTCCCTTGGACATGAGCTAGGACCTTAACATTCTTCATGAAAGGAGGACTAGCAGCCGAGTTGCACGGGAGAATGTGAAAAGTGTTCATATGTAGTAAAAACCTTAGAAATCCATCCGTTTTCGTCATTTGTTATCGAATCGACTTAAAGCCAGATCGTCACATTGGCCGCTCTTCTCTCTGAAACGGTTGTACTTATCGACTGCAAAGCTATGTCACGTGCTGCGGTATGCGGAGACACTAAAAGCACCATAGTAGAACACAGATGAAGCTTCTAAGATGATGTAATAGCCAGTAAGAAGAAGTACAATTCAATTTTTAAATATCGATTATTGACTTTTTATCTGGCTTTGGTGCATTGGACATGAGCTAGGACCTTAATATTCTGCAAGAAAGGTGGACTAGCAGCCGAGTTGCACGGGAGAATGTGAAAAGTGTTCATATGTAGCAAAAACCTGAGAAAGCCGTCCGTTTTCGTCATTTGTTATCGAATCGACTTAAAGCCAGATCGTCACATTGGCCGCTCTTTTCTCTGAAACGGTTGTACTTATCGTCTGCAAAGCTATGTCGCGTACTGCGGTATTCGGAGACACTAAAAGCACCATAGTAGAACACAGATGAAGCTTCTAAGATGATGTAATAGCCAGTAAGAAGAAGTACAATTCAAGTTTTAGGTATCGGTTATTGACTTTTTAGCTGGCTTTGGTGCCTTGGACATGAGCTAGGACCTTAAGATTCTGCATGAAAGGAGGACTAGCAGCCGAGTTGCACGGGAGAATGTGAAAAGTGTTCATATGTAGTAAAAACCTTAGAAATCCGTCCGTTTTCGTCATTT
The DNA here is from genome assembly GCF_023897955.1 of Schistocerca gregaria. Taxonomy (NCBI): domain Eukaryota; kingdom Metazoa; phylum Arthropoda; class Insecta; order Orthoptera; family Acrididae; genus Schistocerca; species Schistocerca gregaria. Next base: position 5,608,196 of record NW_026061850.1, on the reverse strand, counting down.
GTTATCGAATCGACTTAAAGCCAGATCGTCACATTGGCCGCTCTTCTCTCTGAAACGGTTGTACTTATCGTCTGCAAAGCTATGTCGCGTGCTGCGGTATGCTGAGACACTAAAAGCACCATAGTAGAACACAGATCAAGCTTCTAAGTTGATGTAATAGCCAGTAAGAAGTAGTAAAATTCAAGTATAAGGTACTGAAAATTGAATTTTTAGCTGGCTTTGGTGCCTTGGACATGAGCTAGGACCTTAACATTCTTCATGAAAGGAGGACTAGCAGCCGAGTTGCACGGGAGAATGTGAAAAGTGTTCATATGTAGTAAAAACCTTAGAAATCCATCCGTTTTCGTCATTTGTTATCGAATCGACTTAAAGCCAGATCGTCAAATTGGCCGCTCTTCTCTCTGAAACGGTTGTACTTATCGTCTGCAAAGCTATGTCACGTGCTGCGGTATGCGGAGACACTAAAATCACCACAGTAGAACACAGATCAAGCTTTTAAGTTGATGTAATAGCCAGTAAGAAGTAGTACAATTCAAGTGTTAGGTATTGAATATTGAACTTTTAGCTGGCTTTGGTGCCTTGGACAGGTGCTAGGACATTAAGATTCTGCATGAAAGGAGGACTAGCAGCCGAGTTGCACGGGAGAATGTGAAAAGTGTTCATATGTAGTAAAAACATGAGAAATCTGTCCGTTTTCGTCATTTGTTATCGAATCGACTTAAAGCCAGATCGTCACATTGGCCGCTCTTCTCTCTGAAACGGTTGTACTTATCGTCTGCAAAACTATGTCGCGTACTGCGGTATTCGGAGACACTAAAAGCACCATAGTAGAACACAGATGAAGCTTCTAAGATGATGTAATAGCCAGTAAGAAGAAGTACAATTCAAGTTTTAGGTATCGGTTATTGACTATTTAGCTGGCTTTGGTGCCTTGGACATGAGCTAGGACCTTAAGATTCTGCATGAAAGGAGGACTAGCAGCAGAGTTGCACGGGAGAATGTAGAAAGTGTTCATATGTAGTAAAAACCTGAGAAATCCGTCTGTTTTCCTCATTTGTTATCGAATCGACTTAAAGCCAGATCGTCACATTGGCCGCTCTTCTCTCTGAAACGGTTTTACTTATCGTCTGCAAAGCTATGTCGCGTGTTGCCGTAGGCGGAAAAGGGAAAAGCACCATAATAGAACACAGATGAAGCTTCTAAGTTGATGTAATACCCAGTAAGAAGTAGTCCAATTTAAGTTTTAGGTATCGATTATTGACTTTTTAGCTGGCTTTGGTGCCTTGGCCATGAGCTAGGACTTTAAGATTCTGCATGAAAGGAGGACTAGCAGCCGAGTTGCACGGGAGAATGTGAAAAGTGTTCATATGTAGTAATAACCTGAGAAATCCGTCCTTTTTCGTCATTTGTTATCGAATCGACTTAAAGCCAGATCGTCACATTGGCAGCACCTCTCTCAGAAATGGTTGTACTTATCGTCTGCAAAACTATGTCGCGTGCTGCGGTATGCGGAGAAACTAAAAGCACCATAGTAGAACACAGATCAAGCTTCTAAGTTGATGTAATAGCCAGTAAGAAGTAGTAAAATTCATGTATAAGGTACTGAATATTGAATTTTTAGCTGGCTTTGGTGCCTTGGACATGAGCTAGGACCTTAATATTTTGCATGAAAGGAGGACTTGCAACCGAGTTGCACGGGAGAATGTGAAAACTGTTCAAATGTAGTAAAAACCTGAGAAATCCGTCCGTTTTCGTTATTTGTTATCGTATCGACTTAAAGCCAGATCGTCACATTGGCCGCTCTTCTCTTTGAAACGGATGTACTTATCGTCTGCAAAGCTATGTCGCGTGCTGCGGTATGCGGAGACACTAAAAGCACCATAGTAGAACACAGATGAAGCTTCTAAGTTGATGTAATACCCAGTAAGAAGTAGTACAATTCAAGTTTAAGGTATCGATTATTGACTTTTTAGCTGGCTTTGGTCCCTTGGACATGAGCTAGGACCTTAACATTCTTCATGAAAGGAGGACTAGCAGCCGAGTTGCACGGGAGAATGTGAAAAGTGTTCATATGTAGTAAAAACCTTAGAAATCCATCCGTTTTCGTCATTTGTTATCGAATCGACTTAAAGCCAGATCGTCACATTGGCCGCTCTTCTCTCTGAAACGGTTGTACTTATCGTCTGCAAAGCTATGTCACGTGCTGCGGTATGCGGAGACACTAAAATCACCACAGTAGAACACAGATGAAGATTCTAAGTTGATGTAATATCCAGTAAGAAGTAGTACAATTCAAGTTTTAAATATCGATTATTGACTTTTTAGCTGGCTTTGGTGCATTGGACATGAGCTAGGACCTTAATATTCTGCATGAAAGGTGGACTAGCAGCCGAGTTGCACGGGAGAATGTGAAAAGTGTTCATATGTAGCAAAAACCTGAGAAATCCGTCCGTTTTCGTCATTTGTTATCGAATCGACTTAAAGCCAGATCGTCACATTGGCCGCTCTTCTCTCTGAAACGGTTGTACTTATCGTCTGCAAAGCTATGTCGCGTACTGCGGTATTCGGAGACACTAAAAGCACCATAGTAGAACACAGACTAAGCTTCTAAGATGATGTAATAGCCAGTAAGAAGAAGTACAATTCAAGTTTTAGGTTTCGATTATTGACTTTTTAGCTGGCTTTGGTGCCTTGGACATGAGCTAGGACCTTAAGATTCTGCATGAAAGGAGGACTAGCAGCCGAGTTGCACGGGAGAATGTGAAAAGTGTTCATATGTAGTAAAAACCTGAGAAATCCGTCCGTTTTCCTCATATGTTATCGAATCGACTTAAAGCCAGATCGTCACATTGGCCGCTCTTCTCTCTGAAACGGTTGTACTTATCGTCAGCAAAGCTATGTCGCGTGTTGCCGTAGGCGGAAACAGGATAAGCACCATAATAGAACACAGATGAAGCTTCTAAGTTGATGTAATACCCAGTAAGAAGTAGTCCAATTCAAGTTTTAGGTATCGATTATTGACTTTTTAGCTGGCTTTGGTGCCTTGGACATGAGCTAGGACTTTAAGATTCTGCATAATAGGAGGACTAGCAGCCGAGTTGCACGGGAGAATGTGAAAAGTGTTCTTATGTAGTAATAATCTGAGAAATCCGTCCTTTTTCGTCATTTGTTATCGAATCGACTTAAAGCCAGATCGTCACATTGGCCGCTCTTCTCTCTGAAACGGTTGTACTTATCGTCTGCAAAGCTATGTCGCGTGCTGCGGTATGCTGAGACACTAAAAGCACCATAGTAGAACACAGATCAAGCTTCTAAGTTGATGTAATAGCCAGTAAGAAGTAGTAAAATTCAAGTATAAGGTACTGAAAATTGAATTTTTAGCTGGCTTTGGTGCCTTGGACATGAGCTAGGACTTTAACATTCTTCATGAAAGGAGGACTAGCAGCCGAGTTGCACGGGAGAATGTGAAAAGTGTTCATATGTAGTAAAAACCTTAGAAATCCATCCGTTTTCGTCATTTGTTATCGAATCGACTTAAAGATGATGTAATAGCCAGTAAGAAGAAGTACAATTCAAGTTTTAGGTTTCGGATATTGACTTTTTAGCTGGCTTTGGTGCCTTGGACATGAGCTAGGACCTTAAGATTCTGCATGAAAGGAGGACTAGCAGCCGAGTTGCACGGGAGAATGTGAAAAGTGTTCATATGTAGTAAAAACCTGAGAAATCCGTCCGTTTTCCTCATTTGCTATCGAATCGACGTAAAGCCAGATCGTCACATTGGCCGCTCTTCTCTCTGAAACGGTTGTTCTTATCGTCTGCAAAGCTATGTCGCGTGTTGCCGTAGGCGGAAACAGGAAAAGCACCATAATAGAACACAGATGAAGCTTCTAAGTTGATGTAATACCCAGTAAGAAGTAGTCCAATTCAAGTTTTAGGTATCGATTATTGACTTTTTAGCTGGCTTTGGTGCCTTGGACATGAGCTAGGACTTTAAGATTCTACATAATAGGAGGACTAGCAGCCGAGTTGCACGGGAGAATGTGAAAAGTGTTCATATGTAGTAAAAACATGGGAAATCCGTCCGTTTTCGTCAGTTGTTATCGAATCGACATGCGGAGAAACTAAAAGCACCGTAGTAGAACACAGATGAAGCTTCTAAGTTGATGTAATAGCCAGTAAGAAGTAGTACAATTCAAGTTTTAGGTATTGATTATTGACTTTTTAGCTGGATTTGGTGCCTTGGACATGAGCTAGGACCTTAAGATTCTGCATGAAAGGAGGACTAGCAGCCGAGTTGCACGGGAGAATGTGAAAAGTGGCCATATGTAGTAAAAACCTCAGAAATCCGTCCGTTTTCGTCATTTGTTATCGAATCGACGTAAAGCCAGATCGTCACATTGGCCGCTCTTCTCTCTGAAACGGTTGTACTTATCGTCTGCAAAGCTATGTCGCGTGCTGCGCTATGTGGAGACACTAAAAGCACCATCGTAGAACACAGACGAAGCTTCTAAGTTGATGTAATAGCCAGTAAGAAGTAGTACAATTCAAGTTTTAGGTATCGATTATTGACTTTTTAGCTGGCTTTGGTGCATTGGACATGAGCTAGGACCTTAAGATTCTGCATGAAAGGAGGACTAGCAGCCGAGTTGCACGGGAGAATGTGAAAAGTGTTCATATGTAGTAAAAACCTGAGAAATCCATCCGTTTTCGTCATTTGTTATCGAATCGACTTAAAGCCAGATCGTCACATTGGCCGCTCTTCTCTCTGAAACGGTTGTACTTACCGTCTGCAAAGCTATGTCTCGTGTTGCCGTTTGCGGAAACAGGAAAAGCACCATAGTAGAACACAGACGAAGCTTCTAAGTTGATGTAATAGCCAGTAAGAAGTAGTACAATTCAAGTTTTAGGTATCGATTATTGACTTTTTAACTGGCTTTGGTGCCTTGGCCATGAGCTAGGACCTTGACATTCTGCATGAAAGGAGGACTAGCAGCCGAGTTGCATGGGAGAATGTGAAAAGTGTTCATATGTAGTAAAAACCTGAGAAATCCGTCCGTTTTCGTCATTTGTTATCGAATCGACTTAAAGCCAGATCGACACATTGGGCGCTCTTCTCTCTGAAACGGTTGTACTTATCGTCTGCAAAGCTATGTCACGTGCTGCGGTATGCGGAGACACTAAAATCACCATAGTAGAACACAGGTGAAGCTTCTAAGTTTTTGCAATAGCCAGTAAGACGTAGAACAATTCAAGTTTTAGGTATCGATTATTGTCTTTTTAGCTGGCTTCGGTACCTTGGACATGAGCTAGGACCTTAAGATTCTGCATGAAAGGAGGACTAGCAGCCGAGTTGCACGTCAGGATGTGAAAAGTGTTCATATGTATTAAATACCTGAGAAATCCGTCCGTTTTCGTCATTTGTTATCGAATCTACTTAAAGCCAGATGGTCACATTGGCCGCTCTTCTCTCTGAAACGTTTGTACATATCGTCTGCAAAGCTATGTCGCGTGCTGCGGTATGCGGAGAAACTAAAAGCACCGTAGTAGAACACAGATCAAGCTTCTAAGTTGATGTAATAGCCAGTAAGAAGTAGTACAATTCAAGTTTTAGGTATTGATTATTGACTTTTTAGCTGGCTTTGGTGCCTTGGAGATGAGCTAGGACCTTAAGATTCTGCATGAAAGGAGGACTAGCAGCCGAGTTGCACGGGAGAATGTGAAAAGTGGTCATATGTAGTAAAAACCTGAGAAATCCGTTCGTTTTCGTCTTTTGTTATCGAATCGACTTAAAGCCAGATCGCCACATTGGCCGCTCTTCTCTCTGAAACGGTTGTACTTATCGTCTGCAAAGCTATGTCGCGTACTGCGGTATTCGGAGACACTAAAAGCACCATAGTAGAACACAGATGAAGCTCCTAAGATAATGAAATAGCCAGTAAGAAGTAGTACAATTCAAGTTTTAGGTATCGGTTATTGACTTTTTAGCTGGCTTTGGTGCCTTGGACATGAGCTAGGACCTTAAGATTCAGCATGAAAGGAGGACTAGCAGCCGAGTTGCACGGGAGAATGTGAAAAGTGTTCATATGTAGTAAAAACCTGAGAAATCCGTCCGTTTTCCTCATTTGCTATCGAATCGACGTAAAGCCAGATCGTCACATTGGCCGCTCTTCTCTCTGAAACGGTTGTTCTTATCGTCTGCAAAGCTATGTCGCGTGTTGCCGTAGGCGGAAACAGGAAAAGCACCATAATAGAACACAGATGAAGCTTCTAAGTTGATGTAATACCCAGTAAGAAGTAGTCCAATTCAAGTTTTAGGTATCGATTATTGACTTTTTAGCTGGCTTTGGTGCCTTGGACATGAGCTAGGACTTTAAGATTCTACATAATAGGAGGACCAGCAGCCGAGTTGCACGGAAGAATGTGAAAAGTGTTCATATGTAGTAAAAACCTGAGAAATCCGTCCGTTTTCGTCAGTTGTTATCGAATCGACATAAAGCCAGATCGTCACATGGGCCGCTCTTCTCTCTGAAACGGTTGTACTTATCGTCTGCAAAACTATGTCGCGTACTGCGGTATTCGGAGACACTAAAAGCACCATAGTAGAACACAGATGAAGCTTCTAAGATGATGTAATAGCCAGTAAGAAGAAGTACAATTCAAGTTTTAGGTATCGGTTATTGACTATTTAGCTGGCTTTGGTGCCTTGGACATGAGCTAGGACCTTAAGATTCTGCATGAAAGGAGGACTAGCAGCCGAGTTGCACGGGAGAATGTGAAAAGTGTTCATATGTAGTAAAAACCTGAGAAATCCGTCCGTTTTCCTCATTTGTTATCGAATCGACTTAAAGCCAGATCGTCACATTGGCCGCTCTTCTCTCTGAAACGGTTTTACTTATCGTCTGCAAAGCTATGTCGCGTGTTGCCGTAGGTGGAAACAGGAAAAGCACCATAATAGAACACAGATGAAGCTTCTAAGATGATGTAATAGCCAGTAAGAAGTAGTACAATTCAAGTTTTAGGTATTGATTATTGACTTTTTAGCTGGCTTTGGTGCCTTGGACATGAGCTAGGACCTTAAGATTCTGCATGAAAGGAGGACTAGCAGCCGAGTTGCACGGGAGAATGTGAAAAGTGGCCATATGTAGTAAAAACCTCAAAAATCCGTCCGTTTTCGTCATTTGTTATCGAATCGACTTAAAGCCAGATCGTCACATTGGCCGCTCTTCTCTCTGAAACGGTTGTATTTATCGTCTGCAAAGCTATGTCGCGTGCTGCGCTATGTGGAGACACTAAAAGCACCATAGTAGAACACAGACGAAGCTTCTAAGTTGATGTAATAGCCAGTAAGAAGTAGTACAATTCAAGTTTTAGGTATCGATTATTGACTTTTTAGCTGGCTTTGGTGCATTGGACATGAGCTAGGACCTTAAGATTCTGCATGAAAGGAGGACTAGCAGCCGAGTTGCACGGGAGAATGTGAAAAGTGTTCATATGTAGTAAAAACCTGAGAAATCCGTCCGTTTTCGTCATTTGTTATCGAATCGACTTAAAGCCAGATCGTCACATTGGCCGCTCTTCTCTCTGAAACGGTTGTACTTACCGTCTGCAAAGCTATGTCTCGTGTTGCCGTTTGCGGAAACAGGAAAAGCACCATAGTAGAACACAGACGAAGCTTCTAAGTTGATGTAATAGCCAGTAAGAAGTAGTACAATTCAAGTTTTAGGTATCGGTTATTGACTTCTTAACTGGCTTTGGTGCCTTGGCCATGAGCTAGGACCTTGACATTCTGCATGAAAGGAGGACTAGCAGCCGAGTTGCATGGGAGAATGTGAAAAGTGTTCATATGTAGTAAAAACCTGAGAAATCCGTCCGTTTTCGTCATTTGTTATCGAATCGACTTAAAGCCAGATCGTCACATTGGCCGCTCTTCTCTCTGAAACGGTTGTACTTATCGTCTGCAAAGCTATGTCACGTGCTGCGGTATGTGGAGACACTAAAATCACCATAGTAGAACACAGGTGAAGCTTCTAAGTTTTTGCAATAGCCAGTAAGAAGTAGAACAATTCAAGTTTTAGGTATCGATTATTGTCTTTTTAGCTGGCTTCGGTACCTTGGACATGAGCTAGGACCTTAAGATTCTGCATGAAAGGAGGACTAGCAGCCGAGTTGCACGTCAGGATGTGAAAAGTGTTCATATGTATTAAATACCTGAGAAATCCGTCCGTTTTCGTCATTTGTTATCGAATCTACTTAAAGCCAGATGGTCACATTGGCCGCTCTTCTCTCTGAAACGTTTGTACATATCGTCTGCAAAGCTATGTCGCGTGCTGCGGTATGCGGAGAAACTAAAAGCACCGTAGTAGAACACAGATGAAGCTTCTAAGTTGATGTAATAGCCAGTAAGAAGTAGTACAATTCAAGTTTTAGGTATTGATTATTGACTTTTTAGCTGGCTTTGGTGCCTTGGAGATGAGCTAGGACCTTAAGATTCTGCATGAAAGTAGGACTAGCAGCCGAGTTGCACGGGAGAATGTGAAAAGTGGTCATATGTAGTAAAAACCTGAGAAATCCATTCGTTTTCGTCATTCGTTATCGAATCGACTTAAAGCCAGATCGTCACATTGGCCGCTCTTCTCTCTGAAACGGTTGTACTTATCGTCTGCAAAGCTATGTCGCGTACTGCGGTATTCGGAGACACTAAAAGCACTATAGTAGAACACAGATGAAGCTCCTAAGATGATGAAATAGCCAGTAAGAAGTAGTACAATTCAAGTTTTAGGTATCGGTTATTGACTTTTTAGCTGGCTTTGGTGCCTTGGACATGAGCTAGGACCTTAACATTCTGCATGAAAGGAGGACTAGCAGCCGAGTTGCACGGGAGAATGTGAAAAGTGTTCATATGTAGTAAAAACCTCAGAAATCCGTCCGTTTTCCTCATTTGCTATCGAATCGACGTAAAGCCAGATTGTCACATTGGCCGCTCTTCTCTCTGAAACGGTTGTTCTTATCGTCTGCAAAGCTATGTCGCGTGTTGCCGTAGGCGGAAACAGGAAAAGCACCATAATAGAACACAGATGAAGCTTCTAAGTTGATGTAATACCCAGTAAGAAGTAGTCCAATTCAAGTTTTAGGTATCGATTATTGACTTTTTAGCTGGCTTTGGTGCCTTGGACATGAGCTAGGACTTTAAGATTCTGCATGAAAGGAGGACTAGCAGCCGAGTTGCACGGGAGAGTGTGAAAAGTGTTCATATGTAGTAAAAACCTGAGAAATCCGTCCGTTTTCGTCAGTTGTTATCGAATCGACATAAAGCCAGATCGTCACATGGGCCGCTCTTCTCTCTGAAACGGTTGTACTTATCGTCTGCAAAACTATGTCGCGTACTGCGGTATTCGGAGACACTAAAAGCACCATAGTAGAACACAGATGAAGCTTCTAAGATGATGTAATAGCCAGTAAGAAGAAGTACAATTCAAGTTTTAGGTATCGGTTATTGACTATTTAGCTGGCTTTGGTGCCTTGGACATGAGCTAGGACCTTAAGATTCTGAATGAAAGGAGGACTAGCAGCCGAGTTGCACGGGAGAATGTGAAAAGTGTTCATATGTAGTAAAAACCTGAGAAATCCGTCCGTTTTCCTCATTTGTTATCGAATCGACTTAAAGCCAGATCGTCACATTGGCCGCTCTTCTCTCTGAAACGGTTTTACTTATCGTCTGCAAAGCTATGTCGCGTGTTGCCGTAGGCGGAAACAGGAAAAGCACCATAATAGAACACAGATGAAGCTTCTAAGTTGATGTAATACCCAGTAAGAAGTAGTCCAATTCAAGTTTTAGGTATCGATTATTGACTTTTTAGCTGGCTTTGGTGCCTTGGACATGAGCTAGGACTTTAAGATTCTACATAATAGGAGGACTAGCAGCCGAGTTTCACGGGAGAATGTGAAAAGTGTTCATATGTAGTAAAAACCTGAGAAATCCGTCCGTTTTCGTCATTTGTTATCCAATCGACTTAAAGCCAGATCGTCACATTGGGCGCTCTTCTCTCTGAAACGGTTGTACTTATCGTCTGCAAAGCTATGTCGCGTGCTGCGGTATGCGGAGACACTAAAATCAACATAGTAGAACACAGGTGAAGCTTCTAAGTTGGTGCAATAGCCAGTAAGAAGTAGTACAATTCACGTTTTAGGTATATATTATTGACTTTTTAGCTGGCTTCGGTACCTTGGACATGAGCTAGGACCTTAAGAATCTGCATGAAAGGAGGACTAGCAGCCGAGTTGCACGTCAGAATGTGAAAAGTGTTCATATGTAGTAAAAACCTTAGAAATCCATCCGTTTTCGTCATTTGTTATCGAATCGACTTAAAGCCAGATCGTCACATTGGCCGCTCTTCTCTCTGAAACGGTTGTACTTATCGTCTGCAAAGCTATGTCGCGTGCTGCGGTATGCGGAGACACTAAAATCACCACAGTAGAACACAGATGAAGATTCTAAGTTGATGTAATATCCAGTAAGAAGTAGTACAATTCAAGTATGAGGTATCGATTATTGACTTTTTAGCTGGCTTTGGTGCATTGGACATGAGCTAGGACCTTAATATTCTGCATGAAAGGTGGACTGGCAGCCGAGTTGCACGGGAGAATGTGAAAAGTGTTCATATGTAGCAAAAACCTGAGAAATCCGTCCGTTTTCGTCATTTGTTATCGAATCGACTTAAAGCCAGATCGTCACATTGGCCGCTCTTCTCTCTGAAACGGTTGTACTTATCGTCTGCAAAGCTATGTCGCGTACTGCGGTATGCTGAGACACTAAAAGCACCATAGTAGAACACAGATCAAGCTTCTAAGTTGATGTAATAGCCAGTAAGAAGTAGTCCAATTCAAGTTTTAAGTATCGATTATTGACTTTTTAGCTGGCTTTGGTGCCTTGGACATGAGCTAGGACTTTAAGGTTCTACATAATAGGAGGACTAGCAGCCGAGTTGCACGGGAGAATGTGAAAAGTGTTCATATGTAGTAATAACCTGAGAAATCCGTCCTTTTTCGTCATTTGTTATCGAATCGACTTAAAGCCAGATCGTCACATTGGCAGCTCTTCTCTCTGAAATGGTTGTACTTATCGTCTGCAAAACTATGTCGCATGCTGCGGTATGCGGAGAAACTAAAAGCACCGTAGTAGAACACAGATGAAGCTTCTAAGTTGATGTAATAGCCAGTAAGAAGTAGTACAATTCAAGTTTTAGGTATTGAATATTGACCTTTTAGCTGGCTTTGGTGCCTTGGACATGTGCTAGGACATTAAGATTCTGCATAAAAGGAGGACTAGCAGCCGAGTTGCATGGGAGAATGTGAAAAGTGTTCATATGTAGTAAAAACCTGAGAAATCCGTCCGTTTTCGTCAGTTGTTATCGAATCGACTTAAAGCCAGATCGTCACATGGGCCGCTCTTCTCTCTGAAACGGTTGTACTTATCGTCTCCAAAACTATGTCGCGTACTGCGGTATTCGGAGACACTAAAAGCACCATAGTAGAACACAGATGAAGCTTCTAAGATGATGTAATAGCCAGTAAGAAGAAGTACAATTCAAGTTTTAGGTATCGGTTTTTGACTATTTAGCTGGCTTTGGTGCCTTGGACATGAGCTAGGACCTTAAGATTCTGCATGAAAGGAGGACTAGCAGCCGAGTTGCACGGGAGAATGTGAAAAGTGGTCATATGTAGTAAAAACCTGAGAAATCCGTCCGTTTTCGTCATTTGTTATCGAATCGACTTAAAGCCAGATCGTCACATTGGCCGCTCTTCTCTCTGAAACGGTTTTACTTATCGTCTGCAAAGCTATGTCGCGTGTTGCTGTAGGCGGAAACAGGAAAAGCACCATAATAGAACACAGATGAAGCTTCTAAGTTGATGTAATACCCAGTAAGAAGTAGTCCAATTCAAGTTTTAAGTATCGATTATTGACTTTTTAGCTGGCTTTGGTGCCTTGGACATGAGCTAGGACTTTAAGGTTCTACATAATAGGAGGACTAGCAGCCGAGTTGCACGGGAGAATGTGAAAAGTGTTCATATGTAGTAATAACCTGAGAAATCCGTCCTTTTTCGTCATTTGTTATCGAATCGACTTAAAGCCAGATCGTCACATTGGCAGCTCTTCTCTCTGAAATGGTTGTACTTATCGTCTGCAAAACTATGTCGCATGCTGCGGTATGCGGAGAAACTAAAAGCACCGTAGTAGAACACAGATGAAGCTTCTAAGTTGATGTAATAGCCAGTAAGAAGTAGTACAATTCAAGTTTTAGGTATTGATTATTGACTTTTTAGCTGGCTTTGGTGCCTTGGACATGAGCTAGGACCTTAAGATTCTGCATGAAAGGAGGACTAGCAGCCGAGTTGCACGGGAGAATGTGAAAAGTGGCCATATGTAGTAAAAACCTCAGAAATCCGTCCGTTTTCGTCATTTGTTATCGAATCGACGTAAAGCCAGATCGTCACATTGGCCGCTCTTCTCTCTGAAACGGTTGTACTTATCGTCTGCAAAGCTATGTCGCGTGCTGCGCTATGTGGAGACACTAAAAGCACCATAGTAGAACATAGACGAAGCTTCTAAGTTGATGTAATAGCCAGTAAGAAGTAGTACAATTCAAGTTTTAGGTATCGATTATTGACTTTTTAGCGGGCTTTGGTGCATTGGACATGAGCTAGGACCTTAAGATTCTGCATGAAAGGTGGACTAGCAGCCGAGTTCCAAGGGAGAATGTGAAAAGTGTTCATATGTAGTAAAAACCTGAGAAATCCGACCGTTTTCGTCATTTGCAATCGAATCGACTTAAAGCCAGATCGTCACATTGGCCGCTCTTCTCTCTGAAACGGTTGTACTTATCGTCTGCAAAACTATGTCGCGTGCTGCGGAATGCGGAGAAAGTAAAAGCACCGTAGTAGAACACAGATGAATTTTCTAAGTTGATGTAATAGCCAGTAAGAAGTAGTACAGTTTAAGTTTTACGTATGTATTATTGACTTTTTAGCTGGCTTTGGTGCCTTGGACATGAGGTAGGACCTTAAGATTCTGCATGAAAGGAGGACTAGCAGCCGAGTTGCACGGGAGAATGTGAAAAGTGTTCATATGTAGTAAAAACCTGAGAAATCCGTCCGTTTTCGTCATTTGTTATCGAATCGACTTAAAGCCTGATCGTCACATTGGCCGCTCTTCTCTCTGAAACGGTGGTACTTACCGTCTGCAAAGCTATGTCACGTGTTGCCGTTTGCGGAAACAGGAAAAGCACCATAGTAGAACACAGACGAAGCTTCTAAGTTGATGTAATAGCCAGTAAGAAGTAGTACAATTCAAGTTTTAGGTATCGATTATTGACATTTTAACTGGCTTTGGTGCCTTGGCCATGAGCTAGGACCTTGACATTCTGCATGAAAGGAGGACTAGCAGCCGAGTTGCATGGGAGAATGTGAAAAGTGTTCATATGTAGTAAAAACCTGAGAAATCCGTCCGTTTTCGTCATTTGTTATCGAATCGACTTAAAGCCAGATCGTCACATTGGGCGCTCTTCTCTCTGAAACGGTTGTACTTATCGTCTGCAAAGCTATGTCGCGTGCTGCGGTATGCGGAGACACTAAAATCACCATAGTAGAACACAGGTGAAGCTTCTAAGTTGGTGCAATAGCCAGTAAGAAGTAGAACAATTCAAGTTTTAGGTATCGATTATTGTCTTTTTATCTGGCTTCGGTACCTTGGACATGAGCTAGGACCTTAAGATTCTGCATGAAAGGAGGACTAGCAGCCGAGTTGCACTTCAGAATGTGAAAAGTGTTCATATGTATTAAAAACCTGAGAAATCCGTCCGTTTTCGTCATTTGTTATCGAATCTACTTAAAGCCAGATCGTCACATTATCCGCTCTTCTCTCTGAAATGGTTGTACTTATCGTCTGCAAAACTATGTCGCGTGCTGCGGTATGTGGAGAAACTAAATGTACCGTAGTAGAACACAGATGAAGCTTCTAAGTTGATGTAATAGCCAGTAAGAAGTAGTACAATTCACGTTTTAGGTATTGATTATTGACTTTTTAGCTGGCTTTGGTGCCTTGGACATGAGCAAGGACCTTAAGATTCTGCATGAAAGGAGGACTAGCAGCCGAGTTGCACGGGAGAATGTGAAAAGTGGTCATATGTAGTAAAAACCTGAGAAATCCGTTCGTTTTCGTCATTTCTTATCGAATCGACTTAAAGCCAGATCGTCACATTGGCCGCTCTTCTCTCTGAAACGGTTGTACTTATCGTCTGCAAAGCTATGTCGCGTACTGCGGTATTCGGAGACACTAAAAGCACCATAGTAGAACACAGATGAAGCTCCTAAGATGATGAAATAGCCAGTAAGAAGTGTACAATTCAAGTTTTAGGTATCGGTTATTGACTTTTTAGCTGGCTTTGGTGCCTTGGACATGAGCTAGGACCTTAAGATTCTGCATGAAAGGAGGACTAGCAGCCGAGTTGCACGGGAGAATGTCAAAAGTGTTCATATGTAGTAAAAACCTGAGAAATCCGTCCGTTTTCTTCATTTGTTATCGAATCGACGTAAAGCCAGATCGTCACATTGGCCGCTCTTCTCTCTGAAACGGTTGTTCTTATCGTCTGCAAAGCTATGTCGCGTGTTGCCGTAGGCGGAAACAGGAAAAGCACCATAATAGAACACAGATGAAGCTTCTAAGTTGATGTAATACCCAGTAAGAAGTAGACCAATTCAAGTTTTAGGTATCGATTATTGACTTTTTAGCTGGCTTTGGTGCCTTGGACATGAGCTAGGACTTTAAGATTCTACATAATAGGAGGACTAGCAGCCGAGTTGCACGGGAGAATGTGAAAAGTGTTCATATGTAGTAAAAACCTGAGAAATCCGTCCGTTTTCGTCATTTGTTATCGAATCGACTTAAAGCCAGATCGTCACATTGGCCGCTCTTCTCTCTGAAACGGTGGTACTTACCGTCTGCAAAGCTATGTCTCGTGTTGCCGTTTGCGAAAACAGGAAAAGCACCATAGTAGAACACAGACGAAGCTTCTAAGTTGATGTAATAGCCAGTAAGAAGTAGTACAATTCAAGTTTTAGGTATCGATTATTGACTTTTTAACTGGCTTTTGTGCCTTGGCCATGAGCTAGGACCTTGACATTCTGCATGAAAGGAGGACTAGCAGCCGAGTTGCACGTCAGAATGTGAAAAGTGTTCATATGTAGTAAAAACCTTAGAAATCCATCCGTTTTCGTCATTTGTTATCGAATCGACTTAAAGCCAGATCGTCACATTGGCCGCTCTTCTCTCTGAAACGGTTGTACTTATCGTCTGCAAAGCTATGTCGCGTGCTGCGGTATGCGGAGACACTAAAATCACCACAGTAGAACACAGATGAAGATTCTAAGTTGATGTAATATCCAGTAAGAAGTAGTACAATTCAAGTATTAGGTATCGATTATTGACTTTTTAGCTGGCTTTGGTGCATTGGACATGAGCTAGGACCTTAATATTCTGCATGAAAGGTGGACTGGCAGCCGAGTTGCACGGGAGAATGTGAAAAGTGTTCATATGTAGCAAAAACCTGAGAAATCCGTCCGTTTTCGTCATTTGTTATCGAATCGACTTAAAGCCAGATCGTCACATTGGCCGCTCTTCTCTCTGAAACGGTTGTACTTATCGTCTGCAAAGCTATGTCGCGTACTGCGGTATGCTGAGACACTAAAAGCACCATAGTAGAACACAGATCAAGCTTCTAAGTTGATGTAATAGCCAGTAAGAAGTAGTACAATTCAAGTTTTAGGTATTGAATATTGACCTTTTAGCTGGCTTTGGTGCCTTGGACATGTGCTAGGACATTAAGATTCTGCATGAAAGGAGGACTAGCAGCCGAGTTGCATGGGAGAATGTGAAAAGTGTTCATATGTAGTAAAAACCTGAGAAATCCGTCCGTTTTCGTCAGTTGTTATCGAATCGACTTAAAGCCAGATCGTCACATGGGCCGCTCTTCTCTCTGAAACGGTTGTACTTATCGTCTCCAAAACTATGTCGCGTACTGCGGTATTCGGAGACACTAAAAGCACCATAGTAGAACACAGATGAAGCTTCTAAGATGATGTAATAGCCAGTAAGAAGAAGTACAATTCAAGTTTTAGGTATCGGTTTTTGACTATTTAGCTGGCTTTGGTGCCTTGGACATGAGCTAGGACCTTAAGATTCTGCATGAAAGGAGGACTAGCAGCCGAGTTGCACGGGAGAATGTGAAAAGTGGTCATATGTAGTAAAAACCTGAGAAATCCCTCCGTTTTCCTCATTTGTTATCGAATCGACTTAAAGCCAGATCGTCACATTGGCCGCTCTTCTCTCTGAAACGGTTTTACTTATCGTCTGCAAAGCTATGTCGCGTGTTGCTGTAGGCGGAAACAGGAAAAGCACCATAATAGAACACAGATGAAGCTTCTAAGTTGATGTAATACCCAGTAAGAAGTAGTCCAATTCAAGTTTTAGGTATCGATTATTGACTTTTTAGCTGGCTTTGGTGCCTTGGACATGAGCTAGGACTTTAAGATTCTACATAATAGGAGGACTAGCAGCCGAGTTGCACGGGAGAATGTGAAAAGTGTTCATATGTAGTAATAACCTGAGAAATCCGTCCTTTTTCGTCATTTGTTATCGAATCGACTTAAAGCCAGATCGTCACATTGGCAGCTCTTCTCTCTGAAATGGTTGTACTTATCGTCTGCAAAACTATGTCGCATGCTGCGGTATGCGGAGAAACTAAAAGCACCGTAGTAGAACACAGATGAAGCTTCTAAGTTGATGTAATAGCCAGTAAGAAGTAGTACAATTCAAGTTTTAGGTATTGATTATTGACTTTTTAGCTGGCTTTGGTGCCTTGGACATGAGCTAGGACCTTAAGATTCTGCATGAAAGGAGGACTAGCAGCCGAGTTGCACGGGAGAATGTGAAAAGTGGCCATATGTAGTAAAAACCTCAGAAATCCGTCCGTTTTCGTCATTTGTTATCGAATCGACGTAAAGCCAGATCGTAACATTGGCCGCTCTTCTCTCTGAAACGGTTGTACTTATCGTCTGCAAAGCTATGTCGCGTGCTGCGCTATGTGGAGACACTAAAAGCACCATAGTAGAACATAGACGAAGCTTCTAAGTTGATGTAATAGCCAGTAAGAAGTAGTACAATTCAAGTTTTAGGTATCGATTATTGACTTTTTAGCTGGCTTTGGTGCATTGGACATGAGCTAGGACCTTAAGATTCTGCATGAAAGGTGGACTAGCAGCCGAGTTCCAAGGGAGAATGTGAAAAGTGTTCATATGTAGTAAAAACCTGAGAAATCCGACCGTTTTCGTCATTTGCTATCGAATCGACTTAAAGCCAGATCGTCACATTGGCCGCTCTTCTCTCTGAAACGGTTGTACTTATCGTCTGCAAAACTATGTCGCGTGCTGCGGTATGCGGAGAAAGTAAAAGCACCGTAGTAGAACACAGATGAATTTTCTAAGTTGATGTAATAGCCAGTAAGAAGTAGTACAATTTAAGTTTTACGTATGTATTATTGACTTTTTAGCTGGCTTTGGTGCCTTGGACATGAGGTAGGACCTTAAGATTCTGCATGAAAGGAGGACTAGCAGCCGAGTTGCACGGGAGAATGTGAAATGTGTTCATATGTAGTAAAAACCTGAGAAATCCGTCCGTTTTCGTCATTAGTTATCGAATCGACTTAAAGCCAGATCGTCACATTGGCCGCTCTTCTCTCTGAAACGGTGGTACTTACCGTCTGCAAAGCTATGTCACGTGTTGCCGTTTGCGGAAACAGGAAAAGCACCATAGTAGAACACAGACGAAGCTTCTAAGTTGATGTAATAGCCAGTAAGAAGTAGTACAATTCAAGTTTTAGGTATCGATTATTGACATTTTAACTGGCTTTGGTGCCTTGGCCATGAGCTAGGACCTTGACATTCTGCATGAAAGGAGGACTAGCAGCCGAGTTGCACGGGAGAATGTGAAAAGTGTTCATATGTAGTAAAAACCTGAGAAATCCGTCCGTTTTCGTCATTTGTTATCGAATCGACTTAAAGCCAGATCGTCACATTGGGCGCTCTTCTCTCTGAAACGGTTGTACTTATCGTCTGCAAAGCTATGTCGCGTGCTGCGGTATGCGGAGACACTAAAATCACCATAGTAGAACACAGGTGAAGCTTCTAAGTTGGTGCAATAGCCAGTAAGAAGTAGAACAATTCAAGTTTTAGGTATCGATTATTGTCTTTTTATCTGGCTTCGGTACCTTGGACATGAGCTAGGACCTTAAGATTCTGCATGAAAGGAGGACTAGCAGCCGAGTTGCACTTCAGAATGTGAAAAGTGTTCATATGTATTAAAAACCTGAGAAATCCGTCCGTTTTCGTCATTTGTTATCGAATCTACTTAAAGCCAGATCGTCACATTGGCCGCTCTTCTCTCTGAAATGGTTGTACTTATCGTCTGCAAAACTATGTCGCGTGCTGCGGTATGGGGAGAAACTAAATGTACCGTAGTAGAACACAGATGAAGCTTCTAAGTTGATGTAATAGCCAGTAAGAAGTAGTACAATTCACGTTTTAGGTATTGATTATTGACTTTTTAGCTGGCTTTGGTGCCTTGGACATGAGCAAGGACCTTAAGATTCTGCATGAAAGGAGGACTAGCAGCCGAGTTGCACGGGAGAATGTGAAAAGTGGTCATATGTAGTAAAAACCTGAGAAATCCGTTCGTTTTCGTCATTTGTTATCGAATCGACTTAAAGCCAGATCGTCACATTGGCCGCTCTTCTCTCTGAAACGGTTGTACTTATCGTCTGCAAAGCTATGTCGCGTACTGCGGAATTCGGAGACACTAAAAGCACCATAGTAGAACACAGATGAAGCTCCTAAGATGATGAAATAGCCAGTAAGAAGTGTACAATTCAAGTTTTTGGTATCGGTTATTGACTTTTTAGCTGGCTTTGGTGCCTTGGACATGAGCTAGGACCTTAAGATTCTGCATGAAAGGAGGACTAGCAGCCGAGTTGCACGGGAGAATGTCAAAAGTGTTCATATGTAGTAAAAACCTGAGAAATCCGTCCGTTTTCTTCATTTGTTATCGAATCGACGTAAAGCCAGATCGTCACATTGGCCGCTCTTCTCTCTGAAACGGTTGTTCTTATCGTCTGCAAAGCTATGTCGCGTGCTGCACTATGTGGAGACACTAAAACCACCATAGTAAAACACAGACGAAGTTTCTAAGTTGATGTAATAGCCAGTAAGAAGCAGTACAATTCAAGTTTTAGGTATCGATTATTGACTTTTTAGCTGGCTTTGGTGCATTGGACATGAGCTAGGACCTTAAGATTCTGCATGAAAGGTGGACTAGCAGCCGAGTTCCACGGCAGAATGTGAAAAGTTTTCATATGTAGTAAAAACCTGAGAAATCCGTCCGTTTTCGTCATTTGTTATCGAATCGACTTAAAGCCAGATCGTCACATTGGCCGCTCTTCTCTCTGAAATGGTTGTACTTATCGTCTGCAAAGCTATGTCACGTGTTGCCGTAGGCGGAAACAGGAAAAGCACCATAGTAGAACACAGACGAAGCTTCTAAGTTGATGTAATAGCCAGTAAGAAGTAGTACAATTCAAGTTTTAGGTATCGATTATTGACTTTTTAACTGGCTTCGGTACCTTGGACATGAGCTAGGACCTTAAGATTCTGCATGAAAGGAGGACTAGCAGCCGAGTTGCACGTCAGAATGTGAAAAGTGTTCATATGTAGTAAAAACCTGAGAAATCCGTCCGTTTTCGTCATTTGTTATCGAATCTACTTAAAGCCAGATGGTCACATTGGCCGCTCTTCTCTCTGAAACGTTTGTACATATCGTCTGCAAAGCTATGTCTCGTGCAGCGGTATGTGGAGACACTAAAATCACCATAGTAGAACACAGATGAAGCATCTAAGTTGATGTAATAGCCAGTAAGAAGTAGTACAATTCAAGTTTTAGGTATTGAATATGGACCTTTTAGCTGGCTTTGGTGCCTTGGACATGAGCTAGGACCTTAAGATTCTGCATGAAAGGAGGACTGGCAGCCGAAATGCACGGGAGAATGTGAAAAGTGTTCATATGTAGTAATAACCTTAGAAATCCGTCCTTCTTCGTCATTTGTTAGCGAATCGACTTAAAGCCAGATCGTCACATTGGCCGCTCTTCTCTCTGAAACGGTTGTGCTTATCGTCTGCAAAGCTATGTCGCGTGTTGCCGTAGGCGGAAACAGGAAAAGCACCATAGTAGAACACAGATGAAGCTTCTAAGTTGATGTAATAGCCAGTAAGAAGTAGTCCAATTCAAGATTTAGGTATCGATTATTGACTTTTTAGCTGGCTTTCGTGCCTTGGACATGAGCTAGGACTTTAAGATTCTGCATAAAAGGAGAACTAGCAGCCCAGTTGCACGGGAGAATGTGAAAAGTGTTCATATGTAGTAAAAACCTGAGAAATCCGTCCGTTTTCGTCATTTGTTATCGAATCGACTTAAAGCCAGATCGTCACATTGGCCGCTCTTCTCTCTGAAACGGTTGTACTTATCGTCTGCAAAACTATGTCGCGTGCTGCGGTATGCGGAGACACTAAAATCACCATAGTAGAACACAGATGAAGCTTCTAAGTTGATGTAATAGAAAGGAAGAAGTAGTACAATTCAAGTTTAATTTATCGATTATTGACTTTTTAGCTGGCTTTGGTGCATTGGACATGAGCTAGGACC
The DNA here is from genome assembly GCF_023897955.1 of Schistocerca gregaria. Taxonomy (NCBI): domain Eukaryota; kingdom Metazoa; phylum Arthropoda; class Insecta; order Orthoptera; family Acrididae; genus Schistocerca; species Schistocerca gregaria. Next base: position 5,587,396 of record NW_026061850.1, on the reverse strand, counting down.
TTAACATTCTTCATGAAAGGAGGACTAGCAGCCGAGTTGCACGGGAGAATGTGAAAAGTGTTCATATGTAGTAAAAACCTTAGAAATCCGTCCGTTTTCGTCATTTGTTATCGAATCGACTTAAAGCCAGATCGTCACATTGGCCGCTCTTCTCTCTGAAACGGTAGTACTTATCGTCTGCAAGGCTATATCACGTGCTGCGGTATGCGGAGACACTAATATCACCACAGTAGAACACAGATGAAGCTTCTAAGTTGATGTAATATCCAGTAAGAAGTAGTACAATTCAAGTTTTAGGTATCGATTATTGACTTTTTAGCTGATTTGGTGCATTGGACATGAGCTAGGACCTTAATATTCTGCATGAAAGGTGGACTAGCAGCCGAGTTGCACGGGAGAATGTGAAAACTGTTCAAATGTAGTAAAAACCTGAGAAATCCGTCCTTTTTCGTCATTTGTTATCGAATCGACTTAAAGCCAGATCGTCACATTAGCCGCTCTTCTCTCTGAAACGGTTGTACTTATCGTCTGCAAAGCTATGTCACGTGCTGCGGTATGCGGAGACACTAAAATCACCACATTAGAACACAGATGAAGCTTCTAAGTTGATGTAATATCCAGTAAGAAGTAGTACAATTCAAGTTTTAGGTATCGATTATTGACTTTTTAGCTGGCTTTGGTGCCTTGGACATGAGCTAGGACCTTAAGATTCTGTATGAAAGGAGGACTAGCAACCGAGTTGAACGGGAGAATGTGAAAAGTGTTCATATGTAGTAAAAACCTTAGAAATCCATCCGTTTTCGTCATTTGTTATCGAATCGACTAAAGCCAGATCGTCACATTGGCCGCTCTTCTCTCTGAAACGGTTGTACTTATCGTCTGCAAAGCTATGTCGCGTGCTGCGGTATGCGGAGACACTAAAATCACCAGAGTAGAACACAGATGAAGCTTCTAAGTTGATGCAATAGCCAGTAAGAAGTAGAACAATTCAAGTTTTAGGTATCGATTATTGACTTTTTGGCTGTATTCGGTACCTTGGACATGAGCTAGGACCTTAAGATTCTGCATGAAAGGAGACCTAGCAGCCGAGTTGCACGTCAGAATGTGAAACGTGTTCATATGTAGTAAAAACCTGAGAAATCCGTCCGTTTTCGTCATTTGTTATCGAATTGACTTGAAGCCAGATCGTCACATTGGCCGCTCTTCTCTCTGAAACGGTTGTACTTATCGTCTGCAAGGCTATGTCGCGTGCTGCGGCATGCTGAGACACTAAAAGCACCATAGTAGAACACAGATCAAGCTTCTACGTTGATGTAATAGCCAGTAAGAAGTAGTACAATTCAAGTTTTAGGTATTGAATATGGACCTTTTAGCTGGCTTTGGTGCCTTGGACATGAGCTAGGACCTTAAGATTCAGCATGAAAGGAGGACTAGCAGCCGAGTTGCACGGGAGAATGTGAAAAGTGGTCATATGTAGTAAAAACCTGAGAAATCCGTTCGTTTTCGTCATTTGTTATCGAATCGACTTAAAGCCAGATCGTCACATTGGCCGCTCTTCTCTCTGAAACGGTTGTACTTATCGTCTGCAAACCTATGTCGCGTACTGCGGTATTCGGAGACACTAAAAGCACCATAGTAGAACACAGATGAAGCTCCTAAGATGATGAAATAGCCAGTAAGAAGTAGTACAATTCAAGTTTTAGGTATCGGTTATTGACTTTTTAGCTGGCTTTGGTGCCTTGGACATGAGCTAGGACCTTAAGATTCTGCATGAAAGGAGGACTAGCAGCCGAGTTGCACGGGAGAATGTCAAAAGTGTTCATATGTAGTAAAAACCTGAGAAATCCGTCCGTTTTCTTCATTTGTTATCGAATCGACGTAAAGCCAGATCGTCACATTGGCCGCTCTTCTCTCTGAAACGGTTGTTCTTATCGTCTGCAAAGCTATGTCGCGTGCTGCACTATGTGGAGACACTAAAAGCACCATAGTAGAACACAGACGAAGTTTCTAAGTTGATGTAATAGCCAGTAAGAAGCAGTACAATTCAAGTTTTAGGTATCGATTATTGACTTTTTAGCTGGCTTTGGTGCATTGGACATGAGCTAGGACCTTAAGATTCTGCATGAAAGGTGGACTAGCAGCCGAGTTCCACGGCAGAATGTGAAAAGTGTTCATATGTAGTAAAAACCTGAGAAATCCGTCCGTTTTCGTCATTTGTTATCGAATCGACTTAAAGCCAGATCGTCACATTGGCCGCTCTTCTCTCTGAAATGGTTGTACTTATCGTCTGCAAAGCTATGTCACGTGTTGCCGTAGGCGGAAACAGGAAAAGCACCATAGTAGAACACAGATGAAGCTTCTAAGTTGATGCAATAGCCAGTAAGAAGTAGAACAATTCAAGTTTTAGGTATCGATTATTGTCTTTTTAGCTGGCTTCGGTACCTTGGACATGAGCTAGGACCTTAAGATTCTGCATGAAAGGAGGACTAGCAGCCGAGTTGCACGGGAGAATGTGAAAAGTGTTCATATGTAGTAAAAACCTGAGAAATCCGTCCGTTTTCGTCATTTGTTATCGAATCGACTTAAAGCCAGATCGTCACATTGGCCGCTCTTCTCTCTGAAATGGTTGTACTTATCGTCTGCAAAGCTATGTCGCGTGTTGCCGTAGGCGGAAACAGGAAAAGCACCATAGTAGAACACAGATGAAGCTTCTAAGTTGATGTAATAGCCAATAAGAAGTAGTCCAATTCAAGATTTAGGTATCGATTATTGACTTTTTAGCTGGCTTTCGTGCCTTGGACATGAGCTAGGACTTTAAGATTCTGCATAAAAGGAGGACTAGCAGCCCAGTTGCACGGGAGAATGTGAAAAGTGTTCATATGTAGTAAAAACCTGAGAAATCCGTCCGTTTTCGTCATTTGTTATCGAATCGACTTAAAGCCAGATCGTCACATTGGCCGCTCTTCTCTCTGAAACGGTTGTACTTATCGTCTGCAAAACTATGTCGCGTGCTGCGGTATGCGGAGACACTAAAAGCACCATAGTAGAACACAGATGAAGCTTCTAAGTTGATGTAATACCCAGTAAGAAGTAGTACAATTCAAGTTTAAGTTATCGATTATTGACTTTTTAGCTGGCTTTGGTGCATTGGACATGAGCTAGGACCTTAACATTATTCATGAAAGGAGGACTAGCAGCCGAGTTGCACGGGAGAATGTGAAAAGTGTTCATATGTAGTAAAAACCTTAGAAATCCGTCCGTTTTCGTCATTTGTTATCGAATCGACTTAAAGCCAGATCGTCACATTGGCCGCTCTTCTCTCTGAAACGGTAGTACTTATCGTCTGCAAGGCTATATCACGTGCTGCGGTATGCGGAGACACTAATATCACCACAGTAGAACACAGATGAAGCTTCTAAGTTGATGTAATATCCAGTAAGGAGTAGTACAATTCAAGTTTTAGGTATCGATTATTGACTTTTTAGCTGGCTTTGGTGCATTGGACATGAGCTAGGACCTTAATATTCTGCATGAAAGGTGGACTAGCAGCCGAGTTGCACGGGAGAATGTGAAAACTGTTCAAATGTAGTAAAAACCTGAGAAATCCGTCCTTTTTCGTCATTTGTTATCGAATCGACTTAAAGCCAGATCGTCACATTGGCCGCTCTTCTCTCTGAAACGGTTGTACTTATCGTCTGCAAAGCTATGTCACGTGCTGCGGTATGCGGAGACACTAAAATCACCACATTAGAACACAGATGAAGCTTCTAAGTTGATGTAATATCCAGTAAGAAGTAGTACAATTCAAGTTTTAGGTATCGATTATTGACTTTTTAGCTGGCTTTGGTGCCTTGGACATGAGGTAGGACCTTAAGATTCTGTATGAAAGGAGGACTAGCAACCGAGTTGCACGGGAGAATGTGAAAAGTGTTCATATGTAGTAAAAACCTTAGAAATCCATCCGTTTTCGTCATTTGTTATCGAATCGACTAAAGCCAGATCGTCACATTGGCCGCTCTTCTCTCTGAAACGGTTGTACTTATCGTCTGCAAAGCTATGTCGCGTGCTGCGGTATGCGGAGACACTAAAATCACCATAGTAGAACACAGATGAAGCTTCTAAGTTGATGCAATAGCCAGTAAGAAGTAGAACAATTCAAGTTTTAGGTATCGATTATTGACTTTTTGGCTGTATTCGGTACCTTGGACATGAGCTAGGACCTTAAGATTCTGCATGAAAGGAGGACTAGCAGCCGAGTTGCACGTCAGAATGTGAAAAGTGTTCATATGTAGTAAAAACCTGAGAAATCCGTCCGTTTTCGTCATTTGTTATCGAATCGACTTAAAGCCAGATCGTCACATTGGCCGCTCTTCTCTCTGAAACGGTTGTACTTATCGTCTGCAAAGCTATGTCGCGTACTGCGGAATTCGGAGACACTAAAAGCACCATAGTAGAACACAGATGAAGCTCCTAAGATGATGAAATAGCCAGTAAGAAGTGTACAATTCAAGTTTTTGGTATCGGTTATTGACTTTTTAGCTGGCTTTGGTGCCTTGGACATGAGCTAGGACCTTAAGATTCTGCATGAAAGGAGGACTAGCAGCCGAGTTGCACGGGAGAATGTCAAAAGTGTTCATATGTAGTAAAAACCTGAGAAATCCGTCCGTTTTCTTCATTTGTTATCGAATCGACGTAAAGCCAGATCGTCACATTGGCCGCTCTTCTCTCTGAAACGGTTGTTCTTATCGTCTGCAAAGCTATGTCGCGTGCTGCACTATGTGGAGACACTAAAACCACCATAGTAAAACACAGACGAAGTTTCTAAGTTGATGTAATAGCCAGTAAGAAGCAGTACAATTCAAGTTTTAGGTATCGATTATTGACTTTTTAGCTGGCTTTGGTGCATTGGACATGAGCTAGGACCTTAAGATTCTGCATGAAAGGTGGACTAGCAGCCGAGTTCCACGGCAGAATGTGAAAAGTTTTCATATGTAGTAAAAACCTGAGAAATCCGTCCGTTTTCGTCATTTGTTATCGAATCGACTTAAAGCCAGATCGTCACATTGGCCGCTCTTCTCTCTGAAATGGTTGTACTTATCGTCTGCAAAGCTATGTCACGTGTTGCCGTAGGCGGAAACAGGAAAAGCACCATAGTAGAACACAGACGAAGCTTCTAAGTTGATGTAATAGCCAGTAAGAAGTAGTACAATTCAAGTTTTAGGTATCGATTATTGACTTTTTAACTGGCTTCGGTACCTTGGACATGAGCTAGGACCTTAAGATTCTGCATGAAAGGAGGACTAGCAGCCGAGTTGCACGTCAGAATGTGAAAAGTGTTCATATGTAGTAAAAACCTGAGAAATCCGTCCGTTTTCGTCATTTGTTATCGAATCTACTTAAAGCCAGATGGTCACATTGGCCGCTCTTCTCTCTGAAACGTTTGTACATATCGTCTGCAAAGCTATGTCTCGTGCAGCGGTATGTGGAGACACTAAAATCACCATAGTAGAACACAGATGAAGCATCTAAGTTGATGTAATAGCCAGTAAGAAGTAGTACAATTCAAGTTTTAGGTATTGAATATGGACCTTTTAGCTGGCTTTGGTGCCTTGGACATGAGCTAGGACCTTAAGATTCTGCATGAAAGGAGGACTGGCAGCCGAAATGCACGGGAGAATGTGAAAAGTGTTCATATGTAGTAATAACCTTAGAAATCCGTCCTTCTTCGTCATTTGTTAGCGAATCGACTTAAAGCCAGATCGTCACATTGGCCGCTCTTCTCTCTGAAACGGTTGTGCTTATCGTCTGCAAAGCTATGTCGCGTGTTGCCGTAGGCGGAAACAGGAAAAGCACCATAGTAGAACACAGATGAAGCTTCTAAGTTGATGTAATAGCCAGTAAGAAGTAGTCCAATTCAAGATTTAGGTATCGATTATTGACTTTTTAGCTGGCTTTCGTGCCTTGGACATGAGCTAGGACTTTAAGATTCTGCATAAAAGGAGAACTAGCAGCCCAGTTGCACGGGAGAATGTGAAAAGTGTTCATATGTAGTAAAAACCTGAGAAATCCGTCCGTTTTCGTCATTTGTTATCGAATCGACTTAAAGCCAGATCGTCACATTGGCCGCTCTTCTCTCTGAAACGGTTGTACTTATCGTCTGCAAAACTATGTCGCGTGCTGCGGTATGCGGAGACACTAAAATCACCATAGTAGAACACAGATGAAGCTTCTAAGTTGATGTAATAGAAAGGAAGAAGTAGTACAATTCAAGTTTAATTTATCGATTATTGACTTTTTAGCTGGCTTTGGTGCATTGGACATGAGCTAGGACCTTAACATTCTTCATGAAAGGAGGACTAGCAGCCGAGTTGCACGGGAGAATGTGAAAAGTGTTCATATGTAGTAAAAACCTTAGAAATCCGTCCGTTTTCGTCATTTGTTATCGAATCGACTTAAAGCCAGATCGTCACATTGGCCGCTCTTCTCTCTGAAACGGTAGTACTTATCGTCTGCAAGGCTATATCACGTGCTGCGGTATGCGGAGACACTAATATCACCACAGTAGAACACAGATGAAGCTTCTAAGTTGATGTAATATCCAGTAAGAAGTAGTACAATTCAAGTTTTAGGTATCGATTATTGACTTTTTAGCTGATTTGGTGCATTGGACATGAGCTAGGACCTTAATATTCTGCATGAAAGGTGGACTAGCAGCCGAGTTGCACGGGAGAATGTGAAAACTGTTCAAATGTAGTAAAAACCTGAGAAATCCGTCCTTTTTCGTCATTTGTTATCGAATCGACTTAAAGCCAGATCGTCACATTAGCCGCTCTTCTCTCTGAAACGGTTGTACTTATCGTCTGCAAAGCTATGTCACGTGCTGCGGTATGCGGAGACACTAAAATCACCACATTAGAACACAGATGAAGCTTCTAAGTTGATGTAATATCCAGTAAGAAGTAGTACAATTCAAGTTTTAGGTATCGATTATTGACTTTTTAGCTGGCTTTGGTGCCTTGGACATGAGCTAGGACCTTAAGATTCTGTATGAAAGGAGGACTAGCAACCGAGTTGAACGGGAGAATGTGAAAAGTGTTCATATGTAGTAAAAACCTTAGAAATCCATCCGTTTTCGTCATTTGTTATCGAATCGACTAAAGCCAGATCGTCACATTGGCCGCTCTTCTCTCTGAAACGGTTGTACTTATCGTCTGCAAAGCTATGTCGCGTGCTGCGGTATGCGGAGACACTAAAATCACCAGAGTAGAACACAGATGAAGCTTCTAAGTTGATGCAATAGCCAGTAAGAAGTAGAACAATTCAAGTTTTAGGTATCGATTATTGACTTTTTGGCTGTATTCGGTACCTTGGACATGAGCTAGGACCTTAAGATTCTGCATGAAAGGAGACCTAGCAGCCGAGTTGCACGTCAGAATGTGAAACGTGTTCATATGTAGTAAAAACCTGAGAAATCCGTCCGTTTTCGTCATTTGTTATCGAATTGACTTGAAGCCAGATCGTCACATTGGCCGCTCTTCTCTCTGAAACGGTTGTACTTATCGTCTGCAAGGCTATGTCGCGTGCTGCGGCATGCTGAGACACTAAAAGCACCATAGTAGAACACAGATCAAGCTTCTACGTTGATGTAATAGCCAGTAAGAAGTAGTACAATTCAAGTTTTAGGTATTGAATATGGACCTTTTAGCTGGCTTTGGTGCCTTGGACATGAGCTAGGACCTTAAGATTCAGCATGAAAGGAGGACTAGCAGCCGAGTTGCACGGGAGAATGTGAAAAGTGGTCATATGTAGTAAAAACCTGAGAAATCCGTTCGTTTTCGTCATTTGTTATCGAATCGACTTAAAGCCAGATCGTCACATTGGCCGCTCTTCTCTCTGAAACGGTTGTACTTATCGTCTGCAAACCTATGTCGCGTACTGCGGTATTCGGAGACACTAAAAGCACCATAGTAGAACACAGATGAAGCTCCTAAGATGATGAAATAGCCAGTAAGAAGTAGTACAATTCAAGTTTTAGGTATCGGTTATTGACTTTTTAGCTGGCTTTGGTGCCTTGGACATGAGCTAGGACCTTAAGATTCTGCATGAAAGGAGGACTAGCAGCCGAGTTGCACGGGAGAATGTCAAAAGTGTTCATATGTAGTAAAAACCTGAGAAATCCGTCCGTTTTCTTCATTTGTTATCGAATCGACGTAAAGCCAGATCGTCACATTGGCCGCTCTTCTCTCTGAAACGGTTGTTCTTATCGTCTGCAAAGCTATGTCGCGTGCTGCACTATGTGGAGACACTAAAAGCACCATAGTAGAACACAGACGAAGTTTCTAAGTTGATGTAATAGCCAGTAAGAAGCAGTACAATTCAAGTTTTAGGTATCGATTATTGACTTTTTAGCTGGCTTTGGTGCATTGGACATGAGCTAGGACCTTAAGATTCTGCATGAAAGGTGGACTAGCAGCCGAGTTCCACGGCAGAATGTGAAAAGTGTTCATATGTAGTAAAAACCTGAGAAATCCGTCCGTTTTCGTCATTTGTTATCGAATCGACTTAAAGCCAGATCGTCACATTGGCCGCTCTTCTCTCTGAAATGGTTGTACTTATCGTCTGCAAAGCTATGTCACGTGTTGCCGTAGGCGGAAACAGGAAAAGCACCATAGTAGAACACAGATGAAGCTTCTAAGTTGATGCAATAGCCAGTAAGAAGTAGAACAATTCAAGTTTTAGGTATCGATTATTGTCTTTTTAGCTGGCTTCGGTACCTTGGACATGAGCTAGGACCTTAAGATTCTGCATGAAAGGAGGACTAGCAGCCGAGTTGCACGGGAGAATGTGAAAAGTGTTCATATGTAGTAAAAACCTGAGAAATCCGTCCGTTTTCGTCATTTGTTATCGAATCGACTTAAAGCCAGATCGTCACATTGGCCGCTCTTCTCTCTGAAATGGTTGTACTTATCGTCTGCAAAGCTATGTCGCGTGTTGCCGTAGGCGGAAACAGGAAAAGCACCATAGTAGAACACAGATGAAGCTTCTAAGTTGATGTAATAGCCAATAAGAAGTAGTCCAATTCAAGATTTAGGTATCGATTATTGACTTTTTAGCTGGCTTTCGTGCCTTGGACATGAGCTAGGACTTTAAGATTCTGCATAAAAGGAGGACTAGCAGCCCAGTTGCACGGGAGAATGTGAAAAGTGTTCATATGTAGTAAAAACCTGAGAAATCCGTCCGTTTTCGTCATTTGTTATCGAATCGACTTAAAGCCAGATCGTCACATTGGCCGCTCTTCTCTCTGAAACGGTTGTACTTATCGTCTGCAAAACTATGTCGCGTGCTGCGGTATGCGGAGACACTAAAAGCACCATAGTAGAACACAGATGAAGCTTCTAAGTTGATGTAATACCCAGTAAGAAGTAGTACAATTCAAGTTTAAGTTATCGATTATTGACTTTTTAGCTGGCTTTGGTGCATTGGACATGAGCTAGGACCTTAACATTATTCATGAAAGGAGGACTAGCAGCCGAGTTGCACGGGAGAATGTGAAAAGTGTTCATATGTAGTAAAAACCTTAGAAATCCGTCCGTTTTCGTCATTTGTTATCGAATCGACTTAAAGCCAGATCGTCACATTGGCCGCTCTTCTCTCTGAAACGGTAGTACTTATCGTCTGCAAGGCTATATCACGTGCTGCGGTATGCGGAGACACTAATATCACCACAGTAGAACACAGATGAAGCTTCTAAGTTGATGTAATATCCAGTAAGGAGTAGTACAATTCAAGTTTTAGGTATCGATTATTGACTTTTTAGCTGGCTTTGGTGCATTGGACATGAGCTAGGACCTTAATATTCTGCATGAAAGGTGGACTAGCAGCCGAGTTGCACGGGAGAATGTGAAAACTGTTCAAATGTAGTAAAAACCTGAGAAATCCGTCCTTTTTCGTCATTTGTTATCGAATCGACTTAAAGCCAGATCGTCACATTGGCCGCTCTTCTCTCTGAAACGGTTGTACTTATCGTCTGCAAAGCTATGTCACGTGCTGCGGTATGCGGAGACACTAAAATCACCACATTAGAACACAGATGAAGCTTCTAAGTTGATGTAATATCCAGTAAGAAGTAGTACAATTCAAGTTTTAGGTATCGATTATTGACTTTTTAGCTGGCTTTGGTGCCTTGGACATGAGGTAGGACCTTAAGATTCTGTATGAAAGGAGGACTAGCAACCGAGTTGCACGGGAGAATGTGAAAAGTGTTCATATGTAGTAAAAACCTTAGAAATCCATCCGTTTTCGTCATTTGTTATCGAATCGACTAAAGCCAGATCGTCACATTGGCCGCTCTTCTCTCTGAAACGGTTGTACTTATCGTCTGCAAAGCTATGTCGCGTGCTGCGGTATGCGGAGACACTAAAATCACCATAGTAGAACACAGATGAAGCTTCTAAGTTGATGCAATAGCCAGTAAGAAGTAGAACAATTCAAGTTTTAGGTATCGATTATTGACTTTTTGGCTGTATTCGGTACCTTGGACATGAGCTAGGACCTTAAGATTCTGCATGAAAGGAGGACTAGCAGCCGAGTTGCACGTCAGAATGTGAAAAGTGTTCATATGTAGTAAAAACCTGAGAAATCCGTCCGTTTTCGTCATTTGTTATCGAATCGACTTAAAGCCAGATCGTCACATTGGCCGCTCTTCTCTCTGAAACGGTTGTACTTATCGTCTGCAAAGCTATGTCGCGTGCTGCGGCATGCTGAGACACTAAAAGCACCATAGTAGAACACAGATCAAGCTTCTACGTTGATGTAATAGCCAGTAAGAAGTAGTACAATTCAAGTTTTAGGTATTGAATATGGACCTTTTAGCTGGCTTTGGTGCCTTGGACATGAGCTACGACCTTAAGATTCTGCATGAAAGGAGGACTAGCAGCCGAGTTGCACGGGAGAATGTGAAAAGTGGTCATATGTAGTAAAAACCTGAGAAATCCGTTCGTTTTCGTCATTTGTTATCGAATCGACTTAAAGCCAGATCGTCACATTGGCCGCTCTTCTCTCTGAAACGGTTGTACTTATCGTCTGCAAAGCTATGTCGCGTACTGCGGTATTCGGAGACACTAAAAGCACCATAGTAGAACACAGATGAAGCTCCTAAGATGATGAAATAGCCAGTAAGAAGTAGTACAATTCAAGTTTTAGGTATCGGTTATTGACTTTTTAGCTGGCTTTGGCGCCTTGGACATGAGCTAGGACCTTAAGATTCTGCATGAAAGGAGGACTAGCAGCCGAGTTGCACGGGAGAATGTCAAAAGTGTTCATATGTAGTAAAAACCTGAGAAATCCGTCCGTTTTCTTCATTTGTTATCGAATCGACGTAAAGCCAGATCGTCACATTGGCCGCTCTTCTCTCTGAAACGGTTGTTCTTATCGTCTGCAAAGCTATGTCGCGTGCTGCACTATGTGGAGACATTAAAAGCACCATAGTAGAACACAGACGAAGTTTCTAAGTTGATGTAATAGCCAGTAAGAAGCAGTACAATTCAAGTTTTAGGTATCGATTATTGACTTTTTAGCTGGCTTTCGTGCCTTGGACATGAGCTAGGACTTTAAGATTCTGCATAAAAGGAGGACTAGCAGCCCAGTTGCACGGGAGAATGTGAAAAGTGTTCATATGTAGTAAAAACCTGAGAAATCCGTCCGTTTTCGTCATTTGTTATCGAATCGACTTAAAGCCAGATCGTCACATTGGCCGCTCTTCTCTCTGAAACGGTTGTACTTATCGTCTGCAAAACTATGTCGCGCGCTGCGGTATGCGGAGACACTAAAAGCACCATAGTAGAACACAGATGAAGCTTCTAAGTTGATGTAATACCCAGTAAGAAGTAGTACAATTCAAGTTTACGTTATCGATTATTGACTTTTTAGCTGGCTTTGGACCCTTGGACATGAGCTAGGACCTTAACATTCTTCATGAAAGGAGGACTAGCAGCCGAGTTGCACGGGAGAATGTGAAAAGTGTTCATATGTAGTAAAAACCTTAGAAATCCGTCCATTTTCGTCATTTGTTATCGAATCGACTTAAAGCCAGATCGTCACATTGGCCGCTCTTCTCTCTGAAACGGTAGTACTTATCGTCTGCAAGGCTATATCACGTGCTGCGGTATGCGGAGACACTAATATCACCACAGTAGAACACACATGAAGCTTCTAAGTTTATGTAATATCCAGTAAGAAGTAGTACAATTCAAGTTTTAGGTATCGATTATTGACTTTTTAGCTGGCTTTGGTGCCTTGGACATGAGCTAGGACCTTAAGATTCTGTATGAAAGGAGGACTAGCAACCGAGATGCACGGGAGAATGTGAAAAGTGTTCATATGTAGTAAAAACCTTAGAAATCCATCAGTTTTCGTCATTTGTTATCGAATCGACTAAAGCCAGATCGTCACATTGGCCGCTCTTCCCTCTGAAACGGTTGTACTTATCGTCTGCAAAGCTATGTCGCGTGCTGCGGTATGCGGAGACACTAAAATCACCATAGTAGAACACAGATGAAGCTTCTAAGTTGATGCAATAGCCAGTAAGAAGTAGAACAATTCAAGTTTTAGGTATCGATTATTGACTTTTTGGCTGTATTCGGTACCTTGGACATGAGCTAGGACCTTAAGATTCTGCATGAAAGGAGGACTAGCAGCCGAGTTGCGCGTCAGAATGTGAAAAGTGTTCATATGTAGTAAAAACCTGAGAAATCCGTCCGTTTTCGTCATTTGTTATCGAATCGACTTAAAGCCAGATCGTCACATTGGCCGCTCTTCTCTCTGAAACGGTTGTACTTATCGTCTGCAAAGCTATGTCGCGTGCTGCGGCATGCTGAGACACTAAAAGCACCATAGTAGAACACAGATCAAGCTTCTACGTTGATGTAATAGCCAGTAAGAAGTAGTACAATTCAAGTTTTAGGTATTGAATATGGACCTTTTAGCTGGCTTTGGTGCCTTGGACATGAGCTAGGACCTTAAGATTCTGCATGAAAGGAGGACTAGCAGCCGAGTTGCACGGGAGAATGTGAAAAGTGTTCATATGTAGTAAAAACCTGAGAAATCCGTCCGTTTTCGTCATTTGTTATCGAATCGACTTAAAGCCAGATCGTCACATTGGCCGCTCTTCTCTCTGAAACGGTTGTACTTATCGTCTGCAAAGCTATGTCGCGTACTGCGGTATTCGGAGTAACTAAATGCACCATAGTAGAACACAGATGAAGCTCCTAAGATGATGTAATAGCCAGTAAGATGTAGTACAATTCAAGTTTTAGGTATCGGTTATTGACTTTTTAGCTGGCTTTGGTGCCTTGGACATTTGCTAGGACCTTAAGATTCTGCATGAAAGGACGACTAGCTGCCGAGTTGCACGGGAGAATGTGAAAAGTGTTCATATGTATTAAAAACCTGAGAAATCCGTCCGTTTTCTTCATTTGTTATCGAATCGACTTAAAGCCAGATCGTCACATTGGCCGCTCTCCTCTCTGAAACGGTTGTACCTATCGTCTGCAAAGCTATGTCGCGTGCTGCGGTATGCGGAGACACTAAAATCACCATAGTAGAACACAGATTAAGCTTCTAAGTTAATGCAATAGCCAGTAAGAAGTAGAACAATTCAAGTTTTAGGTATCGATTATTGACTTTTTAGCTGGCTTCGGTACCTTGGACATGAGCTAGGACCTTAAGATTCTGCATGAATGGAGGACTAGCAGCCGAGTTGCACGTCAGAATGTGAAAAGTGGTCATATGTAGTAAAAACCTGAGAAATCAGTCCGTTTTCGTCATTTGTTATCGAATCGACTTAAAGCCAGATGGTCACATTGGCCGCTCTTCTCTCTGAAACGGTTGTACATATCGTCTGCAAAGCTATGTCGCGTGCAGCGGTATGTGGAGACACTAAAATCACCATAGAAGAACACAGATGAAGCATCTAAGTTGATGTAATAACCAGTAAGAAGAAGTACAATTCAAGTTTTAGGAATCGATTATTGACTTTTTAGCTGGCTTTGGTGCCTTGGACATGAGCTAGGACTTTAAGATTCTGCATGAAAGAAGGACTAGCAGCCGAGTTGCGCGGGAGAATGTGAAAAGTGTTCATATGTAGTAAAAACCTGAGTAATCCGTCCGTTTTCGTCATTTGTTATCGAATCGACTTAAAGACAGATCGTCACATTGGCCGCTCTTCTCTCTGAAACGGTTGTGCTTATCCTCTGAAAAGCTATGTCGCGTGCTGCGGCATGCTGAGACACTAAAAGCACCATAGTAGAACACAGATCAAGCTTCTAAGTTGATGTAATAGCCAGTAAGAAGTAGTACAATTCAAGTTTTAGGTATTGAATATGGACCTTTTAGCTGGCTTTGGTGCCTTGGACATGAAATAGGACCTTAAGATTCTGCATGAAAGGAGGACTAGCAGCCGAGTTGCACGGGAGAATGTGAAAAGTGTTCATATGTAGTAAAAACCTGAGAAATCCGTCCGTTTTCGTCATTTGTTATCGAATCGACTTAAAGCCAGATCGTCACATTGGCCGCTCTTCTCTCTGAAACGGTTGTACTTATCGTCTGCAAAGCTATGTCACGTGCTGCGGTATGCGGAGAAACTAAAAGCACCGTAGTAGAACACAGATGAAGCTTGTAAGTTGATGTAATAGCCAGTAAGAAGTAGTACAATTCAAGTTTTAGGTATTGATTATTGACTTTTTAGCTGGCTTTGGCGCCTTGGACATGAGCTAGGACCTTAAGATTCTGCATGAATGGAGGACTAGCAGCCGAGTTGTACGGGAGAATGTGAAAAGTGTTCATATGTAGTAAAAACCTGAGAAATCCGTCCGTTTTCGTCATTTGTTATCGAATCGACTTAAAGCCAAATCGGCACATTGGCCGCTCTTCTCTCTGAAACGGTTGTACTTATCGTCTGCAAAACTATGTCGCGTGCTGCGATATGCGGAGACACTAAAAGCACCATAGTAGAACACAGATGAAGCTTCTAAGTTGATGTAATACCCAGTAAGAAGTAGTACAATTCAAGTTTTAGGTATTGATTATTGACTTTTTAGCTGGCTTTGGACCCTTGGACATGAGCTAGGACCTTAACATTCTTCATGAAAGGAGGACTAGCAGCCGAGTTGCACGGGAGATTGTGAAAAGTGTTCATATGTAGTAAAAACCTTAGAAATCCGTCCGTTTTCGTCATTTGTTATCGAATCGACATAAAGCCAGATCGTCACATTGGCCGCTCTTCTCTCTGAAACGGTTGTACTTATCGTCTGCAAGGCTATATCACGTGCTGCGGTATGCGGAGACACTAATATCACCACAGTAGAACACAGATGAAGCTTCTAAGTTGATGTAATATCCAGTAAGAAGTAGTACAATTCAAGTTTTAGGTATCGATTATTGACTTTTTAGCTGGCTTTGGTGCATTGGACATGAACTAGGACCTTAATATTCTGCATGAAAGGTGGACTAGCAGCCGAGTTGCACGGGAGAATGTGAAAACTGTTCAAATGTAGTAAAAACCTGAGAAATCCGTCCTTTTTCGTCATTTGTTATCGAATCGACTTAAAGCCAGATCGTCACATTAGCCGCTCTTCTCTCTGAAACGGTTGTACTTATCGTCTGCAAAGCTATGTCACGTGCTGCGGTATGCGGAGACACTAAAATCACCACATTAGAACACAGATGAAGCTTCTAAGTTGATGTAATATCCAGTAAGAAGTAGTACAACTCAAGTTTTAGGTATCGATTATTGACTTTTTAGCTGGCTTTGGTGCCTTGGACATGAGCTAGGACCTTAAGATTCTGTATGAAAGGAGGACTAGCAACCGAGTTGCACGGGAGAATGTGAAAAGTGTTCATATGTAGTAAAAACCTTAGAAATACGTCCGTTTTCGTCATTTGTTATCGAATCGACTAAAGCCAGATCGTCACATTGGCCGCTCTTCTCTCTGAAACGGTTGTACTTATCGTCTGCAAAGCTATGTCGCGTGCTGCGGTATGCGGAGACACTAAAATCACCATAGTAGAACACAGATGAAGCTTCTAAGTTGATGCAATAGCCAGTAAGAAGTAGAACAATTCAAGTTATAGGTATCGATTATTGACTTTTTGGCTGTATTCGGTACCTTGGACATGAGCTAGGACCTTAAGATTCTGCATGAAAGGAGGACTAGCAGCCGAGTTGCACGTCAGAATGTGAAAAGTGTTCATATGTAGTAAAAACCTGAGAAATCCGTCCGTTTTCGTCATTTGTTATCGAATCGACTTAAAGCCAGATCGTCACATTGGCCGCTCTTCTCTCTGAAACGGTTGTACTTATCGTCTGCAAAGCTATGTCGCGTGCTGCGGCATGCTGAGACACTAAAGGCACCATAGTAGAACACAGATCAAGCTTCTACGTTGATGTAATAGCCAGTAAGAAGTAGTACAATTCAAGTTTTAGGTATTGAATATGGAACTTTTAGCTGGCTTTGGTGCCTTGGACATGAGCTAGGACCTTAAGATTCTGCATGAAAGGAGGACTAGCAGCCGAGTTGCACGGGAGAATGTGAAAAGTGTTCATATGTAGTAATAACCTGAGAAATCCGTACTTTTTCGTCATTTGTTATCGAATCGACTTAAAGCCAGATCGTCACATTGGCCGCCCTTCTCTCTGAAACGGTTGTACTTATCGACTGCAAAACTATGTCGCGTGCTGCGGTATGCGGAGAAACTAAAAGCACCGTAGTAGAACACAGATGAAGCTTCTAAGTTGATGTAATAGCCAGTAAGAAGTACTACAATTCAAGTTTTAGGTATTGATTATTGACTTTTTAGCTGGCTTTGGTGCCTTGGACATGTGCTAGGACCTTAAGATTCTGCATGAAAGGACGACTAGCAGCCGAGTTGCACGTCAGAATGTGAAAAGTGTTCATATGTATTAAAAACCTGAGAAATCCGTCCGTTTTCTTCATTTGTTATCGAATCGACTTAAAGCCAGATCGTCACATTGGCCTCTCTCCTCTCTGAAACGGTTGTACCTATCGTCTGCAAAGCTATGTCGCGTGCTGCGGTATGCGGAGACACTAAAATCACCATAGTAGAACACAGATTAAGCTTCTAAGTTAATGCAATAGCCAGTAAGAAGTAGAACAATTCAAGTTTTAGGTATCGATTATTGACTTTTTAGCTGGCTTCGGTACCTTGGACATGAGCTAGGACCTTAAGATTCTGCATGAAAGGAGGACTAGCAGCCAAGTTTCACGTCAGAATGTGAAAAGTGTTCATATGTAGTAAAAACCTGAGAAATCAGTCCGTTTTCGTCATTTGTTATCGAATCGACTTAAAGCCAGATGGTCACATTGGCCGCTCTTCTCTCTGAAACGGTTGTACATATCGTCTGCAAAGCTATGTCGCGTGCAGCGGTATGTGGAGACACTAAAATCACCATAGAAGAACACAGATGAAGCATCTAAGTTGATGTAATAGCCAGTAAGAAGAAGTACAATTCAAGTTTTAGGAATCGATTATTGACTTTTTAGCTGGCTTTTGTGCCTTGGACATGAGCTAGGACTTTACGATTCTGCATGAAAGAAGGACTAGCAGCCGAGTTGCGCGGGAGAATGTGAAAAGTGTTCATATGTAGTAAAAACCTGAGTAATCCGTCCGTTTTCGTCATTTGTTATCGAATCGACTTAAAGACAGATCGTCACATTGGCCGCTCTTCTCTCTGAAACGGTTGTGCTTATCGTCTGAAAAGCTTTGTCGCGTGCTGCGGCATGCTGAGACACTAAAAGCACCATAGTAGAACACAGATCAAGCTTCTAAGTTGATGTAATAGCCAGTAAGAAGTAGTACAATTCAAGTTTTAGGTATTGAATATGGACCTTTTAGCTGGCTTTGGTGCCTTGGACATGAGCTAGGACCTTAAGATTCTGCATGAAAGGAGGACTAGCAGCCGAGTTGCACGGGAGAATGTGAAAAGTGTTCATATGTAGTAATAACCTGAGATATCCGTCCGTTTTCGTCATTTGTTATCGAATCGACTTAAAGCCAGATCGTCACATTGGCCGCTCTTCTCTCTGAAACGGTTGTACTTATCGTCTGCAAAGCTATGTCACGTGCTGCGGTATGCGGAGAAACTAAAAGCAAGGTAGTAGAACACAGATGAAGCTTGTAAGTTGATGTAATAGCCAGTAAGAAGTAGTACAATTTAAGTTTTAGGTATCGATTATTGACTTTTTAGCTGGCTTTGGTGCATTGGACATGAGCTAGGACCTTAATATTCTGCATGAAAGGTGGACTAGCCGCCGAGTTGCACGGGAGAATGTGAAAACTGTTCAAATGTAGTAAAAACCTGAGAAATCCGTCCTTTTTCGTCATTTGTTATCGAATCGACTTAAAGCCAGATCGTCACATTGGCCGCTCTTCTCTCTGAAACGGTTGTACTTATCGTCTGCAAAGCTATTTCGCGTGCTGCGGCATGCTGAGACACTAAAGGCACCATAGTAGAACACAGATCAAGCTTCTACGTTGATGTAATAGCCAGTAAGAAGTAGTACAATTCAAGTTTTAGGTATTGAATATGGAACTTTTAGCTGGCTTTGGTGCGTTGGACATGAGCTAGGACCTTAAGATTCTGCATGAAAGGAGGACTAGCAGCCGAGTTGCACGGGAGAATGTGAAAAGTGTTCATATGTAGTAATAACCTGAGAAATCCGTACTTTTTCGTCATTTGTTATCGAATCGACTTAAAGCCAGATCGTCACATTGGCCGCCCTACTCTCTGAAACGGTTGTACTTATCGTCTGCAAAGCTATGTCACGTGCTGCGGTATGCGGAGAAACTAAAAGCACCGTAGTAGAACACAGATGAAGCTTGTAAGTTGATGTAATAGCCAGCAAAAAGTAGTACAATTCAAGTTTTAGGTATTGATTATTGACTTTTTAGCTGGCTTTGGTGCCTTGGACATGAGCTAGGACCTTAAGATTCTGCATGAATGGAGGACTAGCAGCCGATTTGTACGGGAGAATGTGAAAAGTGTTCATATGTAGTAAAAACCTGAGAAATCCGTTCGTTTTCGTCATTTGTTGTCGAATCGACTTAAAGCCAGATCGTCACATTGGCCGCTCTTCTCTCTGAAACGGTTGTACTTATCGTCTGCAAAGCTATGTCGCGTGCTGCGGTATGCGGAGACACTAAAATCACCATAGTAGAACACAGATGAAGCTTCTAAGTTGATGCAATAGCCAGTAAGAAGTAGAACAATTCAAGTTTTAGGTATCGATTATTGACTTTTTGGCTGTATTCGGTACCTTGGACATGAGCTAGGACCTTAAGATTCTGCATGAAAGGAGGACTAGCAGCCGAGTTGCACGTCAGAATGTGAAAAGTGTTCATATGTAGTAAAAACCTGAGAAATCCGTCCGTTTTCGTCATTTGTTATCGAATCGACTTAAAGCCAGATCGTCACATTGGCCGCTCTTCTCTCTGAAACGGTTGTACTTATCGTCTGCAAAGCTATGTCGCGTGCTGCGGCATGCTGAGACACTAAAAGCACCATAGTAGAACACAGATCAAGCTTCTACGTTGATGTAATAGCCAGTAAGAAGTAGTACAATTCAAGTTTTAGGTATTGAATATGGAACTTTTAGCTGGCTTTGGTGCCTTGGACATGAGCTAGGACCTTAAGATTCTGCATGAAAGGAGGACTAGCAGCCGAGTTGCACGGGAGAATGTGAAAAGTGTTCATATGTAGTAATAACCTGAGAAATCCGTACTTTGTCGTCATTTGTTATCGAATCGACTTAAAGCCAGATCGTCACATTGGCCGCCCTTCTCTCTGAAACGGTTGTACTTATCGACTGCAAAACTATGTCGCGTGCTGCGGTATGCGGAGAAACTAAAAGCACCGTAGTAGAACACAGATGAAGCTTCTAAGTTGATGTAATAGCCAGTAAGAAGTACTACAATTCAAGTTTTAGGTATTGATTATTGACTTTTTAGTTGGCTTTGGTGCCTTGGACATGAGCTTGGACCTTTAAGATTCTGCATGAAAGGAGGACTAGCAGCCGAGTTGCACGGGAGAATGTGAAAAGTGTTCATATGTAGTAAAAACCTGAGAAATCCGTCCGTTTTCGTCATTTGTTATCGAATCGACTTAAAGCCAGATCGTCACATTGGCCGCTCTTCTCTCTGAAACGGTTGTACTTATCGTCTGCAAAGCTATGTCGCGTACTGCGGTATTCGGAGTAACTAAAAGCACCATAGTAGAACACAGATGAAGCTCCTAAGATGATGTAATAGCCAGTAAGATGTAGTACAATTCAAGTTTTAGGTATGGGTTATTGACTTTTTAGCTGGCTTTGGTGCCTTGGACATTTGCTAGGACCTTAAGATTCTGCATGAAAGGACGACTAGCTGCCGAGTTGCACGGGAGAATGTGAAAAGTGTTCATATGTATTAAAAACCTGAGATATCCGTCCGTTTTCTTCATTTGTTATCGAATCGACTTAAAGCCAGATCGTCACATTGGCCGCTCTCCTCTCTGAAACGGTTGTACCTATCGTCTGCAAAGCTATGTCGCGTGCTGCGGTATGCGGAGACACTAACATCACCATAGTAGAACACAGATTAAGCTTCTAAGTTAATGCAATAGCCAGTAAGATGTAGAACAATTCAAGTTTTAGGTATCGATTATTGACTTTTTAGCTGGCTTCGGTACCTTGGACATGAGCTAGGACCTTAAGATTCTGCATGAAAGGAGGACTAGCAGCCGAGTTGCACGTCAGAATGTGAAAAGTGGTCATATGTAGTAAAAACCTGAGAAATCAGTCCGTTTTCGTCATTTGTTATCGAACCGACTTAAAGCCAGATGGTCACATTGGCCGCTCTTCTCTCTGAAACGGTTGTACATATCGTCTGCAAAGCTATGTCGCGTGCAGCGGTATGTGGAGACACTAAAATCACCATAGAAGAACACAGATGAAGCATCTAAGTTGATGTAATAACCAGTAAGAAGAAGTACAATTCAAGTTTTAGGAATCGATTATTGACTTTTTAGCTGGCTTTGGTGCCTTGGACATGAGCTAGGACTTTAAGATTCTGCATGAAAGAAGGACTAGCAGCCGAGTTGCGCGGGAGAATGTGAAAAGTGTTCATATGTAGTAAAAACCTGAGTAATCCGTCCGTTTTCGTCATTTGTTATCGAATCGACTTAAAGACAGATCGTCACATTGGCCGCTCTTCTCTCTGAAACGGTTGTGCTTATCCTCTGAAAAGCTATGTCGCGTGCTGCGGTATGTGGAGACACTAAAAGCACCATAGTAGAACACAGATCAAGCTTCTAAGTTGATGTAATAGCCAGTAAGAAGTAGTACAATTCAAGTTTTAGGTATTGAATATGGACCTTTTAGCTGGCTTTGGTGCCTTGGACATGAGCTAGGACCTTAAGATTCTGCATGAAAGGAGGACTAGCAGCCGAGTTGCACGGGAGAATGTGAAAAGTGTTCATATGTAGTAAAAACCTGAGAAATCCGTCCGTTTTCGTCATTTGTTATCGAATCGACTTAAAGCCAGATCGTCACATTGGCCGCTCTTCTCTCTGAAACGGTTGTACTTATCGTCTGCAAAGCTATGTCACGTGCTGCGGTATGCGGAAAAACTAAAAGCACCGTAGTAGAACACAGATGAAGCTTGTAAGTTGATGTAATAGCCAGTAAGAAGTAGTACAATTCAAGTTTTAGGTATTGATTATTGACTTTTTAGTTGGCTTTGGTGCCTTGTACATGAGCTAGGACCTTAAGATTCTGCATGAATGGAGGACTAGCAGCCGAGTTGTACGGGAGAATGTGAAAAGTGTTCATATGTAGTAAAAACCTGAGAAATCCGTCCGTTTTCGTCATTTGTTATCGAATCGACTTAAAGCCAGATCGGCACATTGGCCGCTCTTCTCTCTGAAACGGTTGTACTTATCGTCTGCAAAACTATGTCGCGTGCTGCGGTATGCGGAGACACTAAAAGCACCATAGTAGAACACAGATGAAGCTTCTAAGTTGATGTAATACCCAGTAAGAAGTAGTACAATTCAAGTTTTAGGTATTGATTATTGACTTTTTAGCTGGCTTTGGACCCTTGGACATGAGCTAGGACCTTAACATTCTTCATGAAAGGAGGACTAGCAGCCGAGTTGCACGGGAGATTGTGAAAAGTGTTCATATGTAGTAAAAACCTTAGAAATCCGTCCGTTTTCGTCATTTGTTATCGAATCGACTTAAAGCCAGATCGTCACATTGGCCGCTCTTCTCTCTGAAACGGTTGTACTTATCGTCTGCAAGGCTATATCACGTGCTGCGGTATGCGGAGACACTAATATCACCACATTAGAACACAGATGAAGCTTCTAAGTTGATGTAATATCCAGTAAGAAGTAGTACAATTCAAGTTTTAGTTATCGATTATTGACTTTTTAGCTCGCTTTGGTGCATTGGACATGAGCTAGGACCTTAATATTCTGCATGAAAGGTGGACTAGCCGCCGAGTTGCACGGGAGAATGTGAAAACTGTTCAAATGTAGTAAAAACCTGAGAAATCCGTCCTTTTTCGTCATTTGTTATCGAATCGACTTAAAGCCAGATCGTCACATTAGCCGCTCTTCTCTCTGAAACGGTTGTACTTATCGTCTGCAAAGCTATGTCACGTGCTGCGGTATGCGGAGACACTAAAATCACCACATTTGAACACAGATGAAGCTTCTAAGTTGATGTAATATCCAGTAAGAAGTAGTACAACTCAAGTTTTAGGTATCGATTATTGACTTTTTAGCTGGCTTTGGTGCCTTGGACATGAGCTAGGACCCTAAGATTCTGTATGAAAGGAGGACTAGCAACCGAGTTGCACGGGAGAATGTGAAAAGTGTTCATATGTAGTAAAAACCTTAGAAATACGTCCGTTTTCGTCATTTGTTATCGAATCGACTAAAGCCAGATCGTCACATTGGCCGCTCTTCTCTCTGAAACGGTTGTACTTATCGTCTGCAAAGCTATGTCGCGTGCTGCGGTATGCGGAGACACTAAAATCACCATAGTAGAACACAGATGAAGCTTCTAAGTTGATGCAATAGCCAGTAAGAAGTAGAACAATTCAAGTTATAGGTATCGATTATTGACTTTTTGGCTGTATTCGGTACCTTGGACATGAGCTAGGACCTTAAGATTCTGCATGAAAGGAGGACTAGCAGCCGAGTTGCACGTCAGAATGTGAAAAGTGTTCATATGTAGTAAAAACCTGAGAAATCCGTCCGTTTTCGTCATTTGTTATCGAATCGACTTAAAGCCAGATCGTCACATTGGCCGCTCTTCTCTCTGAAACGGTTGTACTTATCGTCTGCAAAGCTATTTCGCGTGCTGCGGCATGCTGAGACACTAAAGGCACCATAGTAGAACACAGATCAAGCTTCTACGTTGATGTAATAGCCAGTAAGAAGTAGTACAATTCAAGTTTTAGGTATTGAATATGGAACTTTTAGCTGGCTTTGGTGCGTTGGACATGAGCTAGGACCTTAAGATTCTGCATGAAAGGAGGACTAGCAGCCGAGTTGCACGGGAGAATGTGAAAAGTGTTCATATGTAGTAATAACCTGAGAAATCCGTACTTTTTCGTCATTTGTTATCGAATCGACTTAAAGCCAGATCGTCACATTGGCCGCCCTTCTCTCTGAAACGGTTGTACTTATCGACTGCAAAACTATGTCGCGTGCTGCGGTATGCGGAGAAACTAAAAGCACCGTAGTAGAACACAGATGAAGCTTCTAAGTTGATGTAATAGCCAGTAAGAAGTACTACAATTCAAGTTTTAGGTATTGATTATTGACTTTTTAGCTAGCTTTGGTGCCTTGGACATGAGCTTGGACCTTAAGATTCTGCATGAAAGGAGGACTAGCAGCCGAGGTGCACGGGAGAATGTGAAAAGTGTTCATATGTAGTAAAAACCTGAGAAATCCGTCCGTTTTCGTCATTTGTTATCGAATCGACTTAAAGCCAGATCGTCACATTGGCCGCTCTTCTCTCTGAAACGGTTGTACTTATCGTCTGCAAAGCTATGTCGCGTACTGCGGTATTCGGAGTAACTAAAAGCACCATAGTAGAACACAGATGAAGCTCCTAAGATGATGTAATAGCCAGTAGTAAGTAGTACAATTCAAGTTTTAGGTATCGGTTATTGACTTTTTAGCTGGCTTTGGTGCCTTGGACATGTGCTAGGACCTTAAGATTCTGCATGAAAGGACGACTAGCAGCCGAGTTGCACGTCAGAATGTGAAAAGTCTTCATATGTATTAAAAACCTGAGAAATCCGTCCGTTTTCTTCATTTGTTATCGAATCGACTTAAAGCCAGATCGTCACATTGGCCGCTCTCCTCTCTGAAACGGTTGTACCTATCGTCTGCAAAGCTATGTCGCGTGCTGCGGTATGCGGAGACACTAAAATCACCATAGTAGAACACAGATTAAGCTTCTAAGTTAATGCAATAGCCAGTAAGAAGTAGAACAATTCAAGTTTTAGGTATCGATTGTTGACTTTTTAGCTGGCTTCGGTACCTTGGACATGAGCTAGGACCTTAAGATTCTGCATGAAAGGAGGACTAGCAGCCAAGTTGCACGTCAGAATGTGAAAAGTGTTCATATGTAGTAAAAACCTGAGAAATCAGTCCGTTTTCGTCATTTGTTATCGAATCGACTTAAAGCCAGATGGTCACATTGGCCGCTCTTCTCTCTGAAACGGTTGTACATATCGTCTGCAAAGCTATGTCGCGTGCAGCGGTATGTGGAGACACTAAAATCACCATAGAAGAACACAGATGAAGCATCTAAGTTGATGTAATAGCCAGTAAGAAGAAGTACAATTCAAGTTTTAGGAATCGATTATTGACTTTTTAGCTGGCTTTTGTGCCTTGGACATGAGCTAGGACTTTAAGATTCTGCATGAAAGAAGGCCTAGCAGCCGAGTTGCGCGGGAGAATGTGAAAAGTGTTCATATGTAGTAAAAACCTGAGTAATCCGTCCGTTTTCGTCATTTGTTATCGAATCGACTTAAAGACAGATCGTCACATTGGCCGCTCTTCTCTCTGAAACGGTTGTGCTTATCGTCTGAAAAGCTATGTCACGTGCTGCGGCATGCTGAGACACTAAAAGCACCATAGTAGAACACAGATCAAGCTTCTAAGTTGATGTAATAGCCAGTAAGAAGTAGTACAATTCAAGTTTTAGGTATTGAATATGGACCTTTTAGCTGGCTTTGGTGCCTTGGACATGAGCTAGGACCTTAAGATTCTGCATGAAAGGAGGACTAGCAGCCGATTTGCACGGGAGAATGTGAAAAGTGTTCATATGTAGTAAAAACCTGAGAAATCCGTCCGTTTTCGTCATTTGTTATCGAATCGACTTAAAGCCAGATCGTCACATTGGCCGCTCTTCTCTCTGAAACGGTTGTACTTATCGTCTGCAAAGCTATGTCACGTGCTGCGGTATGCGGAGAAACTAAAAGCACCGTAGTAGAACACAGATGAAGCTTGTAAGTTGATGTAATAGCCAGTAAGAAGTAGTACAATTAAAGTTTTAGGTATTGATTATTGACTTTTTAGCTGGCTTTGGTGCCTTGGACATGAGCTAGGACCTTAAGATTCTGCATGAATGGAGGACTAGCAGCCGATTTGTACGGGAGAATGTGAAAAGTGTTCATATGTAGTAAAAACCTGAGAAATCCGTTCGTTTTCGTCATTTGTTGTCGAATCGACTTAAAGCCAGATCGTCACATTGGCCGCTCTTCTCTCTGAAACGGTTGTACTTATCGTCTGCAAAGCTATGTCGCGTGCTGCGGTATGCGGAGACACTAAAATCACCATAGTAGAACACAGATGAAGCTTCTAAGTTGATGCAATAGCCAGTAAGAAGTAGAACAATTCAAGTTTTAGGTACCGATTATTGACTTTTTGGCTGTATTCGGTACCTTGGACATGAGCTAGGACCTTAAGATTCTGCATGAAAGGAGGACTAGCAGCCGAGTGGCACGTCAGAATGTGAAAAGTGTTCATATGTAGTAATAACCTGAGAAATCCGTCCTTTTTCGTCATTTGTTATCGAATCGACTTAAAGCCAGATCGTCACATTGGCCGCTCTTCTCTCTGGAACGGATGTGCTTATCGTCTGCAAAGCTATGTCGCGTGTTGCCGTAGGCGGAAACAGGAAAAGCACCATAGTAGAACACAGACGAAGCTTCTAAGTTGATGTAATAGCCAGTAAGAAGTAGTACAATTCAAGTTTTAGGTATTGAATATTGACCTTGTAGCTGGCTTTCGTGCCTTGGACATGAGCTAGGACTTTAAGATTCTGAATAAAAGGAGGACTAGCAGCAGAGTTGCACGGGAGAATGTGAAAAGTGTTCATATGTAGTAAAAATCTGAGAAATCCGACTGTTTTCGTCATTTGTTATCGAATCGACATAAAGCCAGATCGTCACATTGGCCGCTCTTCTCTCTGAAACGGTTGTACTTATCGTCTGCAAAGCTATGTCGCGTGCTGCGGTGTGAGGAGACACTAAAAGCACCATAGTAGAACACAGATCAAGCTTCTAAGTTGATGTAATAGCCAGTAAGTAGTAGTACAATTCAAGTTATTGGTATTGAATATGGACCTTTTAGCTGGCTTTGGTGCCTTGGACATGAGCTAGGGCTTTAAGATTCTGCATAAAAGGAGGACTAGCAGCCGAGTTGCACGGGAGAATGTGAAAAGTGTTCATATGTAGTAAAAACCTGAGAAATCGGTCCGTTTTCGTCATTTGTTATCGAATCGACTTAAAACCAGATCGTCACATTGGCCGCACTTCTCTCTGAAAAGGTTGCACTCATCGTCTGCAAAGCTATGTCGCATGCTGCGGTATGCGGAGACACTAAAAGCACCGTAGTAGAACACAGATGAAGCTTGTAAGTTGATGTAATAGCCAGTAAGAAGTAGTACAATTCAAGTTTTAGGTATTGATTATTGACTTTTTAGCTGGCTTTGGTGCCTTGGACATGAGCTAGGACCTTAAGATTCTGCATGAATGGAGGACTAGCAGCCGAGTTGTACGGGAGAATGTGAAAAGTGTTCATATGTAGTAAAAACCTGAGAAATCCGTCCGTTTTCGTCATTTGTTATCGAATCGACTTAAAGCCAGATCGTCACATTGGCCGCTCTTCTCTCTGAAACGGTTGTACTTATCGTCTGCAAGGCTATATCACGTGCTGCGGTATGCGGAGACACTAATATCACCACAGTAGAACACAGATGAAGCTTCTAAGTTGATGTAATATCCAGTAAGAAGTAGTACAATTCAAGTTTTAGGTATCGATTATTGACTTTTTAGCTGGCTTTGGTGCATTGGACATGAGCTAGGACCTTAATATTCTGCATGAAAGGTGGACTAGCCGCCGAGTTGCACGGGAGAATGTGAAAACTGTTCAAATGTAGTAAAAACCTGAGAAATCCGTCCTTTTTCGTCATTTGTTATCGAATCGACTTAAAGCCAGATCGTCACATTAGCCGCTCTTCCCTCTGAAACGGTTGTACTTATCGTTTGCAAAGCTATGTCACGTGCTGCGGTATGCGGAGACACTAAAATCACCACATTTGAACACAGATGAAGCTTCTAAGTTGATGTAATATCCAGTAAGAAGTAGTACAACTCAAGTTTTAGGTATCGATTATTGACTTTTTAGCTGGCTTTGGTGCCTTGGACATGAGCTAGGACCTTAAGATTCTGTATGAAAGGAGGACTAGCAACCGAGTTGCACGGGAGAATGTGAAAAGTGTTCATATGTAGTAAAAACCTTAGAAATACGGCCGTTTTCGTCATTTGTTATCGAATCGACTAAAGCCAGATCGTCACATTGGCCGCTCTTCTCTCTGAAACGGTTGTACTTATCGTCTGCAGAGCTATGTCGCGTGCTGCGGTATGCGGAGACACTAAAATCACCATAGTAGAACACAGATGAAGCTTCTAAGTTGATGCAATAGCCAGTAAGAAGTAGAACAATTCAAGTTGTAGGTATCGATTATTGACTTTTTGGCTGTATTCGGTACCTTGGACATGAGCTAGGACCTTAAGATTCTGCATGAAAGGAGGACTAGCAGCCGAGTTGCACGTCAGAATGTGAAAAGTGTTCATATGTAGTAAAAACCTGAGAAATCCGTCCGTTTTCGTCATTTGTTATCGAATCGACTTAAAGCCAGATCGTCACATTGGCCGCTCTTCTCTCTGAAACGGTTGTACTTATCGTCTGCAAAGCTATGTCGCGTGCTGCGGTATGCGGAGACACTAAAATCACCATAGTAGAACACAGATGAAGCTTCTAAGTTGATGCAATAGCCAGTAAGAAGTAGAACAATTCAAGTTGTAGGTATCGATTATTGACTTTTTGGCTGTATTCGGTACCTTGGACATGAGCTAGGACCTTAAGATTCTGCATGAAAGGAGGACTAGCAGCCGAGTTGCACGTCAGAATGTGAAAAGTGTTCATATGTAGTAAAAACCTGAGAAATCCGTCCGTTTTCGTCATTTGTTATCGAATCGACTTAAAGCCAGATCGTCACATTGGCCGCTCTTCTCTCTGAAACGGTTGTACTTATCGTCTGCAAAGCTATGTCGCGTGCTGCGGCATGCTGAGACACTAAAGGCACCATAGTAGAACACAGATCAAGCTTCTACGTTGATGTAATAGCCAGTAAGAAGTAGTACAATTCAAGTTTTAGGTATTGAATATGGAACTTTTAGCTGGCTTTGGTGCCTTCGACATGAGCTAGGACCTTAAGATTCTGCATGAAAGGAGGACTAGCAGCCGAGTTGCACGGGAGAATGTGAAAAGTGTTCATATGTAGTAATAACCTGAGAAATCCGTACTTTTTCGTCATTTGTTATCGAATCGACTTAAAGCCAGATCGTCACATTGGCCGCCCTTCTCTCTGAAACGGTTGTACTTATCGACTGCAAAACTATGTCGCGTGCTGCGGTATGCGGAGAAACTAAAAGCACCGTAGTAGAACACAGATGAAGCTTCTAAGTTGATGTAATAGCCAGTAAGAAGTACTACAATTCAAGTTTTAGGTATTGATTATTGACTTTTTAGCTAGCTTTGGTGCCTTGGACATGAGCTTGGACCTTAAGATTCTGCATGAAAGGAGGACTAGCAGCCGAGATGCACGGGAGAATGTGAAAAGTGTTCATATGTAGTAAAAACCTGAGAAATCCGTCCGTTTTCGTCATTTGCTATCGAATCGACTTAAAGCCAGATCGTCACATTGGCCGCTCTTCTCTCTGAAACGGTTGTACTTATCGTCTGCAAAGCTATGTCGCGTACTGCGGTATTCGGAGTAACTAAAAGCACCATAGTAGAACACAGATGAAGCTCCTAAGATGATGTAATAGCCAGTAAGAAGTAGTACAATTCAAGTTTTAGGTATCGGTTATTGACTTTTTAGCTGGCTTTGGTGCCTTGGACATGTGCTAGGACCTTAAGATTCTGCATGAAAGGACGACTAGCAGCCGAGTTGCACGTCAGAATGTGAAAAGTGTTCATATGTATTAAAAACCTGAGAAATCCGTCCGTTTTCTTCATTTGTTATCGAATCGACTTAAAGCCAGATCGTCACATTGGCCGCTCTCCTCTCTGAAACGGTTGTACCTATCGTCTGCAAAACTATGTCGCGTGCTGCGGTATGCGGAGACACTAAAAGCACCATAGTAGAACACAGATGAAGCTTCTAAGTTGATGTAATACCCAGTAAGAAGTAGTACAATTCAAGTTTTAGGTATTGATTATTGACTTTTTAGCTGGCTTTGGACCCTTGGACATGAGCTAGGACCTTAACATTCTTCATGAAAGGAGGACTAGCAGCCGAGTTGCACAGGAGATTGTGAAAAGTGTTCATATGTAGTAAAAACCTTAGAAATCCGTCCGTTTTCGTCATTTGTTATCGAATCGACTTAAAGCCAGATCGTCACATTGGCCGCTCTTCTCTCTGAAACGGTTGTACTTATCGTCTGCAAGGCTATATCACGTGCTGCGGTATGCGGAGACACTAATATCACCACAGTAGAACACAGATGAAGCTTCTAAGTTGATGTAATATCCAGTAAGAAGTAGAACAATTCAAGTTATAGGTATCGATTATTGACTTTTTGGCTGTATTCGGTACCTTGGACATGAGCTAGGACCTTAAGATTCTGCATGAAAGGAGGACTAGCAGCCGAGTTGCACGTCAGAATGTGAAAAGTGTTCATATGTAGTAAAAACCTGAGAAATCCGTCCGTTTCCGTCATTTGTTATCGAATCGACTTAAAGCCAGATCGTCACATTGGCCGCTCTTCTCTCTGAAACGGTTGTACTTATCGTCTGCAAAGCTATGTCGCGTGCTGCGGCATGCTGAGACACTAAAGGCACCATAGTAGAACACAGATCAAGCTTCTACGTTGATGTAATAGCCAGTAAGAAGTAGTACAATTCAAGTTTTAGGTATTGAATATGGAACTTTTAGCTGGCTTTGGTGCCTTGGACATGAGCTAGGACCTTAAGATTCTGCATGAAAGGAGGACTAGCAGCCGAGTTTCACGGGAGAATGTGAAAAGTGTTCATATGTAGTAAAAACCTGAGAAATCCGTCCGTTTTCGTCATTTGTTATCGAATCGACTTAAAGCCAGATCGTCACATTGGCCGATCTTCTCTCTGAAACGGTTGTACTTATCGTCTGCAAAGCTATGTCGCGTACTGCGGTATTCGGAGTAACTAAAAGCACCATAGTAGAACACAGATGAAGCTCCTAAGATGATGTAATAGCCAGTAAGAAGTAGTACAATTCAAGTTTTAGGTATCGGTTATTGACTTTTTAGCTGGCTTTGGTGCCTTGGACATGTGCTAGGACCTTAAGATTCTGCATGAAAGGACGACTAGCAGCCGAGTTGCACGTCAGAATGTGAAAAGTGTTCATATGTATTAAAAACCTGAGAAATCCGTCCGTTTTCTTCATTTGTTATCGAATCGACTTAAAGCCAGATCGTCACATTGGCCGCTCTCCTCTCTGAAACGGTTGTACCTATCGTCTGCAAAGCTATGTCGCGTGCTGCGGTATGCGGAGACTCTAATATCACCATAGTAGAACACAGATTAAGCTTCTAAGTTAATGCAATAGCCAGTAAGAAGTAGAACAATTCAAGTTTTAGGTATCGATTATTGACTTTTTAGCTGGCTTCGGTACCTTGGACATGAGCTAGGACCTTAAGATTCTGCATGAAAGGAGGACTAGCAGCCAAGTTGCACGTCAGAATGTGAAAAGTGTTCATATGTAGTAAAAACCTGAGAAATCAGTCCGTTTTCGTCATTTGTTATCGAATCGACTTAAAGCCAGATGGTCACATTGGCCGCTCTTCTCTCTGAAACGGTTGTACATATCGTCTGCAAAGCTATGTCGCGTGCAGCGGTATGTGGAGACACTAAAATCACCATAGAAGAACACAGATGAAGCATCTAAGTTGATGTAATAGCCAGTAAGAAGAAGTACAATTCAAGTTTTAGGAATCGATTATTGACTTTTTAGCTGGCTTTTGTGCCTTGGATATGAGCTAGGACTTTAAGATTCTGCATGAAAGAAGGACTAGCAGCCGAGTTGCGCGGGAGAATGTGAAAAGTGTTCATATGTAGTAAAAACCTGAGTAATCCGTCCGTTTTCGTCATTTGTTATCGAATCGACTTAAAGACAGATCGTCACATTGGCCGCTCTTCTCTCTGAAACGGTTGTGCTTATCGTCTGAAAAGCTATGTCGCGTGCTGCGGCATGCTGAGACACTAAAAGCACCATAGTAGAACACAGATCAAGCTTCTAAGTTGATGTAATAGCCAGTAAGAAGTAGTACAATTCAAGTTTTAGGTATTGAATATGGACCTTTTAGCTGGCTTTGGTGCCTTGGACATGAGCTAGGACCTTAAGATTCTGCATGAAAGGAGGACTAGCAGCCGAGTTGCACGGGAGAATGTGAAAAGTGTTCATATGTAGTAAAAACCTGAGAAATCCGTCCGTTTTCGTCATTTGTTATCGAATCGACTTAAAGCCAGATCGTCACATTGGCCGCTCTTCTCTCTGAAACGGTTGTACTTATCGTCTGCAAAGCTATGTCACGTGCTGCGGCATGCGGAGAAACTAAAAGCACCGTAGTAGAACACAGATGAAGCTTGTAAGTTGATGTAATAGCCAGTAAGAAGTACAATTCAAGTTTTAGGTATTGATTATTGACTTTTTAGCTGGCTTTGGTGCCTTGGACATGAGCTAGGACCTTAAGATTCTGCATGAATGGAGGACTAGCAGCCGATTTGTACGGGAGAATGTGAAAAGTGTTCATATGTAGTAAAAACCTGAGAAATCCGTTCGTTTTCGTCATTTGTTGTCGAATCGACTTAAAGCCAGATCGTCACATTGGCCGCTCTTCTCTCTGAAACGGTTGTACTTATCGTCTGCAAAGCTATGTCGCGTGCTGCGGTGTGAGGAGACACTAAAAGCACCATAGTAGAACACAGACCAAGCTTCTAAGTTGATGTAATAGCCAGTAAGTAGTAGTACAATTCAAGTTATAGGTATTGAATATGGACCTTTTAGCTGGCTTTGGTGCCTTGGACATGAGCTAGGGCTTTAAGATTCTGCATAAAAGGAGGACTAGCAGCCGAGTTGCACGGGAGAATGTGAAAAGTGTTCATATGTAGTAAAAACCTGAGAAATCGGTCCGTTTTCGTCATTTGTTATCGAATCGACTTAAAACCAGATCGTCACATTGGCCTTACTTCTCTCTGAAAAGGTTGCACCCATCGTCTGCAAAGCTATGTCGCATGCTGCGGTATGCGGAGACACTAAAAGCACCATAGTAGAACACAGACGAAGCTTCTAAGTTGACGTAATAGCCGGTAAGATGTAGTCCAATTCAAGATTTACGTATCGATTATTGACTTTTTTACTGGCTTTGGTGCCTTGGACATGAGCTAGGACCTTGACATTCTGCATGAAAGGAGGACTAGCAGCCGAGTTGCACGGGAGAATGAGAAAATTGTTCATATGTAGTAAAAACCTGAGAAATCCGTCCGTTTTCGTCAGTTGTTATCGAATCGACATAAAGCTAGATCGTCACATTGGCCGCTCTTCTCTCTGAAACGGTTGTACTTATCGTCTGCAAAGCTATGTCGCGTACTGCGGTATGCTGAGACACTAAAAGCACCATAGTAGAACACAGATCAAGCTTATAAGTTGATGTAATAGCCAGTAAGAAGTAGTACAATTCAAGTTTTAGGTATTGAATATGGAACTTTTAGCTGGCTTTGGTGCCTTGGACATGAGCTAGGACCTTAAGATTCTGCATGAAAGGAGGACTAGCAGCCGAGTTGCACGGGAGAATGTGAAAAGTGTTCATATGTAGTAATAACCTGAGAAATCCGTCCTTTTTCGTCATTTGTTATCGAATCGACTTAAAGCCAGATCGTCACATTGGCCGCTCTTCTCTCTGAAACGGTTGTGCTTATCGTCTCAAAAGCTATGTCGCGTGTTGCCGTAGGCGGAAACAGGAAAAGCACCATAGTAGAACACAGACGAAGCTTCTAAGTTGATGTAATAGCCAGTAAGAAGTAGTCAGAATCAAGATTTAGGTATCGATTATTAAATTTTTAGCTGGCTTTAGTGCCTTGGACATGAGGTAGGACTTAAAGATTCTGCATAAAAGGAGGACTAGCAGCCCAGTTGAACGGGAGAATGTGAAAAGTGTTCATATGTAGTAAAAACCTGAGAAATCCGTCCGTTTTCGTCATCTGTTATCGAATCGACTTAAAGCCAGATCGTCACATTGGCCGCTCTTCCCTCTGAAACGGTTGTACTTATCGTCTGCAAAGCTATGTCGCGTACTGCGGTATGCTGAGACACTAAAAGCACCATAGTAGAACACAGATCAAGGTTCTAAGTTGATGTAATAGCCAGTAAGAAGTAGTACAATTCAAGTTTTAGGTATTGAATATTGACCTTTTAGCTGGCTTTCGTGCCTTGGACATGAGCTAGGACTTTAAGATTCTGAATAAAAGGAGGACTAGCAGCAGAGTTGCACGGGAGAATGTGAAAAGTGTTCATATGTAGTAAAAACCTGAGAAATCCGTCCGTTTTCGTCATTTGTTATCGAATCGACTTAAAGCCAGATCGTCACATTGGCCGCTCTTCTCTCTGAAGCGGTTGTACTTATCGTCTGCAAAGCTATGTCGCGTGGTGCGGTATGCGGAGACACTAAAAGCACCATAGTAGAACACAGACGAAGCTTCTAAGTTGATCTAATAGCCAGTAAGAAGTAGTACAATTCAAGTTTTAGGTATCGATTATTGACTTTTTAATTGGCATTGGTGCCTTGGCCTTGAGCTAGGACCTTGACATTCTGCATGAAAGGAGGACTAGCAGCCGAGTTGCACGGGAGAATGTGAAAAGTGTTCATATGTAGTAAAAACCTGAGAAATTCGTCCGTTTCGTCATTTGTTATCGAATCGACTTAAAGCCAGATCGTCACATTGGCCGCTCTTCTCTCTGAAACGGTTGTACTTATCGTCTGCAAAGCTATGTCGCGTGCTGCGGTATGCGGAGACACTAAAATCACCATAGTAGAACACAGACGAAGCTTCTAAGTTGATGCAATAGCCAGTAAGAAGTAGAACAATTCAAGTTTTAGGTATCGATTATTGACTTTTTAGCTGGCTTCGGTACCTTGGACATGAGCTAGGACCTTAAGATTCTGCATGAAAGGAGGACTAGCAGCCGAGTTGCACGTGAGAATGTGAAAAGTGTTCATATGTAGTACAAAAATGAGAAATCCGTCCGTTTTCGTCATTTGTTATCGAATCGACTTAAAGCCAGATCGCCACATTGGCCGCTCTTCTCTCTGAAACGGTTGTACATATCGTCTGCAAAGCTATGTCGCGTGCAGCGGTATGTGGAGACACTAAAATCACCATAGTAGAACACAGATGAAGCATCTAAGTTGATGTAATAGCCAGTAAGAAGTAGTACAATTCAAGTTTTAGGAATCGATTATTGACTTTTAAGCTGGCTTTGGTGCCTTGGACATGAGCTAGGACCTTTACATTCTGCATGAAAGAAGGACTAGCAGCCGAGTTGCACGGGAGACTGTGAAAAGTTTTCATATGTAGTAAAAACCTGACAAATCCGTCCTTTTTCGTCATTTGTTATCGAATCGACTTAAAGCCAGATCGTCACATTGGCCGCTCTTCTCTCTGAAACGGTTGTGCTTATCGTCTGCAAAGCTATGTCGCGTGTTGCCGTAGGCGGAAACAGGAAAAGCACCATAGTAGAACACAGATGAAGCTTCTAAGTTGATGTAATAGCCAGTAATAAGTAGTGCAATTCAAGATTTAGGTATCGATTATTGACTTTTTAGCTGGCTTTGGTGCCTTGGACATGAGCTAGGGCTTTAAGATTCTGCATAAAAGGAGGACTAGCAGCCGAGTTGCACGGGAGAATGTGAAAAGTGTTCATATGTAGTAAAAACCTGAGAAATCCGTCCGTTTTCGTCATTTGTTATCGAATCGACTTAAAACCAGATCGTCACATTGGCCGCACTTCTCTCTGAAAAGGTTACACTCATCGTCTGCAAAGCTATGTCGCATGCTGCGGTATGCGGAGACACTAAAAGCACCATAGTAGAACACAGACGAAGCTTCTAAGTTGACGTAATAGCCGGTAAGATGTAGTCTAATTCAAGATTTACGTATCGATTATTGACTTTTTAACTGGCTTTGGTGCCTTGGACATGAGCTAGGACCTTGACATTCTGCATGAAAGGAGGACTAGCAGCCGAGTTGCACGGGAGAATGTGAAAATTGTTCATATGTAGTAAAAACCTGAGAAATCCGTCCGTCTTCGTCATTTGTTATCGAATCGACTTCAAGCCAGATGGTCACATAAGCCGCTCTTCTCTCTGAAACGGTTGTACATATCGTCTGCAAAGCTATGTCGCGTGCAGCGGCATGTGGAGACACTAAAATCACCATAGTAGAACACAGATGAAGCATCTAAGTTGATGTAATAGCCAGTAAGAAGTAGTACAATTCAAGTTTTAGGAATCGATTATTGACTTTTTAGCTGGCTTTGGTGCCTTGGACATGAGCTAGGACCTTAAGATTCTGCATGAAAGGAGGACTAGCAGCCGAGTTGCACGGGAGAATGTGAAAAGTGTTCATATGTAGTATAATCATGAGAAATCCGTGCGTTTTCGTCATTTGTTATCGAATCGACTTAAAGCCAGATTTTCACATTTTCCGCTCTTCTCTCTGAAACGGTTGTGCTTATCGTCTGCAAAACTATGTCGCGTGCTGCGGTATGCGGAGAAACTAAAAGCATCGTAGTAGAACACAGATGAAGCTTCTAAGTTGATGTAATAGCCAGTAAGATGTAGTCCAATTCAAGTTTTAGGTATCGATTATTGACTTTTTAGCTGGCTTTGGTGCCTTGGACATGAGCTAGGACTTTAGGATTCTGCATAAAAGGAGGACTAGCAGCCGAGTTGCACGGGAGAATGTGAAAAGTGTTCATATGTAGTAAAAACCTGAGAAATCCGTCCGTTTTCGTCATTTGTTATCGAATCGACTTAAAGCCAGATAGTCACATTGGCCGCTCTTCTCTCTGAAACGGTTGTACTTATCGTCTGCAAAGCTATGTCGCGTGTTGCCGTAGGCGGAAACAGTAAAAGCACCATAGTAGAACACAGATGAAGCTTCTACGTTGATGTAATAGCCAGTAAGAAGTAGTCCAATTCAAGATTTAGGTATCGATTATTGACTTTTTAGCTGGCTTTGGTGCCTTGGACATGAGCTAGGACTTTAAGATTCTGCACAAAAGGAGGACTAGCAGCCCAGTTGCACGGGAGAATGTGAAAAGTGTTCATATGTAGTAAAAACCTGAGAAATCCGTCCGTTTTCGTCATTTGTTATCGAATCGACATAAAGCCAGATCGTCACATTGGCCGCTCTTCTCTCTGAAACGGTTGTACTTATCGTCTGGAAAGCTATGTCGCGTGCTGCGGTATGCTGAGACACTAAAAGCACCATAGTAGAACACAGATCAAGGTTCTAAGTTGATGTAATAGCCAGTAAGAAGTAGTACAATTGAAGTTTTAGGTATTGAATATGGACCTTTTAGCTGGCTTTGGTGCCTTGGACATGAGCTAGGACCTTAAGATTCTGCATGAAAGGAAGACTAGCAGCCGAGTTGCACGGGAGAATGTGAAAAGTGTTCTTATGTAGTAATAACCTGAGAAATCCGTCCTTTTTCGTCATTTGCTATCGAATCGACATAAAGCCAGATCGTCACATTGGCCGCTCTTCTCTCTGAAACGGTTGTGCTTACCGTCTGCAAAGCTATGTCGCGTGTTGCCATAGGCGGAAACAGGAAAAGCACCATAGTAGAATACAGATGAAGATTCTAAGTTGATGTAATAGCCAGTAATAAGTAGTCCAATTCAAGATTTAGGTATCGATTATTGACTTTTTAGCTGGCTTTCGTGCCTTGGACATGAGCCAGGACTTTAAGATTCTGCATAAAAGGAGGACTAGCAGCCCAGTTGCACGGGAGAATGTGAAAAGTGTTCATATGTAGTAAAAACCTGAGAAATCCGTTTTCGTCATTTGTTATCGAATCGG
Organism: Schistocerca gregaria; assembly: GCF_023897955.1. NCBI lineage: Eukaryota > Metazoa > Arthropoda > Insecta > Orthoptera > Acrididae > Schistocerca > Schistocerca gregaria. The sequence goes on along the minus strand of NW_026061850.1, from coordinate 5,549,631 downwards.
CTTGAAGCCAGATCGTCACATTGGCCGCTCGTCTCTCTGAAACGGTTGTACTTATCGTCTGCAAATCTATGTCGCGTGCTGCGGTATGCGGAGACACTAAAATCACCAGAGTAGAACACAGATGAAGCTTCTAAGATGATGCAATAGCCAGTAAGAAGTAGAACAATTCAAGTTTTAGGTATCGATTATTGACTTTTTAGCTGGCTTTGGTGCCTTGGACATGAGCTAGGACCTTTACATTCTGCATGAAAGAAGGACTAGCAGCCGAGTTGCACGGGAGACTGTGAAAAGTTTTCATATGTAGTAAAAACCTGAGAAATCCGTCCGTTTTCGGCATTTGTTATCGAATCGACTTAAAGCCAAATCGTCACATTGGATACTCTTCTCTCTGAAACGGTTGTACTTATCGTCTGCAAAGCTATGTCGCGTGCTGCGGTATGCTGAGACACTAAAAGCACCATAGTAGAACACAGATGAAGCTTCTAAGTTGATGTAATAGCCAGTAAGAAGTAGTACAATTCAAGTTTTAGGTATCGATTATTGACTTTTTAGCTGGCTTTGGTGCCTTGGACATGAGCTAGGACCTTAAGATTCTGCATGAAAGGAGGACTAGCAGCCGAGTTGCACGGGAGAATGTGAAAAGTGTTCATATGTAGTAAAAACCTGAGAAATCGGTCCGTTTTCGTCATTTGTTATCGAATCGACTTACAGCCAGATCGTCACATTGGCCGCTCTTCTCTCTGAAACGGTTGTACTTATCGTCTGCAAAGCTATTTCGCGTGCTGCGGTATGCGGAGACACTAAAATCACCATAGTAGAACACAGATGAAGCATCTAAGTTGATGTAATAGCCAGTAAGAAGTAGTACAATTCAAGTTTTACGTATCGATTATTGACTTTTTAGCTGGCTTTTGCCTTGGACATGAGCTAGGACTTTAAGATTCTGCATAAAAGGAGGACTAGCAGCCCAGTTGCACGGGAGAATGTGAAAAGTGTTCACATGTAGTAAAAACCTGAGACATCCGTCCGTTTTCGTCATTTGTTATCGAATCGACTTAAAGCCAGATCGTCACATTGGCCGCTCTTCTCTCTGTAACGGTTGTACTTATCCTCTGCAAGGCTATGTCGCGTGCTGCGGTATGCGGAGACACTAAAATCACCATAGTAGAACACAGATGAAGCTTCTAAGTTGATGCAATAGCCAGTAAGAAGTAGAACAATTCAAGTTTTAGGTATCGATTATTGACTTTTTAGCTGGCTTTAGTGCCTTGGACATGAGCTAGGACCTCATGATTCTGCATGAAAGGAGGACTAGCAGCCGATTTGCACGGGAGAATGTGAGAAGTGTTCATATGTAGTAAAAACCTTAGAAATCCGTCCGTTTTCGTCATTTGTTATCGAATCGACATAAAGCCAGATCGTCACATTGGCCGCTCTTCTCTCTGAAACGGTTGTACTTATCGTCTGGAAAGCTATGTCGCGTGCTGCGGTATGCTGAGACACTAAAAGCACCATAGTAGAACACAGATCAAGGTTCTAAGTTGATGTAATAGCCAGTAAGAAGTAGTACAATTGAAGTTTTAGGTATTGAATATGGACCTTTTAGCTGGCTTTGGTGCCTTGGACATGAGCTAGGACCTTAAGATTCTGCATGAAAGGAAGACTAGCAGCCGAGTTGCACGGGAGAATGTGAAAAGTGTTCTTATGTAGTAATAACCTGAGAAATCCGTCCTTTTTCGTCATTTGCTATCGAATCGACATAAAGCCAGATCGTCACATTGGCCGCTCTTCTCTCTGAAACGGTTGTGCTTACCGTCTGCAAAGCTATGTCGCGTGTTGCCATAGGCGGAAACAGGAAAAGCACCATAGTAGAATACAGATGAAGATTCTAAGTTGATGTAATAGCCAGTAATAAGTAGTCCAATTCAAGATTTAGGTATCGATTATTGACTTTTTAGCTGGCTTTCGTGCCTTGGACATGAGCCAGGACTTTAAGATTCTGTATAAAAGGAGGACTAGCAGCCCAGTTGCACGGGAGAATGTGAAAAGTGTTCATATGTAGTAAAAACCTGAGAAATCCGTTTTCGTCATTTGTTATCGAATCGGCTTAAAGCCAGATCGTCACATTGGCCGCTCGTCTCTCTGAAACGGTTGTACTTATCGTCTGCAAATCTATGTCGCGTGCTGCGGTATGCGGAGACACTAAAATCACCAGAGTAGAACACAGATGAAGCTTCTAAGATGATGCAATAGCCAGTAAGAAGTAGAACAATTCAAGTTTTAGGTATCGATTATTGACTTTTTAGCTGGCTTTGGTGCCTTGGACATGAGCTAGGACCTTTACATTCTGCATGAAAGAAGGACTAGCAGCCGAGTTGCACGGGAGACTGTGAAAAGTTTTCATATGTAGTAAAAACCTGAGAAATCCGTCCGTTTTCGGCATTTGTTATCGAATCGACTTAAAGCCAAATCGTCACATTGGATACTCTTCTCTCTGAAACGGTTGTACTTATCGTCTGCAAAGCTATGTCGCGTGCTGCGGTATGCTGAGACACTAAAAGCACCATAGTAGAACACAGATGAAGCTTCTAAGTTGATGTAATAGCCAGTAAGAAGTAGTACAATTCAAGTTTTAGGTATCGATTATTGACTTTTTAGCTGGCTTTGGTGCCTTGGACATGAGCTAGGACCTTAAGATTCTGCATGAAAGGAGGACTAGCAGCCGAGTTGCACGGAAGAATGTGAAAAGTGTTCATATGTAGTAAAAACCTGAGAAATCGGTCCGTTTTCGTCATTTGTTATCGAATCGACTTACAGCCAGATCGTCACATTGGCCGCTCTTCTCTCTGAAACGGTTGTACTTATCGTCTGCAAAGCTATGTCGCGTGCTGCGGTATGCGGAGACACTAAAATCACCATAGTAGAACACAGATGAAGCATCTAAGTTGATGTAATAGCCAGTAAGAAGTAGTACAATTCAAGTTTTACGTATCGATTATTGACTTTTTAGCTGGCTTTTGCCTTGGACATGAGCTAGGACTTTAAGATTCTGCATAAAAGGAGGACTAGCAGCCCAGTTGCACGGGAGAATGTGAAAAGTGTTCACATGTAGTAAAAACCTGAGACATCCGTCCGTTTTCGTCATTTGTTATTGAATCGACTTAAAGTCAGATCGTCACATCGGCCGCTCTTCTCTCTGAAACGGTTGTACTTATCGTCTGCAAAGCTATGTCGCGTACTGCTGTATTCGGAGACACTAAAAGCACCACAGTAGAACACAGATGAAGCTCCTAAGATAACGTAATAGCCAGTAAGAAGTAGTACATTTCAAGTTTTAGGTATCGGTTATTGACTTTTTAGCTGGCTTTGGTGCCTTGGACATGAGCTAGGACCTTAAGATTCTGCATGAAAGGAGGACTAGCAGCCGAGTTGCACGGGAGAATGTGAAAAGTGTTCATATGTAGTAAAAACCTGAGAAATCCGTCCGTTTTCGTCATTTGTTATCGAATCGACTTCAAGCCAGATCGTCACATTGGCCGCTCTTCTCTCTGAAACGGTTGTACTTATCGTCTGCAAAGCTATGTCGCGTGCTGCGGTATGCGGAGACACTAAAATCACCATAGTAGAACACAGATGAAGCTTCTAAGTTGATGCAATAGCCAGTAAGAAGTAGAACAATTCAAGTTTTAGGTATCGATTATTGACTTTTTAGCTGGCTTTTGCCTTGGACATGAGCTAGGAATTTAAGATTCTGCATAAAAGGATGACTAGCAGCCCAGTTGCACGGGAGAATGTAGAAAGTGTTCACATGTAGTAAAAACCTGAGACATCCGTCCGTTTTCGTCATTTGTTATTGAATCGACTTAAAGTCAGATCGTCACATTGGCCGCTCTTCTCTCTGAAACGGTTGTACTTATCGTCTGCAAAGCTATGTCGCGTACTGCGGTATGCTGTGACACTAAAAGCACCATAGTAGAACACAGATCAAGCTTCTAAGTTGATGTAATAGCCAGTAAGAAGTAGTACAATTCAAGTTTTAGGTATTGAATATTGACCTTTTAGCTGGCTTCGGTGCCTTGGACATGAGCTAGGACCTTAAGATTCTGCATGAAAGGAGGACTAGCAGCCGAGTTGCACGTGAGAATGTGAAAAGTGTTCATATGTAGTAAAAACCTAAGAAATCCGTCCGTCTTCGTCATTTGTTATCGAATCGACTTAAAGCCAGTTCGTCACATTGGCCACTCTGCTCTCTGAAACGGTTGTACTTATCGTCTGCAAAGCTATGTCGCGTACTGCTTTATTCGGAGACACTAAAAGCACCATAGTAGAGCACAGATGAAGCTCCTAAGATGACGTAATAGCCAGTAAGAAGTAGTACATTTCAAGTTTTAGGTATCGGTTATTGACTTTTTAGCTGGCTTTGGTGCCTTGGACATGTGCTAGGACCTTAAGATTCTGCATGAAAGGAGGACTAGCAGCCGAGTTGCACGGGAGAATGTAAAAAGTGTTCATATGTAGTAAAAACCTGAGAAATCCGTCCGTTTTCGTCATTTGTTATCGAATCGACTTAAAGCCAGATCGTCACATTGGCCGCTCTTCTCTCTGAAACGGTTGTACTTATCGTCTGCAAAGCTATGTCGCGTGCTGCGGTATGCGGAGACACTAAAATCACCATAGTAGAACACAGATGAAGCTTCTAAGTTGTTGCAATAGCCAGTAAGAAGTAGAACAATTCAAGTTTTAGGTATCGATTATTGCCTTTTTAGCTTGGTTTGGTGCCTTGGACATGAGCTAGGACCTTAGGATTCTGCATGAAAGGAAGAGTAGCAGCCGAGTTGCACGGGAGAATGTGAAAAGTGTTCATATGTAGTAAAAATCTGAGAAATTCGTCCGTTTTCGTCATTTGTTATCGAATCGACTTACAGCCAGATCGTCACATTGGCCGCTCTTCTCTCTGAAACGCTTGTACTTATCGTCTGAAAAGCTATGTCGCGTGCTGCGGTATGCGGAGACGCTAAAATCACCATAGTAGAACACAGATGAAGCTACTAAGTTGATGCAATAGCCAGTAAGAAGTAGTCCAATTCAAGATTTAGGTATTGAATATTGACCTTTTAGCAGGCTTTGGTGCCTTGGACATGAGCAAGGACCTTAAGATTCTGCATGAAAGGAGGACTAGCAGCCGAGTTGCACGGGAGAATGTGAAAAGTGTTCATATGTACTAAAAACCTGAGAAATCCGTCCGTTTTCATCATTTGTTATCGAATCGACTTATAGCCAGATCGTCACATTGGCCGCTCTTCTCTCTGAAACGCTTGTACTTATCGTCTGCAAAGCTATGTCGCGTACTACGGTATCCGGAGACACTAAATGCAGCATAGTAGAACACAGATGAAGCTCCTAAGATGATGTAATAGCCAGTAAGAAGTAGTAGAATTCAAGTTTTAGGTAATGAATATTGACCTTTTAGCTGGCTTTGGTGCCTTGGACATGAGCTAGGACCTTAAGATTCTGCATGAAAGGAGGACTAGCAGCCGAGTTGCACGGGAGAATGTGAAAAGTGTTCATATGTAGTAAAAACCTGAGAAATCCGTCCGTTTTCGTCATTTGTTATCGAATTGACTTAAAGCCAGATCGTCACATTGGCCGCTCTTCTCTCTGAAACGGTTGTACTTATCGTCTGCAAAGCTGTGTCGCGTGCTGCGGTATGCGGAGAAACTAAAAGCACCGTAGTGGAACACAGATGAAGCTTCTAAGTTGATGTAATAGCCAGTAAGAAGATAGGTATCGATTACTGACTTTTTAGCTGGCTTTGGTGCCTTGGACATGAGCTAGGACCTTAACATTCTGCATGAAAGGAGGACTAGCAGACGCGTTGCTCGGGAGAATGTGAAAAGTGTTCATATGTAGTAAAAACCTGAGAAATCCGTCCGGTTTCGTCATTTGTTATCGAATCGAGTTAAAGCCAGATCGTCACATTGGCCGCTCTTCTCTCTGAAACGGTTGTACTTATCGTCTGCAAAGTTATGTCGCGTGTTGCGGTATGCGGAGACACTAAAAGCACCATAGCAGAACACATATGAAGCTTCAAAGTTGATGTAATAGCCAGTAACAAGTAGTACAGTTCAAGTTTTAGGTATCGATTATTGACTTTTTAGCTGGCTTTGGTGCATTCGACATGAGCTAGGACCTTAACGCTCTGCATGAAAGGAGGACTAGCAGCAGAGTTGCACGGGAGAATGTGAAAAGTGGTCATATGTAGTAAAAACCTGAGAAATCCGTCCGTTTTCGTCATTTGTTATCGAATCGACTTAAAGCCAGATCGTCACATTGGCCGCTATTCTCTCTGAAACGGTTGTGCTTATCGTCTGCAAAACTATGTCGCGTGCTGCGGTATGCGGAGAAACTAAAAGCACCGTAGTAGAACACAGATGAAGCTTCTAAGTTGATGCAATAGTCAGTATGAAGTAGTAAAGTTCAAGTTTTAGGTATCAATTATTGACTTTTTAGCTGTCTTTGGTGCCTTGGACATGAGCTAGGACCTTAAGAGTCTGCATGAAAGGAGGACTATCAGCCGAGTTGCACGGGAGAATGTGAAAAGTGTTCATATGTAGTAAAAACCTTAGAAATCCGTCCGTTTTCGTCATTTGTTATCGAATCGACTTAAAGCCAGATCCTCACATTGGCCGCTCTTCTCACTGAAACGGTTGTACTTATCTTCTGCAAAGCTATGTCGCGTGCTGCGGTATGTGGAGACACTAAAAGCACCATAGTAGAACAGAGATGAAGCTTCTAAGTTGATGTAATAGCCAGTAAGAAGAAGTAGAATTCAAGTTTTAGGTATCGATTATTGACTTTTTAGCTGGCTTTGGTGCCTTGGACATGAGCAAGGACCTTAAGATTCTGCATGAAAGGAGGACTAGCAGCCGCGTTGCACGGGAGAAAGTGAGAAGTGTTCATATGTATTAAAAACCTGAGAAATCCGTCCGTTTTCGTCATTTGTTATCGAATCGACTTAAAGCCAGATCGTCACATTGGCCGCTCTTCTCTCTGAAACGGTTGTACTTATCGTCTGCAAAGCTATGTCGCGTGCTGCGGTATGCGGAGACACTAAAATCACCATAGTAGAACACAGATGAAGCATCTAAGTTGATGTAATAGCCAGTAAGAAGTAGTACAATTCAAGTTTTACGTATCGATTATTGACTTTTTAGCTGGCTTTTGCCTTGGACATGAGCTAGGACTTTAAGATTCTGCATAAAAGGAGGACTAGCAGCCCAGTTGCACGGGAGAATGTGAAAAGTGTTCACATGTAGTAAAAACCTGAGACATCCGTCCGTTTTCGTCATTTGTTATTGAATCGACTTAAAGTCAGATCGTCACATTGGCCGCTCTTCTCTCTGAAACGGTTGTACTTATCGTCTGCAAAGCTATGTCGCGTACTGCTGTATTCGGAGACACTAAAAGCACCACAGTAGAACACAGATGAAGCTCCTAAGATGACGTAATAGCCAGTAAGAAGTAGTACATTTCAAGTTTTAGGTATCGGTTATTGACTTTTTAGCTGGCTTTGGTGCCTTGGACATGAGCTAGGACCTTAAGATTCTGCATGAAAGGAGGACTAGCAGCCGAGTTGCACGGGAGAATGTGAAAAGTGTTCATATGTAGTAAAAACCTGAGAAATCCGTCCGTTTTCGTCATTTGTTATCGAATCGACTTCAAGCCAGATCGTCACATTGGCCGCTCTTCTCTCTGAAACGGTTGTACTTATCGTCTGCAAAGCTATGTCGCGTGCTGCGGTATGCGGAGACACTAAAATCACCATAGTAGAACACAGATGAAGCTTCTAAGTTGATGCAATAGCCAGTAAGAAGTAGAACAATTCAAGTTTTAGGTATCGATTATTGACTTTTTAGCTGGCTTTTGCCTTGGACATGAGCTAGGAATTTAAGATTCTGCATAAAAGGATGACTAGCAGCCCAGTTGCACGGGAGAATGTAGAAAGTGTTCACATGTAGTAAAAACCTGAGACATCCGTCCGTTTTCGTCATTTGTTATTGAATCGACTTAAAGTCAGATCGTCACATTGGCCGCTCTTCTCTCTGAAACGGTTGTACTTATCGTCTGCAAAGCTATGTCGCGTACTGCGGTATGCTGTGACACTAAAAGCACCATAGTAGAACACAGATCAAGCTTCTAAGTTGATGTAATAGCCAGTAAGAAGTAGTACAATTCAAGTTTTAGGTATTGAATATTGACCTTTTAGCTGGCTTCGGTGCCTTGGACATGAGCTAGGACCTTAAGATTCTGCATGAAAGGAGGACTAGCAGCCGAGTTGCACGTGAGAATGTGAAAAGTGTTCATATGTAGTAAAAACCTAAGAAATCCGTCCGTCTTCGTCATTTGTTATCGAATCGACTTAAAGCCAGTTCGTCACATTGGCCACTCTGCTCTCTGAAACGGTTGTACTTATCGTCTGCAAAGCTATGTCGCGTACTGCTTTATTCGGAGACACTAAAAGCACCATAGTAGAGCACAGATGAAGCTCCTAAGATGACGTAATAGCCAGTAAGAAGTAGTACATTTCAAGTTTTAGGTATCGGTTATTGACTTTTTAGCTGGCTTTGGTGCCTTGGACATGTGCTAGGACCTTAAGATTCTGCATGAAAGGAGGACTAGCAGCCGAGTTGCACGGGAGAATGTAAAAAGTGTTCATATGTAGTAAAAACCTGAGAAATCCGTCCGTTTTCGTCATTTGTTATCGAATCGACTTAAAGCCAGATCGTCACATTGGCCGCTCTTCTCTCTGAAACGGTTGTACTTATCGTCTGCAAAGCTATGTCGCGTGCTGCGGTATGCGGAGACACTAAAATCACCATAGTAGAACACAGATGAAGCTTCTAAGTTGTTGCAATAGCCAGTAAGAAGTAGAACAATTCAAGTTTTAGGTATCGATTATTGCCTTTTTAGCTTGGTTTGGTGCCTTGGACATGAGCTAGGACCTTAGGATTCTGCATGAAAGGAAGAGTAGCAGCCGAGTTGCACGGGAGAATGTGAAAAGTGTTCATATGTAGTAAAAATCTGAGAAATTCGTCCGTTTTCGTCATTTGTTATCGAATCGACTTACAGCCAGATCGTCACATTGGCCGCTCTTCTCTCTGAAACGCTTGTACTTATCGTCTGAAAAGCTATGTCGCGTGCTGCGGTATGCGGAGACGCTAAAATCACCATAGTAGAACACAGATGAAGCTACTAAGTTGATGCAATAGCCAGTAAGAAGTAGTCCAATTCAAGATTTAGGTATTGAATATTGACCTTTTAGCAGGCTTTGGTGCCTTGGACATGAGCAAGGACCTTAAGATTCTGCATGAAAGGAGGACTAGCAGCCGAGTTGCACGGGAGAATGTGAAAAGTGTTCATATGTACTAAAAACCTGAGAAATCCGTCCGTTTTCATCATTTGTTATCGAATCGACTTATAGCCAGATCGTCACATTGGCCGCTCTTCTCTCTGAAACGCTTGTACTTATCGTCTGCAAAGCTATGTCGCGTACTACGGTATCCGGAGACACTAAATGCAGCATAGTAGAACACAGATGAAGCTCCTAAGATGATGTAATAGCCAGTAAGAAGTAGTAGAATTCAAGTTTTAGGTAATGAATATTGACCTTTTAGCTGGCTTTGGTGCCTTGGACATGAGCTAGGACCTTAAGATTCTGCATGAAAGGAGGACTAGCAGCCGAGTTGCACGGGAGAATGTGAAAAGTGTTCATATGTAGTAAAAACCTGAGAAATCCGTCCGTTTTCGTCATTTGTTATCGAATTGACTTAAAGCCAGATCGTCACATTGGCCGCTCTTCTCTCTGAAACGGTTGTACTTATCGTCTGCAAAGCTGTGTCGCGTGCTGCGGTATGCGGAGAAACTAAAAGCACCGTAGTGGAACACAGATGAAGCTTCTAAGTTGATGTAATAGCCAGTAAGAAGATAGGTATCGATTACTGACTTTTTAGCTGGCTTTGGTGCCTTGGACATGAGCTAGGACCTTAACATTCTGCATGAAAGGAGGACTAGCAGACGCGTTGCTCGGGAGAATGTGAAAAGTGTTCATATGTAGTAAAAACCTGAGAAATCCGTCCGGTTTCGTCATTTGTTATCGAATCGAGTTAAAGCCAGATCGTCACATTGGCCGCTCTTCTCTCTGAAACGGTTGTACTTATCGTCTGCAAAGTTATGTCGCGTGTTGCGGTATGCGGAGACACTAAAAGCACCATAGCAGAACACATATGAAGCTTCAAAGTTGATGTAATAGCCAGTAACAAGTAGTACAGTTCAAGTTTTAGGTATCGATTATTGACTTTTTAGCTGGCTTTGGTGCATTCGACATGAGCTAGGACCTTAACGCTCTGCATGAAAGGAGGACTAGCAGCAGAGTTGCACGGGAGAATGTGAAAAGTGGTCATATGTAGTAAAAACCTGAGAAATCCGTCCGTTTTCGTCATTTGTTATCGAATCGACTTAAAGCCAGATCGTCACATTGGCCGCTATTCTCTCTGAAACGGTTGTGCTTATCGTCTGCAAAACTATGTCGCGTGCTGCGGTATGCGGAGAAACTAAAAGCACCGTAGTAGAACACAGATGAAGCTTCTAAGTTGATGCAATAGTCAGTATGAAGTAGTAAAGTTCAAGTTTTAGGTATCAATTATTGACTTTTTAGCTGTCTTTGGTGCCTTGGACATGAGCTAGGACCTTAAGAGTCTGCATGAAAGGAGGACTATCAGCCGAGTTGCACGGGAGAATGTGAAAAGTGTTCATATGTAGTAAAAACCTTAGAAATCCGTCCGTTTTCGTCATTTGTTATCGAATCGACTTAAAGCCAGATCCTCACATTGGCCGCTCTTCTCACTGAAACGGTTGTACTTATCTTCTGCAAAGCTATGTCGCGTGCTGCGGTATGTGGAGACACTAAAAGCACCATAGTAGAACAGAGATGAAGCTTCTAAGTTGATGTAATAGCCAGTAAGAAGAAGTAGAATTCAAGTTTTAGGTATCGATTATTGACTTTTTAGCTGGCTTTGGTGCCTTGGACATGAGCAAGGACCTTAAGATTCTGCATGAAAGGAGGACTAGCAGCCGCGTTGCACGGGAGAAAGTGAGAAGTGTTCATATGTATTAAAAACCTGAGAAATCCGTCCGTTTTCGTCATTTGTTATCGAATCGACTTAAAGCCAGATCGTCACATTGGCCGCTCTTCTCTCTGAAACGGTTGTACTTATCGTCTGCAAAGCTATGTCGCGTGCTGCGGTATGCGGAGACACTAAAATCACCATAGTAGAACACAGATGAAGCATCTAAGTTGATGTAATAGCCAGTAAGAAGTAGTACAATTCAAGTTTTACGTATCGATTATTGACTTTTTAGCTGGCTTTTGCCTTGGACATGAGCTAGGACTTTAAGATTCTGCATAAAAGGAGGACTAGCAGCCCAGTTGCACGGGAGAATGTGAAAAGTGTTCACATGTAGTAAAAACCTGAGACATCCGTCCGTTTTCGTCATTTGTTATTGAATCGACTTAAAGTCAGATCGTCACATTGGCCGCTCTTCTCTCTGAAACGGTTGTACTTATCGTCTGCAAAGCTATGTCGCGTACTGCTGTATTCGGAGACACTAAAAGCACCACAGTAGAACACAGATGAAGCTCCTAAGATGACGTAATAGCCAGTAAGAAGTAGTACATTTCAAGTTTTAGGTATCGGTTATTGACTTTTTAGCTGGCTTTGGTGCCTTGGACATGAGCTAGGACCTTAAGATTCTGCATGAAAGGAGGACTAGCAGCCGAGTTGCACGGGAGAATGTGAAAAGTGTTCATATGTAGTAAAAACCTGAGAAATCCGTCCGTTTTCGTCATTTGTTATCGAATCGACTTCAAGCCAGATCGTCACATTGGCCGCTCTTCTCTCTGAAACGGTTGTACTTATCGTCTGCAAAGCTATGTCGCGTGCTGCGGTATGCGGAGACACTAAAATCACCATAGTAGAACACAGATGAAGCTTCTAAGTTGATGCAATAGCCAGTAAGAAGTAGAACAATTCAAGTTTTAGGTATCGATTATTGACTTTTTAGCTGGCTTTTGCCTTGGACATGAGCTAGGAATTTAAGATTCTGCATAAAAGATGACTAGCAGCCCAGTTGCACGGGAGAATGTAAAAAGTGTTCACATGTAGTAAAAACCTGAGACATCCGTCCGTTTTCGTCATTTGTTATTGAATCGACTTAAAGTCAGATCGTCACATTGGCCGCTCTTCTCTCTGAAACGGTTGTACTTATCGTCTGCAAAGCTATGTCGCGTACTGCGGTATGCTGAGACACTAAAAGCACCATAGTAGAACACAGATCAAGCTTCTAAGTTGATGTAATAGCCAGTAAGAAGTAGTACAATTCAAGTTTTAGGTATTGAATATTGACCTTTTAGCTGGCTTTGGTGCCTTGGACATGAGCTAGGACCTTAAGATTCTGCATGAAAGGAGGACTAGCAGCCGAGTTGCACGTGAGAATGTGAAAAGTGTTCATATGTAGTAAAAACCTAAGAAATCCGTCCGTCTTCGTCATTTGTTATCGAATCGACTTATAGCCAGTTCGTCACATTGGCCACTCTGCTCTCTGAAACGGTTGTACTTATCGTCTGCAAAGCTATGTCGCGTACTGCTTTATTCGGAGACACTAAAAGCACCATAGTAGAGCACAGATGAAGCTCCTAAGATGACGTAATAGCCAGTAAGAAGTAGTACATTTCAAGTTTTAGGTATCGGTTATTGACTTTTTAGCTGGCTTTGGTGCCTTGGACATGAGCTAGGACCTTAAGATTCTGCATGAAAGGAGGACTAGCAGCCGAGTTGCACGGGAGAATGTAAAAAGTGTTCATATGTAGTAAAAACCTAAGAAATCCGTCCGTTTTCGTCATTTGTTATCGAATCGACTTAAAGCCAGATCGTCACATTGGCCGCTCTTCTCTCTGAAACGGTTGTACTTATCGTCTGCAAAGCTATGTCGCGTGCTGCGGTATGCGGAGACACTAAAATCACCATAGTAGAACACAGATGAAGCTTCTAAGTTGTTGCAATAGCCAGTAAGAAGTAGAACAATTCAAGTTTTAGGTATCGATTATTGCCTTTTTAGCTTGGTTTGGTGCCTTGGACATGAGCTAGGACCTTAGGATTCTGCATGAAAGGAAGAGTAGCAGCCGAGTTGCACGGGAGAATGTGAAAAGTGTTCATATGTAGTAAAAATCTGAGAAATTCGTCCGTTTTCGTCATTTGTTATCGAATCGACTTAAAGCCAGATCGTCACATTGGCCGCTCTTCTCTCTGAAACGCTTGTACTTATCGTCTGAAAAGCTATGTCGCGTGCTGCGGTATGCGGAGACGCTAAAATCACCATAGTAGAACACAGATGAAGCTACTAAGTTGATGCAATAGCCAGTAAGAAGTAGTCCAATTCAAGATTTAGGTATTGAATATTGACCTTTTAGCAGGCTTTGGTGCCTTGGACATGAGCAAGGACCTTAAGATTCTGCATGAAAGGAGGACTAGCAGCCGAGTTGCACAGGAGAATGTGAAAAGTGTTAATATGTAGTAAAAACCTGAGAAATCCGTCCGTTTTCGTCGTTTTGTTATCGAATCGACTTAAAGCCAGATAGTCACATTGGCCGCTCTTCTCTCTGAAACGGTTGTATTTATCGTCTGCAAAGCTATGTCGCGTGCTGCGCTATGCGGAGACACTAAAAGCACCATAGTAGAACACAGATGAAGCTTCTAAGTTGATGTAATAGCCAGTAAGAAGTAGTACAATTCAAGTTTTAGGTATCGATTATTGACTTCTTAGCGGGCTTTGGTGCCTTGTACATGAGCTAGGACTTTAAGATTCTGCATGAAAGGAGGACTAGCAGCCGAGTTGCACGGGAGAATGTGAAATGTGTTTATATGTAGTAAAAACCGGAGAAATTCGTCCGTTTTCGTCATTTGTTATCGAATCGACTGAAAGCCAGATCTCCACATTGGCCGCTCTTCTCTCTGAAACGCTTGTACTTATCGTCTGCAAAGCTATGTCGCGTGCTGCGGTATGCGGAGACACTAAAATCACCATAGTATAACACAGATGAAGCTACTAAGTTGATGCAGTAGCCAGTAAGAATAGTCCAATTCAAGATTTAGGTATCGATTATTGACTTTTTAGCTGGCTTCGGTACCTTGGACATGAGCTAGGACCTTAAGATTCTGCATAAAAGGAGGACTAGCAGCCCAGTTGCACGGGAGAATGTGAAAAGTGTTCATATGCAGTAAAAACCTGAGAAATCCGTCCGTTTTCATCATTTGTTATCGAATCGACTTAAAGCCAGATCGTCACATTGGCCGCTCTTCTCTCTGAAACGCTTGTACTTATCGTCTGCAAAGCTATGTCGCGTACTACGGTATCCGGAGACACTAAATGCAGCATAGTAGAACACAGATGAAGCTCCTAAGATGATGTAATAGCCAGTAAGAAGTAGTAGAATTCAAGTTTTAGGTAATGAATATTGACCTTTTAGCTGGCTTTGGTGCCTTGGACATGAGCTAGGACCTTAAGATTCTGCATGAAAGGAGGACTAGCAGCCGAGTTGCACGGGAGAATGTGAAAAGTGTTCATATGTAGTAAAAACCTGAGAAATCCGTCCGTTTTCGTCGTTTTGTTATCGAATCGACTTAAAGCCAGATAGTCACATTGGCCGCTCTTCTCTCTGAAACGGTTGTATTTATCGTCTGCAAAGCTATGTCGCGTGCTGCGCTATGCGGAGACACTAAAAGCACCATAGTAGAACACAGATGAAGCTTCTAAGTTGATGTAATAGCCAGTAAGAAGTAGTACAATTCAAGTTTTAAGTATCGATTATTGACTTCTTAGCTGGCTTTGGTGCCTTGTACATGAGCTAGGACTTTAAGATTCTGCATGAAAGGAGGACTAGCAGCCGAGTTGCACGGGAGAATGTGAAATGTGTTTATATGTAGTAAAAACCGGAGAAATTCGTCCGTTTTCGTCATTTGTTATCGAATCGACTGAAAGCCAGATCTTCACATTGGCCGCTCTTCTCTCTGAAACGCTTGTACTTATCGTCTGCAAAGCTATGTCGCGTGCTGCGGTATGCGGAGACACTAAAATCACCATAGTATAACACAGATGAAGCTACTAAGTTGATGCAGTAGCCAGTAAGAATAGTCCAATTCAAGATTTAGGTATCGATTATTGACTTTTTAGCTGGCTTCGGTACCTTGGACATGAGCTAGGACCTTAAGATTCTGCATAAAAGGAGGACTAGCAGCCCAGTTGCACGGGAGAATGTGAAAAGTGTTCATATGCAGTAAAAGCCTGAGAAATCCGTCCGTTTTCATCATTTGTTATCGAATCGACTTAAAGCCAGATCGTCACATTGGCCGCTCTTCTCTCTGAAACGCTTGTACTTATCGTCTGCAAAGCTATGTCGCGTACTACGGTATCCGGAGACACTAAATGCAGCATAGTAGAACACAGATGAAGCTCCTAAGATGATGTAATAGCCAGTAAGAAGTAGTAGAATTCAAGTTTTAGGTAATGAATATTGACCTTTTAGCTGGCTTTGGTGCCTTGGACATGAGCTAGGACCTTAAGATTCTGCATGAAAGGAGGACTAGCAGCCGAGTTGCACGGGAGAATGTGAAAAGTGTTCATATGTAGTAAAAACCTGAGAAATCCGTCCGTTTTCGTCATTTGTTATCGAATCGACTTAAAGCCAGATCGTCACATTGGCCGCTCTTCTCTCTGAAACGGTTGTATTTATCGTCTGCAAAGCTATGTCGCGTACTGCGGTATGCGGAGACACTAAAAGCACCATAGTAGAACACAGATCAAGCTCTTAAGTTGATGTAATAGCCAGTAAGAAGTAGTAGAATTCAAGTTTTAGGTAATGAATATTGACCTTTTAGCTGGCTTTGGTGCCTTGGACATGAGCTAGGACCTTAAGATTCTGCATGAAAGGAGGACTAGCAGCCGAGTTGCACGGGAGAATGTGAAAAGTGTTCATATGTAGTAAAAACCTGAGAAATCCGTCCGTTTTCGTCATTTGTTATCGAATTGACTTAAAGCCAGATCGTCACATTGGCCGCTCTTCTCTCTGAAACGGTTGTACTTATCGTCTGCAAAGCTGTGTCGCGTGCTGCGGTATGCGGAGAAACTAAAAGCACCGTAGTGGAACACAGATGAAGCTTCTAAGTTGATGTAATAGCCAGTAAGAAGATAGGTATCGATTACTGACTTTTTAGCTGGCTTTGGTGCCTTGGACATGAGCTAGGACCTTAACATTCTGCATGAAAGGAGGACTAGCAGACGCGTTGCTCGGGAGAATGTGAAAAGTGTTCATATGTAGTAAAAACCTGAGAAATCCGTCCGGTTTCGTCATTTGTTATCGAATCGAGTTAAAGCCAGATCGTCACATTGGCCGCTCTTCTCTCTGAAACGGTTGTACTTATCGTCTGCAAAGTTTGTCGCGTGCTGCGGTATGCGGAGACACTAAAAGCACCATAGCAGAACACATATGAAGCTTCAAAGTTGATGTAATAGCCAGTGACAAGTAGTACAGTTCAAGTTTTAGGTATCGATTATTGACTTTTTAGCTGGCTTTGGTGCATTCGACATGAGCTAGGACCTTAACGCTCTGCATGAAAGGAGGACTAGCAGCAGAGTTGCACGGGAGAATGTGAAAAGTGGTCATATGTAGTAAAAACCTGAGAAATCCGTCCGTTTTCGTCATTTGTTATCGAATCGACTTAAAGCCAGATCGTCACATTGGCCGCTCTTCTCTCTGAAACGGTTGTGCTTATCGTCTGCAAAACTATGTCGCGTGCTGCGGTATGCGGAGAAACTAAAAGCACCGTAGTAGAACACAGATGAAGCTTCTAAGTTGATGCAATAGTCAGTATGAAGTAGTACAGTTCAAGTTTTAGGTATCAATTATTGACTTTTTAGCTGTCTTTGGTGCCTTGGACATGAGCTAGGACCTTAAGATTCTGCATGAAAGGAGGACTATCAGCCGAGTTGCACGGGAGAATGTGAAAAGTGTTCATATGTAGTAAAAACCTTAGAAATCCGTCCGTTTTCGTCATTTGTTATCGAATCGACTTAAAGCCAGATTTTCACATTGGCCGCTCTTCTCTCTGAAACGGTTGTACTTATCTTCTGCAAAGCTATGTCGCGTGCTGCGGTATGTGGAGACACTAAAAGCACCATAGTAGAACAGAGATGAAGCTTCTAAGTTGATGTAATAGCCAGTAAGAAGAAGTAGAATTCAAGTTTTAGGTATCGATTATTGACTTTTTAGCTGGCTTTGGTGCCTTGGACATGAGCAAGGACCTTAAGATTCTGCATGAAAGGAGGACTAGCAGCCGCGTTGCACGGGAGAAAGTGAGAAGTGTTCATATGTATTAAAAACCTGAGAAATCCGTCCGTTTTCGTCATTTGTTATCGAATCCACTTAAAACCAGATCGTCACATTGGCCGCTCTTCTCTCTGAAACGGTTGTACTTATCGTCTACAAAGCTATGTCGCGTGCTGCGGTATGCGGAGACACTAAAAGCACCATAGTAGAACACAGATGAAGCTTCTAAGTTGATGTAATAGCCAGTAAGAAGTAGTACAATTCAAATTTAGGTATCGGTTACTGACTTTTTAGCTGGCTTTGGTGCCTTGGACATGAGCTAAGACCTTAAGATTCTGCATGAGAGGAGGACTAGCAGCCCAGTTGCACGGGAGAATGTGAAAAGTGTTCATATGCAGTAAAAGCCTGAGAAATCCGTCCGTTTTCATCATTTGTTATCGAATCGACTTAAAGCCAGATCGTCACATTGGCCGCTCTTCTCTCTGAAACGCTTGTACTTATCGTCTGCAAAGCTATGTCGCGTTCTACGGTATCCGGAGACACTAAATGCAGCATAGTAGAACACAGATGAAGCTCCTAAGATGATGTAATAGCCAGTAAGAAGTAGTAGAATTCAAGTTTTAGGTAATGAATATTGACCTTTTAGCTGGCTTTGGTGCCTTGGACATGAGCTAGGACCTTAAGATTCTGCATGAAAGGAGGACTAGCAGCCGAGTTGCACGGGAGAATGTGAAAAGTGTTCATATGTAGTAAAAACCTGAGAAATCCGTCCGTTTTCGTCATTTGTTATCGAATCGACTTAAAGCCAGATCGTCACATTGGCCGCTCTTCTCTCTGAAACGGTTGTATTTATCGTCTGCAAAGCTATGTCGCGTACTGCGGTATGCGGAGACACTAAAAGCACCATAGTAGAACACAGATCAAGCTCTTAAGTTGATGTAATAGCCAGTAAGAAGTAGTAGAATTCAAGTTTTAGGTAATGAATATTGACCTTTTAGCTGGCTTTGGTGCCTTGGACATGAGCTAGGACCTTAAGATTCTGCATGAAAGGAGGACTAGCAGCCGAGTTGCACGGGAGAATGTGAAAAGTGTTCATATGTAGTAAAAACCTGAGAAATCCGTCCGTTTTCGTCATTTGTTATCGAATTGACTTAAAGCCAGATCGTCACATTGGCCGCTCTTCTCTCTGAAACGGTTGTACTTATCGTCTGCAAAGCTGTGTCGCGTGCTGCGGTATGCGGAGAAACTAAAAGCACCGTAGTGGAACACAGATGAAGCTTCTAAGTTGATGTAATAGCCAGTAAGAAGATAGGTATCGATTACTGACTTTTTAGCTGGCTTTGGTGCCTTGGACATGAGCTAGGACCTTAACATTCTGCATGAAAGGAGGACTAGCAGACGCGTTGCTCGGGAGAATGTGAAAAGTGTTCATATGTAGTAAAAACCTGAGAAATCCGTCCGGTTTCGTCATTTGTTATCGAATCGAGTTAAAGCCAGATCGTCACATTGGCCGCTCTTCTCTCTGAAACGGTTGTACTTATCGTCTGCAAAGTTTGTCGCGTGCTGCGGTATGCGGAGACACTAAAAGCACCATAGCAGAACACATATGAAGCTTCAAAGTTGATGTAATAGCCAGTGACAAGTAGTACAGTTCAAGTTTTAGGTATCGATTATTGACTTTTTAGCTGGCTTTGGTGCATTCGACATGAGCTAGGACCTTAACGCTCTGCATGAAAGGAGGACTAGCAGCAGAGTTGCACGGGAGAATGTGAAAAGTGGTCATATGTAGTAAAAACCTGAGAAATCCGTCCGTTTTCGTCATTTGTTATCGAATCGACTTAAAGCCAGATCGTCACATTGGCCGCTCTTCTCTCTGAAACGGTTGTGCTTATCGTCTGCAAAACTATGTCGCGTGCTGCGGTATGCGGAGAAACTAAAAGCACCGTAGTAGAACACAGATGAAGCTTCTAAGTTGATGCAATAGTCAGTATGAAGTAGTACAGTTCAAGTTTTAGGTATCAATTATTGACTTTTTAGCTGTCTTTGGTGCCTTGGACATGAGCTAGGACCTTAAGATTCTGCATGAAAGGAGGACTATCAGCCGAGTTGCACGGGAGAATGTGAAAAGTGTTCATATGTAGTAAAAACCTTAGAAATCCGTCCGTTTTCGTCATTTGTTATCGAATCGACTTAAAGCCAGATTTTCACATTGGCCGCTCTTCTCTCTGAAACGGTTGTACTTATCTTCTGCAAAGCTATGTCGCGTGCTGCGGTATGTGGAGACACTAAAAGCACCATAGTAGAACAGAGATGAAGCTTCTAAGTTGATGTAATAGCCAGTAAGAAGAAGTAGAATTCAAGTTTTAGGTATCGATTATTGACTTTTTAGCTGGCTTTGGTGCCTTGGACATGAGCAAGGACCTTAAGATTCTGCATGAAAGGAGGACTAGCAGCCGCGTTGCACGGGAGAAAGTGAGAAGTGTTCATATGTATTAAAAACCTGAGAAATCCGTCCGTTTTCGTCATTTGTTATCGAATCCACTTAAAACCAGATCGTCACATTGGCCGCTCTTCTCTCTGAAACGGTTGTACTTATCGTCTACAAAGCTATGTCGCGTGCTGCGGTATGCGGAGACACTAAAAGCACCATAGTAGAACACAGATGAAGCTTTTAAGTTGATGTAATAGCCAGTAAGAAGTAGTACAATTCAAATTTAGGTATCGGTTACTGACTTTTTAGCTGGCTTTGGTGCCTTGGACATGAGCTAAGACCTTAAGATTCTGCATGAGAGGAGGACTAGCAGCCGAGTTGCACGGGAGAATGTGAAAAGTGTTCATATGTAGTAAAAACCTGAGAAATCCGTCCGTTTCCGTCATTTGTTATCGAATCAACTTAAAGCCAGATCGTCACATTGGCCACTCTTCTCCGTGAAACGGTGTACTTATCGTCTGCAATGCTATGTCACGTGCTGCGGTATGCGGAGACACGAAAATCATCATAGTAGAACACAGATGAAACTTCTAAGTTGATGTAATAGCCAGTAATGAGTAGTACAATTCAAGTTTTAGGTATCGATTATTGACTTTTTAGCTGGCTTTGGTGCCTTGGACATGAGCTACGACCTTGAGATTCTGCGTGAATGGAGGACTAGCAGCCGAGTTGCACGGGAGAATGTGAAAAGTGTTCATATGTAATAAAAACCTGAGAAATCCGTCCGTTTTTGTCATTTGTTATCGAATCGACTTAAAGCCAGATCGTCACATTGGCCGCTCGTCTCTCTGAAACGGTTGTACTTATCGTCTACAAAGCTATGTCGCATGCTGCGGTATGCGGAGACACTAAAATCACCATAGTAGAACACAGATGAAGCTACTAAGTTGATGCAATAGCCAGTAAGAAGTAGTCCAATTCAAGATTTAGGTATTGAATATTGACCTTTTGGATGGCTTTGGTGCCTTGGACATGAGCAAGGACCTTAAGATTCTGCATGAAAGGTGGACTAGCAGCCGAGTTGCACGGGAGAATGTGAAAAGTGTTCATATGTAGTAAAAACCTGAGAAATCCGTCCGTTTTCGTCATTTGTTATCGAATCGACTTAAAGCCAGATCATCACATTGGCCGCTCTGCTCTCTGAAACGGTTGTACTTATCGTCTGCAAAGCTATGTCGCATACTGCGGTATTCGGAGACACTAAAAGCACCATAGTAGAACACAGATGAAGCTCCTAAGATGATGTAATAGCCAGTAAGAAGTAGTACAATTCAAGTTTTACGTAATGAATATTGACCTATTAGCTGGCTTTGGTGCCTTGGAGATGAGCTAGGACCTTAAGATTCTGCATGAAAGGAGGAGTAGCAGCCGAGATGCACGGGAGAATGTGAAAAGTGTTTATATGTAGTAAAAACCGGAGAAATTCGTCCGTTTTCGTCATTTGTTATCGAATCGACTGAAAGCCAGATAGTCACATTGGCCGCTCTTCTCTCTGAAACGGTTGTACTTATCGTCTGCAAAGCTATGTTGCGTGCTGCGGTATGCGGAGAAACTAAAAGCACCATAGTAGATCACAGATGAAGCTTCTAAGATGATGTATTAGCCAGTAAGAAGTAGTACAATTCAAGTTTTAGGTATCGATTATTGACTTTTTAGCTAGCTTTGGTGCCTTGGACATGAGCTAGGACCTTAACATTCTGCATGAAAGGAGGATTAGCAGCCGAGTTGCACGGGAGAATGTGAAAAGTGTTCATATGTAGTAAAAACCTGAGAAATCCGTCTGTTTTCGTCATTTGTTATCGAATCAACTTAAAGCCAGATCGTCACATTGGCCACTCTTCTCCGTGAAACGGTTGTACTTATCGTCTGCAATGCTATGTCACGTGCTGCGGTATTCGGAGACACGAAAATCATCATAGTAGAACACAGATGAAACTTCTAGGTTGATGTAATAGCCAGTAAGAAGTAGTACAATTCAAGTTTTAGGTATCGATTATTGACTTTTTAGCTGGCTTTGGTGCCTTGGACATGAGCTACGACCTTGAGATTCTGCGTGAATGGAGGACTAGCAGCAGAGTTGCACGGGAGAATGTGAAAAGTGTTCGCATGTAGTAAAATCCTGAGAAATCCGTCCGTTTTCTTCATTTGTTATCGAATCGACTTAAAGCCAGATCGTCACATTGGCCGCTCTTCTCTCTGAAACGGTTGTACTTATCTTCTGCAAAGCTATGTCGCGTGCTGCGGTATGTGGAGACACTAAAAGCACCATAGTAGAACAGAGATGAAGCTTGTAAGTTGATGTAATAGCCAGTAAGAAGTAGTACAATTCAAGTTTTAGGAACTGAATATTGAATATTTAGCTGGCTTTGGTGCCTTGGACATGAGCTAGGACCTTAATATTCTGCATGAAAGGAGGACTAGCAGCCGAGTTGCACGGGAGAATGTGAAAAGTGTTCATATGTAATAAAAACCTGCGAAATCCGTCCGTTTTCGTCATTTGTTATCGAATCGACTTAAAGCCAGATCGTCACATTGGCCGCTCGTCTCTCTGAAACGGTTGTACTTATCGTCTACAAAGCTATGTCGCGTGCTGCGGTATGCGGAGACACTAAAATCACCATAGTAGAACACAGATGAAGCTACTAAGTTGATGCAATAGCCAGTAAGAAGTAGTCCAATTCAAGATTTAGGTATTGAATATTGACCTTTTAGCTGGCTTTGCTGCCTTGGACATGAGCAAGGACCTTAAGATTCTGCATGAAAGGTGGACTAGCAGCCGAGTTGCACGGGAGAATGTGAAAAGTGTTCATATGTAGTAAAAACTTGAGAAATCCGTCCGTTTTCGTCATTTGTTATCGAATCGACTTAAAGCCAGATCATCACATTGGCCGCTCTGCTCTCTGAAGCGGTTGTACTTATCGTCTGCAAAGCTATGTCGCGTACTGCGGTATTCGGAGACACTAAACGCACCATAGTAGAACACAGATGAAGCTCCTAAGATGATGTAATAACCAGTAAGAAGTAGTACAATTCAAGTTTTAGGTAAAGAATATTGACCTTTTAGCTGGCTTTGGTGCCTTGGACATGAGCTAGGACCTTAAGATTCTGCATGAAAGGAGGACTAGCAGCCGAGTTGCACGGGAGAAAGTGAAAAGTGTTCATATGTAGTAAAAACCTGAGAAATCCGTCCGTTTTCGTCATTTGTTATCGAATCGACTCAAAGCCAGATCGTCACATTGGCCGCTCTTCTCTCTGAAACGGTTGTATTTATCGTCTGCAATGCTATGTCGCGTGCTGCGCTATGCGGAGACACTAAAAGCACCATAGTAGAACACAGATGAAACTTCTAAGTTGATGTAATAGCCAGTAAGAAGTAGTACAATTCAAGTTTTAGGTATCGATTATTGACTTCTTAGCCGGCTTTGGTGCCTTGGACATGAGCTAGGACCTTAAGATTCTGCAGGAAAGGAAGAGTATCAGCCGAGTTGCACGGCAGAATGTGAAAAGTGTTTATATGTAGTAAAAACCGGAGAAATTCGTCCGTTTTCGTCATTTGTTATCGATTCGACTGAAAGCCAGATACTCACATTGGCCGCTCATCTCTCTGAAACGCTTGTACTTATCGTCTGCAAAGCTTGGCACATGCTGCGGTATGCGGAGACACTAAAATCACCATAGTAGAACACAGGTGAAGCTACTACGTTGATGCAATAGCCAGTAAGAAGTAGTCCAATTCAAGATTTAGGTATCGATTATTGACTTTTTAGCTGGCTTCGGTACCTTGGACATGAGCTAGGAGCTTAAGATTCTGCATAAAAGGAGGACTAGCAGCCCAGTTGAACAGGAGAATGTGAAAAGTGTTCGCATGTAGTAAAAACCTGAGAAATCCGTCCGTTTTCTTCATTTGTTATCGAATCGACTTAAAGCCAGATCGTCACATTGGCCGCTCTTCTCTCTGAAACGGTTGTACTTATCTTCTGCAAAGCTATGTCGCGTGCTGCGGTATGTGGAGACACTAAAAGCACCATAGTAGAACAGAGACGAAGCTTGTAAGTTGATGTAATAGCCAGTACGAAGTAGTACAATTCAAGTTTTAGGAACTGAATATTGAATATTTAGCTGGCTTTGGTGCCTTGGACATGAGCTAGGACCTTAATATTCTGCATGAAAGGAGGACTAGCAGCCGAGTTGCACGGGAGAATGTGAAAAGTGTTCATATGTAATAAAAAACTGAGAAATCCGTCCGTTTTCGTCATTTGTTATCGAATCGACTTAAAACCAGATCGTCACATTGGCCGCTCGTCTCTCTGAAACGGTTGTACTTATCGTCTACAAAGCTATGTCGCGTGCTGCGGTATGCGGAGACACTAAAAGCACCATAGTAGAACACAGATGAAGCTTCTAAGTTGATGTAATAGCCAGTAAGAAGTAGTACAATTCAAATTTAGGTATCGGTTACTGACTTTTTAGCTGGCTTTGGTGCCTTGGACATGAGCTAAGACCTTAAGATTCTGCATGAGAGGAGGACTAGCAGCCGAGTTGCACGGGAGAATGTGAAAAGTGTTCATATGTAGTAAAAACCTGAGAAATCCGTCCGTTTCCGTCATTTGTTATCGAATCAACTTAAAGCCAGATCGTCACATTGGCCACTCTTCTCCGTGAAACGGTGTACTTATCGTCTGCAATGCTATGTCACGTGCTGCGGTATGCGGAGACACGAAAATCATCATAGTAGAACACAGATGAAACTTCTAAGTTGATGTAATAGCCAGTAATGAGTAGTACAATTCAAGTTTTAGGTATCGATTATTGACTTTTTAGCTGGCTTTGGTGCCTTGGACATGAGCTACGACCTTGAGATTCTGCGTGAATGGAGGACTAGCAGCCGAGTTGCACGGGAGAATGTGAAAAGTGTTCATATGTAATAAAAACCTGAGAAATCCGTCCGTTTTTGTCATTTGTTATCGAATCGACTTAAAGCCAGATCGTCACATTGGCCGCTCGTCTCTCTGAAACGGTTGTACTTATCGTCTACAAAGCTATGTCGCATGCTGCGGTATGCGGAGACACTAAAATCACCATAGTAGAACACAGATGAAGCTACTAAGTTGATGCAATAGCCAGTAAGAAGTAGTCCAATTCAAGATTTAGGTATTGAATATTGACCTTTTGGATAGCTTTGGTGCCTTGGACATGAGCAAGGACCTTAAGATTCTGCATGAAAGGTGGACTAGCAGCCGAGTTGCACGGGAGAATGTGAAAAGTGTTCATATGTAGTAAAAACCTGAGAAATCCGTCCGTTTTCGTCATTTGTTATCGAATCGACTTAAAGCCAGATCATCACATTGGCCGCTCTGCTCTCTGAAACGGTTGTACTTATCGTCTGCAAAGCTATGTCGCATACTGCGGTATTCGGAGACACTAAAATACCATAGTAGAACACAGATGAAGCTCCTAAGATGATGTAATAGCCAGTAAGAAGTACTACAATTCAAGTTTTACGTAATGAATATTGACCTATTAGCTGGCTTTGGTGCCTTGGAGATGAGCTAGGACCTTAAGATTCTGCATGAAAGGAGGAGTAGCAGCCGAGATGCACGGGAGAATGTGAAAAGTGTTTATATGTAGTAAAAACCGGAGAAATTCGTCCGTTTTCGTCATTTGTTATCGAATCGACTGAAAGCCAGATAGTCACATTGGCCGCTCTTCTCTCTGAAACGGTTGTACTTATCGTCTGCAAAGCTATGTTGCGTGCTGCGGTATGCGGAGAAACTAAAAGCACCATAGTAGATCACAGATGAAGCTTCTAAGATGATGTATTAGCCAGTAAGAAGTAGTACAATTCAAGTTTTAGGTATCGATTATTGACTTTTTAGCTAGCTTTGGTGCCTTGGACATGAGCTAGGACCTTAACATTCTGCATGAAAGGAGGATTAGCAGCCGAGTTGCACGGGAGAATGTGAAAAGTGTTCATATGTAGTAAAAACCTGAGAAATCCGTCTGTTTTCGTCATTTGTTATCGAATCAACTTAAAGCCAGATCGTCACATTGGCCACTCTTCTCCGTGAAACGGTTGTACTTATCGTCTGCAATGCTATGTCACGTGCTGCGGTATGCGGAGACACGAAAATCATCATAGTAGAACACAGGTGAAACTTCTAGGTTGATGTAATAGCCAGTAAGAAGTAGTACAATTCAAGTTTTAGGTATCGATTATTGACTTTTTAGCTGGCTTTGGTGCCTTGGACATGAGCTACGACCTTGAGATTCTGCGTGAATGGAGGACTAGCAGCAGAGTTGCACGGGAGAATGTGAAAAGTGTTCGCATGTAGTAAAATCCTGAGAAATCCGTCCGTTTTCTTCATTTGTTATCGAATCGACTTAAAGCCAGATCGTCACATTGGCCGCTCTTCTCTCTGAAACGGTTGTACTTATCTTCTGCAAAGCTATGTCGCGTGCTGCGGTATGTGGAGACACTAAAAGCACCATAGTAGAACAGAGATGAAGCTTGTAAGTTGATGTAATAGCCAGTAAGAAGTAGTACAATTCAAGTTTTAGGAACTGAATATTGAATATTTAGCTGGCTTTGGTGCCTTGGACATGAGCTAGGACCTTAATATTCTGCATGAAAGGAGGACTGGCAGCCGAGTTGCACGGGAGAATGTGAAAAGTGTTCATATGTAATAAAAACCTGCGAAATCCGTCCGTTTTCGTCATTTGTTATCGAATCGACTTAAAGCCAGATCGTCACATTGGCCGCTCGTCTCTCTGAAACGGTTGTACTTATCGTCTACAAAGCTATGTCGCGTGCTGCGGTATGCGGAGACACTAAAATCACCATAGTAGAACACAGATGAAGCTACTAAGTTGATGCAATAGCCAGTAAGAAGTAGTCCAATTCAAGATTTAGGTATTGAATATTGACCTTTTAGCTGGCTTTGCTGCCTTGGACATGAGCAAGGACCTTAAGATTCTGCATGAAAGGTGGACTAGCAGCCGAGTTGCACGGGAGAATGTGAAAAGTGTTCATATGTAGTAAAAACTTGAGAAATCCGTCCGTTTTCGTCATTTGTTATCGAATCGACTTAAAGCCAGATCATCACATTGGCCGCTCTGCTCTCTGAAGCGGTTGTACTTATCGTCTGCAAAGCTATGTCGCGTACTGCGGTATTCGGAGACACTAAACGCACCATAGTAGAACACAGATGAAGCTCCTAAGATGATGTAATAACCAGTAAGAAGTAGTACAATTCAAGTTTTAGGTAAAGAATATTGACCTTTTAGCTGGCTTTGGTGCCTTGGACATGAGCTAGGACCTTAAGATTCTGCATGAAAGGAGGACTAGCAGCCGAGTTGCACGGGAGAAAGTGAAAAGTGTTCATATGTAGTAAAAACCTGAGAAATCCGTCCGTTTTCGTCATTTGTTATCGAATCGACTCAAAGCCAGATCGTCACATTGGCCGCTCTTCTCTCTGAAACGGTTGTATTTATCGTCTGCAATGCTATGTCGCGTGCTGCGCTATGCGGAGACACTAAAAGCACCATAGTAGAACACAGATGAAACTTCTAAGTTGATGTAATAGCCAGTAAGAAGTAGTACAATTCAAGTTTTAGGTATCGATTATTGACTTCTTAGCCGGCTTTGGTGCCTTGGACATGAGCTAGGACCTTAAGATTCTGCATGAAAGGAAGAGTATCAGCCGAGTTGCACGGCAGAATGTGAAAAGTGTTTATATGTAGTAAAAACCGGAGAAATTCGTCCGTTTTCGTCATTTGTTATCGATTCGACTGAAAGCCAGATACTCACATTGGCCGCTCATCTCTCTGAAACGCTTGTACTTATCGTCTGCAAAGCTATGGCACATGCTGCGGTATGCGGAGATACTAAAATCACCATAGTAGAACACAGGTGAAGCTACTAAGTTGATGCAATAGCCAGTAAGAAGTAGTCCAATTCAAGATTTAGGTATCGATTATTGACTTTTTAGCTGGCTTCGGTACCTTGGACATGAGCTAGGAGCTTAAGATTCTGCATAAAAGGAGGACTAGCAGCCCAGTTGAACAGGAGAATGTGAAAAGTGTTCGCATGTAGTAAAAACCTGAGAAATCCGTCCGTTTTCTTCATTTGTTATCGAATCGACTTAAAGCCAGATCGTCACATTGGCCGCTCTTCTCTCTGAAACGGTTGTACTTATCTTCTGCAAAGCTATGTCGCGTGCTGCGGTATGTGGAGACACTAAAAGCACCATAGTAGAACACAGACGAAGCTTGTAAGTTGATGTAATAGCCAGTACGAAGTAGTACAATTCAAGTTTTAGGAACTGAATATTGAATATTTAGCTGGCTTTGGTGCCTTGGACATAAGCTAGGACCTTAATATTCTGCATGAAAGGAGGACTAGCAGCCGAGTTGCACGGGAGAATGTGAAAAGTGTTCATATGTAATAAAAACCTGAGAAATCCGTCCGTTTTCGTCATTTGTTATCGAATCGACTTAAAGCCAGATCGTCACATTGGCCGCTCGTCTCTCTGAAACGGTTGTACTTATCGTCTACAAAGCTATGTCGCGTGCTGCGGTATGCGGAGACACTAAAATCACCATAGTAGAACACAGATGAAGCTACTAAGTTGATGCAATAGCCAGTAAGAAGTAGTCCAATTCAAGATTTAGGTATTGAATATTGACCTTTTAGCTGGCTTTGTTGCCTTGGACATGAGCAAGGACCTTAAGATTCTGCATGAAAGGTGGACTAGCAGCCGAGGTGTACGGGAGAATGTGAAAAGTGTTCATATGTAGTAAAAACCTGAGAAATCCGTCCGTTTTCGTCATTTGTTATCGAATCGACTTAAAGCCAGATCATCACATTGGCCGCTCTGCTCTCTGAAACGGTTGTACTTATCGTCTGCAAAGCTATGTCGCGTACTGCGGTATTCGGAGACACTAAAAGCACCATAGTAGAACACAGATGAAGCTCCTAAGATGATGTAATAGCCAGTAAGAAGTAGTACAATTCAAGTTTTAGGTAATGAATATTGACCTTTTAGCTGGCTTTGGTGCCTTGGACATGAGCTAGGACCTTAAGATTCTGCATGAAATTAGGACTAGCAACCGAGTTGCACGGGAGAAAGTGAAAAGTGTTCATATGTAGTAAAAACCTGAGAAATCCGTCCGTTTTCGTCATTTGTTATCGAATCGACTTAAAGCCAGATCGTCATATTGGCCGCTCTTCTCTCTGAAACGGTTGTACTTATCGTCTGCAAAGCTGTGTCGCGTGCTGCGGTATGCGGAGAAACTAAAAGCACCGTAGTAGAACACAGATGAAGCTTCTAAGTTGATGTAATAGCCAGTAAGAAGTTAGGTATCGATTATTGACTTTTTAGCTGTCTTTGGTGCCTTGGACATGAGCTAGGACCTTAACATTCTGCATGAAAGGAGGACTAGCAGCCGAGTTGCACGAGAGAATGTGAAAAGTGTTCATATGTAGTAAAAACCTGAGAAATCCGTCCGTTTTCGTCATTTGCTATCGAATCGACTTAAAGCCAGATCGTCACATTGCCCGCTCTTCTCTCTGAAAAAGTTGTACTTATCGTCTGCAAAGCTATGTAGCGTACTGCGGTATTCGGAGACACTAAAAGCAAGTTTTAGGTATCGATTCTTGACTTCTTAGCTGGCTTTGGTGCCTTGGACATGAGCTATTACCTTAAGATTCTGCATGAAAGTAGGACTAGCAGCCGAGTTGCACGGGAGAATTTGAAAAGTGTTTATATTTAGTAAAAACCTGAGAAATCCGTCCGTTTTCGTCATTTGTTATTGAATCGACTTAAAGCCAGATCGTCACATTGGCCGCTCTTCTCTCTGAAACGGTTGTACTTATCGTCTGCAAAGCTGTGTCGCGTGCTGCGGTATGCGGAGAAACTAAAAGCACCGTAGTAGAACACAGATGAAGCTTCTATGTTGATGTAATAGCCAGTATGTAGTTAGGTATCGATTATTGACTTTTTAGCTGGCTTTGGTGCCTTGGACATGAGCTAGGACCTTAACATTCTGCATGAAAGGAGGACTAGCAGCCGCGTTGCTCGGGAGAATGTGAAAAGTGTTCATATGTAGTAAAAACCTGAGAAATCCGTCCGGTTTCGTCATTTGTTATCGAATCGACTTAAAGCCAGATCGTCACATTGGCCGCTCTTCTCTCTGAAACGGTTGTACTTATCGTCCGCAAAGCTATGTCGCGTGCTGCGGTATTCGGAGACACTAAAAGCTCCATAGTAGAACACAGATGAAGCTCCTAAGATGATGTAATAGCCAGTAAGAAGTAGTACAATTCAAGTTTTAGGTAATGAATATTGACCTTTTAGCTGGCTTTGGTGCCTTGGACATGAGCTAGGACCTTAAGATTCTGCATAAAAGGAGGACTAGCAGCCGAGTTGCACGAGAGAATGTGAAAAGTGTTCATATGTAGTAAAAACCTGAGAAATCCGTCCGTTTTCGTCATTTGCTATCGAATCGACTTAAAGCCAGATCGTCACATTGGCCGCTCTTCTCTCTGAAACGGTTGTACGTATCGTCTGCAAAGCTATGTCGCGTACTGCGGTATTCGGAGACACTAAAAGCACCATAGTAGAACACAGATGAAGCTCCTAAGATGATGTAATAGCCAGTAAGAAGTAGTACAATTCAAGTTGTAGGTATCGGTTATTGACTTTTTAGCTGGCTTTGGTGCCTTGGACATGAGCTATTACCTTAAGATTCTGCATGAAAGTAGGACTAACAGCCGAGTTGCACGGGAGAATTTGAAAAGTGTTCATATGTAGTAAAAACCTGAGAAATCCGTCCGTTTTCGTCATTTGTTATCGAATCGACTTAAAGCCAGATCGTCACATTGGCCGCTCTTCTCTCTGAAACGGTTGTACTTATCGTCTGCAAAGCTGTGTCGCGTGCTGCGGTATGCGGAGAAACTAAAAGCACCGTAGTAGAACACAGATGAAGCTTCTAAGTTAATGTAATAGCCAGTAAGAAGTTAGGTATCGATTATTGACTTTTTAGCTGGCTTTGGTGCCTTGGACATGAGCTAGGACCTTAACATTCTGCATGAAAGGAGGACTAGCAGCCGAGTTGCACGAGAGAATGTGAAAAGTGTTCATATGTAGTAAAAACCTGAGAAATCCGTCCGTTTTCGTCATTTGCTATCGAATCGACTTAAAGCCAGATCGTCACATTGGCCGCTCTTCTCTCTGAAACGGTTGTACGTATCGTCTGCAAAGATATGTCGCGTACTGCGGTATTCGGAGACACTAAAAGCACCATAGTAGAACACAGATGAAGCTCCTAAGATGATGTAATAGCCAGTAAGAAGTAGTACAATTCAAGTTTTAGGTAATGAATATTGACCTTTTAGCTGGCTTTGGTGCCTTGGGCATGAGCTAGGACCTTAAGATTCTGCATGAAAGGAGGACTAGCAGCCAGAGTTGCACGAGAGAATGTGAAAAGTGTTCATATGTAGTAAAAACCTGAGAAATCCGTCCGTTTTCGTCATTTGCTATCGAATCGACTTAAAGCCAGATCGTCACATTGGCCGCTCTTCTCTCTGAAACGGTTGTACGTATCGACTGCAAAGCTATGTCGCGTACTGCGGTATTCGGAGACACTAAAAGCACCATAGTAGAACACAGATGAAGCCCCTAAGATGATGTAATAGCCAGTAAGAAGTAGTACAATTCAAGTTGTAGGTATCGGTTATTGACTTTTTAGCTGGCTTTGGTGCCTTGGACATGAGCTAGGACCTTAAGATTCTGCGTGAAAGGAGGAGTATCAGCCGAGTTGCACGGGAGAATGTGAAAAGTGTTTATATGTAGTAAAAACCGGAGGAATTCGTCCGTTTTCGTCATTTGTTATCGAATCGAATGAAAGCCAGATCGTCACATTGGCCGCTCTTCTCTCTGAAACGGTTGTACTTATCGTCTGCAAAGCTGTGTCGCGTGCTGCGGTATGCGGAGAAACTAAAAGCACCGTAGTAGAACACAGATGAAGCTTCTAAGTTAATGTAATAGCCAGTAAGAAGTTAGGTATCGATTATTGACTTTTTAGCTGGCTTTGGTGCCTTGGACTTGAGCTAGGACCTTAACATTCTGCATGAAAGGAGGACTAGCAGCCGAGTTGCACGAGAGAATGTGAAAAGTGTTCATATGTAGTAAAAACCTGAGAAATCCGTCCGTTTTCGTCATTTGCTATCGAATCGACTTAAAGCCAGATCGTCACATTGGCCGCTCTTCTCTCTGAAACGGTTGTACGTATCGTCTGCAAAGATATGTCGCGTACTGCGGTATTCGGAGACACTAAAAGCACCATAGTAGAACACAGATGAAGCTCCTAAGATGATGTAATAGCCAGTAAGAAGTAGTACAATTCAAGTTTTAGGTAATGAATATTGACCTTTTAGCTGGCTTTGGTGCCTTGGGCATGAGGTAGGACCTTAAGATTCTGCATGAAAGGAGGACTAGCAGCCAGAGTTGCACGAGAGAATGTGAAAAGTGTTCATATGTAGTAAAAACCTGAGAAATCCGTCCGTTTTCGTCATTTGTTATCGAATCGACTTAAAGCCAGATCGTCACATTGGCCGCTCTTCTCTCTGAAACGGTCGTGCGTATCGTCTGCAAAACTATGTCGCGTGCTGCGGTATGCGGAGAAACTAAAAGCACCATAGTAGATCACAGATGAAGCTTCTAAGATGATGTAATAGCCAGTAAGAAATAGTACAATTCAAGTTTTAGGTATCGATTATTGACTTTTTAGGTGGCTTTGGTGCCTTGGACATGAGCTAGGACCTTAACATTGTGCATGAAAGGAGGACTAGCAGCCGAGTTGCACGGGAGAATGTGAAAAGTGTTCATATGTAGTAAAAACCTGAGAAATCCGTCCGTTTTCGTCATTTGCTATCGAATCGATTTAAAGCCAGATCGTCACATTGGCCGCTCTTCTCTCTGAAACGGTTGTACGTATCGTCTGCAAAGCTATGTCGCGTACTGCGGTATTCGGAGACACTAAAAGCACCATAGTAGAACACAGATGAAGCTCCTAAGATGATGTAATAGCCAGTAAGAAGTAGTACAATTCAAGTTTTAGGTAATGAATATTGACCTTTTAGCTGGCTTTGGTGCCTTGGACATGAGCTAGGACCTTAAGATTCTGCATGAAAGGAGGACTAGCAGCCGAGTTGCACGAGAGAATGTGAAAAGTGTTCATATGTAGTAAAAACCTGAGAAATCCGTCCGTTTTCGTCATTTGCTATCGAATCGACTTAAAGCCAGATCGTCACATTGGCCGCTCTTCTCTCTGAAACGGTTGTACGTATCGTCTGCAAAGCTATGTCGCGTACTGCGGTACTCGGAGACACTAAAAGCACCATAGTAGAACACAGATGAAGCTCCTAAGATGATGTAATAGCCAGTAAGAAGTAGTACAATTCAAGTTGTAGGTATCGGTTATTGACTTTTTAGCTGGCTTTGGTGCCTTGGACATGAGCTAGGACCTTAAGATTCTGCATGAAAGGAGGACTAGCAGCCGACTTGCACGGGAGAATGTGAAAAGTGTTCATATGTAGTAAATACCTGAGAAATCCGTCCGTTTTCGTCATTTGTTATCGAATCGAGTTAAAGCCAGATCGTCACATTGGCTGCTCTTCTCTCTGAAACGGTTGTACTTATCGTCTGCAAAGCTATGTCGCGTGCTGCGCTACGCGGAGGCACTAAAAGCACCATAGTAGAACACAGATGAAGCTTCTAAGTTGATGTAATAGCCAGTAAGAAGTTAGGTATCGATTATTGACTTTTTAGCTGGCTTTGGTGCCTTGGACATGAGCTAGGACCTTAACATTCTGCATGAAAGGAGGACTAGCAGCCGAGTTGCACGAGAGAATGTGAAAAGTGTTCATATGTAGTAAAAACCTGAGAAATCCGTCCGTTTTCGTCATTTGCTATCGAATCGACTTAAAGCCAGATCGTCACATTGGCCGCTCTTCTCTCTGAAACGGTTGTACGTATCGTCTGCAAAGCTATGTCGCGTACTGCGGTATTCGGAGACACTAAAAGCACCATAGTAGAACACAGATGAAGCTCCTAAGATGATGTAATAGCCAGTAAGAAGTAGTACAATTCAAGTTTTAGGTAATGAATATTGACCTTTTAGCTGGCTTTGGTGCCTTGGACATGAGCTAGGACCTTAAGATTCTGCATGAAAGGAGGACTAGCAGCCGAGGTGCACGAGAGAATGTGAAAAGTTTTCATATGTAGTAAAAACCTGAGAAATCCGTCCGTTTTCGTCATTTGTTATCGAATCGACTTAAAGCCAGATCGTCACATTGGCCGCTCTTCTCTCTGAAACGGTTGTATTTATCGTCTGCAAAGCTATGTCGCGTGCTGTGGTATGCGGAGACACTAAAAGCACCATAGTAGAACACAGATCAAGCTTCTAAGTTGATGTAATAGCCAGTAAGAAGTAGTACAGTTCAAGTTTTAGGTATTGAATATTGACCTTTTAGCTGGCTTTGGTGCCTTGGACATGAGCAAGGACCTTAAGATTCTGCATGAAAGGAGGACTAGCAGCCGAGTTATACGGGAGACTGTGAAAAGTGTTCATATGTAGTAAAAACCTGAGAAATCCGTCCATTTTCGTCATTTGTTATCGAATCGACGTTAAGCCAGATCGTCACATTGGCATCTCTGCTCTCTGAAACGGTTGTACTTATTGTCTGCAAAGCTATGTCGCGTACTGCGGTATTCGGAGACACTAAAAGCACCATAGTAGAACACAGATCAAGCTTCTAAGTTGATGTAATAGCCAGTAAGAAGTAGTACAATTCAAGTTTTAGGTATCGATTATTGACATCTTAGCTGGCTTTGGTGCCTTGGACATGAGCTATTACCTTAAGATTCTGCATGAAAGTAGGACTAGCAGCCGAGTTGCACGGGAGCCTGTGAAAAGTGTTCATATGTAGTAAAAACCTGAGAAATCCGTCCATTTTCGTCATTTGTTATCGAATCGACTTAAAGCCAGATCGTCACATTGGCCGCTCTTCTCTCTGAAACGGTTGTACTTATCTTCTGCAAAGCTATGTCGCGTGCTGCGGTATGTGGACACACTAATAGCACCATAGTAGAACAGAGATGAAGCTTCTAAGTTGATGTAATAGCCAGTAAGAAGAAGTAGAATTCAAGTTTTAGGTATCGATTATTGACTTTTTAGCTGGCTTTGGTGCCTTGGACATGAGCAAGGACCTTAAGATTCTGCGTGAAAGGAGGACTAGCAGCCGAGTTGCACGGGAGAATGTGAAAAGTGTTCATATGTAGTAAAAACCTGAGAAATCCGTCCGTTTTCGTCATTTGTTATCGAATCGACTTAAAGCCAGATCGTCACATTGACCGCTCTTCTCTCTGAAACGGCTGTACTTATCGTCTACAAAGCTATGTCGCGTGCTGCTGTATGCTGAGACACTAAAAGCACCATAGTAGAACACAGATGAAGCATCTAAGTTGATGTAATAGCCAGTAAGAAGTAGTCCAATTCAAGTTTTAGGTATCGATTTTTGACTTTTTAGCTGGCTTTGGTGACTTGGACATGAGCTAGGACCTTAAGATTCTGCATGAAAGGAGGACTAGCAACCGAGTTGCACGGGAGAATGTGAAAAGTGTTCACATGTAATAAAAACCTGAGAAATCCGTCCGTTTTCGTCATTTGTTATCGAATCGACTTAAAGCCAGATCGTCACTTTGGCCGCTCTTCTCTCTGAAACGGTTGTACTTATCGTCTACAAAGCTATGTCACGTGCTGCGGTATGCGGAGACACTAAAAGCACCATAGTAGAACACAGATGAAGATTCTAAGTTTATGTAATAGCCAGTAAGAAGTAGTACAATTCAAGTTTTAGGTATCGATTATTGACTTCTTAGCTGATTTTGGTGCCTTGGACATGAGCTATTACCTTAAGATTCTGCACGAAAGTAGGAATAGCAGCCGAGTTGCACGGGAGAATTTGAAAAGTGTTCATATGTAGTAAAAACCTGAGAAATCCGTCTGTTTTCGTCATTTGTTATCGAATCGACTTAAAGCCAGATCGTCACATTGGCCGCTCTTCTCTCTGAAACGGTAGTACTTATCGTCTGCAAAGCTGTGTCGCGTGCTGCGGTATGCGGAGAAACTAAAAGCTCCGTAGTAGAACACAGATGAAGCTTCTAAGTTGATGTAATAGCCAGTAAGAAGTTAGGTATCGATTATTGACTTTTTAGCTGGCTTTGGTGCCTTGGACATGAGCTAGGACCTTAACATTCTGCATGAAAGGAGGACTAGCAGCCGACTTGCACGGGTGAATGTGAAAAGTGTTCATATGTAGTAAAAAGCTTAGAAATCCGTCCGTTTTCGCCATTTGTTATCGAATCGACTTAAAGCCAGATCGTCACATTGGCTGCTCTTCTCTCTGAAACGGTTGTACTTATCGACTGCAAAGCTATGTCGCGTGCTACGCTACGCGGAGGCACTAAAAGCACCATAGTAGAACACAGATGAAGCTTCTAAGTTGATGTAATAGCCAGTAAGAAGTAGTACAATTCAAGTTTTAGGTATCGATTATTGACTGCTTAGCTGGCTTTGGTGCCTTGGACATGAGCTATTACCCTAAGATTCTGCATGAAAGTAGGACTAGCAGCCGAGTTGCACGGGAGAATTTGAAAAGTGTTCATATGTAGTAAAAACCTGAGAAATCCGTCTGTTTTCGTCATTTGTTATCGAATCGACTTAAAGCCAGATCGTCACATTGGCCGCTCTTCTCTCTGAAACGGTTGTACTTATCGTCTGCAAAGCTGTGTCGCGTGCTGCGGTATGCGGAGAAACTAAAAGCTCCGTAGTAGAACACAGATGAAGCTTCTAAGTTGATGTAATAGCCAGTAAGAAGTTAGGTATCGATTATTGACTTTTTAGCTGGCTTTGGTGCCTTGGACATGAGCTAGGACCTTAACATTCTGCATGAAAGGAGGACTAGCAGCCGAGTTGCACGAGAGAATGTGAAAAGTGTTCATATGTAGTAAAAACCTGAGAAATCCGTCCGTTTTCGTCATTTGCTATCGAATCGACTTAAAGCCAGATCGTCACATTGGCCGCTCTTCTCTCTGAAACGGTTGTACGTATCGTCTGCAAAGCTATGTCGCGTACTGCGGTATTCGGAGACACTAAAAGCACAATAGTAGAACACAGATGAAGCTTCTAAGGTGATGTAATAGCCAGTAAGAAGTAGTACAATTCAAGTTTTAGGTAATGAATATTGACCTTTTAGCTGGCTTTGGTGCCTTGGACATGAGCTAGGACCTTAAGATTCTGCATGAAAGGAGGACTAGCAGCCGAGTTGCACGAGAGAATGTGAAAAGTTTTCATATGTAGTAAAAAAAAAGAAATCCGTCCGTTTTCGTCATTTGTTATCGAATCGACTTAAAGCCAGATCGTCACATTGGCCGCTCTTCTCTCTGAAACGGTTGTATTTATCGTCTGCAAAGCTATGTCGCGTGCTGCGGTATGCGGAGACACTAAAAGCACCATAGTAGAACACAGATCAAGCTTCTAAGTTGATGTAATAGCCAGTAAGAAGTAGTACAGTTCAAGTTTTAGGTATTGAATATTGACCTTTTAGCTGGCTTTGGTGCCTTGGACATGAGCAAGGACCTTAAGATTCTGCATGAAAGGAGGACTAGCAGCCGAGTTGCACGGGAGACTGTGAAAAGTGTTCATATGTAGTAAAAACCTGAGAAATCCGTCCATTTTCGTCATTTGTTATCGAATCGACGTAAAGCCAGATCGTCACATTGGCCGCTCTGCTCTCTGAAACGGTTGTACTTATTGTCTGCAAAGCTATGTCGCGTACTGCGGTATTCGGAGACACTAGAAGCACCATAGTAGACCACAGATGAAGCTCCTAAGATGATGTAATAGCCAGTAAGAAGTAGTACAATTCAAGTTGTAGGTATCGGTTATTGACTTTTTAGCTGGCTTTGGTGCCTTGGACATGAGCTAGGACCTTAAGATTCTGCATGAAAGGAGGACTAGCAGCTGACTTGCACGGGAGTATGTGAAAAGTGTTCATATGTAGTAAAAACCTGAGAAATCCGTCCGTTTTCGTCATTTGGTATCGAATCGAGTTAAAGCCAGATCGTCACATTGGCCGTCCTTCTCTCTGAAACGGTTGTACTTATCGTCTGCAAAGCTATGTCGCAAGCAGCGCTAATCGGAGGCACTAAAAGCACCATAGTAGAACACAGATGAAGCTTCTAAGTTGATGTAATAGCCAGTAAGAAGTAGTACAATTCAAGTTTTAGGTATCGATTATTGACTTTTTAGATGGCTTTGGTGACTTGGACATGAGCTAGGACCTTAAGATTCTGCATGAAAGGAGGACTAGCAACCGAGTTGCACGGGAGAATGTGAAAAGTGTTCATATGTAATAAAAACCTGAGAAATCCGTCCGTTTTCGTCATTTGTTATCGAATCGACTTAAAGCCAGATCGTCACTTTGGCCGCTCTTCTCTCTGAAACGGTTGTACTTATCGTCTACAAAGCTATGTCGCGTGCTGCGGTATGAGGAGACACTAAAAGCACCATAGTAGAACACAGATGAAGATTCTAAGTTGATGTAATAGCCAGTAAGAAGTAGTACAATTCAAGTTTTAGGTATCGATTATTGACTCCTTAGCTGGCTTTGGTGCCTTGGACATGAGCTATTACCTTAAGATTCTGCATGAAAGTAGGACTAGCAGCCGAGTTGCACGGGAGAATTTGAAAAGTGTTCATATGTAGTAAAAACCTGAGAAATCCGTCCGGTTTGGTCATTTGTTATCGAATCGACTTAAAGCCAGATCGTCACATTGGCCGCTCTTCTCTCTGAAACGGTTGTACTTATCGTCTGCAAAGCTATGTCGCGTGCTGCGGTATGCGGAGACACTAAAAGCACCATAGTAGAACACACATGAAGCTTCTAAGTTGATGTAATAGCCAGTAAGAAGTAGTACAATTCAAGTTTTAGGTATCGATTATTGACTTTTTAGCTGGCTTTGGTGACCTGGACATGAGCTAGGACCTTAAGATTCTGCATGAAAGGAGGACTAGCAACCGAGTTGCACGGGAGAATGTGAAAAGTGTTCATATGTAGTAAAAACCTGAGAAATCCGTCCGGTTTCGTCATTTGTTATCGAATCGACTTAAAGCCAGATCGCACATTGGCCGCTCTTCTCTCTGAAACGGTTGTACGTATCGTCTGCAAAGCTATGTCGCGTACTGCGGTATTCGGAGACACTAAAAGCACCATAGTAGAACACAGATGAAGCTTCTAAGGTGATGTAATAGCCAGTAAGAAGTAGTACAATTCAAGTTTTAGGTAATGAATATTGACCTTTTAGCTGGCTTTGGTGCCTTGGACATGAGCTAGGACCTTAAGATTCTGCATGAAAGGAGGACTAGCAGCCGAGTTGCACGAGAGAATGTGAAAAGTTTTCATATGTAGTAAAAACATGAGAAATCCGTCCGTTTTCGTCATTTGTTATCGAATCGACTTAAAGCCAGATCGTCACATTGGCCGCCCTTCTCTCTGAAACGGTTGTATTTATCGTCTGCAAAGCTATGTCGCGTGCTGCGGTATGCGGAGACACTAAAAGCACCATAGTAGAACACAGATCAAGCTTCTAAGTTGATGTAATAGCCAGTAAGAAGTAGTACAGTTCAAGTTTTAGGTATTGAATATTGACCTTTTAGCTGGCTTTGGTGCCTTGGACATGAGCAAGGACCTTAAGATTCTGCATGAAAGGAGGACTAGCAGCCGAGTTGCACGGGAGACTGTGAAAAGTGTTCATATGTAGTAAAAACCTGAGAAATCCGTCCATTTTCGTCATTTGTTATCGAATCGACGTAAAGCCAGATCGTCACATTGGCCGCTCTGCTCTCTAAAACGTTTGTACTTATTGTCTGCAAAGCTATGTCGCGTACTGCGGTATTCGGAGACACTAGAAGCACCATAGTAGACCACAGATGAAGCTCCTAAGATGATGTAATAGCCAGTAAGAAGTAGTACAATTCAAGTTGTAGGTATCGGTTATTGACTTTTTAGCTGGCTTTGGTGCCTTGGACATGAGCTAGGACCTTAAGATTCTGCATGAAAGGAGGACTAGCAGCCGACTTGCACGGGAGTATGTGAAAAGTGTTCATATGTAGTAAAAACCTCAGAAATCCGTCTGTTTTCGTCATTTGTTATCGAATCGAGTTAAAGCCAGATCGTCACATTGGCCGCTCTTCTCTCTGAAACGGTTGTACTTATCGTCTGCAAAGCTATGTCGCAAGCTGCGCTAATCGGAGGCACTAAAAGCACCATAGTAGAACACAGATGAAGCTTCTAAGTTGATGTAATAGCCAGTAAGAAGTAGTACAATTCAAGTTTTAGGTATCGATTATTGACTTTTTAGCTGGCTTTGGTGACTTGGACATGAGCTAGGACCTTAACATTCTGCATGAAAGGAGGACTAGCAACCGAGTTGCACGGGAGAATGTGAAAAGTGTTCATATGTAATAAAAACCTGAGAAATCCGTCCGTTTTCGTCATTTGTTATCGAATCGACTTAAAGCCAGATCGTCACTTTGGCCGCTCTTCTCTCTGAAACGGTTGTACTTATCGTCTACAAAGCTATGTCGCGTGCTGCGGTATGAGGAGACACTAAAAGCACCATAGTAGAACACAGATGAAGATTCTAAGTTGATGTAATAGCCAGTAAGAAGTAGTACAATTCAAGTTTTAGGTATCGATTATTGACTTTTTAGCTGGCTTTGGTGCCTTGGACATGAGCTATTACCTTAAGATTCTGCATGAAAGTAGGACTAGCAGCCGAGTTGCACGGGAGAATTTGAAAAGTGTTCATATGTAGTAAAAACCTGAGAAATCCGTCCCGTTTCGTCATTTGTTATCGAATCGACTTAAAGCCAGATCGTCACATTGGCCGCTCTTCTCTCTGAAACGGTTGTATTTATCGTCTGCAAAGCTATGTCGCGTGCTGCGGTATGCGGAGACACTAAAAGCACCATAGTAGAACACAGATCAAGCTTCTAAGTTGATGTAATAGCCAGTAAGAAGTAGTACAGTTCAAGTTTTAGGTATTGAATATTGAACTTTTAGCTGGCTTTGGTGCCTTGGACATGAGCAAGGACCTTAAGATTCTGCATGAAAGGAGGACTAGCAGCCGAGTTGCACGGGAGACTGTGAAAAGTGTTCATATGTAGTAAAAACCTGAGAAATCCGTCCATTTTAGTCATTTGTTATCGAATCGACGTAAAGCCAGATCGTCACATTGGCCGCTCTGCTCTCTGAAACGGTTGTACTTATTATCTGCAAAGCTATGTCGCGTACTGCGGTATTCGGAGACACTAGAAGCACCATAGTAGACCACAGATGAAGCTCCTAAGATGATGTAATAGCCAGTAAGAAGTAGTACAATTCAAGTTGTAGGTATCGGTTATTGACTTTTTAGCTGGCTTTGGTGCCTTGGACATGAGCTAGGACCTTAAGATTCTGCATGAAAGTAGGACTAGCAGCCGACTTGCACGGGAGTATGTGAAAAGTGTTCATATGTAGTAAAAACCTCAGAAATCCGTCTGTTTTCGTCATTTGTTATCGAATCGAGTTAAAGCCAGTTCGTCACATTGGCCGCTCTTCTCTCTGAAACGGTTGTACTTATCGTCTGCAAAGCTATGTCGCAAGCTGCGCTAATCGGAGGCACTAAAAGCACCATAGTAGAACACAGATGAAGCTTCTAAGTTGATGTAATAGCCAGTAAGAAGTAGTACAATTCAAGTTTTAGGTATCGATTATTGACTTTTTAGCTGGCTTTGGTGACTTGGACATGAGCTGGGACCTTAAGATTCTGCATGAAAGGAGGACTAGCAACCGAGTTGCACGGGAGAATGTGAAAAGTGTTCATATGTAATAAAAACCTGAGAAATCCGTCCGTTTTCGTCATTTGTTATCGAATCGACTTAAAGCCAGATCGTCACTTTGGCCGCTCTTCTCTCTGAAACGGTTGTACTTATCGTCTACAAAGCTATGTCGCGTGCTGCGGTATGAGGAGACACTAAAAGCACCATAGTAGAACACAGATGAAGATTCTAAGTTGATGTAATAGCCAGTAAGAAGTAGTACAATTCAAGTTTTAGGTATCGATTATTGACTTTTTAGCTGGCTTTGGTGCCTTGGACATGAGCTATTACCTTAAGATTCTGCATGAAAGTAGGACTAGCAGCCGAGTTGCACGGGAGAATTTGAAAAGTGTTCATATGTAGTAAAAACCTGAGAAATCCGTCCCGTTTCGTCATTTGTTATCGAATCGACTTAAAGCCAGATCGTCACATTGGCCGCTCTTCTCTCTGAAACGGTTGTACTTATCGTCTGCAAAGCTATGTCGCGTGCTGCGGTATGCGGAGACACTAAAAGCACCATAGTAGAACACACATGAAGCTTCTAAGTTGATGTAATAGCCAGTAAGAAGTAGTCCAATTCAAGTTTTAGGTATCGATTATTGACTTTTTTGCTGGCTTTGGTGCCTTGGACATGAGCTAGGACCTTAAGATTCTGCATAAAAGGAGGACTAGCAGCCGAGTTGCAAGGGAGAATGTGAAAAGTGCTCATATGTAGTAAAAACCTGAGAAATCCGTCCGTTTTCGTCATTTCTTATCGAATCGACCTAAAGCCAGGTCGTCACATTGGCCGCTCTTCTCTCTGAAACGGTTGTACTTATCGTCTGCAAAGCTATGTCGCGTGCTGCGGTATGCGGAGACAGTAAAAGCACCATAGTAGAACACATATGAAGCTTCTAAGTTGAAGTAATAGCCAGTAACAAGTAGTACAATTCAAGTTTTAGGTATCGATTATTGACTTCTTAGCTGGCTTTGGTGCCTTGGACATGAGCTATTACCTTAAGATTCTGCATGAAAGGAGGACTAGCAGCCGAGTTGCATGGGAGAATGTGAAAAGTGTTCATATGTAGTAAAATCCTTGTAAATCCGTCCGTTTTCGTCATTTGTTATCGAATCGACTTAAAGCCAGATCGTCACTTTGGCCGCTCTTCTCTCTGAAACAGTTGTACTTATCGTCTGCAAAGCTATGTCACGTGCTGCGGTATGCTGAGACACTAAAAGCACCATAGTACAACACAGATAAAGCTTCTAAGTTGATGTAATAGCCAGTAAGAAGTAGTACAATTCAAGTTTTAGGTATTGAATATTGACCTTTTAGCTGGCTTTGGTGCCTTGGACATGAGCTAGGACCTTAAGATTCTGCATGAAAGGAGGACTAGCAGCCGAGTTGCACGGGAGAGTGTGAAAAGTGTTCATATGTAGTAAAAACCTGAGAAATCCGTCCGTTTTCGTCATTTGTTATCGAATCGACTTTTAGCCAGATCGTCACATTGGCCGCTCTTCTCTCTGAAACGGTTGTGCTTATCGTCTGCAAAACTATATCGCCTGCTGCGGTATGCGGAGAAACTAAAAGCACCGTAGTAGAACACAGATGAAGCTTTTTAGTTGATGTAATAGCCAGTAAGAAGTAGTCCAATATAAGTTTTAGGTATAGATTATTGACTTTTTAGCTGGCTTTGGTGCCTTGGACATGAGCTAGGACCTTAAGATTCTGCATGAAAGGAGGACTAGCAGCCGAGTTGCACAGGAGAATGTGAAAAGTGTTCATATGTAATAAAAACTTGAGAAATCCGTCCGTTTTCGTCATTTGTTATCGAATCGACTTAAAGCCAGATCGTCACATTGGCCGCTCTTCTCTCTGAAACGGTTGTACTTATCGTCTACAAAGCTATGTCGCGTGCTGCGGTATGCAGAGACACTAAAAGCACCATAGTAGAACACAGATGAAGCTTCTAAGTTGATGTAATAGCCAGTAAGAAGTAGTACAATTCAAGTTTTAGGTATCGAT
Organism: Schistocerca gregaria; assembly: GCF_023897955.1. Taxonomy (NCBI): domain Eukaryota; kingdom Metazoa; phylum Arthropoda; class Insecta; order Orthoptera; family Acrididae; genus Schistocerca; species Schistocerca gregaria. The sequence continues at coordinate 5,505,714 of NW_026061850.1, read as the reverse complement.
TATTGACTGCTTAGCTGGCTTTGGTGCCTTGGACATGAGTTATTACACTAAGATTCTGCATGAAAGTAGGACTAGCAGCCGAGTTGCACGGGAGAATTTGAAAAGTGTTCATATGTAGTAAAAACCTGAGAAATCCGTCCGTTTTCGTCATTTGTTATCGAATCGACTTAAAGCCAGATCGTCACATTGGCCGCTCTTCTCTCTGAAACGGTTGTACTTATCGTCTGCAAAGCTGTGTCGCGTGCTGCGGTATGCGGAGAAACTAAAAGCTCCGTAGTAGAACACAGATGAAGCTTCTAAGTTGATGTAATAGCCAGTAAGAAGTTACGTATCGATTATTGACTTTTTAGCTGGCTTTGGTGCCTTGGACATGAGCTAGGACCTTAACATTCTGCATGAAAGGAGGACTAGCAGCCGACTTGCACGGGAGAATGTGAAAAGTGTTCATATGTAGTAAAAACCTGAGAAATCCGTCCGTTTTCGTCATTTGCTATCGAATTGACTTAAAGCCAGGTCGTCACATTCGCCGCTCTTCTCTCTGAAACGGTTGTACGTATCGTCTGCAAAGCTATGTCGCGTACTGCGGTATTCGGAGACACTAAAAGCACCATAGTAGAACACAGATGAAGCTTCAAAGGTGATGTAATAGCCAGTAAGAAGTAGTACAATTCAAGTTTTAGGTAATGAATATTGACCTTTTAGCTGGCTTTGGTGCCTTGGACATGAGCTAGGACCTTAAGATTCTGCATGAAAGGAGGACTAGCAGCCGAGTTGCACGAGAGAATGTGAAAAGTTTTCATATGTAGTTAAAACATGAGAAATCCGTCCGTTTTCGTCATTTGTTATCGAATCGACTTAAAGCCAGATCGTCACATTGGCCGCTCTTCTCTCTGAAACGGTTGTATTTATCGTCTGCAAAGCTATGTCGCGTGCTGCGGTATGCGGAGACACTAAAAGCACCATAGTAGAACACAGATCAAGCTTCTAAGTTGATGTAATAACCAGTAAGAAGTAGTACAGTTTTAGTTTTAGGTATTGAATATTGACCTTTTAGCTGGCTTTGGTGCCTTGGACATGAGCAAGGACCTTAAGATTCTGCATGAAAGGAGGACTAGCAGCCGAGTTGCACGGGAGACTGTGAAAAGTGTTCATATGTAGTAAAAACCTGAGAAATCCGTCCGTTTTCGTCATTTGTTATCGAATCGACGTAAAGCCAGATCGTCACATTGGCCGCTCTGCTCTCTGAAACGGTTGTACTTATTGTCTGCAAAGCTATGTCGCGTACTGCGGTATTTGGAGACACTAAAAGCACCATAGTAGACCACAGATGAAGCTCCTAAGATGATGTAATAGCCAGTAAGAAGTAGTACAATTCAAGTTGTAGGTATCGGTTATTGACTTTTAAGCTGGCTTTGGTGCCTTGGACATGAGCTATTACCTTAAGATTCTGCATGAAAGTAGGACTAGCAGCCGAGTTGCACGGGAGACTGTGAAAAGTGTTCATATGTAATAAAAACCTGAGAAATCCGTCGATTTTCGTCATTTGTTATCGAATCGACTTAAAGCCCGATCGTCACATTGGCCGCTCTTCTCTCTGAAACGGTTGTACTTATCTTCTGCAAAGCTATGTCGCGTGCTGCGGTATGTGGACACACTAATTGCACCATAGTAGAACAGAGATTAAGCTTCTAAGTTGATGTAATAGCCAGTAAGAAGAAGTAGAATTCAAGTTTTAGGTATCGATTATTGACTTTTTAGCTGGCTTTGGTGCCTTGGACATGAGCAAGGATTTTAAGATTCTGCATGAAAGGAGGACTAGCAGCCGAGTTGCAAGGGAGAATGTGAAAAGTGTTCATATGTAGTAAAAACCTGAGAAATGCGTCCGTTTTCGTCATTTGTTATCGAATCGACTTAAAGCCAGATCGTCACATTGGCCGCTCTTCTCTCTGAAACAGTTGTACTTATCGTCTGCAAAGCTATGTCACATGCTGCGGTATGCTGAGACACTAAAAGCACCATAGTACAACACAGATCAAGCTTCTAAGTTGATGTAATAGCCAGTAAGAAGTAGTACAATTCAAGTTTTAGGTATTGAATATTGACCTTTTAGCTGGCTTTGGTGCCTTGGACATGAGCTAGGACCTTAAGATTCTGCATGAAAGGAGGACTAGCAGCCGAGTTGCACGGGAGAGTGTGAAAAGTGTTCATATGTAGTAAAAACCTGAGAAATCCGTCCGTTTTCGTCATTTGTTATCGAATCGACTTTTAGCCAGATCGTCACATTGGCCGCTCTTCTCTCTGAAACGGTTTTGCTTATCGTCTGCAAAACTATATCGCGTGCTGCGGTATGCGGAGAAACTAAAAGCACCGTAGTAGAACACAGATGAAGCTTTTTAGTTGATGTAATAGCCAGTAAGAAGTAGTCCAATTCAAGTTTTAGGTATAGATTATTGACTTTTTAGCTGGCTTGTTGCCTTGGACATGAGCTAGGACCTTAAGATTCTGCATAAAAGGAGGACTAGCAGCCCAGTTGCACGGGAGAATGTGAAAAGTGTTCACATGTAGTAAAAACCTGAGACATCCGTCCGTTTTCGTCATTTGTTATCGAATCGACTTAAAGCCAGATCGTCACATTGGCCGCTCTTCTCTCTGAAACGGTTGTACTTATCGTCTACAAAGCTATGTCGCGTGCTGCGGTATGCGGAGACACTAAAAGCACCATAGTAGAACACAGATGAAGCTTCTAAGTTGATGTAATAGCCAGTAAGAAGTAGTACAATTCAAGTTTTAGGTATCGGTTATTGACTTTTTAGCTGGCTTTGGTGCCTTGGACATGAGCTAGGACCTTAAGATTCTGCATGAAAGGAGGACTAGCTGCCGAGTTGCACGGGAGAATGTGAGAAGTGTTCATATGTAGTAAAAACCCAAGAAATCCGTCCGTTTTCGTCATTTGTTATCGAATCGTCTTAAAGCCAGATCGTCACATTGACCGCTCTTCTCTCTGAAACGGTTGTACTTATCGTCTGCAAATCTATGTCGCGTGCTGGGGTATGCGGAGACACTAAAAGCACTATAGTAGAACACAGATGAAGCTTCTAAGTTGATGTAATAGCCAGTAAGAAGTAGTACAATTGAAGTTTTAGTTATCGATTACTGACTTTGTAGCTGGCTTTGATGCGTTGGACATGAGCTTGGACCTTAAGATTCTGCATGAAAGGAGGACTAGCAGCCGAGTTGCACGGGAGAATGTGAAAACTGTTCATATGTAGTAAAAACCTGAGAAATCCGTCCGTTTTCGTCATTTGTTATCGAATCGACTTAAAGCCAGATCGTAACATTGGCCGCTCTTCTCTCTGAAACGGATGTACTTATCGTCTGCAAAGCTATGTCGCGTGCTGCGGTATGCGGATACACTAAAATCACCATAGTAGAACAGATATGAAGCTTCTAAGTTGATGCAATAGCCAGTAAGAAGTAGTACAATTGAAGTTTTAGGTATCGATTATTGACTTTTTAGCTGGCTTTGGTGCCTTGGACATGAGCTACGACCTTGAGATTCTGCGTGAATGGAGGACTAGCAGCAGAGATGCACGGGAGAATGTGAAAAGTGTTCGCATGTAGTAAAAACCTGAGAAATCCGTCCGTTTTCTTCATTTGTTATCGAATCGACTTAAAGCCAGATCGTCACATTGGCCGCTCTTCTCTCTGAAACAGTTGTACTTATCGTCTGCAGAGCTATGTCACGTGCTGCGGTATGCTGAGACACTAAAAGCACCATAGTACAACACAGATCAAGCTTCTAAGTTGATGTAATAGCCAGTAAGAAGTAGTACAATTCAAGTTTTAGGTATTGAATATTGACCTTTTAGCTGGCTTTGGTGCCTTGGACATGAGCTAGGACCTTAAGATTCTGCATGAAAGGAGGACTAGCAGCCGAGTTGCACGGGAGAGTGTGAAAAGTGTTCATATGTAGTAAAAACCTGAGAAATCCGTCCGTTTTCGTCATTTGTTATCGAATCGACTTTTAGCCAGATCGTCACATTGGCCGCTCTTCTCTCTGAAACGGTTTTGCTTATCGTCTGCAAAACTATATCGCGTGCTGCGGTATGCGGAGAAACTAAAAGCACCGTAGTAGAACACAGATGAAGCTTTTTAGTTGATGTAATAGCCAGTAAGAAGTAGTCCAAATCAAGTTGTAGGTATAGATTATTGACTTTTTAGCTGGCTTTGGTGCCTTGGACATGAGCTAGGACCTTAAGATTCTGCATAAAAGGAGGACTAGCAGCCCAGTTGCACGGGAGAATGTGAAAAGTGTTCACATGTAGTAAAAACCTGAGACATCCGTCCGTTTTCGTCATTTGTTATCGAATCGACTTAAAGCCAGATCGTCACATTGGCCCCTCTTCTCTCTGAAACGGTTGTACTTATCGTCTACAAAGCTATGTCGCGTGCTGCGGTATGCGGAGACACTAAAAGCACCATAGTAGAACACAGATGAAGCTTCTAAGTTGATGTAATAGCCAGTAAGAAGTAGTACAATTCAAGTTTTAGGTATCGGTTATTGACTTTTTAGCTGGCTTTGGTGCCTTGGACATGAGCTAGGACCTTAAGATTCTGCATGAAAGGAGGACTAGCTGCCGAGTTGCACGGGAGAATGTGAGAAGTGTTCATATGTAGTAAAAACCCAAGAAATCCGTCCGTTTTCGTCATTTGTTATCGAATCGTCTTAAAGCCAGATCGTCACATTGACCGCTCTTCTCTCTGAAACGGTTGTACTTATCGTCTGCAAATCTATGTCGCGTGCTGGGGTATGCGGAGACACTAAAAGCACTATAGTAGAACACAGATGAAGCTTCTAAGTTGATGTAATAGCCAGTAAGAATTAGTACAATTGAAGTTTTAGTTATCGATTACTGACTTTGTAGCTGGCTTTGATGCATTGGACATGAGCTAGGACCTTAAGATTCTGCATGAAAGGAGGACTAGCAACCGAGTTGCACGGGAGAATGTGAAAAGTGTTCATATGTAATAAAAACCTGAGAAATCCGTCCGTTTTCGTCATTTGTTATCGAATCGACTTAAAGCCAGATCGTCACTTTGGCCGCTCTTCTCTCTGAAACGGTTGTACTTATCGTCTACAAAGCTATGTCGCGTGCTGCGGTATGAGGAGACACTAAAAGCACCATAGTAGAACACAGATGAAGATTCTAAGTTGATGTAATAGCCAGTAAGAAGTAGTACAATTCAAGTTTTAGGTATCGATTATTGACTTTTTTGCTGGCTTTGGTGCCTTGGACATGAGCTAGGACCTTAAGATTCTGCATGAAAGGAGGACTAGCAGCCCAGTTGCACGGGAGAATGTGAAAAGTGCTCATATGTAGGAAAAACCTGAGAAATCGGTCCGTTTTCGTCATTTCTTATCGAATCGACTTAAAGCCAGATCGTCACATTGGCCGCTCTTCTCTCTGAAACGGTTGTACTTATCGTCTGCAAAGCTATGTCGCGTGCTGCGGTATGCGGAGACAGTAAAAGCACCAAGGTAGAACACATATGAAGCTTCTAAGTTGATGTAATAGCCAGTAAGAAGTAGTACAATTCAAGTTTTAGGTATCGATTATTGACTTCTTAGCTGGCTTTGGTGCCTTGGACATGAGCTATTACCTTAAGATTCTGCATGAAAGGAGGACTAGCAGCCGAGTTGCATGGGAGAATGTGAAAAGTGTTCATATGTAGTAAAATCCTTGTAAATCCGTCCGTTTTCGTCATTTGTCATCGAATCGACTTATAGCCAGATCGTCACATTGGCCACTCTTCTCCGTGAAACGGTTGTACTTATAGTCTGCAAAGCTATGTCGCGTGCTGCGGTATGAGGAGACTCGAAAATCATCATAGTAGAACACAGATGAAGCTTCTAAGTTGGTGTAATAGCAAGTAAGAAGTAGTACAATTCAAGTTTTAGGTATCGATTATTGACTTTTTAGCTGGCTTTGGTGCTTTGGACATGAGCTAGGACCTTGAGATTCTGCGTGAAAGGAGGACTAGCAGCAGAGTTGCACGGGAGAATGTGAAAAGTGTTCGCATGTAGTAAAAACCTGAGAAATCCGTCCGTTTTCGTCATTTGTTATCGAATCGACTTAAAGCCAGATCGTCACATTGGCCGCTCTTCTCTCTGAAACGGTTGTGCTTATCGTCTGCAAAACTATGTCGCGTGCTGCGGTATGCGGAGAAACTAAAAGCACCGTAGTAGAACACAGATGAAGCTTCTAAGTTGATGTAATAGCCAGTAAGAATTAGTACAGTTCAAGTTTTAGGTATCGATTATTGACTTTTTAGCTGGCCTTGGTGACTTGAACATGAGCTAGGACCTTAAGGTTCTGCATGAAAGGAGGACTAGAAACCGAGTTGCATGGGAGAATGTGAAAAGTGTTCATATGTAATAAAAACCTGAGAAATCCGTCCGTTTTCGTAATTTGTTATCGAATCGACTTAAAGCCAGATCGTCACATTGGCCGCTCTTCTCTCTGAAACCGTTGTACTTATCGTCTACAAAGCTATGTCGCGTGCTGCGGTATGCGGAGACACTAAAAGCACCATAGTAGAACACAGATGAAGCTTCTAAGTTGATGTAATAGCCAGTAAGAAGTAGTACAATTCAAGTTTTAGGTATCGATTATTGACTTTTTAGCTGGCTTTGGTGCCTTGGACATGAGCTACGACCTTGAGATTCTGCGTGAATGGAGGACTAGCAGCAGAGTTGCACGGGAGAATGTGAAAAGTGTTCGCATGTAGTAAAAACCTGAGAAATCCGTCCGTTTTCTTCATTTGTTATCGAATCGACTTAAAGCCAGATCGTCACATTGGCCCCTCTTCTCTCTGAAACAGTTGTACTTATCGTCTGCAAAGCTATGTCACGTGCTGCGGTTTGCGGAGAAACTAAAAGCACCGTAGTAGAACACAGATGAAGCTTTTTAGTTGATGTAATAGCCAGTAAGAAGTAGTCCAATTCAAGTTTTAGGTATAGATTATTGACTTTTTAGCTGGCTTTGGTGCCTTGGACATGAGCTAGGACCTTAAGATTCTGCATAAAAGGAGGGCTAGCAGCCCAGTTGCACGGGAGAATGTGAAAAGTGTTCACATGTAGTAAAAACCTGAGACATCCGTCCGTTTCCGTCATTTGTTATCGAATCGACTTAAAGCCAGATCGTCACATTGGCCGCTCTTCTCTCTGAAACGGTTGTACTTATCGTCTACAAAGCTATGTCGCGTGCTGCGGTATGCGGAGACACTAAAAGCACCATAGTAGAACCCAGATGAAGCTTCTAAGTTGATGTAATAGCCAGTAAGAAGTAGTACAATTCAAGTTTTAGGTATCGGTTATTGACTTTTTAGCTGGCTTTGGTGCCTTGGACATGAGCTAGGACCTTAAGATTCTGCATGAAAGGAGGACTAGCTGCCGAGTTGCACGGGAGAATGTGAGAAGTGTTCATATGTAGTAAAAACCCAAGAAATCCGTCCGTTTTCGTCATTTGTTATCGAATCGTCTTAAAGCCAGATCGTCACATTGACCGCTCTTCTCTCTGAAACGGTTGTACTTATCGTCTGCAAATCTATGTCGCGTGCTGGGGTATGCGGAGACACTAAAAGCACTATAGTAGAACACAGATGAAGCTTCTAAGTTGATGTAATAGCCAGTAAGAATTAGTACAATTGAAGTTTTAGTTATCGATTACTGACTTTGTAGCTGGCTTTGATGCATTGGACATGAGCTAGGACCTTAAGATTCTGCATGAAAGGAGGACTAGCAGCCGAGTTGCACGGGAGAATGTGAAAACTGTTCATATGTAGTAAAAACCTGAGAAATCCGTCCTTTTTCGTCATTTGTTATCGAATCGACTTAAAGCCAGATCGTAACATTGGCCGCTCTTCTCTCTGAAACGGATGTACTTATCGTCTGCAAAGCTATGTCGCGTGCTGCGGTATGCGGATACACTAAAATCACCATAGTAGAACAGATATGAACTTCTAAGTTGATGCAATAGCCAGTAAGAAGTAGTACAATTCAAGTTTTAGTTATCGATTATTGACTTTTTAGCTGGCTTAGGTGCCTTGGACATGAGCTAGGACCTTAAGATTCTGCATGAAAAGAGGGCTAGCAGCCGAGTTGCACGGGAGAATGTGAAAAGTGTTCATATGTAGTAAAAACCTGAGAAATCCGTCCGTTTTCGTCATTTGTTATCGAATCGACTTAAAGCCAGATCGTCACATTGGCCGCTCTTCTCTCTGAAACGGTTGTACTTATCGTCTGCAAAGCTATGTCGCGTGCTGCGGTATGCGGAGACACTAAAAGCACCATAGTAGAACAAACATGAAGCTTCTAAGTTGATGTAATAGCCAGTAAGAAGTAGTACAATTCTAGTTTTAGGTATCGGTTATTGACTTTTTAGATGGCTTTGGTGCCTTGGACATGAGCTAGGACCTTAAGATTCTTCATGAAAGGAGGACTAGCTGCCGAGTTGCACGGGAGAATGTGAAAAGTGTTCATATGTAGTAAAAACCTGAGAAATCCGTCCGTTTTCGTCATTTGTTATCGAATCGACGTAAAGCCAGATCGTCACATTGGCCGCTCTGCTCTCTGAAACGGTTGTATTTATCGTCTGCAAAGCTATGTCGCGTGCTGCGGTATGCGGAGACACTAAAAGCACCATAGTAGAACACAGATCAAGCTTCTAAGTTGATGTAATAGCCAGTAAGAAGTAGTACAGTTTTAGTTTTAGGTATTGAATATTGACCTTTTAGCTGGCTTTGGTGCCTTGGACATGAGCAAGGACCTTAAGATTCTGCATGAAAGGAGGACTAGCAGCCGAGTTGCATGGGAGACTGTGAAAAGTGTTCATATGTAGTAAAAACCTGAGAAATCCGTCCATTTTCGTCATTTGTTATCGAATCGACGTAAAGCCAGATCGTCACATTGGCCGCTCTGCTCTCTGAAACGGTTGTACATATTGTCTGCAAAGCTATGTCGCGTACTGCGGTATTCGGAGACACTAAAAGCACCATAGTAGACCACAGATGAAGCTCCTAAGATGATGTAATAGCCAGTAAGAAGTAGTACAATTCAAGTTGTAGGTATCGGTTATTGACTTTTAAGCTGGCTTTGGTGCCTTGGACATGAGCTAGGACCTTAAGATTCTGCATGAAAGGAGGACTAGCAGCCGACTTGCACGGGAGTATGTGAAAAGTGTTCATATGTAGTAAAAACCTGAGAAATCCGTCCGTTTTCGTGATTTGTTATCGAATCGAGTTGAAGCCAGATCGTCACATTGGCCGCTCTTCTCTCTGAAACGGTTGTACTTATCGTCTGCAAAGCTATGTCGCAAGCTGCGCTAATCGGAGGCACTAAAAGCACCATAGTAGAACACAGATGAAGCTTCTAAGTTGATGTAATAGCCAGTAAGAAGTAGTACAATTCAAGTTTTAGGTATCGATTATTGACTTCTTAGCTGGCTTTGGTGCCTTGGACATGAGCTATTACCTTAAGATTCTGCATGAAAGTAGGACTAGCAGCCGAGTTGCACGGGAGACTGTGAAAAGTGTTCATATGTAGTAAAAACCTGAGAAATCCGTCCATTTTCGTCATTTGTTATCGAATCGACTTAAAGCCAGATCGTCACATTGGCCGCTCTTCTCTCTGAAACGGTTGTACTTATCTTCTGCAAAGCTATGTCGCGTGCTGCGGTATGTGGACACACTAATAGCACCATAGTAGAACAGAGATTAAGCTTCTAAGTTGATGTAATAGCCAGTAAGAAGAAGTAGAATTCAAGTTTTAGGTATCGATTATTGACTTTTTAGCTGGCTTTGGTGCCTTGGACATGAGCAAGGATTTTAAGATTCTGCATGAAAGGAGGACTAGCAGCCGAGTTGCAAGGGAGGATGTGAAAAGTGTTCATATGTAGTAAAAACCTGAGAAATGCGTCCGTTTTCGTCATTTGTTATCGAATCGACTTAAAGCCAGATCGTCACATTGGCCGCTCTTCTCTCTGAAACAGTTGTACTTATCGTCTGCAAAGCTATGTCACGTGCTGCGGTATGCTGAGACACTAAAAGCACCATAGTACAACACAGATCAAGCTTCTAAGTTGATGTAATAGCCAGTAAGAAGTAGTACAATTCAAGTTTTAGGTATTGAATATTGACCTTTTAGCTGGCTTTGGTGCCTTGGACATGAGCTAGGACCTTAAGATTCTGCATGAAAGGAGGACTAGCAGCCGAGTTGCACGGGAGAGTGTGAAAAGTGTTCATATGTAGTAAAAACCTGAGAAATCCGTCCGTTTTCGTCATTTGTTATCGAATCGACTTTTAGCCAGATCGTCACATTGGCCGCTCTTCTCTCTGAAACGGTTTTGCTTATCGTCTGCAAAACTATATCGCGTGCTGCGGTATGCGGAGAAACTAAAAGCACCGTAGTAGAACACAGATGAAGCTTTTTAGTTGATGTAATAGCCAGTAAGAAGTAGTCCAATTCAAGTTTTAGGTATAGATTATTGACTTTTTAGCTGGCTTTGGTGCCTTGGACATGAGCTAGGACCTTAAGATTCTGCATAAAAGGAGGACTAGCAGCCCAGTTGCACGGGAGAATGTGAAAAGTGTTCACATGTAGTAAAAACCTGAGACATCCGTCCGTTTTCGTCATTTGTTATCGAATCGACTTAAAGCCAGATCGTCACATTGGCCGCTCTTCTCTCTGAAACGGTTGTACTTATCGTCTACAAAGCTATGTCGCGTGCTGCGGTATGCGGAGACACTAAAAGCACCATAGTAGAACACAGATGAAGCTTCTAAGTTGATGTAATAGCCGGTAAGAAGTAGTACAATTCAAGTTTTAGGTATCGGTTATTGACTTTTTAGCTGGCTTTGGTGTCTTGGACATGAGCTAGGACCTTAAGATTCTGCATGAAAGGAGGACTAGCTGCCGAGTTGCACGGGAGAATGTGAGAAGTGTTCATATGTAGTAAAAACCCAAGAAATCCGTCCGTTTTCGTCATTTGTTATCGAACCGTCTTAAAGCCAGATCGTCACATTGACCGCTCTTCTCTCTGAAACGGTTGTACTTATCGTCTGCAAATCTATGTCGCGTGCTGGGGTATGCGGAGACACTAAAAGCACTATAGTAGAACACAGATGAAGCTTCTAAGTTGATGTAATAGCCAGTAAGAATTAGTACAATTGAAGTTTTAGTTATCGATTACTGACTTTGTAGCTGGCTTTGATGCATTGGACATGAGCTAGGACCTTAAGATTCTGCATGAAAGGAGGACTAGCAGCCGAGTTGCACGGGAGAATGTGAAAACTGTTCATATGTAGTAAAAACCTGAGAAATCCGTCCGTTTTCGTCATTTGTTATCGAATCGACTTAAAGCCAGATCGTAACATTGGCCGCTCTTCTCTCTGAAACGGATGTACTTATCGTCTGCAAAGCTATGTCGCGTGCTGCGGTATGCGGATACACTAAAATCACCATAGTAGAACAGATATGAAGCTTCTAAGTTGATGCAATAGCCAGTAAGAAGTAGTACAATTGAAGTTTTAGGTATCGATTATTGACTTTTTAGCTGGCTTTGGTGCCTTGGACATGAGCTACGACCTTGAGATTCTGCGTGAATGGAGGACTAGCAGCAGAGTTGCACGGGAGAATGTGAAAAGTGTTCAAATGTAGTAAAAACCTGAGAAATCCGTCCGTTTTCTTCATTTGTTATCGAATCGACTTAAAGCCAGATCGTCACATTGGCCGCTCTTCTCTCTGAAACAGTTGTACTTATCGTCTGCAAAGCTATGTCACGTGCTGCGGTATGCTGAGACACTAAAAGCACCATAGTACAACACAGATCAAGCTTCTAAGTTGATGTAATAGCCAGTAAGAAGTAGTACAATTCAAGTTTTAGGTATTGAATATTGACCTTTTAGCTGGCTTTGGTGCCTTGGACATGAGCTAGGACCTTAAGATTCTGCATGAAAGGAGGACTAGCAGCCGAGTTGCACGGGAGAGTGTGAAAAGTGTTCATATGTAGTAAAAACCTGAGAAATCCGTCCGTTTTCGTCATTTGTTATCGAATCGACTTTTAGCCAGATCGTCACATTGGCCGCTCTTCTCTCTGAAACGGTTTTGCTTATCGTCTGCAAAACTATATCGCGTGCTGCGGTATGCGGAGAAACTAAAAGCACCGTAGTAGAACACAGATGAAGCTTTTTAGTTGATGTAATAGCCAGTAAGAAGTAGTCCAAATCAAGTTTTAGGTATAGATTATTGACTTTTTAGCTGGCTTTGGTGCCTTGGACATGAGCTAGGACCTTAAGATTCTGCATAAAAGGAGGACTAGCAGCCCAGTTGCACGGGAGAATGTGAAAAGTGTTCACATGTAGTAAAAACCTGAGACATCCGTCCGTTTTCGTCATTTGTTATCGAATCGACTTAAAGCCAGATCGTCACATTGGCCGCTCTTCTCTCTGAAACCGTTGTACTTATCGTCTACAAAGCTATGTCGCGTGCTGCGGTATGCGGAGACACTAAAAGCACCATAGTAGAACACACATGAAGCTTCTAAGGTGATGTAATAGCCAGTAAGAAGTAGTCCAATTCAAGTTTTAGGTATCGATTATTGACTTTTTTGCTGGCTTTGGTGCCTTGGACATGAGCTAGGACCTTAAGATTCTGCATGAAAGGAGGACTAGCAGCCCAGTTGCACGGGAGAATGTGAAAAGTGCTCATATGTAGTAAAAACCTGAGAAATCCGTCCGTTCTCGCCATTTCTTATCGAATCGACTTAAAGCCAGATCGTCACATTGGCCGCTCTTCTCTCTGAAACGGTTGTACTTATCGTCTGCAAAGCTATGTCGCGTGCTGCGGTATGCGGAGACAGTAAAAGCACCAAGGTAGAACACATATGAAGCTTCTAAGTTGATGTAATAGCCAGTAACAAGTAGTACAATTCAAGTTTTAGGTATCGATTATTGACTTCTTAGCTGGCTTTGGTGCCTTGGACATGAGCTATTACCTTAAGATTCTGCATGAAAGGAGGACTAGCAGCCGAGTTGCATGGGAGAATGTGAAAAGTGTTCATATGTAGTAAAATCCTTGTAAATCCGTCCGTTTTCGTCATTTGTTATCGAATCGACTTATAGCCAGATCGTCACATTGGCCACTCTTCTCCGTGAAACGGTTGTACTTATCGTCTGCAAAGCTATGTCGCGTGCTGCGGTATGAGGAGACTCGAAAATCATCATAGTAGAACACAGATGAAGCTTCTAAGTTGGTGTAATAGCCAGTAAGAAGTAGTACAATTCAAGTTTTAGGTATCGATTATTGACTTTTTAGCTGGCTTTGGTGCTTTGGACATGAGCTAGGACCTTGAGATTCTGCGTGAAAGGAGGACTAGCAGCAGAGTTGCACGGAGAATGTGAAAAGTGTTCGCATGTAGTAAAAACCTGAGAAATCCGTCCGTTTTCGTCATTTGTTATCGAATCGACTTAAAGCCAGATCGTCACATTGGCCGCTCTTCTCTCTGAAACGGTTGTGCTTATCGTCTGCAAAACTATGTCGCGTGCTGCGGTATGCGGAGAAACTAAAAGCACCGTAGTAGAACACAGATGAAGCTTCTAAGTTGATGTAATAGCCAGTAAGAATTAGTACAGTTCAAGTTTTAGGTATCGATTATTGACTTTTTAGCTGGCTTTGGTGCCTTGGACATGAGCTACGACCTTAAGATTCTGCGTGACTGGAGGACTAGCAGCAGAGTTGCACGGGAGAATGTGAAAAGTGTTCGCATGTAGTAAAAACCTGAGAAATCCGTCCGTTTTCTTCATTTGTTATCGAATCGACTTAAAGCTAGATCGTCACATTGGCCGCTCTTCTCTCTGAAACGGTTGTACTTATCGTCTGCAAAGCTATGTCGCGTGCTGCGGTATGCTGAGACACTAAAAGCACCATAGTACAACACAGATCAAGCTTCTAAGTTGATGTAATAGCCAGTAAGAAGTAGTACAATTCAAGTTTTAGGTATTGAATATTGACCTTCTAGCTGGCTTTGGTGCCTTGGACATGAGCTAGGACCTTAAGATTCTGCATGAAAGGAGGACTAGCAGCCGAGTTGCACGGGAGAGTGTGAAAAGTGTTCATATGTAGTAAAAACCTGTGAAATCCGTCCGTTTTCGTCATTTGTTATCGAATCGACTTTTAGCCAGATCGTCACATTGGCCGCTCATCTCTCTGAAACGGTTGTGATTATCGTCTGCAAAACTATATCACGTGCTGCGGTATGCGGAGAAACTAAAAGCACCGTAGTAGAACACAGATGAACCTTTTTAGTTGATGTAATAGCCAGTAAGAAGTAGTCCAATTCAAGTTTTAGGTATAGATTATTGACTTTTTAGCTGGCTTTGGTGCCTTGGACATGAGCTAGGACCTTAACATTCTGCATAAAAGTACGACTAGCAGCCCAGTTGCACGGGAGAATGTGAAAAGTGTTCACATGTAGTAAAAACCTGAGACATCCGTCCGTTTTCGTCATTTGTTATCGAATCGACTTAAAGCCAGATCGTCACATTGACCGCTCTTCTCTCTGAAACGGTTGTACTTATCGTCTGCAAATCTATGTCGCGTGCTGGGGTATGCGGAGACACTAAAAACACCATAGTAGAACACAGATGAAGCTTCTAAGTTGATGTAATAGCCAGTAAGAAGTAGTACAATTGAAGTTTTAGTTATCGATTACTGACTTTGTAGCTGGCTTTGATGCATTGGACATGAGCCAGGACCTTATGATTCTGCATGAAAGGAGGACTAGCAGCCGAGTTGCACGGGAGAATGTGAAAACTGTTCATATGTAGTAAAAACCTGAGAAATCCGTCCGTTTTTGTCTTTTGTTATCGAATCGACTTAAAGCCAGATCGACACATTGGCCGCTCTTCTCTCTGAACGGTTGTACTTATCGTCTGCAAAGCTATGTCGCGTGCTGCGGTATGCGGAGAAACTAAAAGCACCGTAGTAGAACACAGATGAACCTTTTTAGTTGATGTAATAGCCAGTAAGAAGTAGTCCAATTCAAGTTTTAGGTATAGATTATTGACTTTTTAGCTGGCTATGGTGCCTTGGACATGATCTAGGACCTTGAGATTCTGCATGAAAGAAGGACTAGCAGCCGAGTTGCACGGGAGAATGTGAAAAGTGTTCATATGTAGTAAAAACCTGAGAAATCCGTCCGTTTTCGTCATTTGTTATCGAATCGACTTTTAGCCAGATCGTCACATTGGCCGCCCTTCTCTCTGAAACGGTTGTACTTATCTTCTGCAAAGCTATGTCGCGTGCTGCGGTATGTGAAGACACTAAAAGCACCATAGTAGAACAGATATGAAGTTGATGTAATAGCCAGTAAGATGTAGTAGAATTCAAGTTTTAGGTATCGGTTATTGACTTTTTAGCTGGCTTTGGTGCCTTGGACATGAGCTAGGACCTTAAGATTCTGCATGAAAGGAGGACTAGCAACCGAGTTGCACGGGAGAATGTGAAAAGTGTTCATATGTAATAAAAACCTGAGAAATAAGTCCGTTTTCGTCATTTGTTATCGAATCGACTTAAAGCCAGATAGCCACATTGGCCGCTCTTCTCTCTGAAACGGTTGTACTTATCGTCTACAAAGCTATGTCGCGTGCTGCGGTATGCGGAGACACTAAAAGCACCATAGTAGAACACAGATGAAGCTTCTAAGTTGATGTAATAGCCAGTAAGAAGTAGTACAATTCAAGTTTTAGTTATCGATTATTGACTTTTTAGCTGGCTTTGATGCCTTGGACATGAGCTAGGACCTTAAGATTCTGCATGAAAGGAGGACTAGCAGAGGAGTTGCATGGGTGAATGTGAGAAGTGTTCATACGTAGTAAAAACCTGAAAAATCCGTCCGTTTTCGTCATTTGTTATCGAATCGACTTAAAGCCAGATCGTCACATTGGCCGCTCTTCTCTCTGAAACCGTTGTACTTATCGTCTGCAAAGCTATGTCGCGTGCTGCGGTATGCGGAGACACTAAAAGCACCATAGTAGAACACAGATGAAGCTTCTAAGTTGATGCAATAGCCAGTAAGAAGTAGTACAATTCAAGTTTTATGTATCGATTATTGACTTTTTAGCTGGCTTCGGTGCCTTGGACATGAGCTAGGACCTTAAGATTCTGCATGAAAGGAGGACTAGCAGCCGAGTTGCACGGGAGGATGTGGAAAGTGTTCATATGTAGTAAAAACCTGAGAAATCCGTCCGTTTGCGTCATTTGTTATCGAATCGACTTAAAGCCAGATCGTCACATTGGCCGCTCTTCTCTCTGAAACCGTTGTACTTATCGTCTGCAAAGCTATGTCGCGTGCTGCGATATGCGGAGACACTAAAAGTACTATAGTTGAACACAGATGAAGCTTCTAAGTTGATGTAAAAGCCAGTAAGAAGCAGTACAATTCAAGTTTTAGATATTGATTATTGACTTTTTAGCTGGCTTTGGTACCTTGGACATGATCTAGGACCTTAAGATTCTGCATGGAAGGAGGACTAGCAGCCGAGTTGCCCGGGAGAATGTGAAAAGTGTTCATATGTAGAAAAAACCTGAGAAATCCGTCCGTTTTCGTCATTTTTTTATCCAATCGAGTTAAAGCCAGATCGTCACATTGGCCGCTCTTCTCTCTGAAACGGTTGTACTTATCGTCTGCAAAACTATGTCGCGTGCTGCGGTATGCGGAGAAACTAAATGCACCGTAGTAGAACATAGATGAAGGTTCTAAGTTGATGTAATAGCCAGTAAGAAGTAGTCCAATTCAAGTTTTAGGTATCGATTATTGACTTTTTAGCTGGCTTTGGTGCCTTGGACATGAGCTAGGACCTTAAGGTTCTGCATAAAAGGAGGACTAGCAGCCGAGTTGCACGGGAGAATGTGAAAAGTGTTCATATCTAGTAAAAACCTGAGACATCCGTCCGTTTTCGTCATTTGTTATCGAATCGACTTAAAGCCAGATCGTAACATTAGCCGCTCCTCTCTCTAAAACGGTTGTACTTATCGTCTGCAAAGCTGTGTCGCGTGCTGCGGTATGCGGAGAAACTAAAAGCACCGTAGTAGAACATAGATGAAGCATCTAAGTTGATGTAATAGAAAGTAAGAAGTAGTCCAATTCAAGTTTTAGGTATCGATTATTGACTTTTTAGATGGCTTTGGTGACTTGGACATGAGCTAGGACCTTAAGATTCTGCATAAAAGGAGGACTAGCAGCCGAGTTGCACGGGAGAATGTGAAAAGTGTTCATATGTAGTAAAAACCTGAGACATCCGTCCGTTTTCGTCATTTGTTATCGAATCGACATAAAGCCAGATCGTAACATTGGCCGCTCTTCTCTCTAAAACGGTTGTACTTATCGTCTGCAAAGCTATGTCGCGTGCTGCGGTATGTGGAGACACTAAAATCACCATAGTAGAACACAGATGAAGCTTTTAAGTTGATGTAATAGCCAGTAAGATGTAGTAGAATTCAAGTTTTAGGTATCGATTATTGACTTTTAGCTGGCTTCGGTGCCTTGGACATGAGCTAGGACCTTAAGATTCTGCATGAAATTAGGACTAGCAGCCGAGTTGCAGGGGAGAATGTGATAGGTGTTCATATGTAGTAAAAACCTGAGAAATCGGTCCGTTTTCGTCATTTGTTATCGAATCGACTTATTGCCAGATCGTCACATTGGCCGCTCTTCTCTCTGAAACGGTTGTACTTATCGTCTGAAAAGCTATGTCGCGTGCTGCGGTATGCAGGGACGCTAAAATCACCATAGTAGAACACAAATGAAGCTTCTAAGTTGATGCAATAGCCAGTAAGAAGTAGTACAATTCATGTTTTAGGTATCGATTATTGACTTTTTAGCTGGCTTCGGTGCCTTGGACATGAGCTAGGACCTTAAGATTCTGCATGAGAGGAGGACTAGCAGCCGAGTTGCACGGGAGAATGTGAAAAGTGTTCATATGTAGTAAAAACCTGAGAAATCCGTCCGTTTTCGTCATTTGTTATCGAATCGACTTAAAGCCAGATGGACACATTGGCCGCTCTGCTCTCTGAAACGGTTGTACTTATCGTCTGCAAAGCTATGTCGCGTACTGCGGTATTCGGAGACACTAAACGCACCATAGTAGAACACAGATGAAGCTTCTAAGATGATGTAATAGCCAGTAAGAAATAGTACAATTCAAGTTTTAGATATTGATTATTGACTTTTTAGCTGGCTTTGATGCCTTGGACATGATCTAGGACCTTAAGATTCTGCATGAAAGGAGGACTAGCAGCCGAGTTGCACGGGTGAATGCGAAAAGTGTTCATATGTAGTAAAAACCTGAGAAACCCGTCCGTTTTCGTCATTTGTTATCGAATCGACTTAAAGCCAGATCGTCACATTGGCCGGTCTTCTCTCTGAAACGGTTGTACTTATCGTCTGCAAAACTATGTCGCGTGCTGCGGTATGCGGAGAAACTAAAAGCACCGTAGCAGAACATAGATGAAGGTTCTAAGTTGATGTAATAGCCAGTAAGAAGTAGTCCAATTCAAGTTTTAGGTATAGATTATTGACTTTTTAGCTGGCTTTGGTGCCTTGGACATGAGCTAGGACCTTAAGATTCTGCATAAAAGGAGGACTAGCAGCCGAGTTGCACGGGAGAATGTGAAAAGTGTTCATATGTAGTAAAAACCTGAGACATCCGTCCGTTTTCGTCATTTGTTATCGAATCGACTTAAAGCCAGATCGTAACATTAGCCGCTCTTCTCTCTAAAACGGTTGTACTTATCGTCTGCAAAGCTGTGTCGCGTGCTGCGGTATCCGGAGAAACTAAAAGCACCGTAGTAGAACATAGATGAAGCATCTAAGTTGATGTAATAGAAAGTAAGAAGTAGTCCAATTCAAGTTTTAGGTATCGATTATTGACTTTTTAGATGGCTTTGGTGACTTGGACATGAGCTAGGACCTTAAGATTCTGCATAAAAGGAGGACTAGCAGCCGAGTTGCACGGGAGAATGTGAAAAGTGTTCATATGTAGTAAAAACCTGAGACATCCGTCTGTTTTCGTCATTTGTTATCGAATCGACTTAAAGCCAGATCGTAACATTGGCCGCTCTTCTCTCTAAAACGGTTGTACTTATCGTCTGCAAAGCTATGTCGCGTGCTGCGGTATGTGGAGACACTAAAATCACCATAGTAGAACACAGATGAAGCTTTTAAGTTGATGTAATAGCCAGTAAGAAGTAGTAGAATTCAAGTTTTAGGTATCGATTATTGATTTTTAGCTGGCTTCGGTGCCTTGGACATGAGCTAGGACCTTAAGATTCAGCATGAAATTAGGACTAGCAGCCGAGTTGCAGGGGAGAATGTGATAGGTGTTCATATGTAGTAAAAACCTGAGAAATCGGTCCGTTTTCGTCATTTGTTATCGAATCGACTTATAGCCAGATCGTCACATTGGCCGCTCTTCTCTCTGAAACGGTTGTACTTATCGTCTGAAAAGCTATGTCGCGTGCTGCGGTATGCAGGGACGCTAAAATCACCATAGTAGAACACAAATGAAGCTTCTAAGTTGATGCAATAGCCAGTAAGAAGTAGTACAATTCATGTTTTAGGTATCGATTATTGACTTTTTAGCTGGCTTCGGTGCCTTGGACATGAGCTAGGACCTTAAGATTCTGCATGAGAGGAGGACTAGCAGCCGAGTTGCACGGGAGAATGTGAAAAGTGTTCATATGTAGTAAAAACCTGAGAAATCCGTCCGTTTTCGTCATTTGTTATCGAATCGACTTAAAGCCAGATGGACACATTGGCCGCTCTGCTCTCTGAAACGGTTGTACTTATCGTCTGCAAAGCTATGTCGCGTACTGCGGTATTCGGAGACACTAAACGCACCATAGTAGAACACAGATGAAGCTTCTAAGATGATGTAATAGCCAGTAAGAAATAGTACAATTCAAGTTTTAGATATTGATTATTGACTTTTTAGCTGGCTTTGATGCCTTGGACATGAGCTAGGACCTTAAGATTCTGCATAAAAGGAGGACTAGCAGCCGAGTTGCACGGGAGAATGTGAAAAGTGTTCATATGTAGTAAAAACCTGAGACATCCGTCCGTTTTCGTCATTTGTTATCGAATCGACTTAAAGCCAGATCGTAACATTAGCCGCTCTTCTCTCTAAAACGGTTGTACTTATCGTCTGCAAAGCTGTGTCGCGTGCTGCGGTATGCGGAGAAACTAAAAGCACCGTAGTAGAACATAGATGAAGCATCTAAGTTGATGTAATAGAAAGTAAGAAGTAGTCCAATTCAAGTTTTAGGTATCGATTATTGACTTTTTAGATGGCTTTGGTGACTTGGACATGAGCTAGGACCTTAAGATTCTGCATAAAAGGAGGACTAGCAGCCGAGTTGCACGGCAGAATGTGAAAAGTGTTCATATGTAGTAAAAACCTGAGACATCCGTCTGTTTTCGTCATTTGTTATCGAATCGACTTAAAGCCAGATCGTAACATTGGCCGCTCTTCTCTCTAAAACGGTTGTACTTATCGTCTGCAAAGCTATGTCGCGTGCTGCGGTATGTGGAGACACTAAAATCACCATAGTAGAACACAGATGAAGCTTTTAAGTTGATGTAATAGCCAGTAAGAAGTAGTAGAATTCAAGTTTTAGGTATCGATTATTGATTTTTAGCTGGCTTCGGTGCCTTGGACATGAGCTAGGACCTTAAGATTCAGCATGAAATTAGGACTAGCAGCCGAGTTGCAGGGGAGAATGTGATAGGTGTTCATATGTAGTAAAAACCTGAGAAATCGGTCCGTTTTCGTCATTTGTTATCGAATCGACTTATAGCCAGATCGTCACATTGGCCGCTCTTCTCTCTGAAACGGTTGTACTTATCGTCTGAAAAGCTATGTCGCGTGCTGCGGTATGCAGGGACGCTAAAATCACCATAGTAGAACACAAATGAAGCTTCTAAGTTGATGCAATAGCCAGTAAGAAGTAGTACAATTCATGTTTTAGGTATCGATTATTGCCTTTTTAGCTGGCTTCGGTGCCTTGGACATGGGCTAGGACCTTAAGATTCTGCATGAGAGGAGGACTAGCAGCCGAGTTTCACGGGAGGATGTGAAAAGTGTTCATATGTAGTAAAAACCTGAGAAATCCGTCCGTTTTCGTCATTTGTTTCCGAATCGACTTACAGCCAGATGAACACATTGGCCGCTCTTCTCTCTTAAACGGTTGTACTTATCGTCTGCAGAGCTATGTCGCGTGCTGCGGTATGTGGAGACACTAAAATCACCATAGTAGAACACAAATGAAGCTTGTAAGTTGATGTAATAGCCAGTAAGAAATAGTACAATTCAAGTTTTAGGTATCGATTATTGACTTTTTAGCTGGCTTTGGTGCCTTGGACATGAGCTAGGACCTTACGATTCTGCATGAAAGGAGGACTAGCAGCCGAGTTGCACGGGAGAATGTGAAAAGTGTTTATATGTAGTAAAAACCTGAGAAATCCGTCTGATTTCGTCATTTGTTATCGAATCGACTTAAAGCCAAATCGTCACATTGGCCGCTCTGCTCTCTGAAACGGTTGTACTTATCGTCTGCAAAGCTATGTCGCGTACTGCGGTATTCGGAGACACAAAACGCACCATAGTAGAACACAGATGAAGCTTCTAAGATGATGTAATAGCCAGTAAGAAATAGTACAATTCAAGTTTTAGATATCGTTATTGACTTTTTAGCTGGCTTTGGTGCCTTGGACATGGGCTATGACCTTAAGATTCTGCATGAAAGGAGGACTAGCAGCCGAGTTGCACGGGAGAATGTGAAAAGTGTTCATATCTACTAAAGACCCTAGAAATCCGTCCGTTTGCGTCATTTGTTATCGAATCGACTTAAAGCCAGATCGTCACATTGGCCGCTCTTCTCTCTGAAACCGTTGTACTTATCGTCTGCAAAGCTATGTCGCGTGCTGCGATATGCGGAGACACTAAAAGTACCAGAGTAGAACACAGATGAAGCTTCTAAGTTGATGTAATAGCCAGTAAGAAGTAGTACAATTCAAGTTTTAGATATTGATTATTGACTTTTTAGCTGGCTTTGGTGCCTTGGACATGATCTAGGACCTTAAGATTCTGCATGAAAGGAGGACTAGCAGCCGAGTTGCCCGGGAGAATGTGAAAAGTGTTCATATGTAGTAAGAACCTGAGAAATCCGTCCGTTTTCGTTATTTTTTTATCCAATCGAGTTAAAGCCAGATCGTCACATTGGCCGCTCTTCTCTCTGAAACGGTTGTACTTATCGTCTGCAAAACTATGTCGCGTGCTGCGGTATGCGGAGAAACTAAAAGCACCGTAGTAGAACATAGATGAAGGTTCTAAGTTGATGTAATAGCCAGTAAGAAGTAGTCCAATTCAAGTTTTAGGTATCGATTATTGACTTTTTAGCTGGCTTTGGTGCCTTGGACATGAGCTAGGACCTTAAGATTCTGCATAAAAGGAGGACTAGCAGCCGAGTTGCACGGGAGAATGTGAAAAGTGTTCATATCTAGTAAAAACCTGAGACATCCGTCCGTTTTCGTCATTTGTTATCGAATCGACTTAAAGCCAGATCGTAACATTAGCCGCTCCTCTCTCTAAAACGGTTGTACTTATCGTCTGCAAAGCTGTGTCGCGTGCTGCGGTATGCGGAGAAACTAAAAGCACCGTAGTAGAACATAGATGAAGAATCTAAGTTGATGTAATAGAAAGTAAGAAGTAGTCCAATTCAAGTTTTAGGTATCGATTATTGACTTTTTAGATGGCTTTGGTGACTTGGACATGAGCTAGGACCTTAAGATTCTGCATGAAAGGAGGACTAGCAGCCGAGTTGCACGGGAGAATGTGAAAAGTGTTCATATGTAGTAAAAACCTGAGAAATCCGTCCGTTTTCGTCATTTGTTATCGAATCGACTTAAAGCCAGATGGTCACATTGGCCGCTCTTCTCCCTTAAACGGTTGTACTTATCGTCTGCAAAGCTATGTCACGTACTGCGGTATTCGGAGACACTAAAAACACCATAGTAGAACACAGATAAAGCTTCTAAGTTGATGTAATAGCCAGTAAGAACTAGTACAATTCAAGTTTTAGGTATCGATTATTGACTTTTTAGCTGGCTTTGGTGCCTTTGACAAGAGCTAGGACCTTACGATTCTGCATAAAAGGAGGACTAGCAGCCGAGTTGCACGGGAGAATGTGAAAAGTTTTTATATGTAGTAAAAACCTGAGAAATCCGTCCGTTTTCGTCATTTGTTATCGAATCGACTTAAAGCCAAATCGTCACATTGGCCGCTCTGCTCTCTCAAACGGTTGTACTTATCGTCTGCAAAGCTATGTCGCGTACTGCGGTATTCGGAGACACTAAACGCACCATAGTAGAACACAGATGAAGCTTCTAAGTTGATGTAATAGCCAGTAAGAAGTAGTACAATTCAAGTTTTAGATATTGATTATTGACTTTTTAGCTGGCTTTGGTGCCTTGGACATGATCTAGGATCTTAAGATTCTGCATGAAAGAAGGACAAGCAGCCGAGGTGCCCGGGAGAATGTGAAAAGAGTTCATATGTAGTAAAAACCTTAGAAATCCGTCCGTTTTCGTCATTTATTTATCCAATCGACTTAAAGCCAGATCGTCACATTGGCCGGTCTTCTCTCTGAAACGGTTGTACTTATCGTCTGCAAAACTATGTCGCGTGCTGCGGTATGCGGAGAATCTAAAAGCACCGTAGTAGAACATAGATGAAGGTTCTAAGTTGATGTAATAGCCAGTAAGAAGTAGTCCAATTCAAGTTTTAGGTATCGATTATTGACTTTTTAGCTGGCTTTGGTGCCTTGGACATGAGCTAGGACCTTAAGATTCTGCATAAAAGGAGGACTAGCAGCCGAGTTGCACGGGAGAATGTGAAAAGTGTTCATATGTAGTAAAAACCTGAGACATCCGTCGGTTTTCGTCATTTGTTATCGAATCGACTTAAAGCCAGATCGTCACATTGGCCGCTCTTCTCTCTAAAACGGTTGTACTTATCGTCTGCAAAGCTGTGTCGCGTGCTGCGGTATGCGGAGAAACTAAAAGCACCGTAGTAGAACATTGATGAAGGTTCTAAGTTGATGTAATAGCCAGTAAGAAGTAGTCCAATTCAAGTTTTAGGTATCGATTATTGACTTTTTAGCTGGCTTTGGTGCCTTGGACATGAGCTAGGACCTTAAGATTCTGCATAAAAGGAGGACTAGCAGCCGAGTTGCACGGGAGAATGTGAAAAGTGTGCATATGTAGTAAAAACCTGAGAAATCCGTCCGTTTTCGTCATTTGTTGTCGAATCGACTTAAA
Source organism: Schistocerca gregaria (assembly GCF_023897955.1). Classification (NCBI taxonomy): domain Eukaryota; kingdom Metazoa; phylum Arthropoda; class Insecta; order Orthoptera; family Acrididae; genus Schistocerca; species Schistocerca gregaria. The sequence goes on along the minus strand of NW_026061850.1, from coordinate 5,481,283 downwards.
GCCAGATCGTAACATTGGCCGCTCTTCTCTCTAAAACGGTTGTACTTATCGTCTGCAAAGCTATGTCGCGTGCTGCGGTATGCGGAGACACTAAAATCACCATAGTAGAACACAGATGAAGCATCTAAGTTGATGTAATAGCCAGTAAGAAATAGTCCAATTCAAGTTTTAGGTATCGATTATTGACTTTTTAGCTGGCTTTGGTGACTGGGACATGAGCTAGGACCTTAAGATTCTTCATGAAAGGAGGACTAACAGCCGAGTTACACGGGAGAATGTGAAAAGTGTTCATATGTAGAAAAAACCTGAGAAATCCGTCCGTTTTCGTCATTTGTTATCGAATCGACTTAAAGCCAGATCGTCACATTTGCCGCTCTTCTCTCTGAAACCGTTGTACTTATCGTCTGCAAAGCTATGTCGCGTGCTGCGATATGAGGAGACACTAAAAGCACCATAGTAGAACACAGATGAAGCTTCTAAGTTGATGTAATAGCCAGTAAGAAGTAGTACAATTCAAGTATTAGATATTGATTATTGACTCTTTAGCTGGCTTTGGGGCCTTGGACATGATCTAGGACCTTAAGATTCTGCGTGAAAGAAGGACCTGCAGCCGCGTTGCACGGGAGAATGTGAAAAGTGTTCATATGTAGTAAAAACCTGGGAAATCGGTCCGTTTTCGTCACTTGTTATCGAATCGACTTATAGCCAGATCGTCACATTGGCCGCTCTTCTCTCTGAAACGGTTGTACTTATCGTCTGAAAAGCTATGTCGCGTGCTGCGGTATGCAGGGACGCTAAAATCACCATAGTAGAACACAAATGAAGCTTCTAAGTTGATGCAATAGCCAGTAAGAAGTAGTACAATTCATGTTTTAGGTATCGATTATTGACTTTTTAGCTGGCTTCGGTGCCTTGGACATGAGCTAGGACCTTAAGATTCTGCATAAGAGGAGGACTAGCAGCCGAGTTGCACGGGAGAATGTGAAAAGTGTTCATATGTAGTAAAAACCTGAGAAATCCGTCCGTTTTCGTCATTTGTTATCGAATCGACTTAAGGCCAGATGGACACATTGGCCGCTCTTCTCCCTTAAACGGTTGTACTTATCGTCTGCAGAGCTATGTCGCGTGCTGCGGTATGTGGAGAAACTAAAATCACCATAGTAGAACACAGATGAAGCTTCTAAGTTGATGTAATAGCCAGTAAGAAATAGTACAATTCAAGTTTTAGGTATCGATTATTGACTTTTTAGCTGGCTTTGGTGACTTGGACATGAGCTAGGACCTTGAGATTCGGCATGAAAGGAGGACTAGGAGCCGAGTTGCACGGGAGAATGTGAAAAGTGTTCATATGTAGTAAAAACCTGAGAAATCCGTCCGTTTTCGTCATTTGTTATCGAATCGACTTAAAGCCAGATCGTCACATTGGCCGCTCTTCTCTCTGAAACGGTTGTACTTATCGTCTGCAAAGCTATGACGCGTACTGCGATAATCGGAGACACGAAAATCATCATAGTAGAACACAGACAAAGCTTCTAAGTTGATGTAATAGCCAGTAAGAAGTAGTACAATTCAAGTTTTAGGTATCGATTATTGACTTTTTAGCTGGCTTTGGTGCCTTGGACGTGAGCTAGGACCTTAAGATTCAGCATGAAAGTAGGACTAGCAGCCGAGTTGCACGGGAGAATGTGAAAAGTGTGCAAATGTAGTAAAAACCTGAGAAATCCGTCCGTTTTCGTCATTTGTTATCGAATCGACTTAAAGCCAGATCGTCACATTGGCCGGTCTTCTCTCTGAAACGGTTGTACTTATCGTCTGCAAAACTATGTCGCGTGCTGCGGTATGCGGAGAAACTAAAAGCACCGTAGTAGAACATATATGAAGGTTCTAAGTTGATGTAATAGCCAGTAAGAAGTAGTCCAATTCAAGTTTTAGGTATCGATTATTGACTTTTTAGCTGGCTTTGGTGCCTTGGACATGAGCTAGGACCTTAAGATTCTGCATAAAAGGAGGACTAGCAGCCGAGTTGCACGGGAGAATGTGAAAAGTGTTCATATGTAGTAAAAACCTGAGACATCCGTCCGTTTTCGTCATTTGTTATCGAATCGACTTAAAGCCAGATCGTAACATTAGCCGCTCTTCTCTCTAAAACGGTTGTACTTATCGTCTGCAAAGCTGTGTCGCGTGCTGCGGTATGCGGAGAAACTAAAAGCACCGTAGTAGAACATAGATGAAGCATCTAAGTTGATGTAATAGAAAGTAAGAAGTAGTCCAATTCAAGTTTTAGGTATCGATTATTGACTTTTTAGATGGCTTTGGTGACTTGGACATGAGCTAGGACCTTAAGATTCTGCATAAAAGGACGACTAGCAGCCGAGTTGCACGGGAGAATGTGAAAAGTGTTCATATGTAGTAAAAACCTGAGACATCCGTCCGTTTTCGTCATTTGTTATCGAATCGACTTAAAGCCAGATCGTAACATTGGCCGCTCTTCTCTCTAAAACGGTTGTACTTATCGTCTGCAAAGCTATGTCGCGTGCTGCGGTATGTGGAGACACTAAAATCACCATAGTAGAACACAGATGAAGCTTTTAAGTTGATGTAATAGCCAGTAAGAAGTAGTAGAATTCAAGTTTTAGGTATCGATTATTGATTTTTAGCTGGCTTCGGTGCCTTGGACATGAGCTAGGACCTTAAGATTCTGCATGAAATTAGGACTAGCAGCCGAGTTGCAGGGGAGAATGTGATAGGTGTTCATATGTAGTAAAAACCTGAGAAATCGGTCCGTTTTCGTCATTTGTTATCGAATCGACTTATAGCCAGATCGTCACATTGGCCGCTCTTCTCTCTGAAACGGTTGTACTTATCGTCTGAAAAGCTATGTCGCGTGCTGCGGTATGCAGGGACGCTAAAATCACCATAGTAGAACACAAATGAAGCTTCTAAGTTGATGCAATAGCCAGTAAGAAGTAGTACAATTCATGTTTTAGGTATCGATTATTGACTTTTTAGCTGGCTTCGGTGCCTTGGACATGAGCTAGGACCTTAAGATTCTGCATGAGAGGAGGACTAGCAGCCGAGTTGCACGGGAGGATGTGAAAAGTGTTCATATGTAGTAAAAACCTGAGAAATCCGTCCGTTTTCGTCATTTGTTATCGAATCGACTTAAAGCCAGATGGACACATTGGCCGCTCTTCTCTCTTAAACGGTTGTACTTATCGTCTGCAGAGCTATGTCGCGTGCTGCGGTATGTGGAGACACTAAAATCACCATAGTAGAACACAGATGAAGCTTCTAAGTTGATGTAATAGCCAGTAAGAAATAGTACAATTCAAGTTTTAGGTATCGATTATTGACTTTTTAGCTGGCTTTGGTGACTTGGACATGAGCTAGGACCTTGAGATTCGGCATGAAAGGAGGACTAGGAGCCGAGTTGCACGGGAGAATGTGAAAAGTGTTCATATGTAGTAAAAACCTGAGAAATCCGTCCGTTTTCGTCATTTGTTATCGAATCGACTTAAAGCCAGATCGTCACATTGGTCACTCTTCTCTCTGAAACGGTTGTACTTATTGTCTGCAAAGCTATGTCGCGTGCTGCGGTATGCGGAGACACGAAAATCATCACAGTAGAACACAGATAAAGCTTCTAAGTTGATGTAATAGCCAGTAAGAACTAGTACAATTCAAGTTTTAGGTATCGATTATTGACTTTTTAGCTGGCTTTGGTGCCTTGGACATGAGCTAGGACCTTACAATTCTGCATGAAAGGAGGACTAGCAGCCGAGTTGCACGGGAGAATGTGAAAAGTGTTTATATGTAGTAAAAACCTGAGAAATCCGTCTGATTTCGTCATTTGTTATCGAATCGATTTAAAGCCAAATCGTCACATTGGCCGCTCTGCTCTCTGAAACGGTTGTACTTATCGTCTGCAAAGCTATGTCGCGTACTGCGGTATTCGGAGACACTAAACGCACCATAGTAGAACACAGATGAAGCTTCTAAGATGATGTAATAGCCAGTAAGAAATAGTACAATTCAAGTTTTAGATATCGTTATTGACTTTTTAGCTGGCTTTGGTGCCTTGGACATGGGCTATGACCTTAAGATTCTGCATGAAAGGAGGACTAGCAGCCGAGTTGCACTGGAGAATGTAAAAGTGTTCATATGTAGTAAAAACCTGAGATATCCGTCCGTTTTCGTCATTTGTTATCGAATCGACTTAAAGCCAGATCGTCACATTTGCCGTTCTTCTCTCTGAATCCGTTGTACTTATCGTCTGCAAAGCTATGTCGCGTACTGCGGTATTCGGAGACACTAAAAGCACCATAGTAGAACACAGATGAAGCTTCTAAGTTGATGTAATAGCCAGTAAGAAGTAGTACAATTCATGTTTTAGGTATCGATTATTGACTTTTTAGCTGGCTTCGGTGCCTTGGACATGAGCTAGGACCTTAAGATTCTGCATGAAAGGAGGACTAGCAGCCGAGTTGCACGGGAGAATGTGAAAAGTGTTCATATGTAGTAAAAACCTGAGATATCCGTCCGTTTTCGTCATTTGTTATCGAATCGACTTAAAGCCAGATGGTCACATTGGCCGCTCTTCTCTCTGAAACGGTTGTACTTATCGTCTGCAAAGCTATGTCGCGTGCTGCGGTATGTGGAGACACTAAAATCACCATAGTAGAACACAGATGAAGCTTCTAAGTTGATGTAATAGCCAGTAAGAAGTAGTACAATTCAAGTTTTAGGTATCGGTTATTGACTTTTTAGCTGGCTTCGGTGCCTTGGACATGAGCTAGGACCTTAAGGTTCTGCATGAGAGGAGGACTAGCAGCCGAGTTTCACGGGAGAATGTGAAAAGTGTTCATATGTAGTAAAAACCTGAGAAATCCGTCCGTTTTCGTCATTTGTTATCGAATCGACTTAAAGCCAGATCGTCACATTGGCCGCTCTTCTCTCTGAAACGGTTGTACTTATCGTCTGCAAAGCTATGTCGCGTGCTGCGGTATGCTGAGACACTAAAAGCACCATAGTACAACACAGATCAAGCTTCTAAGTTGATGTAATAGCCAGTAAGAAGTAGTACAATTCTATTTTTAGGTATCGGTTATTGACTTTTTAGCTGGCTATGGTGCCTTGGACATGAGCTAGGACATTAAGATTCTACATGAAAGGAGGACTAGCTGCCGAGTTGCACGGGAGAATGTGAAAAGTGTTCATATGTAGTAAAAACCCAAGAAATCCGTCCGTTTTCGTCATTTGTTATCGAATCGTCTTAAAGCCAGATCGTCACATTGACCGCTCTTCTCTCTGAAACGGTTGTACTTATCGTCTGCAAAGCTATGTCGCGTGCTGCGTTATGCGGAGACACTAAAAGCACCATAGTAGAACACAGATGAAGCTTCTAGGATGATGTAATAGCCAGTAAGAAATAGTACAATTCAAGTTTTAGATATCGTTATTGACTTTTTAGCTGGCTTTGGTGCCTTGGACATGAGCTAGGACATTAAGATTCTTCATGAAAGGAGAACTAGCAGCCGAGTTGCACTGGAGAATGTGAAAAGTGTTCATATGTAGTAAAAACCTGAGAAATCCGTCCGTTTGCGTCATTTGTTATCGAATCGACTTAAAGCCAGATCGTCACATTTGCCGCTCTTCTCTCTGAAACCGTTGTACTTATCGTCTGCAAAGCTATGTCGCGTGCTGCGATATGCGGAGACACTAAAAGCACCATAGTAGAACACAGATGAAGCTTCTAAGTTAATGTAATAGCCAGTAAGAAGTAGTAGAATTCAAGTTTTAGGTATTGATTATTGACTTTTTAGCTGGCTTTGGTGCCTTGGACATGAGCTAGGACCTTAAGATTCTGCATGAAAGGAGGACTAGCAGCCGAGTTGCACGGGAGAATGTGAAAAGTGTTCATATGTAATAAAATTCTGAGAAATCCGTCCGTTTTCGTCATTGTCATCGAATCGACTTAAAGCCAGATCGTCACATTGGCCGCTCTTCTCTCTGAAACGGTTGTACTTATCGTCTGCAAAGTTATTTCGCGTGCTGCGGTATGCGGAAACACTAAAATCACCATAGTAGAACACAGATGAAGCATCTAAGTTGATGTAATAGCCAGTAAGAAGTAGTCCAATTCAAATTTAGGTATCGATTATTGACTTTTTAGCTGGCTTTGGTGACTTGGACATGAGCTAGGACCTTAAGATTCTGCATGAAAGGAGGACTAGCAACCGAGTTGCACGGGAGAATGTGAAAAGTGTTCATATGTAATAAAAACCTGAGAAATAAGTCCGTTTTCGTCATTTGTTATCGAATCGACTTAAAGCCAGATCGTCACATTGGCCGCTCTTCTCTCTGAAACGGTTGTACTTATCGTCTGCAAAGCTATGTCGCGTGCTGCGGTATGCGGAGACACTAAAATCACCATAGTAGAACACAGATGAAGCATGTAAGTTGATGTAATAGCCAGTAAGAAGTAGTCCAATTCAAGTTTTAGGTATCGATTATTGACTTTTTAGCTGGCTTTGGTGACTTGGACATGAGCTAGGACCTTAAGGTTCTATATGAAAGGAGGACTAGCAACCGAGTTGCACGGTAGAATGTGAAAAGTGTTCATATGTAATAAAAACCTGAGAAATCCGTCCGTTTTCGTCATTTGTTATCGAATCGACTTAAAGCCAGATCGTCACATTGGCCGCTCTCCTCTCTGAAACGGTTGTACTTATCGTCTACAAAGCTATGTCGCGTGCTGCGGTATGCGGAGACACTAAAAGCACCATAGTAGAACACAGATGAAGCTTCTAAGTTGATGTAATAGCCAGTAAGAAGTAGTACAATTCATGTTTTAGGTATCGATTATTGACTTCTTAGCTGGCTTCGGTGCCTTGGACATGAGCTAGGACCTTAAGATTCTGCATGAAAGGAGGACTAGCAGCCGAGTTGCACGGGAGAATGTGAAAAGTGTTCATATGTAGTAAAAACCTGAGATATCCGTCCGTTTTCGTCATTTGTTATCGAATCGACTTAAAGCCAGATGGTCACATTGGCCGCTCTTCTCTCTGAAACGGTTGTACTTATCGTCTGCAAAGCTATGTCGCGTGCTGCGGTATGTGGAGACACTAAAATCACCATAACAGAACACAGATGAAGCTTCTAAGTTGATGTAATAGCCAGTAAGAAGTAGTACAATTCAAGTTTTAGGTATCGGTTATTGACTTTTTAGCTGGCTTCGGTGCCTTGGACATGAGCTAGGACCTTAAGATTCTGCATGAGAGGAGGACTAGCAGCCGAGTTTCACGGGAGAATGTGAAAAGTGTTCATATGTAGTAAAAACCTGAGAAATCCGTCCGTTTTCGTCATTTGTTATCGAATCGACTTAAAGCCAGATCGTCACATTGGCCGCTCTTCTCTCTGAAACGGTTGTACTTATCGTCTGCAAAGCTATGTCGCGTGCTGCGGTATGCTGAGACACTAAAAGCACCATAGTACAACACAGATCAAGCTTCTAAGTTGATGTAATAGCCAGTAAGAAGTAGTACAATTCTATTTTTAGGTATCGGTTATTGACTTTTTAGCTGGCTCTGGTGCCTTGGACATGAGCTAGGACATTAAGATTCTACATGAAAGGAGGACTAGCTGCCGAGTTGCACGGGAGAATATGAAAAGTGTTCATATGTAGTAAAAACCCAAGAAATCCGTCCGTTTTCGTCATTTGTCATCGAATCGTCTTAAAGCCAGATCGTCACATTGACCGCTCTTCTCTCTGAAACGGTTGTACTTATCGTCTGCAAAGCTATGTCGCGTGCTGCGTTATGCGGAGACACTAAAAGCACCATAGTAGAACACAGATGAAGCTTCTAGGATGATGTAATAGCCAATAAGAAGTAGTACAATTCAAGTTTTAGATATCGTTATTGACTTTTTAGCTGGCTTTGGTGCCTTGGCCATGGGCTATGACCTTAAGATTCTTCATGAAAGGAGAACTAGCAGCCGAGTTGCACTGGAGAATGTGAAAAGTGTTCATATGTAATAAAAACCTGAGAAATCCGTCCGTTTGCGTCATTTGTTATCGAATCGACTTAAAGCCAGATCGTCACATTTGCCGCTCTTCTCTCTGAAACCGTTGTACTTATCGTCTGCAAAGCTATGTCGCGTGCTGCGATATGCGGAGACACTAAAAGCACCATAGTAGAACACAGATGAAGCTTCTAAGTTGATGTAATAGCCAGTAAGATGTAGTAGAATTCAAGTTTTAGGTATTGATTATTGACCTTTTAGCTGCCTTGGTGCCTTGGACATGAGCTAGGACCTTGAGATTCTGCATGACAGGAGGACTAGCAGCCGAGTTGCACGGGAGAATGTGAAAAGTGTTCGCATGTAGTAAAAACCTGAGAAATCCGTCCGTTTTCGTCATTTGTTATCGAATCGACTTAAAGCCAGATCGTCACATTGGCCGCTCTCCTCTCTGAAACGAATGTACTTATCGTCTACAAAGCTATGTCGCGTGCTGCGGTATGCGGAGACACTAAAAGCACCATAGTAGAGCACAGATGAAGCTTCTAAGTTGATGTAATAGCCAGTAAGAAGTAGTACAATTCAAGTTTTAGGTATCAGTTATTGACTTTTTAGCTGGCTTTGGTGACTTGGACATGAGCTAGGACCTTAAGATTCTGCATGAAAGGAGGACTAGCTGCCGAGTTGCACGGGAGAATGTGAAAAGTGTTCATATGTAGTAAAAACCTGAGAAATCCGTCCGTTTTCGTCATTTGTTATCGAATCGACTTAAAGCCGGATGGAAAAATTGGCCGCTCTTCTCTCTTAAACGGTTGTACTTATTGTCTGCAGAGCTATGTCGCGTGCTGCGGTATGTGGAGACACTAAAATCACCATAGTAGAACACAGATGAAGCTTCAAAGTTGATGTAATAGCCAGTAAGAAATAGTACAATTCAAGTTTTATGTATCGATTATTGACTTTTTAGCTGGCTTTGGTGACTTGGACATGAGCTAGGACCTTGAGATTCGGCATGAAAGGAGGACTAGGAGCCGAGTTGCACGGGAGAATGTGAAAAGTGTTCATATGTAGTAAAAACCTGAGAAATCCGTCCGTTTTCGTCATTTGTTATCGAATCGACTTAAAGCCAGATCGTCACATTGGCCGCTCTTCTCTCTGAAACGGTTGTACTTATCGTCTGCTAAGCTATGACGCGTACTGCGATAATCGGAGACTCGAAAATCATCATAGTAGAACACAGACAAAGCTTCTAAGTTCATGTAATAGCCAGTAAGAAGTAGTACAATTCAAGTTTTAGGTATCGATTATTGACTTTTTAGCTGGCTTTGGTGCCTTGGACGTGAGCTAGGACCTTAAGATTCAGCATGAAAGTAGGACTAGCAGCCGAGTTGCACGGGAGAATGTGAAAAGTGTTCAAATTTAGTAAAAACCTGAGAAATCCGTCCGTTTTCGTCATTTGTTATCGAATCGACTTAAAGCCAAATCGGCACATTGGCAGCTCTGCTCTCTGAAACGTTTGTACTTATCGTATGCAAAGCTATGTCGCGTACTGCGGTATTCGGAGACACTAAACGCACCATAGTAGAACACAGATGAAACTTCTAAGTTGATGTAATAGCCAGTAAGAAGTAGTACAATTCAAGTTTTAGATATTGATTATTGACTTTTTAGCTGGCTTTGGTGCCTTGGACATGATCTAGGACCTTAAGATTCTGCATGAAAGAAGGACTAGCAGCCGAGTTGCACGGAAGAATGTGAAAAGTGTTCATATGTAGTAAAAACCAACCTGAGAAATCCGTCCGTTTTCGTCATTTGTTATCGAACCGACTTAAAGCCAAATCATCACATTGGCAGCTCTGCTCTCTGAAACGGTTGTACTTATCGTCTGCAAAGCTATGTCGCGTACTGCGGTATTCGGAGACACTAAAAGCACCATAGTAGAACACAGATGAAGCTTCTAAGTTGATGTAATAGCCAGTAAGAAGTAGTAGAATTCAAGTTTTAGGTATCGATTATTGACTTTTTAGGTGGCTTTGGAGCCTTGGACATGAGCTAGGACCTTAAGATTCTGCATGAAAGGAGGACTAGCAGCCGAGTTGCACTGGTGAATGTGAAAAGTGTTCATATGTAGTAAAAACCTGAGATATCCGTCCGTTTTCGTCATTTGTTATCGAATCGACTTAAAGCCAGATCGTCACATTTGCCGTTCTTCTCTCTGAATCCGTTGTACTTATCGTCTGCAAAGCTATGTCGCGTACTGCGGTATTCGGAGACACTAAAAGCACCATAGTAGAACACAGATGAAGCTTCTAAGTTGATGTAATAGCCAGTAAGAAGTAGTACAATTCATGTTTTAGGTATCGATTATTGACTTTTTAGCTGGCTTCGGTGCCTTGGACATGAGCTAGGACCTTAAGATTCTGCATGAAAGGAGGACTAGCAGCCGAGTTGCACGGGAGAATGTGAAAAGTGTTCATATGTAGTAAAAACCTGAGATATCCGTCCGTTTTCGTCATTTGTTATCGAATCGACTTAAAGCCAGATGGTCACATTGGCCGCTCTTCTCTCTGAAACGGTTGTACTTATCGTCTGCAAAGCTATGTCGCGTGCTGCGGTATGTGGAGACACTAAAATCACCATAGTAGAACACAGATGAAGCTTCTAAGTTGATGTAATAGCCAGTAAAAAGTAGTACAATTCAAGTTTTAGGTATCGGTTATTGACTTTTTAGCTGGCTTCGGTGCCTTGGACATGAGCTAGGACCTTAAGATTCTGCATGAGAGGAGGACTAGCAGCCGAGTTTCACGGGAGAATGTGAAAAGTGTTCATATGTAGTAAAAACCTGAGAAATCCGTCCGTTTTCGTCATTTGTTATCGAATCGACTTAAAGCCAGATCGTCACATTGGCCGCTCTTCTCTCTGAAACGGTTGTACTTATCGTCTGCAAAGCTATGTCGCGTGCTGCGGTATGCTGAGACACTAAAAGCACCATAGTACAACACAGATCAAGCTTCTAAGTTGATGTAATAGCCAGTAAGAAGTAGTACAATTCTATTTTTAGGTATCGGTTATTGACTTTTTAGCTGGCTTTGGTGCCTTGGACATGAGCTAGGACATTAAGATTCTACATGAAAGGAGGACTAGCAGCCGAGTTGCACGGGAGAATGTGAAAAGTGTTCATATGTAGTAAAAACCCAAGAAATCCGTCCGTTTTCGTCATTTGTTATCGAATCGTCTTAAAGCCAGATCGTCACATTGACCGCTCTTCTCTCTGAAACGGTTGTACTTATCGTCTGCAAAGCTATGTCGCGTGCTGCGGTATGCGGAGACACTAAAAGCACCATAGTAGAACACAGATGAAGCTTCTAAGTTAATGTAATAGCCAGTAAGAAGTAGTAGAATTCAAGTTTTAGGTATTGATTATTGACTTTTTAGCTGGCTTTGGTGCCTTGGACATGAGCTAGGACCTTAAGATTCTGCATGAAAGGAGGACTAGCAGCCGAGTTGCACGGGAGAATGTGAAAAGTGTTCATATGTAATAAAATCCTGAGAAATCCGTCCGTTTTCGTCATTTGTCATCGAATCGACTTAAAGCCAGATCGTCACATTGGCCGCTCTTCTCTCTGAAACGGTTGTACTTATCGTCTGCAAAGTTATTTCGCGTGCTGCGGTATGCGGAAACACTAAAATTACCATAGTAGAACACAGATGAAGCATCTAAGTTGATGTAATAGCCAGTAAGAAGTAGTCCAATTCAAATTTAGGTATCGATTATTGACTTTTTAGCTGGCTTTGGTGACTTGGACATGAGCTAGGACCTTAAGATTCTGCATGAAAGGAGGACTAGCAACCGAGTTGCACGGGAGAATGTGAAAAGTGTTCATATGTAATAAAAACCTGAGAAATAAGTCCGTTTTCGTCATTTGTTATCGAATCGACTTAAAGCCAGATCGTCACATTGGCCGCTCTTCTCTCTGAAACGGTTGTACTTATCGTCTGCAAAGCTATGTCGCGTGCTGCGGTATGCGGAGACATTAAAAGCACCATAGTAGAACACAGATGAAGCTTCTAAGATGATGTAATAGCCAGTAAGAAGTAGTACAATTCAAGTTTTAAGTATTGATTATTGACCTTTTAGCTGCCTTGGTGCCTTGGACATGAGCTAGGACCTTGAGATACTGCATGACAGGAGGACTAGCAGCCGAGTTGCACGGGAGAATGTGAAAAGTGTTCATATGTAGTAAAAACCTGAGATATCCGTCCGTTTTCGTCATTTGTTATCGAATCGACTTAAAGCCAGATGGTCACATTGGCCGCTCTTCTCTCTGAAACGGTTGTACTTATCGTCTGCAAAGCTATGTCGCGTGCTGCGGTATGTGGAGACACTAAAATCACCATAGTAGAACACAGATGAAGCTTCTAAGTTGATGTAATAGCCAGTAAGAAGTAGTACAATTCAAGTTTTAGTTATCGGTTATTGACTTTTTAGCTGGCTTCGGTGCCTTGGACATGAGCTAGGACCTTAAGATTCTGCATGAGAGGAGGACTAGCAGCCGAGTTTCACGGGAGAATGTGAAAAATGTTCATATGTAGTAAAAACCTGAGAAATCCGTCCGTTTTCGTCATTTGTTATCGAATCGACTTAAAGCCAGATCGTCACATTGGCCGCTCTTCTCTCTGAAACGGTTGTACTTATCGTCTGCAAAGCTATGTCGCGTGCTGCGGTATGCTGAGACACTAAAAGCACCATAGTACAACACAGATGAAGCTTCTAAGTTGATGTAATAGCCAGTAAGAAGTAGTACAATTCTATTTTTAGGTATCGGTTATTGACTTTTTAGCTGGCTTTGGTGCCTTGGACATGAGCTAGGACATTAAGATTCTACATGAAAGGAGGACTAGCTGCCGAGTTGCACGGGAGAATGTGAAAAGTGTTCATATGTAGTAAAAACCCAAGAAATCCGTCCGTTTTCGTCATTTGTTATCGAATCGTCTTAAAGCCAGATCGTCACATTGACCGCTCTTCTCTCTGAAACGGTTGTACTTATCGTCTGCAAAGCTATGTCGCGTGCTGCGTTATGCGGAGACACTAAAAGCACCATAGTAGAACACAGATGAAGCTTCCAAGTTGATGTAATAGCCAGTAAGAAGTAGTACAATTCAAGTTTTAGATATCGTTATTGACTTTTTAGCTGGCTTTGGTGCCTTCGACATGGGCTATGACCTTAAGATTCTTCATGAAAGGAGAACTAGCAGCCGAGTTGCACTGGAGAATGTGAAAAGTGTTCATATGTAGTAAAAACCTGAGAAATCCGTCCGTTTGCGTCATTTGTTATCGAATCGACTTAAAGCCAGATCGTCACATTTGCCGCTCTTCTCTCTGAAACCGTTGTACTTATCGTCAGCAAAGCTGTGTCGCGTGCTGCAATATGCGGAGACACTAAAAGCACCATAGTAGAACACAGATGAAGCTTCTAAGTTGATGTAATAGCCAGTAAGATGTAGTAGAATTCAAGTTTTAGGTATTGATTATTGACTTTTTAGCTGGCTTTGGTGCCTTGGACATGAGCTAGGACCTTAAGATTCTGCATGAAAGGAGGACTAGCAGCCGAGTTGCACGAGAGAATGTGAAAAGTGTTCATATGTAATAAAATCCTGAGAAATCCGTCCGTTTTCGTCATTTGTTATCGAATCGACTTAAAGCCAGATCGTCACATTGGCCGCTCTTCTCTCTGAAACGGTTGTACTTATCGTCTGCAAAGTTATATCGCGTGCTGCGGTATGCGGAGACACTAAAATCACCATAGTAGAACACAGATGAAGCATCTAAGTTGATGTAATAGCCAGTAAGAAGTAATCCAATTCAAATTTAGGTATCGATTATTGACTTTTTAGCTGGCTTTGGTGACTTGGACATGAGCTAGGACCTTAAGATTCTGCATGAAAGGAGGACTAGCAACCGAGTTGCACGGGAGAATGTGAAAAGTGTTCATATGTAATAAAAACCTGAGAAATCCGTCCGTTTTCGTCATTTGTTATCGAATCGACTTAAAGCCACATCGTCACATTGGCCGCTCTTCTCTCTGAAACGGTTGTACTTATCGTCTACAAAGCTATGTCGCGTGCTGCGGTACGCGGAGACACTAAAAGCACCATAGTCGAACACAGATGAAGCTTCCAAGTTGATGTAATAGCCAGTAAGAAATAGTACAATTCAAGTTTTAGGTATCGGTTATTGACTTTTTAGCTGGCTTTGGTGCCTTGGACATGAGCTAGGACCTTAAGATTCTGCATGAAAGGAGGACTAGCTGCCGAGTTGCACGGGAGAATGTGAAAAGTGTTCATATGTAGTAAAAACCCAAGAAATCCGTCCGTTTTCGTCATTTGTTATCGAATCGTCATAAAGCCAGATCGTCACATTGACCGCTCTTCTCTCTGAAACGGTTGTACTTATCGTCTGCAAAGCTATGTCGCGTGCTGCGGTATATGGAGACATTAAAAGCACCATAGTAGAACACAGATGAAGCTTCTAAGTTGATGTAATAGCCAGTAAGAAATAGTACAATTCAGGTTTATGTATTGATTATTGACCTTTTAGCTGCCTTGGTGCCTTGGACATGAGCTAGGACCTTGAGATTTTGCATGACAGGAGGACTAGCAGCCGAGTTGCACGGTAGAATGTGAAAAGTGTTCATATGTAATAAAAACCTGAGAAATCCGTCCGTTTTCGTCATTTGTTATCGATTCGTCTTAAAGCCAGATCGTCACATTGACCGCTCTTCTCTCTGAAACGGTTGTACTTATCGTCTGCAAAGCTATGTCGCCTGCTGCGGTATGCTGAGACACTAAAAGCACCATAGTACAACACAGATCAAGCTTCTAAGTTGATGTAATAGCCAGTAAGAAGTAGTACAATTCTAGTTTTAGGTATCGGTTATTGACTTTTTAGCTGGCTTTGGTGCCTTGGACATGAGCTAGGACCTTAAGATTCTACATGAAAGGAGGACTAGCTGCCGAGTTGCACGGGAGAATGTGAAAAGTGTTCATATGTAGTAAAAACCCAAGAAATCCGTCCGTTTTCGTCATTTGTTATCGAATCGTCTTAAAGCCAGATCGTCACATTGACCGCTCTTCTCTCTGAAACGGTTGTACTTATCGTCTGCAAAGCTATGTCGCGTGCTGCGTTATGCGGAGACACTAAAAGCACCATAGTAGAACACAGATGAAGCTTCTAAGATGATGTAATAGCCAGTAAGAAATAGTACAATTCAAGTTTTAGATATCGTTATTGACTTTTTAGCTGGCTTTGGTGCCTTGGACATGGGCTATGACCTTAAGATTCTGCATGAAAAGAGGACTAGCAGCCGAGTTGCACGGGAGAATGTGAAAAGTGTTCATATGTAGTAAAAACCTGAGAAATCCGTCCGTTTGCGTCATTTGTTATCGAATCGACTTAAAGCCAGATCGTCACATTTGCCGCTCTTCTCTCTGAAACCGTTGTACTAATCGTCTGCAAAGCCATGTCGCGTGCTGCGATATGCGGAGACACTAAAAGCACCATAGTAGAACACAGATGAAGCTTCTAAGTTAATGTAATAGGCAGTAAGAATTAGTACAATTCAAGTTTTAGAAATTGATTAGTGACTTTTTAGCTGGCTTTGGTGCCTTGGACATGATCTAGGACCTTAAGATTCTGCATGAAAGAAGGACTAGCAGCCGAGTTGCCCGGGAGAATGTGAAAAGTGTTCATATGTAGTAAAAACCTGAGAAATCCGTCCGTTTTCGTCATTTGTTATCGAATCGACTTTTAGTCAGATCGTCACATTGGCCGCTGTTCTCTCTGAAACGGTTGTACTTATCTTCTGCAAAACTATGTCGCGCGCTGCGGTATGTGGAGACACTAAAAGCACCATAGTAGAACAGAGATGAAGCTTCTAAGTTGATGTAATAGCCAGTAAGAAATAGTAGAATTCAAGTTTTAGGTATAGATTATTAACTTTTTAGCTGGCTTTGGTGCCTTGGACATGAGCTAGGACCTTAGATTCTGCATGAAAGGAGGACTAGCAGCCGAGTTGCACGGGAGAATGTGAAAAGTGTTCATATGTAATAAAATCCTGAGAAATCCGTCCGTTTTCGTCATTTGTTATCGAATCGACTTAAAGCCAGATCTTCACATTGGCCGCTCTTCTCTCTGAAACGGTTGTACTTATCGTCTGCAAAGCTATTTCGCGTGCTGCGGTATGCGGAGACACTAAAATCACCATAGTAGAACACAGATGAAGCATCTAAGTTGATGTAATAGCCAGTAAGAAGTAGTCCAATTCAAAATTAGGTATCGATTATTGACTTTTTAGCTGGCTTTGGTGACTTGGACATGAGCTAGGACCTTAAGATTCTGCATGAAAGGAGGACTAGCAACCGAGTTGCACGGGAGAATGTGAAAAGTGTTCATATGTAATAAAAACCTGAGAAATAAGTCCGTTTTCGTCATTTGTTATCGAATCGACTTAAAGCCAGATCGTCACATTGGCCGCTCTTCTCTCTGAAACGGTTGTACTTATCGTCTACAAAGCTATGTCGCGTGCTGCGGTATGCGGAGACACTAAAAGCACCATAGTAGAACACAGATGAAGCTTCTAAGTTGATGTAATAGCCAGTAAGAAGTAGTACTATTCAAGTTTTAGGTATCGGTTATTGACTTTTTAGCTGGCTTTGGTGCCTTGGACATGAGCTAGGACCTTAAGATTCTGCATGAAAGGAGGACTAGCTGCCGAGTTGCACGGGAGAATGTGAAAAGTGTTCATATGTAGTAAAAACCCAAGAAATCCGTCCGTTTTCGTCATTTGTTATCGAATCGTCTTAAAGCCAGATCGTCACATTGACCGCTCTTCTCTCTGAAACGGTTGTACTTATCGTCTGCAAAGCTATGTCGCCTGCTGCGGTATGCGGAGACACTAAAGGCACCATAGTAGAACACAGATGAAGCTTCTAAGTTGATGTAATAGCCAGTAAGAAGTAGTACAATTCAAGTTTTAGTTATCGATTATTGACTTTTTAGCTGGCTTTGATGCCTTGGACATGAGCTAGGACCTTAAGATTCTGCATGAAAGGAGGACTAGCAGAGGAGTAGCACGGGTGAATGTGAGAAGTGATCATACGTAGTAAAAACCTGAGAAATCCGTCCGTTTTCGTCATTTGTTATCGAATCGACTTAAAGCCAGATCGTCACATTGCTCGCTCCTCTCTCTGAAACCGTTGTACTTATCGTCTGCAAAGCTATGTCGCGTGCTGCGGTATGCGGAGACACTAAAATCACCATAGTAGAACACAGATGAAGCATCAAAGTTGATGTAATAACCAGTAAGAAGTAGTCCAATTGAAGTTTTTGGTATCGATTATTAACATTTTAGCTGGCTTTGGTGACTTGGACATGAGGTAGGACCTTAAGATTCTGCCTGAAAGGATGACTAGCAGGCGAGTTGCACGGGAGAATATGAAAAGTGTTCATATGTAGTAAAAACCTGAGAAATCCGTCCGTTTTCGTCATTTGTTATCGAATCGACTTAAAGCCAGATCGTCACATTGGCCGCTCTTCTCTCTGAACGGTTGTACATATCGTCTGCAAAGCTATGTCGCGTGCTGCGGTATGCGGAGACAAGAAAATCTTCATAGTAGAACACAGATGAAGCTTCTAAGTTGATGTAATAGCCAGTAAGAAGTAGTACAATTCAAGTTTTAGTTATCGATTATTGACTTTTTAGCTGGCTTTGATGCCTTGGACATGAGCTAGGACCTTAAGATTCTGCATGAAAGGAGGACTAGCAGAGGAGTTTCACGGGTGAATGTGAGAAGTGTTCATACGTAGTAAAAACCTGAGAAATCCGTCCGTTTTCGTCATTTGTTATCGAATCGACTTAAAGCCAGATCGTCACATTGGCCGCTCTTCCCTCTGAAACCGTTGTACTTATCGTCTGCAAAGCTGCGTCGCGTGCTGCGGTATGCGGAGACACTAAAAGCACCATAGTAGAACACAGATGAAGCTTCTAAGTTGATGCAATAGCCAGCAAGAAGTAGTACAATTCAAGTTTTATGCATCGATTATTGACTTTTTAGCTAGCTTCGGTGCCTTGGACATGAGCTAGGACCTTAAGATTCTGCATGAAAGGAGGACTAGCAGCCGAGTTGCACGGGAGAATGTGGAAAGTGTTCATATGTAGTAAAAACCTGAGAAATCCGTCCGTTTTCGTCATTTGTTATCGAATCGACTTAAAGCCAGATGGTCACATTGGCCGCTCTTCTCTCTGAAACGGTTGTACTTATCGTCTGCAAAGCTATGTCACGTACTGCGGTATTCGGAGACACTAAAAACACCATAGTAGAACACAGATGAAGCTTCTAAGATGATGTAATAGCCAGTATGAAGTTGTACAATTCAATTTTTAGGTATCGGTTATTGACTTTTTGGCTCGCTTTGGTCCCTTGGACATGAGCTAGGACCTTAAGATTCTGCATGAAAGGAGGACTAGGAGCAGAGTTGCACGGGAGAATGTGAAAAGTGTTCATATGTAGTAAAAACCTGAGAAATCCGTCCGTTTTAATCATTTGTTATCGAATCGACTTAAAGCCAGATCGTCACATTGGTCACTCTTGTCTCTGAAACGGTTGTACTTATTGTCTGCAAAGCTATGTCGCGTGCTGCGGTATGCGGAGACACGAAAATCATCATAGTAGAACACAGATAAAGCTTCTAAGTTGATGTAATAGCCAGTAAGAACTAGTACAATTCAAGTTTTAGGTATCGATTATTGACTTTTTAGCTGGCTTTGGTGCCTTGAACATGAGCTAGGACCTCACGATTCTGCATGAAAGGAGGCCTAGCAGCCGAGTTGCACGGGAGAATGTGAAAAGTGTTCATATGTAGTAAAAACCTGAGAAATCTGTCCGTTTTCGTCATTTGTTATCGAATCGAGTTTTAGCCAGATCGTCACATTGGCCGCTCTTCTCTCTGAAACGGTTGTACTTATCTTCTGCAAAGCTATGTCGCGTGCTGCGGTATGTGGAGACACTAAAAGCACCATAGTAGAACAGAGATGAAGCTTCTAAGTTGATGTAATAGCCAGTAAGAAGTAGTAGAATTCAAGTTTTAGGTATTGATTATTGACTTTTTAGCTGGCTTTGGTGCCTTGGACATGAGCTAGGACCTTAAGATTCTGCATGAAAGGAGGACTAGCAGCCGAGTTGCACGGGAGAATGTGAAAAGTGTTCATGTGTAATAAAATCCTGAGAAATCCGTCCGTTTTCGTCATTTGTTATCGAATCGACTTAAAGCCAGATCGACACATTGGCCGCTCTTATCTCTGAAACGGTTGTACTTATCATCTGCAAAGCTATGTCGCGTACTGCGGTATTCGGAGACACTAAACGCACCATAGTAGAACACAGATGAAGCTTCTAAGATGATGTAATAGCCAGTAAGAAATAGTACAATTCAAGTTTTAGATATCGTTATTGACTTTTTAGCTGGCTTTGGTGCCTTGGACATGGGCTATGACCTTAAGATTCTGCATGAAAGGAGGACTAGCAGCCGAGTTGCACGGGAGAATGTGAAAAGTGTTCATATGTAGTAAAAACCTGAGAAATCCGTCCGTTTGCGTCATTTGTTATCGAATCGACTTAAAGCCAGATCGTCACATTGGCCGCTCTTCTCTCTGAAACGGTTGTACTTATCGTCTACAAAGCTATGTCGCGTGCTGCGGTATGCGGAGACACTAAAAGCACCATAGTAGAACACAGATGAAGCTTCTAAGTTGATGTAATAGCCAGTAAGAAGTAGTACTATTCAAGTTTTAGGTATCGGTTATTGACTTTTTAGCTGGCTTTGGTGCCTTGGACATGAGCTAGGACCTTAAGATTCTGCATGAAAGGAGGACTAGCTGCCGAGTTGCACGGGAGAATGTGAAAAGTGTTCATATGTAGTAAAAACCCAAGAAATCCGTCCGTTTTCGTCATTTGTTATCGAATCGTCTTAAAGCCAGATCGTCACATTGACCGCTCTTCTCTCTGAAACGGTTGTACTTATCGTCTGCAAAGCTATGTCGCCTGCTGCGGTATGCGGAGACACTAAAGGCACCATAGTAGAACACAGATGAAGCTTCTAAGTTGATGTAATAGCCAGTAAGAAGTAGTACAATTCAAGTTTTAAGTATTGATTATTGACCTTTTAGCTGCCTTGGTGCCTTGGACATGAGCTAGGACCTTGAGATTCTGCATGAAAGGAGGACTAGCAGCCGAGTTGCACGGGAGAATGTGAAAAGTGTTCGCATGTAGTAAAAACCTGAGAAATCCGTCCGTTTTCGTCATTTGTTATCGAATCGACTTAAAGCCAGATCGTCACATTGGCCGCTCTTCTCTCTGAACGGTTGTACATATCGTCTGCAAAGCTATGTCGCGTGCTGCGGTATGCGGAGACAAGAAAATCTTCATAGTAGAACACAGATGAAGCTTCTAAGTTGATGTAATAGCCAGTAAGAAGTAGTACAATTCAAGTTTTAGTTATCGATTATTGACTTTTTAGCTGGCTTTGATGCCTTGGACATGAGCTAGGACCTTAAGATTCTGCATGAAAGGAGGACTAGCAGAGGAGTAGCACGGGTGAATGTGAGAAGTGATCATACGTAGTAAAAACCTGAGAAATCCGTCCGTTTTCGTCATTTGTTATCGAATCGACTTAAAGCCAGATCGTCACATTGCTCGCTCCTCTCTCTGAAACCGTTGTACTTATCGTCTGCAAAGCTATGTCGCGTGCTGCGGTATGCGGAGACACTAAAATCACCATAGTAGAACACAGATGAAGCATCTAAGTTGATGTAATAGCCAGTAAGAAGTAGTCCAATTGAAGTTTTTGGTATCGATTATTGACATTTTAGCTGGCTTTGGTGACTTGGACATGAGCTAGGACCTTAAGATTCTGCATGAAAGGATGACTAGCAGGCGAGTTGCACGGGAGAATATGAAAAGTGTTCATAAGTAGTAAAAACCTGAGAAATCCGTCCGTTTTCGTCATTTGTTATCGAATCGACTTAAAGCCAGATCGTCACATTGGCCGCTCTTCTCTCTGAACGGTTGTACATATCGTCTGCAAAGCTATGTCGCGTGCTGCGGTATGCGGAGACAAGAAAATCTTCATAGTAGAACACTGATGAAGCTTCTAAGTTGATGTAATAGCCAGTAAGAAGTAGTACAATTCAAGTTTTAGTTATCGATTATTGACTTTTTAGCTGGCTTTGATGCCTTGGACATGAGCTAGGACCTTAAGATTCTGCATGAAAGGAGGACTAGCAGAGGAGTTGCACGGGTGAATGTGAGAAGTGTTCATACGTAGTAAAAACCTGAGAAATCCGTCCGTTTTCGTCATTTGTTATCGAATCGACTTAAAGCCAGATCGACACATTGGCCGCTCTTCTCTCTGAAACCGTTGTACTTATCGTCTGCAAAGCTACGTCGCGTGCTGCGGTATGCGGAGACACTAAAAGCACCATAGTAGAACACAGATGAAGCTTCTAAGTTGATGCAATAGCCAGCAAGAAGTAGTACAATTCAAGTTTTATGTATCGGTTATTGACTTTTTGGCTCGCTTTGGTCCCTTGGACATGAGCTAGGACCTTAAGATTCTGCATGAAAGGAGGACTGGGAGCAGAGTTGCACGGGAGAATGTGAAAAGTGTTCATATGTAGTAAAAACCTGAGAAATCCGTCCGTTTTAATCATTTGTTATCGAATCGACTTAAAGCCAGATCGTCACATTGGTCACTCTTGTCTCTGAAACGGTTGTACTTATTGTCTGCAAAGCTATGTCGCGTGCTGCGGTATGCGGAGACACGAAAATCATCATAGTAGAACACAGATAAAGCTTCTAAGTTAATGTAATAGCCAGTAAGAAGTAGTACAATTCAAGTTTTAGATATTGATTATTGACTTTTTAGCTGGCTTTGGTGCCTTGGACATGATCTAGGACCATAAGATTCTGCATGAAAGAAGGACTAGCAGCCGAGTTGCCCGGGAGAATGTGAAAAGTGTTCATATGTAGTAAAAACCTGAGAAATCCGTCCGTTTTCGTCATTTGTTATCGAATCGACTTTTAGCCAGATCGTCACATTGGCCGCTCTTCTCTCTGAAACGGTTGTACTTATCTTCTGCAAAGCTATGTCGCGTGCTGCGGTACGTGGAGACACTAAAAGCACCATAGTAGAACAGAGATGAAGCTTCTAAGTTGAT
This sequence comes from Schistocerca gregaria, assembly GCF_023897955.1. Taxonomy (NCBI): domain Eukaryota; kingdom Metazoa; phylum Arthropoda; class Insecta; order Orthoptera; family Acrididae; genus Schistocerca; species Schistocerca gregaria. Next base: position 5,458,991 of record NW_026061850.1, on the reverse strand, counting down.
GTAATAGCCAGTAAGAAATAGTAGAATTCAAGTTTTAGGTATTGATTATTGACTTTTTAGCTGGCTTTGGTGCCTTGGACATGAGCTAGGACCTTAAGATTCTGCATGAAAGGAGGACTAGCAGCCGAGTTGCACGGGAGAATGTGAAAAGTGTTCATATGTAATAAAAACCTGAGAAATCCGTCCGTTTTCGTCATTTGTTATCGAATCGACTTTTAGCCAGATCGTCACATTGGCCGCTCTTCTCTCTGAAACGGATGTACTTATCTTCTGCAAAGCTATGTCGCGTGCTGCGGTACGTGGAGACACTAAAAGCACCATAGTAGAACAGAGATGAAGCTTCTAAGTTGATGTAATAGCCAGTAAGAAATAGTAGAATTCAAGTTTTAGGTATTGATTATTGACTTTTTAGCTGGCTTTGGTGCCTTGGACATGAGCTAGGACCTTAAGATTCTGCATGAAAGGAGGACTAGCAGCCGAGTTGCACGGAAGAATGTGAAAAGTGTTCATATGTAATAAAATCCTGAGAAATCCGTCCGTTTTCGTCATTTGTTATCGAATAGACTTAAAGCCAGATCGACAAATTGGCCGCTCTTCTCTCTGAAACGGTTGTACTTATCGTCTGCTAAGCTATTTCGCGTGCTGCGGTATGCGGAGACACTAAAATCACCATAGTAGAACACAGATTAAGCATCTACGTTGATGTAATAGCCAGTAAGAAGTAGTCCAATTCAAATTTAGGTATCGATTATTGACTTTTTAGCTGGCTTTGGTGACTTGGACATGAGCTAGGACCTTAAGATTCTGCATGAAAGGAGGACTAGCAACCGAGTTGCACGGGAGAATGTGAAAAGTGTTCATATGTAATAAAAACCTGAGAAATAAGTCCGTTTTCGTCATTTGTTATCGAATCGACTTAAAGCCAGATCGTCACATTGGCCGCTCTTCTCTCTGAAACGGTTGTACTTATCGTCTGCAAAGCTATGTCGCGTGCTGCGGTATGCGGAGACACTAAAATCACCATAGTAGAACACAGATGAAGCATGTAAGTTGATGTAATAGCCAGTAAGAAGTAGTCCAATTCAAGTTTTAGGTATCGATTATTGACTTTTTAGCTGGCTTTGGTGACTTGGACATGAGCTAGGACCTTAAGGTTCTATATGAAAGGCGGACTAGCAACCGAGTTGCACGGTAGAATGTGAAAAGTGTTCATATGTAGTAAAAACCCAAGAAATCCGTCCGTTTTCGTCATTTGTTATCGAATCGTCTTAAAGCCAGATCGTCACATTGACCGCTCTTCTCTCTGAAACGGTTGTACTTATCGTCTGCAAAGCTATTTCGCATGCTGCGGTATGCGGAGACACTAAAGGCACCATAGTAGAACACAGATGAAGCTTCTAAGTTGATGTAATAGCCAGTAAGAAGTAGTACAATTCAAGTTTTAAGTATTGATTATTGACCTTTTAGCTGCCTTGGTGCCTTGGACATGAGCTAGGACCTTGAGATTCTGCATGAAAGGAGAAATAGCAGCCGAGTTGCACGGGAGAATGTGAAAAGTGTTCGCATGTAGTAAAAACCTGAGAAATCCGTGCGTTTTCGTCATTTGTTATCGAATCGACTTATAGCCAGATCGTCACATTGGCCGCTCTTCTCTCTGAAACGGTTGTACTTATCGTCTGCAAAGCTATGTCGCGTGCTGCGGTATGCGGAGACACTAAAATCACCATAGTAGAACACAGATGAAGCATCTAAGTTGATGCAATAGCCAGTAAGAAGTAGTACAATTCAAGTTTTATGTATCGATTATTGACTTTTTAGCTGGCTTCGGTGCCTTGGACATGAGGTAGGACCTTAAGATTCTGCATGAAAGGAGGACTAGCAGCCGAGTTGCACGGGAGAATGTGGAAAGTGTTCATATGTAGTAAAAACCTGAGAAATCCGTCCGTTTTCGTCATTTGTTATCGAATCGACTTAAAGCCAGATGGTCACATTGGCCGCTCTTCTTTTTGAAACGGTTGTACTTATCGTCTGCAAAGCTATGTAACGTACTGCGGTATTCGGAGACACTAAAAACACCATAGTAGAACACAGATGAAGCTTCTAAGATGATGTAATAGCCAGTAAGAAGTTGTACAATTCAATTTTTAGGTATCGGTTATTGACTTTTTGGCTCGCTTTGGTCCCTTGGACATGAGCTAGGACCTTAAGATTCTGCATGAAAGGAGGACTAGGAACAGAGTTGCACGGGAGAATGTGAAAAGTGTTCATATGTAGTAAAAACCTGAGAAATCCGTCCGTTTTCGTCATTTGTTATCGAATCGACTTAAAGCCAGATCGTCACATTGGTCACTCTTGTCTCTGAAACGGTTGTACTTATTGTCTGCAAAGCTATGTCGCGTGCTGCGGTATGCGGAGACACGAAAATCATCATAGTAGAACACAGATAAAGCTTCTAAGTTGATGTAATAGCCAGTAAGAACTAGTACAATTCAAGTTTTAGGTATCGATTACTGACTTTTTAGCTGGCTTTGGTGCCTTGAACATGAGCTAGGACCTTACGATTCTGCATGAAAGGAGGACTAGCAGCCGAGTTGCACGGGAGAATGTGAAAAGTGTTTATATGTAGTAAAAACCTGAGAAATCCGTCCGTTTGCGTCATTTGTTATCGAATCGACTTAAAGCCAGATCGTCACATTGCTCGCTCCTCTCTCTGAAACCGTTGTACTAATCGTCTGCAAAGCTATGTCGCGTGCTGCGGTATGCGGAGACACTAAAATCACCATAGTAGAACACAGATGAAGCATCTAAGTTGATGTAATAACCAGTAAGAAGTAGTCCAATTGAAGTTTTTGGTATCGATTATTTACATTTTAGCTGGCTTTGGTGACTTGGACATGAGGTAGGACCTTAAGATTCTGCCTGAAAGGATGACTAGCAGGCGAGTTGCACGGGAGAATATGAAAAGTGTTCATATGTAGTAAAAACCTGAGAAATCCGTCCGTTTTCGTCATTTGTTATCGAATCGACTTAAAGCCAGATCGTCACATTGGCCGCTCTTCTCTCTGAACGGTTGTACATATCGTCTGCAAAGCTATGTCGCGTGCTGCGGTATGCGGAGACAAGAAAATCTTCATAGTAGAACACAGATGAAGCTTCTAAGTTGATGTAATAGCCAGTAAGAAGTAGTACAATTCAAGTTTTAGTTATCGATTATTGACTTTTTAGCTGGCTTTGATGCCTTGGACATGAGCTAGGACCTTAAGATTCTGCATGAAAGGAGGACTAGCAGAGGAGTTTCACGGGTGAATGTGAGAAGTGTTCATACGTAGTAAAAACCTGAGAAATCCGTCCGTTTTCGTCATTTGTTATCGAATCGACTTAAAGCCAGATCGTCACATTGGCCGCTCTTCCCTCTGAAACCGTTGTACTTATCGTCTGCAAAGCTACGTCGCGTGCTGCGGTATGCGGAGACACTAAAAGCACCATAGTAGAACACAGATGAAGCTTCTAAGTTGATGCAATAGCCAGCAAGAAGTAGTACAATTCAAGTTTTATGCATCGATTATTGACTTTTTAGCTAGCTTCGGTGCCTTGGACATGAGCTAGGACCTTAAGATTCTGCATGAAAGGAGGACTAGCAGCCGAGTTGCACGGGAGAATGTGGAAAGTGTTCATATGTAGTAAAAACCTGAGAAATCCGTCCGTTTTCGTCATTTGTTATCGAATCGACTTAAAGCCAGATGGTCACATTGGCCGCTCTTCTCTCTGAAACGGTTGTACTTATCGTCTGCAAAGCTATGTCACGTACTGCGGTATTCGGAGACACTAAAAACACCATAGTAGAACACAGATGAAGCTTCTAAGATGATGTAATAGCCAGTATGAAGTTGTACAATTCAATTTTTAGGTATCGGTTATTGACTTTTTGGCTCGCTTTGGTCCCTTGGACATGAGCTAGGACCTTAAGATTCTGCATGAAAGGAGGACTAGGAGCAGAGTTGCACGGGAGAATGTGAAAAGTGTTCATATGTAGTAAAAACCTGAGAAATCCGTCCGTTTTAATCATTTGTTATCGAATCGACTTAAAGCCAGATCGTCACATTGGTCACTCTTGTCTCTGAAACGGTTGTACTTATTGTCTGCAAAGCTATGTCGCGTGCTGCGGTATGCGGAGACACGAAAATCATCATAGTAGAACACAGATAAAGCTTCTAAGTTGATGTAATAGCCAGTAAGAACTAGTACAATTCAAGTTTTAGGTATCGATTATTGACTTTTTAGCTGGCTTTGGTGCCTTGAACATGAGCTAGGACCTTACGATTCTGCATGAAAGGAGGCCTAGCAGCCGAGTTGCACGGGAGAATGTGAAAAGTGTTCATATGTAGTAAAAACCTGAGAAATCTGTCCGTTTTCGTCATTTGTTATCGAATCGACTTTTAGCCAGATCGTCACATTGGCCGCTCTTCTCTCTGAAACGGTTGTACTTATCTTCTGCAAAGCTATGTCGCGTGCTGCGGTATGTGGAGACACTAAAAGCACCATAGTAGAACAGAGATGAAGCTTCTAAGTTGATGTAATAGCCAGTAAGAAGTAGTAGAATTCAAGTTTTAGGTATTGATTATTGACTTTTTAGCTGGCTTTGGTGCCTTGGACATGAGCTAGGACCTTAAGATTCTGCATGAAAGGAGGACTAGCAGCCGAGTTGCACGGGAGAATGTGAAAAGTGTTCATGTGTAATAAAATCCTGAGAAATCCGTCCGTTTTCGTCATTTGTTATCGAATCGACTTAAAGCCAGATCGACACATTGGCCGCTCTTATCTCTGAAACGGTTGTACTTATCATCTGCAAAGCTATGTCGCGTACTGCGGTATTCGGAGACACTAAACGCACCATAGTAGAACACAGATGAAGCTTCTAAGATGATGTAATAGCCAGTAAGAAATAGTACAATTCAAGTTTTAGATATCGTTATTGACTTTTTAGCTGGCTTTGGTGCCTTGGACATGGGCTATGACCTTAAGATTCTGCATGAAAGGAGGACTAGCAGCCGAGTTGCACGGGAGAATGTGAAAAGTGTTCATATGTAGTAAAAACCTGAGAAATCCGTCCGTTTGCGTCATTTGTTATCGAATCGACTTAAAGCCAGATCGTCACATTGGCCGCTCTTCTCTCTGAAACGGTTGTACTTATCGTCTACAAAGCTATGTCGCGTGCTGCGGTATGCGGAGACACTAAAAGCACCATAGTAGAACACAGATGAAGCTTCTAAGTTGATGTAATAGCCAGTAAGAAGTAGTACTATTCAAGTTTTAGGTATCGGTTATTGACTTTTTAGCTGGCTTTGGTGCCTTGGACATGAGCTAGGACCTTAAGATTCTGCATGAAAGGAGGACTAGCTGCCGAGTTGCACGGGAGAATGTGAAAAGTGTTCATATGTAGTAAAAACCCAAGAAATCCGTCCGTTTTCGTCATTTGTTATCGAATCGTCTTAAAGCCAGATCGTCACATTGACCGCTCTTCTCTCTGAAACGGTTGTACTTATCGTCTGCAAAGCTATGTCGCCTGCTGCGGTATGCGGAGACACTAAAGGCACCATAGTAGAACACAGATGAAACTTCTAAGTTGATGTAATAGCCAGTAAGAAGTAGTACAATTCAAGTTTTAAGTATTGATTATTGACCTTTTAGCTGCCTTGGTGCCTTGGACATGAGCTAGGACCTTGAGATTCTGCATGAAAGGAGGACTAGCAGCCGAGTTGCACGGGAGAATGTGAAAAGTGTTCGCATGTAGTAAAAACCTGAGAAATCCGTCCGTTTTCGTCATTTGTTATCGAATCGACTTAAAGCCAGATCGTCACATTGGCCGCTCTTCTCTCTGAACGGTTGTACATATCGTCTGCAAAGCTATGTCGCGTGCTGCGGTATGCGGAGACAAGAAAATCTTCATAGTAGAACACAGATGAAGCTTCTAAGTTGATGTAATAGCCAGTAAGAAGTAGTACAATTCAAGTTTTAGTTATCGATTATTGACTTTTTAGCTGGCTTTGATGCCTTGGACATGAGCTAGGACCTTAAGATTCTGCATGAAAGGAGGACTAGCAGAGGAGTAGCACGGGTGAATGTGAGAAGTGATCATACGTAGTAAAAACCTGAGAAATCCGTCCGTTTTCGTCATTTGTTATCGAATCGACTTAAAGCCAGATCGTCACATTGCTCGCTCCTCTCTCTGAAACCGTTGTACTTATCGTCTGCAAAGCTATGTCGCGTGCTGCGGTATGCGGAGACACTAAAATCACCATAGTAGAACACAGATGAAGCATCTAAGTTGATGTAATAGCCAGTAAGAAGTAGTCCAATTGAAGTTTTTGGTATCGATTATTGACATTTTAGCTGGCTTTGGTGACTTGGACATGAGCTAGGACCTTAAGATTCTGCATGAAAGGATGACTAGCAGGCGAGTTGCACGGGAGAATATGAAAAGTGTTCATAAGTAGTAAAAACCTGAGAAATCCGTCCGTTTTCGTCATTTGTTATCGAATCGACTTAAAGCCAGATCGTCACATTGGCCGCTCTTCTCTCTGAACGGTTGTACATATCGTCTGCAAAGCTATGTCGCGTGCTGCGGTATGCGGAGACAAGAAAATCTTCATAGTAGAACACTGATGAAGCTTCTAAGTTGATGTAATAGCCAGTAAGAAGTAGTACAATTCAAGTTTTAGTTATCGATTATTGACTTTTTAGCTGGCTTTGATGCCTTGGACATGAGCTAGGACCTTAAGATTCTGCATGAAAGGAGGACTAGCAGAGGAGTTGCACGGGTGAATGTGAGAAGTGTTCATACGTAGTAAAAACCTGAGAAATCCGTCCGTTTTCGTCATTTGTTATCGAATCGACTTAAAGCCAGATCGACACATTGGCCGCTCTTCTCTCTGAAACCGTTGTACTTATCGTCTGCAAAGCTACGTCGCGTGCTGCGGTATGCGGAGACACTAAAAGCACCATAGTAGAACACAGATGAAGCTTCTAAGTTGATGCAATAGCCAGCAAGAAGTAGTACAATTCAAGTTTTATGTATCGGTTATTGACTTTTTGGCTCGCTTTGGTCCCTTGGACATGAGCTAGGACCTTAAGATTCTGCATGAAAGGAGGACTGGGAGCAGAGTTGCACGGGAGAATGTGAAAAGTGTTCATATGTAGTAAAAACCTGAGAAATCCGTCCGTTTTAATCATTTGTTATCGAATCGACTTAAAGCCAGATCGTCACATTGGTCACTCTTGTCTCTGAAACGGTTGTACTTATTGTCTGCAAAGCTATGTCGCGTGCTGCGGTATGCGGAGACACGAAAATCATCATAGTAGAACACAGATAAAGCTTCTAAGTTAATGTAATAGCCAGTAAGAAGTAGTACAATTCAAGTTTTAGATATTGATTATTGACTTTTTAGCTGGCTTTGGTGCCTTGGACATGATCTAGGACCTTAAGATTCTGCATGAAAGAAGGACTAGCAGCCGAGTTGCCCGGGAGAATGTGAAAAGTGTTCATATGTAGTAAAAACCTGAGAAATCCGTCCGTTTTCGTCATTTGTTATCGAATCGACTTTTAGCCAGATCGTCACATTGGCCGCTCTTCTCTCTGAAACGGATGTACTTATCTTCTGCAAAGCTATGTCGCGTGCTGCGGTACGTGGAGACACTAAAAGCACCATAGTAGAACAGAGATGAAGCTTCTAAGTTGATGTAATAGCCAGTAAGAAATAGTAGAATTCAAGTTTTAGGTATTGATTATTGACTTTTTTGCTGGCTTTGGTGCCTTGGACATGAGCTAGGACCTTAAGATTCTGCATGAAAGGAGGACTAGCAGCCGAGTTGCACGGAAGAATGTGAAAAGTGTTCATATGTAATAAAATCCTGAGAAATCCGTCCGTTTTCGTCATTTGTTATCGAATAGACTTAAAGCCAGATCGACAAATTGGCCGCTCTTCTCTCTGAAACGGTTGTACTTATCGTCTGCTAAGCTATTTCGCGTGCTGCGGTATGCGGAGACACTAAAATCACCATAGTAGAACACAGATTAAGCATCTACGTTGATGTAATAGCCAGTAAGAAGTAGTCCAATTCAAATTTAGGTATCGATTATTGACTTTTTAGCTGGCTTTGGTGACTTGGACATGAGCTAGGACCTTAAGATTCTGCATGAAAGGAGGACTAGCAACCGAGTTGCACGGGAGAATGTGAAAAGTGTTCATATGTAATAAAAACCTGAGAAATAAGTCCGTTTTCGTCATTTGTTATCGAATCGACTTAAAGCCAGATCGTCACATTGGCCGCTCTTCTCTCTGAAACGGTTGTACTTATCGTCTGCAAAGCTATGTCGCGTGCTGCGGTATGCGGAGACACTAAAATCACCATAGTAGAACACAGATGAAGCATGTAAGTTGATGTAATAGCCAGTAAGAAGTAGTCCAATTCAAGTTTTAGGTATCGATTATTGACTTTTTAGCTGGCTTTGGTGACTTGGACATGAGCTAGGACCTTAAGGTTCTATATGAAAGGCGGACTAGCAACCGAGTTGCACGGTAGAATGTGAAAAGTGTTCATATGTAGTAAAAACCCAAGAAATCCGTCCGTTTTCGTCATTTGTTATCGAATCGTCTTAAAGCCAGATCGTCACATTGACCGCTCTTCTCTCTGAAACGGTTGTACTTATCGTCTGCAAAGCTATGTCGCATGCTGCGGTATGCGGAGACACTAAAGGCACCATAGTAGAACACAGATGAAGCTTCTAAGTTGATGTAATAGCCAGTAAGAAGTAGTACAATTCAAGTTTTAAGTATTGATTATTGACCTTTTAGCTGCCTTGGTGCCTTGGACATGAGCTAGGACCTTGAGATTCTGCATGAAAGGAGAAATAGCAGCCGAGTTGCACGGGAGAATATGAAAAGTGTTCGCATGTAGTAAAAACCTGAGAAATCCGTGCGTTTTCGTCATTTGTTATCGAATCGACTTATAGCCAGATCGTCACATTGGCCGCTCTTCTCTCTGAAACGGTTGTACTTATCGTCTGCAAAGCTATGTCGCGTGCTGCGGTATGCGGAGACACTAAAATCACCATAGTAGAACACAGATGAAGCATCTAAGTTGATGCAATAGCCAGTAAGAAGTAGTACAATTCAAGTTTTATGTATCGATTATTGACTTTTTAGCTGGCTTCGGTGCCTTGGACATGAGGTAGGACCTTAAGATTCTGCATGAAAGGAGGACTAGCAGTCGAGTTGCACGGGAGAATGTGGAAAGTGTTCATATGTAGTAAAAACCTGAGAAATCCGTCCGTTTTCGTCATTTGTTATCGAATCGACTTAAAGCCAGATGGTCACATTGGCCGCTCTTCTTTTTGAAACGGTTGTACTTATCGTCTGCAAAGCTATGTAACGTACTGCGGTATTCGGAGACACTAAAAACACCATAGTAGAACACAGATGAAGCTTCTAAGATGATGTAATAGCCAGTAAGAAGTTGTACAATTCAATTTTTAGGTATCGGTTATTGACTTTTTGGCTCGCTTTGGTCCCTTGGACATGAGCTAGGACCTTAAGATTCTGCATGAAAGGAGGACTAGGAACAGAGTTGCACGGGAGAATGTGAAAAGTGTTCATATGTAGTAAAAACCTGAGAAATCCGTCCGTTTTCGTCATTTGTTATCGAATCGACTTAAAGCCAGATCGTCACATTGGTCACTCTTGTCTCTGAAACGGTTGTACTTATTGTCTGCAAAGCTATGTCGCGTGCTGCGGTATGCGGAGACACGAAAATCATCATAGTAGAACACAGATAAAGCTTCTAAGTTGATGTAATAGCCAGTAAGAACTAGTACAATTCAAGTTTTAGGTATCGATTACTGACTTTTTAGCTGGCTTTGGTGCCTTGAACATGAGCTAGGACCTTACGATTCTGCATGAAAGGAGGACTAGCAGCCGAGTTGCACGGGAGAATGTGAAAAGTGTTTATATGTAGTAAAAACCTGAGAAATCCGTCCGTTTGCGTCATTTGTTATCGAATCGACTTAAAGCCAAATCGTCACATTGGCCGCTCTGCTCTCTGAAACGGTTGTACTTATCGTCTGCAAAGCTATGTCGCGTACTGCGGTATTCGGAGACACTAAACGCACCATAGTAGAACACAGATGAAGCTTCTAAGATGATGTAATAGCCAGTAAGATATAGTAAAATTCAAGTTTTAGATATCGTTATTGACTTTTTAGCTGGCTTTGGTGCCTTGGACATGGGCTATGACCTTAAGATTCTGCATGAAAGGAGGACTAGCAGCCGAGTTTAACGGGAGAATGTGAAAAGTGTTCATATCTAGTAAAAACCTGAGAAATCCGTCCGTTTTCGTCATTTGTTATCGAATCGACTTAAAGCCAGATCGTAACATTAGCCGCTCTTCTCTCTAAAACGGTTGTACTTATCGTCTGCAAAGCTGTGTCGCGTACTGCGGTATGCGGAGAAACTAAAAGCACCGTAGTAGAACATAGATGAAGCATCTAAGTTGATGTAATAGCCAGTAAGAAGTAGTCCAATTCAAGTTTTAGGTATCGATTATTGACTTTTTAGATGGCTTTGGTGACTTGGATATGAGCTAGGACCTTAAGATTCTGCATGAAAGGAGGACTAGCAGCCGAGTTGCATGGGAGAATGTGAAAAGTGTTCATATGTAGTAAAAACCTGAGAAATCCGTCCGTTTGCGTCATTTGTTATCGAATCGACTTAAAGCCAAATCGTCACATTGGCCGCTCTGCTCTCTGAAACGGTTGTACTTATCGTCTGCAAAGCTATGTCGCGTACTGCGGTATTCGGAGACACTAAAAACACCATAGTAGAACACAGATAAAGCTTCTAAGTTGATGTAATAGCCAGTAAGAACTAGTACAATTCAAGTTTTAGGTATCGATTATTGACTTTTTAGCTGGCTTTGGTGCCTTGGACAAGAGCTAGGACCTTACGATTCTGCATGAAAGGAGGACTAGCAGCCGAGTTGCACGGGACAATATGAAAACTGTTCATATGTAGTAAAAACCTGAGAAATCCGTCCGTTTTCGTCATTTGTTATCGAATCGACTTAAAGCCCGATCGTCACATTGGCCGCTCTTCTCTCTGAAACGGTTGTACTTATCGTCTGCAAAGCTATGTGGCGTGCTGCGGTATGCGGAGACACTAAAAGCACCATAGTAGAACACAGATTAAGCTTCTAAGTTGATGTAATAGCCAGTAAGAAGTAGTACAATTCAAGTTTTAGGTATCGATTATTGACTTTTTAGCTGGCTTTGGTGCCTTGGACATGAGCTAGGACCTTAAGATTCTGCATGAAAGGAGGACTAAAAGCCGAGTTGCACGGGAGAATGTGAAAAGTGTTCATATGTAGTAAAAACCTGAGAAATCCGTCCGTTTTCGTCATTTGTTATCGAATCGACTTAAAGCCAGATCGTCACATTGGCCGCTCTTCTCTCTGAAACCGTTGTACTTATCGTCTGCAAAGCTATGTCGCGTGCTGCGATATGCGGAGACAATAAAAGCACCATAGTAGAACACAGATGAAGCTTCTAAGTTGATGTAATAGCCAGTAAGAAGTAGTACAATTCAAGTTTTAGATTTTGATTATTGACTTTTTAGCTGGCTTTGGTGCCTTGGACAAGAGCTAGGACCTTACGATTCTGCATGAAAGGAGGACTAGCAGCCGAGTTGCACGGGAGAATGTGAAAAGTGTATATATGTAGTAAAAACCTGAGAAATCCGTCCGTTTTCGTCATTTGTTATCGAATCGACTTAAAGCCAAATCGTCACATTGGCCGCTCTGCACTCTGAAACGGTTGTACTTATCGTCTGCAAAGCTATGTCGTGTACTGCGGTATTCGGAGACACTAAACGCACCATAGTAGAACACAGATGAAGCTTCTAAGTTGATGTAATAGCCAGTAAGAAGTAGTACAATTCAAGTTTTAGATATTAATTATTGACTTTTTAGCTGGCTTTGGAGCCTTGGACATGATCTAGGACCTTAAGATTCTGCATGAAAGAAGGACTAGCAGCCGAGTTGCACCGTAGAATGTGAAAAGTGTTCATATGTAGTAAAAACCTGAGACATCCGTCCGTTTTCGTCATTTTTTTATCCAATCGATTTAAAGCCAGATCGTCACATTGGCCGCTCTTCTCTCTGAAACGGTTGTACTTATCGTCTGCAAAACTATGTCGCGTGCTGCGGTATGCGGAGAAACTAAAAGCACAGTAGTAGAACATAGATGAAGGTTCTAAGTTGATGTAATAGCCAGTAAGAAGTAGTCCAATTCAAGTTTTAGGTATCGATTATTGACTTTTTAGCTGGCTTTGGTGCCTTGGACATGAGCTAGGACCTTAAGATTCTGCATAAAAGGAGGACTAGCAGCCGAGTTGCACGTCAGAATGTGAAAAGTGTTCATATGTAGTAAAAACCTGAGACATCCGTCCATTTTCGTCATTTGTTATCGAATCGACTTAAAGCCAGATCGTAACATTGGCCGCTCTTCTCTCTAAAACTGTTGTACTTATCGTCTGCAAAGCTGTGTCGCGTGCTGCGGTATGCGGAGAAACTAAAAGCACCGTAGTAGAACATTGATGAAGGTTCTAAGTTGATGTAATAGCCAGTAAGAAGTAGTCCAATTCAAGTTTTAGGTATCGATTATTGACTTTTTAGCTGGCTTTGGTGCCTTGGACATGAGCCAGGACCTTAAGATTCTGCATGAAAGGAGGACTAGCAGCCGAGTTGCACGGGAGAATGTGAAAAGTGTTCATACGTAGTAAAAACCTGAGAAATCCGTCCGTTTTCGTCATTTGTTATCGAATCGACTTAAAGCCAGATCGTCACATTGGCCGCTCTTCTCTCTGAACGGTTGTACTTATCGTCTGCAAAGCTATGTCGCGTACTGCGGTATTCGGAGACACTAAACGCACCATAGTAGAACACAGATGAAGCTTCTAAGATGATGTAATAGCCAGTAAGAAATAGTACAATTCAAGTTTTAGATATCGTCTTTGACTTTTTAGCTGGCTTTGGTGCCTTGGACATGGGCTATGACCTTAAGATTCTGCATGAAAGGAGGACTAGCAGCCGAGTTGCACGGGAGAATGTGTAAAGTGTTCATATCTAGTAAAAACCTGAGAAATCCGTCCGTTTGCGTCATTTGTTATCGAATCGACTTAAAGCCAGATCGTCACATTGGCCGCTCTTCTCTCTGAAACCGTTGTACTTATCGTTTGCAGAGCTATGTCGCGTGCTGCGATATGCGGAGACACTAAAAGCACCATAGTAGAACACAGATGAAGCTTCTAAGTTGATGTAATAGCCAGTAAGAAGTAGTACAATTCAAGTTTTAGATATTGATTATTGACTTTTTAGCTGGCTTTGGTGCCTTGGACAAGAGCTAGGACCTTACGATTCTGCATGAAAGGAGGACTAGCAGCCGAGTTGCACGGGAGAATGCGAAAAGTGTTTATATGTAGTAATAACCTGAGAAATCCGTCCGTTTTCGTCATTTGTTATCGAATCGACTTAAAGCCAAATCGTCTCATAGGCCACTCTGCTCTCTGAAACGGTTGTACTTATCTTCTGCAAAACTATGTCGCGTGCTGCGGTATGCGGAGAAACTAAAAGCACCGTAGTAGAACATAGATGAAGGTTCTAAGTTGATGTAATAGCCAGTAAGAAGTAGTCCAATTCAAGTTTTAGGTATCGATTATTGACTTTTTAGCTGGCTTTGGTGCCTTGGACATGGGCTAGGACCTTAAGATTCTGCATAAAAGGAGGACTAGCAGCCGAGTTGCACAGGAGAATGTGAAAAGTGTTCATATGTAGTAAAAACCTGAGATATCCGTCCGTTTTCGTCATTTGTTATCGAATCGACTTAAAGCCAGATCGTAACATTGGCCGCTCTTCTCTCTGAAACGGTTGTACTTATCGTCTGCAAAGCTATGTCGCGTGCTGCGGTATGCGGAGACACTAAAATCACTATAGTAGAACACAGATGAAGCATCTAAGTTGATGTAATAGCCAGTAAGAAGTAGTCCAATTCAAGTTTTAGGTATCGATTATTGACATTTTAGCTGGCTTTGGTGACTTGGACATGAGCTAGGACCTTAAGATTCTGCATGAAAGGAGGACTAGCAGCCGAGTTGCACGGGAGAATGTGAAAAGTGTTCATATCTAGTAAAAACCTGAGAAATCCGTCCGTTTGCGTCATTTGTTATCGAATCGACTTAAAGCCAGATCGTCACATTTGCCGCTCTTCTCTCTGAAACCGTTGTACTTATCGTCTGAAAAGCTATGTCGCGTGCTGCGATATGCGGAGACACTAAAAGCACCATAGTAGAACACAGATGAAGCTTCTAAGTTGATGTAATAGCCAGTAAGAAGTAGTACAATTCAAGTTTTAGATATTGATTATTGACTCTTTAGCTGCCTTTGGGGCCTTCGACTTGATCTAGGACCTTAAGATTCTGCATGAAAGAAGGACTAGCAGCCGAGTTGCACGGGAGAATGTGAAAAGTGTTCATATGTATTAAAAACCTCAGAAATCCGTTAGTTTTCGACATTTGTTATCCAATCGACTTAAAGCCAGATCGTCACATTGGCCGCTCTTCTCTCTGAAACGGTTGTACTTATCGTCTGCAAAACTATGTCGCGTGCTGCGGTATGCGGAGAAACTAAAAGCACCGTAGTAGAACACAGATGAAGGTTCTAAGTTGATGTAATAGCCAGTAAGAAGTAGTCCAATTCAAGTTTTAGGAATCGATTATTGACTTTGTAGCTGGCTTTGGTGCCTTGGACATGAGCTAGGACCTTAAGATTCTGCATAAAAGGAGGACTAGCAGCCGAGTTGCACGGGAGAATGTGAAAAGTGTTCATATGTAGTAAAAACCTGAGACATCCGTCCGTTTTCGTCATTTGTTATCGAATCGACTTAAAGCCAGATCGTAACATTGGCCGCTCTTCTCTCTAAAACGGTTGTACTTATCGTCTGCAAAGCTATGTCGCGTGCTGCGGAATGCGGAGACACTAAAATCACCATAGTAGAACACAGATGAAGCTTTTAAGTTAATGTAATAGCTAGTAAGAAGTAGTAGAATTCAAGTTTTAGGTATCGATTATTGAAGTTTAGCTGGCTTCGGTGCCTTGGACATGAGCTAGGACCTTAAGATTCTGCATGAAATTAGGACTAGCAGCCGAGTTGCACGGGAGAATGTGAAAGGTGTTCATATGTAGTAACAACCTGAGAAATCGGTCCGTTTTCGTCATTTGTTATCGAATCGACTTATAGCCAGATCGTCACATTGGCCGCTCTTCTCTCTGAAACGGTTGTACTTATCGTCTGCAAAGCTATGTCGCGTGCTGCGGTATGCAGGGACGCTAAAATCACCATAGTAGATCACAGATGAAGCTTCTAAGTTGATGCAATAGCCAGTAAGAAGTAGTACAATTCATGTTTTAGGTATCGATTATTGACTTTTTAGCTGGCTTTGGTGCCTTGGACATGAGCTAGGACCTTAAGATTCTGCATGAGAGGAGGACTAGCAGCCGAGTTGCACGGGAGAATGTGAAAAGTGTTCATATGTAGTAAATACCTTAGAAATCCGTCCGTTTTCGTCATTTGTTATCGAATCGACTTAAAGCCAGATGGACACATTGGCCGCTCTTCTCTCTTAAACGGTTGTACTTATCGTCTGCAGAGCTATGTCGCGTGCTGCGGTATGTGGAGACACTAAAATCACCATAGTAGAACACAGATGAAGCATCTACGTTGATGTAATAGCCAGTAAGAAATAGTACAATTCAAGTTTTAGGTATCGATTATTGACTTTTTAGCTGGCTTTGGTGCCTTGGACATGAGCTAGGACCTTTAGATTCGGCATGAAAGGAGGACTAGCAGCCGAGTTGCACGGGAGAATGTGAAAAGTGTTCATATGTAGTAAAAACCTGAGAAATCCGTCCGTTTTCGTCATTTGTTATCGAATCGACTTAAAGCCAGATCGTCACATTGGCCGCTCTTCTCTCTGAAACGGTTGTACTTATCGTCTGCAAAGCTATGACGCGTACTGCGATATTCGGAGACACTAAAAACACCATAGTAGAACACAGATGAAGCTTTTAAGATGATGTAATAGCCAGTAAGAAGTAGTACAATTCAATTTTTAGGTATCGGTTATTGACTTTTTAGCTGGCTTTGGTGCCTTGGACATGAGCCAGGACCTTAAGATTCTGCATGAAAGGAGGACTAGCAGCCGAGTTATACGGGAGAATGTGAAAAGTGTTCATATGTAGTAAAAACCTGAGAAATCCGTCCGTTTTCGTCATTTGTTATCGAATCGACTTAAAGCCAGATCGTCACATTGGCCACTCTTCTCTCAGAAACGGTTGTACTTATTGTCTGCAAAGTTATGTCGCGTGCTGCGGTATGTGGAGACACGAAAATCATCAGAGTAGAACACAGATAAAGCTTCTAAGTTGATGTAATAGCCAGTAAGAAGTAGTACAATTCAAGTTTTAGGTATCGATTATTGACTTTTTAGCGGGCTTTGGTGCCTTGGACATGAGCTAGGACCTTAAGATTCAGCATGAAAGTAGGACTAGCAGCCGAGTTGCACGGGAGAATGTGAAAAGTGTTCAAATGTAGTAAAAACCTGAGAAATCCGTCCGTTTTCGTCATTTGTTATCGAATCAACTCAAAGCCAAATCGGCACATTGGCCGCTCTTCTCTCTGAAACGTTTGTACTTATCGTCTGCAAAGCTATGTCGCGTACTGCGGTATTCGGAGACACTAAACGCACCATAGTAGAACACAGATGAAGCTTCTAAGATGATATAATAGCCAGTAAGAAATAGTACAATTCAAGTTTTAGGTATAGTTATTGACTTTTTAGCTGGCTTTGGTGCCTTGGACATGAGCTATGACCTTAAGATTCTGCATGAAAGGAGGACTAGCACTCGAGTTGCACGGGAGAATGTGAAAAGTGTTCATATGTAGTAAAAACCTCAGAAATCCGTCCGTTTTCGTCATTTGTTATCGAATCGACTTAAAGCCAGATCGTCACATTTGCCGTTCTTCTCTCTGAATCCGTTGTACTTATCGTCTGCAAAGCTATGTCGCGTGCTGCGGTATGCGGAGACACTAGAAGCACCATAGTAGAACACAGATGAAACTTCTAAGTTGATGTAATAGCCAGTAAGAAGTAGTACAATTCAAGTTTTAGATATTGATTATTGACTTTTTAGCTGGCTTTGGTGCCTTGGACATGATCTAGGACCTTAAGATTCTGCATGAAAGAAGGACTAGCAGCCGAGTTGCACGGGAGAATGTGAAAAGTGTTCAAATGTAGAAAAACCTGAGAAATCCGTCCGTTTTCGTCATTTGTTATCGAATCGACTTAAAGCCAAATCGGCACATTGGCCGCTCTGCTCTCTGAAACGTTTGTACTTATCGTCTGCAAAGCTATGTCGCGTACTGCGGTATTCGGAGACACTAAACGCACCATAGTCGAACACAGATGAAGCTTCTAAGATGATATAATAGCCAGTAAGAAATAGTACAATTCGAGTTTTAGGTATAGTTATTGACTTTTTAGCTGGCTTTGGTGCCTTGGACATGAGCTATGACCTTAAGATTCTGCATGAAAGGAGGACTAGCACTCGAGTTGCACGGGAGAATGTGAAAAGTGTTCATATGTAGTAAAAACCTCAGAAATCCGTCCGTTTTCGTCATTTGTTATCGAATCGACTTAAAGCCAAATCGGCACATTGGCCGCTCTGCTCTCTGAAACGTTTGTACTTATCGTCTGCAAAGCTATGTCGCGTGCTGCGGTATGCGGAGATACTAAAAGCACCATAGTAGAACACAGATGAAACTTCTAAGTTGATGTAATAGCCAGTAAGAAGTAGTACAATTAAAGTTTTAGGTATCGATTATTGACTCTTTAGCTGGCTCTGGGGCCTTGGACATGATCTAGGACCTTAAGATTCTGCATGAAAGAAGGACTAGCAGCCGAGTTGCACGGGAGAATGTGAAAAGTGTTCATATGTAGTAAAAACCTCAGAAATCAGTCCGTTTTCGTCATTTGTTATCCAATCGACTTAAAGCCAGATCGTCACATTGGCCGTTCTTCTCTCTGAAACGGTTGTACTTATCGTCTGCAGAGCTATGTCGCGTGCTGCGGTATGTGGAGACACTAAAATCACCATAGTAGAACACAGATGAAACTTTTAAGTTGATGTAATAGCCAGTAAGAAATAGTACAATTCAAGTTTTAGGTATCGATTATTGACTTTTTAGCTGGCTTTGGTGCCTTGGACAAGAGCTAGGACCTTGAGATTCGGCATGAAAGGAGGACTAGCAGCCGAGTTGCACGGGAGAATGTGAAAAGTGTTCATATGTAGTAAAAACCTGAGAAATCCGTCCGTTTTCGTCATTTGTTATCGAATCGACTTAAAGCCAGATCGTCACATTGGCCACTCTTCTCTCAGAAACGGTTGTACTTATTGTCTGCAAAGTTATGTCGCGTGCTGCGGTATGTGGAGACACGAAAATCATCAGAGTGGAACACAGATAAAGCTTCTAAGTTGATGTAATAGCCAGTAAGAAGTAGTACAATTCAAGTTTTATGTATCGATTATTGACTTTTTAGCTGGCTTTGGTGCCTTGGACATGATCTAGGACCTTAAGATTCTGCATGAAAGAAGGACTAGCAGCCGAGTTGCACGGGTGAATGTGAAAAGTGTTCATATGTAGTAAAAACCAACCTGAGAAATCCGTCCGTTTTCGTCATTTGTTATCGAATCGACTTAAAGCCAAATCATCACATTGGCAGCTCTGCTCTCTGAAACGGTTGTTCTTATCGTCTGCAAAGCTATGTCGCGTACTGCGGTATTCGGAGACACTAAACGCACGATAGTATAACACAGATGAAGCTTCTAAGATGATGTAATAACCAGTAAGAAATAGTACAATTCAAGTTTTAGATATCGTTATTGACTTTTTAGCTGGCTTTGGTGCCTTGGACATGAGCTATGACCTTAAGATTCTGCATGAAAGAAGGACTAGCAGCCGAGTTGCACGGGAGAATGTGAAAAGTGTTCATATGTAGTAAAAACCGCAGAAATCCGTCCGTTTTCGTCATTTGTTATCGAATCGACTTAAAGCCAGATCGTCACATTGGCCGCTCTGCTCTCTGAAACGGTTGTACTTATCGTCTGCAAAACTATGTCGCGTGCTGCGGTATGCGGAGAAACTAAATGCACCGTTGTAGAACACAGATGAAGGTTCTAAGTTGATGTAATAGCCAGTAAGAAGTAGACCAATTCAAGTTTTAGGAATCGATTATTGACTTTGTAGCTGGCTTTGGTGCCTTGGACAT
The DNA here is from genome assembly GCF_023897955.1 of Schistocerca gregaria. Classification (NCBI taxonomy): domain Eukaryota; kingdom Metazoa; phylum Arthropoda; class Insecta; order Orthoptera; family Acrididae; genus Schistocerca; species Schistocerca gregaria. The sequence goes on along the minus strand of NW_026061850.1, from coordinate 5,439,561 downwards.
GAGCTAGGACCTTAAGATTCTGCATAAATGGAGGACTAGCTGCCGAGTTGCACGGGAGAATGTGAAAAGTGTTCATATGTAGTAAAAACCTGAGACATCCGTCCGTTTTCGTCATTTGTTATCGAATCGACTTAAAGCCAGATCGTAACATTGGCCGCTCTTCTCTCTAAAACGGTTGTACTTATCGTCTGCAAAGCTATGTCGCGTGCTGCGGTATGCGGAGACACTAAAATCACCATAGTAGAACACAGATGAAGCTTTTAAGTTGATGTAATAGCCAGTAAGAAGTAGTAGAATTCAAGTTTTAGGTATCGATTATTGATTTTTAGCTGGCTTCGGTGCCTTGGACATGAGCTAGGACCTTAAGATTCTGCATGAGAGGAGGACCAGCAGCCGAGTTGCACGGGAGAATGTGAAAAGTGTTCATATGTAGTACAAACCTGAGAAATCCGTCCGTTTTCGTCATTTGTTATCGAATCGACTTAAAGCCAGATGGACACATTGGCCGCTCTTCTCTCTTAAACGGTTGTACTTATCGTCTGCAGAGCTATGTCGCGTGCTGCGGTATGTGGAGACACTAAAATCACCATAGTAGAACACAGATGAAACTTCTAAGTTGATGTAATAGCCAGTAAGAAATAGTACAATTCAAGTTTTAGGTATAGTTATTGACTTTTTAGCTGGCTTTGGTGCCTTGGACATGAGCTATGACCTTAAGATTCTGCATGAAAGAAGGACTAGCAGCCGAGTTGCACGGGAGAATGTGAAAAGTGTTCATATGTAGTAAAAACCGCAGAAATCCGTCCGTTTTCGTCATTTGTTATCCAATCGACTTAAAGCCAGATCGTCACATTGGCCGCTCTTCTCTCTGAAACGGTTGTACTTATCGTCTGCAGAGCTATGTCGCGTGCTGCGGTATGTGGAGACACTAAAATCACCATAGTAGAACACAGATGAAACTTCTAAGTTGATGTAATAGCCAGTAAGAAATAGTACAATTCAAGTTTTAGGTATCGATTATTGACTTTTTAGCTGGCTTGGGTGCCTTGGACAAGAGCTAGGACCTTGAGATTCGGCATGAAAGGAGGACTAGCAGCCGAGTAGCACGGGAGAATGTGAGAAGTGTTCATATGTAGTAAAAACCTGAGAAATCCGTCCGTTTTCGTCATTTGTTATCGAATCGACTTAAAGCCAGATCGTCACAATGGCCACTCTTCTCTCAGAAACGGTTGTACTTATTGTCTGCAAAGTTATGTCGCGTGCTGCGGTATGTGGAGACACGAAAATCATCAGAGTAGAACACAGATAAAGCTTCTAAGTTGATGTAATAGCCAGTAAGAAGTAGTACAATTCAAGTTGTATGTATCGATTATTGACTTTTTAGCTGGCTTTGGTGCCTTGGACATGATCTAGGACCTTAAGATTCTGCATGAAAGAAGGACTAGCAGCCGAGTTGCACGGGTGAATGTGAAAAGTGTTCATATGTAGTAAGAACCAACCTGAGAAATCCGTCCGTTTTCGTCATTTGTTATCGAATCGACTTAAAGCCAAATCATCACATTGGCAGCTCTGCTCTCTGAAACGGTTGTACTTATCGTCTGCAAAACTATGTCGCGTGCTGCGGTATGCGGAGAAACTAAATGCACCGTTGTAGAACACAGATGAAGGTTCTAAGTTGATGTAATAGCCAGTAAGAAGTAGTCCAATTCAAGTTTTAGGAATCGATTATTGACTTTGTAGCTGGCTTTGGTGCCTTGGACATGAGCTAGGACCTTAAGATTCTGCATAAATGGAGGACTAGCTGCCGAGTTGCACGGGAGAATGTGAAAAGTGTTCATATGTAGTAAAAACCTGAGACATCCGTCCGTTTTCGTCATTTGTTATCGATTCGACGTAAAGCCAGATCGTAACATTGGCCGCTCTTCTCTCTGAAACGGTTGTACTTACCGTCTGCAGAGCTATGTCGCGTGCTGCGGTATGGAGAGACACTAAAAGCACCATTGTAGAACACAGATGATACTTCCAAGTTGATGTAATAGCCAGTAAGAAGTAGTAAAATTCAATTTTTATTTACTGATTATTGACTTTTTAGCTGGCTTTGGTGCCTTGGACATGAGCTAGGACCTTAAGATTCTGCATGAAAGGAGGACTAGCAGCCGAGTTGCACGGGAGAATGTGAAAAGTGTTCATATGTAGTAAAAACGTGAGAAATCCGTCCGTTTTTGTCATTTGTTATCGAATCGACTTAAGGCCCAATCGTCACATTGGCCGCTCTTCTCTCTGAAACGATTGTACTTGTCGTCTGCAATGCTATGTCGCGTGCTGCGGTATGCGGAGACACTACAATCTCCATAGTAGAACACCGATGAAGCTTCTAAGTTGATGTAATAGCCACTAAGAAGTAGTACAATTCAAGTTTTATGTATCGATTATTGACTTCTTAGTTGGCTTTGGTGCCTTGGACATGAGCTATTACCTTTAGATTCTGCATGAAAGGAGGACTAGCAGCCAAGTTGCACGGGATAATGTGAAAAGTGTTCATATGTAGTAAAAACCTGAGAAATCCGTCCGTTTTCGTCATTTGTTATCGAATCGACTTAAAGCCCGATCGTCACATTGGCCGCTCTTCTCTCTGAAACGGTTGTACTTATCGTCTGCAATGCTATGTCGCGTGCTGCGGTATGCGGAGACACTAAAATCTCCATAGTAGAACACAGATGAAGCTTCTAAGTTGATGTAATAGCCAGTAAGAAGTAGTAGAATTCAAGTTTTTGGTATCGATTATTGACTTTTTTGTTGGCATTGGTACCTTGGACATGAGCTAGGACCTTAAGATTCTGCATGAAAGGAGGACTAGCAGCCGAGTTGCACGGGAGAATGTGAAAAGTGTTCATATGTAGTAAAAACGTGAGAAATCCGTCCGTTTTTGTCATTTGTTATCGAATCGACTTAAAGCCAGATCGTCACACTGGCAACTTTTCTCTCTGAAACGGTTGTACTTATCGTCTGCAAAGCTATGTCGCATGCTGTGGTATGCGGAGAAACTAAAAGCACCATAGTAAAACACCGATGAAGCTTCTAAGTTGATGTAATAGCCAGTAAGATGTAGTACAATTCAAGTTTTAGCTACTGATTATTGACTTTTTAGCTGGCTTTGGAGCCTTGGACATGAGCTAGGACCTTAAGATTCTGCATGAAAGGAGGACTAGCAGCCGAGTTGCACTGGAGAATGTGAAATGTGTTCATATGTAGTAAAAACCTGAGAAATCCGTCCGTTTTCGTCATTTGTTATCGAATCGACTTAAAGCCAAATCGTCACATTGGCCGCTCTTCTCTCTGAAACGGTTGTACTTATCGTCTGTTAAGCTATGTCGCGTGCTGCGGTATGCGGGGACACTAAAATCACCATAGTAGAACACATATGAAGCTTCTAAGTTGATGTAATAGCCAGTAAGAAGTAGTACAATTCAAGTTTTAGGTATCGATTATTGACTTCTTAGTTGGCTTTGGTGCCTTGGACATGAGCTATTACCTTAAGATTCTGCATGAAAGGAGGAGTAGCAGCCGAGTTGCATGGGAGAATGTGAAAAGTGTTCATATGTAGTAAAAACCTGAGAAATCCGTCCGTTTTCGTCATTTGTTATCGAATCGACTTAAAGCCCGATCGTCACATTGGCCGCTGTTCTCTCTGAAACAGTTGTACTTATCGTCTGCAATGCTATGTCGCGTGCTGCGGTATTCGGAGACACTAAAATCTCCATAGTAGAACACAGATGAAGCTTCTAAGTTGATGTAATAGCCAGTAAGAAGTAGTACAATTCAAGTTTTAGGTATCGATTATTGATTTTTTATGTGGCTTTGGTGCCTTGGACATGAGCTAGGACCTTAAGATTCTGCATGAAAGGAGGACTAGCAGCCGAGTTGCACGGGAGAATGTGAAAAGTGTTCAAATAGAGTAAAAACCTGAGAAATCCGTCCGTTTTCGTCATTTTTATCGAATCGACTTAAAGCCAAATCGTCACATTGGCCGCTCTTCTCTCTGAAACGGTTGTACTTATCGTCTGCAGAGCTACGTCGCGTGCTGCGGTATGTAGAGACACTAAACGCACCATAGTAGAACACAGATGACACTTCCAAGTTGATGTAATAGCCAGTAAGAAGTAGTACAATTCAAGTTTTAGTTACTGATTATTGACTTTTTAGCTGGCTTTGGTGCCTTGGACATGAGGTAGGACCTTAAGATTCTGCATGAAAGGAGGAGTAGCAGCCGAGTTGCTTAGGAGAATGTGAAAAGTGTTCATATGTAGTAAAAACCTGAGAAATCCGTCCTTTTTCATTTGTTATCGAATGGACTTAAAGCCAGATCGTCACATTGGCCACTCTTCTCTCCGAAACGGTTGTACTTATCGCCTGCAAAGCTATGTCGCGTGCTGCGGCATGCGGGGACACTAAAATCACCATAGTGGAACACAGATGAAGCTTCCAAGTTGACGTAATAGCCAGTAAGAAGTAGTACAATTCCAGTTTTAGGTATCGATTATTGACTTTTTAGCTGGCTTTGATGCCTTGGACATGAGCTAGGACCTTATGATTCTGCATGAAAGGAGGACTAGCAGCCGAGTTGCACGGCAGAATGTGAAAAGTGTTCATATGTAGTAAAAACCTGAGAAATCCGTCCGTTTTCGTCATTTGTTATCGAATCGACTTAAAGCCAGATCGTCACATTGGCCGCTCTTCTCTCTGAAACGGTTGTACTTATCGTCTGCAAAGCTATGTCGTATGCTGCGGTAGGCGGAGACACTAAAACCACCACAGTAGAACACAGATGAAGCTTCTAATTTGATGTAATAGCCAGTAAGTAGTAGTACAATTCAAGTTTTAGGTATCGATTATTGACTTTTTAGCTGGCTTTGGTGCCTTGGACATGAGCTAGGACCTTAAGATTCTGCATGAAAGGAGGACTAGCAGCCGAGTTGCACGGGAGAATGTGAAAAGTGTTCAAATAGAGTAAAAACCTGAGAAATCCGTCCGTTTTAGTCATTTTTATCGAATCGACTTAAAGCCAAATCGTCACATTGGCCGCTCTGCTCTCTGAAACGGTTGTACTTATCGTCTGCAAAGCAATGTCGCGTACGGCGGTATTCGGAGACACTAAAATCCCCATAGTAGAACACAGATGTAGCTTCTAAGATGATGTAATAGCCAGTAAGAAATAGTACAATTCTAGTTTTATTAATCGGTTATTAACTTTTTACCCTTGTTTGGTGCCTTGGACATGAGCTAGGAACTTAAGATTTTACATGCAGGAGGACTAGCAGCCGAGTTGCACGGGAGAATGTGTAAAGTGTTCATATGTAGTAAAAACCTGAGAAATCCGTTCGTTTTCGTCTTTGTTATCGAATCGACTTAAAGCCAGATCGTCACATTGGCTGCTCTTCTCTCTGAAACGGTTATACTTATCGTCTGCAGAGCTATGTCGCGTGCTGCGGTATGCAGAGACACTAAAAGCACCATAGTATAACACAGATGACACTTCCAAGTTGATGTAATAGCCAGTAAGAAGTAGTACATTTCAAGTTTTAGTTACTGATTATTGACTTTTTAGCTGGCATTGGTGCCTTGGACATGAGCTAGGACCTTAAGATTCTGCATTAAAGGAGGACTAGCAGCCGAGTTGCCCAGGAGAATGTGAAAAGTGTTCATAGGTAGTAAAAACCTGAGAAATCCGTCCGTTTTCGTCATGTGTTATCGAATCGACTTAAAGCCAGATCGTCACATTGGCCGCTCTTACCTCCGAAACGGTTGTACTTATCGTCCGCAAATCTATGTCGCATGCTGCGGTATGCGAAGACACTAAAAGCACCATAGTAGAACACAGATGAAGCTTCTAAGTTGATGTAATAGCCAGTAAGATGTAGTACAATTCAAGTTTTAGCTACTGATTATTTCCTTTTTAGCTGGCTTTGGAGCCTTGGACATGAGCTAGGACCTTAAGATTCTGCATGAAAGGAGGACTAGCAGCCGAGTTACACAGGAGAATGTGAAAAGTGTTTATATGTAGTAAAAACCTGAGGAATCCGTCCGTTTTCGTCATTTGTTATCGATATCGACTTAAAGCCAGATTGTCACATTGGCCGCTCTTCTCTCTGAAACGGTTGTACTTATCGTCTGCAATGCTATGTCGCGTGCTGCGCTATGCGGAGACACTAAAAGCACCATAGTAGAACACAGATGAAGCTTCTAAGTTGATGTAATAGCCAGTAAGAAGTAGTACAATCCAAGTTTTAGGTATCGATTATTGACTTTTTAGCTGGCTTTGGTGCCTTGGACATGATCTAGGACCTTAAGATTCTGCATGAAAGGAGGACTAGCAGCCGAGTTGCACGGGAGAATGTGAAAAGTGTTCAAATAGAGTAAAAACCTGAGAAATCCGTCCGTTTTCGTCATTTGTTATCGAATCGACTTAAAGCCAAATCGTCACATTGGCCGCTCTGCTCTCTGAAACGGTTGTACTTATCGTCTGCAAAGCTATGTCGCGTACTGCGGTATTCGGAGACACTAAAAGCACCATAGTAGAACACAGATGTAGCTTCTAAGATGATGTAATAGCCAGTAAGAAACAGTACCATTCAAGTTTTATGAATCGGTTGTTGACTTTTTACCCTTGTTTGGTGCCTTGGACATGAGCTAGGAACTTAAGATTTTACATGCAGGAGGACTGGCAGACGAGTTGCACGGGAGAATGTGTAAAGTGTTCATATGTAGTAAAAACCTGAGAAATCCGTCCGTTTTCGTCATTTGTTATCGAATCGACTTAAAGCCAGATCGACACATTGGCCGCTCTGCTCTCTGAAACGGTTGTACTTATCGTCTGCAATGCTATGTCGCGTGCTGCGCTATGCGGAGACACTAAAAGCACCATAGTGGAACACAGATGAAGCTTCTAAGTTGATGTAATAGCCAGTAAGAAGTAGTACAATTCAAGTTTTAGGTATCGATTATTGACTTTTTAGCTGGCTTTGACGCCTTGGACATCGGCTAGGACCTTAAGATTCTGCATGAAAGGAGGACTATCATCCGAGTTGCACGGGAGAATTTGAAAAGTGTTCATATGTAGTAAAAACGTGAGAAATCCGTCCGTTTTTGTCATTTGTTATCGTATCGACTTAAAGCCAGATCGTCACACTGGCCACTCTTCTCTCTGAAACGGTTGTACTTATCGTCTGCAAAGCTATGTCGCATGCTGCGGTATGCGGAGACACTAAAAACACCATAGTAGAACACCGATGAAGCTTCTAAGTTGATGTAATAGCCAGTAAGAAGTAGTACACTTCAAGTTTAAGGTATCGATTATTGACTTCTTAGATGGATTTGGTGCCTTGGACATGAGCTAGGACCTTAAGATTCTGCATGAAAGGAGGACTAGCAGCCGAGTTGCACGGGAGAATGTGAAAACTGTTCATATGTAGTAAAAACCTGAGAAATCCGTCCATTTTCGTCATTTGTTATCGAATCGACTTAAAGCCAGATCGTCACATTGGCCGCTCTTCTCTCTGAAACGGTTGTACTTATCGTCTGCAAAGCTATGTCGTATGCTGCGGTAGGCGGAGACACTAAAACCACCACAGTAGAACACAGATGAAGCTTCTAATTTGATGTAATAGCCAGTAAGAAGTAGTACAATTCAAGTTTTAGGTATTGATTATTGACTTTTTAGCTGGCTTTGATGCCTTGGACATGAGCTAGGACCTTAAGATTTTACATGCAGGAGGACTAGCAGCCGAGTTGCACGGGAGAATGTGTAGAGTGTTCATATGTAGTAAAATCCTGAGAAATCCGTTCGTTTTCGTCATTTGTTATCGAATCAACTTAAAGCCTGATTGTCACATTGGCCGCTCGTCTCTCTGAAACGGTTGTACTTATCGTCTGCAAAGCTATGTCGCGTGCTGCGGTATGCGGAGACACTAAGGGCACCATATTGGAACACAGATGAAGCTTCTAAGTTGATGTAATAGCCAGTAAGAAGTAGTACACTTCAAGTTTAAGGTATCGATTATTGACTTCTTAGATGGATTTGGTGCCTTGGACATGAGCTAGGACCTTAAGATTCTGCATGAAAGGAGGACTAGCAGCCGAGTTGCCCAGGAGAATGTGAAAAGTGTTCATATGTAGTAAAAACCTAAGAAATCCGTCCGTTTTCGTCATTTGTTATCGAATCGACTTAAAGCCAGATCGTCACATTGGCCGCTCTTCCCTCCGAAACGGTTGTACTTATCGTCTGCAAAGCTATGTCGCATGCTGCGGTAAGGGGAGACACTAAAAGCACCATAGTAGAACACAGATGAAGCTTCTAAGTTGATGTAATAGCCAGTAAGATGTAGTACAATTCAAGTTTTAGCTACTGATTATTGACTTTTTAGCTGGCTTTGGAGCCTTGGACATGAGCTAGGACCTTAAGATTCTGCATGAAAGGAGGACTAGCAGCTGAGTTACACAGGAGAATGTGAAAAGTGTTTATATGTAGTAAAAACCTGAGAAATCCGTCCGTTTTCGTCATTTGTTATCGAATCGACTTAAAGCCAGATCGTCACATTGGCCGCTCTTCTCTCTGAAACGGTTGTACTTATCGTCTGCAAAGCTATGTCGCGTGCTGCGGTATGCGGAGACACTAAAAGCACCATAGTAGAACACATATTAAGCTTCTAAGAAGATGTAATAGCCAGTAAGAAGTAGTACAATTCAAGTTTTAGGTATCGATTATTAACTTTTTAGCTGGCTTTGGTGCCTTGGAGATGAGCTTGTACCATAAGATTCTGCTTGAAAGGAGGAGTAGCAGCCGAGTTGCACGGGAGAATGTGAAAAGTGTTCATATGTAGTACAAACTTGAGAAATCCGTCCGTTTTCGTCATTTGTTATCGAATCGACTTAAAGCCAGGTCGTCACATTGGCCGCTCTTCTCTCGGAAACGGTTGTACTTATCGTGTGCAGAGCTATGTCGCGTGCTGCGGTATGCAGGGACACTAAAAGCACCATGGTAGAACACAGATGACACTTCCAAGTTGATGTAATAGCCAGTAAGAAGTAGTACAATTCAAGTTTTAGCTACTGATTATTGACTTTTTAGCTGGCCTTGGAGCCTTGGACATGAGCTAGGACCTTAAGATTCTGCATGAAAGGAGGACTAGCAGCTGAGTTACACAGGAGAATGTGAAAAGTGTTTATATGTAGTAAAAACCTGAGAAATCCGTTCGTTTTCGTCATTTGTTATCGAATCGACTTAAAGCCAGATCGTCACATTAGCCGCTCTTCTCTCTGAAACGGTTGTACTTATCGTCTGCAGAGCTATGTCGCGTGCTGCGGTATGCAGAGACACTAAAAGCACCATAGTAGAACACAGATGACACTTCCAAGTTGATGTAATAGCCAGTAAGAAGTAGTACAATTCAAGTTTTAGTTACTGATTATTGAATTTTTAGCTGGCTTTGGTGCCTTGGACATGAGCTAGGACCTTAAGATTCTGCATGAAAGGAGGACTAGCAGCCGAGTTGCCCAGGAGAATGTGAAAAGTGTTCATATGTAGTAAAAACCAGAGAAATCCGTCCGTTTTCGTCATGTGTTATCGAATCGACTTAAAGCCAGATCGTCACATTGGCCGCTCTTCCCTCCGAAACGGTTGTACTTATCGTCTGCAAAGCTATGTCGCATGCTGCGGTATGCGGAGACACTAAAAGCACCATAGTAGAACACAGATGAAGCTTCTAAGTTGATGTAATAGCCAGTAAGATGTAGTACAATTCAAGTTTTAGCTACTGATTATTTGCTTTTTAGTTGGCTTTGGAGCCTTGGACATGAGCTAGGACCTTAAGATTCTGCATGAAAGGAGGACTAGCAGCCGAGTTACACAGGAGAATGTGAAAAGTGTTTATATGTAGTAAAAACCTGAGAAATCCGTCCGTTTTCGTCATTTGTTATCGAATCGACTTAAAGCCAGATCGTCACATTGGCTGCTCTTCTGTCTGAAACGGTTGTACTTATCGTCTGCAAAGCTATGTCGCGTGATGAGGTATGCGGAGACACTAAAATCACCATAGTGGAACACAGATGAGGCTTCTAAGTTGATGTAATAGCCAGTAAGAAGTAGTATAATTCAAGTTTTACGTATCGATTATTGACTTTTTAGCTGGCTTTGATGCCTTGGACATGAGCTAGGACCTTATGATTCTCCATGAAAGGAGGACTAGCAGCCGAGTTGCACGGGAGAATTTGAAAAGTGTTCATATGTAGTAAAAACCTGAGAAATCCGTCCGTTTTCGTCATTTGTTATCGAATCGACTTAAGGCCAGATTGTCTTATTGGCCGCTCTTCTCTCTGAAACGGTTGTACTTATCGTCTGCAAAGCTATGTCGCGTACTGCGGTATTCGGAGACACTAAAAGCACCATAGTAGAACACAGATGTAGCTTCTAAGATGATGTAATAGCCAGTAAGAAATAGTACCATTCAAGTTTTAGGAATCGGTTATTGACTTTTTACCCTTGTTTGGTGCCTTGGACATGAGCTAGGAACTTAAGATTTTACATGCAGGAGGACTAGCAGACGAGTTGCACGGGAGAATGTGTAAAGTGTTCATATGTAGTAAAAACCTGAGAAATCCGTTCGTTTTCGTCATTTGTTATCGAATCGACTTAAAGCCAGATCGTCACATTGGCCGCTCTTCTCTCTGAAACGGTTGTACTTATCGTCTCCAAAGCTATGTCGCGTGCTGCGGCATGCGTTGACACTAAAATCACCATAGTGGAACACAGATGAAGCTTCTAAGTTGATGTAATAGCCAGTAAGAATTAGTACAATTCAAGTTTTAGTTATCGATTATTGACTTTTTAGCTGGCTTTGATGCCTTGGACATGAGCTAGGACCTTAATATTCTGCATGAAAGGAGGACTAGCAGCCAAGTAGCACGGGAGAATTTGATAAGTGTTCATATGTAGTAAAAACCTGAGAAATCCGTCCGTTTTCGTCAATTGTTATCGAATCGACTTAAAGCCAGATCGTCACATTGGCCGCTCTCCTCTCTGAAACGGTTGTACTTATCGTCTGCAAAGCTATGTCGCGTGCTGCGGTATGCGGAGACACTAAAAGCACCATAGTGGAACACAGATGAAGCTTCTAAGTTGATGTAATAGCCAGAAAGAAGTAGTACAATACAAGTTTTAGGTATCGATTATTGACTTTTTAGCTGGCTTTGACGTCTTGGACATAAGCTAGGACCTTAAGATTCTGCATGAAAGGAGGACTAGCATCCGAGTTGCACGGGAGAATTTGAAAAGTGTTCATATGTAGTAAAAACCTGAGAAATCCGTCCGTTTACGTCATTTGTTATCGAATCGACTTAAAGCCTGATTCTCACATTGGCCGCTCTTCTCTCTGAAACGGTTGTACTTATCGTCTGCAAAGCTGTGTCGAATGGTGCGGTATGCGGAGAAACTAAAAGCACCATAGTAGAACACAGATGAAGCTTCTAAGCTGATGTAATAGCCAGTAAGAAGTAGTACAATTCAAGTTTTAGGTATCGATTATTGACTTTTTAGCTGGCTTTGGTGCCTTGGACATGAGCTAGGACCTTAAGATTCTGCATGAAAGGAGGACTAACAGCCGAGTTGCATGGGAGAATGTGAAAAGTGTTCATATGTAGTAAAATCGTGAGAAATCCGTCCGTTTTTGTCATTTGTTATCGTATCGACTTAAAGCCAGATCGTCACACTGGCCACTCTTCTCTCTGAAACGGTTGTACTTATCGTCTGCAAAGCTATGTCGCATGCTGCGGTATGCGGAGACAGTAAAAGCACCATAGTGAAACACCGATGAAGCTTCTAAGTTGATGTAATAGCCAGTAAGATGTAGTACAATTCAAGTTTTAGCTACTGATTATTGACTTTTTAGCTGGCTTTGGAGCCTTGACATGGGCTAGGACCTTAAGATTCTGCATGAAAGGAGGACTAGCAGCCGAGTTGCACAGGAGAATGTGAAAAGTGTTCATATGTAGTAAAAACCTGAGAAATCCGTCCGTTTTGGTCATTTGTTATCGAATCGACTTAAAGCCAAATCGTCACATTGGCCGCTCTTCTCTCTGAAACGGTTGTACTTATCGTCTGCAAAGCTATGTCGCGTGCTGCGGTATGCGGGGACACTAAAATCACCATACTAGAACACAGATGAAGCTTCTAATTTGATGTAATAGCCAGTAAGAAGTAGTACAATTCAAGTTTTAGGTATCGATTATTGACTTCTTAGTTGGCTTTGGTGCCTTGGACATGAGCTAGGACCTTAAGATTCTGCATGAAAGGAGGACTAGCAGCCGTGTTGCACAGGAGGATGTGAAAAGTGTTCATATGTAGTAAAAACCTGAGAAATCCGTCCGTTTTCGTCATTTGTTATCGAATCGACTTAAAGCCAGATCGTCACATTGGCCGCTCTTCTCTCGGAAACGGTTGTACTTATCGTCTTCAAAGCTATGTCGCGTGCTGCGGTATGCGGAGACACTAAAAGCACCATAGTAGAACACAGATGAAGCTTCTAAGTTGATGTAATAGCCAGTAAGAAGTAGTACAATTCAAGTATAAGGTATCGATTATTGACTTCTTAGATGGATTTGGTGCCTTGGACATGAGCTAGGACCTTAAGATTCTGCATGAAAGGAGGACTAGCACCCGAGTTGCACGGGAGAATGTGAAAAGTGTTCATATGTAGTAAAAACCTGAGAAATCCGTCCGTTTTCGTCATTTGTTATCGACTCGCCAGATCGTCACATTGGCCGCTCTTCTCTCTGAAACGGTTGTAATTATCGTCTACAAAGCTATGTCGCGTGCTGCGGTATGCGGAGACACTAAAAGCACCATAGTAGAACACAGATGAAGCATCTATGATGATGTAATAGCCAGTAAGAAGTAGTACAATTCAAGTTTTAGGTATCGATTATTGACTTTTTAGCTGGCTTTGGTGACTAGGACATGAGCTTTTACCTTAAGATTCTGCATGAAAGGAAGACTAGCAGCCGAGTTGCACGGGAGAATGTGAAAAGTGTTCATATGTAGTAAAAACCTGAGAAATCCGTCCGTTTTCGTCATTTGTTATCGAATCGACTTAAAGCCAGATCGTCACATTGGCTGCTCTTCTCTCTGAAACGGTTGTACTTATCGTCTGCAAAGCTATGTCGCGTGATGCGGTATGCGGAGACACTAAAAGCACCATAGTAGAACACAGATGAAGCTTCTAAGTTGATGTAATAGCCAGTAAGAAGTAGTACAATTCAAGTTTTAGGTATCGATTATTGACTTTTTAGCTGGCTTTGGTGCCTTGGACATGAGCTAGGACCTTAAGATTCTGCATGAAAGGAGGACTAGCTGCCGAGTTGCACGGGAGAATGTGAAAAGTGTTCATATGTAGTAAAAACCTGAGAAATCCGTCCGTTTTCGTCATTTGTTATCGAAAAGACTTAAAGCCAGATCGTCACATTGGCCACTCTCCTCTCTGAAACAGTTGTACTTATCGTGTGCAGAGCTATGTCGCGTGCTGCGGTATGCAGAGACACTAAAAGCACCATAGTAGAACACAGATGACACTTCCAAGTTGATGTAATAGCCAGTAAGAAGTAGTACAATTCAAGTTTTAGTTACTGATTATTGACTTTTTAGCTGGCTTTGGTGCCTTGGACATGAGCTAGGACCTTAAGATTCTGCATGAAAGGAGGACTAGCAGCCGCGTTGGATGGGAGAATGTGAAAAGTGTTTATATGTAGTAAAAACCTTAGATATCCGTTCGTTTTCGTCATTTGTTATCGAATCGACTTAAAGCCAGATCGTCACATTGGCTGCTCTTCCCTCCGAAACGGTTGTACTTATCGTCTGCAAAGCTATGTCGCGTGATGCGGTATGCGGAGACACTAAAAGCACCATAGTAGAACACAGATAAAGCTTCTAAGTTGATGTAATAGCCAGTAAGAAGTAGTACAATTCAAGTTTTAGGTATCGATTATTGACTTTTTAGCTGGCTTTGGTGCCTTGGACATGAGCTAGGACCTTAAGATTCTGCATGAAAGGAGGACTAGCTGCCGAGTTGCACGGGTGAATGTGAAAAGTGTTCATATGTAGTAAAAACCTGAGAAATCCGTCCGTTTTCGTCATTTGTTATCGAAATGACTTAAAGCCAGATCGTCACATTGGCCACTCTCCTCTCTGAAACGGTTGTACTTATCGTCTGCAAAGCTATGTCGCGTGCTGCGGCATGCGGGGACACTAAAATCACCCTAGTGGAATACAGATGAAGCTTCTAAGTTGATGTAATAGCCAGTAAGAAGTAGTACAATTCAAGTTTTAGGTATCGATTATTGACTTTTTTGCTGGCTTTGATGCCTTGGACATGAGCTAGGACCTTAAGATTCTGCATGAAAGGAGGACTAGCAGCCGAGTTGCACGGGAGAACTTGAAAAGTGTTCATATGTAGTAAAAACCTGAGATATCCGTCCGTTTTCGTCATTTGTTATCGAATCGACTTAAAGCCAGATCGTCACATTGGCCGCTCTTCACTCCGAAACGGTTGTACTTATCGTCTGCAAAGCTATGTCGCATGCTGCGGTATGCGGAGACACTAAAAGCACCATAGTAGAACACAGATGAAGCTTCTAAGTTGATGTAATAGCCAGTAAGATGTAGTACAATTCAAGTTTTAGCTTCTGATTATTGACTTTTAGCTGGCTTTGGAGCCTTGGACATGAGCTAGGACCTTAAGATTGTGCATGAAAGGAGGACTAGCAGCCGAGTTACACAGGAGAAAGTGAAAAGTGTTTATATGTAGTAAAAACCTGAGAAATCCGTCCGTTTTCGTCATTTGTTATCGAATCGACTTAAAGCCAGATCGTCACATTGGCCGCTCTTCTCTCTGAAACGGTTGTACTTATCGTCTGCAAAGCTATGTCGCGTGCTGCGGTATGCGGAGACACTAAAAGCACCATAGTAGAACACATATGAAGCTTCTAAGAAGATGTAATAGCCAGTAAGAAGTAGTACAATTGAAGTTTTAGGTATCGATTATTGACTTTTTAGCTGGCTTTGGTGCCTTGGAGATGAGCT
The DNA here is from genome assembly GCF_023897955.1 of Schistocerca gregaria. Taxonomy (NCBI): domain Eukaryota; kingdom Metazoa; phylum Arthropoda; class Insecta; order Orthoptera; family Acrididae; genus Schistocerca; species Schistocerca gregaria. The sequence continues at coordinate 5,424,437 of NW_026061850.1, read as the reverse complement.
TGGACCATAAGATTCTGCATGAAAGGAGGAGTAGCAGCCGAGTTGCACGGGAGAATGTGAGAAGTGTTCATATATAGTAAAAACCTGAGAAATCCGTCCGTTTTCGTCATTTGTTATCGAATCGACTTAAAGCCAGATCGTCACATTGGCCGCTCTTCTCTCTGAAACGGTTGTACTTATCGTCTGCAAAGCTATGTCGCGTGCTGCGGCATGCGGGGACACTAAAATCACCCTAGTGGAATACAGATGAAGCTTCTAAGTTGATGTAATAGCCAGTAAGAAGTAGTCCAATTCAAGTTTTAGGTATCGATTATTGACTTTTTTGCTGGCTATGATGCCTTGGACATGAGCTAGGACCTTAAGATTCTGCATGAAAGGAGGACTAGCAGCCGAGTTGCACGGGAGAATTTGAAAAGTGTTCATATGTAGTAAAAACCTGAGAAATCCGTCCGTTTTCGTCATTTGTTATCGAATCGACTTAAAGCCAGATCGTCACATTGGCCGCTCTTCCCTCCGAAACGGTTGTACTTATCGTCTGCAAAGCTATGTTGCATGCTGCGGTATGCGGAGACACTAAAAGCACCATAGTAGAACACAGATGAAGCTTCTAAGTTGATGTAATAGCCAGTAAGATGTAGTACAATTCAAGTTTTAGCTACTGATTATTGCCTTTTTAGCTGGCTTTGGAGCCTTGGACATGAGCTAGGACCTTAAGATTCTGCATGAAAGGAGGACTAGCAGCCGAGTTACACAGGAGAATGTGAAAAGTGTTTATATGTAGTAAAAACCTGAGAAATCCGTCCGTTTTCGTCATTTGTTATCGAATCGACTTAAAGCCAGATCGTCACATTGGCCGCTCTTCTCTCTGAAACGGTTGTACTTATCGTCTGCAAAGCTATGTCGCGTGCTGCGGTATGCGGAGACAGTAAAAGCAGCATAGTAGAACACAGATGAAGCTTCTAAGATGATGTAATAGCCAGTAAGAAGTAGTACAATTCAAGTTTTTTGATATCGATTATTGACTTTTTAGCTGGCTTTGGTGCCTTGAACATGAGGTAGGACCTTAAGATTCTGCATGAAAGGAGGACTAGCAGCCGAGTTGCACGGGAGAATGTGAAGTGTTCATATGTAGTAAAAACCTGAGAAATCCGTCCGTTTTCGTCATTCGTTATCGAAAAGGCTTAAAGCCAGATCGTCACATTGGCCACTCTCCTCTCTGAAACGGTTGTACTTATCGTGTACAGAGCTATGTCGCGTGCTGCGGTATGCAGAGACACTAAAAGCACCATAGTAGAACACAGATGACACTTCCAAGATGATGTAATAGCCAGTAAGAAGTAGTACAATTCAAGTTTTAGTTACTGATTATTGACTTTTTAGCTGGCTTTGGTGCCTTGGACATGAGCTAGGAACTTAAGATTCTGCATGAAAGGAGGACTAGCAGCCGAGTTACACAGGAGAATGTGAAAAGTGTTTATATGTAGTAAAAACCTGAGAAATCCGTCCGTTTTCGTCATTTGTTATCGAATCGACTTAAAGCCAGATCGTCACATTGGCTGCTCTTCCCTCCGAAACGGTTGTTCTTATCGTCTGCAAAGCTATGACGCATGCTGCGGTATGCGGAGACACTAAAAGCACCATAGTAGAACACAGATGGAGCTTCTAAGTTGATGTAATAGCCAGTAAGATGTAGTACAATTCAAGTTTTAGCTACTGATTATTGACTTTTTAGCTGGCCTTGGAGCCTTGGACATGAGCTAGGACCTTAAGATTCTGCATGAAAGGAGGACTAGCAGCCGAGTTACACAGGAGAATGTGGAAAGTGTTTATATGTAGTAATAACCTGAGAAATCCGTCCGTTTTCGTCATTTGTTATCGTATCGACTTAAAGCCAGATCGTCACATTGGCCGCTCTTCTCTCTGAAACGGTTGTACTTATCGTCTGCAAAGCTATGTCGCGTGCTGCGGCATGCGGGGACACTAAAATCACCCTAGTGGAATACAGATGGAGCTTCTAAGTTGATGTAATAGCCAGTAAGAAGTAGTACAATTCAAGTTTTAAGTATCGATTATTGACTTTTTAGCTGGCTTTGGTGCCTTGGACATGAGCTAGGAACTTAAGATTCTGCATGAAAGGAGGACTAGCAGCCGAGTTGCAGGGGAGAATGTGAAAAGTGTTCATATGTAGTAAAAACCTGAGAAATCCGTCCGGTTTCATCATTTGTTATCGAATCGACTTAAAGCCAGATCGTCACATTGGCCGCTCTTCTCTCTGAATCGGTTGTACTTATCGTCTTCAAAGCTATGTCGCGTGCTGCGGTATGCGGAGACACTAAAACCACCACAGTAGAACACAGATGAAGCTTCTAATTTGATGTAATAGCCAGTAAGAAGTAGTACAATTTTAGTTTTAGGTATTGATTATTGACTTTTTAGCTGGCTTTGATGCCTTGGACATGAGCTAGGACCTTACGATTCTGCATAGAAGGAGGACTAGCAGCCGAGTTGCACGGGAGAATGTGAAAAGTGTTCATATGTAGTAAAAACCTGAGAAATCCGTCCGTTTTCGTCATTTGTTATCGAATCGACTTAAAGCCAGATCGTCACATTGGCCGCTCTTCTCTCTTATACGGTTGTACTTATCGTCTGCAAAGCTATGTCGCGTGCTGCGGTATGCGGAGATTCTAAAAGCACCATAGTAGAACACAGATGAAGCTTCTAAGTTGATGTAATAGCCAGTAAGAAGTAGTACAATTCAAGTTTTAGGTATCGATTATTGACTTTTTAGCTGGCTTTGGTGCCTTGGACATGAGCTAGGACCTTAAGAATCTGCATTAAAGGAGGCCTAGCAGCCGAGTTGCACGGGAGAATGTGAAAAGTGTTCAAATAGAGTAAAAACCTGAGAAATCCGTCCGTTTTCGTCATTTTTATCGAATCGACTTAAAGCCAAATCGTCACATTGGCCGCTCTGCTCTCGGAAACGGTTGTACTTATCGTCTGCAAAGCTATGTCGCGAATGGCGGTATTCGGAGACACTAAAAGCACCATTGTAGAACACAGATGTAGCTTCTAAGATGATGTAATAGCCAGTAAGAAATAGTACAATTCAAGTTTTAGGAATCGGTTATTGACTTTTTACCCTTGTTTGGTGCCTTGGACATGAGCTAGGAACTTAAGATTTTACATGCAGGAGGACTAGCAGCCGAGTTGCACGGGAGAATGTGTAAAGTGTTCATATGTAGTAAAAACCTGGGAAATCCGTCCGTTTTCGTATTTGTTATCGAATCGACTTAAAGCCAAATCGTCACATTGGCCGCTCTTCTCTCTGGAACGGTTGTACTTATCGTGTGCAGTGATATGTCGCGTGCTGCGGTATGCAGAGACACTAAAAGCACCATAGTAGAACACAGATGACACTTCCAAGTTGATGTAATAGCCAGTAAGAAGTAGTACAATTCAAGTTTTAGTTACTGATTATTGACATTTTAGCTGGCTTTGGTGCCTTGGACATGAACTAGGACATTAAGATTCTGATTGAAAGGAGGGCTAGCAGCCGAGTTACACAGGAGAATGTGAAAAGTGTTTATATGTAGTAAAAACCTGAGAAATCCGTCCGTTTTCGTCATTTGTTATCGAATCGACTTAAAGCCAGATCGTCACATTGGCCGCTCTTCTCTCTGAAACGGTTGTACTTATCGTCTTCAAAGCTATGTCGCGAACGGCGGTAGGCGGAGACACTAAAAGCACCATAGTAGAACACAGATGAAGCTTCTAAGATGATGTAATAGCCAGTAAGAAGTAGTACAATTCAAGTTTTAGGTATCGATTATTGACTTTTTAGCTGGCTTTGGTGACTTGGACATGAGCTAGGACCTTAAGATTCTGCATGAAAGGAGGACTAGCAGCCGAGTTGCAGGGGAGAATGTGAAAAGTGTTCATATGTAGTAAAAACCTGAGAAATCTGTCCGTTTTCGTCATTTGTTATCGAATAGACTTAAAGCCAGATCGTCACATTGGCCGCTCTTCTCTCTGAAACGGTTTTACTTATCGTCTTTAAAGCCATGTCGCGTGCTGCGGTATGCGGAGACACTAAAAGCACCATAGTAGAACACAGATGAAGCTTCTAAGTTGATGTAATAGCCAGTAAGAAGTAGTACAATTCAAGTTTTAAGTATCGATTATTGACTTTTTAGCTGGCTTTGGTGCCTTGGACATGAGCTAGGACCTTAAGATCTGCATGAAAGGAGGACTAGCAGCCGAGTTGCACGGGAGAATGTGAAAAGTGTTCATATGTAGTAAAAACCTGAGAAATCCGTCCGTTTTCGTCATTTGTTGTCGACTTGCCAGATCGTCACATTGGCCGCTCTTCTCTCTGAAACGGTTGTACTTATCGTCTTCAAAGCTATGTCGCGTGCTGCGGTATGCGGAGACACTAAAAGCACCATAGTGGAACACAGATGAAGCTTCTAAGTTGATGTAATAGCCAGTAAGAAGTAGTACAATTCAAGTTTTAGGTATCGATTATTGATTTTTTAGCTGGCTTTGGTGACTTGGACATGAGCTAGGATCTTAAGATTCTGCATCAAAAGGAGGACTAGCAGCCGATTTGCACGGGACAATGTGAAAAGTGTTCATACGTAGTAAAAACCTATGAAATCCGTCCCTTTTCGTCATTTGTTATCGAATCGACTTAAAGCCAGATCGTCACATTGGCCGCTCTTCTCTCTGAAACGGTTGTACTTATCGTCTTCAAAGCTATGTCGCGTGCTGCGGTATGCGGAGACACTAAAAGCACCATAGTAGAACACAGATGAAGCTTCTAAGATGATGTAATAGCCAGTAAGAAGTAGTACAATTCAAGTTTTATGTATCGATTATTGACTTTTTAGCTGGCTTTGGTGCCTTGGACATGAGCTAGGACCTTAAGATTCTGCATGAAAGGAGGACTAGCAGCCGAGTTGCAGGGGAGAATGTGAAAAGTGTTCATATGTAGTAAAAACCTGAGAAATCCGTCCGTTTTCGTCATTTGTTATCGAATCGACTTAAAGCCAGATCGTCACATTGGCCGCTCTTCTCCCTGAAACGGTTTTACTTATCGTCTTCAAAGCTATGTCGCGTGCGGCGGTATGCGGAGACACTAAAAGCACCATAGTAGAACACAGATGAAGCTTCTAAGTTGATGTAATAGCCAGTAAGAAGTAGTACAATTCAAGTTTTAAGTATCGATTATTGACTTTTTAGCTGGCTTTGGTGCCTTGGACATGAGCTAGGACCTTAAGAATCTGCATTAAAGGAGGACTAGCAGCCGAGTTGCACGGGAGAATGTGAAAAGTGTTCAAATAGAGTAAAAACCTGAGAAATCCGTCCGTTTTCGTCATTTTTATCGAATCGACTTAAAGCCAAATCGTCACATTGGCTGCTCTGCTCTCGGAAACGGTTGTACTTATCGTCTGCAAAGCTATGTCGCAAATGGCGGTATTCAGAGACACTAAAAGCACCATTGTAGAACACAGATGTAGCTTCTAAGATGATGTAATAGCCAGTAAGAAATAGTACAATTCAAGTTTTCGGAATCGGATATTGACTTTTTACCCTTGTTTGGTGCCTTGGACATGAGCTAGGAACTTAAGATTTTACATGCAGGAGGACTAGCAGCCGAGTTGCCCGGGAGAATGTGTAAAGTGTTCATATGTAGTAAAAACCTGAGAAATCCGTAAGTTTTCGTCATTTGTTATCGAATCGACTTAAAGCCAGATCGTCACATTGGCCGCTCTTCTCTCTGAAACGGTTGTACTTATCGTGTGCAGAGATATGTCGCGTGCTGCGGTATGCAGAGACACTAAAAGCACCATAGTAGAACACAGATGACACTTCCAAGTTGATGTAATAGCCAGTAAGAAGTAGTACAATTCAAGTTTTAGTTACTGATTATTGACATTTTAGCTGGCTTTGGTGCCTTGGACATGAACTAGGACATTAAGATTCTGCATGAAAGGAGGGCTAGCAGCCGAGTTACACAGGAGAATGTGAAAAGTGTTTATATGTAGTAAAAACCTGAGAAATCCGTCCGTTTTCGTCATTTGTTATCGAATCGACTTAAAGCCAGATCGTCACATTGGTCGCTCTTCTCTCTGAAACGGTTGAACTTATCGTCTTCAAAGCTATGTCGCGAACGGCGGTATGCGGAGACACTAAAAGCACCATAGTAGAACACAGATGAAGCTTCTAAGATGATGTAATAGCCAGTAAGAAGTAGTACAATTCAAGTTTTAGGTATCGATTATTGACTTTTTAGCTGGCTTTGGTGACTTGGACATGAGCTAGGACCTTAAGATTCTGCATGAAAGGAGGACTAGCTGCCGAGTTGCACGGGAGAATGTGAAAAGTGTTCATATGTAGTAAAAACCTGAGAAATCCGTCCGTTTTCGTCATTTGTTATCGAATAGACTTAAAGCCAGATCGTCACATTGGCCGCTCTTCTCTCTGAAACGGTTGTACTTATCGTCTTCAAAGCTATGTCGCGTGCTGCGGTATGCGGAGACACTAAAAGCACCATAGTAGAACACAGATGAAGCTTCTAAGTTGATGTAATAGCCAGTAAGAAGTAGTACAATTCAAGTTTTAAGTATCGATTATTGACTTTTTAGCTGGCTTTGGTGCCTTGGACATGAGCTAGGACCTTAAGATTCTGCATGAAAGGAGGACTAGCAGCCGAGTTGCACGGGAGAATGTGAAAAGTGTTCAAATAGAGTAAAAACCTGAGAAATCCGTCAGTTTTCGTCATTTTTATCGAATCGACTTAAAGCCAAATCGTCACATTGGCCGCTCTGCTCTCGGAAACGGTTGTACTTATCGTCTGCAAAGCTATGTCGCGAATGGCGGTATTCGGAGACACTAAAAGCACCATTGTAGAACACAGATGTAGCTTCTAAGATGATGTAATAGCCAGTAAGAAATAGTACAATTCAAGTTTTAGGAATCGGTTATTGACTTTTTACCCTTGTTTGGTGCCTTGGACATGAGCTAGGAACTTAAGATTTTACATGCAGGAGGACTAGCAGCCGAGTTGCACGGGAGAATGTGTAAAGTGTTCATATGTAGTAAAAACCTGAGAAATCCGTCCGTTTTCGTCATTTGTTATCGAATCGACTTAAAGCCAGATCGTCACATTGGCCGCTCTTCTCTCTGAAACGGTTGTACTTATCGACTTCAAAGCTATGTCGCGAACGGCGGTATGCGGAGACACTAAAAGCACCATAGTAGAACACAGATGAAGCTTCTAAGATGATGTAATAGCCAGTAAGAAGTAGTACAATTCAAGTTTTAGGTATCGATTATTGACTTTTTAGCTGGCTTTGGTGACTTGGACATGAGCTAGGACCTTAAGATTCTGCATGAAAGGAGGACTAGCAGCCGAGTTGCAGGGGAGAATGTGAAAAGTGTTCATATGTAGTAAAAACCTGAGAAATCCGTCCGTTTTCGTCATTTGTTATCGAATAGACTTAAAGCCAGATCGTCACATTGGCCGCTCTTCTCTCTGAAACGGTTGTACTTATCGTCTTCAAAGCTATGTCGCGTGCTGCGGTATGCGTAGACACTAAAAGGACCATAGTAGAACACAGATGAAGCTTCTAAGTTGATGTAATAGCCAGTAAGAAGTAGTACAATTCAAGTTTTAAGTATCGATTATTGACTTTTTAGCTGGCTTTGGTGCCTTGGACATGAGCTAGGACCTTAAGATTCTGCATGAAAGGAGGACTAGCGGCCGCGTTGTACGGGAGAATGTGAAATGTGTTCATATGTAGTAAAAACCTGAGAAATCCGTCCGTTTTCGTCATTTGTTATCGAATCGACTTAAAGCCAGGTCGTCACATTGGCCGCACTTCTCTCTGAAACGGTTGTACTTATCGTGTGCAGAGCTATGTCGCGTGCTGCGGTATGACGAGACACTAAAAGCACCATAGTAGAACACAGATGACACTTCCAAGTTAATGTAATAGCCAGTAAGAAGTAGTACAATTCAAGTTTTAGCTACTGATTATTGACGTTTTAGCTGGCTTTGGTGCCTTGGACATGAGCTAGGACCTTAAGATTCTGCATGAAAGGAGGGCCAGAAGCCGAGTTACACAGGAGAATGTGAAAAGTGTTTATATGTAGTAAAAACCTGAGAAATCCGTCCGTTTTCGTCATTTGTTATCAAATCGACTCAAAGCCAGATCGTCACATTGGCTGCTCTTCTCTCTGAAACGGTTGTACTTATCGTCTGGAAAGCTTTGTCGCGTGCTGCTGTATGCGGAGACACTAAAAGCTTCATAGTAGAACACAGATGAAGCTTCTAAGATGATGTAATAGCCAGTAAGAAGTAGTACAATTCAAGTTTTAGGTATCGATTATTGACTTTTTAGCTGGCTTTGGTGCCTTGGACATGAGCTAGGACCTTAAGATTCTGCATGAAAGGAGGACTAGCAGCCGAGTTGCAGGGGAGAATGTGAAAAGTGTTCATATGTAGTAAAAACCTGAGAATTCCGTCCGTTTTCGTCATTTGTTATAGAATCGACTTAAAGCCAGATCGTCACATTGGCCACTCTTCTCTCTGAAACGGTTGTACTTATCGTCTGCAAAGCTATGTCGTATGCTGCGGTAGGCGGAGACACTAAAACCACCACAGTAGAACACAGATGAAGCTTCTAATTTGATGTAATAGCCAGTAAGAAGTAGTACAATTGAAGTTTTAGGTATTGATTATTGACTTTTTAGCTGGCTTTGATGCCTTAGACATGAGCTAGGACCTTAATATTCTGCATAGAAGGAGGACTAGCAGCCGAGTTGCACGGGAGAATGTGAAAAGTGGTCATATGTAGTAAAAACCTGAGAAATCCGTCCGTTTTCGTCATTTGTTATCGAATCGACTTAAAGCCAGATCGTCACATTGGCCGCTCTTCTCTCTGAAACGGTTGTACTTATCGTCTGCAAAGCTATGTCGCGTGCTGCGGTATGCGGAGGCTCTAAAAGCACCATAGTATAACACAGATGAAGCTTCTAAGTTGATGTAATAGCCAGTAAGTAGTAGTACAATTCAACTTTTAGGTATCGATTATTGTCTTTTTAGCTGGCTTTGGTGCCTTTGGACATGAGCTAGGACCTTAAGAATCTGCATTAAAGGAGGACTAGCAGCCGAGTTGCACGGGAGAATGTGAAAAGTGTTCAAATAGAGTAAAAACCTGAGAAATCCGTCCTTTTTCGTCATTTTTATCGAATCGACTTAAAGCCAAATCGTCACATTGGCCGCTCTGCTCTCTGAAACGGTTGTACTTATCGTCTGCAAAGCAATGTCGCGAACGGCGGTATTCGGAGACACTAAAAGCACCATAGTAGAACACAGATGTAGCTTCTAAGATGATGTAATAGCCAGTAAGAAATAGTACAATTCAAGTTTTAGGAATCGGTTATTGACTTTTTACCCTTGTTTGGTGCCTTGGACATGAGCTAGGAACTTAAGATTTTACATGCAGGAGGACTAGCAGCCGAGTTGCACGGGAGAATGTGTAAAGTGTTCATATGTAGTAAAAACCTGAGAAATCCGTCCGTTTTCGTCATTTGTTATGGAATCGACTTAAAGCCAGATCGTCACATTGGCCGCTCTTCTCTCTGAAACGGTTGTACTTATCGTGTGCAGAGCTAAGTCGCGTGCTGCGGTATGCGGAGACACTAAAAGCACCATAGTAGAACACAGATGAAGCTTCTAAGTTGATGTAATAGCCAGTAAGAAGTAGTACAATTCAAGTTTTAGGTATCGATTATTGACTTTTTAGCTGGCTTTGGTGCCTTGGACATGAGCTAGGACCTTAAGATTCTGCATGAAAGGAGGACTAGCAGCCGAGTTACACAGGAGAATGTGAAAAGTGTTTATATGTAGTAAAAACCTGAGAAATCCGTCCGTTTTCGTCATTTGTTATCGAATCGACTTAAAGCCAGATCGACACATTGGCCGCTCTTCTCTCTGAAACGGTTGTACTTATCGTCTGCAAAGCTATGTCGTATGCTGCGGTAGGCGGAGACACTAAAACCACCACAGTAGAACACAGATGAAGCTTCTAATTTGATGTAATACCCAGTAAGAAGTAGTACAATTCAAGTTATAGGTATTGATTATTGACTTTTTAGCTGGCTTTGATGCCTTGGTCATGAGCTAGGACCTTAAGAATCTGCATGAAAGGAGGATTAACAGCCGAGTTGCACCGGAGAATGTGAAAAGTGTTCATATAAAGTAAAAACCTGAGAAATCCGTCCGTTTTCGTCATTTGTTATCGAATCGACTTCAAGCCAGATCGTCACATTGGCCGCTCTTCTCTCTGAAACGGTTGTACTTATCGTCTGCAAAGCTATGTCGCGTGCTGCGGCATGCGGGGACACTAAAATCACCCTAGTGGAACACAGATGAAGCTTCTAAGTTGATATAATAGCCAGTAAGAAGTAGTACAATTCAAGTTTTAGGTATCGGTTATTGACATTTTAGCTGGCTTTGATGCCTTGGACATGAGCTAGGACCTTAAGATTCTGCATGAAAGGAGGACTAGCAGCCGAGTTGCACGGGAGAATTTGAAAAGTGTTCATATGTAGTAAAAACCTGAGAAATCCGTCCGTTTTCGTCATTTGTTATCGAATCGACTTAAAGCCAGATTGTCACATTGGCCGCTCTTCTCTCTGAAACGGTTGTACTTATCGTCTGCAATGCTATGTCTCGTGCTGCGCTATGCGGAGACACTAAAAGCACCATAGTAGAACACAGATGAAGCTTCTAAGTTGATGTAATAGCCAGTAAGAAGTAGTACAATTCAAGTTTTAGGTATCGGTTATTGACTTTTTAGCTGGCTTTGGTGCCTTGGACATGAGCTAGGACCTTAAGATTCTGCATGAAAGGAGGAGAAGCAGCCGAGCTGCACGGGAGAATGAGAAAAGTGTTCAAATAGAGTAAAAACCTGAGAAATCCGTCCGTTTTCGTCATTTTTATCGAATCGACTTAAAGGCAAATCGTCACATTGGCCGCTCTGCTCTCTGAAACGGTTGTATTTATCGTCTGCAATGCTATGTCGCGTACTGCGGTATTCGGAGACACTAAAAGCACCATAGTAGAACACAGATGTAGCTTCTAAGATGATGTAATAGCCAGTAAGAAATAGTACAATTCAAGTTTTAGGAATCGGTTATTGACTTTTTACCCTTGTTTGGTTCCTTGGAAATGAGCTAGGAACTTAAGATTTTACATGCAGGAGGACTAGCAGCCGAGTTGCACGGGAGAATGTGTAAAGTGTTCATATGTAGTAAAAACCTGAGAAATCCGTCCGTTTTCGTCATTTGTTATGGAATCGACTTAAAGCCAGATCGTCACATTGGCCGCTCTTCTCTCTGAAACGGTTGTACTTATCGTGTGCAGAGCTAAGTCGCGTGCTGCGGTATGCGGAGACACTAAAAGCACCATAGTAGAACACAGATGAAGCTTCTAAGTTGATGTAATAGCCAGTAAGAAGTAGTACAATTCAAGTTTTAGGTATCGATTATTGACTTTTTAGCTGGCTTTGGTGCCTTGGACATGAGCTAGGACCTTAAGATTCTGCATGAAAGGAGGACTAGCAGCCGAGTTACACAGGAGAATGTGAAAAGTGTTTATATGTAGTAAAAACCTGAGAAATCCGTCCGTTTTCGTCATTTGTTATCGAATCGACTTAAAGCCAGATCGACACATTGGCCGCTCTTCTCTCTGAAACGGTTGTACTTATCGTCTGCAAAGCTATGTCGTATGCTGCGGTAGGCGGAGACACTAAAACCACCACAGTAGAACACAGATGAAGCTTCTAATTTGATGTAATACCCAGTAAGAAGTAGTACAATTCAAGTTTTAGGTATTGATTATTGACTTTTTAGCTGGCTTTGATGCCTTGGTCATGAGCTAGGACCTTAAGAATCTGCATGAAAGGAGGATTAACAGCCGAGTTGCACCGGAGAATGTGAAAAGTGTTCATATAAAGTAAAAACCTGAGAAATCCGTCCGTTTTCGTCATTTGTTATCGAATCGACTTCAAGCCAGATCGTCACATTGGCCGCTCTTCTCTCTGAAACGGTTGTACTTATCGTCTGCAAAGCTATGTCGCGTGCTGCGGCATGCGGGGACACTAAAATCACCCTAGTGGAACACAGATGAAGCTTCTAAGTTGATATAATAGCCAGTAAGAAGTAGTACAATTCAAGTTTTAGGTATCGGTTATTGACATTTTAGCTGGCTTTGATGCCTTGGACATGAGCTAGGACCTTAAGATTCTGCATGAAAGGAGGACTAGCAGCCGAGTTGCACGGGAGAATTTGAAAAGTGTTCATATGTAGTAAAAACCTGAGAAATCCGTCCGTTTTCGTCATTTGTTATCGAATCGACTTAAAGCCAGATTGTCACATTGGCCGCTCTTCTCTCTGAAACGGTTGTACTTATCGTCTGCAATGCTATGTCTCGTGCTGCGCTATGCGGAGACACTAAAAGCACCATAGTAGAACACAGATGAAGCTTCTAAGTTGATGTAATAGCCAGTAAGAAGTAGTACAATTCAAGTTTTAGGTATCGGTTATTGACTTTTTAGCTGGCTTTGGTTCCTTGGACATGAGCTAGGACCTTAAGATTCTGCATGAAAGGAGGAGAAGCAGCCGAGCTGCACGGGAGAATGAGAAAAGTGTTCAAATAGAGTAAAAACCTGAGAAATCCGTCCGTTTTCGTCATTTTTATCGAATCGACTTAAAGGCAAATCGTCACATTGGCCGCTCTGCTCTCTGAAACGGTTGTATTTATCGTCTGCAATGCTATGTCGCGTACTGCGGTATTCGGAGACACTAAAAGCACCATAGTAGAACACAGATGAAGCTTCTAATTTGATGTAATAGCCAGTAAGAAGTAGTACAATTCAAGTTTTAGGTATTGATTATTGACTTTTAAGCTGGCTTTGATGCCTTGGACATGAGCTAGGACCTTAAGAATCTGCATGAAAGGAGGATTAGCAGCCGAGTTGCACGGGAGAATGTGAAAAGTGTTCATATGTAGTAAAAACCTGAGAAATCCGTCCGTTTTCGTCATTTGTTATCGAATCGACTTAAAGCCAGATCGTCACATTGGCCGCTCTTCTCTCTGAAACGGTTGTACTTATCGTCTTCAAAGCTATGTCGCGTGCTGCGGTATGCGGAGACACTAAAAGCACCATAGTAGAACACAGATGAAGCTTCTAAGTTGATGTAATAGCCAGTAAGAAGTAGTACAATTCAAGTTTTAGGTATCGATTATTGATTTTTTAGCTGCCTTTGGTGCCTTGGACATGAGCTAGGATCTTAAGATTCTGCATCAAAAGGAGGACTAGCAGCCGAGTTGCACGGGACAATGTGAAAAGTGTTCATACGTAGTAAAAACCTGAGAAATCCGTCCCTTTTCGTCATTTGTTATCGAATCGACTTAAAGCCAGATCGTCACATTGGCCGCTCTTCTCTCTGAAACGGTTGTACTTATCGTCTTCAAAGCTATGTCGCGTGCTTCGGTATGCGGAGACACTGAAAGCATCATAGTACAACACAGATGAAGCTTCTAAGTTGATGTGACAGCCAGTGAGAAGTAGTACAATTCAAGTTTTAGGTATTGATTATTGACTTTTTAGCTGGCTTTGGTGCCTTGGACATGAGCTAGGACCTTAAGATTCTGCATGAAAGGAGGACTAGCAGCCGCGTTGCACGGGAGAATGTGAAATGTGTTCATATGTGGTAGAAACCTGAGAAATCCGTCCGTTTTCGTCATTTGTTATCGAATCGACTTAAAGCCCGATCGTCACTTGGCCGCTCTTCTCTCTGAAACGGTTGTACTTATCGTCTGCAAAGCTATGTCGCGTGCTGCGGTATGCGGAGACAATAAAATCACCATAGTAGAACACAGATGAAGCTTCTAAGTCGATGTAATAGCCAGTAAGAAGAAGTACAATTCAAGTTTTAGGTACTGATTATTGACTTTTTAGCTGGCTTTGGTGCCTTGGACATGAGCTATTACCTTAAGATTCTGCATGAAAGGAGGAATAGCAGCCGAGTTGCACGGGAGAATGTGAAAAGTGTTCATATGTAGTAAAATCCTGAGAAATCCGTCCGTTTTCGTCATTTCTTATCGAATCGACTTAAAGCCAGATCGTCACATTGGCCGCTCTTCTCTCTGAAACGGTTGTACTTATCGTCTGCAAAGCTATGTCGCGTGATGCGGTATGCGGAGACACTAAAAGCACCATAGTAGAACACAGATGAAGCTTCTAAGTTGATGTAATAGCCAGTAAGAAGTAGTACAATTCAAGTTTTAGGTATTGATTATTGACTTTTAAGCTGGCTTTGATGCCTTGGACATGAGCTAGGACCTTAAGAATCTGCATGAAAGGAGGATTAGCAGCCGAGTTGCTCGGGAGAATGTGAAAAGTGTTCATATGTAGTAAAAACCTGAGAAATCCGTCCGTTTTCGTCATTTGTTATCAAATCGACTCAAAGCCAGATCGTCACATTGGCTGCTCTTCTCTCTGAAACGGTTGTACTTATCGTCTGGAAAGCTTTGTCGCGTGCTGCGGTATGCGGAGACACTAAAAGCATCATAGTAGAACACAGATGAAGCTTCTAAGATGATGTAATAGCCAGTAAGAAGTAGTACAATTCAAGTTTTAGGTATCGATTATTTACTTTTTAGCTGGCTTTGGTGCCTTGGACATGAGCTAGGACCTTAAGATTCTGCATGAAAGGAGGACTAGCAGCCGAGTTGCAGGGGAGAATGTGAAAAGTGTTCATATGTAGTAAAAACCTGAGAAATCCGTCCGTTTTCGTCATTTGTTATAGAATTGACTTAAAGCCAGATCGTCACATTGGCCACTCTTCTCTCTGAAACGGTTGTACTTATCGTCTGCAAAGCTATGTCGCGAATGGCGGTATTCGGAGACACTAAAAGCACCATTGTAGAACACAGATGTAGCTTCTAAGATGATGTAATAGCCAGTAAGAAATAGTACAATTCAAGTTTTAGGAATCGGTTATTGACTTTTTACCCTTGTTTGGTGCCTTGGACATGAGCTAGGAACTTAAGATTTTACATGCAGGAGGACTAGCAGCCGAGTTGCACGGGAGAATGTGTAAAGTGTTCATATGTAGTAAAAACCTGAGAAATCCGTCCGTTTTCGTCATTTGTTATGGAATCGACTTAAAGCCAGATCGTCACTTGGCCGCTCTTCTCTCTGAAACGGTTGTACTTATCGTGTGCAGAGCTAAGTCGCGTGCTGCGGTATGCGGAGACACTAAAAGCACCATAGTAGAACACAGATGAAGCTTCTAAGCTGATGTAATAGCCAGTAGGAAGTAGTACAATTCAAGTTTTAGGTATCGGTTATTGACTTTTTAGCTGGCTTTGGTGCCTTGGACATGAGCTAGGACCTTAAGATTCTGCATGAAAGGAGGACTAGCAGCCGAGTTACACAGGAGAATGTGAAAAGTGTTTATATGTAGTAAAAACCTGAGAAATCCGTCCGTTTTCGTCATTTGTTATCGAATCGACTTAAAGCCAGATCGACACATTGGCCGCTCTTCTCTCTGAAACGGTTGTACTTATCGTCTGCAAAGCTATGTCGTATGCTGCGGTAGGCGGAGACACTAAAACCACCACAGTAGAACACAGATGAAGCTTCTAATTTGATGTAATACCCAGTAAGAAGTAGTACAATTCAAGATTTAGGTATTGATTATTGACTTTTTAGCTGGCTTTGATGCCTTGGACATGAGCTAGGACCTTAAGAATCTGCATGAAAGGAGGATTAACAGCCGAGTTGCACCGGAGAATGTGAAAAGTGTTCATATAAAGTAAAAACCTGAGAAATCCGTCCGTTTTCGTCATTTGTTATCGAATCGACTTCAAGCCAGATCGTCACATTGGCCGCTCTTCTCTCTGAAACGGTTGTACTTATCGTCTGCAAAGCTATGTCGCGTGCTGCGGCATGCGGGGACACTAAAATCACCCTAGTGGAACACAGGTGAAGCTTCTAAGTTGATATAATAGCCAGTAAGAAGTAGTACAATTCAAGTTTTAGGTATCGGTTATTGAATTTTTAGCTGGCTTTGATGCCTTGGACATGAGCTAGGACCTTAAGATTCTGCATGAAAGGAGGACTAGCAGCCGAGTTGCACGGGAGAATTTGAAAAGTGTTCATATGTAGTAAAAACCTGAGAAATCCGTCCGTTTTCCTCATTTGTTATCGAATCGACTTAAAGCCAGATTGTCACATTGGCCGCTCTTCTCTCTGAAACGGTTGTACTTATCGTCTGCAATGCTATGTCTCGTGCTGCGCTATGCGGAGACACTAAAAGCACCACAGTAGAACACAGATGAAGCTTCTAAGTTGATGTAATAGCCAGTAAGAAGTAGTACAATTCAAGTTTTGGGTATCGATTATTGACTTTTTAGCTGGCTTTGGTGCCTTGGACATGAGCTAGGACCTTAAGATTCTGCATGAAAGGAAGAGAAGCAGCCGAGCTGCACGGGAGAATTTGAAAAGTGTTCAAATAGAGTAAAAACCTGAGAAATCCGTCCGTTTTCGTCATTTTTATGGAATCGACTTAAAGCCAAATCGTCACATTGGCCGCTCTGCTCTCTGAAACGGTTGTATTTATCGTCTGCAAAGCTATGTCGCGTACTGCGGTATTCGGAGACACTAAAAGCACCATAGTAGAACACAGATGTAGCTTCTAAGATGATGTAATAGCCAGTAAGAAGTAGTACAATTCAAGTTTTAGGTATCGATTATTGACATTTTAGCTGGCTTTGGTGCCTTGGACATGAACTAGGACCTTAAGATTCTGCATGAAAGAAGGACTAGCAGCCGAGTTGCACGGGAGAATGTGAAAAGTGTTCATATGTAGTAAACACCTGAGAAATCCGTCCGTTTTCGTCATTTGTTATCGAATCGACTTAAAGCCAGATCGTCATATTGGCCGCTCTTCTCTCTGAAACGGTTGTACTTATCGTCTGCAAAGCTATGTCGTATGATGCGGTAGGCGGAGACACTAAAACCACCACAGTAGAACACAGATGAAGCTTCTAATTTGATGTAATAGCCAGTAAGAAGTAGTACAATTCAAGTTTTAGGTATTGATTATTGACTTTTAAGCTGGCTTTGATGCCTTGGACATGAGCTAGGACCTTAAGAATCTGCATGAAAGGAGGATTAGCAACCGAGTTGCACGGGAGAATGTGAAAAGTGTTCATATGTAGTAAAAACCTGAGAAATCCGTCCGTTTTCGTCATTTGTTATCGAATCGACTTAAAGCCAGATCGTCACATTGGCCGCTCTTCTCTCTGAAACGGTTGTACTTATCGTCTTCAAAGCTATGTCGCGTGCTGCGGTATGCGGAGACACTAAAAGCACCATAGTAGAACACAGATGAAGCTTCTAAGTTGATGTAATAGCCAGTAAGAAGTAGTACAATTCAAGTTTTAGGTATCGATTATTGATTTTTTAGCTGCCTTTGGTGCCTTGGACATGAGCTAGGATCTTAAGATTCTGCATCAAAAGGAGGACTAGCAGCCGAGTTGCACGGGACAATGTGAAAAGTGTTCATACGTAGTAAAAACCTGAGAAATCCGTCCGTTTTCGTCATTTGTTATCGAATCGACTTAAAGCCAGATCGTCACATTGGCCGCTCTTCTCTCTGAAACGGTTGTACTTATCGTCTTCAAAGCTATGTCGCGTGCTGCGGTATGCGGAGAGACTAAAAGCATCATAGTACAACACAGATGAAGCTTCTAAGTTGATGTGATAGCCAGTAAGAAGTAGTACAATTCAAGTTTTAGGTATTGATTATTGACTTTTTAGCTGGCTTTGGTGCCTTGGACATGAGCTAGGACCTTAAGATTCTGCATGAAAGGAGGACTAGCAGCCGCGTTGTACGGGAGAATGTGAAATGTGTTCATATGTAGTAAAAACCTGAGAAATCCGTCCGTTTTCGTCATTTGTTATCAAATCGACTTAAAGCCAGATCGTCACATTGGCTGCTCTTCTCTCTGAAACGGTTGTACTTATCGTCTGGAGAGCTTTGTCGCGTGCTGCGGTATGCGGAGACACTAAAAGCACCATAGTAGAACACAGATGAAGCTTCTAATTTGATGTAATAGCCAGTAAGAAGTAGTACAATTCAAGTTTTAGGTATTGATTATTGACATTTTAGCTGGCTTTAATGCCTTGGACATGAGCTAGGACCTTAAGAATCTGCATGAAAGGAGGATTAGCAGCCGAGTTGCACGGGAGAATGTGAAAAGTGTTCATATAAAGTAAAAACCTGAGAAATCCGTCCGTTTTCGTCATTTGTTATCGAATCGACTTAAAGCCAGATCGTCACATTGGCCGCTCTTCTCTCTGAAACGGTTGTACTTATCGTCTTCAAAGCTATGTCGCGTGCTGCGGTATGCGGAGACACTAAAAGCACCATAGTAGAACACAGATGAAGCTTCTAAGTTGATGTAATAGCCAGTAAGAAGTAGTACAATTCAAGTTTTAGGTATCGATTATTGATTTTTTAGCTGCCTTTGGTGCCTTGGACATGAGCTAGGATCTTAAGATTCTGCATCAAAAGGAGGACTAGCAGCCGAGTTGCACGGGACAATGTGAAAAGTGTTCATACGTAGTAAAAACCTGAGAAATCCGTCCGTTTTCGTCATTTGTTATCGAATCGACTTAAAGCCAGATCGTCACATTGGCCGCTCTTCTCTCTGAAACGGTTGTACTTATCGTCTTCAAAGCTATGTCGCGTGCTGCGGTATGCGGAGAGACTAAAAGCATCATAGTACAACACAGATGAAGCTTCTAAGTTGATGTGATAGCCAGTAAGAAGTAGTACAATTCAAGTTTTAGGTATTGATTATTGACTTTTTAGCTGGCTTTGGTGCCTTGGACATGAGCTAGGACCTTAAGATTCTGCATGAAAGGAGGACTAGCAGCCGCGTTGTACGGGAGAATGTGAAATGTGTTCATATGTAGTAAAAACCTGAGAAATCCGTCCGTTTTCGTCATTTGTTATCAAATCGACTTAAAGCCAGATCGTCACATTGGCTGCTCTTCTCTCTGAAACGGTTGTACTTATCGTCTGGAGAGCTTTGTCGCGTGCTGCGGTATGCGGAGACACTAAAAGCACCATAGTAGAACACAGATGAAGCTTCTAATTTGATGTAATAGCCAGTAAGAAGTAGTACAATTCAAGTTTTAGGTATTGATTATTGACATTTTAGCTGGCTTTAATGCCTTGGACATGAGCTAGGACCTTAAGAATCTGCATGAAAGGAGGATTAGCAGCCGAGTTGCACGGGAGAATGTGAAAAGTGTTCATATAAAGTAAAAACCTGAGAAATCCGTCCGTTTTCGTCATTTGTTATCGAATCGACTTAAAGCCAGATCGTCAGATTGGCCGCTCTTCTCTCTGAAACGGTTGTACTTATCGTCTGCAAAGCTATGTCGCGTGCTGCGGCATGCGGGGACACTAAAATCACCCTAGTGGAACACAGATGAAGCTTCTAAGTTGATATAATAGCCAGTAAGAAGTAGTACAATTCAAGTTTTAGGTATCGATTATTGACTTTATAGCTGGCTTTGGTGCCTTGGACATGAGCTAGGACCTTAAGATTCTGCATGAAAGGAGGACTAGCATCCGAGTTGCACGGGAGAATGTGAAAAGTGTTCATATGTAGTAAAAACCTGAGAAATCCGTCCGTTTTCGTCATTTGTTATCGAATCGACTTAAAGCCAGATCGACACATTGGCCGCTCTTCTCTCTGAAACGGTTGTACTTATCGTCTGCAAAGCTATGTCGTATGCTGCGGTAGGCGGAGACACTAAAACCACCACAGTAGAACACAGATGAAGCTTCTAATTTGATGTAATAGCCAGTAAGAAGTAGTACAATTCAAGTTTTAGGTATTGATTATTGACTTTTTAGCTTGCTTTGATGCCTTGGACATGAGCTAGGACCTTAAGAATCTGCATGAAAGGAGGATTAGCAGCCGAGTTGCACGGGAGAATGTGAAAAGTGTTCATATAAAGTAAAAACCTGAGAAATCCGTCCATTTTCGTCATTTGTTATCGAATCGACTTAAAGCCAGATCGTCACATTGGCCGCTCTTCTCTCTGAAACGGTTGTACTTATCGTCTTCAAAGCTATGTCGCATGCTGCGGTATGCGGAGACACTAAAAGCACCATAGTAGAACACAGATGAAGCTTCTATGTTGATGTAATTGCCAGTAAGAAGTAGTAAAATTCAAGTTTTAGGTATCGATTATTGATTTTTTAGCTGGCTTTGGTGCCTTGGACATGAGCTAGGACCTCAAGATTCTGCATCAAAAGGAGGACTAGTAGCCGAGTTGCACGGGACAATGTGAAAAGTGTTCATATGTAGTAAAAACCTGAGAAATCCGTCCGTTTTCGTCATTTGTTATCGAATCGACTTAAAGCCAGATCGTCACATTGGCCGCTCTTCTCTCTGAAACGGTTGTACTTATCGTCTGCAAAGCTATGTCGTATGCTGCGGTAGGCGGAGACACTAAAACCACCACAACTGAACACAGATGAAGCTTCTAATTTGATGTAATAGCCAGTAAGAAGTAGTACACTTCAAGTTTTAGGTATCGATTATTGACTTTTTAGCTGGCTTTGGTGCCTTGGACATGAGCTAGGACCTTAAGATTCTGCATTAAAGGAGGACTAGCAGTCGAGTTGCACGGGAGAATGTGAAAAGTATTCATATGTAGTAAAAACCTGAGAAATCCGTCCGTTTTCGTCATTTGTTATCGAATGGACTTAAAGCCAGATCGTCACATTGGCCGCTCTTCTCTCTGAAACGGTTGTACTTATCGTCTTCAAAGCTATGTCGCGTGCTGCGGAATGCGGAGACACTAAAAGCACCATAGTAGAACACAGATGAAGCTTCTAAGTTGATGTAATAGCCAGTAAGAAGTAATACAATTCAAGTTTAGGTATCGATTATTGATTTTTTAGCTGGCTGTGGTGCCTTGGACATGAGCTAGGACCTTAAGATTCTGCATCAAAAGGAGGACTAGCAGCCGAGTTGCACGGGACAATGTGAAAAGTGTTCATATGTAGTAAAAACCTGAGAAATCCGTCCGTTTTCGTCATTTGTTATCGAATCGACGTAAAGCCAGATCGCCACATTGGCCGCTCTTCTCTCTGAAACGGTTCTACTTATCGTTTGCAAAGCTATGTCGCGTGCTGCGGTATGCGGAGACACTAAAAGCACCATAGTAGAACACAGATGAAGCTTCTAAGTTGATGTAATAGCCAGTAAGAAGTAGTACAATTCAAGTTTTAGGTACTGATTCTTTACTTTTTAGCTGGCTTTGGTGCCTTGGACATGAGCTAGGACCTTAAGATTCTGCATGAAAGGAGGACTAGCAGCCGAGTTGCACGGGAGAATGTGAAAAGTGTTCATATGTAGTAAAAACCTGAGAAATCCGTCCGTTTTCGTCATTTGTTATCGAATCGACTTAAATTCAGATCGTCACATTGGCCGCTCTTCTCTCTGAAACGGTTGTACTTATCGTCTGCAAAGCTATGTCGCGTGCTGCGGTATGCGGAGACAATAAAATCACCATAGTAGAACACAGATGAAGCTTCTAAGTCGATGTAATAGCCAGTAAGAAGTAGTACAATTAAAGTTTTAGGTACTGATTATTGACTTTTTAGCTGGCTTTGGTGCCTTGGACATGAGCTAGGACCTTAAGATTCTGCATGAAAGGAGGACTAGCAGCCGAGTTGCACGGGAGAATGTGAAAAGTGTTCATATGTTGTAAAAACCTGAGAAATCTGTCCGTTTTCCTCATTTGTTATCGAATCGACTTAAAGCCAGATTGTCACATTGGCCGCTCTTCTCTCTGAAACGGTTGTACTTATCGTCTGCAAAGCTATGTCGCGTGCTGCGGTATGCGGAGACACTAAAAGCACCATAGTAGAACACAGATGAAGCTTCTATGATGATGTAATAGCCAGTAAGAAGTAGTACAATTCAAGTATAAGGTATCGATTATTGACTTTTTAGCTGGCTTTGGTGCCTTGGACATGAGGTAGGACCTTAAGATTCTGCGTGAAAGGAGGACTAGCAGCCGCGTTGGATGGGAGAATGTGAATAGTGTTCATATGTAGTAAAAACCTGAGAAATCCGTCCGTTTTCGTCATTTGTTATCGAATCGACTTAAAGTTAGATCGTCACATTGGCCGCTCTTATCTCTGAAACGGTTGTACTTACCGTCTGCAAAGCTATGTCGTATGCTGCGGTAGGCGGAGACACTGAAACCAATACAGTAGAAAACAGATGAAGCTTCTAATTTGATGTAATAGCCAGTAAGAAGTAGTACAATTCAAGTTTTAGGTATCGATTATTGACTTTTTAGCTGGCTTTGATGCCTTGGACATGAGCTAGGACCTTAAGAATCTGCATGAAAGGAGGACTAGCAGCCGAGTTGCAGGGAAGAATGTGAAAAGTGTTCATATGTAGTAAAAACCTGAGAAATCCGTCCGTTTTCGTCATTTGTTATCGAATCGACTTAAAGCCAGATCGTCACATTGGCCGCTCTTCTCTCTGAAACGGTTGTACTTATCGTCTGCAAAGCTATGTCGCGTGCTGCGGTATGCGGAGACTCTAAAAGCACCATAGTAGAACATAGATGAAGCTTCTAAGTTGATGTAATAGCCAGTAAGAAGTAGTACAATTCAAGTTTTAGGTACTGATTATTTACTTTTTAGCTGGCTTTGGAGCCTTGGACATGAGCTAGGACCTTAAGATTCTGCATGAAAGGAGGACTAGCAGCCGCGTTGCACGGGAGAATGTGAAATGTGTTCATATGTAGTAAAAACCTGAGAAATCCGTCCGTTTTCGTCATTTGTTATCGAATGGACTTAAAGCCAGATCGTCACATTGGCTGCTCTTCTCTCTGAAACGGTTGTACTTATCGTCTGGAAAGCTTTGTCGCGTGCTGCGGTATGCGGAGACACTGAAAGCACCATAGTAGAACACAGATGAAGCTTCTAATTTGATGTAATAGCCAGTAAGAAGTAGTACAATTCAAGTTTTAGGTATCGATTATTGACTTTTTACCTGGCTTTGGTGCCTTGGACATGAGCTAGGACCTTAAGATTCTGCATGAAAGGAGGACTAGCATCCGAGTTGCACGGGAGAATGTGAAAAGTGTTCATATGTAGTAAAAACCTGAGAAATCCGTCCGTTTTCGTCATTTGTTATCGAATCGACTTAAAGCCAGATCGACACATTGGCCGCTCTTCTCTCTGAAACGGTTGTACTTATCGTCTGCAAAGCTATGTCGTATGCTGCGGTAGGCGGAGACACTAAAACCACCACAGTAGAACACAGATGAAGCTTCTAATTTGATGTAATAGCCAGTAAGAAGTAGTACAATTCAAGTTTTAGGTATTGATTATTGACTTTTTAGCTTGCTTTGATGCCTTGGACATGAGCTAGGACCTTAAGAATCTGCATGAAAGGAATATTAGCAGCCGAGTTGCACGGGAGAATGTGAAAAGTGTTCATATAAAGTAAAAACCTGAGAAATCCGTCCATTTTCGTCATTTGTTATCGAATCGACTTAAAGCCAGATCGTCACATTGGCCGCTCTTCTCTCTGAAACGGTTGTACTTATCGTCTTAAAAAAGCTATGTCGCATGCTGCGGTATGCGGAGACACTAAAAGCACCATAGTAGAACACAGATGAAGCTTCTATGTTGATGTAATTGCCAGTAAGAAGTAGTAAAATTCAAGTTTTAGGTATCGATTATTGATTTTTTAGCTGGCTTTGGTGCCTTGGACATGAGCTAGGACCTCAAGATTCTGCATCAAAAGGAGGACTAGTAGCCGAGTTGCACATGACAATGTGAAAAGTGTTCATATGTAGTAAAAACCTGAGAAATCCGTCCGTTTTCGTCATTTGTTATCGAATCGACTTAAAGCCAGATCGTCACATTGGCCGCTCTTCTCTCTGAAACGGTTGTACTTATCGTCTGCAAAGCTATGTCGTATGCTGCGGTAGGCGGAGACACTAAAACCACCACAACTGAACACAGATGAAGCTTCTAATTTGATGTAATAGCCAGTAAGAAGTAGTACACTTCAAGTTTTAGGTATCGATTATTGACTTTTTAGCTGGCTTTGGTGCCTTGGACATGAGCTAGGACCTTAAGATTCTGCATTAAAGGAGGACTAGCAGTCGAGTTGCACGGGAGAATGTGAAAAGTATTCATATGTAGTAAAAACCTGAGAAATCCGTCCGTTTTCGTCATTTGTTATCGAATGGACTTAAAGCCAGATCGTCACATTGGCCGCTCTTCTCTCTGAAACGGTTGTACTTATCGTCTTCAAAGCTATGTCGCGTGCTGCGGAATGCGGAGACACTAAAAGCACCATAGTAGAACACAGATGAAGCTTCTAAGTTGATGTAATAGCCAGTAAGAAGTAATACAATTCAAGTTTAGGTATCGATTATTGATTTTTTAGCTGGCTGTGGTGCCTTGGACATGAGCTAGGACCTTAAGATTCTGCATCAAAAGGAGGACTAGCAGCCGAGTTGCACGGGACAATGTGAAAAGTGTTCATATGTAGTAAAAACCTGAGAAATCCGTCCGTTTTCGTCATTTGTTATCGAATCGACGTAAAGCCAGATCGCCACATTGGCCGCTCTTCTCTCTGAAACGGTTCTACTTATCGTTTGCAAAGCTATGTCGCGTGCTGCGGTATGCGGAGACACTAAAAGCACCATAGTAGAACACAGATGAAGCTTCTAAGTTGATGTAATAGCCAGTAAGAAGTAGTACAATTCAAGTTTTAGGTACTGATTATTTACTTTTTAGCTGGCTTTGGTGCCTTGGACATGAGCTAGGACCTTAAGATTCTGCATGAAAGGAGGACTAGCAGCCGAGTTGCACGGGAGAATGTGAAAAGTGTTCATATGTAGTAAAAACCTGAGAAATCCGTCCGTTTTCGTCATTTGTTATCGAATCGACTTAAAGGCAGATCGTCACATTGGCCGCTCTTCTCTCTGAAACGGTTGTACTTATCGTCTGCAAAGCTATGTCGCGTGCTGCGGTATGCGGAGACAATAAAATCACCATAGTAGAACACAGATGAAGCTTCTAAGTCGATGTAATAGCCAGTAAGAAGTAGTACAATTCAAGTTTTAGGTACTGATTATTGACTTTTTAGCTGGCTTTGGTGCCTTGGACATGAGCTAGGACCTTAAGATTCTGCATGAAAGGAGGACTAGCAGCCGAGTTGCACGGGAGAATGTGAAAAGTGTTCATATGTTGTAAAAACCTGAGAAATCTGTCCGTTTTCCTCATTTGTTATCGAATCGACTTAAAGCCAGATTGTCACATTGGCCGCTCTTCTCTCTGAAACGGTTGTACTTATCGTCTGCAAAGCTATGTCGCGTGCTGCGGTATGCGGAGACACTAAAAGCACCATAGTAGAACACAGATGAAGCTTCTATGATGATGTAATAGCCAGTAAGAAGTAGTACAATTCAAGTATAAGGTATCGATTATTGACTTTTTAGCTGGCTTTGGTGCCTTGGACATGAGGTAGGACCTTAAGATTCTGCGTGAAAGGAGGACTAGCAGCCGCGTTGGATGGGAGAATGTGAATAGTGTTCATATGTAGTAAAAACCTGAGAAATCCGTCCGTTTTCGTCATTTGTTATCGAATCGACTTAAAGTTAGATCGTCACATTGGCCGCTCTTATCTCTGAAACGGTTGTACTTATCGTCTGCAAAGCTATGTCGTATGCTGCGGTAGGCGGAGACACTGAAACCAATACAGTAGAAAACAGATGAAGCTTCTAATTTGATGTAATAGCCAGTAAGAAGTAGTACAATTCAAGTTTTAGGTATCGATTATTGACTTTTTAGCTGGCTTTGATGCCTTGGACATGAGCTAGGACCTTAAGAATCTGCATGAAAGGAGGACTAGCAGCCGAGTTGCAGGGAAGAATGTGAAAAGTGTTCATATGTAGTAAAAACCTGAGAAATCCGTCCGTTTTCGTCATTTGTTATCGAATCGACTTAAAGCCAGATCGTCACATTGGCCGCTCTTCTCTCTGAAACGGTTGTACTTATCGTCTGCAAAGCTATGTCGCGTGCTGCGGTATGCGGAGACTCTAAAAGCACCATAGTAGAACATAGATGAAGCTTCTAAGTTGATGTAATAGCCAGTAAGAAGTAGTACAATTCAAGTTTTAGGTATTGATTATTGACTTTTTAGCTTGCTTTGATGCCTTGGACATGAGCTAGGACCTTAAGAATCTGCATGAAAGGAATATTAGCAGCCGAGTTGCACGGGAGAATGTGAAAAGTGTTCATATAAAGTAAAAACCTGAGAAATCCGTCCATTTTCGTCATTTGTTATCGAATCGACTTAAAGCCAGATCGTCACATTGGCCGCTCTTCTCTCTGAAACGGTTGTACTTATCGTCTTAAAAAAGCTATGTCGCATGCTGCGGTATGCGGAGACACTAAAAGCACCATAGTAGAACACAGATGAAGCTTCTATGTTGATGTAATTGCCAGTAAGAAGTAGTAAAATTCAAGTTTTAGGTATCGATTATTGATTTTTTAGCTGGCTTTGGTGCCTTGGACATGAGCTAGGACCTCAAGATTCTGCATCAAAAGGAGGACTAGTAGCCGAGTTGCACATGACAATGTGAAAAGTGTTCATATGTAGTAAAAACCTGAGAAATCCGTCCGTTTTCGTCATTTGTTATCGAATCGACTTAAAGCCAGATCGTCACATTGGCCGCTCTTCTCTCTGAAACGGTTGTACTTATCGTCTGCAAAGCTATGTCGTATGCTGCGGTAGGCGGAGACACTAAAACCACCACAACTGAACACAGATGAAGCTTCTAATTTGATGTAATAGCCAGTAAGAAGTAGTACACTTCAAGTTTTAGGTATCGATTATTGACTTTTTAGCTGGCTTTGGTGCCTTGGACATGAGCTAGGACCTTAAGATTCTGCATTAAAGGAGGACTAGCAGTCGAGTTGCACGGGAGAATGTGAAAAGTATTCATATGTAGTAAAAACCTGAGAAATCCGTCCGTTTTCGTCATTTGTTATCGAATGGACTTAAAGCCAGATCGTCACATTGGCCGCTCTTCTCTCTGAAACGGTTGTACTTATCGTCTTCAAAGCTATGTCGCGTGCTGCGGAATGCGGAGACACTAAAAGCACCATAGTAGAACACAGATGAAGCTTCTAAGTTGATGTAATAGCCAGTAAGAAGTAATACAATTCAAGTTTAGGTATCGATTATTGATTTTTTAGCTGGCTGTGGTGCCTTGGACATGAGCTAGGACCTTAAGATTCTGCATCAAAAGGAGGACTAGCAGCCGAGTTGCACGGGACAATGTGAAAAGTGTTCATATGTAGTAAAAACCTGAGAAATCCGTCCGTTTTCGTCATTTGTTATCGAATCGACGTAAAGCCAGATCGCCACATTGGCCGCTCTTCTCTCTGAAACGGTTCTACTTATCGTTTGCAAAGCTATGTCGCGTGCTGCGGTATGCGGAGACACTAAAAGCACCATAGTAGAACACAGATGAAGCTTCTAAGTTGATGTAATAGCCAGTAAGAAGTAGTACAATTCAAGTTTTAGGTACTGATTATTTACTTTTTAGCTGGCTTTGGTGCCTTGGACATGAGCTAGGACCTTAAGATTCTGCATGAAAGGAGGACTAGCAGCCGAGTTGCACGGGAGAATGTGAAAAGTGTTCATATGTAGTAAAAACCTGAGAAATCCGTCCGTTTTCGTCATTTGTTATCGAATCGACTTAAAGGCAGATCGTCACATTGGCCGCTCTTCTCTCTGAAACGGTTGTACTTATCGTCTGCAAAGCTATGTCGCGTGCTGCGGTATGCGGAGACAATAAAATCACCATAGTAGAACACAGATGAAGCTTCTAAGTCGATGTAATAGCCAGTAAGAAGTAGTACAATTCAAGTTTTAGGTACTGATTATTGACTTTTTAGCTGGCTTTGGTGCCTTGGACATGAGCTAGGACCTTAAGATTCTGCATGAAAGGAGGACTAGCAGCCGAGTTGCACGGGAGAATGTGAAAAGTGTTCATATGTTGTAAAAACCTGAGAAATCTGTCCGTTTTCCTCATTTGTTATCGAATCGACTTAAAGCCAGATTGTCACATTGGCCGCTCTTCTCTCTGAAACGGTTGTACTTATCGTCTGCAAAGCTATGTCGCGTGCTGCGGTATGCGGAGACACTAAAAGCACCATAGTAGAACACAGATGAAGCTTCTATGATGATGTAATAGCCAGTAAGAAGTAGTACAATTCAAGTATAAGGTATCGATTATTGACTTTTTAGCTGGCTTTGGTGCCTTGGACATGAGGTAGGACCTTAAGATTCTGCGTGAAAGGAGGACTAGCAGCCGCGTTGGATGGGAGAATGTGAATAGTGTTCATATGTAGTAAAAACCTGAGAAATCCGTCCGTTTTCGTCATTTGTTATCGAATCGACTTAAAGTTAGATCGTCACATTGGCCGCTCTTATCTCTGAAACGGTTGTACTTATCGTCTGCAAAGCTATGTCGTATGCTGCGGTAGGCGGAGACACTGAAACCAATACAGTAGAAAACAGATGAAGCTTCTAATTTGATGTAATAGCCAGTAAGAAGTAGTACAATTCAAGTTTTAGGTATCGATTATTGACTTTTTAGCTGGCTTTGATGCCTTGGACATGAGCTAGGACCTTAAGAATCTGCATGAAAGGAGGACTAGCAGCCGAGTTGCAGGGAAGAATGTGAAAAGTGTTCATATGTAGTAAAAACCTGAGAAATCCGTCCGTTTTCGTCATTTGTTATCGAATCGACTTAAAGCCAGATCGTCACATTGGCCGCTCTTCTCTCTGAAACGGTTGTACTTATCGTCTGCAAAGCTATGTCGCGTGCTGCGGTATGCGGAGACTCTAAAAGCACCATAGTAGAACATAGATGAAGCTTCTAAGTTGATGTAATAGCCAGTAAGAAGTAGTACAATTCAAGTTTTAGGTACTGATTATTTACTTTTTAGCTGGCTTTGGAGCCTTGGACATGAGCTAGGACCTTAAGATTCTGCATGAAAGGAGGACTAGCAGCCGCGTTGCACGGGAGAATGTGAAATGTGTTCATATGTAGTAAAAACCTGAGAAAGCCGTCCGTTTTCGTCATTTGTTATCGAATCGACTTAAAGCCCGATCGTCACATTGGCCGCTCTTATCTCTGAAACGGTTGTACTTATCGTCTGCAAAGCTATGTCGCGTGATGCGGTATGCGGAGACACTAAAAGCACCATAGTAGAACACAGATGAAGCTTCTAAGTTGATGTAATAGCCAGTAAGAAGTAGTACAATTCAAGTTTTAGGTATCGATTATTGACTTTTTACCTGGCTTTGGTGCCTTGGACATGAGCTAGGACCTTAAGATTCTGCATGAAAGGAGGACTAGCGGCCGCGTTGTACGGGAGAATGTGAAATGTGTTCATATGTAGTAAAATCCTGAGAAATCCGTCCGTTTTCGTCATTTGTTATCGAATGGACTTAAAGCCAGATCGTCACATTGGCTGCTCTTCTCTCTGAAACGGTTGTACTTATCGTCTGGAAAGCTTTGTCGCGTGCTGCGGTATGCGGAGACACTGAAAGCACCATAGTAGAACACAGATGAAGCTTCTAAGATGATGTAATAGCCAGTAAGAAGTAGTACAATTCAAGTTTTAGGTATCGATTATTGACTTTTTAGCTGGCTTTGGTGCCTTGGACATGAGCTAGGACCTTAAGATTCTGCATGAAAGGAGGACTAGCAGCCGAGTTGCACGGGAGAATGTGAAAAGTGTTCATATGTAGTAAAAACCTGAGAAATCCGTCCGTTTTCGTCGTTTGTTATCGAATCGACTTAAAGCCAGATCGTCACATTGGCCCCTCTTTCCTCTGAAACGGTTGTACTTATCGTCTGCAAAGCTATGTCGCGTACTGCGGTGTGCGGAGACACTAAGAGCACCATGGTAGAACACAGATGAAGCTTCTAAGTTGATGTAATAGCCAGTAAGAAGTAGTACAATTCAAGTTTTAGGTATCGATTATTGACTTTTTAGCTGGCTTTGGTGCCTTGGACATGAGCTAGGACCTTAAGATTCTGCATTAAAGGAGGACTAGCAGCCGCGTTGCACGGGAGAATGTGAAATGTGTTCATATGTAGTAGAAACCTGAGAAATCCGTCCGTTTTCGTCATTTGTTATCGAATCGACTTAAAGCCCGATCGTCACATTGGCCCCTCTTTTCTCTGAAACGGTTGTACTTATCGTCTGCAAAGCTATGTCGCGTGCTGCGGTATGCGGAGACAATAAAATCACCATAGTAGAACACAGATGAAGCTTCTAAGTTGATGTAATAGCCAGTAAGAAGTTGTACAATTCAAGTTTTAGGTATCGATTATTGAATTTTTAGCTGGCTTTGGTGCCTTGGACATGAGCTAGGACCTTAAGATTCTGCATTAAAGGAGGACTAGCAGCCGCGTTGCCCGGGAGAATGTGAAATGTGTTCATATGTAGTAGAAACCTGAGAAATCCGTCCGTTTTCGTCATTTGTTATCGAATCGACTTAAAGCCCGATCGTCACATTGGCCGCTCTTCTCTCTGAAACGGTTGTACTTATCGTCTGCAAAGCTATGTCGCGTGCTGCGGTATGCGGAGACAATAAAATCACCATAGTAGAACACAGATGAAGCTTCTAAGTCGATGTAATAGCCAGTAAGAAGTAGTACAATTCAAGTTTTAGGTACTGATTATTGACTTTTTAGCTGGCTTTGGTGCCTTGGACATGAGCTAGGACCTTAAGATTCTGCATGAAAGGAGGACTAGCAGCCGAGTTGCATGGGAGAATGTGAAAAGTGTTCATATGTAGTAAAAACCTGAGAAATCCGTCCGTTTTCGTCATTTGTTATCGAATCGACTTAAAGCCAGATCGTCACATTGGCCGCTCTTCTCTCTGAAACGGTTGTACTTATCGTCTTCAAAGCTATGTCGCGTGCTGCGGTATGCGGAGACACTAAAAGCACCATAGTAGAACACAGATGAAGCTTCTATGATGATGTAATAGCCAGTAAGAAGTAGTACAATTCAAGTTTTAGGTATCGATTATTGACTTTTTAGCTGGCTTTGGTGCCTTGGACATGAGCTAGGACCTTAAGAATCTGCGTGAAAGGAGGACTAGCAGCCGCGTTGGATGGGAGAATGTGAAAAGTGTTCATATGTAGTAAAAACCTGAGAAATCCGTCCGTTTTCGTCATTTGTTATCGAATCGACTTAAAGCCCGATCGTCACATTGGCCGCTATTCCCTCTGAAACGGTTGTCCTTATCGCCTGCAAAGCTATGTCGCGTGATGCGGTATGCGGAGACACTAAAATCACCATAGTAGAACACAGATGAAGCTTCTAAGTTGATGTAATAGCCAGTAAGAAGTAGTATAATTCAAGTTTTAGGTATCGATTATTGACTTTTTAGCTGGCTTTGGTGCCTTGGACATGAGCTAGGACCTTAAGAATCTGCATGAAAGGAGGACTAGCAGCCGAGTTGCAGGGGAGAATGTGAAAAGTGTTCATATGTAGTAAAAACCTGAGAAATCCGTCCGTTTTCGTCATTTGTTATCGAATCGACTTAAAGCCAGATCGTCACATTGGCCGCTCTTCTCTCTGAAACGGTTGTACTTATCGTCTGCAAGGCTATGTCGAATGCTGCGGTAGGCGGAGACACTGAAACCACCACAGTAGATCACAGATGAAGCTTCTAATTTGATGTAATAGCCAGTAAGAAGTAGTACAATTCAAGTTTTAGGTATCGATTATTGACTTTTTAGCTGGCTTTGATGCCTTGGACATGTGCTAGGACCTTAAGAATCTGCATGAAAGGAGGACTAGCAGCCGAGTTGCAGGGAAGAATGTGAAAAGTTTTCATATGTAGTAAAAACCTGAGAAATCCGTCCGTTTTCGTCATTTGTTATCGAATCGACTTAAAGCCCGATCGTCACATTGGCCGCTCTTCTCTCTGAAACGGTTGTACTTATCGTCTGCAAAGCTATGTCGCGTGCTGCGGTATGCGGAGACAATAAAATCACCGTAGTAGAACACAGATGAAGCTTCTAAGTCGATGTAATAGCCAGTAAGAAGTAGTACAATTCAAGTTTTAGGTACTGATTATTGACTTTTTAGCTGGCTTTGGTGCCTTGGACATGAGCTAGGACCTTAAGATTCTGCATGAAAGGAGGACTAGCAGCCGAGTTGCATGGGAGAATGTGAAAAGTGTTCATATGTAGTAAAAACCTGAGAAATCCGTCCGTTTTCGTCATTTGTTATCGAATCGACTTAAAGCCAGATCGTCACATTGGCCGCTCTTCTCTCTGAAACGGTTGTACTTATCGTCTTCAAAGCTATGTCGCGTGCTGCGGTATGCGGAGACACTAAAAGCACCATAGTAGAACACAGATGAAGCTTCTATGATGATGTAATAGCCAGTAAGAAGTAGTACAATTCAAGTTTTAGGTATCGATTATTGACTTTTTAGCTGGCTTTGGTGCCTTGGACATGAGCTAGGACCTTAAGATTCTGCATGAAAGGAGGACTAGCACCCGCGTTGGATAGGAGAATGTGAAAAGTGTTCATATGTAGGAAAAACCTGAGAAATCCGTCCGTTTTCGTCATTTGTTATCGAATCGACTTAAAGCCAGATCGTCACATTGGCTGCTCTTCTCTCTGAAACGGTTGTACTTATCGTCTGGAAAGCTTTGTCACGTGCTGCGGTATGCGGAGACACTAAAAGCACCATAGTAGAACACAGATGAAGCTTCTAAGATGATGTAATAGCCAGTAAGAAGTAGTACAATTCAAGTTTTTTGGTATCGATTATTGACTTTTTAGCTGGCGTTGGTGCCTTGAACATGAGTTAGGACCTTAAGATTCTGCATGAAAGGAGGACTAGCAGCCGAGCTGCAGGGGAGAATGTGAAAAGTGTTCATATGTAGTAAAAACCTGAGAAATCCGTCCGTTTTCGTCATTTGTTATCGAATCGACTTAAAGCCAGATCGTCACATTGGCCGCTCTTCTCTCTGAAACGGTTGTACTTATCGTCTGCAAAGCTATGTCGCGTGCTGCGGTATGCGGAGACAATAAAATCACCATAGTAGAACACAGATGAAGCTTCTAAGTCGATGTAATAGCCAGTAAGAAGTAGTACAATTCAAGTTTTAGGTACTGATTATTGACTTTTTAGCTGGCTTTGGTGCCTTGGACATGAGCTAGGACCTTAAGATTCTGCATGAAAGGAGGACTAGCAGCCGCGTTGGATAGTAGAATGTGAAAAGTGTTCATATGTAGTAAAAACCTGAGAAATCCGTCCGTTTTCGTCATTTGTTATCGAATCGCCTTTAAGCCAGATCGTCACTTGCCCGCTCTTCTCTCTGAAACGGCTGTACTTATCGTCTGCAAAGCTATGTCGCGTGCTGCGGTATGCGGAGACACTAAAAGCACCATAGTAGAACACAGATGAAGCTTCTAAGTTGATGTAATAGCCAGTAAGAAGCAGTACAATTCAAGTTTTAGGTACCGATTATTGACTTTTTAGCTGGCTTTGGTGCCTTGGACATGAGGTAGGACCTTAAGAATCTGCGTGAAAGGAGGACTAGCAGCCGCGTTGGATGGGAGAATGAGAATAGTGTTCATATCTAGTAAAAACCTGAGAAATCCGTCCGTTTTCGTCATTTGTTATCGAATCGACTTAAAGCCCGATCGTCACATTGGCCGCTATTCCCTCTGAAACGGTTGTCCTTATCGCCTGCAAAGCTATGTCGCGTGATGCGGTATGCGGAGACACTAAAATCACCATAGTAGAACACAGATGAAGCTTCTAAGTTGATGTAATAGCCAGTAAGAAGTAGTATAATTCAAGTTTTAGGTATCGATTATTGACTTTTTAGCTGGCTTTGGTGCCTTGGACATGAGCTAGGACCTTAAGAATCTGCATGAAAGGAGGACTAGCAGCCGAGTTGCAGGGGAGAATGTGAAAAGTGTTCATATGTAGTAAAAACCTGAGAAATCCGTCCGTTTTCGTCATTTGTTATCGAATCGACTTAAAGCCAGATCGTCACATTGGCCGCTCTTCTCTCTGAAACGGTTGTACTTATCGTCTGCAAAGCTATGTCGAATGCTGCGGTAGGCGGAGACACTGAAACCACCACAGTAGATCACAGATGAAGCTTCTAATTTGATGTAATAGCCAGTAAGAAGTAGTACAATTCAAGTATTAGGTATCGATTATTGACTTTTTAGCTGGCTTTGATGCCTTGGACATGTGCTAGGACCTTAAGAATCTGCATGAAAGGAGGACTAGCAGCCGAGTTGCAGGGAAGAATGTGAAAAGTTTTCATATGTAGTAAAAACCTGAGAAATCCGTCCGTTTTCGTCATTTGTTATCGAATCGACTTAAAGCCAGATCGTCACATTGGCCGCTCTTCTCTCTGAAACGGTTGTACTTATTGTCTGCAAAGCTATGTCGCGTGCTGCGGTATGCGGAGACTCTAAAAGCACCATAGTAGAACACAGATGAAGCTTCTAAGTTGATGTAATAGCCAGTAAGAAGTAGTACAATTCAAGTTTTAGGTACTGATTATTTACTTTTTAGCTGGCTTTGGAGCCTTGGACATGTGCTAGGACCTTAAGATTCTGCATGAAAGGAGGACTAGCAGCCGCGTTGCACGGGAGAATGTGAAATGTGTTCATATGTAGTAAAAACCTGAGAAATCCGTCCGTTTTCGTCATTTGTTATCGAATCGACTTAAAGCCCGATCGTCACATTGGCCGCTCTTCTCTCTGAAACGGTTGTACTTATCGCCTGCAAAGCTATGTCGCGTGATGCGGTATGCGGAGACACTAAAAGCACCATAGTAGAACACAGATGAAGCTTCTAAGTTGATGTAATAGCCAGTAAGAAGTAGTACAATTCAAGTTTTAGGTATCAATTATTGACTTTTTAGCTGGCTTTGGTGCCTTGGACATGAGCTAGGACCTTAAGATTCTGCATGAAAGGAAGACTAGCGGCTGCGTTGTACGGGAGAATGTGAAATGTGTTCATATGTAGTAAAATCCTGAGAAATCCGTCCGTTTTCGTCATTTGTTATCGAATCGACTTAAAGCCAGATCGTCACATTGGCTGCTCTTCTCTCTGAAACGGTTGTACTTATCGTCTGGAAAGCTTTGTCGCGTGCTGCGGTATGCGGAGACACTGAAAGCACCATAGTAGAACACAGATGAAGCTTCTAAGATGATGTAATAGCCAGTAAGAAGTAGTACAATTCAAGTTTTAGGTATCGATTACTGACTTTTTAGCTGGCTTTGGTGCCTTGGACATGAGCTAGGACCTTAAGATTCTGCATGAAAGGAGGACTAGCAGCCGAGGTGCACGGGAGAATGTGAAAAGTGTTCATATGTAGTAAAAACCTGAGAAATCCGTCCGTTTTCGTCATTTGTTATCGAATCGACTTAAAGCCAGATCGTCACATTGGCCGCTCATCTCTCTGAAACGGTTGTACTTATCGTCTGCAAAGCTATGTCGCGTGCTGCGGTATGCGGAGACTCTAAAAGCACCATAGTAGAACATAGATGAAGCTTCTAAGTAGATGTAATAGCCAGTAAGAAGTAGTACAATTCAAGTTTTAGGTACTGATTCTTTACTTTTTAGCTGGCTTTGGAGCCTTGGACATGAGCTAGGACCTTAAGATTCTGCATGAAAGGAGGACTAGCAGCCGCGTTGCACGGGAGAATGTGAAATGTGTTCATATGTAGTAAAAACCTGAGAAAGCCGTCCGTTTTCGTCATTTGTTATCGAATCGACTTAAAGCCCGATCGTCACATTGGCCGCTCTTATCTCTGAAACGGTTGTAATTATCGCCTGCAAAGCTATGTCGCGTGATGCGGTATGCGGAGACAATAAAATCACCATAGTAGAACACAGATGAAGCTTCTAAGTTGATGTAATAGCCAGTAAGAAGTTGTACAATTCAAGTTTTAGGTATCGATTATTGACTTTTTAGCTGGCTTTGGTGCCTTGGACATGAGCTAGGACCTTAAGATTCTGCATTAAAGGAGGACTAGCAGCCGCGTTGCACGGGAGAATGTGAAATGTGTTCATATGTAGTAGAAACCTGAGAAATCCGTCCGTTTTCGTCATTTGTTATCGAATCGACTTAAGGCCCGATCGTCACATTGGCCGCTCTTCTCTCTGAAACGGTTGTACTTATCGTCTTCAAAGCTATGTCGCGTGCTGCGGTATGCGGAGACACTAAAAGCACCATAGTAGAACACAGATGAAGCTTCTATGATGATGTAATAGCCAGTAAGAAGTAGTACAATTCAAGTTTTAGGTATCGATTATTGACTTTTTAGCTGGCTTTGGTGCCTTGGACATGAGCTAGGACCTTAAGATTCTGCATGAAAGGAGGACTAGCACCCGCGTTGGATAGGAGAATGTGAAAAGTGTTCATATGTAGTAAAAACCTGAGAAATCCGTCCGTTTTCGTCATTTGTTATCGAATCGACTTAAAGCCAGATCGTCACATTGGCTGCTCTTCTCTCTGAAACGGTTGTACTTATCGTCTGGAAAGCTTTGTCGCGTGCTGCGGTATGCGGAGACACTAAAAGCACCATAGTAGAACACAGATGAAGCTTCTAAGATGATGTAATAGCCAGTAAGAAGTAGTACAATTCAAGTTTTTTGGTACCGATTATTGACTTTTTAGCTGGCGTTGGTGCCTTGAACATGAGCTAGGACCTTAAGATTCTGCATGAAAGGAGGACTAGCAGCCGTGCTGCAGGGGAGAATGTGAAAAGTGTTCATACGTAGTAAAAACCTGAGAAATCCGTCCGTTTTCGTCATTTGTTATCGAATCGACTTAAAGCCAGATCGTCACATTGGCCGCTCTTCTCTCTGAAACGGTTGTACTTATCGTCTGCAAAGCTATGTCGCGTGCTGCGGTATGCGGAGACAATAAAATCACCATAGTAGAACACAGATGAAGCTTCTAAGTCGATGTAATAGCCAGTAAGAAGTAGTACAATTCAAGTTTTAGGTACTGATTATTGACTTTTTAGCTGGCTTTGGTGCCTTGGACATGAGCTAGGACCTTAAGATTCTGCATGAAAGGAGGACTAGCAGCCGCGTTGGATAGGAGAATGTGAAAAGTCTTCATATGTAGTAAAAACCTGAGAAATCCGTCCGTTTTCGTCATTTGTTATCGAATCGCCTTAAAGCCAGATCGTCACTTGCCCGCTCTTCTCTCTGAAACGGCTGTACTTATCGTCTGCAAAGCTATGTCGCGTGCTGCGGTATGCGGAGACACTAAAAGCACCATAGTAGAACACAGATGAAGCTTCTAAGTTGATGTAATAGCCAGTAAGAAGTAGTACAATTCAAGTTTTAGGTACTGATTATTGACTTTTTAGCTGGCTTTCGTGCCTTGGACATGAGCTAGGACCTTAAGATTCTGCATGAAAGGAGGACTAGCAGCCGAGTTGCACGTTAGAATGTGAAAAGTGTTCATATGTAGTAAAAACCTGAGAAATCCGTCCGTTTTCCTCATTTGTTATCGAATCGACTTAAAGCCAGATCGTCACATTGGCCGCTCTTCTCTCTGAAACGGTTGTACTTATCGTCTGCAAAGCTATGTCGCGTGCTGCGGTATGCGGAGACACTAAAAGCACCATAGTAGAACACAGATGAAGCTTCTATGATGATGTAATAGCCAGTAAGAAGTAGTACAATTCAAGTTTTAGGTATCGATTATTGACTTTTTAGCTGGCTTTGGTGCCTTGGACATGAGGTAGGACCTTAAGATTCTGCGTGAAAGGAGGACTAGCAGCCGCCTTGGATGGGAGAATGTGAGTAGTGTTCATATCTAGTAAAAACCTGAGAAATCCGTCCGTTTTCGTCATTTGTTATCGAATCGACTAAAGCCAGATCGTCACATTGGCCGCTATTCCCTCTGAAACGGTTGTCCTTATCGCCTGCAAAGCTATGTCGCGTGATGCGGTATGCGGAGACACTAAAATCACCATAGTAGAACACAGATGAAGCTTCTAAGTTGATGTAATAGCCAGTAAGAAGTAGTATAATTCAAGTTTTAGGTATCGATTATTGACTTTTTAGCTGGCTTTGGTGCCTTGGACATGAGCTAGGACCTTAAGATTCTGCATGAAAGGAGGGCTAACAGCCGAGTTGCACGGGAGAATGTGAAAAGTGTTCATATGTAGTAAAAACCTGAGAAATCCGTCCGTTTTCGTCATTTGTTATCGAATCGACTTAAAGCCAGATCGTCACATTGGCCGCTCTTCTCTCTGAAACGGTTGTACTTATCGTCTGCAAAGCTATGTCGAATGCTGCGGTAGGCGGAGACACTGAAACCACCACAGTAGATCACAGATGAAGCTTCTAATTTGATGTAATAGCCAGTAAGAAGTAGTACAATTCAAGTTTTAGGTATCGATTATTGACTTTTTAGCTGGCTTTGATGCCTTGGACATGTGCTAGGACCTTAAGAATCTGCATGAAAGGAGGACTAGCAGCCGAGTTGCAGGGAAGAATGTGAAAAGTTTTCATATGTAGTAAAAACCTGAGAAATCCGTCCGTTTTCGTCATTTGTTATCGAATCGACTTAAAGCCAGATCGTCACATTGGCCGCTCTTCTCTCTGAAACGGTTGTACTTATTGTCTGCAAAGCTATGTCGCGTGCTGCGGTATGCGGAGACTCTAAAAGCACCATAGTAGAACACAGATGAAGCTTCTAAGTTGATGTAATAGCCAGTAAGAAGTAGTACAATTCAAGTTTTAGGTACTGATTATTTACTTTTTAGCTGGCTTTGGAGCCTTGGACATGTGCTAGGACCTTAAGATTCTGCATGAAAGGAGGACTAGCAGCCGCGTTGCACGGGAGAATGTGAAATGTGTTCATATGTAGTAAAAACCTGAGAAATCCGTCCGTTTTCGTCATTTCTTATCGAATCGACTTAAAGCCCGATCGTCACATTGGCCGCTCTTCTCTCTGAAACAGTTGTACTTATCGCCTGCAAAGCTATGTCGCGTGATGCGGTATGCGGAGACACTAAAAGCACCATAGTAGAACACAGATGAAGCTTCTAAGTTGATGTAATAGCCAGTAAGAAGTAGTACAATTCAAGTTTTAGGTATCAATTATTGACTTTTTAGCTGGCTTTGGTGCCTTGGACATGAGCTAGGACCTTAAGATTCTGCATGAAAGGAAGACTAGCGGCTGCGTTGTACGGGAGAATGTGAAATGTGTTCATATGTAGTAAAATCCTGAGAAATCCGTCCGTTTTCGTCATTTGTTATCGAATCGACTTAAAGCCAGATCGTCACATTGGCTGCTCTTCTCTCTGAAACGGTTGTACTTATCGTCTGGAAAGCTTTGTCGCGTGCTGCGGTATGCGGAGACACTGAAAGCACCATAGTAGAACACAGATGAAGCTTCTAAGATGATGTAATAGCCAGTAAGAAGTAGTACAATTCAAGTTTTAGGTATCGATTATTGACTTTTTAGCTGGCTTTGGTGCCTTGGACATGAGCTAGGACCTTAAGATTCTGCATGAAAGGAGGACTAGCAGCCGAGTTGCACGGGAGAATGTGAAAAGTGTTCATATGTAGTAAAAACCTGAGAAATCCGTCCGTTTTCGTCATTTGTTATCGAATCGACTTAAAGCCCGATCGTCACATTGGCCGCTCTTCTCTCTGAAACGGTTGTACTTATCGTCTGCAAAGCTATGTCGCGCGCTGCGGTATGCGGAGACAATAAAATCACCATAGTAGAACACAGATGAAGCATCTAAGTCGATGTAATAGCCAGTAAGAAGTAGTACAATTCAAGTTTTAGGTACTGATTATTGACTTTTTAGCTGGCTTTGGTGCCTTGGACATGAGCTAGGACCTTAAGATTCTGCATGAAAGGAGGACTAGCAGCCGAGATGCATGGGAGAATGTGAAAAGTGTTCATATGTAGTAAAAACCTGAGAAATCCGTCCGTTTTCGTCATTTGTTATCGAATCGACTTAAAGCCAGATCGTCACATTGGCCGCTCTTCTCTCTGAAACGGTTGTACTTATCGTCTGCAAAGCTATGTCGCGTGCTGCGGTATGCGGAGACACTAAAAGCACCATAGTAGAACACAGATGAAGCTTCTATGATGATGTAATAGCCAGTAAGAAGTAGTACAATTCAAGTTTTAGGTATCGATTATTGACTTCTTAGCTGGCTTTGGTGCCTTGGACATGAGCTAGGACCTTAAGATTCTGCATGAAAGGAGGACTAGCAGCCGAGTTGCACGGGAGAATGTGAAAAGTGTTCATATGTAGTAAAAACCTGAAAAATCCGTCCTTTTTCGTCATTTGTTATCGAATCGACTTAAAGCCAGATCGTCACATTGGCCGCTCTTCTCTCTGAAACGGTTGTACTTATCGTCTGCAAAGCTATGTCGCGTGCTGCGGTATGCGGAGACACTAAAGGCACCATAGTAGAACACAGATGAAGCTTCTATGATGATGTAATAGCCAGTAAGAAGTAGTACAATTCAAGTTTTAGGTATCGATTATTGATTTTTTAGCTGGCTTTGGTGCCTTGGACATGAGCTAGGACCTTAAGATTCTGCATGAAAGGAGGACTAGCAGCCGAGTTGCAGGGGAGAATGTGAAAAGTGTTCATATGTAGTAAAAACCTGAGAAATCCGTCCGTTTTCCTCATTTGTTATCGAATCGACTTAAAGCCAGATCGTCACATTGGCCGCTCTTCTCTCTGAAACGGTTGTACTTATCGTCTGCAAAGCTATGTCGCGTGCTGCGGTATGCGGAGACACTAAAAGCACCATAGTAGAACACAGATGAAGCTTCTATGATGATGTAATAGCCAGTAAGAAGTAGTACAATTCAAGTTTTAGGTATCGATTATTGACTTTTTAGCTGGCTTTGGTGCCTTGGACATGAGGTAGGACCTTAAGATTCTGCGTGAAAGGAGGACTAGCAGCCGCGTTGGATGGGAGAATGTGAGTAGTGTTCATATCTAGTAAAAACCTGAGAAATCCGTCCGTTTTCGTCATTTGTTATCGAATCGACTTAAAGCCCGATCGTCACATTGGCCGCTATTCCCTCTGAAACGGTTGTCCTTATCGCCTGCAAAGCTATGTCGCGTGATGCGGTATGCGGAGACACTAAAATCACCATAGTAGAACACAGATGAAGCTTCTAAGTTGATGTAATAGCCAGTAAGAAGTAGTATAATTCAAGTTTTAGGTATCGATTATTGACTTTTTAGCTGGCTTTGGTGCCTTGGACATGAGCTAGGACCTTAAGATTCTGCATGAAAGGAGGACTAGCAGCCGAGTTGCACGGGAGAATGTGAAAAGTGTTCATATGTAGTAAAAACCTGAGAAATCCGTCCTTTTTCGTCATTTGTTATCGACTCGACTTAAAGCCAGATCGTCACATTGGCCGCTCTTCTCTCTGAAACGGTTGTACTTATCGTCTGCAAAGCTATGTCGAATGCTGCGGTAGGCGGAGACACTGAAACCACCACAGTAGATCACAGATGAAGCTTCTAATTTGATGTAATAGCCAGTAAGAAGTAGTACAATTCAAGTTTTAGGTATCGATTATTGACTTTTTAGCTGGCTTTGATGCCTTGGACATGTGCTAGGACCTTAAGAATCTGCATGAAAGGAGGACTAGCAGCCGAGTTGCAGGGAAGTATGTGAAAAGTTTTCATATGTAGTAAAAACCTGAGAAATCCGTCCGTTTTCGTCATTTGTTATCGAATCGACTTAAAGCCAGATCGTCACATTGGCCGCTCTTCTCTCTGAAACGGTTGTACTTATTGTCTGCAAAGCTATGTCGCGTGCTGCGGTATGCGGAGACTCTAAAAGCACCATAGTAGAACACAGATGAAGCTTCTAAGTTGATGTAATAGCCAGTAAGAAGTAGTACAATTCAAGTTTTAGGTACTGATTATTTACTTTTTAGCTGG
Organism: Schistocerca gregaria; assembly: GCF_023897955.1. Taxonomy (NCBI): domain Eukaryota; kingdom Metazoa; phylum Arthropoda; class Insecta; order Orthoptera; family Acrididae; genus Schistocerca; species Schistocerca gregaria. The sequence goes on along the minus strand of NW_026061850.1, from coordinate 5,382,235 downwards.
CTTTGGAGCCTTGGACATGTGCTAGGACCTTAAGATTCTGCATGAAAGGAGGACTAGCAGCCGCGTTGCACGGGAGAATGTGAAATGTGTTCATATGTAGTAAAATCCTGAGAAATCCGTCCGTTTTCGTCATTTCTTATCGAATCGACTTAAAGCCCGATCGTCACATTGGCCGCTCTTCTCTCTGAAACAGTTGTACTTATCGCCTGCAAAGCTATGTCGCGTGATGCGGTATGCGGAGACACTAAAAGCACCATAGTAGAACACAGATGAAGCTTCTAAGTTGATGTAATAGCCAGTAAGAAGTAGTACAATTCAAGTTTTAGGTATCAATTATTGACTTTTTAGCTGGCTTTGGTGCCTTGGACATGAGCTAGGACCTTAAGATTCTGCATGAAAGGAAGACTAGCGGCTGCGTTGTACGGGAGAATGTGAAATGTGTTCATATGTAGTAAAATCCTGAGAAATCCGTCCGTTTTCGTCATTTGTTATCGAATCGACTTAAAGCCAGATCGTCACATTGGCTGCTCTTCTCTCTGAAACGGTTGTACTTATCGTCTGGAAAGCTTTGTCGCGTGCTGCGGTATGCGGAGACACTGAAAGCACCATAGTAGAACACAGATGAAGCTTCTAAGATGATGTAATAGCCAGTAAGAAGTAGTACAATTCAAGTTTTAGGTATCGATTATTGACTTTTTAGCTGGCTTTGGTGCCTTGGACATGAGCTAGGACCTTAAGATTCTGCATGAAAGGAGGACTAGCAGCCGAGTTGCACGGGAGAATGTGAAAAGTGTTCATATGTAGTAAAAACCTGAGAAATCCGTCCGTTTTCGTCATTTGTTATCGAATCGACTTAAAGCCCGATCGTCACATTGGCCGCTCTTCTCTCTGAAACGGTTGTACTTATCGTCTGCAAAGCTATGTCGCGCGCTGCGGTATGCGGAGACAATAAAATCACCATAGTAGAACACAGATGAAGCATCTAAGTCGATGTAATAGCCAGTAAGAAGTAGTACAATTCAAGTTTTAGGTACTGATTATTGACTTTTTAGCTGGCTTTGGTGCCTTGGACATGAGCTAGGACCTTAAGATTCTGCATGAAAGGAGGACTAGCAGCCGAGATCCATGGGAGAATGTGAAAAGTGTTCATATGTAGTAAAAACCTGAGAAATCCGTCCGTTTTCGTCATTTGTTATCGAATCGACTTAAAGCCAGATCGTCACATTGGCCGCTCTTCTCTCTGAAACGGTTGTACTTATCGTCTGCAAAGCTATGTCGCGTGCTGCGGTATGCGGAGACACTAAAAGCACCATAGTAGAACACAGATGAAGCTTCTATGATGATGTAATAGCCAGTAAGAAGTAGTACAATTCAAGTTTTAGGTATCGATTATTGACTTTTTAGCTGGCTTTGGTGCCTTGGACATGAGCTAGGACCTTAAGATTCTGCATGAAAGGAGGACTAGCACCCGCGTTGGATAGGAGAATGTGAAAAGTGTTCATATGTAGTAAAAACCTGAGAAATCCGTCCGTTTTCGTCATTTGTTATCGAATCGACTTAAAGCCAGATCGTCACATTGGCCGCTCTTCTCTCTGAAACGGTTGTACTTATCGTCTTCAAAGCTATGTCGCGTGCTGCGGTATGCGGAGATACTAAAAGCACCATAGCAGAACACAGATGAAGCTTCTAAGTTGATGTAATAGCCAGTAAGAAGTAGTACAATTCAAGTTTTAGGTATCGATTATTGACTTCTTAGCTGGCTTTGGTGCCTTGGACATGAGCTAGGACCTTAAGATTCTGCATGAAAGGAGGACTAGCAGCCGAGTTGCACGGGAGAATGTGAAAAGTGTTCATATGTAGTAAAAACCTGAAAAATCCGTCCGTTTTCGTCATTTGTTATCGAATCGACTTAAAGCCAGATCGTCACATTGGCTGCTCTTCTCTCTGAAACGGTTGTACTTATCGTCTGGAAAGCTTTGTCGCGTGCTGCGGTATGCGGAGACACTGAAAGCACCATAGTAGAACACAGATGAAGCTTCTAAGATGATGTAATAGCCAGTAAGAAGTAGTACAATTCAAGTTTTAGGTATCGATTATTGACTTTTTAGCTGGCTTTGGTGCCTTGGACATGAGCTAGGACCTTAAGATTCTGCATGAAAGGAGGACTAGCAGCCGAGTTGCACGGGAGAATGTGAAAAGTGTTCATATGTAGTAAAAACCTGAGAAATCCGTCCGTTTTCGTCATTTGTTATCGAATCGACTTAAAGCCCGATCGTCACATTGGCCGCTCTTCTCTCTGAAACGGTTGTACTTATCGTCTGCAAAGCTATGTCGCGCGCTGCGGTATGCGGAGACAATAAAATCACCATAGTAGAACACAGATGAAGCATCTAAGTCGATGTAATAGCCAGTAAGAAGTAGTACAATTCAAGTTTTAGGTACTGATTATTGACTTTTTAGCTGGCTTTGGTGCCTTGGACATGAGCTAGGACCTTAAGATTCTGCATGAAAGGAGGACTAGCAGCCGAGATGCATGGGAGAATGTGAAAAGTGTTCATATGTAGTAAAAACCTGAGAAATCCGTCCGTTTTCGTCATTTGTTTTTGAATCGACTTAAAGCCAGATCGTCACATTGGCCGCTCTTCTCTCTGAAACGGTTGTACTTATCGTCTGCAAAGCTATGTCGCGTGCTGCGGTATGCGGAGACACTAAAAGCACCATAGTAGAACACAGATGAAGCTTCTATGATGATGTAATAGCCAGTAAGAAGTAGTACAATTCAAGTTTTAGGTATCGATTATTGACTTTTTAGCTGGCTTTGGTGCCTTGGACATGAGCTAGGACCTTAAGATTCTGCATGAAAGGAGGACTAGCACCCGCGTTGGATAGGAGAATGTGAAAAGTGTTCATATGTAGTAAAAACCTGAGAAATCCGTCCGTTTTCGTCATTTGTTATCGAATCGACTTAAAGCCAGATCGTCACATTGGCCGCTCTTCTCTCTGAAACGGTTGTACTTATCGTCTTCAAAGCTATGTCGCGTGCTGCGGTATGCGGAGATACTAAAAGCACCATAGCAGAACACAGATGAAGCTTCTAAGTTGATGTAATAGCCAGTAAGAAGTAGTACAATTCAAGTTTTAGGTATCGATTATTGACTTCTTAGCTGGCTTTGGTGCCTTGGACATGAGCTAGGACCTTAAGATTCTGCATGAAAGGAGGACTAGCAGCCGAGTTGCACGGGAGAATGTGAAAAGTGTTCATATGTAGTAAAAACCTGAAAAATCCGTCCTTTTTCGTCATTTGTTATCGAATCGACTTAAAGCCAGATCGTCACATTGGCCGCTCTTCTCTCTGAAACGGTTGTACTTATCGTCTGCAAAGCTATGTCGCGTGCTGCGGTATGCGGAGACACTAAAGGCACCATAGTAGAACACAGATGAAGCTTCTATGATGATGTAATAGCCAGTAAGAAGTAGTACAATTCAAGTTTTAGGTATCGATTATTGATTTTTTAGCTGGCTTTGGTGCCTTGGACATGAGCTAGGACCTTAAGATTCTGCATGAAAGGAGGACTAGCAGCCGAGTTGCAAGGGAGAATGTGAAAAGTGTTCATATGTAGTAAAAACCTGAGAAATCCGTCCGTTTTCGTGATTTGTTATCGAATCGACTTAAAGCCAGATCGTCACATTGGCCGCTCTTCTCTCTGAAACGGTTGTACTTATCGTCTTCAAAGCTATGTCGCGTGCTGCGGCATGCGGAAACACTAAAAGCACCATAGTAGAACACAGATGAAGCTTCTAAGTTGATGTAATAGCCAGTAAGAAGTAGTACAATTCAAGTTTTAGGTATCGATTATTGACTTCTTATATTGATTTGGTGCCTTGACATGAGCTAGGACCTTAAGATTCTGCATGAAAGGAGGACTAGCAGCCGAGTTGCACGGGACAATATGAAAACTGTTCATATGTAGTAAAAACCTGAGAAATCCGTCCGTTTTCGTCATTTGTTATCGAATCGACTTAAAGCCCGATCGTCACATTGGCCGCTCTTCTCTCTGAAACGGTTGTACTTATCGTCTGCAAAGCTATGTGGCGTGCTGCGGTATGCGGAGACACTAAAAGCACCATAGTAGAACACAGATTAAGCTTCTAAGTTGATGTAATAGCCAGTAAGAAGTAGTACAATTCAAGTTTTAGGTATCGATTATTGACTTTTTAGCTGGCTTTGGTGCCTTGGACATGAGCTAGGACCTTAAGATTCTGCATGAAAGGAGGACTAAAAGCCGAGTTGCACGGGAGAATGTGAAAAGTGTTCATATGTAGTAAAAACCTGAGAAATCCGTCCGTTTTCGTCATTTGTTATCGAATCGACTTAAAGCCAGATCGTCACGTTGGCCCCTCTTTTCTCTGAAACGGTTGTACTTATCGTCTGCAAAGCTATGTCGCGTACTGCGGTGTGCGGAGACACTAAAAGCACCATGGTAGAACACAGATGAAGCTTCTAAGTTGATGTAATAGCCAGTAAGAAGTAGTACAATTCAAGTTTTAGGTATCGATTATTGACTTTTTAGCTGGCTTTGGTGCCTTGGACATGAGCTAGGACCTTAAGATTCTGCATTAAAGGAGGACTAGCAGCCGAGTTGCAGGGGAGAATGTGAAAAGTGTTCATATGTAGTAAAAACCTGAGAAATCCGTCCGTTTTCGTCATTTGTTATCGAATCGACTTAAAGCAAGATCGTCACATTGGCCGCTCTTCTCTCTGAAACGCTTGTACTTATCGTCTGCAAAGCTATGTCGCGTGCTGCGGTATGCGGAGACAGTAAAATCACCATAGTAGAACACAGATGAAGCTTCTAAGTCGATGTAATTGCCAGTAAGAAGTAGTACAATTCAAGTTTTAGGTACTGATTATAGACTTTTTAGCTGGCTTTGGTGCCTTGGACATGAGCTAGGCCCTTAAGATTCTGCATGACAGGAGGACTAGCAGCCGAGTTGCACGGTAGAATGTGAAAAGTGTTCATATGTAGTAAAAACTTGAGAAATCCGTCCGTTTTCATCATTTGTTATCGAATCTACTTAAAGCGAGATCGTCACATTTGCCGCTCTTCTCTCTGAAACGGTTGTACTTATCGTCTGCAAAGCTATGTCGCGTGCTGCGGTATGCGGAGACACTAAAAGGACCATAGTAGAACACAGATGAAGCTTCTATGATGATGTAATAGTTAGTAAGAAGTAGTACAATTCAAGTTTTAGGTATCGATTATTGACTTTTTAGCTGGCTTTGGTGCCTTGGACATGAGCTAGGACCTTAAGATTCTGCATGAAAGGAGGACTAGCAGCCGCGTTGGATAGGAGAATGTGAAAAGTGTTCATATGTAGTAAAAACCTGAGAAATCCGTCCGTTTTCGTCATTCGTTATCGAATCGACTTAAAGCCAGATCGCCACATTGGCTGCTCTTCTCTCTGAAACGCTTGTACTTATCGTCTGGAAAGCTTTGTCGCGTGCTGCGGTATGCGGAGACACTAAAAGCACCATAATAGAACACAGATGAAGCTTCTAAGATGATGTAATAGCCAGAAAGAAGTAGTACAATTCAAGTTTTAGGTATCGATTATTGACTTTTTAGCTGGCTTTGGTGCCTTGAACATGAGCTAGGACCTTAAGATTCTGCATGAAAGGAGGACTAGCAGCCGAGTTGCACGGGAGAATGTGAAAAGTGTTCATATGTAGTAAAAACCTGAGAAATCCGTCCGTTTTCGTCATTTGTTATCGAATCGACTTAAAGCCAGATCGTCACATTGGCCGCTCTTCTCTCTGAAACGGTTGTACTTATCGTCTTCAAAGCTATGTCGCGTGCTGCGGTATGCGGAGACACTAAAAGCACCATAGTAGAACACAGATGAAGCTTCTAAGTTGATGTAATAGCCAGTAAGAAGTAGTACAATTCAAGTTTTAGGTATCGATTATTGACTTCTTAGCTGGCTTTGGTGCCTTGGACATGAGCTAGGACCTTAAGATTCTGCATGAAAGGAGGACTAGCAGCCGAGTTGCACGGGACAATATGAAAACTGTTCATATGTAGTAAAAACCTGAGAAATCCGTCCGTTTTCGTCATTTGTTATCGAATCGACTTAAAGCCCGATCGTCACATTGGCTGCTCTTCTCTCTGAAACGGTTGTAAATATCGTCTGCACAGCTATGTCGCGTGCTGCGGTATGCGGAGACACTAAAAGCACCATAGTAGAACACAGATGAAGCTTCTAAGTTGATGTAATAGCCAGTAAGAAGTAGTACAATTCAAGTTTTAGGTACTGATTATTTACTTTTTAGCTGGCTTTGGTGCCTTGTACATGAGCTATTACCTTAAGATTCTGCATGAAAGGAGGACTAGCAGCCGCGTTGCACGGGAGAATGTGAAATGTGTTCATATGTAGTAAAAACTTGAGAAATCCGTCTGTTTCCGTCATTTGTTATCGAATCGACTTAAAGCCCGAACGTCACATTGGCCGCTCTTCTCTCTGAAACGGTTGTACTTATCGTCTGCAAAGCTATGTCGCGTGCTGCGGTATGCGGAGACACTAAAAGCACCATAGTAGAACACAGATGAAGCTTCTATGATGATGTAATAGCCAGTTAGAAGTAGTACAATTCAAGTTTTGGGTATCGATTATTGACTTTTTAGCTGGCTTTGGTGCCTTGGACATGAGCTAGGACCTTAAGATTCTGCATGAAAGGAGTACTAGCAGCCGAGTTGCACGGGGGAATGTGAAAAGTGTTCATATGTAGTAAAAACCTGAGAAATCTGTCCGTTTTCGTCATTTGTTATCGAATCTACTTAAAGCCAGGTCGTCACATTGGCCGCTCTTCTCTCTGAAACGGTTGTACTTATCGTCTGCAAAGCTATGTCGCGTGCTGCGGTATGCGGAGACACTAAAAGCACCATAGTAGAACACAGATGAAGCTTCTATGATGATGTAATAGCCAGTAAGAAGTAGTACAATTCAAGTTTTAGGTATCGATTATTGACTTTTTAGCTGGCTTTGGTGCCTTGGACATGAGCAAGGACCTTAAGATTCTGCATGAAAGGAGGACTAGCAGCCGCGTTGGATAGGAGAATGTGAAAAGTGTTCATATGTAGTAAAAACCTGAGAAATCCGTCCGTTTTCGTCATTTGTTATCGAATCGACTTAAAGCCCGATCGTCACATTGGCCGCTATTCTCTCTGAAACGGTTGTACTTATCCTCTGCAAAGCTATGTCGCGTGCTGCGGTATGCGGAGACACTAAAAGCACCATAGTAGAACACAGATGAAGCTTCTATGATGATGTAATAGCCAGTAAGAAGTAGTACAATTCAAGTTTTAGGTATCGATTATTGACTTTTTAGCTGGCTTTGGTGCCTTGGACATGAGCTAGGACCTTAAGATTCTGCATGAAAGGAGGACTAGCAGCCGCGTTGGATGGGAGAATGTGAAAAGTGTTCATATGTAGTAAAAACCTGAGAAATCCGTCCGTTTTCGTCATTTGTTAACGAATCGACTTAAAGCCAGATCGTCACATTGGCCGCTCTTCTCTCTGAAACGGTTGTACTTATCGTCTTCAAAGCTATGTCGCGTGCTGCGGTATGCGGAGACACTAAAAGCACCATAGTAGAACACAGATGAAGCTTCTAAGTTGATGTAATAGCCAGTAAGAAGTAGTACAATTCAAGTTTTAGGTATCGATTATTGACTTCTTAGCTGGCTTTGGTGCCTTGGACATGAGCTGGGACCTTAAGATTCTGCATGAAAGGAGGACTAGCAGCCGAGTTGCACGGGAGAATGTGAAAAGTGTTCATATGTAGTAAAAACCTGCGAAATCCGTCCGTTTTCGTCAATTGTTATCGAATCGATTTAAAGCCAGATCGTCACATTGGCCGCTCTTCTCTCTGAAACGGTTCTACTTATCGTCTGCAAAGCTATGTCGCGTGCTGCGGTATGCGGAGGCTGGCTTTGGTGCCTTGGACATGAGCTAGGACCTTAAGATTCTGCATGAAAGGAGGACTAGCAGCCGCGTTGGATGGGAGAATGTGAAAAGTGTTCATATGTAGTAAAAACCTGAGAAATCCGTCCGTTTTCGTCATTTGTTATCGAATCGACTTAAAGCCAGATCGTCACATTGGCCGCTATTCTCTCTGAAACGGTTGTACTTATCCTCTGCAAAGCTATGTCGCGTGCTGCGGTATGCGGAGACACTAAAAGCACCATAGTAGAACACAGATGAAGCTTCTATGATGATGTAATAGCCAGTAAGAAGTAGAACAATTCAAGTTTTAGGTATCGATTATTGACTTTTTAGCTGGCTTTGGTGCCTTGGACATGAGCTAGAACTTTAAGATTCTGCATGAAAGGAGGACTAGCAGCCGCGTTGGATGGGAGAATGTGAAAAGTGTTCATATGTAGTAAAAACCTGAGAAATCCGTCCGTTTTCGTCATTTGTTATCGAATCGACTTAAAGCCAGATCGTCACATTGGCCGCTCTTCTCTCTGAAACGGTTGTACTTATCGTCTTCAAAGCTATGTCGCGTGCTGCGGTATGCGGAGACACTAAAAGCACCATAGTAGAACACAGATGAAGCTTCTAAGTTGATGTAATAGCCAGTAAGAAGTAGTACAATTCAAGTTTTAGGTATCGATTATTGACTTTTTAGCTGGCTTTGGTGCCTTGGACATGAGCTACGACCTTAAGATTCTGCATGAAAGGAGGACTAGCAGCCGAGTTGCACGGGAGAATGTGAAAAGTGTTCATATGTAGTAAAAACCTGCGAAATCCGTCCCTTTTCGTCAATTGTTATCGAATCGATTTAAAGCCAGATCGTCACATTGGCCGCTCTTCTCTCTGAAACGGTTCTACTTATCGTCTGCAAAGCTATGTCGCGTGCTGCGGTATGCGGAGACACTAAAAGCACCATAGTAGAACACAGATGAAGCTTCTAAGTTGATGTAATAGCCAGTAAGAAGTAGTACAATTCAAGTTTTAGGTAGTGATTATTTACTTTTTAGCTGGCTTTGGTGCCTTGGACATGAGCTAGGACCTTAAGATTCTGCATGAAAGGAGGACTAGCAGCCGAGTTGCAGGGGAGAATGTGAAAAGTGTTCACATGTAGTAAAAACCTGAGAAATCCGTCCGTTTTCGTCATTTGTTATCCAATCGACTTAAAGCCAGATCGTCACATTGGCCGCTCTTCTCTCTGAAACGGTTGTACTTATCGTCTTCAAAGCTATGTCGCGTGCTGCGGCATGCGGAGACACTAAAAGCACCATAGTAGAACACAGATGAAGCTTCTAAGTTGATGTAATAGCCAGTAAGAAGTAGTACAATTCAAGTTTTAGGTATCGATTATTGACTTCTTATATTGATTTTGTGCCTTGGACATGAGCTAGGACCTTAAAATTCTGCATGAAAGGAGGACTAGCAGCTGAGTTGCACGGGACAATATGAAAAGTGTTCATATGTAGTAAAAACCTGAGAAATCCGTCCGTTTTCGTCATTTGTTATCGAATCGACTTAAAGCCCGATCGTCACATTGGCCGCTCTTCTCTCTGAAACGGTTGTACTTATCGTCTGCAAAGCTATGTGGCGTGCTGCGGTATGCGGAGACACTAAAAGCACCATAGTAGAACACAGATTAAGCTTCTAAGTTGATGTAATAGCCAGTAAGAAGTAGTACAATTCAAGTTTTAGGTATCGATTATTGACTTTTTAGCTGGCTTTGGTGCCTTGGATATGAGCTAGGACCTTAAGATTCTGCATGAAAGGAGGACTAGCAGCCGAGTTGCACGGGAGAATGTGAAAAGTGTTCATATGTAGTAAAAACCTGAGAAATCCGTCCGTTTTCGTCATTTGTTATCGAATCGACTTAAAGCCAGATCGTCACGTTGGCCCCTCTTTTCTCTGAAACGGTTGTACTTATCGTCTGCAAAGCTATGTCGCGTACTGCGGTGTGCGGAGACACTAAAAGCACCATGGTAGAACACAGATGAAGCTTCTAAGTTGATGTAATAGCCAGTAAGAAGTAGTACAATTCAAGTTTTAGGTATCGATTATTGACTTTTTAGCTGGCTTTGGTGCCTTGGACATGAGCTAGGACCTTAAGATTCTGCATTAAAGGAGGACTAGCAGCCGAGTTGCAGGGGAGAATGTGAAAAGTGTTCATATGTAGTAAAAACCTGCGAAATCCGTCCGTTTTCGTCATTTGTTATCGAATCGACTTAAAGCCCGATCGTCACATTGGCCGCTCTGCTCTCTGAAACGCTTGTACTTATCGTCTGCAAAGCTATGTCGCGTGCTGCGGTATGCGGAGACACTAAAAGCACCATAGTAGAACACAGATGAAGCTTCTAAGTCGATGTAATTGCCAGTAAGAAGTAGTAAAATTCAAGTTTTAGGTACTGATTATTGACTTTTTAGCTGGCTTTAGTGCCTTGGACATGAGCTAGGACCTTAAGATTCTGCATGACAGGAGGACTAGCAGCCGAGTTGTAGGGGAGAATGTGAAAAGTGTTCATATGTAGTAAAAACCTGAGAAATCCGTCCGTTTTCGTCATTTGTTATCGAATCGACTTAAAGCCAGATCGTCACATTGGCCGCTCTTCTCTCTGATACGGTTGTACATATCGTCTGCAAAGCTATGTCGCGTGCTGCGGTATGCGGAGGCTGGCTTTGGTGCCTTGGACATGAGCTAGGACCTTAAGATTCTGCATGAAAGGAGGACTAGCAGCCGCGTTGGATGGGAGAATGTGAAAAGTGTTCATATGTAGTAAAAACCTGAGAAATCCGTCCGTTTTCGTCATTTGTTATCGAATCGACTTAAAGCCAGATCGTCACATTGGCCGCTATTCTCTCTGAAACGGTTGTACTTATCCTCTGCAAAGCTATGTCGCGTGCTGCGGTATGCGGAGACACTAAAAGCACCATAGTAGAACACAGATGAAGCTTCTATGATGATGTAATAGCCAGTAAGAAGTAGTACAATTCAAGTTTTAGGTATCGATTATTGACTTTTTAGCTGGCTTTGGTGCCTTGGACATGAGCTAGGACCTTAAGATTCTGCATGAAAGGAGGACTAGCAGCCGCGTTGGATGGGAGAATGTGAAAAGTGTTCATATGTAGTAAAAACCTGAGAAATCCGTCCGTTTTCGTCATTTGTTATCGAATCGACTTAAAGCCAGATCGTCACATTGGCCGCTCTTCTCTCTGAAACGGTTGTACTTATCGTCTTCAAAGCTATGTCGCGTGCTGCGGTATGCGGAGACACTAAAAGCACCATAGTAGAACACAGATGAAGCTTCTAAGTTGATGTAATAGCCAGTAAGAAGTAGTACAATTCAAGTTTTAGGTATCGATTATTGACTTCTTAGCTGGCTTTGGTGCCTTGGACATGAGCTGGGACCTTAAGATTCTGCATGAAAGGAGGACTAGCAGCCGAGTTGCACGGGAGAATGTGAAAAGTGTTCATATGTAGTAAAAACCTGCGAAATCCGTCCGTTTTCGTCAATTGTTATCGAATCGATTTAAAGCCAGATCGTCACATTGGCCGCTCTTCTCTCTGAAACGGTTCTACTTATCGTCTGCAAAGCTATGTCGCGTGCTGCGGTATGCGGAGGCTGGCTTTGGTGCCTTGGACATGAGCTAGGACCTTAAGATTCTGCATGAAAGGAGGACTAGCAGCCGAGTTGCACGGGACAATATGAAAAGTGTTCATATGTAGAAAAAACCTGAGAAATCCGTCCGTTATCGTCATTTGTTATCGAATCGCCTTAAAGCTAGATCGTCACTTGGCCGCTCTTCTCTCTGAAACGGCTGTACTTATCGTCTGCAAAGCTATGTGGCGTTCTGCTGTATGCGGAGACACTAAAAGCACCATAGTAGAAAACAGATTAAGCTTCTAAGTTGATGCAATAGCCAGTAAGAAGTAGTACAATTCAAGTTTTAGGTACTGATTATTGACTTTTTAGCTGGCTTTGGTGCCTTGGACATGAGCTAGGACCTTAAGATTCTGCATGAAAGGAGGACTAGCAGCCGCGTTGGATGGGAGAATGTGAAAAGTGTTCATATGTAGTAAAAACCTGAGAAATCCGTCCGTTTTCGTCATTTGTTATCGATTCGACTTAAAGCCAGATCGTCACATTGGCCGCTCTTCTCTCTGAAACGGTTGTACTTATCGTCTTCAAAGCTATGTCGCGTGCTGCGGTATGCGGAGACACTAAAAGCACCATAGTAGAACACAGATGAAGCTTCTAAGTTGATGTAATAGCCAGTAAGAAGTAGTACAATTCAAGTTTTAGGTATCGATTATTGACTTTTTAGCTGGCTTTGGTGCCTTGGACATGAGCTAGGACCTTAAGATTCTGCATGAAAGGAGGACTAGCAGCCGAGTTGCACGGGAGAATGTGAAAAGTGATCATATGTAGTAAAAACCTGAGAAATCCGTCCGTTTTCGTCATTTGTTATCGAATCGACTTAAAGCCAGATCGTCACGTTGGCCCCTCTTTTCTCTGAAACGGTTGTACTTATCGTCTGCAAAGCTATGTCGCGTACTGCGGTGTGCGGAGACACTAAAAGCACCATGGTAGAACACAGATGAAGCTTCTAAGTTGATGTAATAGCCAGTAAGAAGTAGTACAATTCAAGTTTTAGGTATCGATTATTGACTTTTTAGCTGGCTTTGGTGCCTTGGACATGAGCTAGGACCTTAAGATTCTGCATTAAAGGAGGACTAGCAGCCGAGTTGCAGGGGAGAATGTGAAAAGTGTTCATATGTAGTAAAAACCTGCGAAATCCGTCCGTTTTCGTCATTTGTTATCGAATCGACTTAAAGCCCGATCGTCACATTGGCCGCTCTGCTCTCTGAAACGCTTGTACTTATCGTCTGCAAAGCTATGTCGCGTGCTGCGGTATGCGGAGACACTAAAAGCACCATAGTAGAACACAGATGAAGCTTCTAAGTCGATGTAATTGCCAGTAAGAAGTAGTAAAATTCAAGTTTTAGGTACTGATTATTGACTTTTTAGCTGGCTTTAGTGCCTTGGACATGAGCTAGGACCTTAAGATTCTGCATGACAGGAGGACTAGCAGCCGAGTTGTAGGGGAGAATGTGAAAAGTGTTCATATGTAGTAAAAACCTGAGAAATCCGTCCGTTTTCGTCATTTGTTATCGAATCGACTTAAAGCCAGATCGTCACATTGGCCGCTCTTCTCTCTGATACGGTTGTACATATCGTCTGCAAAGCTATGTCGCGTGCTGCGGTATGCGGAGGCTGGCTTTGGTGCCTTGGACATGAGCTAGGACCTTAAGATTCTGCATGAAAGGAGGACTAGCAGCCGCGTTGGATGGGAGAATGTGAAAAGTGTTCATATGTAGTAAAAACCTGAGAAATCCGTCCGTTTTCGTCATTTGTTATCGAATCGACTTAAAGCCAGATCGTCACATTGGCCGCTATTCTCTCTGAAACGGTTGTACTTATCCTCTGCAAAGCTATGTCGCGTGCTGCGGTATGCGGAGACACTAAAAGCACCATAGTAGAACACAGATGAAGCTTCTATGATGATGTAATAGCCAGTAAGAAGTAGTACAATTCAAGTTTTAGGTATCGATTATTGACTTTTTAGCTGGCTTTGGTGCCTTGGACATGAGCTAGGACCTTAAGATTCTGCATGAAAGGAGGACTAGCAGCCGCGTTGGATGGGAGAATGTGAAAAGTGTTCATATGTAGTAAAAACCTGAGAAATCCGTCCGTTTTCGTCATTTGTTATCGAATCGACTTAAAGCCAGATCGTCACATTGGCCGCTCTTCTCTCTGAAACGGTTGTACTTATCGTCTTCAAAGCTATGTCGCGTGCTGCGGTATGCGGAGACACTAAAAGCACCATAGTAGAACACAGATGAAGCTTCTAAGTTGATGTAATAGCCAGTAAGAAGTAGTACAATTCAAGTTTTAGGTATCGATTATTGACTTCTTAGCTGGCTTTGGTGCCTTGGACATGAGCTGGGACCTTAAGATTCTGCATGAAAGGAGGACTAGCAGCCGAGTTGCACGGGAGAATGTGAAAAGTGTTCATATGTAGTAAAAACCTGCGAAATCCGTCCGTTTTCGTCAATTGTTATCGAATCGATTTAAAGCCAGATCGTCACATTGGCCGCTCTTCTCTCTGAAACGGTTCTACTTATCGTCTGCAAAGCTATGTCGCGTGCTGCGGTATGCGGAGGCTGGCTTTGGTGCCTTGGACATGAGCTAGGACCTTAAGATTCTGCATGAAAGGAGGACTAGCAGCCGAGTTGCACGGGACAATATGAAAAGTGTTCATATGTAGAAAAAACCTGAGAAATCCGTCCGTTATCGTCATTTGTTATCGAATCGCCTTAAAGCTAGATCGTCACTTGGCCGCTCTTCTCTCTGAAACGGCTGTACTTATCGTCTGCAAAGCTATGTGGCGTTCTGCTGTATGCGGAGACACTAAAAGCACCATAGTAGAAAACAGATTAAGCTTCTAAGTTGATGCAATAGCCAGTAAGAAGTAGTACAATTCAAGTTTTAGGTACTGATTATTGACTTTTTAGCTGGCTTTGGTGCCTTGGACATGAGCTAGGACCTTAAGATTCTGCATGAAAGGAGGACTAGCAGCCGCGTTGGATGGGAGAATGTGAAAAGTGTTCATATGTAGTAAAAACCTGAGAAATCCGTCCGTTTTCGTCATTTGTTATCGATTCGACTTAAAGCCAGATCGTCACATTGGCCGCTCTTCTCTCTGAAACGGTTGTACTTATCGCCTGCAAAGCTATGTCGCGTGATGCGCTATGCGGAGACACTAAAAGCACCATAGTAGAACACAGATGATGCTTCTATGATGATGTAATAGCCAGTAAGAAGTAGTATAATTAAAGTTTTAGGTATCGATTATTGACTTTTTAGCTGGCTTTGGTGCCTTGGACATGAGCTAGGACTTTAAGATTCTGCATGAAAGGAGGACTAGCAGCCGCGTTGGATGGGAGAATGTGAAAAGTGTTCATATGTAGTAAAAACCTGAGAAATCCGTCCGTTTTCGTCATTTGTTATCGAATCGACTTAAAGCCAGATCGTCACATTGGCCGCTCTTCTCTCTGAAACGGTTGTACTTATCGTCTTCAAAGCTATGTCGCGTGCTGCGGTATGCGGAGACACTAAAAGCACCATAGTAGAACACAGATGAAGCTTCTAAGTTGATGTAATAGCCAGTAAGAAGTAGTACAATTCAAGTTTTAGGTATCGATTATTGACTTTTTAGCTGGCTTTGGTGCCTTGGACATGAGCTAGGACCTTAAGATTCTGCATGAAAGGAGGACTAGCAGCCGAGTTGCACGGGAGAATGTGAAAAGTGATCATATGTAGTAAAAACCTGCGAAATCCGTCCGTTTTCGTCAATTGTTATCGAATCGATTTAAAGCCAGATCGTCACATTGGCCGCTCTTCTCTCTGAAACGGTTCTACTTATCGTCTGCAAAGCTATGTCGCGTGCTGCGGTATGCGGAGACACTAAAAGCACCATAGTAGAACACAGATGAAGCTTCTAAGTTGATGTAATAGCCAGTAAGAAGTAGTACAATTCAAGTTTTAGGTAGTGATTATTTACTTTTTAGCTGGCTTTGGTGCCTTGGACATGAGCTAGGACCTTAAGATTCTGCATGAAAGGAGGACTAGCAGCCGGGTTGCAGGGGAGAATGTGAAAAGTGTTCACATGTAGTAAAAACCTGAGAAATCCGTCCGTTTTCGTCATTTGCTATCCAATCGACTTAAAGCCAGATCGTCACATTGGCCGCTCTTCTCTCTGAAACGGTTGTACTTATCGTCTTCAAAGCTATGTCGCGTGCTGCGGCATGCGGAGACACTAAAAGCACCATAGTAGAACACAGATGAAGCTTCTAAGTTGATGTAATAGCCAGTAAGAAGTAGTACAATTCAAGTTTTAGGTATCGATTATTGACTTTTTAGCTGGCTTTGGTGCCTTGGATATGAGCTAGGACCTTAAGATTCTGCATGAAAGGAGGACTAGCAGCCGAGTTGCACGGGAGAATGTGAAAAGTGTTCATATGTAGTAAAAACCTGAGAAATCCGTCCGTTTTCGTCATTTGTTATCGAATCGACTTAAAGCCAGATCGTCACGTTGGCCCCTCTTTTCTCTGAAACGGTTGTACTTATCGTCTGCAAAGCTATGTCGCGTACTGCGGTGTGCGGAGACACTAAAAGCACCATGGTAGAACACAGATGAAGCTTCTAAGTTGATGTAATAGCCAGTAAGAAGTAGTACAATTCAAGTTTTAGGTATCGATTATTGACTTTTTAGCTGGCTTTGGTGCCTTGGACATGAGCTAGGACCTTAAGATTCTGCATTAAAGGAGGACTAGCAGCCGAGTTGCAGGGGAGAATGTGAAAAGTGTTCATATGTAGTAAAAACCTGAGAAATCCGTCCGTTTTCGTCATTTGTTATCGAATCGACTTAAAGCCCGATCGTCACATTGGCCGCTCTGCTCTCTGAAACGCTTGTACTTATCGTCTGCAAAGCTATGTCGCGTGCTGCGCTATGCGGAGACAGTAAAATCACCATAGTAGAACACAGATGAAGCTTCTAAGTCGATGTAATTGCCAGTAAGAAGTAGTAAAATTCAAGTTTTAGGTACTGATTATTGACTTTTTAGCTGGCTTTGGTGCCTTGGACATGAGCTAGGACCTTAAGATTCTGCATGACAGGAGGACTAGCAGCCGAGTTGCACGGGAGAATGTGAAAAGTGTTCATATGTAGTAAAAACCTGAGAAATCCGTCCGTTTTCGTCATTTGTTATCGAATCGACTTAAAGCCAGATCGTCACATTGGCCGCTCTTCTCTCTGAAACGGTTGTACTTATCGTCTTCAAAGCTATGTCGCGTGCTGCGGCATGCGGAGACACTAAAAGCACCATAGTAGAACACAGATGAAGCTTCTAAGTTGATGTAATAGCCAGTAAGAAGTAGTACAATTCAAGTTTTAGGTATCGATTATTGACTTCTTATATTGATTTCGTGCCTTGGACATGAGCTAGGACCTTAAGATTCTGCATGAAAGGAGGACTAGCAGCCGAGTTGCACGGGACAATATGAAAAGTGTTCATATGTAGTAAAAACCTGAGAAATCCGTCCGTTTTCGTCATTTGTTATCGAATCGACTTAAAGCCCGATCGTCACATTGGCCGCTCTTCTCTCTGAAACGGTTGTACTTATCGTCTGCAAAGCTATGTGGCGTGCTGCGGTATGCGGAGACACTAAAAGCACCATAGTAGAACACAGATTAAGCTTCTAAGTTGATGTAATAGCCAGTAAGAAGTAGTACAATTCAAGTTTTAGGTATCGATTATTGACTTTTTAGCTGGCTTTGGTGCCTTGGACATGAGCTAGGACCTTAAGATTCTGCATGAAAGGAGGACTAGCAGCCGCGTTGGATGGGAGAATGTGAAAAGTGTTCATATGTAGTAAAAACCTGAGAAATCCGTCCGTTTTCGTCATTTGTTATCGAATCGACTTAAAGCCAGATCGTCACGTTGGCCCCTCTTTTCTCTGAAACGGTTGTACTTGTCGTCTGCAAAGCTATGTCGCGTGCTGCGGTATGCGGAGACACTAAAAGCACCATAGTAGAACACAGATGAAGCTTCTATGATGATGTAATAGTTAGTAAGAAGTAGTACAATTCAAGTTTTAGGTATCGATTATTGACTTTTTAGCTGGCTTTGGTGCCTTGGACATGAGCTAGGACCTTAAGATTCTGCATGAAAGGAGGACTAGCAGCCGCGTTGGATAGGAGAATGTGAAAAGTGTTCATATGTAGTAAAAACCTGAGAAATCCGTCCGTTTTCGTCATTTGTTATCGAATCGACTTAAAGCCCGATCGTCACATTGGCTGCTCTTCTCTCTGAAACGGTTGTACTTATCGTCTGGAAAGCTTTGTCGCGTGCTGCGGTATGCGGAGACACTAAAAGCACCATAATAGAACACAGATGAAGCTTCTAAGATGATGTAATAGCCAGTAAGAAGTAGTACAATTCAAGTTTTAGGTATCGATTATTGACTCTTTAGCTGGCTTTGGTGCCTTGAACATGAGCTACGACGTTAAGATTCTGCATGAAAGGAGGACTAGAAGCCGAGTTGCACGGGAGAATGTGAAAAGTGTTCATATGTAGTAAAAACCTGAGAAATCCGTCCGTTTTCGTCATTTGTTATCGAATCGACTTAAAGCCAGATCGTCACATTGGCCGCTCTTCTCTCTGAAACGGTTGTACTTATCGTCTTCAAAGCTATGTCGCGTGCTGCGGTATGCGGAGACACTAAAAGCACCATAGTAGAACACAGATGAAGCTTCTAAGTTGATGTAATAGCCAGTAAGAAGTAGTACAATTCAAGTTTTAGATATCGATTATTGACTTCTTAGCTGGCTTTGGTGCCTTGGACATGAGCTAGGACCTTAAGATTCTGCATGAAAGGTGGACTAGCACTTGAGTTAAACGGGAGAATGTGAAAAGTGTTCATATGTAGTAAAAACCTGAGAAATCCGTCCGTTTTCGTCATTTGTTATCGAATCGACTTAAAGCCAGATCGTCACTTGGCCGCTCTTCTCTCTGAAACGGTTGTACTTATCGTCTGCAAAGCTATGTCGCGTGCTGCGGTATGCGGAGACTCTAAAACCACCATAGTAGAACACAGATGAAGCTTCTAAGTTGATGTAATAGCCAGTAAGAAGTAGTACAATTCAAGTTTTAGGTACTGATTATTGACTTTTTAGCTGGCTTTGGTGCCTTGGACATGAGCTAGGACCTTAAGATTCTGCATGAAAGGAGGACTAGCAGCCGCGTTGGATGGGAGAATGTGAAAAGTGTTCATATGTAGTAAAAACCTGAGAAATCCGTCCGTTTTCGTCATTTGTTATCGAATCGACTTAAAGCCAGATCGTCACATTGGCCGCTCTTCTCTCTGAAACGGTTGTACTTATCGTCTTCAAAGCTATGTCGCGTGCTGCGGTATGCGGAGACACTAAAGGCACCATAGTAGAACACAGATGAAGCTTCTAAGTTGATGTAATAGCCAGTAAGAAGTAGTACAATTCAAGTTTTAGGTATCGATTATTGACTTTTTAGCTGGCTTTGGTGCCTTGGACATGAGCTAGGACCTTAAGATTCTGCGTCAAAGGAGGACTAGCAGCCGAGTTGCACGGAAGAATGTGAAAAGTGTTCATATGTAGTAAAAACCTGCGAAATCCGTCCGTTTTCGTCAATTGTTATCGAATCGATTTAAAGCCAGATCGTCACATTGGCCACTCTTCTCTCTGAAACGGTTCTACTTATCGTTGCAAAGCTATGTCGCGTGCTGCGGTATGCGGAGACACTAAAAGCACCATAGTAGAACACAGATGAAGCTTCTAAGTTGATGTAATAGCCAGTAAGAAGTAGTACAATTAAAGTTTTAGGTATCGATTATTGACTTTTTAGCTGGTTTTTGGTGCCTTGGACATGAGCTAGGACCTTAAGATTCTGCATGAAAGGAGGACTAGCAGCCGCGTTGGATGGGAGAATGTGAAAAGTGTTCATATGTAGTAAAAACCTGAGAAATCCGTCCGTTTTCGTCATTTGTTATCGAATCGACTTAAAGCCAGATCGTCACATTGGCCGCTCTTCTCTCTGAAACGGTTGTACTTATCGTCTGCAAAGCTATGTCGCGTGCTGCGGTATGCGCAGACACCAAAAGCACCATAGTATAAAACAGATGAAGCTTCTAAGTTGATGTAATAGCCAGTAAGAAGTAGTACAACTCAAGTTTTAGGTATCGATTATTGACTTTTTAGCTGGCTTTGGTGCCTTGGACATGAGCTAGGACCTTAAGATTCTGCATGAAAGGAGGACTAGCAGCCGCGTTGCACGGGAGAATGTGAAAAGTGTTCATATGTAGTAAAAACCTGAGAAATCCGTCCGTTTTCGTCATTTGTTATCGAATCGACTTAAAGCCCGATCGTCACATTGGCCGCTCTTCTCTCTGAAACTGCTGTACTTATCGTCTGCAAAGCTATGTGGCGTGCTGCGGTATGCGGAGACACTAAAAGCACCATAGAAGAACACAGATTAAGCTTCTAAGTTGATGTAATAGCCAGTAAGAAGTAGTACAATTCAAGTTTTAGGTACTGACTATTGACTTTTTAGCTGGCTTTGGTGCCTTGGACATGAGCTAGGACCTTAAGATTCTGCATGAAAGGAGGACTAGCAGCCGCGTTGGATGGGAGAATGTGAAAAGTGTTCATATGTAGTAAAAATCTGAGAAATCCGTCCGTTTTCGTCATTTGTTATCGAATCGACTTAAAGCCAGATCGTCACATTGGCCGCTCTTCTCTCTGAAACGGTTGTACTTATCGCCTGCAAAGCTATGTCGCGTGATGCGGTATGCGGAGACACTAAAAGCACCATAGTAGAACACAGATGAAGCTTCTATGATGATGTAATAGCCAGTAAGAAGTAGTACAATTCAAGTTTTAGGTATCGATTATTGACTTTTTAGCTGGCTTTGGTGCCTTGGACATGAGCTTGCACCTTAATATTCTGCATGAAAGGTGGACTAGCAGCCGCGTTGGATGGGAGAATGTGAAAAGTGTTCATATGTAGTAAAAACCTGAGAAATCCGTCCGTTTTCGTTCATTTGTTATCGAATCGACTTAAAGCCAGATCGTCACATTGGCCGCTCTTCTCTCTGAAACGGTTGTACTTATCGCCTGCAAAGCTATGTCGCGTGATGCGGTATGCGGAGACACTAAAAGCACCATAGTAGAACACAGATGAAGCTTCTAAGTTGATATAATAGCCAGTAAGAAGTAGTACAATTCTAGTTTAAGGTATCGATTATTGACTTTTTACCTGGCTTTGGTGCCTTGGACATGACCTAGGACCTTAAGATTCTGCATGAAAGGAGGACTAGCAGCCGAGTTGCACGGGAGAATGTGAAAAGTGTTCATATGTAGTAAAAACCTGAGAAATCCGTCCGTTTTCGTCATTTGTTATCGAATCGACTTAAAGCCCGATCGTCACATTGGCCGCTCTTCTCTCTGAAACGGTTGTACTTATCGTCTGCAAAGCTAAGTCGCGTGCTGCGGTATGCGGAGACAATAAAATCACCATAGTAGAACACACATGAAGCTTCTAAGTCGATGTAATAGCCAGTAAGAAGTAGTACAATTCAAGTTTTAGGTATCGGTTATTGACTTCTTAGACGGATTTGGTGCCTTGGACATGAGCTAGGACCTTAAGATTCTGCATGAAAGGAGGACTAGCAGCCGAGTTGCACGGGACTATATGAAAAGTGTTCATATGTTGTAAAAACCTGAGAAATCCGTCCGTTTTCGTCATTTGTTATCGAATCGACTTAAAGCCAGATCTTCACTTGGCCGCTCTTCTCTCTTAAACGGCTGTACTTATCGTCTGCAAAGCTATGTGGCGTGCTGCGGTATGCGGAGACACTAAAAGCACCATAGTAGAACACAGATTAAGCTTCTAAGTTGATGTAATAGCCAGTAAGAAGTAGTACAATTCAAGTTTTAGGTACTGATTATTGACTTTTTAGCTGGCTTTGGTGCCTTGGACATGAGCTAGGACCTTAAGATTCTGCATGAAAGGAGGACTAGCAGCCGAGTTGCACGGGAGAATGTGAAAAGTGTTCATATGTAGTAAAAACCTGAGAAATCCGTCCGTTTTCGTTATTTGTTATCGAATCGACTTAAAGCCAGATCGTCACATTGGCCGCTCTTCTCTCTGAAACGGTTGTACTTATCGTCTGCAAAGCTATGTCGCGTGCTGCGGTATGCGGAGACACTAAAAGCACCATAGTAGAACACAGATGAAGCTTCTATGATGATGTAATAGCCAGTAAGTAGTAGTACAATTAAAGTTTTAGGTATCGATTATTGACTTTTTAGCTGGCTTTGGTTCCTTGGACATGAGCTAGGACCTTAAGATTCTGCATGAAAGGAGGACTAGCAGCCGCGTTGGATGGGAGAATGTGAAAAGTGTTCATATGTAGTAAAAACCTGAGAAATCCGTCCGTTTTCGTCATTTGTTATCGAATCGACTTAAAGCCAGATCGTCACATTGGCCGCTCTTCTCTCTGAAACGGTTGTACTTATCGCCTGCAAAGCTATGTCGCGTGATGCGGTATGCGGAGACACTAAAAGCACCATAGTAGAACACAGATGAAGCTTCTAAGTTGATGTAATAGCCAGTAAGAAGTAGTACAATTCAAGTTTTAGGTATCGATTATTGACTTTTTAGCTGGCTTTGGTGCCTTGGACATGAGCTAGGACCTTAAGATTCTGCATGAAAGGAGGACTAGCAGCCGAGTTGCACGGGAGAATGTGAAAAGTGTTCATATGTATTAAAAACCTGAGAAATCCGTCCGTTTTCGTCATTTGTTATCGAATCGACTTAAAGCCAGATCGTCACATTGGCCGCTCTTCTCTCTGAAACGGTTGTACTTATCGTCTGCAAAGCAATGTCGTATGTTGCGGTAGGCGGAGACACTGAAACCACCACAGTAGAACACAGATGAAGCTTCTAATTTGATGTAATAGCCAGTAAGAAATAGTACAATTCAAGTTTTAGGTATCGATTATTGACTTTTTAGCTGGCTTTGATGCCTTGGACATGAGCTAGGACCTTAAGAATCTGCATGAAAGGAGGACTAGCAGCCGAGTTGCAGGGAAGAATGTGAAAAGTGTTCATATGTAGTAAAAACCTGAGAAATCCGTCCGTTTTCGTCATTTGTTATCGAATCGACTTAAAGCCCGATCGTCACATTGGGCGCTCTTCTCTCTGAAACGGTTGTACTTATCGTCTGCAAAGCTAAGTCGCGTGCTGCGGTATGCGGAGACAATAAAATCACCATAGTAGAACACAGATGAAGCTTCTAAGTCGATGTAATAGCCAGTAAGAAGTAGTACAATTCAAGTTTTAGGTATCGGTTATTGACTTCTTAGACGGATTTGGTGCCTTGGACATGAGCTAGGACCTTAAGATTCTGCATGAAAGGAGGACTAGCAGCCGAGTTGCACGGGAGAATGTGAAAAGTGTTCATATGTAGTAAAAACCTGAGAAATCCGTCCGTTTTCGTCATTTGTTATCGAATCGACTTAAAGCCAGATCGTCACATTGCCGCTCTTCTCTCTGAAACGGTTGTACTTATCGTCTGCAAAGCAATGTCGTATGCTGCGGTTGGCGGAGACACTGAAACCACCACAGTAGAACACAGATGAAGCTTCTAATTTGATGTAATAGCCAGTAAGAAATAGTACAATTCAAGTTTTAGGTATCGATTATTGACTTTTTAGCTGGCTTTGATGCCTTGGACATGAGCTAGGACCATAAGAATCTGCATGAAAGGAGGACTAGCAGCCGAGTTGCAGGGAAGAATGTGAAAAGTGTTCATATGTAGTAAAAACCTGAGAAATCCGTCCGTTTTCGTCATTTGTTATCGAATCGACTTAAAGCCAGATCGTCACATTGGCCGCTCCTCTCTCTGAAACGGTTGTACTTATCGTCTGCAAAGCTATGTCGCGTGCTGCGGTATGCGGAGACTCTAAAAGCACCATAGTAGAACACAGATGAAGCTTCTAAGTTGATGTAATAGCCAGTAAGAAGTAGTACAATTCAAGTTTTAGGTATCGATTATTGACTTTTTAGCTGGCTTTGGTGCCTTGGACATGAGCTAGGACCTTAAGATTCTGCTTTAAAGGAGGACTAGCAGCTGAGTTGCACGGGAGAATGTGAAAAGTATTCATATGTAGTAAAAACCTGAGAAATCCGTCCGTTTTCGTCATTTGTTATCGAATCGACTTAAAGCCAGATCGTCACATTGGCCGCTCTTCTCTCCGTAACGGTTGTACTTATCGTCTGGAAAGCTATGTCGCGTGCTGCGGTATGCGGAGACACTAAAAGCACCATAGTAGAACACAGATGAAGCTTCTAAGTTGATGTAAGAGCCAGTAAGAAGTAGTACAATTCAAGTTTTAGGTATCGATTATTGACTTTTTAGCTGGTGCCTTGGACATGAGCTAGGACCTTAAGATTCTGCATGAAAGGAGGACTAGTAGCCGCGTTGCACGGGAGAATGTGAAATGTGTTCATATGTAGTAGAAACCTGAGAAATCCGTACGTTTTCGTCATTTGTTAACGAATCGACTTAAAGCCAGATCGTCACATTGGCCGCTCTTCTCTCTGAAACGGTTGTACTTATCGTCTGCAAAGCTATGTCGTGTGCTGCGGTATGCGGAGACACTAAAAGCACCATAGTAGAACACAGATGAAGCTTCTAAGTTGATGTAATAGCCAGTAAGAAGTAGTACAATTCAAGTTTTAGGTATCGATTATTGACTTTTTAGCTGGCTTTGGTGCCTTGGACATGAGCTAGGACCTTAAGATTCTGCATGAAAGGAGGACTAGCAGCCGAGTTGCACGGGAGAATGTGAAAAGTGTTCATATGTAGTAAAAACCTGAGAAATCCGTCCGTTTTCGTCATTTGTTATCGAATCGACTTAAAGCCAGATCGTCACATTGGCCGCTCTTCTCTCTGAAACGGTTGTACTTATCGTCTGCAAAGCAATGTCGTATGCTGCGGTAAGCGGAGACACTGAAACCACCACAGTAGAACACAGATGAAGCTTCTAATTTGATGTAATAGCCAGTAAGAAATAGTACAATTCAAGTTTTAGGTATCGATTATTGACTTTTTAGCTGGCTTTGGAGCCTTGGACATGAGCTAGTACCTTAAGAATCTTCATGAAAGGAGGACTAGCAGCCGAGTTGCAGGGAAGAATGTGAAAAGTGTTCATATGTAGTAAAAACCTGAGAAATCCGTCCGTTTTCGTCATTTGTTATCGAATCGACTTAAAGCCAGATCGTCACATTGGCCGCTCTTCTCTCTGAAACGGTTGTACTTATCGCCTGCAAAGCTATGTCGCGTGATGCGGTATGCGGAGACACTAAAAGCACCATAGTAGAACACAGATGAAGCTTCTAAGTTGATGTAATAGCCAGTAAGAAGTAGTACAATTCAAGTTTTAGGTATCGATTATTGACTTTTTAGCTGGCTTTGGTGCCTTGGACATGAGCTAGGACCTTAAGATTCTGCATGAAAGGAGGACTAGCAGCCGAGTTGCACGGGAGAATGTGAAAAGTGTTCATATGTATTAAAAACCTGAGAAATCCGTCCGTTTTCGTCATTTGTTATCGAATCGACTTAAAGCCAGATCGTCACATTGGCCGCTCTTCTCTCTGAAACGGTTGTACTTATCGTCTGCAAAGCAATGTCGTATGTTGCGGTAGGCGGAGACACTGAAACCACCACAGTAGAACACAGATGAAGCTTCTAATTTGATGTAATAGCCAGTAAGAAATAGTACAATTCAAGTTTTAGGTATCGATTATTGACTTTTTAGCTGGCTTTGATGCCTTGGACATGAGCTAGGACCTTAAGAATCTGCATGAAAGGAGGACTAGCAGCCGAGTTGCAGGGAAGAATGTGAAAAGTGTTCATATGTAGTAAAAACCTGAGAAATCCGTCCGTTTTCGTCATTTGTTATCGAATCGACTTAAAGCCCGATCGTCACATTGGGCGCTCTTCTCTCTGAAACGGATGTACTTATCGTCTGCAAAGCTAAGTCGCGTGCTGCGGTATGCGGAGACAATAAAATCACCATAGTAGAACACAGATGAAGCTTCTAAGTCGATGTAATAGCCAGTAAGAAGTAGTACAATTCAAGTTTTAGGTATCGGTTATTGACTTCTTAGACGGATTTGGTGCCTTGGACATGAGCTAGGACCTTAAGATTCTGCATGAAAGGAGGACTAGCAGGCGAGTTGCACGGGACTATATGAAAAGTGTTCATATGTAGTAAAAACCTGAGAAATCCGTCCGTTTTCGTCATTTGTTATCGAATCGCCTTAAAGACAGATCGTCGCTTGGCCGCTCTTCTCTCTTAAAAGGCTGTACTTATCGTCTGCAAAGCTATGTGGCGTGCTGCGGTATGCGGAGACACTAAAAGCACCATAGTAGAACACAGATTAAGCTTCTAAGTTGATGTAATAGCCAGTAAGAAGTAGTACAATTCAAGTTTTAGGTACTGATTATTGACTTTTTAGCTGGCTTTGGTGCCTTGGACATGAGCTAGGACCTTAAGATTCTGCATGAAAGGAGGACTAGCAGCCGAGTTGCACGGGAGAATGTGAAAAGTGTTCATATGTAGTAAAAACCTGAGAAATCCGTCCGTTTTCGTCATTTGTTATCGAATCGACTTAAAGCCAGATCGTCACATTGGCCGCTCTTCTCTCTGAAACGGTTGTACTTATCGTCTGCAAAGCTATGTCGCGTGCTGCGGTATGCGGAGACACTAAAAGCACCATAGTAGAACACAGATGAAGCTTCTATGATGATGTAATAGCCAGTAAGTAGTAGTACAATTAAAGTTTTAGGTATCGATTATTGACTTTTTAGCTGGCTTTGGTGCCTTGGACATGAGCTAGGACCTTAAGATTCTGCATGGAAGGAGGACTAGCTGCCGCGTTGGATGGGAGAATGTGAAAAGTGTTCATATGTAGTAAAAACCTGAGAAATCCGTCCGTTTTCGTCATTTGTTATCGAATCGACTTAAAGCCAGATCGTCACATTGGCCGCTCTTCTCTCTGAAACGGTTGTACTTATCGTCTGCAAAGCTATGTCGCGTGATGCGGTATGCGGAGACACTAAAAGCACCATAGTAGAACACAGATGAAGCTTCTAAGTTGATGTAATAGCCAGTAAGAAGTAGTACAATTCAAGTTTTAGGTATCGATTATTGACTTTTTAGCTGGCTTTGGTGCCTTGGACATGAGCTAGGACCTTAAGATTCTGCATGAAAGGAGGACTAGCAGCCGAGTTGCACGGGAGAATGTGAAAAGTGTTCATATGTAGTAAAAACCTGAGAAATCCGTCCGTTTTCGTCATTTGTTATCGAATCGACTTAAAGCCAGATCGTCACATTGCCGCTCTTCTCTCTGAAACGGTTGTACTTATCGTCTGCAAAGCAATGTCGTATGCTGCGGTTGGCGGAGACACTGAAACCACCACAGTAGAACACAGATGAAGCTTCTAATTTGATGTAATAGCCAGTAAGAAATAGTACAATTCAAGTTTTAGGTATCGATTATTGACTTTTTAGCTGGCTTTGATGCCTTGGACATGAGCTAGGACCATAAGAATCTGCATGAAAGGAGGACTAGCAGCCGAGTTGCAGGGAAGAATGTGAAAAGTGTTCATATGTAGTAAAAACCTGAGAAATCCGTCCGTTTTCGTCATTTGTTATCGAATCGACTTAAAGCCAGATCGTCACATTGGCCGCTCTTCTCTCTGAAACGGTTGTACTTATCGTCTGCAAAGCTATGTCGCGTGCTGCGGTATGCGGAGACTCTAAAAGCACCATAGTAGAACACAGATGAAGCTTCTAAGTTGATGTAATAGCCAGTAAGAAGTAGTACAATTCAAGTTTTAGGTATCGATTATTGACTTTTTAGCTGGCTTTGGTGCCTTGGACATGAGCTAGGACCTTAAGATTCTGCTTTAAAGGAGGACTAGCAGCTGAGTTGCACGGGAGAATGTGAAAAGTATTCATATGTAGTAAAAACCTGAGAAATCCGTCCGTTTTCGTCATTTGTTATCGAATCGACTTAAAGCCAGATCGTCACATTGGCCGCTCTTCTCTCCGTAACGGTTGTACTTATCGTCTGGAAAGCTATGTCGCGTGCTGCGGTATGCGGAGACACTAAAAGCACCATAGTAGAACACAGATGAAGCTTCTAAGTTGATGTAAGAGCCAGTAAGAAGTAGTACAATTCAAGTTTTAGGTATCGATTATTGACTTTTTAGCTGGCTTTGGTGCCTTGGACATGAGCTAGGACCTTAAGATTCTGCATGAAAGGAGGACTAGTAGCCGCGTTGCACGGGAGAATGTGAAATGTGTTCATATGTAGTAGAAACCTGAGAAATCCGTACGTTTTCGTCATTTGTTATCGAATCGACTTAAAGCCAGATCGTCACATTGGCCGCTCTTCTCTCTGAAACGGTTGTACTTATCGTCTGCAAAGCTATGTCGCGTGCTGCGGTATGCGGAGACACTAAAAGCACCATAGTAGAACACAGATGAAGCTTCTAAGTTGATGTAATAGCCAGTAAGAAGTAGTACAATTCAAGTTTTAGGTATCGATTATTGACTTTTTAGCTGGCTTTGGTGCCTTGGACATGAGCTAGGACCTTAAGATTCTGCATGAAAGGAGGACTAGCAGCCGAGTTGCACGGGAGAATGTGAAAAGTGTTCATATGTAGTAAAAACCTGAGAAATCCGTCCGTTTTCGTCATTTGTTATCGAATCGACTTAAAGCCAGATCGTCACATTGGCCGCTCTTCTCTCTGAAACGGTTGTACTTATCGTCTGCAAAGCAATGTCGTATGCTGCGGTTGGCGGAGACACTGAAACCACCACAGTAGAACACAGATGAAGCTTCTAATTTGATGTAATAGCCAGTAAGAAATAGTACAATTCAAGTTTTAGGTATCGATTATTGACTTTTTAGCTGGCTTTGGAGCCTTGGACATGAGCTAGTACCTTAAGAGTCTGCATGAAAGGAGGACTAGCAGCCGAGTTGCAGGGAAGAATGTGAAAAGTGTTCATATGTAGTAAAAACCTGAGAACTCCGTCCGTTTTCGTCATTTGTTATCGAATCGACTTAAAGCCAGATCGTCACATTGGCCGCTCTTCTCTCTGAAACGGTTGTACTTATCGTCTGCAAAGCTATGTCGCGTGCTGCGGTATGCGGAGACTCTAAAAGCACCATAGTAGAACACAGATGAAGCTTCTAAGTTGATGTAATAGCCAGTAAGAAGCAGTACAATTCAAGTTTTAGGTATCGATTACTGCATTTTTAGCTGGCTTTCGTGCCTTTGACATTAGCTAGGACCTTAAGATACTACATGAAAGGAGGACTAGCAGCCGACTTGCACGGGAGAATGTGAAAAGTGTTCATATGTAGTAAAAACCTGAGAAATCCGTCCGTTTTCGTCATTTGTTATCGAATCGACTTAAAGCCAGATCGTCACATTGGCCGCTCTTCTCTCTGAAACGGTTGTACGTATCGTCTTCAATGCTATGTCGCGTGCTGCGGTATGCGGAGACACTAAAAGCACCATAGTGGAACACAGATGAAGCTTCTAAGTTGATGTAATAGCCAGTAAGAAGTAGTACAATTCAAGTTTTAGGTATCGATTATTGATTTTTTAGCTGGCTTTGGTGCCTTGGACATGAGCTAGGACCTTAAGATTCTGCATGAAAGGAGGACTAGCAGCCGAGTTGCAGGGGAGAATGTGAAAAGTGTTCATATGTAGTAAAAACCTGAGAAATCCGTCCGGTTTCGTCATTTGTTATCCAATCTACTTAAAGCCAGATCATCACATTGGCTGCTCTTCTCTCTGAAACGGTTGTACTTATCGTCTGCAAAGCTATGTCGCGTGCTGCGGTGTGCGGAGACACTAAAAGCACCATAGTAGAACACAGATGAAGCTTCTAAGTTGATGTAATAGCCAGTAAGAAGTAGTACAATTCAAGTTTTAGGTATCGATTATTGACTTTTTAGCTGGCTTTTGTGCCTTGGACATGAGCTACGACCTTAAGATTCTGCATGAAAGGAGGACTAGCAGCCGAGTTGCACGGGAGAATGTGAAAAGTGTTCATATGTAGTAAAAACCTGGGAAATCCGTCCGTTTTCGTCATTTGTTATCGAATCGACTTAAAGCCAGATTGTCACATTGGCCCCTCTTTTCTCTGAAACGGTTGTACTTATCGTCTGCAAAGCTATGTCGCGTGCTGCGCTGTGCGGAGACACTAAAAGCACCATAGTAGAACACAGATGAAGCTTCTAAGTTGATGTAATAGCCAGTAAGAAGTAGTACAATTAAAGTTTTAGGTATTGATTATTGACTTTTTAGCTGGCTTTGGTGCCTTGGACATGAGCTAGGACCTTAAGATTCTGCACAGAAGGAGGACTAGCAGCCGCGTTGCACGGGAGAATGTGAAATGTGTTCATATGTAGTAGAAACCTGAGAAATCCGTTCGTTTTCGTCATTTTTTATCGAATCGACTTAAAGCCCGATCGTCACATTGGACGCTCTTCTCTCTGAAACGGTTGTACTTATCGTTTGCAAAGCTATGTCGTATGCTGCGGTATGCGGAGACACTAAAACCTCTACAGTAGAACACAGATGAAGCTTCTAAGTTGATGTAACACCCAGTAAGAAGTAGTACAATTAAAGTTTTAGGTATTGATTATTGACTTTTTAGCTGGCTTTGGTGCCTTGGACATGAGCTAGGACCTTAAGAATCTGCATGAAAGGAGTACTAGCAGCCGAGTAACACGGGAGAATGTAAAAAGTGTTCATATGTAGTAAAAACCTGAGAAATCCGTCCGTTTTCGTCACTTGTTATCGAATCGACTTAAAGCCAGATCGTAACATTGGCCGCTCTTCTCTCTGAAACGGTTGTACTTATCGTCTGCAAAGCTATTTCGCGTGCTGCGGTACGCGGAGACTCTAAAAGCACTATAGTAGTACACAGATGAAGCTTCTAAGTTGATGTAATAGCCAGTAAGAAGTAGTACAATTCAAGTTTTAGGTATCGATTATTGACTTTTTAGCTGGCTTTGGTGCCTTGGACATGATCTAGGACCTTAAGATTCCCCATGAAAGGAGGACTAGCTGCTGAGTTGCACGGGAGAATGTGAAACGTGTTCATATGTAGTAAAAACCTGAGAAATCCGTCCGTTTTCGTCACTTGTTATCGAATCGACTTAAAGCCAGATCGTAACATTGGCCGCTCTTCTCTCTGAAACGGTTGTACTTATCGTCTGCAAAGCTATGTCGCGTGCTGCGGTATGCGGAGACTCTAAAAGCACCATAGTAGAACACAGATGAAGCTTCTAAGTTGATGTAATAGCTAGTAAGAAGTAGTACAATTCAAGTTTTAGGTATCGATTATTGACTTTTTAGCTGGCTTTGGTGCCTTGGACATGAGCTAGGACCTTAAGATTCTGCTTTAAAGGAGGACTAGCAGCTGAGTTGCACGGGAGAATGTGAAAAGTATTCATATGTAGTAAAAACCTGAGAAATCCGTCCGTTTTCGTCATTTGTTATCGAATCGACTTAAAGCCAGATCGTCACATTGGCCGCTCTTCTCTCCGTAACGGTTGTACTTATCGTCTTCAAAGCTATGTCGCGTGCTGCGGTATGCGGAGACACTAAAAGCACCATAGTAGAACACAGATGAAGCTTCTAAGTTGATGTAATAGCCAGTAAGAAGTAGTACAATTCAAGTTTTAGGTATCGATTATTGACTTTTTAGCTGGCTTTGGTGCCTTGGACATGAGCTAGGACCTTAAGATTCTGCATGAAAGGAGGACTAGTAGCCGCGTTGCACGGGAGAATGTGAAATGTGTTCATATGTAGTAGAAACCTGAGAAATCCGTATGTTTTCGTCATTTGTTATCGAATCGACTTAAAGCCCGATCGTCACATTGGCCGCTCTTCTCTCTGAAATGGTTGTACTTATCGTCTGCAAAGCTATGTCGCGTGCTGTGGTATGTGGAGACAATAAAATCACCATAGTAGAACACAGATGAAGTTTTAAGTCGATGTAATAGCCAGTAAGAAGTAGTACAATTCAAGTTTTAGGTATCGATTATTGACTTTTTAGCTGGCTTTGGTGCCTTGGACATGAGCTATGACCTTAAGACTCTGCATGAAAGGAGGACTAGCAGCCGAGTTGCACGGGAGAATGTGAAAAGTGTTCATATGTAGTAAAAACCTGAGAAATCCGTTCGTTTTCGTCATTTGTGATCGAATCGACTTAAAGCCAGATCGTCACATTGGCCGCTCTTCTCTCTGGAACGGTTGTACTTATCGTCTGCAAAGCTATGTCGCGTGCTGCATTATGCGGAGACACTAAAAGCACCATAGTAGAACACGGATGAAGCTTCTAAGTTGATGTAATAGCCTGTAAGAAGTAGTACAATACAAGTTTTAGGTATCGATTATTGCATTTTTAGCTGGCTTTCGTGCCTTTGACATTAGCTAGGACCTTAAGATACTACATGAAAGGAGGACTAGCAGCCGACTTGCACGGGAGAATGTGAAAAGTGTTCATATGTAGTAAAAACCTGAGAAATCCGTCCGTTTTCGTCATTTGTTATCGAATCGACTTAAAGCCAGATCGTCACATTGGCCGCTCTTCTCTCTGAAACGGTTGTACGTATCGTCTTCAATGCTATGTCGCGTGCTGCGGTATGCGGAGACACTAAAAGCACCATAGTGGAACACAGATGAAGCTTCTAAGTTGATGTAATAGCCAGTAAGAAGTAGTACAATTCAAGTTTTAGGTATCGATTATTGATTTTTTAGCTGGCTTTGGTGCCTTGGACATGAGCTAGGACCTTAAGATTCTGCATGAAAGGAGGACTAGCAGCCGAGTTGCAGGGGAGAATGTGAAAAGTGTTCATATGTAGTAAAAACCTGAGAAATCCGTCCGGTTTCGTCATTTGTTATCCAATCTACTTAAAGCCAGATCGTCACATTGGCTGCTCTTTTCTCTGAAACGGTTGTACTTATCGTCTGCAAAGCTATGTCGCGTGCTGCGGTGTGCGGAGACACTAAAAGCACCATAATAGAACACAGATGAAGCTTCTAAGTTGATGTAATAGCCAGTAAGAAGTAGTACAATTCAAGTTTTAGGTATCGATTATTGACTTTTTAGCTGGCTTTTGTGCCTTGGACATGAGCTACGACCTTAAGATTCTGCATGAAAGGAGGACTAGCAGCCGAGTTGCACGGGAGAATGTGAAAAGTGTTCATATGTAGTAAAAACCTGAGAAATCCGTCCGTTTTCGTCATTTGTTATCGAATCGACTTAAAGCCAGATCGTTACATTGGCCGCTCTTCTCTCTGAAACGGTTGTACGTATCGTCTTCAAAGCTGTGTCGCGTGCTGCGGTATGCGGAGACACTAAAAGCACCATAGTAGAACACAGTTGAAGCTTCTAAGTTGATGTAATAGCCAGTAATATATAGTACAATTCAAGTTTTAGGTATCGATTATTGACTTTTTAGCTGGCTTTGGTGCCTTGGACATGAGCTAGGACCTTAAGATTCAGCATGAAAGGAGGACTAGCAGCCGAGTTGCACGGGAGAATTTGAAAAGTGTTCATATGTAGTAGAAACCTGGGAAATCCGTCCGTTTTCGTCATTTGTTATCGAATCGACTTAAAGCCAGATTGTCACATTGGCCCCTCTTTTCTCTGAAACGGTTGTACTTATCGTCTGCAAAGCTATGTCGCGTGCTGCGCTGTGCGGAGACACTAAAAGCACCATAGTAGAACACAGATGAAGCTTCTAAGTTGATGTAATAGCCAGTAAGAAGTAGTACAATTAAAGTTTTAGGTATTGATTATTGACTTTTTAGCTGGCTTTGGTGCCTTGGACATGAGCTAGGACCTTAAGATTCTGCTCAGAAGGAGGACTAGCAGCCGCGTTGCACGGGAGAATGTGAAATGTGTTCATATGTAGTAGAAACCTGAGAAATCCGTTCGTTTTCGTCATTTTTTATCGAATCGACTTAAAGCCCGATCGTCACATTGGACGCTCTTCTCTCTGAAACGGTTGTACTTATCGTTTGCAAAGCTATGTCGTATGCTGCGGTATGCGGAGACACTAAAACCTCCACAGTAGAACACAGATGAAGCTTCTAAGTTGATGTAATACCCAGTAAGAAGTAGTACAATTAAAGTTTTAGGTATTGATTATTGACTTTTTAGCTGGCTTTGGTGCCTTGGACATGAGCTAGGACCTTAAGAATCTGCATGAAAGGAGTACTAGCAGCCGAGTAACACGGGAGAATGTAAAAAGTGTTCATATGTAGTAAAAACCTGAGAAATCCGTCCGTTTTCGTCACTTGTTATCGAATCGACTTAAAGCCAGATCGTAACATTGGCCGCTCTTCTCTCTGAAACGGTTGTACTTATCGTCTGCAAAGCTATTTCGCGTGCTGCGGTACGCGGAGACTCTAAAAGCACTATAGTAGTACACAGATGAAGCTTCTAAGTTGATGTAATAGCCAGTAAGAAGTAGTACAATTCAAGTTTTAGGTATCGATTATTGACTTTTTAGCTGGCTTTGGTGCCTTGGACATGATCTAGGACCTTAAGATTCCCCATGAAAGGAGGACTAGCTGCTGAGTTGCACGGGAGAATGTGAAACGTGTTCATATGTAGTAAAAACCTGAGAAATCCGTCAGTTTTCGTCATTTGTTATCGAATCGACTTAAAGCCAGATCGTCACTTGGCCGCTTTTATCCCTGAAACGGTTGTACTTATCGTCTTCAAAGCTATGTCGCGTGCTGCGGTATGCGGAGACACTAAAAGCACCATAGTAGAACACAGATGAAGCTTCTAAGTAGATGTAATAGCCAGTAAGAAGTAGTACAATTCAAGTTTTAGGTACTGATTATTTACTTTTTAGCTGGCTTTGCTGCCTTGGACATGAGCTAGGACCTTAAGATTCTGCATGAATGGAGGACTAGCAGCAGCGTTTCACGGGAGAATGTGAAATGTGTTCAAATGTAGTAAAAACCTGAGAAATCCGTCCGTTTTCGTCATTTGTTATCGAATCGACTTAAAGCCCGATCGTCACATTGGCCGCTCTTCTCTCTGAAACGGTTTTACTTATCGTCTGCAAAGCTATGTCGTATGCTGCGGTATGTGGAGACACTAAAACCACCACAGTAGAACACAGATGAAGCTTCTAAGTTGATGTGATAGCCAGTAAGAAGTAGTACAATTCAATTTTTAGGTATTGATTATTGACTTTTTAGCTGGTTTTGGTGCCTTGGAAATGAGCTAGGACCTTAAGAATCTGCATGAAAGGAGGACTAGCAGCCGAGTTGCACGAGAGAATGAGAAAAGTGTTCATATGTAGTAAAAACCTGAGAAATCCGTCCGATTTCGTCATTTGCTATCGAATCGACTTAAAGCCAGATCGTCACATTGGCCGCTCTTCTCTCTGAAACGGTTGTACTTATCGTCTGCAAAGCTATGTCGCGTGCTGCGGTATGCGGAGACACTAAAAGCACCATAGTAGAACACAGATGAAGCTTCTAAGTTGATGTAATAGCCAGTAAGAAGTAGTACAATTCAAGTTTTAAGTAGTGATTATTGACTTTTTAGCTCTCTTTGGTGCCTTGGACATGAGCTAGGACATTAAGATTCTGCATGAAAGGAGGACTAGCAGCCGAGTTGCACGGGACAATGTGAAAAGTGTTCATATGTAGTAAAAACCTGAGAAATCCGTCCGTTTTCGTCATTTGTTATCGAATCGACTTAAATCCCGATCGTCACAATGGCCGCTCTTCCCTCTGAAACGGTTGTACTTATCGTCTGCAAAGCTATGTCGCGTGCTGCGGTATGCGGAGACACTAAAAGCACCATAGTAGAACACAGAAGAAGCTTCTAAGTTGAAGTAATAGCCAGTAAGAAGTAGTACAATTCAAGTTTTAGTTATCGATTATTCCCTTTTGGCCGGCTTTGGTGGCTTGGACATGACCTAGGACCTTAAGATTCTGCATGAAAGGAGAACTGGCAGCCGAGTTGCACGGGAGAATGTGAAATGTGTTCATATGTAGTTAAAACCTGAGAAATCCATCCGTTTTCGTCATTTGTTATCGAATCGACTTAAAGCCAGATCGTCTCATTGGCCGCTCTTCTCTCTGAAACGGTTGTACTTATCGTCTGCAAAGCTATGTCGCGTGCTGCGGTATGCGGAGACTGTAAAACCACCATAGTAGAACACTGATGAAGCTTCGAAGTTGATGTATTAGCCAGTAAGAAGTAGTACAATTCAAGTTTTATGTATTGATTATTGACTTCTTAGCTGGCTTTGGTGCCTTGGACATGAGCTAGGACCTTATGATTCTGCATGAAATTAGGACTAGCAGCCGAGTCGCACGGGAGAATGTGAAAAGTGTTCACATGTAGTAAAAACCTGAGAAATCCCTCCGTTTTCGTCATTTGTTATCGAATCGACTTAAAGCCAGATCGTCACTTGGCTGCTCTTCTCCCTGAAACGGTTGTACTTATCGTCTGCAAAGCTATGTCGCATGCTGCGGTATGCGGAGACACTAAAAGCACCATAGTAGAACACAGATGAAGCTTCTAAGTTGATGTAATAGCCAGTAAGAAGTAGTACAATTCAAGTTTTAGGTACTGATTATTTACTTTTTAGCTGGCTTTGGTGCCTTGGACATGAGCTAGGACCTTAAGATTTGCATGAAAGGAGGACTAGCAGCCGAGCTGCACGGGAGAGTGTGGAAAGTGTTCATATGTAGTAAAAACCTGAGAAACCTGTCCGTTTTCGTCATTTGTTATCGAATCGACTTAAAGCCAGATCGTCACATTGGCCCCTCTTTTCTCTGAAACGGTTGTACTTATCGTCTGCAAAGCTATGTCGCGTGCTGCGGTGTGCGGAGACACTAAAAGCACCATAGTAGAACACAGATGAAGCTTCTAAGTTGATGTAATAGCCAGTAAGAAGTAGTACAATTCAAGTTTTAGGTATCAGTTATTGACTTTTTAGCTGGCTTTGGTGCCTTGGACATGAGCTAGGACCTTAAGATTCAGCATAGAAGGAGGACTAGCAGCCGCGTTGCGCGGGAGAATGTGAAACGTGTTCATATGTAGTAGAAACCTGAGAAATCCGTCCGTTTTCGTCATTTGTTATCGAATCGACTTAAAGCCCGATCGTCTCATTGGCCGCTCTTCTCTCTGAAACGGTTGTACCTATCGTTTGCAAAGCTATGTCGTATGCTGCGGAATGCGGAGACACTAAAACCACCACAGTAGAACACAGATGAAGCTTCTAAGTTGATGAAATAGCCAGTAAGAAGTAGTACAATTCAAGTTTTAGGTATCGATTATTGACTTTTTAGCTGGCTTTGATGCCTTGGACATGAGCTAGGACCTTAAGAATCTGCATGAAAGGAGGACTAGCAGCCGAGTTGCACGGGAGAATGTAAAAAGTGTTCATATGTAGTAAAAACCTGAGAAATCCGTCCGTTTTCGTCATTTGTTATCGAATCGACTTAAAGCCAGATCGTAACATTGGCCGCTCATCTCTCTGAAACGGTTGTACTTATCGTCTGCAAAGCTATTCGCGTGCTGCGATACGCGGAGACTCTAAAAGCACCATAGTAGAACACAGATGAAGCTTCTAAGTTGATGTAATAGCCAGTAAGAAGTAGTACAATTCAAGTTTTAGGTATCGATTATTGACTGTTTAGCTGGCTTTGGTGCCTTGGACATGATCTAGGACCTTAAGATTCTCCATGAAAGGAGGACTAGCAGCCGAGTTGCACGGGAGAATGCGAAACGTGTTCATATGTAGTAAAAACCTGAGAAATCCGTCCGTTTTCGTCATTTGTTATCGAATCGACTTAAAGCCAGATCGTCACTTGGCCGATCTTATCCCTGAAACGGTTGTACTTATCGTCTGCAAAGCTATGTCTCGTGCTGCGGTATGCGGAGACACTAAAAGCACCATAGTAGAACACAGATGAAGCTTCTAAGTTGATGTAATAGCCAGTAAGAAGTAGTACAATTCAAGTTTTAGGTACTGATTATTTACTTTTTAGCTTTCTTTGGTGCCTTGGACATGAGCTAGGAGCTTAAGTTTCTGCATGAAAGGAGGACTAGCAGCCGAGTTACACGGGAGAATGTGAAAAATGTTCATATGTAGTAAAAACCTGAGAAATCCGTCCATTTTCTTCAATTGTTATCGAATCGACTTAAAGCCAGATCGTCACACTGGCCGCTCTTCTCTCTGAAACGGTTGTACATATCGTCTGCAAAGCTATGTCGCGTGCTGCGGTGTGCGGAGACACTAAATGCACCATAGTACAACACAGATGAAGCTTCTAATTTGATGTAATAGCCAGTAAGAAGTAGTACAATTCAAGTTTTAGGTATCGATTATTGACTTTTTAGCTGGCTTTGGTGCCTTGGACATGAGCTAGGACCTTAAGATTCTTCATGAAAGGAGGACTAGCAGCCGCGTTGCACGGGAGAATGTGAAATGTGTTCATATGTAGTAAAAACCTGAGAAATCCGTTCGTTTTCGTCATTTGTTATCGAATCGACTTAAAGCCCGATCGTCACATTGGCCGCTCTTCTCTCTGAAACGGTTGTACTTATCGTCTGCAAAGCTATGTCGTATGCTGCGGTATGTGGAGACACTAAAACCACCACAATAGAACACAGATGAAGCTTCTAAGTTGATGTAATAGCCAGTAAGAAGTAGTACAATTCAAGTTTTAGGTAGTGATTATTGGCTTTTTAGCTGGCTTTGGTGCCTTGGACATGAGCTGGGACATTAAGATTCTGCATGAAAGGTGGACTGGCAGCCGAGTTGCACGGGACAATGTGAAAAGTGTTCATATGTAGTAAAAACCTGAGAAATCCGTCCGTTTTCGTCATTTGTTATCGAATCGACTTAAAGCCCGATCGTCAAAATGGCCGCTCTTCCCTCTACAACGGTTGTACTTATCGTCTGGAAAGCTATGTCGCGTGCTGCGGTATGCGGAGACACTAAAAGCACCATAGTAGAACACAGATGAAGCTTCTAAGTTGATGTAATAGCCAGTAAGAAGTAGTACAATTCAAGTTTTAGGTATCGATTATTGACTGTTTAGCTGGCTTTGGTGCCTTGGACATGATCTAGGACCTTAAGATTCTCCATGAAAGGAGGACTAGCAGCCGAGTTGCACGGGAGAATGTGAAACGTGTTCATATGTAGTAAAAACCTGAGAAATCCGTCAGTTTTCGTCATTTGTTATCGAATCGACTTAAAGCCAGATCGTCACTTGGCCGATCTTATCCCTGAAACGGTTGTACTTATCGTCTGCAAAGCTATGTCTCGTGCTGCGGTATGCGGAGGCACTAAAAGCACCATAGTAGAACACAGATGAAGCTTCTAAGTTGATGTAATAGCCAGTAAGAAGTAGTACAATTCAAGTTTTAGGTACTGATTATTTACTTTTTAGCTTTCTTTGGTGCCTTGGACATGAGCTAGGAGCTTAAGTTTCTGCATGAAAGGAGGTCTAGCAGCTGAGTTACACGGGAGAATGTGAAAAATGTTCATATGTAGTAAAAACCTGAGAAATCCGTCCGTTTTCTTCATTTGTTATCGAATCGACTTAAAGCCAGATCGTCACACTGGCAGCTCATCTCTCTGAAACGGTTGTACATATCGTCTGCAAAGCTATGTCGCGTGCTGCGGTGTGCGGAGACACTAAATGCACCATAGTACAACACAGATGAAGCTTCTAAGTTGATGTAATAGCCAGTAAGAAGTAGTACAATTCAAGTTTTAGGTATCGATTATTGACTTTTTAGCTGGCTTTGGTGCCTTGGACATGAGCTAGGACCTTAAGATTCTGCATGAAAGGAGGACTAGCAGCCGCGTTGCACGGGAGAATGTGAAATGTGTTCATATGTAGTAGAAACCTGAGAAATCCGTTCGTATTCGTCATTTGTTATCGAATCGACTTAAAGCCCGATCGTCACATTGGCCGCTCTTCTCTCTGAAACGGTTGTACTTATCGTCTGCAAAGCTATGTCGTATGCTGCGGTATGTGGAGACACTAAAACCACCACAATAGAACACAGATGAAGCTTCTAAGTTGATGTAATAGCCAGTAAGAAGTAGTACAATTCAAGTTTTAGTTACTGATTATTGACTTTTTAGCTGGCTTTGGTGCCTTGGACATGAGCTGGGACATTAAGATTCTGCATGAAAGGTGGACTGGCAGCCGAGTTGCATGGGACAATGTGAAAAGTGTTCATATGTAGTAAAAACCTGAGAAATCCGTCCGTTTTCGTCATTTGTTATCGAATCGACTTAAAGCCCGATCGTCAAAATGGCCGCTCTTCCCTCTGCAACGGTTGTACTTATCGTCTGGAAAGCTATGTCGCGTGCTGCGGTATGCGGAGACACTAAAAGCACCATAGTAGAACACAGATGAAGCTTCTAAGTTGATGTAATAGCCAGTAAGAAGTAGTACAATTCAAGTTTTAGGTACTGATTATTTACTTTTTAGCTGGCTTTGGTGCCTTGGACATGAGCTAGGACCTTAAGATTCTGCATGAAAGGAGGACTAGCAGCCGAGCTGCACGGGAGAATGTGAAAAGTGTTCATATGTAGTAAAAACCTGAGAAATCCGTCCGTTTTCGTCATTTGTTATCGAATCGACTTAAAGCCCGATCGTCAAAATGGCCGCTCTTCCCTCTGCAACGGTTGTACTTATCGTCTGGAAAGCTATGTCGCGTGCTGCGGTATGCGGAGACACTAAAAGCACCATAGTAGAACACAGATGAAGCTTCTAAGTTGATGTAATAGCCAGTAAGAAGTAGTACAATTCAAGTTTTAGGTACTGATTATATACTTTTTAGCTGGCTTTGGTGACTTGGACATGAGCTAGGACCTTAAGATTCTGCATGAAAGGAGGACTAGCAGCCGAGCTGCACGGGAGAATGTGAAAAGTGTTCATATGTAGTAAAAACCTGAGAAATCTGTCCGTTTTCGTCATTTGTTATCGAATCGACTTAAAGCCAGATCGTCACATTGGCCGCTCTTCTCTCTGAAACGGTTGTACTTATCGTCTGGAAAGCTATGTCGCGTGCTGCGGTATGCGGAGACACTAAAAGCACCATAGTAGAACACAGATGAAGCTTCTAAGATGATGTAATAGCCAGTAAGAAGTAGTATAATTCAAGTTTTAGGTATCGATTATTGACCTTTTAGCTGGCTTTGGTGATCTGGACATGAGCTAGGACCTTAAGATTCTGCATCCAAAGGAGGACTAGCAGCCGAGTTGCACGGGAGAATGTGAAAAGTGTTCATATGTAGTAAAAACCTGAGAAATCCGTCCGTTTTCGTCATTTGTTATCGAATCGACTTAAAGCCAGATCGTCACATTGGCCGCTCTTCTCTCTGAAACGGTTGTACTTATCGTCTGGAAAGCTACGTCGCGTGCTGCGGTATGCGGAGACACTAAAAGCACCATAGTAGAACACAGATGAAGCTTCTAAGATAATGTAATAGCCAGTAAGAAGTAGTACAATTCAAGTTTAAGTATCGATTATTGACTTTTTAGCTGGCTTTGGTGCCTTGGACATGAGCTGGGACCTTAAGATTCTGCATTGAAGGAGTACTAGCAGCCGGGTTGCACGGGACAAAGTGAAAAGTGTTCATATGTAGTAAAAACCTTAGAAATCCGTCCGTTTTCGTCATTTGTTATCGAATCGACTTAAAGCCAGATCGTCACATTGGCCCCTCTTTTCTCTGAAACGGTTGTACTTATCGTCTGCAAAGCTATGTCGTGTGCTGCGGTATGCGGAGACAATAAAATCACCATAGTAGAACACAGATGAAGCTTCTAAGTTGATATAATAGCCAGTAAGAAGTAGTACAATTCAAGTTTTAGGTATCGATTATTGACTTTTTAGCTGGCTTTGGTGCCTTGGACATGAGCTAGGACCTTAAGATTCTGCATCAAAAGGAGGACTAGCAGCCGAGTTGCATGGGAGAATGTGAAAAGTGTTCATATGTAGTAAAAACCTGAGAAATCCGTCCGTTTTCGTCATTTGTTATCGAATCGACTTAAAGCCAGATCGTCACTTGGCCGATCTTATCCCTGAAACGGTTGTACTTATCGTCTGCAAAGCTATGTCTCGTGCTGCGGTATGCGGAGACACTAAAAGCACCATAGTAGAACACAGATGAAGCTTCTAAGTTGATGTAATAGCCAGTAAGAAGTAGTACAATTCAAGTTTTAGGTACTGATTATTTACTTTTTAGCTTTCTTTGGTGCCTTGGACATGAGCTAGGAGCTTAAGTTTCTGCATGAAAGGAGGACTAGCAGCCGAGTTACACGGGAGAATGTGAAAAATGTTCATATGTAGTAAAAACCTGAGAAATCCGTCCGTTTTCTTCATTTGTTATCGAATCGACTTAAAGCCAGATCGTCACACTGGCCGCTCTTCTCTCTGAAACGGTTGTACATATCGTCTGCAAAGCTATGTCGCGTGCTGCGGTGTGCGGAGACACTAAATGCACCATAGTACAACACAGATGAAGCTTCTAAGTTGATGTAATAGCCAGTAAGAAGTAGTACAATTCAAGTGTTAGGTATCGATTATTGACTTTTTAGCTGGCTTTGGTGCCTTGGACATGAGCTAGGAACTTAAGATTCTTCATGAAAGGAGGACTAGCAGCCGCGTTGCACGGGAGAATGTGAAATGTGTTCATATGTAGTAAAAACCTGAGAAATCCGTTCGTTTTCGTCATTTGTTATCGAATCGACTTAAAGCCCGATCGTCACATTGGCCGCTCTTCTCTCTGAAACGGTTGTACTTATCGTCTGCAAAGCTATGTCGTATGCTGCGGTATGTGGAGACACTAAAACCACCACAATAGAACACAGATGAAGCTTCTAAGTTGATGTAATAGCCAGTAAGAAGTAGTACAATTCAAGTTTTAGGTAGTGATTATTGACTTTTTAGCTGGCTTTGGTGCCTTGGACATGAGCTGGGACATTAAGATTCTGCATGAAAGGTGGACTGGCAGCCGAGTTGCACGGGACAATGTGAAAAGTGTTCATATGTAGTAAAAACCTGAGAA
This sequence comes from Schistocerca gregaria, assembly GCF_023897955.1. Classification (NCBI taxonomy): domain Eukaryota; kingdom Metazoa; phylum Arthropoda; class Insecta; order Orthoptera; family Acrididae; genus Schistocerca; species Schistocerca gregaria. The sequence goes on along the minus strand of NW_026061850.1, from coordinate 5,339,376 downwards.
ATCCGTCCGTTTTCGTCATTTGTTATCGAATCGACATAAAGCCCGATCGCCAAAATGGCCGCTCTTCCCTCTGCAACGGTTGTACTTATCGTCTGGAAAGCTATGTCGCGTGCTGCGGTATGCGGAGACACTAAAAGCACCATAGTAGAACACAGATGAAGCTTCTAAGTTGATGTAATAGCCAGTAAGAAGTAGTACAATTCAAGTTTTAGGTATCGATTATTGACTGTTTAGCTGGCTTTGGTGCCTTGGACATGATCTAGGACCTTAAGATTCTCCATGAAAGGAGGACTAGCAGCCGAGTTGCACGGGAGAATGTGAAACGTGTTCATATGTAGTAAAAACCTGAGAAATCCGTCAGTTTTCGTCATTTGTTATCGAATCGACTTAAAGCCAGATCGTCACTTGGCCGATCTTATCCCTGAAACGGTTGTACTTATCGTCTGCAAAGCTATGTCTCGTGCTGCTGTATGCGGAGGCACTAAAAGCACCATAGTAGAACACAGATGAAGCTTCTAAGTTGATGTAATAGCCAGTAAGAAGTAGTACAATTCAAGTTTTAGGTACTGATTATTTACTTTTTAGCTTTCTTTGGTGCCTTGGACATGAGCTAGGAGCTTAAGTTTCTGCATGAAAGGAGGTCTAGCAGCCGAGTTACACGGGAGAATGTGAAAAATGTTCATATGTAGTAAAAACCTGAGAAATCCGTCCGTTTTCTTCATTTGTTATCGAATCGACTTAAAGCCAGATCGTCACACTGGCCGCTCTTCTCTCTGAAACGGTTGTACATATCGTCTGCAAAGCTATGTCGCGTGCTGCGGTGTGCGGAGACACTAAATGCACCATAGTACAACACAGATGAAGCTTCTAAGTTGATGTAATAGCCAGTAAGAAGTAGTACAATTCAAGTTTTAGGTATCGATTATTGACTTTTTAGCTGGCTTTGGTGCCTTGGACATGAGCTAGGACCTTAAGATTCTGCATGAAAGGAGGACTAGCAGCCGCGTTGCACGGGAGAATGTGAAATGTGTTCATATGTAGTAAAAACCTGAGAAATCCGTTCGTATTCGTCATTTGTTATCGAATCGACCTAAAGCCCGATCGTCACATTGGCCGCTCTTCTCTCTGAAACGGTTGTACTTATCGTCTGCAAAGCTATGTCGTATGCTGCGGTATGTGGAGACACTAAAACCACCACAATAGAACACAGATGAAGCTTCTAAGTTGATGTAATAGCCAGTAAGAAGTAGTACAATTCAAGTTTTAGGTAGTGATTATTGACTTTTTAGCTGGCTTTGGTGCCTTGGACATGAGCTGGGACATTAAGATTCTGCATGAAAGGTGGACTGGCAGCCGAGTTGCACGGGACAATGTGAAAAGTGTTCATATGTAGTAAAAACCTGAGAAATCCGTCCGTTTTCGTCATTTGTTATCGAATCGACTTAAAGCCCGATCGTCAAAATGGCCGCTCTTCCCTCTGCAACGGTTGTACTTATCGTCTGGAAAGCTATGTCGCGTGCTGCGGTATGCGGAGACACTAAAAGCACCATAGTAGAACACAGATGAAGCTTCTAAGTTGATGTAATAGCCAGTAAGAAGTAGTACAATTCAAGTTTTAGGTACTGATTATTTACTTTTTAGCTGGCTTTGGTGCCTTGGACATGAGCTAGGACCTTAAGATTCTGCATGAAAGGAGGACTAGCAGCCGAGCTGCACGGGAGAATGTGAAAAGTGTTCATATGTAGTAAAATCCTGAGAAATCCGTCCGTTTTCGTCATTTGTTATCGAATCGACTTAAAGCCCGATCGTCGAAATGGCCGCTCTTCCCTCTGCAACGGTTGTACTTATCGTCTGGATAGCTATGTCGCGTGCTGCGGTATGCGGAGACACTAAAAGCACCATAGTAGAACACAGATGAAGCTTCTAAGTTGATGTAATAGCCAGTAAGAAGTAGTACAATTCAAGTTTTAGGTACTGATTATATACTTTTTAGCTGGCTTTGGTGCCTTGGACATGAGCTAGGACCTTAAGATTCTGCATGAAAGGAGGACTAGCAGCCGAGCTGCACGGGAGAATGTGAAAAGTGTTCATATGTAGTAAAAACCTGAGAAATCTGTCCGTTTTCGTCATTTGTTATCGAATCGACTTAAAGCCAGATCGTCACATTGGCCGCTCTTTTCTCTGAAACGGTTGTACTTATCGTCTGCAAAGCTATGTCGCGTGCTGCGGTATGCGGAGACACTAAAAGCACCATAGTAGAACACAGATGAAGCTTCTAAGATAATGTAATAGCCAGTAAGAAGTAGTACAATTCAAGTTTAAGTATCGATTATTGACTTTTTAGCTGGCTTTGGTGCCTTGGACATGAGCTGGGACCTTAAGATTCTGCAGTGAAGGAGTACTAGCAGCCGGGTTGCACGGGACAATGTGAAAAGTGTTCATATGTAGTAAAAACCTTAGAAATCCGTCCGTTTTCGTCATTTGTTATCGAATCGACTTAAAGCCAGATCGTCAAATTGGCCCCTCTTTTCTCTGAAACGGTTGTACTTATCGTCTGCAAAGCTATGTCGCGTGCTGCGGTATGCGGAGACAATAAAATCACCATAGTAGAACACAGATGAAGCTTCTATGTTGATATAATAGCCAGTAAGAAGTAGTACAATTCAAGTTTTAGGTATCGATTATTGACTTTTTAGCTGGCTTTGGTGATCTGGACATGAGCTAGGACCTTAAGATTCTGCATGAAAGGAGGACTAGCAGCCGAGTTGCACGGGAGAATGTGAAAAGTGTTCATATGTAGTAAAAACCTGAGAAATCCGTCCGTTTTCGTCATTTGTTATCGAATCGACTTAATGCCAGAACGTCACATTGGCAGCTCCTCTCTCTGAAACGGTTGTACTTATCGTCCTCAAAGCTATGTCGCGTGCTGCGGTATGCGGAGACACTAAATGCACCATAGCAGAACACAAATGAAGCTTCTAAGTTGATGTAATAGCCATTAATAAGTAGTACAATTCAAGTTTTAGGTATCGATTATTGACTTTTTAGCTGGCTTTGGTGCCTTGGACATGAGCTAGGACCTTAAGATTCTGCATCAAAAGGAGGACTAGCAGCCGAGTTGCATGGGAGAATGTGAAAAGTGTTCATATGTAGTAAAAACCTGAGAAATCCGTCCGTTTTCGTCATTTGTTATCGAATCGACTTAAAGCCAGATCGTCACATTGGACCCTCTTTTCTCTGAAACGGTTGTACTTATCGTCTGCAAAGCTATGTCGCGTGCTGCGGTATGCGGAGACAATAAAATCACCATAGTAGAACACAGATGAAGCTTCTAAGTTGATGTAATAGCCAGTAAGAAGTAGTACAATTCAAGTTTTAGGTACTGATTAATTACTTTTTAGCTGGCTTTGGTGCCTTGGACATGAGCTAGGACCTTAAAGTTCTGCATGAAAGGAGGACTAGCAGCCAAGCTGCACGGGAGAATGTGAAAAGTGTTCATATGTAGTAAAAACCTGAGAAATCCGTCCGTTTTCGTCATTTGTTATCGAATCGACTTAAAGCCAGATCGTCAAATTGGACCCTCTTTTCTCTGAAACGGTTGTACTTATCGTCTGCAAAGCTATGTCGCGTGCTGCGGTATGCGGAGACAATAAAATCACCATAGTAGAACACAGATGAAGCTTCTAAGTTGATATAATAGCCAGTAAGAAGTAGTACACATCAAGTTTTAGGTATCGATTATTGACTTTTTAGCTGGTTTGGTGGCTTGGACATGAGCTAGGACCTTAAGATTCTGCATGAAAGGAGGACTAGCAGCCGAGTGGCACGGGAGAATTTGAAAAGTGTTCAGATGTAGTAAAAACCTTAGAAATCCGTCCGTTTTCGTCATTTGTTATCGAATCGACTTAAAGCCAGATCGTCAAATTGGACCCTCTTTTCTCTGAAACGGTTGTACTTATCGTCTGCAAAGCTATGTCGCGTGCTGCGGTATACGGAGACACTAAATCACCATAGTAGAACACAGATGAAGCTCCTAAGATGGTGTAATAGCCAGTAAGAAATAGTACAATTCAAGTTTTAGGTATCGATTATTGACTTTTTAGCTGGCTTTGGTGATCTGGACATGAGCTAGGACCTTAAGATTCTGCATGAAAGGAGGACTAGCAGCCGAGTGGCACGGGAGAATGTGAAAAGTGTTCAGATGTAGTACAAATCTTAGAAATCCGTCCGTTTTCGTCATTTGTTATCGAATCGACTTAATGCCAGAACGTCACATTGGCCGCTCCTCTCTCTGAAACGGTTGTACTTATCGTCCTCAAAGCTATGTCGCGTGCTGCGGTATGCGTAGACACTAAAAGCACCATAGTAGAACACAGATGAAGCTTCTAACTTGATGTAATAGCCAGTAAGAAGTAGTACAATTCAAGTTTTAGGTATCGATTATTGACTTTTTAGCTGGCTTTGGTGCCTTGGACATAAGCTAGGACCTTAAGATTCTGCATTAAAGGAGGACTAGCAGCCGCGTTGCACGGGAGAATGTGAAATGTGTTCATATGTAGTAGAAACCTGAGAAATCCGTCCGTTTTCGTCATTTGTAATCGAATCGACTTAAAGCCAGATCGTCACATTGGCCGCTTTTCTCTCTGAAACGGTTGTACTTATCGTCTGCAAAGCTGTGTCGCGTGCTGCGGTATGCGGAGACAATAAAATCACCATAGTAGAACACAGATGAAGCTTCTAAGTTGATATAATAGCCAGTAAGAAGTAGTACACAAAAAATTTTAGGTATCGATTATTGACTTTTTAGCTGGTTTTGGTGCCTTGGACATGAGCTAGGACCTTAAGATTCTGCATCAAAAGGAGAACTAGCAGCCGAGTTGCACGGGAGAATGTGAAAAGTGTTCATATGTAGTAAAAACCTGAGAAATCCGTCCGTTTTCGTCATTTGTTATCGAATCGACTTAAAGCCAGATCGTCACATTGGCCGCTCTTCTCTCTGAAACGGTTGTACTTATCGTCTGCAAAGCTATGTCGCGTGCTGCGGTATGCGGAGACACTAAAAGCACCATAGTAGAACACAGATGAAGCTTCTAATATGATGTAATAGCCAGTAAGAAGTAGTACAATTCAAGTTTTAGGTATCGATTATTGACTTTTTAGCTGGCTTTGGTGATCTGGACATGAGCTAGGACCTTAAGATTCTGCATCAACAGGAGGACTAGCAGCCGAGTTGCACGGGAGAATGTGAAAAGTGTTCATATGTAGTAAAAACCTGAGAAATCCGTCCGTTTTCGTCATTTGTTATCGAATCGACTTAATGCCAGAACGTCACATTGGCCGCTCCTCTCTCTGAAACGGTTGTACTTATCGTCCTCAATGCTATGTCGCGTGCTGCGGTATGCGCAGACACTAAAAGCACCAGAGTAGAACACAGATGAAGCTTCTAAGTTGATGTAATAGCCAGTAAGAAGTAGTACAATTCAAGTTTTAGTTATCGATTATTGACTTTTTAGCTGGCTTTGGTGCTCTGGACATGAGCTAGGACCTTAAGATTCTGCATTAAAAGAGGACTAGCAGCCGCGTTGCACGGGAGAATGTGAAATGTGTTCATATGTAGTAGAAACCTGAGAAATACGTCCGTTTTCGTCATTTGTTATCGAATCGACTTAAAGCCCGATCGTCACATTGGCCGCTCTTCTCTCTGAAACGGTTGTACTTATCGTCTGCAAAGCTATGTCGCGTGCTGCGTTATGCGGAGACAATAAAATCACCATAGTAGAACACAGATGAAGCTTCTAAGATGATGTAATAGCCAGTAAGAAGTAGTACAATTCAAGTTTTAGTTATCGATTACTGACTTTTTAGCTGGCTTTGGTGCCTTGGACATGAGCTAGGACCTTAAGATTCTGCATTAAAGGAGGACTAGCAGCCGCGTTGCACGGGAGAATGTGAAATGTGTTCATATGTAGTAGAAACCTGAGAAATGCGTCCATTTTCGTCATTTGTTATCGAATCGACTTAAAGCCCGATCGTCACATTGGCCGCTCTTCTCTCTGAAACGGTTGTACTTATTGTCTGCAAAGCTATGTCGCGTGCTGCGGTATGCGGAGACACTAAAAGCACCATAGTAGAACACAGATGAAGCTTCTAAGTTGATGTAATAGCCAGTAAGAAGTAGTACACTTCAAGTTTAAGGTATCGATTATTGACTTTTTAGCTGGCTTTGGTGCCTTGGACATGAGCTAGGACCTTAAGATTCTGCATCAAAAGGAGGACTAGCAGCCGAGTTGCACGGGAGAATGTGAAAAGTGTTCATATGTAGTAAAAACCTGAGAAATCCGTCCGTTTTCGTCATTTGTTATCGAATCGACTTAAAGCCAAATCGTCACATTGGCCGCTCTGCTCTCTGAAACGGTTGTACTTATCGTCTGCAAAGCTATGTCGCGTACTGCGGTATTCGGAGACACTAAAAGCACCATAGTAGAACACAGTTGAAGCTTCGAAGATGATGTAATAGCCAGTAAGAAATAGTACAATTCAAGTTTTAGGTATCGATTGTTGACTTTTTAGCTGGCTTCGGTGCCTTGGACGTGACCTAGGCCCATAAGATTCTGCATGAAAGGAGGACTAGCAGCCGAGTTGCACGGGAGAATGTGAAAAGTGTTCGTATGTAGTAAAAACCTGAGAAATCCGTCCGTTTTCGTCATTTATTATCGAATCGACTTAAAACCAGATCGTCAAATTGGCCCCTCTTTTCTCTGAAACGGTTGTACTTATCGTCTGCAAAGCTATGTCGCGTGCTGCGGTATGCGGAGACAATAAAATCACCATAGTAGAACACAGATGAAGCTTCTAAGTTGATCTAATAGCCAGTAAGAAGTAGTACAATTCAAGTTTTAGGTATCGATTATTGACTTCTTAGCTGGCTTTCGTGCCTTGGACATGAGCTAGGGCCTTAAGATTCTGCATCAAAAGGAGGACTAGCAGCCGAGTTGCACGGGAGAATGTGAAAAGTGTTCATATGTAGTAAAAACCTGAGAAATCCGTCCGTTTTCGTCATTTGTTATCGAATCGACTTAAAGCCAGATCGTCACATTGGCCGCTCTTCTCTCTGAAACGGTTGTACTTATCGTCTGGAAAGCTATGTCGCGTGCTGCGGTATGCGGAGACACTAAAAGCACCATAGCAGAACACAGATGAAGCCTCTAAGATAATGTAATTGCCAGTAAGAAGTAGTACAATTCAAGTTTTATTTATCTATTATTGAATTTTAGCTGGCTTTGGTGCCTTGGACATGAGCTAGAACCTTAAGATTCTGCATGAAAGGAGGACTAGCAGCCGAGTTGCACGGGACAATGTGAAAAGTGTTCATATGTAGTAAAAACCTGAGAAATCCGTCCGTTTTCGTCATTTGTTATCGAATCGACTTAAAGCCCGATCGTCACATTGGACGCTCTTCTCTCTGAAACGGTTGTACTTATCGTCGTCAAAGCTATGTAGCGTGCTGCGTTATGCGGAGACACTAAAAGCACCATAGTAGAACACAGATGAAGCTTCTAAGTTAATGTAATAGCCAGTAGGAAGTAGTGCAATTAAAGTTTTAGGTATCGATTATTGATTTCTTAGCTGGCTTTGGTGCCTTGGAAATGAGATAGGACCTTAAGATTCTGCATGAAAGGAGGACTAGCAGCCGAGTTGCACGGTAGAATGTGAAAAGTGTTCATATGTAGTAAAAACCTGAGAAATCCGTCCGTTTTCGTCATTTGTTATCGAATCGACCTAAAGCCAGTTCGTACTTGGCCGCTCTTCTCTCTGAAACGGTTGTACTTATCGTCTGCAAAGCTGTGTCGCGTGCTGCGGTATGCGGAGACACTAAAAGCACCATAGCAGAACACAGATGAAGCTTCTAAGTTGATGTAATAGCCAGTAAGATGTAGTACAATTCAAGTTTCAGATATCGATTATTGACTTCTTAGATGGATTTGGTGCCTTGGACATGAGCTAGGACCTTAAGATTCTGCATGAAAGGAGGACTAGCAGCCGAGTTGCACGGGAGAAAGTGAAAAGTGTTCATATGTAGTAAAAACCTGAGAAATCCGTCCGTTTTCGTCATTTGTTATCGAATCGATTTAAAGCCAGATCGTCACTTGGCCGCTCTTCTCTCTGAAACGGTTGTACTTATCGTCTGCAAAGCTATGTCGCGTGCTGCGGTAGGCGGAGACACTAAAAGCACCATAGTAGAACACAGATGAAGCTTCTAAGTTGATGTAATAGCCAGTAAGAAGTAGTACAATTCAAGTTTTAGGTACTGATTATTTTTTTTTTTTTTAGGTGGCTTTGGTGCCTTGGACATGAGCTAGAACCTTAAGATTTGCATGAAAGGAGGACTAGCTGCCGAGTTGCACGGGAGAATGTGAAAAGGGTTCATATGTAGTAAAAACCTGAGAAATCCGTCCGTTTTCGTCATTTGTTATCGAATCGACTTAAAGCCAGATCGTCACATTGGCCGCTCTTCACTCTGAAACGGCTGTACTTATCGTCTGCAAAGCTATGTCGCGTGCTGCGGTATGCGGAGACACTAAAAGCTCCATAGTAGAACACAGATGAAGCTTCTAAGATGATGTAATAGAAAGTAGGAAGTAGTGCAATTCAAGTTTTAGGTATCGATTATTGACTTCTTAGCTGGCTTTGGTGGCTTGGACATGGACTACAACCTTAAGATTCTGCATGAAAGGATGACTAGCAGCCGAGTTGCACGGGAGAATGTGAAAAGTGTTCATATGTTGTAAAAACCTGAGAAATCCGTCCGTTTTCGTCATTTGTTATCGAATCGACTTAAAGCCAGATCGTCACATTGGCCGCTCTTCTCTCTGAAACGGTTGTACTTATCGTCTGCAAAGCTATGTCGCGTGCTGCGGTATGCGGAGACACTAAAGGCACCGTAGTAGAATACAGATGAAGCTTCTAAGATGATGTAATAGCCAGTAAGAAGTATTACAATTGAAGTTTTAGGTATCGATTATTGACTTCTTAGCTGGCTTTGGTGGCTTGGACATGGACTACAACCTTAAGATTCTGCATGAAAGGATGACTAGCAGCCGAGTTGCACGCGAGAATGTGAAAAGTGTTCATATGTAGTAAAAACCTGCGAAATCCGTCCGTTTTCGTCATTTGTTATCGAATCGACTTAAAGCCAGATCGTCACATTGGCCGTTCTTCTCTCTGAAACGGTTGTACTTATCGTGTGCAAAGCTATGTCGCGTGCTGCGGTATGCGGAGACACTAAAGGCACCGTAGTAGAATACAGATGAAGCTTCTAAGTTGATGTAATAGCCAGTAAGGAGTAGTACAATTCAAGTTTTAGGTATCCATTATTGACTTTTTAGCTGGCTTTGGTGCCTTGGACATGAGCTAGGACCTTAAGATTCTGCATGAAAGGAGGACTAGCAGCCGAGTTGCACGGGAAAATGTGAAAAGTGTTCATATGTAGTAAAAACCTGAGAACTCCGTCCGTTTTCGTCATTTGTTATCGAATCGACTTAAAGCCAGACCGCCACATTGACCGCTCTTCTCTCTGAAACGGTTGTACTTATCGTCCTCAAAGCTATGTCGCGTGCTGCGTTATGCGGAGACACTAAAAGCACCATAGCAGAACACAGATGAAGCTTCTAAGTTGATGTAATAGCCAGCAGGAAGTAGTGCAATTCAATTTTTAGGTATCGATTATTGACTTCTTAGCTGGCTTTGGTGCCTTGGACATGAGCTAGGACCTTAATATTCTGCATGAAAGGAGGACTAGCAGCTGAGTTGCACGGGAGAATGTGAAAAGTGTTCATATGTAGTAAAAACCTTAGAAATCCGTCCGTTTTCGTCATTTGTTATCGAATCGACTTAAAGCCAGATCGTCACATTTGCCGCTCTCCTCTCTGAAACGGTTGTACTTATCGTCTGCAAAGCTATGTCGCGTGCTGCGGTATGCGGAGACACTAAATGCACCATAGTAGAACACAGATGAAGCTTCTAATTTGATATAAGAGCCAGTAAGAAGTAGTACAATTCAAATTTTAGGTTCTGATTATTTACTTTATAGCTGGCTTTGGTCCCTTGGACATGAGCTAGGACCTTAAAATTCTGCATGAAAGGAGGACTAGCAGCCGAGTTGCACGGGAGAATGTGAAAAGTGTTCATATGTAGTAAAAACCTGAGAAATCCGTCCGTTTTCGTCATTTGTTATCGAATCGACTTAAAGCCTGATCGTCACATTGGCCGCTCTTCTCTCTGAAACTGTTGTACTTATCGTCTGCAAAGCTATGTCGCGTGCTGCGGTATGCGGAGACACTAAAAGCACCATAGTAGAACACAGATGAAGCTTCTAAGTTGATGTAACAGCCAGTAAGAAGTAGTACAATTCAAGTTTTAGATATTGATTATTAACTTTTTAGCTGGCTTTGGTGCCTTGGACATGAGCTAGGACCTTAAGAATCTGCATGAAAGGAGGACTAGCAGCCGAGTTGCACGGGAGAATGTGCAAAGTGTTCATATGTAGTAAAAACCTGAGAAATCCGTCCGTTTTCGTCATTTGTTATCGAATCGACTTAAAGCCAGATCGTCACATTGGCCGCTCTTCTCTCTGAAACGGTTGTATTTATCGTCTGCAGAGCTATGTCTCGTGCTGCGGTATGCGGAGACACTAAAAGCACCACAGTGGAACACAGATGAAGATTCTAAGTTGACGTAATAGCCACTAAGAAGTAGTACAATTCGAGTTTAGGTATCGATTATAACCTTTTTAGCTGGCTTTGGTGCCTTGGACATGAGCTAGGACCTTAAGATTCTGCATGAAAGGAGGACTAGCAGCCGAGTTGCACGGGAGAGTGTGAAAAGTGTTTATATGTAGTAAAAACCTGAGAAATCCGTCCGTTTTCGTCATTTGTTATCGAATCGACTTAAAGCCAGATCGTCACATTGGCCGCTCTTCTCTCTGAAACGGTTGTACTTATCGTCTGCAAAGCTATGTCGCGTGCTGCGGTATGTGGAGACACTAAAAGCACCATAGTAGAACACAGATGAAGCTTCTAAGTTGATGTAATAGCCAGTAGGAAGTAGTACAATTCAAGTTTTGGTATCGATTATTGACGTCTTAGCTGGCTTTGGTGCCTTGGAAATGAGCTAGGACCTTAAGATTCTGCATGAAAGGAGGACTAGCAGCCGAGTTGCACGGGAGAATGTGAAAAGTGTTCATATGTATTAAAAACCTGAGAAATCCGTCCGTTTTCGTCATTTGTTATCGAATCGACTTAAAGCCAGATCGTCACATTTGCCGCTCTTCTCTCTGAAACGGTTGTACTTATCGTCTGCAAAGCTATGTCGCGTGCTGCGGTATGCGGAGACCCTAAAAGCACCATAGTAGAACACAGATGAAGCTTCTAAGTTGATGTAATAGCCAGTAAGAAGTAGTACAATTCAAGTTTTAGGTATTGATTATTGACTTTTTAGCTGGCTTTGGTGCCTTGGTCATGAGCTAGGACCTTAAGATTCTGCATGAAAGGAGAACTAGCAGCCGAGTTGCACGGGAGAGTGTGAAAAGTGTTCATATGTAGTAAAAACCTGAGAAATCCGTCCGTTGTTGTCATTTGTTATCGAATCGACTTAAAGCCAGATCGTCACATTGGCCGCTCTTCACTCTGAAACGGTTGTACTTATCGTCTGCAAAGCTATGTCGCGTGCTGCGGTATGTGAAGACACTAAAAGCACCATAGTAGAACGCAGATGAAGCTTCTAAGATGATGTAATTGCCAGTAAGAAGTAGAACAATTCAAGTTTTAGGTACTGATTATTGACTTTTTAGCTGGCTTTGGTGCCTTGGACATGAGCTAGGACCTTAAGATTCTGCATGAAAGGAGAACAAGCAGCCGAGTTGCATGGGAGAATTTGAAAAGGGTTCATATGTAGTAAAAACCTGAGAAATCCGTCCGTTTTCGTCATTTGTTATCGAATAGACTTAAAGCCAGATCGTCTCATTGGCCGCTCTTCTCTCTGAAACGGTTGTACTTATCGTCTGCAAAGCTATGTCGCGTGCTGCATCATGCGGAGACACAAAAAGCACCATAGTAGAACACAGATGAAGCTTCTAAGTTGATGTAATAGCAAGGAAGAAGTAGTACAATTCTATGTTTTGGTACTGACTATTGACTTTTTAGCTGGCTTTGGTGCCTTGGACATGAGCTAGGACCGTAAGATTCTGCATAAAAGGAGGACTAGCAGCCGAGTTGCACGGGAGAGTGTGAACAGTGTTTATATGTAGTAAAAACCTTAGAAATCCGTCCGTTTTCGTCATTTGTTATCGAATCGACTTAAAGCCAGATCGTTACATTGGCCGCTCTTCTCTCTGAAACGGTTGTACTTATCGTCTGCAAAGCTATGTCGCGTGCTGCGGTATGTGGAGACACTAAAAGCACCATAGTAGAACACAGATGAAGCTTCTAAGTTGATGTAATAGCCAGTAAGAAGAAGTACAATTCAAGTTTTAGGTATTGATTATTGACATTTTAGCTGGCTTTGGTTCCTTGGACATGAGCTAGGACCTTAAGATTCTGCATGAAAGGAGAACTAGCAGCCGAGTTGCACGGGAGAATGTGAAAAGTGTTCATATGTAGTAAAAACCTGAGAAATCCGTCCGTTTTCGACATTTGTTATCGAATCGACTTAAAGCCAAATCGCCACATTGGCCGCTCTTCTCTCTGAAACGGTTGTACTTATCGTCTGCAAAGCTATGTCGCGTGCTGCGGTATTTGGAGACACTAAAAGCACCATAGCAGAACACAGATGAAGCTTCTAAGTTGATGTAATAGCCAGTAAGAAGTAGTATAAATCAAATTTTAGGTACTGATTATTTACTTTATAGCTGGCTTTGGTGCCTTGGACATGAGCTAGGACCTTAAGATTCTGCATGAAAAGAGGACTAGCAGCCGAGTTGCACGGGAGAATGTGAAAAGTGTTCATATGTAGTAAAAACCTGAGAAATCCGTCCGTTTTCGTCATTTGTTATCGAATCGACTTAAAGCCAGATTGTCACATTGGCCGCTCTTCTCTCTGGAACCATTGTACTTATCTTCTGCAAAGCTATGTCGCGTGCTGCGGTATGCGGAGACACTAAAAGCACCATAGTAGAACACAGATTAAGCTTCTAAGTTGATGTAATAGCCATAAGAAGTAGTACAATTCAAGTTTTAGGTATTGATTATTGACTTTTTAGCTGGCTTTGGTGCCTTTGACATGAGCTAGGACCTTAAGAATCTGCATGAAAGGAGGACTAGCAGCCGAGTTGCACGGGAGAATGTGAAAAGTGTTCACCTGAGAAATCCGACCGATTTCGTCATTTGTTATCGAATCGACTTAAAGCCAGATCGTCGCATTGGCCGCTCTTCTCTCTTAAACGGTTGTACTTATCGTCTCCAGAGCTATGTCGCGTGCTGCGGTATGCGGAGACACTAAAAGCACCACAGTAGAACACAGATGAAGATTCTAAGTTGACGTAATAGCTACTAAGAAGTAGTACAATTCAAGTTTTAGGTATCGATTTTTGACTTTTTAGCTGGCTTTGGTGCCTTGGACATGAGCTAGGACCTTAAGATTCTGCATGAAAGGAGAACTAGCAGCCGAGTTGCACGGGAGAGTGTGAAAAGTGTTTATATGTAGTAAAAACCTGAGATATCCGTCCGTTGTTGTCATTTGTTATGGAATCGACTTAAAGCCAGATCGTCACATTGGCCGCTCTTCTCTCTGAAACGGTTGTACGTATCGTCTGCAAAGCTATGTCGCGTGCTGCGGTATGTGGAGACACTAAAAGCACCATAGTAGAACACAGATGAAGCTTCTAAGTTGATGTAATAGCCAGTAAGAAGTAGTACAATTCAAGTTTTAGGTATTGATTATTGACATTTTAGCTTACTTTGGTTCCTTGGACATGAGCTAGGACCTTAACATTCTGCATGAAAGGAGAACTAGCAGCCGCGTTGCACGGGAGAATGTGAAAAGTATTCATATGTAGTAAAAACCTGAGAAATCCGTCCGTTTTCGACATTTGTTTTTGAATCGACTTAAAGCCAAATTGTCACATTGGCCGCTCTTATCTCTGAAACGGTTGTACTTATCGTCTGCAAAGCTATGTCGCGTGCTGCGGTATGTGGAGACACTAAAAGCACCATAGTAGAACACAGATGTAGCTTCTAAGTTGATGTATAAACCAGTAAGAAGTAGTACAATTCAAGTTTTAGGTATCGATTATTGACTTTTTAGATGGCTTTGGTGCCTTGGACATGAGCTAGGACCTTAAGATTCTGCATGAAAGGAGGACTAGCAGCCGAGTTGCACGGGAGAATAAGGAATGTATTCATATGTAGTAAAAACCTAGATATTCGCCCGTTATCGTCATTTGTTATCGAATCGACTTAAAGCCAGATCTTCACATTGGCCGCTCTTCTCTCTGAAACGGTTGTTCTTTTCGTCTGCAAAGCTATGACGTGCGCTGCGGTATGCGGAGACACTAAAAGGACCATAGTAGAACACAGATGAAGCTTCTAAGATGATGTAATTGCCAGTAAGAAGTAGTACAATTCAAGTTTTAGTTACTGATTATTGACTTTTTAGCTGGCTTTGGTGCCTTCCACATGAGCTAGGACCTTAAGAATCTGCATGAAAGGAGGACTAGCAGCCGAGTTGCACGGGAGAATGTCAAAAGTGTTCATATGTAGTAAAAACCTGAGAAATTCGTCCGTTTTCGTCATTTGTTATCGAATCGACTTAAAGCCAGATCGTCACATTTGCCGCTCTTCTCTCTGAAACGGTTGTACTTATCGTCTGCAAAGCTATGTCGCGTGCTGCGGTATGCGGAGACCCTAAAAGCACCATAGTAGAACACAGATGAAGCTTCTAAGTTGATGTAATAGCCAGTAAGAAGTAGTACAATTCAAGTTTTAGGTATTGATTATTGACTTTTTAGCTGGCTTTGGTGCCTTGGACATGAGCTAGGACCTTAAGATTCTGCATGAAAGGAGAACTAGCAGCCGAGTTGCACGGGACAGTGTGAAAAGTGTTTATATGTAGTAAAAACCTGAGAAATCCGTCCGTTGTTGTCATTTGTTATGGAATCGACTTAAAGCCAGATCGTCACATTGGCCGCTCTTCACTCTGAAGCGGTTGTACTTATCGTCTGCAAAGCTATGTCGCGTGCTGCGGTATGTGAAGACACTAAAAGCACCATAGTAGAACGCAGATGAAGCTTCTAAGATGATGTAATTGCCAGTAAGAAGTAGTACAATTCAAGTTTTAGGTACTGATTATTGACTTTTTAGCTGGCTTTGGTGCCTTGGACATGAGCTAGGACCTTAAGATTCTGCATGAAAGGAGAACTAGCAGCCGAGTTGCACGGGAGAGTGTGAAAAGTGTTTATATGTAGTAAAAACCTGAGATATCGGTCCGTTGTTATCATTTGTTATGGAATCGACTTAAAGCCAGATCGTCACATTGCCCGCTCTTCTCTCTGAAACGGTTGTACGTATCGTCTGCAAAGCTATGTCGCGTGCTGCGGTATGTGGAGACACTAAAAGCACCATAGTAGAACACAGATGAAGCTTCTAAGTTGATGTAATAGCCAGTAAGAAGTAGTACAATTCAAGTTTTAGGTATTGATTATTGACATTTTAGCTTACTTTGGTTCCTCGGACATGAGCTAGGACCTTAACATTCTGCATGAAAGGAGAACTAGCAGCCGAGTTGCACGGGAGAATGTGAAAAGTGTTCATATGTAGTAAAAACCTGAGAAATCCGTCCGTTTTCGACATTTGTTATTGAATCGACTTAAAGCCAAATTGTCACATTGGCCGCTCTTATCTCTGAAACGGTTGTACTTATCGTCTGCAAAGCTATGTCGCGTGCTGCGGTATGTGGAGACACTAAAAGCACCATAGTAGAACACAGATGTAGCTTCTAAGTTGATGTATAAACCAGTAAGAAGTAGTACAATTCAAGTTTTAGGTATCGATTATTGACTTTATAGATGGCTTTGGTGCCTTGGATATGAGCTAGGACCTTAAGATTCTGCATGAAAGGAGGACTAGCAGCCGAGTTGCACGGGAGAATGTCAAGAGTGTTCATATGTAGTAAAAACCTGAGAAATTCGTCCGTTTTCGTCATTTGTTATCGAATCGACTTAAAGCCAGATCGTCACATTTGCCGCTCTTCTCTCTGAAACGGTTGTACTTACCGTCTGCAAAGCTATGTCGCGTGCTGCGGTATGCGGAGACCCTAAAAGCACCATAGTAGAACACAGATGAAGCTTCTAAGTTGATGTAATAGCCAGTAAGAAGTAGTACAATTCAAGTTTTAGGTATTGATTATTGACTTCTTTAGCTGGCTTTGGTGCCTTGGACATGAGCTAGGACCTTAAGATTCTGCATGAAAGGAGAACTAGCAGCCGAGTTGCACGGGAGAGTGTGAAAAGTGTTTATATGTAGTAAAAACCTGAGAAATCCGTCCGTTGTTGTCATTTGTTATCGAATCGACTTAAAGCCAGATCGTCACATTGGCCGCTCTTCTCTCTGAAACGGTTGTACTTATCGTCTGCAAAGCTATGTCGCGTGCTGCGGTATGTGAAGACACTAAAAGCACCATAGTAGAACGCAGATGAAGCTTCTAAGATGATGTAATTGCCAGTAAGAAGTAGTACAATTCAAGTTTTAGGTACTGATTATTGACTTTTTAGCTGGCTTTGGTGCCTTGGACATGAGCTAGGACCTTAAGATTCTGCATGAAAGGAGAACAAGCAGCCGAGTTGCATGGGAGAATTTGAAAAGGGTTCATATGTAGTAAAAACCTGAGAAATCCGTCCGTTTTCGTCATTTGTTATCGAATCGACTTAAAGCCAGATCGTCACATTGGCCGCTCTTCTCTCTGAAACGGTTGTACTTATCGTCTGCAAAGCTATGTCGCGTGCTGCGTCATGCGGAGACACAAAAAGCACCATAGTAGAACACAGATGAAGCTTCTAAGTTGATGTAATAGCAAGGAAGAAGAACTACAATTCTATGTTTTGGTACTGACTATTGACTTTTTAGCTGGCTTTGGTGCCTTGGACATGAGCTAGGACCGTAAGATTCTGCATAAAAGGAGGACTAGCAGCCGAGTTGCACGGGAGAGTGTGAAAAGTGTTTATATGTAGTAAAAACCTTAGAAATCCGTCCGTTTTCGTCATTTGTTATCGAATCGACTTAAAGCCAGATCGTCACATTGGCCGCTCTTCTCTCTGAAACGGTTGTACTTATCGTCTGCAAAGCTATGTCGCGTGCTGCGGTATGTGGAGACACTAGAAGCACCATAGTAGAACACAGATGAAGCTTCTAAGTTGATGTAATAGCCAGTAAGAAGAAGTACAATTCAAGTTTTAGGTATTGATTATTGACATTTTAGCTGGCTTTGGTTCCTTGGACATGAGCTAGGACCTTAAGATTCTGCATGAAAGGAGAACTAGCAGCCGAGTTGCATGGGAGAATGTGAAAAGTGTTCATATGTAGTAAAAACCTGAGAAATCCGTCCGTTTTCGACATTTGTTATCGAATCGACTTAAAGCCAAATCGTCACATTGGCCGCTCTTCTCTCTGAAACGGTTGTACTTATCGTCTGCAAAGCTATGTCGCGTGCTGCGGTATTTGGAGACACTAAAAGCACCATAGTAGAACACAGATGAAGCTTCTAAGTTGATGTAATAGCCAGTAAGAAGTAGTATAAATCAAATTTTAGGTACTGATTATTTACTTTATAGCTGGCTTTGGTGCCTTGGACATGAGCTAGGACCTTAAGATTCTGCATGAAAGGAGGACTAGCAGCCGAGTTGCACGGGAGAATGTGAAAAGTGTTCATATGTAGTAAAAACCTGAGAAATCCGTCCGTTTTCGTCATTTGTTATCGAATCGACTTAAAGCCAGATTGTCACATTTGCCGCTCTTCTCTCTCGAACCATTGTACTTATCTTCTGCAAAGCTATGTCGCGTGCTGCGGTATGCGGAGACACTAAAAGCACCATAGTAGAACACAGATTAAGCTTCTAAGTTGATGTAATAGCCAATAAGAAGTAGTACAATTCAAGTTTTAGGTATTGATTATAGACTTTTTAGCTGGCTTTGGTGCCTTGGACATGAGCTAGGACCTTAAGAATCTGCATGAAAGGAGGACTAGCAGCCGAGATGCACGGGAGAATGTGAAAAGTGTTCACCTGAGAAATCCGACCGATTTCGTCATTTGTTATCGAATCGACTTAAAGCCAGATCGTCACATTGGCCGCTCTTCTCTCTGAAACGGTTGTTCTTATCGTCTGCAAAGCTATGTCACGTGCTGCGGTATGCGAAGACCCTAAAAGCACCATAGTAGAACACAGATGAAGCTTCTAAGTTGATGTAATAGCCAGTAAGAAGTAGTACAATTCAAGGTTTAGGTATTGATTATTGACTTTTTAGCTGGCTTTGGTGCCTTGGACATGAGCTAGGACCTTAAGATTCTGCATGAAAGGAGAACTAGCAGCCGAGTTGCACGGGAGAGTGTGAAAAGTATTTATATGTAGTAAAAACCTGAGATATCCGTCCGTTGTTGTCATTTGTTATGGAATCGACTTAAAGCCAGATCGTCACATTGGCCGCTCTTCTCTCTGAAACGGTTGTACGTATCGTCTGCAAAGCTATGTCGCGTGCTGCGGTATGTGGAGACACTAAAAGCACCATAGTAGAACACAGATGAAGCTTCTAAGTTGATGTAATAGCCAGTAAGAAGTAGTACAATTCAAGTTTTAGGTATTGATTATTGACATTTTAGCTTACTTTGGTTCCTTGGACATGAGCTAGGACCTTAACATTCTGCATGAAAGGAGAACTAGCAGCCGAGTTGCACGGGAGAATGTGAAAAGTGTTCATATGTAGTAAAAACCTGAGAAATCCGTCCGTTTTCGACATTTGTTATTGAATCGACTTAAAGCCAAATTGTCACATTGGCCGCTCTTATCTCTGAAACGGTTGTACTTATCGTCTGCAAAGCTATGTCGCGTGCTGCGGTATGTGGAGACACTAAAAGCACCATAGTAGAACACAGATGTAGATTCTAAGTTGATGTATAAACCAGTAAGAAGTAGTACAATTCAAGTTTTAGGTATCGATTATTGACTTTTTAGATGGCTTTGGTACCTTGGACATGAGCTAGGACCTTAAGATTCTGCATGAAAGGAGGACTAGCAGCCGAGTTGCACGGGAGAATAAGGAATGTATTCATATGTAGTAAAAACCTAGATATTCGCCCGTTATCGTCATTTGTTATCGAATCGACTTAAAGCCAGATCTTCACATTGGGCGCTCTTCTCTCTGAAACGGTTGTTCTTATCGTCTGCAAAGCTATGACGTGTGCTGCGGTATGCGGAGACACTAAAAGGGCCATAGTAGAACACAGATGAAGCTTCTAAGATGATGTAATTGCCAGTAAGAAGTAGTACAATTCAAGTTTTAGTTACTGATTATTGACTTTTTAGCTGGCTTTGGTGCCTTGGACATGAGCTAGGACCTTAAGATTCTGCATGAAAGGAGAACTAGCAGCCGAGTTGCATGGGAGAATTTGAAAAGGGTTCATATGTAGTAAAAACCTGAGAAATCCGTCCGTTTTCGTCATTTGTTATCGAATCGACTTAAAGCCAGATCGTCACATTTGCCGCTCTTCACTCAGAAACGGTTGTACTTATCGTCTGCAAAGCTATGTCGCGTGCTGCGGTATGCGGAGACACTAAAGTCACCATAGTAAAACACAGATGAAGCATCTAATTTAATGTAATAGAAAGTAAGAAGTAGTACAATTCAAGTTTTAGGTATCGAGTATGGACTTTTTAGCTGGCTTTGGTGATTTGGACATGAGCTAGGACCTTAAGATTCTGCATGAAAGGAGAACTAGCAGCCGAGTTGCACGGGAGAATGTGAAAAGTGTTCATATGTAGTAAAATCCTGAGAAATCCGTCCGTTTTCGTCATTTGTTATCGAATCGACTTAAAGCCTGATCGTCACATTGGCCGCTCTTCTCTCTGGAACGGTTGTACTTATCGTCTGCAAAGCTATGTTGCGTGCTGCGGTATGTGGAGACACTAAATGCACCATAGTAGAACACAGATGAAGCTTCTAAGTTGATGTAATAGCCAGTAAGAAGTAGTACAATTCAAGTTTTAGGTAGCGATTATTGACTTTATAGCTGGCTCTGGAGCCTTGGACATGAGCTAGGACCTTAAGATTCTGCATGAAAGGAGGACTAGCAGCCGAGTTGCACGGGACAATGTGAATAGTGTTCATATGCAGTAAAAACCTGAGAAATCCGTCCGTTTTCGTCATTTGTTATCGAATCGACTTAAAGCCAGATCGTCACATTGGCCGCTCTTCTCTCTGAAACGGTTGTACTTATCGTCTGCAAAGCTATGTCGCGTGCTGCGGCATGCGGAGACACAAAAAGCACCATAGTAGAACACAGATGAAGCTTCGAAGTTGATGTAATAGCAAGTAAGAAGAAGTACAATTCTATGTTTTGGTACTGATTATTGACTTTTTAGCTGGCTTTGGTGCCTTGGACATGAGCTAGGACCTTAAGATTCTGCATGAAACGAGGACTAGCAGCAGAGTTGCACGGGACAATGTGAAAAGTGTTCATATGTAGTAAAAACCTGAGATATCCGTCCGTTTTCGTCATTTGTTATCGAATCGACTTAAAGCCAGATCGTCACATTGGCCGCTCTTCTCTCTGAAACGGTTGTACTTATCGTCTGCAAAGCTATGTCGCGTGCTGCGGTATGCGGAGACACTAAAAGGACCATAGTAGAACACAGATGAAGCCTCTAAGATGAAGTAATTGCCAGTAAGAAGTAGTACAATTCAAGTTTTAGGTATCGATTATTGACTTTTTAGCTGGCTTTGGTGCCTTGGACATGAGCTAGGACCTTAAGATTCTGCATGAAAGGAGGACTAGCAGCCGAGTTGCACGGGAGAGTGTGAAAAGTGTTCATATGTAGTAAAATCCTGAGAAATCCGTCCGTTTTTGTCATTTGTTATCGAATCGACTTAAAGCCTGATCGTCACATTGGCCGCTCTTCTCTCTGGAACGGTTGTACTTATCGTCTGCAAAGCTATGTCGCGTGCTGCGGTATGCGGAGACACTAAATGCACCATAGTAGAACACAGATGAAGCTTCTAAGTTGATGTAATAGCCAGTATGAAGTAGTACAATTCAAGTTTATGTAGCGATTATTGACTTTATAGCTGGCTCTGGAGCCTTGGACATGAGCTAGGACCTTAAGATTCTGCATGAATGGAGGACTAGCAGCCGAGTTGCACGGGACAATGTGAATAGTGTTCATATGTAGTAAAAACCTGAGAAATCCGTCCGTTTTCGTCATTTGTTATCGAATCGACTTAAAGCCAGATCGTCACATTGGCCGCTCTTCTCTCTGAAACGGTTGTACTTATCGTCTGCAAAGCTATGTCGCGTGCTGCGGCATGCGGAGACACAAAAAGCACCATAGTAGAACACAGATGAAGCTTCGAAGTTGATGTAATAGCAAGTAAGAAGAAGTACAATTCTATGTTTTGGTACTGATTATTGACTTTTTAGCTGGCTTTGGTGCCTTGGACATGAGCTAGGACCTTAAGATTCTGCATGAAACGAGGAATAGCAGCAGAGTTGCACGGGAGAATGTGAAAAGTGTTCATATGTAGTAAAAACCTGAGATATCCGTCCGTTTTCGTCATTTGTTATCGAATCGACTTAAAGCCAGATCGTCACATTGGCCGCTCTTCTCTCTGAAACGGTTGTACCTATCGTCTGCAAAGCTATGTCGCGTGCTACGGTATGCGGAGACACTAAAAGGACCATAGTAGAACACAGATGAAGCCTCTAAGATGAAGTAATTGCCAGTAAGAGGTAGTACAATTCAAGTTTTAGGTATCGATTATTGACTTTTTAGCTGGCTTTGGTGCCTTGGACATGAGCTAGGACCTTAAGATTCTGCATGAAAGGGAGACTAGCAGCCGAGTTGCACGGGAGAGTGTGAAAAGTGTTCACATGTAGTAAAAACCTGAGAAATCCGTCCGTTTTCGTCATTTGTTATCGAATCGACTTAAAGCCAGATCGTCACATTTGCCGCTCTTTTCTCTGAAACGATTGTACTTATCGTCTGCAAAGCTATGTCGCGTGCTGCGGTATGCGGAGACACTAAAAGCACCATAGTAGAACACAGATGAAGCTTCTAAGTTGATGTAATAGCCAGTAAGAAGTAGTACAATTCAAGTTTTAGGTATCGATTATTGACTTTTTAGCTGGCTTTGGTGCCTTGGACATGAGCTAGGACCTTAAGATTCTGCATGAAAGGAGGACTAGCAGCCGAGTAGCACGGGAGAATGTGAAAAGTGTTCATATGCAGTAAAAACCCGAAAAATCCGTCCGTTTTCGTCATTTGTTATCGAATCGACTTAAAGCCAGATCATGACATTGGCCGCTCTTGTCTCTGAAATCGTCGTAATTATCGTCTGCAAAGTTATGTCTCGTGCTCCGGAATGCGGAGACACTAAAAGCACCATAGTAGAAAACAGATGAAGCTTCTAAGTTGATGTAATAGCCAGTGGGATATAGTACAGTTCAAGTTTTAGGTATCGATTATTGACTTTTTACCCTTCTTTGGTGACTTGGACATGAGCAAGGACCTTAAGAATCTGCATGAAAGGAGGACTAGCAGCCGAGTTGCACGGGAGAATGTGAAAAGTGTTCATATGTTGTAAAAACCTGAGAAATCCGTCCGTTTTCGTCATTTGTTATCGAATCGACTTAAAGCCAGATCGTCACTTGGCCGCTCTTCTCTCTGGAACGGTTGTACTTATCGTCTGCAAAGCTATGTCGCGTGCTGCGGTATGCGAAGACACTAAATGCACCATAGTAGAACACAGATGAAGCTTCTAAGTTGATGTAATAGCCAGTAAGAAGTAGTACAATTCAAGTTTTAGGTAGTGATTATTGACTTTTTATCTGGCTTTGGTGCCTTTTACATGAGCTAGGACGTTAAGATTCTGCATGAAAGGAGGACTAGCAGCCGAGTTGCACGGGACAATGTGAAAATTGTTCATATGTAGTAAAAACCTCAGAAATCCGTCCGTTTCCGTCATTTGTTATCGAATCGACTTAAAAGCCAGATCGTCACATTGGCCGCTCTTCTCTCTGAAACGGTTGTACTTATCGTCTGCAAAGCTATGTCGCGTGCTGCGGTATGCGGAGACTCTAAGAGCACCATAGTAGAACACAGATGAAGCTTCTAAGTTGATGTAATAGCCAGTAAGAAGTAGTAAAATTCAAGTTTTAGGTATCGCTTATTGACTTTTTAGCTGGCTTTGGTGCCTTGGACATGAGCTAGGACCTTAAGATTCTGCATGAAAGGAGAACTAGCACCCGAGTTGCTCGGGAGAATGTGAAAAGTGTTCATATGTAGTAAAAACCTGAGAAATCCGTCCGTTTTCGTCATTTGTTATCGACTCAACTTAAAGCCAGATCATCACATTGGCCGCTCTTCTCTCTGAAACGGTCGTAATTATCGTCTGCAAAGCTATGTCTCGTGCTCCGGTATGCTGAGACAGTAAAAGCACCATAGTAGAACACAGATGAAGCTTCTAAGTTGATGTAATAGCCAGTAAGATATAGTACAATTCAAGTTTTAGGTATCGATTATTGACTTTTTAGCTGGCTTTGGTGCCTTGGACATGAGCTAGGATCTTAAGATTCTGCATGAACGGAGGACTAGCAGCCGAGTTGCACGGGAGAATGTGGAATGTGTTCATATGTAGTAAAAACCTAGAAATCCGTCCGTTTTCGACATTTGTTATCGAATCGACTTAAAGCCAGATCGTCACATTGGCCGCTCTTCTCTCTGAAACGGTTGTACTTATCGTCTGCAAAGCTATGTCGTGTGCTGCGGTATGCGGAGACACTAAAAGGACCATAGTAGAACACAGATGAAGCCTCTAAGATGATGTAATTGCCAGTAAGAAGTAGTACAATTCAAGTTTTAGGTATCGATTATTGACTTTTTAGCTGGCTTTGGTGCCTTGGACTTGAGCTAGGACCTTAAGATTCTGCATGAAAGGAGGACTAGCAGCCGAGTTGCACGGGAGAGTGTGAAAAGTGTTCACATGTAGAAAAAACCTGAGAAATCCGTCCGTTTTCGTCATTTGTTATCGACTCGACTTAAAGCCAGATTGTCACATTTGCCGCTCTACACTCTGAAAGGGTTATACTTATCGTCTGCAAAGCTATGTCGCGTGCTGCGGTATTCGGAGACACTAAAAGCACCATAGTAGAACACAGATGAAGCTTCTAAGTTGATGAAATAGCCAGTTACAAGTAGTACAATTCAAGTTTTAGGTATCGATTATTGATTTTTTAGCTGGCTTTGGTGCCTTGGACATGAGCTAGGACCTTAAGATTCTGCATGAAAGGAGGACTAGTTGCTGAGTTGCACGGGAGAAAGTGAAAAGTGTTCATATGTAGTAAAAACCTGAGAAATTAGTCCGTTTTCGTCATTTGTTATCGACTCGACTTAAAGCCAGATCATCACATTGGCCGCTCTTCTCTCTGAAATCGTCGTAATTATCGTCTGGAAAGCTATGTCTCGTGCTCCGGAATGCGGAGACACAAAAAGCACCATAGTAGAAAACAGATGAAGCTTCTAAGTTGATGTAATAGCCAGTAATATATAGTACAATTCAAGTTTCAGGTATCGATTATTGACTTTATAGCTGGCTCTGGAGCCTTGGACATGAGCTAGGACCTTAAGATTCTGCATGAAAGGAGGACTAGCAGCCGAGTTGCACGGGAGAATGTGGAATGTGTTCATATGTAGTAAAAACCTAGAAATCCGACCGTTTTCGTCATTTGTTATCGAATCGACTTAAAGCCAGACCGTCACATTGGCCGCTCTTCTCTCTGAAACGGTTGTACTTATCGTCTGCTAAGCTATGTCGCGTGCTGCGGTATGCGGAAACACTAAAAGCACCATAGTAGAACACAGATGAAGCTTCTAAGTTGATGTAATAGCCAGTAAGAAGTAGTACAATTCAAGTTTTAGGTATCGATTATTGACTTTTTAGCTGGCTTTGGTGCCTTGGACATGAGCTAGGATCTTAAGATTCTGCATGAAAGGAGGACTAGCAGCCGAGTTGCACGGGAGAATGTGAAAAGTGTTCATATGCAGTAAAAACCCGAAAATTCCGTCCGTTTTCGTCATTTGTTATCGAATCGACTTAAAGCCAGATCGTCACATTGGCCGCTCTTCTCTCTGAAACGGTTGTACTTATCGTCTGCAAAGCTATGTCGCGTGCTGCGGTATGCGGGGACACTAAAAGCACCACAGTAGAACACAGATGAAGGTTCTAAGTTGATGTAATAGCCAGTAAGAAGTAGTCCAATTCAAGTTTTAGGTATCGATAATTGACTTTTTAGCGGGCTTTGGTGCCTTGGACATGAGCTAGGACCTTAAGATTCTGCATGAAGGGAGGACTAGCAGCCGAGTTGCACGGGAGAATGTGAAAAGTGTTCATATGTAGTAAAAACCTAGAAATCCGACCGTTTTCGTCATTTGTTATCGAATCGACTTAAAGCCAGATCGTCACATTGGTCGCTCTTCTCTCTGAAACGATTGTACTTATCGTCTGCAAAGCTATGTCGCGTGCTGCGATATGCGGAGACACTAAAAGCACCATAGTAGAACACAGATGAAGGTTCTAAGTTGATGTAATAGCCAGTAAGAGGTAGACCAATTCAAGTTTTAGGTATAGATTATTGACTTTTTAGCTGGCTTTGGTTCCTTGGACATGAGCTAGGAACTTAAGATTCTGCATGAAAGGAGGACTAGCTGCCGAGTTGCACGGGAGAATGTGAAAAGTGTTCATATGTAGTAAAAACCTGAGAAATCCGTCCGTTTTCGTCATTTGTTCTCGACTCGACTTAAAGCCAGACCGTCACATTGGCCGCTCTTCTCTCTGAAACGGTTGTACTTATCGTCTGCTAAGCTATGACGTGTGCTGCGGTATGCGGAGAAACTAAAACCACCATAGTGAAACACAGATGAAGCTTCTAAGTTGATGTAATAGCCAATAAGATATAGTACAATTCTAGTTTTAGGTAAAGATTATTGACTTTTTAGCTGGCTTTGGTTCCTTGGACATGAGCTAGGACCTTAAGATTCTGCATGAAAGGAGGACTAGCAGCTGAGTTGCACGGGAGAATGTGAAAAGTGTTCATATGCAGTAAAAACCCGAAAAATCTGTTCGTTATCTTTTTTTATCGAATCGACATAAAGCCAGATCGTCACATTGGCCGCTCTTCTCTCTGAAATGGTTGTACTTATCGTCTGCAAAGCTATGACGTGTGCTGCGGTATGCGGAGACACTAAAACCACCATAGTAAAAGACAGATGAAGCATCTAATTTAATGTAATAGCCAGTAAGAAGTAGTACAATTAAAGTTTTAGGTATCGATTATGGACTTTTTAGCTGGCTTTGGTTCCTTGGACATGAGCTAGGACCTTAAGATTCTGCATGAAAGGAGGACTAGCTGCCGAGTTGCACGGGAGAATGTGAAAAGTGTTCATATGTAGTAAAAACCTGAGAAATCCGTCCGTTTTCGTCATTTGTTATCGACTCGACTTAATGCCAGAATGTCACACTGGCCGCTCTTCTATCTGAAACGGTTGTACTTATCGTCTGCAAAGCTATGTCGCGTGCTGCGGTATGCGGAGACACTAAAAGCACCATAGTAGAACACAGATGAAGGTTCTAAGTTGATGTAATAGCCAGTAAGAAGTAGTGCAATTCCAGTTTTAGGTATCGATTATTGACTTTTTAGCTGGCTTTGGTTCCTTGGACATGAGCTAGGACCTTAAGATTCTGCATGAAAGGAGGCCTAGCTGCAGAGTTGCACGGGAGAATGTGAAAAGTGTTCATATGTAGTAAAAACCTGAGAAATCGGTCCGTTTTCGTCATTTGTTATCGACTCGACTTAAAGCCAGATCATCAAATTGGCCGCTCTAATCTCTGAAACGGTCCTAATTATCGTCTGCAAAGCTATGTCTCGTGCTCCGGTATGCGGAGACACTAAAAGCACCATAGTAGAAAACAGATGAAGCTTCTAAGTTGATGTAATAGCCAGTAAGATATAGTATAATTCAAGTTTTAGGTTTCGATTATTGACTTTTTAGCTGGCTTTGGTACCTTGGACATGAGCTAGTACCTTAAGATTCTGCATGAAAGGAGGACTAGCAGCCGAGTTGCACGGGAGAATGTGGAATGTGTTCATATGTAGTTAAAACCTAGGAATCCGTCCGTTTTCGTCATTTGTTACCGAATCGACTTATAGCCAGATCGTCACATTGGCCGCTCTTCTCTTTGAAACGGATGTACTTATCGTCTGCAAAGCTATGTCGCGTGCTGCGGTATGCGGAGACACTAAAAGCACCATAGTAGAACACAGATGAAGCTTCTAAGTTGATGTAATAGCCAGTAAGAAGTAGTACAATTCAAGTTTTAGGTATCGATTATTGACTTTTTAGGTGGCTTTGGTGGCTTGGACTTGAGCTAGGACCTTAAGATTCTGCATGAAAGGAGACCTAGCACCCGAGTTGCTCGGGAGAATGTGAAAAGTGTTCATATGTAGTAAAAACCTGAGAAATCCGTCCGTTTTCGTCATTTCTTATCGACTCAACTTAAAGCCAGATCATCACATTGGCCGCTCTTCTCTCTGAAACGGTCGTAATTATCGTCTGCAAAGCTATGTCTCGTGCTCCGGTATGCGGAGACACTAAAAGCACCATAGTAGAAAACAGATGAAGCTTCTATGTTGATGTAATAGCCAGTAAGAAGTAGTAAAATTCAAATTTTAGGTATCGCTTATTGACTTTTTAGCTGGCTTTGGTGCCTTGGACATGAGCTAGGACCTTAAGATTCTGCATGAAAGGAGAACTAGCACCCGAGTTGCTCGGGAGAATGTGAAAAGTGTTCATATGTAGTAAAAACCTGAGAAATCCGTCCGTTTTCGTCATTTGTTATCGACTCAACTTAAAGCCAGATCATCACATTGGCCGCTCTTCTCTCTGAAACGGTCGTAATTATCGTCTGCAAAGCTATGTCTCGTGCTCCGGTATGCTGAGACAGTAAAAGCACCATAGTAGAACACAGATGAAGCTTCTAAGTTGATGTAATAGCCAGTAAGATATAGTACAATTCAAGTTTTAGGTATCGATTATTGACTTTTTAGCTGGCTTTGGTGCCTTGGACATGAGCTAGGATCTTAAGATTCTGCATGAACGGAGGACTAGCAGCCGAGTTGCACGGGAGAATGTGGAATGTGTTCATATGTAGTAAAAACCTAGAAATCCGTCCGTTTTCGACATTTGTTATCGAATCGACTTAAAGCCAGATCGTCACATTGGCCGCTCTTCTCTCTGAAACGGTTGTACTTATCGTCTGCAAAGCTATGTCGTGTGCTGCGGTATGCGGAGACACTAAAAGGACCATAGTAGAACACAGATGAAGCCTCTAAGATGATGTAATTGCCAGTAAGAAGTAGTACAATTCAAGTTTTAGGTATCGATTATTGACTTTTTAGCTGGCTTTGGTGCCTTGGACTTGAGCTAGGACCTTAAGATTCTGCATGAAAGGAGGACTAGCAGCCGAGTTGCACGGGAGAGTGTGAAAAGTGTTCACATGTAGAAAAAACCTGAGAAATCCGTCCGTTTTCGTCATTTGTTATCGACTCGACTTAAAGCCAGATTGTCACATTTGCCGCTCTACACTCTGAAACGGTTATACTTATCGTCTGCAAAGCTATGTCGCGTGCTGCGAAATGCGGAGACACTAAAAGCACCATAGTAGAACACAGATGAAGCTTCTAAGTTGATGTAATAGCCAGTTAGAAGTAGTACAATTCAAGTTTTATGTATCGATTATTGATTTTTTAGCTGGCTTTGGTGCCTTGGACATGAGCTAGGACCTTAAGATTCTGCATGAAAGGAGGACTAGTTGCTGAGTTGCACGGGAGAAAGTGAAAAGTGTTCATATGTAGTAAAAACCTGAGAAATTAGTCCGTTTTCGTCATTTGTTATCGAGTCGACTTAAAGCCAGATCGTCACATTTGCCGCTCTTCTCTCTGAAACGGTTGTACTTATCGTGTGCAAAGCTATGTCGCGTGCTGCGGTATGCGGAGACACTAAAAGCACCATAGTAGAACACAGATGAAGCTTCTAAGTTGATGTAATAGCCAGTAAGAAGTAGTACAATTCAAGTTTTAGGTATCGATTATTGACTTTTTAGCTGGCTTTGGTGCCTTGGACATGAGCTAGGATCTTAAGATTCTGCATGAAAGGAGGACTAGCAGCCGAGTTGCACGGGAGAATGTGAAAAGTGTTCATATGCAGTAAAAACCCGAAAATTCCGTCCGTTTTCGTCATTTGTTATCGAATCGACTTAAAGCCAGATCGTCACAGTGGCCGCTCTTCTCTCTGAAACGGTTGTACTTATCGTCTGCAAAGCTATGTCGCGTGCTGCGGTATGCGGGGACACTAAAAGCACCACAGTAGAACACAGATGAAGTTTCTAAGTTGATGTAATAGCCAGTAAGAAGTAGTCCAATTCAAGTTTTAGGTATCGATAATTGACTTTTTAGCGGGCTTTGGTGCCTTGGACATGAGCTAGGACCTTAAGATTCTGCATGAAGGGAGTACTAGCAGCCGAGTTGCACGGGAGAATGTGAAAAGTGTTCATATGTAGTAAAAACTTGAGAAATCCGTCCGTTTTCGTCATTTGTTATCGACTCGACTTAAAGCCAGATCATCACATTGGCCGCTCTTCTCTCTGAAATCGTCGTAATTATCGTCTGGAAAGCTATGTCTCGTGCTCCGGAATGCGGAGACACAAAAAGCACCATAGTAGAACACAGATGAAGCTTCTAATTTGATGTAATAGCCAGTAAGAAGTAGTACAATTCAAGTTTCAGGTATCGATTATTGACTTTATAGCTGGCTCTGGAGCCTTGGACATGAGCTAGGACCTTAAGATTCTGCATGAAAGGAGGACTAGCAGCCGAGTTGCACGGGAGAATGTGGAATGTGTTCATATGTAGTAAAAACCTAGAAATCCGACCGTTTTCGTCATTTGTTATCGAATCGACTTAAAGCCAGACCGTCACATTGGCCGCTCTTCTCTCTGAAACGGTTGTACTTATCGTCTGCTAAGCTATGTCGCGTGCTGCGGTATGCGGAAACACTAAAAGCACCATAGTAGAACACAGATGAAGCTTCTAAGTTGATGTAATAGCCAGTAAGAAGTAGTACAATTCAAGTTTTAGGTATCGATTATTGACTTTTTAGCTGGCTTTGGTGCCTTGGACATGAGCTAGGATCTTAAGATTCTGCATGAAAGGAGGACTAGCAGCCGAGTTGCACGGGAGAATGTGAAAAGTGTTCATATGCAGTAAAAACCCGAAAATTCCGTCCGTTTTCGTCATTTGTTATCGAATCGACTTAAAGCCAGATCGTCACATTGGCCGCTCTTCTCTCTGAAACGGTTGTACTTATCGTCTGCAAAGCTATGTCGCGTGCTGCGGTATGCGGGGACACTAAAAGCACCACAGTAGAACACAGATGAAGGTTCTAAGTTGATGTAATAGCCAGTAAGAAGTAGTCCAATTCAAGTTTTAGGTATCGATAATTGACTTTTTAGCGGGCTTTGGTGCCTTGGACATGAGCTAGGACCTTAAGATTCTGCATGAAGGGAGTACTAGCAGCCGAGTTGCACGGGAGAATGTGAAAAGTGTTCATATGTAGTAAAAACTTGAGAAATCCGTCCGTTTTCGTCATTTGTTATCGACTCGACTTAAAGCCAGATCATCACATTGGCCGCTCTTCTCTCTGAAATCGTCGTAATTATCGTCTGGAAAGCTATGTCTCGTGCTCCGGAATGCGGAGACACTAAAAGCACCATAGTAGAACACAGATGAAGCTTCTAAGTTGATGTAATAGCCAGTAAAATATAGTACAATTCAAGTTTCAGGTATCGATTATTGACTTTATAGCTGGCTCTGGAGCCTTGGACATGAGCTAGGACCTTAAGATTCTGCATGAAAGGAGGACTAGCAGCCGAGTTGCACGGGAGAATGTGAAAAGTGTTCATATGTAGTAAAAACCTGAGAAATCCGTCCGTTTTCGTCATTTGTTATCGACTCGACTTAAAGCCAGAATGTCACACTGGCCGCTCTTCTATCTGAAACGGTTGTACTTATCGTCTGCAAAGCTATGTCGCGTGCTGCGGTATGCGGAGACACTAAAAGCACCATAGTAGAACACAGATGAAGCTTCTAAGTTGATGTAATAGCCAGTAAGAAGTAGTGCAATTCCAGTTTTAGGTATCGATTATTGACTTTTTAGCTGGCTTTGGTTCCTTGGACATGAGCTAGGACCTTAAGATTCTGCATGAAAGGAGGCCTAGCTGCAGAGTTGCACGGGAGAATGTGAAAAGTGTTCATATGTAGTAAAAACCTGAGAAATCGGTCCGTTTTCGTCATTTGTTATCGACTCGACTTAAAGCCAGATCATCACATTGGCCGCTCTAATCTCTGAAACGGTCCTAATTATCGTCTGCAAAGCTATGTCTCGTGCTCCGGTATTTGGAGACACTAAAAGCACCATAGTAGAAAACAGATGAAGCTTCTAAGTTGATGTAATAGCCAGTAAGATATAGTATAATTCAAGTTTTAGGTTTCGATTATTGACTTTTTAGCTGGCTTTGGTACCTTGGACATGAGCTAGTACCTTAAGATTCTGCATGAAAGGAGGACTAGCAGCCGAGTTGCACGGGAGAATGTGGAATGTGTTCATATGTAGTTAAAACCTAGGAATCCGTCCGTTTTCGTCATTTGTTACCGAATCGACTTATAGCCAGATCGTCACATTGGCCGCTCTTCTCTTTGAAACGGATGTACTTATCGTCTGCAAAGCTATGTCGCGTGCTGCGGTATGCGGAGACACTAAAAGCACCATAGTAGAACACAGATGAAGCTTCTAAGTTGATGTAATAGCCAGTAAGAAGTAGTACAATTCAAGTTTTAGGTATCGATTATTGACTTTTTAGGTGGCTTTGGTGGCTTGGACTTGAGCTAGGACCTTAAGATTCTGCATGAAAGGAGACCTAGCACCCGAGTTGCTCGGGAGAATGTGAAAAGTGTTCATATGTAGTAAAAACCTGAGAAATCCGTCCGTTTTCGTCATTTCTTATCGACTCCACTTAAAGCCAGATCATCACATTGGCCGCTCTTCTCTCTGAAACGGTCGTAATTATCGTCTGCAAAGCTATGTCTCGTGCTCCGGTATGCGGAGACACTAAAAGCACCATAGTAGAAAACAGATGAAGCTTCTATGTTGATGTAATAGCCAGTAAGAAGTAGTAAAATTAAAGTTTTAGGTATCGCTTATTGACTTTTTAGCTGGCTTTGGTGCCTTGGACATGAGCTAGGACCTTAAGATTCTGCATGAAAGGAGAACTAGCACCCGAGTTGCTCGGGAGAATGTGAAAAGTGTTCATATGTAGTAAAAACCTGAGAAATCCGTCCGTTTTCGTCATTTGTTATCGACTCAACTTAAAGCCAGATCATCACATTGGCCGCTCTTCTCTCTGAAACGGTCGTAATTATCGTCTGCAAAGCTATGTCTCGTGCTCCGGTATGCTGAGACAGTAAAAGCACCATAGTAGAACACAGATGAAGCTTCTAAGTTGATGTAATAGCCAGTAAGATATAGTACAATTCAAGTTTTAGGTATCGATTATTGACTTTTTAGCTGGCTTTGGTGCCTTGGACATGAGCTAGGATCTTAAGATTCTGCATGAACGGAGGACTAGCAGCCGAGTTGCACGGGAGAATGTGGAATGTGTTCATATGTAGTAAAAACCTAGAAATCCGTCCGTTTTCGACATTTGTTATCGAATCGACTTAAAGCCAGATCGTCACATTGGCCGCTCTTCTCTCTGAAACGGTTGTACTTATCGTCTGCAAAGCTATGTCGTGTGCTGCGGTATGCGGAGACACTAAAAGGACCATAGTAGAACACAGATGAAGCCTCTAAGATGATGTAATTGCCAGTAAGAAGTAGTACAATTCAAGTTTTAGGTATCGATTATTGACTTTTTAGCTGGCTTTGGTGCCTTGGACTTGAGCTAGGACCTTAAGATTCTGCATGAAAGGAGGACTAGCAGCCGAGTTGCACGGGAGAGTGTGAAAAGTGTTCACATGTAGAAAAAACCTGAGAAATCCGTCCGTTTTCGTCATTTGTTATCGACTCGACTTAAAGCCAGATTGTCACATTTGCCGCTCTACACTCTGAAACGGTTATACTTATCGTCTGCAAAGCTATGTCGCGTGCTGCGAAATGCGGAGACACTAAAAGCACCATAGTAGAACACAGATGAAGCTTCTAAGTTGATGTAATAGCCAGTTAGAAGTAGTACAATTCAAGTTTTAGGTATCGATTATTGATTTTTTAGCTGGCTTTGGTGCCTTGGACATGAGCTAGGACCTTAAGATTCTGCATGAAAGGAGGACTAGTTGCTGAGTTGCATGGGAGAAAGTGAAAAGTGTTCATATGTAGTAAAAACCTGAGAAATTAGTCCGTTTTCGTCATTTGTTATCGAGTCGACTTAAAGCCAGATCGTCACATTTGCCGCTCTTCTCTCTGAAACGGTTGTACTTATCGTCTGCAAAGCTAAGTCGCGTGCTGCGGTATGCGGAGACACTAAAAGCACCATAGTAGAACACAGATGAAGCTTCTAAGTTGATGTAATAACCAGTAAGAAGTAGTACAATTCAAGTTTTAGGTATCGATTATTGACTTTTTAGCTGGCTTTGGTGCCTTGGACATGAGCTAGGATCTTAAGATTCTGCATGAAAGGAGGACTAGCAGCCGAGTTGCACGGGAGAATGTGAAAAGTGTTCATATGCAGTAAAAACCCGAAAATTCCGTCCGTTTTCGTCATTTGTTATCGAATCGACTTAAAGCCAGATCGTCACATTGGCCGCTCTTCTCTCTGAAACGGTTGTACTTATCGTCTGCAAAGCTATGTCGCGTGCTGCGGTATGCGGGGACACTAAAAGCACCACAGTAGAACACAGATGAAGTTTCTAAGTTGATGTAATAGCCAGTAAGAAGTAGTCCAATTCAAGTTTTAGGTATCGATAATTGACTTTTTAGCGGGCTTTGGTGCCTTGGACATGAGCTAGGACCTTAAGATTCTGCATGAAGGGAGTACTAGCAGCCGAGTTGCACGGGAGAATGTGAAAAGTGTTCATATGTAGTAAAAACTTGAGAAATCCGTCCGTTTTCGTCATTTGTTATCGACTCGACTTAAAGCCAGATCATCACATTGGCCGCTCTTCTCTCTGAAATCGTCGTAATTATCGTCTGGAAAGCTATGTCTCGTGCTCCGGAATGCGGAGACACAAAAAGCACCATAGTAGAAAACAGATGAAGCTTCTAAGTTGATGTAATAGCCAGTAATATATAGTACAATTCAAGTTTCAGGTATCGATTATTGACTTTATAGCTGGCTCTGGAGCCTTGGACATGAGCTAGGACCTTAAGATTCTGCATGAAAGGAGGACTAGCAGCCGAGTTGCACGGGAGAATGTGGAATGTGTTCATATGTAGTAAAAACCTAGAAATCCGACCGTTTTCGTCATTTGTTATCGAATCGACTTAAAGCCAGACCGTCACATTGGCCGCTCTTCTCTCTGAAACGGTTGTACTTATCGTCTGCTAAGCTATGTCGCGTGCTGCGGTATGCGGAAACACTAAAAGCACCATAGCAGAACACAGATGAAGGTTCTAAGTTGATGTAATAGCCAGTAAGAAGTAGTACAATTCAAGTTTTAGGTATCGATTATTGACTTTTTAGCTGGCTTTGGTGCCTTGGACATGAGCTAGGATCTTAAGATTCTGCATGAAAGGAGGACTAGCAGCCGTGTTGCACGGGAGAATGTGAAAAGTGTTCATATGCAGTAAAAACCCGAAAATTCCGTCCGTTTTCGTCATTTGTTATCGAATCGACTTAAAGCCAGATCGTCACATTGGCCGCTCTTCTCTCTGAAACGGTTGTACTTATCGTCTGCAAAGCTATGTCGCGTGCTGCGGTATGCGGGGACACTAAAAGCACCACAGTAGAACACAGATGAAGGTTCTAAGTTGATGTAATAGCCAGTAAGAAGTAGTCCAATTCAAGTTTTAGGTATCGATAATTGACTTTTTAGCGGGCTTTGGTGCCTTGGACATGAGCTAGGACCTTAAGATTCTGCATGAAGGGAGGACTAGCAGCCGAGTTGCACGGGAGAATGTGAAAAGTGTTCATATGTAGTAAAAACTTGAGAAATCCGTCCGTTTTCGTCATTTGTTATCGACTCGACTTAAAGCCAGATCATCACATTGGCCGCTCTTCTCTCTGAAATCGTCGTAATTATCGTCTGGAAAGCTATGTCTTGTGCTCCGGAATGCGGAGACACTAAAAGCACCATAGTAGAAAACAGATGAAGCTTCTAAGTTGATGTAATAGCCAGTAATATATAGTACAATTCAAGTTTCAGGTATCGATTATTGACTTTATAGCTGGCTCTGGAGCCTTGGACATGAGCTAGGACCTTAAGATTCTGCATGAAAGGAGGACTAGCAGCCGAGTTGCACGGGAGAATGTGAAAAGTGTTCATATGTAGTAAAAACCTAGAAATCCGACCGTTTTCGTCATTTGTTATCGAATCGACTTAAAGCCAGATCGTCACATTGGTCGCTCTTCTCTCTGAAACGATTGTACTTATCGTCTGCAAAGCTATGTCGCGTGCTGCGATATGCGGAGACACTAAAAGCACCATAGTAGAACACAGATGAAGGTTCTAAGTTGATGTAATAGCCAGTAAGAGGTAGACCAATTCAAGTTTTAGGTATAGATTATTGACTTTTTAGCTGGCTTTGGTTCCTTGGACATGAGCTAGGAACTTAAGATTCTGCATGAAAGGAGGACTAGCTGCCGAGTTGCACGGGAGAATGTGAAAAGTGTTCATATGTAGTAAAAACCTGAGAAATCCGTCCGTTTTCGTCATTTGTTCTCGACTCGACTTAAAGCCAGACCGTCACATTGGCCGCTCTTCTCTCTGAAACGGTTGTACTTATCGTCTGCTAAGCTATGACGTGTGCTGCGGTATGCGGAGAAACTAAAACCACCATAGTGAAACACAGATGAAGCTTCTAAGTTGATGTAATAGCCAATAAGATATAGTACAATTCTAGTTTTAGGTAAAGTATATTGACTTTTTAGCTGGCTTTGGTTCCTTGGACATGAGCTAGGACCTTAAGATTCTGCATGAAAGGAGGACTAGCAGCTGAGTTGCACGGGAGAATGTGAAAAGTGTTCATATGCAGTAAAAACCCGAAAAATCTGTTCGTTATCTTTTTTTATCGAATCGACATAAAGCCAGATCGTCACATTGGCCGCTCTTCTCTCTGAAATGGTTGTACTTATCGTCTGCAAAGCTATGACGTGTGCTGCGGTATGCGGAGACACTAAAACCACCATAGTAAAAGACAGATGAAGCATCTAATTTAATGTAATAGCCAGTAAGAAGTAGTACAATTAAAGTTTTAGGTATCGATTATGGACTTTTTAGCTGGCTTTGGTTCCTTGGACATGAGCTAGGACCTTAAGATTCTGCATGAAAGGAGGACTAGCTGCCGAGTTGCACGGGAGAATGTGAAAAGTGTTCATATGTAGTAAAAACCTGAGAAATCCGTCCGTTTTCGTCATTTGTTATCGAATCGACTTAAAGCCAGAATGTCACACTGGCCGCTCTTCTATCTGAAACGGTTGTACTTATCGTCTGCAAAGCTATGTCGCGTGCTGCGGTATGCGGAGACACTAAAAGCACCATAGTAGAACACAGATGAAGGTTCTAAGTTGATGTAATAGCCAGTAAGAAGTAGTGCAATTCCAGTTTTAGGTATCGATTATTGACTTTTTAGCTGGCTTTGGTTCCTTGGACATGAGCTAGGACCTTAAGATTCTGCATGAAAGGAGGACTAGCTGCCGAGTTGCACGGGAGAATGTGAAAAGTGTTCATATGTAGTAAAAACCTGAGAAATCCGTCCGTTTTCGTCATTTGTTATCGAATCGACTTAAAGCCAGAATGTCACACTGGCCGCTCTTCTATCTGAAACGGTTGTACTTATCGTCTGCAAAGCTATGTCGCGTGCTGCGGTATGCGGAGACACTAAAAGCACCATAGTAGAACACAGATGAAGGTTCTAAGTTGATGTAATAGCCAGTAAGAAGTAGTGCAATTCCAGTTTTAGGTATCGATTATTGACTTTTTAGCTGGCTTTGGTTCCTTGGACATGAGCTAGGACCTTAAGATTCTGCATGAAAGGAGGCCTAGCTGCAGAGTTGCACGGGAGAATGTGAAAAGTGTTCATATGTAGTAAAAACCTGAGAAATCGGTCCGTTTTCGTCATTTGTTATCGACTCGACTTAAAGCCAGATCATCACATTGGCCGCTCTAATCTCTGAAACGGTCCTAATTATCGTCTGCAAAGCTATGTCTCGTGCTCCGGTATGCGGAGACACTAAAAGCACCATAGTAGAAAACAGATGAAGCTTCTAAGTTGATGTAATAGCCAGTAAGATATAGTACAATTCAAGTTTTAGGTTTCGATTATTGACTTTTTAGCTGGCTTTGGTACCTTGGACATGAGCTAGTACCTTAAGATTCTGCATGAAAGGAGGACTAGCAGCCGAGTTGCACGGGAGAATGTGGAATGTGTTCATATGTAGTTAAAACCTAGGAATCCGTCCGTTTTCGTCATTTGTTACCGAATCGACTTATAGCCAGATCGTCACATTGGCCGCTCTTCTCTTTGAAACGGATGTACTTATCGTCTGCAAAGCAATGTCGCGTGCTGCGGTATGCGGAGACACTAAAAGCACCATAGTAGAACACAGATGAAGCTTCTAAGTTGATGTAATAGCCAGTAAGAAGTAGTACAATTCAAGTTTTAGGTATCGATTATTGACTTTTTAGGTGGCTTTGGTGGCTTGGACTTGAGCTAGGACCTTAAGATTCTGCATGAAAGGAGGACTAGCAGCCGAGTTGCACGGGAGAATGTGGAATGTGTTCATATGTAGTTAAAACCTAGGAATCCGTCCGTTTTCGTCATTTGTTACCGAATCGACTTATAGCCAGATCGTCACATTGGCCGCTCTTCTCTTTGAAACGGATGTACTTATCGTCTTCAAAGCTATGTCGCGTGCTGCGGTATGCGGAGACACTAAAAGCACCATAGTAGAACACAGATGAAGCTTCTAAGTTGATGTAATAGCCAGTAAGATATAGTACAATTCAAGTTTTAGGTATCGATTATTGACTTTTTAGCTGGCTTTGGTGCCTTGGACATGAGCTAGGACCTTAAGATTCTGCATGAAAGGAGGACTAGCAGCTGAGTTGCACGGGAGAATGTGAAAAGTGTTCATATGCAGTAAAAACCCGAAAAATCCGTTCGTTATCTTTTTTTATCGAATCGACATAAAGCCAGATCGTCACATTGGCCGCTCTTCTCTCTGAAATGGTTGTACTTATCGTCTGCAAAGCTATGAAGTGTGCTGCGGTATGCGGAGACACTAAAACCAATATAGTAAAAGACAGATGAAGCATCTAATTTAATGTAATAGCCAGTAAGAAGTAGTACAATTAAAGTTTTAGGTATCGATTATGGACTTTTTAGCTGGCTTTGGTTCCTTGGACATGAGCTAGGACCTTAAGATTCTGCATGAAAGGAGGACTAGCTGCCGAGCTGCACGGGAGAATGTGAAAAGTGTTCATATGTAGTAAAAACCTGAGAAATCCGTCCGTTTTCGTCATTTGTTATCGACTCGACTTAAAGCCAGATCGTCACATTGGCCGCTCTACTCTCTGAAACGATTGTACTTATCGTCTACTAAGCTATGTCGCGTGCAGCGGTATGCGGGGACACAAAAAAGCACCACAGTAGAACACAGATGAAGGTTCTAAGTTGATGTAATAGCCAGTAAGAAGTAGTCCAATTCAAGTTTTAGGTATCGATTATTGACTTTTTAGCGGGCTTTGGTGCCTTGGACATGAGCTAGGACCTTAAGATTCTGCACGAAAGGAGGACTAGCAGCCGAGTTGCACGGGAGAATATGAAAAGTGTTCATATGTAGTAAAAACCTGAGAAATCCGTCCGTTTTCGTCATTTGTTATCGACTCGACTTAAAGCCAGATCATCACACTGGCCGCTCTTCTCTCTGAAATCGTCGTAATTATCGTCTGCAAAGCTATGTCTCGTGCTCCGGAATGCGGAGACACTAAAAGCACCATAGTAGAACACAGATGAAGCTTCTAAGTTGATGTAATAGCCAGTAAGATATAGTACAATTCAAGTTTTAGGTATCGATTATTGACTTTTTAGCTGGCTTTGGTGCCTTGGACATGAGCTAGAACCTTAAGATTCTGCATGAAAGGAGGACTAGTTGTTGAGTTGCACGGGAGAAAGTGAAAAGTGTTCATATGTAGTAAAAACCTGAGAAATTAGTCCGTTTTCGTCATTTGTTATCGAATCGACTTAAAACCAGATCGTCACATTGGTCGCTCTTTTCTCTGAAACGATTGTACTTATCGTCTGCAAAGCTATGTCGCGTGCTGCGGTATGCGGAGACACTAAAAGCACCATAGTAGAACACAGATGAAGGTTCTAAGTTGATGTAATAGCCAGTAAGAAGTAGTACAATTCAAGTTTTAGGTATCCATTATTGACGTTTTAGCTTGCTTTGGTGCCTTGGACATGAGCTAGGACCTTAAGATTCTGCATGAAAGGAGGACTAGCAGCCGAGTTGCACGGGAGAGTGTGAAAAGTGTTCACATGGAGTAAAAACCTGAGAAATCCGTCCGTTTTCGTCATTTGTTATCGAATCGACTTAAAGGCAGATCGTCACATTTGCCGCTCTTCTCTCTGAAACGGTTGTACTTATCGTATGCAAAGCTATGTCGCGTGCTGCGGTATGCGGAGACACTAAAAGCACCATAGTAGAACACAGATGAAGCTTCTAAGTTGATGTAATAGCCAGTAAGAAGTAGCACAATTCAAGTTTTAGGTATCGATTATTGACTTTTTAGCTGGCTTTGGTGCCTTGGACTTGAGCTAGGACCTTAAGATTCTGCATGAAAGGAGGACTAGCAGCCGAGTTGCACGGGAGAGTGTGAAAAGTGTTCACATGTAGTAAAAACCTGAGAAATCCGTCCGTTTTCGTCATTTGTTATCGACTCGACTTAAAGCCAGATCGTCACATTTGCCGCTCTTCACTCTGAAACGGTTGTACTTATCGTCTGCAAAGCTATGTCGCGTGCTGCGGTATGCGGAGACACTAAAAGGACCATAGTAGAACACAGATGAAGCCTCTAAGATGATGTAATTGCCAGTAAGAGGTAGTACAATTCAAGTTTTAGGTATCGATTATTGACTTTTTAGGTGGCTTTGGTGCCTTGGACTTGAGCTAGGACCTTAAGATTCTGCATGAAAGGAGGACTAGCAGCCGAGTTGCACGGGAGAGTGTGAAAAGTGTTCACATGTAGTAAAAACCTGAGAAATCCGTCCGTTTTCGTCATTTGTTATCGACTCGACTTAAAGCCAGATCGTCACATTTGCCACTCTTCACTCTGAAACGGTTATACTTATCGTCTGCAAAGCTATGTCGCGTGCTGCGATGTGCGGAGACATTAAAGGAACCATAGTAGAACACAGATGAAGCATCTAAGTTGACGTAATAGCCAGTTAGAAGTAGTACAATTCAAGTTTTAGGTATCGATTATTGATTTTTTAGCTGGCTTTGGTGCCTTGGACATGAGCTAGGACCTTAAGATTCTGCATGAAAGGAGGACTAGTTGCTGAGTTGCACGGGAGAAAGTGAAAAGTGTTCATATGTAGTAAAAACCTGAGAAATTAGTCCGTTTTCGTCATTTGTTATCGAATCGACTTAAAACCAGATCGTCACATTGGTCGCTCTTTTCTCTGAAACGATTGTACTTATCGTCTGCAAAGCTATGTCGCGTGCTGCGGTATGCGGAGACACTAAAAGCACCATAGTAGAACACAGATGAAGGTTCTAAGTTGATGTAATAGCCAGTAAGAAGTAGTCCAATTCAAGTTTTAGGTATCCATTATTGACTTTTTAGCTGGCTTTGGTGCCTTGGACATGAGCTAGGACCTTAAGATTCTGCATGAAAGGAGGACTAGCAGCCGAGTTGCACGGGAGAGTGTGAAAAGTGTTCACATGGAGTAAAAACCTGAGAAATCCGTCCGTTTTCGTCATTTGTTATCGAATCGACCTAAAGCCAGATTGTCACACTGGCCGCTCTTCTCTCTGAAACGGTTGTACTTATCGTCTGCAAAGCTATGTCGCGTGCTGCGGTATGCGGGGACACTAAAAGCACCATAGTAGAACACAGATGAAGGTTCTAAGTTGATGTAATAGCCAGTAAGAAGTAGTCCAATTCAAGTTTTAGGTATCGATTATTGACTTTTTAGCTGGCTTTGGTGCCTTGGACATGAGCTAGGACCTTAAGATTCTGCATGAACGGAGGACTAGCAACCGAGATGCACGGGAGAATGTGAAAGTGTTCATATGTAGTAAAAACTTGAGAAATCCGTCCGTTTTCGTCATTTGTTATCGACTCGACTTAAAGCCAGATCATCACATTGGCCGCTCTTCTCTCTGAAATCGTCGTAATTATCGTCTGGAAAGCTATGTCTCGTGCTCCGGAATGCGGAGACACTAAAAGCACCATAGTAGAAAACAGATGAAGCTTCTAAGTTGATGTAATAGCCAGTAATATATAGTACAATTCAAGTTTCAGGTATCGATTATTGACTTTATAGCTGGCTCTGGAGCCTTGGACATGAGCTAGGACCTTAAGATTCTGCATGAAAGGAGGACTAGCAGCCGAGTTGCACGGGAGAATGTGGAATGTGTTCATATGTAGTAAAAACCTAGAAATCCGTCCGTTTTCGTCATTTGTTACCGAATCGACTTAAAGCCACATTGTCACATTGGCCGCTCTTCTCTCTGAAACGGTTGTACTTATCGTCTGCAAAGCTATGTCGCGTGCTGCGGTATGCGGAGACACTAAAAGCACCATAGTAGAACACAGATGAAGCATCTAAGTTGATGTAATAGCCAGTAAGAAGTAGTACAATTCAAGTTTCAGGTATCGATTATGGACTTTTTAGCTGGCTTTGGTGCCTTGGACTTGAGCTAGGACCTTAAGATTCTGCATTAAAGGAGGACTAGCAGCTGAGTTGCATGGGAGAATGTGAAAAGTGTTCATATGCAGTAAAAACACGAAAAAAACGTTCGTTATCGTCATTTTTCTATCGAATCGACATAAAGCCAGATCGTCACATTGGCCGCTCTTCTCTCTGAAATGGTTGTACTTATCGTCTTCAAAGCTATGACGTGTGCTGCGGTATGCGGAGACACTAAAACCACCATAGTAAAACACAGATGAAGCATCTAATTTAATGTAATAGCCAGTAAGAAGTAGTACAATTCAAGTTTTAGGTATCGATTATTGATTTTTTAGCTGGCTTTTGTGCCTTGGACATGAGCTAGGACCTTAAGATACTGCATGAAAGGAGAACTAGCAGCCGAGTTGCACGGGAGAATGTGAAAAGTGTTCATATGTAGTAAAAACCTAGAAATCCGACCGTTTTCGTCATTTGTTATCGAATCGACTTAAAGCCAGATCGTCACACTGGTCGCTCTTCTCTCTGAAACGATTGTACTTATCGTCTGCAAAGCTATGTCGCGTGCTGCGGTATGCGGAGACACTAAAAGCACCATAGTAGAACACAGATGAAGCTTCTAAGTTGATGTAATAGCCAGTAAGAGGTAGACCAATTCAAGTTTTAGGTATAGATTATTGACTTTTTAGCTGGCTTTGGTTCCTTGGACATGAGCTAGGAACTTAAGATTCTGCATGAAAGGAGGACTAGCTGCCGAGTTGCACGGGAGAATGTGAAAAGTGTTCATATGTAGTAAAAACCTGAGAAATCCGTCCGTTTTCGTCATTTGTTATCGACTCGACTTAAAGCCAGATCGTCACATTGGCCGCTCTTCTCTCTGAAACGGTTGTACTTATCGTCTGCTAAGCTATGACGTGTGCTGCGGTGTGCGGAGACACTAAAACCACCATAGTGAAACACAGATGAAGCTTCTAAGTTGATGTAATAGCCAATAAGATATAGTACAATTCTAGTTTTAGGTATCGATTATTGACTTTTTAGCTGGCTTTGGTTCCTTGGACATGAGCTAGGACCTTAAGATTCTGCATGAAAGGAGGACTAGCAGCTGAGTTGCACGGGAAATTGTGAAAAGTGTTCATATGCAGTAAAAACCCGAAAAATCCGTTCGTTATCTTTTTTTATCGAATCGACATAAAGCCAGATCGTCACATTGGCCGCTCTTCTCTCTGAAATGGTTGTACTTATCGTCTGCAAAGCTATGACGTGTGCTGCGGTATGCGGAGACACTAAAACCACCATAGTAAAAGACAGATGAAGCATCTAATTTAATGTAATAGCCAGTAAGAAGTAGTACAATTAAAGTTTTAGGTATAGATTATGGACTTTTTAGGTGGCTTTGGTTCCTTGGACATGAGCTAGGACCTTAAGATTCTGCATGAAAGGAGGACTAGCTGCCGAGTTGCACGGGAGAATGTGAAAAGTGTTCATATGTAGCAAAAACCTGAGAAATCCGTCCGTTTTCGTCATTTGTTATCGACTCGACTTAAAGCCAGATCATCACATTGGCCGCTCTTCTCTCTGAAATCGTCGTAATTATCGTCTGCAAAGCTATGTCTCGTGCTCCGGAATGCGGAGACACTAAAAGCACCATAGTAGAACACAGATGAAGCTTCTAAGTTGATGTAATAGCCAGTAAGATGTAGTACAAATCTAGTTTTAGGTATCGATTATTGACTTATTAGCTGGCTTTGGTGCCTTGGACATGAGCTAGGACCTTACGATTCTGCATGAAAGGAGGACTAGCAACCGCGTTGCACGGGAGAATGTGAGAAGTGTTCATATGTAGTAAAAACCTGAGAAATCCGTCTCTTTTCGTCATTTGTTATCGAATCGACTTAAAGCCAGAATGTCACACTGACCGCTCTTCTATCTGAAACGGTTGTACTTATCGTCTGCAAAGCTATGTCGCGTGCTGCGGTATGCGGA
The DNA here is from genome assembly GCF_023897955.1 of Schistocerca gregaria. Taxonomy (NCBI): domain Eukaryota; kingdom Metazoa; phylum Arthropoda; class Insecta; order Orthoptera; family Acrididae; genus Schistocerca; species Schistocerca gregaria. Next base: position 5,294,954 of record NW_026061850.1, on the reverse strand, counting down.
GACACTAAAAGCACCATAGTAGAACACAGATGAAGGTTCTAAGTTGATGTAATAGCCAGTAAGAAGTAGTGCAATTCAAGTTTTAGGTATCGATTATTGAATTTTTAGCTGGCTTTGGTTCCTTGGACATGAGCTAGGACCTTAAGATTCTGCATGAAAGGAGGCCTAGCTGCAGAGTTGCACGGGAGAATGTGAAAAGTGTTCATATGTAGTAAATACCTGAGAAATCGGTCCGTTCTCGTCATTTGTTATCGACTCGACTTAAAGCCAGATCATCACATTGGCCGCTCTAATCTCTGAAACGGTCCTAATTATCGTCTGCAAAGCTATGTCTCGTGCTCCGGAATGCGGAGACACTAAAAGCACCATAGTAGAAAACAGATGAAGCTTCTAAGTTGATGTAATAGCCAGTAAGATATAGTACAATTCAAGTTTTAGGTTTCGATTATTGACTTTTTAGCTGGCTTTGGTGCCTTGGACATGAGCTAGTACCTTAAGATTCTGCATGAAAGGAGGACTAGCAGCCGAGTTGCACGGGAGAATGTGGAATGTGTTCATATGTAGTTAAAACCTAGGAATCCGTCCGTTTTCGTCATTTGTTACCGAATCGACTTATAGCCAGATCGTCACATTGGCCGCTCTTCTCTCAGAAATGGTTGTACTTATCGTCTGCAAAGATATGACGTGTGCTGCGGTATGCGGAGACACAAAAAGCACCATAGTAGAACACAGATGAAGCTTCTAAGTTGATGTAATAGCCAGTAATATATAGTACAATTCAAGTTTTAGGTATCGATTATTGACTTTATAGCTGGCTCTGGAGCCTTGGACATGAGCTAGGACCTTAAGATTCTGCATGAAAGGAGGACTAGCAGCCGAGTTGCACGGGAGAATGTGGAATGTGTTCATATGTAGTAAAAACCTACAAATCCGTCCGTTTTCGTCATTTGTTACCGAATCGACTTAAAGCCAGATTGTCACATTGGCCGCTCTTCTCTCTGAAACGGTTGTACTTATCGTCTGCAAAGCTATGTCGCGTGCTGCGGTATGCGGAGACACTAAAAGCACCATAGTAGAACACAGATGAAGCTTCTAAGTTGATGTAATAGCCAGTAAGAAGTAGTACAATTCAAGTTTCAGGTATCGATTATGGACTTTTTAGCTGGCTTTGGTGCCTTGGACTTGAGCTAGGACCTTAAGATTCTGCATTAAAGGAGGACTAGCAGCTGAGTTGCATGGGAGAATGTGAAAAGTGTTCATATGTAGTAAAAACCTAGAAATCCGACCGTTTTCGTCATTTGTTATCGAATCGACTTAAAGCCAGATCGTCACACTGGTCGCTCTTCTCTCTGAAACGATTGTACTTATCGTCTGCAAAGCTATGTCGCGTGCTGCGGTATGCGGAGACACTAAAAGCACCATAGTAGAACACAGATGAAGGTTCTAAGTTGATGTAATAGCCAGTAAGAGGTAGACCAATTCAAGTTTTAGGTATAGATTATTGACTTTTTAGCTGGCTTTGGTTCCTTGGACATGAGCTAGGAACTTAAGATTCTGCATGAAAGGAGGACTAGCTGCCGAGTTGCACGGGAGAATGTGAAAAGTGTTCATATGTAGTAAAAACCGCAGAAATCCGTCCGTTTTCGTCATTTGTTATCGACTCGACTTAAAGCCAGATCGTCACATTGGCCGCTCTTCTCTCTGAAACGGTTGTACTTATCGTCTGCTAAGCTATGACGTGTGCTGCGGTATGCGGAGACACTAAAACCACCATAGTGAAACACAGATGAAGCTTCTAAGTTGATGTAATAGCCAATAAGATATAGTACAATTCTAGTTTTAGGTATCGATTATTGACTTTTTAGCTGGCTTTGGTTCCTTGGACATGAGCTAGGACCTTAAGATTCTGCATGAAAGGAGGACTAGCAGCTGAGTTGCACGGGAGAATGTGAAAAGTGTTCATATGCAGTAAAAACCCGAAAAATCCGTTCGTTATCTTTTTTTATCGAATCGACATAAAGCCAGATCGTCACATTGGCCGCTCTTCTCTCTGAAATGGTTGTACTTATCGTCTGCAAAGCTATGACGTGTGCTGCGGTATGGGGAGACACGAAAACCACCATAGTAAAAGACAGATGAAGCATCTAATTTAATGTAATAGCCAGTAAGAAGTACTACAATTAAAGTTTTAGGTATCGATTATGGACTTTTTATGTGGCTTTGGTTCCTTGTACATGAGCTAGGACCTTAAGATTCTGCATGAAAGGAGGACTAGCTGCCGAGTTGCACGGGAGAATGTGAAAAGTGTTCATATGTAGCAAAAACCTGAGAAATCCGTCCGTTTTCGTCATTTGTTATCGACTCGACTTAAAGCCAGATCATCACATTGGCCGCTCTTCTCTCTGAAATCGTCGTAATTATCGTCTGCAAAGCTATGTCTCGTGCTCCGGAATGCGGAGACACTAAAAGCACCATAGTAGAACACAGATGAAGCTTCTAAGTTGATGTAATAGCCAGTAAGATGTAGTACAAATCTAGTTTTAGGTATCGATTATTGACTTATTAGCTGGCTTTGGTGCCTTGGACATGAGCTAGGACCTTACGATTCTGCATGAAAGGAGGACTAGCAACCGCGTTGCACGGGAGAATGTGAGAAGTGTTCATATGTAGTAAAAACCTGAGAAATCCGTCTCTTTTCGTCACTTGTTATCGAATCGACTTAAAGCCAGAATGTCACACTGACCGCTCTTCTATCTGAAACGGTTGTACTTATCGTCTGCAAAGCTATGTCGCGTGCTGCGGTATGCGGAGACACTAAAAGCACCATAGTAGAACACAGATGAAGGTTCTAAGTTGATGTAATAGCCAGTAAGAAGTAGTGCAATTCAAGTTTTAGGTATCGATTATTAAATTTTTAGCTGGCTTTGGTTCCTTGGACATGAGCTAGGACCTTAAGATTCTGCATGAAAGGAGGCCTAGCTGCAGAGTTGCACGGGAGAATGTGAAAAGTGTTCATATGTAGTAAATACCTGAGAAATCGGTCCGTTCTCGTCATTTGTTATCGACTCGACTTAAAGCCAGATCATCACATTGGCCGCTCTAATCTCTGAAACGGTCCTAATTATCGTCTGCAAAGCTATGTCTCGTGCTCCGGTATGCGGAGACACTAAAAGCACCATAGTAGAAAACAGATGAAGCTTCTAAGTTGATGTAATAGCCAGTAAGATATAGTACAATTCAAGTTTTAGGTTTCGATTATTGACTTTTTAGCTGGCTTTGGTGCCTTGGACATGAGCTAGTACCTTAAGATTCTGCATGAAAGGAGGACTAGCAGCCGAGTTGCACGGGAGAATGTGGAATGTGTTCATATGTAGTTAAAACCTAGGAATCCGTCCGTTTTCGTCATTTGTTACCGAATCGACTTATAGCCAGATCGTCACATTGGCCGCTCTTCTCTCTGAAACGGTTGTACTTATCGTCTGCAAAGCTATGTCGCGTGCTGCGGTATGCGGAGACACTAAAAGCACCATAGTAGAACACAGATGAAGCTTCTAAGTTGATGTAATAGCCAGTAAGAAGTAGTACAATTCAAGTTTTAGGTATCGATTATTGACTTTTTAGGCGGCTTTGGTGCCTTGGACTTGAGCTAGGACCTTAAGATTCTGCATGAAAGGAGGACTAGCAGCTGAGTTGCACGGGAGAATGAGAAAAGTGTTCATATGCAGTAAAAACACGAAAAATGCGTTCGTCATCGTCATTTTTTTTTCGAATCGACATAAGGCCAGATCGTCACATTGGCCGCTCTTCTCTCAGAAATGGTTGTACTTATCGTCTGCAAAGATATGACGTGTGCTGCGGTATGCGGAGACACAAAAAGCACCATAGTAGAACCCAGATGAAGCTTCTAAGTTGATGTAATAGCCAGTAAGATATTGTACAATTCTAGTTTTAGGTATCGATTATTGACTTATTAGCTGGCTTCGGTGCCTTGGACATGAGCTAGGACCTTAAGATTCTGCATGAAAGGAGGACTAGCAGCCGAGTTGCACGGGAGAATGTGAAAAGTGTTCATATGTAGTAAAAACCTGAGAAATCCGTCCGTTTTCGTCATTTGTTAACGACTCGACTTAAAGCCAGATCATCACATTGGCCGCTCTTCTCTCTGAAACGGTTGTACTTATCGTCTGCAAAGCTATGACGTGTGCTGCGGTATGCGGAGACACTAAAACCACAATGGTAAAACATAGATGAAGCTTCTAAGTTGATGTAATAGCCAGTAAGATATAGTACAATTCTAGTTTTAGGTATCGATTATTGACTTTTTAGCTGGCTTTGGTTCCTTGGACATGAGCTAGGAACTTAAGATCCTGCATGAAAGGAGGACTAGCAGCCGCGCTGCACGGGAGAATGTGAGAAGTGTTCATATGTAGTAAATACCGAGAAATCCGTCCGTTTTCGTCATTTGTTACCGAATCGACTTAAAGCCCGATCGTCACATTGGCCGCTCTTCTCTCTGAAAACGGTTGTACCTATCGTCTGCAAAGCTATGTCGCGTGCTGCGGTATGCGGAGACACTAAAAGCACCATAGTAGAACACAGATGAATGTTCTAAGTTGATGTAATAGCCAGTAAGAAGTAGTCCAATTCAAGTTTTATTTATCGATTATTGACTTTTTAGCTGGCTTTGGTGCCTTGGACATGAGCTAGGACCTTAAGATTCTGCATGAAAGGAGGACTAGCAGCCGAGTTGCACGGGAGAATGTGAAAAGTGTTCATTTGTAGTAAAAACCTAGAAATCCGTCCGTTTTTGTCATTTGTTATCGAATCGACTTAAAGCCAGATCGTCACATTGGTCGCTCTTCTCTCTGAAACGATCGTACTTATCGTCTGCAAAGCTATGTCGCGTGCTGCGGTATGCGGAGACACTAAAAGCACCATAGTAGAACACAGATGAAGGTTCTAAGTTGATGTAATAGCCAGTAAGAAGTAGACCAATTCAAGTTTTAGGTATCGATTATTGACTTTTTAGCAGGCTTTGGTTCCTTGGACATGAGCTAGGAACTTAAGATTCTGCATGAAAGGAGGACTAGCTGCCGAGTTGCACGGGAGAATGTGAAAAGTGTTCATATGTAGTAAAAACCTAGAAATCCGTCCGTTTTCGTCATTTGTTATCGAATCGACTTAAGCCAGATCGTCACATTGGCCGCTCTTCTCTCTGAAACGGTTGTACTTATCGTCTGCAAAGCTACGTCGCGTGCTGCGGTATGCGAAGACACTAAAAGATCCATAGTAGAACACAGATGAAGCTTCTAAGTTGATGTAATAGCCAGTAAGAAGTAGCACAATTCAAGTTTTAGGTATCGATTATTGACTTTATAGCTATCTTTGGTGCCTTGGACATGAGCTAGGACCTTAAGATTCTGCATGAAAGGAGGACTAGCAGCTGATTTGCACGGGAGAATGTGAAAAGTATTCATATGTAGTAAAAACCTGAGAAATTCGTCCGTTTTCGTCATTTGTTATCGACTCGACTTAAAGCCAGATCTTCACATTGACCGCATTTCTGTGTAAAACGGTTGTACGTATAGTCTGCAAAGCTATGTTGCTTGCTGCGGTATGTGGAGACACTAAAAGCACCATAGTAGAACACATATGAAGCTTCTAAGTTGATGTAATAGCCAGTAAGATACAGTACAATTCAAGCTTCAGGTATCGATTATTGACTTTATAGCTGGCTCTGGAGACTTGGACATAGCTAGGACCTTAAGATTCTGCATGAAAGGAGAACTAGCAGCTGAGTTGCAAGGGAGAATGTGAAAAGTGTTCATATGCAGTAAAAACCTGAGAAATCCGTCCGTTTTCGTCATTTGTTATCGAATCGACTTAAAGCCAGATCGTCACAATGGCCGCTCTTCTCTCTGAAACGGTTGTACTTATCGTCTGCAAAGCTATGTCGCGTGCTGCGGCATGCGGAGACACAAAAAGCACCATAGTAGAACACAGATGAAGCTTCTAAGTTGATGTAATAGCAAGTAAGAAGTAGTACAATTCTATGTTTTGTTACTGATTATTGACTTTTTAGCTGGCTTTGGTGCCTTGGACATAAGCTAGGACCTTAAGATTCTGCATGAAAGGAGGACTAGCAGCAGAGTTGCACGGGACAATGTGAAAGGTGTTCATATGTAGTAAAAACCTGAGAAATCCGTCCGTTTTCGTCATTTGTTATCGAATCGACTTAAAGCCAGATCGTCACATTGGCCGCTCTTCTCTCTGAAACGGTTGTACTTATCGTCTGCAAAGCTATGACGCGTGCTGCGGTACGCGGAGACACTAAAACCACCATAGTAGAACACATATGAAGATTCTAAGTTGATATAATTGCCAGTAAGATATAGTACAATTCAAGTTTTAGGTATCGATTATTGACTTTTTAGCTGGCTTTGGTGCCTTGGACATGAGCTAGGACCTTAAGATTCTGCATGAAAGGAGGACTAGCAGCCGAGTTGCACGGGAGAATGTGGAATGTGTTCATATGTAGTAAAAACCTAGAAATCCTTCCGTTTTCGTCATTTGTCATCGAATCGACTTAAAGCCAAATCGTCACATTGGCCGCTCTTCTCTCTGAAACGGTTGTACTTATCGTCTGCAAAGCGATGTCGCGTGCTGCGGTATGCGCAGACACTAAAAGCACCATAGTAGAAAACAGATGAAGCTTCTAAGTTGATGTAATAGCCAGTAAGAAGTAGTACAACTCAAGTTTTAGGTATCGATTATTGACTTTTTAGCTTGCTTTTGTGCCTTGGACATGAGCTAGGACCTTGATATTCTGCATGAAAGGAGGACTATCAGCCGAGTTGCACGGGAGAATGTGAAAAGTGTTCACATGTAGCAAAAACTTTAGAAATCCGTCCGTTTTCGTCATTTGTTATCGAATCGACTTATAGCCAGATCGTTACATTGGCCGCTCTTCTCTCTGAAACGGTTGTACTTATCGTCTGCAAAGCTATGACGTGTGCTGCGGTATGCGGAGACACTAAAACCACCATAGTAAAAGACAGATGAAGCATCTAATTTAATGTAATAGCCAGTAAGAAGTAGTACAATTAAAGTTTTAGGTATAGATTATGGACTTTTTAGGTGGCTTTGGTTCCTTGGACATGAGCTAGGACCTTAAGATTCTGCATGAAAGGAGGACTAGCTGCCGAGTTGCACGGGAGAATGTGAAAAGTGTTCATATGTAGCAAAAACCTGAGAAATCCGTCCGTTTTCGTCATTTGTTATCGACTCGACTTAAAGCCAGATCATCACATTGGCCGCTCTTCACTCTGAAACGGTTGTACTTATCGTCTGCAAAGCTATGTCGCGTGCTGCGGTATGCGGAGACACTAAAAGGACCATAGTAGAACACAGATGAAGCCTCTAAGATGATGTAATTGCCAGTAAGAAGTAGTACAATTCAAGTTTTAGGTATCGATTATTGACTTTTCAGGTGGCTTTGGTGCCTTGGACTTGAGCTAGGACCTTAAGATTCTGCATGAAAGGAGGTCTAGCAGCCGAGTTGCACGGGAGAGTGTGAAAAGTGTTCACATGTAGTAAAAACCAGAGAAATCCGTCCGTTTTCGTCATTTGTTATCGACTCGACTTAAAGCCAGATCGTCACATTTGCCACTCTTCACTCTGAAACGGTTATACTTATCGTCTGCAAAGCTATGTCGCGTGCAGCGGTATGCGGAGACATTAAAGGAACCATAGTAGAACACAGATGAAGCTTCTAAGTTGATGTAATAGCCAGTTAGAAGTAGTACAATTCAAGTTTTAGGTATCGATTATTGACTTTTTAGCTGGCTTTGGTGCCTTGGACATGAGCTAGGACCTTAAGATTCTGCATGAAAGGAGGACTAATTGCTGAGTTGCACGGGAGAAACTGAAAAGTGTTCATATGTAGTAAAAACCTGAGAAATTAGTCCGTTTTCGTCATTTGTTATCGAATCGACTTAAAACCAGATCGTCACATTGGTCGCTCTTTTCTCTGAAACGATTGTACTTATCGTCTGCAAAGCTATGTCGCGTGCTGCGGTATGCGGAGACACTAAAAGCACCATAGTAGAACACAGATGAAGGTTCTAAGTTGATGTAATAGCCAGTAAGAAGCAGTCCAATTCAAGTTTTAGGTATCCATTATTGACTTTTTAGCTGGCTTTGGTGCCTTGGACATGAGCTAGGACCTTAAGATTCTGCATGAAAGGAGGACTAGCAGCCGAGTTGCACGGGAGAGTGTGAAAAGTGTTCACATGGAGTAAAAACCTGAGAAATCCGTCCGTTTTCGTCATTTGTTATCGAATCGACCTAAAGCCAGAATGTCACACTGGCCGCTCTTTTCTCTGAAACGGTTGGACTTATCGTCTGCAAAGCTATGTCGCGTGCTGCGGTATGCGGAGACACTAAAAGCACCATAGTAGAACACAGATGAAGCTTCTAAGTTGATGTAATAGCCAGTAAGAAGTAGTACAATTCAAGTTTTAGGTATCGATTATTGACTTTTTAGCTGGCTTTGGTGCCTTGGACATGAGCTAGGACCTTAAGATTCTGCATGAAGGGAGGACTAGCAGCCGAGTTGCACGGGAGAATGTGAAAAGTGTTCATATGTAGTAAAAACTTGAGAAATCCGTCCGTTTTCGTCATTTGTTATCGACTCGACTTAAAGCCAGATCATCACATTGGCCGCTCTTCTCTCTGAAATCGTCGTAATTATCGTCTGGTAAGCTATGTCTCGTGCTCCGGAATGCGGAGACACTAAAAGCACCATAGTAGAAAACAGATGAAGCTTCTACGTTGATGTAATAGCCAGTAATATATAGTACAATTCAAGTTTTAGGTATCGATTATTGACTTTATAGCTGGCTCTGGAGCCTTGGACATGAGCTAGGACCTTAAGATTCTGCATGAAAGGAGGACTAGCAGCCGAGTTGCACGGGAGAATGTGGAATGTGTTCATATGTAGTAAAAACCTAGAAATCCGTCCGTTTTCGTCATTTGTTACCGAATCGACTTAAAGCCAGATTGTCACATTGGCCGCTCTTCTCTCTGAAACGGTTGTACTTATCGTCTGCAAAGCTATGTCGCGTGCTGCGGTATGCGGAGACACTAAAAGCACCATAGTAGAACACAGATGAAGGTTCTAAGTTGATGTAATAGCCAGTAAGAGGTAGACCAATTCAAGTTTTAGGTATAGATTATTGACTTTTTAGCTGGCTTTGGTTCCTTGGACATGAGCTAGGAACTTAAGATTCTGCATGAAAGGAGGACTAGCTGCCGAGTTGCACGGGAGAATGTGAAAAGTGTTCATATGTAGTAAAAACCGCAGAAATCCGTCCGTTTTCGTCATTTGTTATCGACTCGACTTAAAGCCAGATCGTCACATTGGCCGCTCTTCTCTCTGAAACGGTTGTACTTATCGTCTGCTAAGCTATGACGTGTGCTGCGGTATGCGGAGACACTAAAACCACCATAGTGAAACACAGATGAAGCTTCTAAGTTGATGTAATAGCCAATAAGATATAGTACAATTCTAGTTTTAGGTATCGATTATTGACTTTTTAGCTGGCTTTGGTTCCTTGGACATGAGCTAGGACCTTAAGATTCTGCATGAAAGGAGGACTAGCAGCTGAGTTGCACGGGAGAATGTGAAAAGTGTTCATATGCAGTAAAAACCCGAAAAATCCGTTCGTTATCTTTTTTTATCGAATCGACATAAAGCCAGATCGTCACATTGGCCGCTCTTCTCTCTGAAATGGTTGTACTTATCGTCTGCAAAGCTATGACGTGTGCTGCGGTATGGGGAGACACGAAAACCACCATAGTAAAAGACAGATGAAGCATCTAATTTAATGTAATAGCCAGTAAGAAGTAGTACAATTAAAGTTTTAGGTATCGATTATGGACTTTTTAGGTGGCTTTGGTTCCTTGGACATGAGCTAGGACCTTAAGATTCTGCATGAAAGGAGGACTAGCTGCCGAGTTGCACGGGAGAATGTGAAAAGTGTTCATATGTAGCAAAAACCTGAGAAATCCGTCCGTTTTCGTCATTTGTTATCGACTCGACTTAAAGCCAGATCATCACATTGGCCGCTCTTCTCTCTGAAATCGTCGTAATTATCGTCTGCAAAGCTATGTCTCGTGCTCCGGAATGCGGAGACACTAAAAGCACCATAGTAGAACACAGATGAAGCTTCTAAGTTGATGTAATAGCCAGTAAGATGTAGTACAAATCTAGTTTTAGGTATCGATTATTGACTTATTAGCTGGCTTTGGTGCCTTGGACATGAGCTAGGACCTTACGATTCTGCATGAAAGGAGGACTAGCAACCGCGTTGCACGGGAGAATGTGAGAAGTGTTCATATGTAGTAAAAACCTGAGAAATCCGTCTCTTTTCGTCATTTGTTATCGAATCGACTTAAAGCCAGAATGTCACACTGACCGCTCTTCTATCTGAAACGGTTGTACTTATCGTCTGCAAAGCTATGTCGCGTGCTGCGGTATGCGGAGACACTAAAAGCACCATAGTAGAACACAGATGAAGGTTCTAAGTTGATGTAATAGCCAGTAAGAAGTAGTGCAATTCAAGTTTTAGGTATCGATTATTGAATTTTTAGCTGGCTTTGGTTCCTTGGACATGAGCTAGGACCTTAAGATTCTGCATGAAAGGAGGCCTAGCTGCAGAGTTGCACGGGAGAATGTGAAAAGTGTTCATATGTAGTAAATACCTGAGAAATCGGTCCGTTCTCGTCATTTGTTATCGACTCGACTTAAAGCCAGATCATCACATTGGCCGCTCTAATCTCTGAAACGGTCCTAATTATCGTCTGCAAAGCTATGTCTCGTGCTCCGGTATGCGGAGACACTAAAAGCACCATAGTAGAAAACAGATGAAGCTTCTAAGTTGATGTAATAGCCAGTAAGATATAGTATAATTCAAGTTTTAGGTATCGATTATTGACTTTTTAGCTGGCTTTGGTGCCTTGGACATGAGCTAGAACCTTAAGATTCTGCATGAAAGGAGGACTAGTTGTTGAGTTGCACGGGAGAATGTGGAATGTGTTCATATGTAGTTAAAACCTAGGAATCCGTCCGTTTTCGTCATTTGTTACCGAATCGACTTATAGCCAGATCGTCACATTGGCCGCTCTTCTCTCTGAAACGGTTGTACTTATCGTCTGCAAAGCTATGTCGCGTGCTGCGGTATGCGGAGACACTAAAAGCACCATAGTAGAACACAGATGAAGCTTCTAAGTTGATGTAATAGCCAGTAAGAAGTAGTACAATTCAAGTTTTAGGTATCGATTATTGACTTTTTAGGCGGCTTTGGTGCCTTGGACTTGAGCTAGGACCTTAAGATTCTGCATGAAAGGAGGACTAGCAGCCGAGTTGGACGGGAGAATGTGAAAAGTGTTCATATGTAGTAAAAACCTGAGAAATCCGTCCGTATTCATCATTTGTTACCGAATCGACTTAAAGCCAGATCGTCACATTGGCCGCTCTTCTCTCTGAAACGATTGTACTTATCGTCTGCAAAGCTATGTCGCGTGCTGCGGTATCCGGAGACACTAAAGGCACCATAGTACAACATAGATGAAGGTTCTAAGTTGATGTAATAGCCGGTAAGAAGTAGTACAACTCAAGTTTTAGGTAGTGATTATTGACTTTTTATCTGGCTTTGGTGCCTTGGACATGAGCTAGGACGTTAAGTTCTGCATGAAAGGAGGACTAGCAGCCGTGTTGCACGGGACAATGTGAGAAGTGTTCATATGTAGTAAAAACCTGATAATCCGTCCGTTTTCGTCATTTGTTATCGAATCGACTTAAAAGCCGGTTCGTCACATTGGCCGCTCTTCTCTCTGAAACGGTTGTACTTATCGTCTGCAAAGCTATGTCGCGTGCTGCGGTATGCGGAGACTCTCAAAGCACTATAGTAGAACACAGATGAAGCTTCTAAGTTGATGTAATAGCCAGTAAGAAGTAGTACAATTTGAGTTTTAGGTATCGATTATTGACTTTTTAGCTGGCTTTGGTGCCTTGGACATGAGCTAGGACCTTAAGATTCTGCATGAAAGGAGTACCAGCACCGGAGGTGCACGGGAGAATGTGAAAAGTGTTCATATGTAGTAAAAACCTGAGAAATCCGTCCGTTTTCGTCATTTGTTATCGACTCAACTTAAGGCCAGATCATCACATTGGCCGCTCTTCTCTCTGAAACGGTCGTAATTATCGTCTGCAAAGCTATGTCTCGTGCTCCAGTATGCGGAGACACTAAAAGCACCATAGTAGAACATAGATGAAGGTTCTAAGTTGATGTAATAGCCAGTAAGAAGTAGTCCAATTCAAGTTTTAGGTATCGATTATTGACTTTTTAGCTGGCTTTGGTGCCTTGGACATGAGCTAGGACCTTAAGATTCTGCATGAAAGGAGGACTAGCAGCAGAGTTGCACGGGACAATGTGAAAAGTGTTCATATGTAGTAAACACCTAGAAATCCGTCCGTTTTCGTCATTTGTTACCGAATCGACTTAAAAGCCAGATCGTCACATTGGCCGCTCTTCTCTCTGAAACGGTTGTACTTATCGTCTGCAAAGCTATGTCGCGTGCTGCGGTATTCGGAGACTCTCAAAGCACTATAGTAGAACACAGATGAAGCTTCTAAGTTGATGTAATAGCCAGTAAGAAGTAGTACAATTTAAGTTTTAGTTATCGATTATTGACTTTTTAGCTGGCTTTGGTGCCTTGGACATGAGCTAGGACCATAAGATTCTGCATGAAAGGAGAACTAGCACCGGAGTTGCACGGGAGAATGTGAAAAGTGTTCATATGTAGTAAAAACCTGAGAAATCCGTCCGTTTTCGTCATTTGTTATCGACTCAACATAAAGCCAGATCATCACATTGGCCGCTCTTCTCTCTGAAACGGTCGTAATTATCGTCTGCAATGCTATGTCTCGTGCTCCAGTATGCGGAGACACTAAAAGCACCATAGTAGAAAACAGATGAAGCTTCTAAGTTGATGTAATAGCCAGTAAGATATAGTACAATTCAAGTTTTAGGTATCGATTATTGACTTTTTAGCTGGCTTTGGTGCCTTGGACATGAGCTAGGACCTTAAGATTCTGCATGAAAGGAGGACTAGCTGCCGAGTTGCACGGGAGAATGTGGAATGTGTTCATATGTAGTAAAAACCTAGAAATCCTTCCGTTTTCGTCATTTGTTATCGAATCGACTTAAAGCCAGATCGTCACATTGGCCGCTCTTCTCTCTGAAACGGTTGTACTTATCGTCTGCAAAGCTATGTCGCGTGCTGCGGTATGCGGAGACACTAAATGCACCATAGTAGAACACAGATGAAGCTTCTAAGTTGATGTAATAGTAAGTAAGAAGTAGTACAATTCAAGTTTTAGGTAGTGATTATTGACTTTTTATCTGGCTTTGGTGCCTTGGACATGAGCTAGGACGTTAAGATTCTGCATGAAAGGAGGACTAGCAGCTGAGTAGCTTGGGACAATGTGAAAAGTGTTCATATGTAGTAAAAACCTAGAAATCCGTCCGTTTTCGTCATTTGTTATCGAATCGACTTAAAGCCAGATCGTCACAGTGGTCGCTCTTCTCTCTGAAACGATTGTACTTATCGTCTGCAAAGCTATGTCGCGTGCTGCGGTATGCGGAGACAATAAAAGCACCATAGTAGAACACAGATGAAGGTTCTAAGTTGATGTAATAGCCAGTAAGAAGTAGACCAATTCAAGTTTTAGGTATCGATTATTGACTTTTTAGCTGGCTTTGGTTCCTTGGACATGAGCTAGGACATTAAGATTCTGCATGAAAGGAGGACTAGCAGCAGAGTTGCACGGGACAATGTGAAAAGTGTTCATATGTAGTAAAAACCTAGAAATCCGTCCGTTTTCGTCATTTGTTATCGAATCGACTTAAAGCCAGATCGTCACATTGGCCGCTCTTCTCTCTGAAACGGTTCTAATTATCGTCTGCAAAGCTATGTCTCGTGCTCCGGTATGCGGAGACACTAAAAGCACCATAGTAGAAAACAGATGAAGCTTCTAAGTTGATGTAATAGCCAGTAAGATATAGTACAATTCAAGTTTTAGGTTTCGATTATTGACTTTTTAGCTGGCTTTGGTGCCTTGGACATGAGCTAGGACCTTAAGATTCTGCATGAAAGGAGGACTAGCAGCCGAGTTGCATGGGAGAATGTGGAATGTGTTCATATGTAGTAAAAACCTAGAAATCCGTCCGTTTTCGTCATTTGTTATCGAATCGACTTAAAGCCAGATCGTCACATTGGCCGCTCTTCTCTCTGAAACGGTTGTACTTATCGTCTGCAAAGCTATGTCGCATGCTGCGGTATGCGGAGACTCTCAAAGCACTATAGTAGAACACAGATGAAGCTTCTAAGTTGATGTAATAGCCAGTAAGAAGTAGTACAATTTAAGTTTTAGGTATCGATTATTGACTTTTTAGCTGGCTTTGGTGCCTTGGACATGAGCTAGGACCTTAAGATTCTGCATGAAGGGAGGACTAGCAGCCGAGTTGCACGGGAGAATGTGGAATGTGTTCATATGTAGTAAAAACCTAGAAATCCTTCCGTTTTCGTCATTTGTTATCGAATCGACTTAAAGCCAGATCGTCACATTGGCCGCTCTTCTCTCTGAAACGGTTGTACTTATCGTCTGCAAAGCTATGTCGCGTGCTGCGGTATGCGCAGACACTAAAAGCACCATAGTAGAAAACAGATGAAGCTTCTAAGTTGATGTAATAGCCAGTAAGAAGTAGTACAATTCAAGTTTTAGGTATCGATTATTGACTTTTTAGGTGGCTTTGGTGCCTTGGACTTGAGCTAGGACCTTAAGATTCTGCATGAAAGGAGGACTAGCAGCCGAGTTGCACGGGAGAATGTGAAAAGTGTTCATATGCAGTAAAAACCCGAAAAATTAGTTCGTTATCGTCATTTTTTTATGGAATCGACATAAGGCCAGATCGTCACATTGGCCGCTCTTCTCTCTGAAATGGTTGTACTTATCGTCTGCAAAGCTCTGTCGCGTGCTGCGGTATCCGGAGTCACTAAAAGCACCATAGTAGAACACAGATGAAGGTTCTAAGTTGATGTAATAGCCAGTAAGAAGTAGTCCAATTCAAGTTTTAGGTATCGATTATTGACTTTTTAGCTGGCTTTGGTGCCTTGGACATGAGCTAGGACCTTAAGATTCTGCATGAAAGGAGGACTAGCAGCAGAGTTGCACGGGACAATGTGAAAAGTGTTCATATGTAGTAAAAACCTGGAAATCCGTCCGTTTTCGTCATTTGTTATCGAATCGACTTAAAGCCAGATCGTCACATTGGTCGCTCTTCTCTCTGAAACGATTGTACTTATCGTCTGCAAAGCTATGTCGCGTGCTGCGGTATGCGGAGACACTAAAAGCACCATAGTAGAACACAGATGAAGGTTCTAAGTTGATGTAATAGCCAGTAAGAAGTAGACCAATTCAAGTTTTAGGTATCGATTATTGACTTTTTAGCTGGCTTTGGTTCCTTGGACATGAGCTAGGACATTAAGATTCTGCATGAAAGGAGGACTAGCTGCCGAGTTGCACGGGAGAATGTGAAAAGTGTTCATATGTAGTAAAAACCTGAGAAATCCGTCCGTTTTCGTCATTTGTTATCGACTCGACTTAAAGCCAGATCTTCACATTGGCCGCTCTTCTCTCTGAAACGGTCCTAATTATCGTCTGCAAAGCTATGTCTCGTGCTCCGGTATGCGGAGACACTAAAAGCACCATAGTAGAAAACAGATGAAGCTTCTAAGTTGATGTAATAGCCAGTAAGATATAGTACAATTCAAGTTTTAGGTTTCGATTATTGACTTTTTATCTGGCTTTGGTGCCTTGGACATGAGCTAGGACCTTAAGCTTCTGCATGAAAGGAGGACTAGCAGCCGAGTTGCATGGGAGAATGTGGAATGTGTTCATATGTAGTAAAAACCTAGAAATTTAACCGTTTTCGTCATTTGTTACCGAATCGACTTAAAGCCAGATCGTCACATTGGCCGCTCTTCTCTCTGAAACGGTTGTACTTATCGTCTGCAAAGCTATGTCGCGTGCTGCGGTATGCGGAGACACTAAAAGCACCATAGTAGAACACAGATGAAGCTTCTAATTTTATGTAATAGCCAGTAAGAAGTAGTACAATTCAAGTTTTAGGTATCAATTCTTGACTTTTTAGGGGGCTTTGGTGCCTTGGACTTGAGCTAGGACCTTAAGATTCTGCATGAAAGGAGGACTAGCAGCTGAGTTGCACGGGAGAATGTGAAAATTGTTGATATGCAGTAAAAACCTGAAAAATCCGTTCGTTATCGTCATTTTTTATCGAATCGTCATAAGGCCAGATCGTCACATTGGCCGCTCTTCTCTCTGAAATGGTTGTACTTATCGTCTGCAAAGATATGACGTGTGCTGCGGTATGCGGAGACACTAATATCACCATAGTAAAACACAGATGAAGCATCTAATTTAATGTAATAGCCAGTAAGAAGTAGTACAATTCAAGTTTTAGGTATCGATTATGGACTTTTTGCTGGCTTTGGTGCCTTGGACATGAGCTAGGACCTTAAGAATCTGCATGATAGGAGGACTAGCAGCCGAGTTGCACGGGAGAATGTGAAAAGTGTTCATATGAAGTAAAAACCTGAGAAATCCGTCCGTATTCGTCATTTGTTAACGAATCGACTTAAAGCCAGATCGTCACATTGGTCGCTCTTCTCTCTGAAGCGATTGTACTTAACGACTGCAAAGCTATGTCGCGTGCTGCGGTATCCGGAGACACTAAAAGCACCATAGTAGAACACAGATGAAGGTTCTAAGTTGATGTAATAGCCAGTAAGAAGTAGTCCAATTCAAGTTTTAGGTATCGATTATTGACTTTTTAGCTGGCTTTGGTGCCTTGGACATGAGCTAGGACCTTAAGATTCTGCAT
This sequence comes from Schistocerca gregaria, assembly GCF_023897955.1. NCBI lineage: Eukaryota > Metazoa > Arthropoda > Insecta > Orthoptera > Acrididae > Schistocerca > Schistocerca gregaria. The sequence goes on along the minus strand of NW_026061850.1, from coordinate 5,277,927 downwards.
GAAAGGAGGACTAGCAGCAGAGTTGCACGGGACAATGTGAAAAGTGTTCATATGTAGTAAAAACCTAGAAATCCGTCCGTTTTCGTCATTTGTTATCGAATCGACTTAAAGCCAGATCGTCACATTGGTCGCTCTTCTCTCTGAAACGATTGTACTTATCGTCTGCAAAGCTATGTCGCGTGTTGCGGTATGCGGAGACACTAAAAGCACCATAGTAAAACACAGATGAAGGTTCTAAGTTGATGTAATAGCCAGTAAGAAGTAGACCAATTCAAGTTTTAGGTATCGATTATTGACTTTTTAGCTGGCTTTGGTTCCTTGGACATGAGCTAGGACCTTAAGATTCTGCATGAAAGGAGGACCAGCAGCCGAGTTGCACGGGAGAATGTGAGAAGTGTTCATATGTAGTAAAAACCTGAGAAATCAGTCCGTTTTCGTCATTTGTTATCGACTCGACTTAAAGCCAGATCGTCACATTGGTCGCTCTTCTCTCTGAAACGATTGTACTTATCGTCTGCAAAGCTATGTCGCGTGCTGCGGTATGCGGAGACACTATTAGCACCATAGTAGAACACAGATGAAGGTTCTAAGTTGATGTAATAGCCAGTAAGAAGTAGTCCAATTCAAGTTTTAGGTATCGATTATTGACTTTTTAGCTGGCTTTGGTTCCTTGGACTTGAGCTAGGACCTTAAGATTCTGCATGAAAGGAGGACTAGCTGCCGAGTTGCACGGGAGAATGTGAAAAGTGTTCATATGTAGTAAAAACCTGAGAAATCCGTCCGTTTTCGTCATTTGTTATCGACTCGACTTAAAGCCAGATCTTCACATTGGCCGCTCTTCTCTCTGAAACGGTTTTACTTATCGTCTGCAAAGCTATGACGTGTGCTGCGGTATGCGGAGACACTAAAACCACCATGGTAAAACACAGATGAAACTTCTAAGTTGATGTAATAGCCAGTAAGATATAGTACAATTCTAGTTTTAGGTATCGATTATTGACTTTTTAGCTGGCTTTGGTGCCTTGGGCATGAGCTAGAACGTTATGATTCTGCATGAAAGGAGGACTAGCAGCCGCGTTGCACGGGAGAATGTGAGAAATGTTCATATGTAGTAAAAACCTGAGAAATCCGTCCTTTTTCGTCATTTGTTATCGAATCGACTTAAAGCCAGAATGTCACATTGGCCGCTCTTCTCTCTGAAACGGTTATACTTATCGTCTGCAAAGCTATGACGTGTGCTGCGGTATGCGGAGACACTAAAACCACAATAGTAGAACACAGATGAAGCATCTAAATTAATGTAATAGCCAGTAAGAAGAAGTCCAATTCAAGTTTTAGGTATCGATTATTAATTTCTTAGCTGGCTTTGGTGCCTTGGACATGAGCTAGGACCTTAAGATTCTGCATGAAAGGAGGACTAGCAGCTGAGTTGCACGGGAGAATGTGAAAAGTGTTCATATGCAGGAAAAACCCGAAAAATCCGTTCGTTATCGTCATTTGTTATCGAATCGACTTAAAGCCCGATCGTCACATTGGTCGCTCTTCTCTCTGAAACGATTGTACTTATCGACTGCATCGCTATGTCGCGTGCTGCGGTATGCGGAGACACTAAAAGCACCATAGTAGAACACAGATGAAGCTTCTAAGTTGATGTAATAGCCAGTAAGAAGTAGTACAATTCAAGTTTTAGGTATCGATTATTGACTTTTTAGCTGGCTTTTGTGCCTTGGACATGAGCTAGGACCTTAAGATTCTGCATGAAAGGAGAACTAGCAGCCAAGTTGCACGGGAGTATGTGAAAAGTGTTCATATGTAGTAAAAACCTGAGAAATCCGTCCGTTTTCGTCATTTGTTATCGAATCGACCTAAAGCCAGAATGTCACACTGGCCGCTCTTCTCTCTGAAACGGTTGTACTTATCGTCTGCAAAGCTAAGACGTGTGCTGCGGTATGCGGAGACACTAAAACCACCATAGTAAAACACAGATGAAGCATCTAATTTATTGTAATAGCTAGTAAGAAGTAGTACAATTCAAGTTTTAGGTATCGATAATGGACTTTTTAGCTGGCTTTGGTGCCTTGGACATGAGCTAGGACCTTAAGATTCTGCATGAATGGAGGACTAGCAGCCGAGTTGCATGGGAGAATGTGGAATGTGTTCATATGTAGTAAAAACCTAGAAATCCGTCCGTTTTCGTCATTTGTTACCGAATTGACTTAAAGCCAGATCGTCACATTGGCCGCTCTTCTCTCTGAAACGGTTGTACTTATCGTCTGCAAAGCTATGTCGCGTGCTGCGGTATGCGGAGACACTAAAAGCACCATAGTAGAACACAGATGAAGCTTCTAATTTTATGTAATAGCCAGTAAGAAGTAGTACAATTCAAGTTTTAGGTATCGATTATGGACTTTTTAGCTGGCTTTGGTGCCTTGGACATGAGCTAGGACCTTAAGAATCTGCATGATAGGAGGACTAGCAGCCGAGTTGCACGGGAGAATGTGAAAAGTGTTCATATGTAGTAAAAAAATGAGAAATCCGTCCGTTTTCGTCATTTGTTATCGAATCGACTTAAAGCCAGATCGTCACATTGGTCGCTCTTCTCTCTGAAACGATTGTACTTATCGTCTGCAAAGCTATGTCGCGTGCTGCGGTATGCAGAGACACTAAAAGCACCATAGTAGAACACAGATGAAGCTTCTAAGTTGATGTAATAGCAAGTAAGAAGAAGTACAATTCTATGTTTTGGTACTGATTATTGACTTTTTAGCTGGCTTTGGTGCCTTGGACATGAGCTAGGACCTTAAGATTCTGCATGAAAGGAGGCCCAGCAGCCGAGTTGCACGGGAGAATGTGAAACGTGTTCATATGTAGTAAAAACCTGAGAAATCCGTCCGTATTCGTCATTTGTTATCGAATCGACTTAAAGCCAGATCGTCACATTGGTCACTCTTCTCTCTGAAACGATTGTACTTATCGTCTGCAAAGCTATGTCGCGTGCTGCGGTATGCGGAGACACTAAAAGCACCATAGTAGAACACAGATGAAGCTTCTAAGTTGATGTAATAGCCAGTAAGAAGTAGTACAATTCAAGTTTTAGGTATCGATTATTGACTTTTTAGCTGGCTTTGGCGGCTTGGACATGAGCTAGGACCTTAAGAATTTGCATGAAAGGAGGACTGGCAGCCGAGTTGCACGGGAGAATGTGAAACGTGTTCACATGTAGTAAAAACCTGAGAAATCCGTCCGTTTTCGTCATTTGTTATCGAATCGACTTAAAGCCAAATCGTCACATTGGCCTCTCTTCTCTCTGAAACGGCAGTACTTATCGTCTGCAAAGCTATGTCGCGTGAAGCGGTATGTGGAAATACTGAAAGCACCATAGCAGAACACAGATGAAGCTTCTATGTTGATGTAATAGCCAGTAAGAAGTAGACCAATTCAAGTTTTAGGTATCGATTATTGACTTTTTAGCTGGCTTTGGATACTTGGACATGAGCTAGGACCTTAAGATTCTGCATGAAAGGAGGACCAGCAGCCGAGTTGCACGGGAGAATGTGAGAAATGTTCATATGTAGTAAAAACCTGAGAAATCAGTCCGTTTTCGTCATTTGTTATCGACTCGACTTAAAGCCAGATCGTCACATTGGTCGCTCTTCTCTCTGAAACGATTGTACTTATCGTCTTCAAAGCTATGTCGCGTGCTGCGGTATGCGGAGACACTATTAGCACCATAGTAGAACACAGATGAAGGTTCTAAGTTGATGTAATAGCCAGTAAGAAGTAGTACAATTCAAGTTTTAGGTATCGATTATTGACTTTTTAGCTGGCTTTGGTTCCTTGGACATGAGCTAGGACCTTAAGATTCTGCATGAAAGGAGGACTAGCTGCCGAGTTGCACGGGAGAATATGAAAAGTGTTCATATGTAGTAAAAACCTGAGAAATCCGTCCGTTTTCGTCATTTGTTATCGACTCGACTTAAAGCCAGATCTTCACATTGGCCGCTCTTCTCTCTGAAACGGTTGTACTTATCGTCTGCAAAGCTATGACGTGTGCTGCGGTATGCGGAGACACTAAAACCACCATAGTAAAACACAGATGAAGCTTCTAAGTTGATGTAATAGCCAGTAAGATATAGTACAATTCTAGTTTTAGGTATCGATTATTGACTTTTTAGCTGGCTTTGGTGCCTTGGGCATGAGCTAGGACGTTAAGATTCTGCATGAAAGGAGGACTAGCAGCCGCGTTGCACGGGAGAATGTGAGAAGTGTTCATATGTAGTAAAAACCTGAGAAATCCGTCCTTTTTCGTCATTTCTTATCGAATCGACTTAAAGCCAGAATGTCACATTGGCCACTCTTCTCTCTGAAACGGTTATACTTATCGTCTGCAAAGCTATGACATGTGCTGCGGTATGCGGAGACACTAAAACCACAATAGTAAAACACAGATGAAGCATCTAAATTAATGTAATAGCCACTAAGAAGTAGTCCAATTCAAGTTTTAGGTATCGATTATTAATTTCTTAGCTGGCTTTGGTGCCTTGGACATGAGCTAGGACCTTAAGATTCTGCATGAAAGGAGGACTAGCAGCTGAGTTGCACGGGAGAATGTGAAAAGTGTTCATATGCAGGAAAAACCCAAAAAATCCGTTCGTTATCGTCATTTGTTATCGAATCGACTTAAAGCCCGATCGTCACATTGGTCGCTCTTCTCTCTGAAACGATTGTACTTATCGACTGCATCGCTATGTCGCGTGCTGCGGTATGCGGAGACACTAAAAGCACCATAGTAGAACACAGATGAAGCTTCTAAGTTGATGTAATAGCCAGTAAGAAGTAGTACAATTCAAGTTTTAGGTATCGATTATTGACTTTTTAGCTGGCTTTGGTGCCTTGGACATGAGCTAGGACCTTAAGATTCTGCATGAAAGGAGAACTAGCTGCCGAGTTGCACGGGAGTAAGTGAAAAGTGTTCATATGTAGTAAAAACCTGAGAAATCCGTCCGTTTTCGTCATTTGTTATCGAATCGACCTAAAGCCAGAATGTCACACTGGCCGCTCTTCTCTCTGAAACGGTTGTACTTATCGTCTGCAAAGCTAAGACGTGTGCTGCGGTATGCGGAGACACTAAAACCACCATAGTAAAACACAGATGAAGCATCTAATTTATTGTAATAGCTAGTAAGAAGTAGTACAATTCAAGTTTTAGGTATCGATAATGGACTTTTTAGCTGGCTTTGGTGCCTTGGACATGAGCTAGGACCTTAAGATTCTGCATGAATGGAGGACTAGCAGCCGAGTTGCATGGGAGAATGTGGAATGTGTTCATATGTAGTAAAAACCTAGAAATCCGTCCGTTTTCGTCATTTGTTACCGAATCGACTTAAAGCCAGATCGTCACATTGGCCGCTCTTCTCTCTGAAACGGTTGTACTTATCGTCTGCAAAGCTATGTCGCGTGCTGCGGTATGCGGAGACACTAAAAGCACCATAGTAGAACACAGATGAAGCTTCTAATTTTATGTAATAGCCAGTAAGAATTAGTACAATTCAAGTTTTAGGTATCAATTATTGACTTTTTAGGGGGCTTTGGTGCCTTGAACTTGAGCTAGGACCTTAAGATTCTGCATGAAAGGAGGACTAGCAGCTGAGTTGCACGGGAGAATGTGAAAAGTGTTGATATGCAGTAAAAACCTGAAAAATCCGTTCGTTATCGTCATTTTTTATCGAATCGTCATAAGGCCAGACCGTCACATTGGCCGCTCTTCTCTCTGAAATGGTTGTACTTATCGTCTGCAAAGCTAAGACGTGTGCTGCGGTATGCGGAGACACTAAAACCACCATAGTAAAACACAGATGAAGCATCTAATTTATTGTAATAGCTAGTAAGAAGTAGTACAATTCAAGTTTTAGGTATCGATAATGGACTTTTTAGCTGGCTTTGGTGCCTTGGACATGAGCTAGGACCTTAAGAATCTGCATGAAAGGAGGACCAGCAGCCGAGTTGCACGGGAGAATGTGAAAAGTGTTCATATGTAGTAAAAAAATGAGAAATCCGTCCGTTTTCGTCATTTGTTATCGAATCGACTTAAAGCCAGATCGTCACATTGGTCGCTCTTCTCTCTGAAACGATTGTACTTATCGTCTGCAAAGCTATGTCGCGTGCTGCGGTATGCGGAGACACTAAAAGCACCATAGTAGAACACAGATGAAGGTTCTAAGTTGATGTAATAGCCAGTAAGAAGTAGTACAATTCAAGTTTTAGGTATCGATTATTGACTTTTTAGCTGGCTTTGGTTCCTTGGACATGAGCTAGGACCTTAAGATTCTGCATGAAAGGTGGACTAGCAACTGAGTTGCACGGGAGAATGTGAAAAGTGTTCATATGCAGTAAAAACCTGAGAAATCCGTCCGTTTTCTTCATTTGTTATCGAATCGCTTAAAGCCAGATCGTCACATTGGCCGCTCTTCTCTCTGAAATGGTTGTACTTATCGTCTGCAATGCTATGACGTGTGCTGCGGTATGCGGAGACACTAAAACCACCATAGTAAAACACAGATGAAGCATCTAATTAAATGTAATAGCCTGTAAGAAGTAGTACAATTCAAGTTTTAGGTAACGATTATGGACTTTTTAGCTGGCTTTGGCGGCTTGGACATGAGCTAGGACCTTAAGAATTTGCATGAAAGGAGGACTGGCAGCCGAGTTGCACGGGAGAATGTGAAACGTGTTCATATGTAGTAAAAACCTGAGAAATCCGTCCGTATTCGTCATTTGTTATCGAATCGACTTAAAGCCAGATCGTCACATTGGTCATTCTTCTCTCTGAAACGATTGTACTTATCGTCTGCAAAGCTATGTCGCGTGCTGCGGTATGTGGAAATACTGAAAGCACCATAGCAGAACACAGATGAAGCTTCTATGTTGATGTAATAGCCAGTAAGAAGTAGTACAATTCAAGTATTAGGTATCGATTATTGACATTTTAGCTGGCTTTGGTGCGGTTGGAAATGAGCTAGGACCTTAAGATTCTGCATGAGAAGAGAACTAGCAGCCCAGTTGCACGGCAGAATGTGAAAAGTGTTCATATGTAGTAAAAACCTGAGAAATCCGTCCGTTTTCGTCATTTGTTATCGAATCGACTTAAAACCAGAATGTCACACTTGCCGCTCTTCTCTCTGAAACGGTTGTACTTATCGTCTGCAAAGCTAAGACGTGTGCTGCGGTATGCGGAGACACTAAAACCACCATAGTAAAACACAGATGAAGCATCTAATTTAATGTAATAGCCTGTAAGAAGTAGTACAATTCAAGTTTTAGGTATCGATTATGGACTTTTTAGCTGGCTTTGGCGGCTTGGACATGAGCTAGGACCTTAAGAATTTGCATGAAAGGAGGACTGGCAGCCGAGTAGCACGGGAGAATGTGAAACGTGTTCATATGTAGTAAAAACCTGAGAAATCCGTCCGTATTCGTCATTTGTGATCGAATCGACTTAAAGCCAGATCGTCACATTGGTCACTCTTCTCTCTGAAACGATTGTACTTATCGTCTGCAAAGCTATGTCGCGTGCTGCGGTATGCGGAGACACTTAAAGCACCATAGTAGAACACAGATGAAGCTTCTAAGTTGATGTAATAGCCAGTAAGAAGTAGTACAATTCAAGTTTTAAGTATCGATTATTGACTTTTTAGCTGGCTTTGGTGCCTTGGACACGAGCTAGGACCTTAAGATTCTGCATGTAAGGAGAACTAGCAGCCGCGTTGCACGGGAGAATGTGAAAAGTGTTCATATGTAGTAAAAACCTGAGAAATCCGTCCGTTTTCGTCATTTGTTATCGAATCGACTTAAAGCCAAATCGTCACATTAACCTCTCTTCTCTCAGAAACGGTTGTACTTATCGTCTGCAAAGCTATGTCGCGTGCTGCGGTATGTGGAGACACTAAAAACACCATAGTAGAACGCAGATGAAGCTTCTATGTTGATGTAATAGCCAGTAAGAAGTAGTACAATTCAAGTTTTAGGTATCGATTATTGACTTCTTAGCTGGCTTTGGTGCGGTTGGACATGAGCTAGGACCTTAAGATTCTGCATGAAAGGTGGACTAGCAGCTGAGTTGCACGGGAGAATGAAAAGTGTTCATATGCAGTAACAACCTGAGAAATCCGTCCGTTTTCTTCATTTGTTATCGAATCGACTTAAAGCCAGATCGTCACTTTGGTCGCTCTTCTCTCTGAAACGATTGTACTTATCGTCTGCAAAGCTATGTCGCGTGCTGCGGTATGTGGAGAACTAAAAGCACCATAGTAGAACACAGATGAAGCTTCTATGTTGATGTAATAGCCAGTAAGAAGTAGTACAATTCAAGTTTTAGGTATCGATTATTGACTTTTTAGGTGGCTTTGGTGCCTTGGGCATGAGCTAGGACCTTAAGATTCTGCATGAAAGGAGGACTAGCAGCTGAGTTGCACGGGAGAATGTGAAAAGTGTTCATATGCAGTAAAAACCCGAAAAATCCGTTCGCTATCGTCATTTGTTATCGAATCGCTTAAAGCCAGATCGTCACATTGGCCGCTCTTCTCTCTGAAATGGTTGTACTTATCGTCTGGAATGCTATGACGTGTGCTGCGGTATGCGGAGACACTAAAACCACCATAGTAAAACACAGATGAAGCATCTAATTAAATGTAATAGCCAGTAAGAAGTAGTACAGTTCAAGTTTTAGGTTTCGATTATTGACTTTTTAGCTGGCTTTGGTTCCTTGGACATGAGCTAGGAACTTAAGATTCTGCATGAAAGGAGGACTAGCTGCCGAGTTGCACGGGAGAATGTGAAAAGTGTTCATATGTAGTAAAAACCTTGAATTCCGTCCGTTTTCTTCATTTGTTATCGAATCGACTTAAAGCCAGATCGTCACATTGGCCGCATTTCTGTCTAAAACGGTTGTACTTATCGTCTGCAAAGCTATGTCGCGTGCTGCGGTATGCGGAGACACTTAAAGCACCATAGTAGAACACAGATGAAGCTTCTAAGATGATGTAATAGCCAGTAAGAAGTAGTACAATTCAAGTTTTAGGTATCGATTATTGACTTTTTAGCTGGCTTTGGTGCCTTGGACATGAGCTAGGACCTTAAGATTCTGCATGTAAGGAGAACTAGCAGCCGCGTTGCACGGGAGAATGTGAAAAGTGTTCATATGTAGTAAAAACCTGAGAAATCCGTCCGTTTTCGTCATTTGTTATCGAATCGACTTAAAGCCAAATCGTCACATTAACCTCTCTTCTCTCAGAAACGGTTGTACTTATCGTCTGCAAAGCGATGTCGCGTGCTGCGGTATGTGGAGACACTAAAAACACCATAGTAGAACACAGATGAAGCTTCTATGTTGATGTAATAGCCAGTAAGAAGTAGTACAATTCAATTTTTAGGTATCGATTATTGACTTTTTAGCTGGCTTTGGTGCGGTTGGACATGAGCTAGGACCTTAAGATTCTGCATGAAAGGAGAACTAGCAGCCGAGTTGCACGGGAGAATGTGAAAGTGTTCATATGTAGTAAAAACCTGAGAAATCCGTCCGTCTTCGTCATTTGTTATCGAATCGACTTAAAGCCAAATCGTCACATTGGCCTCTCTTCTCTCTGAAACGGTTGTACTTATCGTCTGCAAAGCTATGTCGCGTGAAGCGGTATGTGGAAATACTGAAAGCACCATAGCAGAACACAGATGAAGCTTCTATGTTGATGTAATAGCCAGTAAGAAGTAGTACAATTCAAGTATTAGGTATCGATTATTGACATTTTAGCTGGCTTTGGTGCGGTTGGAAATGAGCTAGGACCTTAAGATTCTGCATGAGAAGAGAACTAGCAGCCCAGTTGCACGGCAGAATGTGAAAAGTGTTCATATGTAGTAAAAACCTGAGAAATCCGTCCGTTTTCGTCATTTGTTATCAAATCGACTTAAAACCAGAATGTCACACTTGCCGCTCTTCTCTCTGAAACGGTTGTACTTATCGTCTGCAAAGCTAAGACGTGTGCTGCGGTATGCGGAGACACTAAAACCACCATAGTAAAACACAGATGAAGCATCTAATTTAATGTAATAGCCTGTAAGAAGTAGTACAATTCAAGTTTTAGGTATCGATTATGGACTTTTTAGCTGGCTTTGGCGGCTTGGACATGAGCTAGGACCTTAAGAATTTGCATGAAAGGAGGACTGGCAGCCGAGTTGCACGGGAGAATGTGAAACGTGTTCATATGTAGTAAAAACCTGAGAAATCCGTCCGTATTCGTCATTTGTGATCGAATCGACTTAAAGCCAGATCGTCACATTGGTCACTCTTCTCTCTGAAACGATTGTACTTATCGTCTGCAAAGCTATGTCGCGTGCTGCGGTATGCGGAGACACTTAAAGCACCATAGTAGAACACAGATGAAGCTTCTAAGTTGATGTAATAGCCAGTAAGAAGTAGTACAATTCAAGTTTTAAGTATCGATTATTGACTTTTTAGCTGGCTTTGGTGCCTTGGACATGAGCTAGGACCTTAAGATTCTGCATGTAAGGAGAACTAGCAGCGGCGTTGCACGGGAGAATGTGAAAAGTGTTCATATGTAGTAAAAACCTGAGAAATTCGTCCGTTTTCGTCATTTGTTATCGAATCGACTTAAAGCCAAATCGTCACATTAACCTCTCTTCTCTCAGAAACGGTTGTACTTATCGTCTGCAAAGCTATGTCGCGTGCTGCGGTATGTGGAGACACTAAAAACACCATAGTAGAACGCAGATGAAGCTTCTATGTTGATGTAATAGCCAGTAAGAAGTAGTACAATTCAAGTTTTAGGTATCGATTATTGACTTCTTAGCTGGCTTTGGTGCGGTTGGACATGAGCTAGGACCTTAAGATTCTGCATGAAAGGTGGACTAGCAGCTGAGTTGCACGGGAGAATGTGAAAAGTGTTCATATGCAGTAACAACCTGAGAAATCCGTCCGTTTTCTTCATTTGTTATCGAATCGACTTAAAGCCAGATCGTCACTTTGGTCGCTCTTCTCTCTGAAACGATTGTACTTATCGTCTGCAAAGCTATGTCGCGTGCTGCGGTATGTGGAGAACTAAAAGCACCATAGTAGAACACAGATGAAGCTTCTATGTTGATGTAATAGCCAGTAAGAAGTAGTACAATTCAAGTTTTAGGTATCGATTATTGACTTTTTAGGTGGCTTTGGTGCCTTGGGCATGAGCTAGGACCTTAAGATTCTGCATGAAAGGAGGACTAGCAGCTGAGTTGCACGGGAGAATGTGAAAAGTGTTCATATGCAGTAAAAACCCGAAAAATCCGTTCGTTATCGTCATTTGTTATCGAATCGCTTAAAGCCAGATCGTCACATTGGCCGCTCTTCTCTCTGGAATGGTTGTACTTATCGTCTGGAATGCTATGACGTGTGCTGCGGTATGCGGAGACACTAAAACCACCATAGTAAAACACAGATGAAGCATCTAATTAAATGTAATAGCCAGTAAGAAGTAGTACAGTTCAAGTTTTAGGTTTCGATTATTGACTTTTTAGCTGGCTTTGGTTCCTTGGACATGAGCTAGGAACTTAAGATTCTGCATGAAAGGAGGACTAGCTGCCGAGTTGCACGGGAGAATGTGAAAAGTGTTCATATGTAGTAAAAACCTTGAATTCCGTCCGTTTTCTTCATTTGTTATCGAATCGACTTAAAGCCAGATCGTCACATTGGCCGCATTTCTGTCTAAAACGGTTGTACTTATCGTCTGCAAAGCTATGTCGCGTGCTGCGGTATGCGGAGACACTTAAAGCACCATAGTAGAACACAGATGAAGCTTCTAAGATGATGTAATAGCCAGTAAGAAGTAGTACAATTCAAGTTTTAGGTATCGATTATTGACTTTTTAGCTGGCTTTGGTGCCTTGGACATGAGCTAGGACCTTAAGATTCTGCATGTAAGGAGAACTAGCAGCCGCGTTGCACGGGAGAATGTGAAAAGTGTTCATATGTAGTAAAAACCTGAGAAATCCGTCCGTTTTCGTCATTTGTTATCGAATCGACTTAAAGCCAAATCGTCACATTAACCTCTCTTCTCTCAGAAACGGTTGTACTTATCGTCTGCAAAGCGATGTCGCGTGCTGCGGTATGTGGAGACACTAAAAACACCATAGTAGAACACAGATGAAGCTTCTATGTTGATGTAATAGCCAGTAAGAAGTAGTACAATTCAATTTTTAGGTATCGATTATTGACTTTTTAGCTGACTTTGGTGCGGTTGGACATGAGCTAGGACCTTAAGATTCTGCATGAAAGGAGAACTAGCAGCCGAGTTGCACGGGAGAATGTGAAAGTGTTCATATGTAGTAAAAACCTGAGAAATCCGTCCGTTTTCGTCATTTGTTATCGAATCGACTTAAAGCCAAATCGTCACATTGGCCTCTCTTCTCTCTGAAACGGTTGTACTTATCGTCTGCAAAGCTATGTCGCGTGAAGCGGTATGTGGAAATACTGAAAGCACCATAGCAGAACACAGATGAAGCTTCTATGTTGATGTAATAGCCAGTAAGAAGTAGTACAATTCAAGTATTAGGTATCGATTATTGACATTTTAGCTGGCTTTGGTGCGGTTGGAAATGAGCTAGGACCTTAAGATTCTGCATGAGAAGAGAACTAGCAGCCCAGTTGCACGGCAGAATGTGAAAAGTGTTCATATGTAGTAAAAACCTGAGAAATCCGTCCGTTTTCGTCATTTGTTATCAAATCGACTTAAAACCAGAATGTCACACTTGCCGCTCTTCTCTCTGAAACGGTTGTACTTATCGTCTGCAAAGCTAAGACGTGTGCTGCGGTATGCGGAGACACTAAAACCACCATAGTAAAACACAGATGAAGCATCTAATTTAATGTAATAGCCAGTAAGAAGTAGTACAATTCAAGTTTTAGGTATCGATTATTGACTTTTTAGCTGGCTTTGGTTCCTTGGACATGAGCTAGGACCTTAAGATTGTGCATGAAAGGAGGACTAGCTGCCGAGTTGCACGGGAGAATGTGGAAAGTGTTCATATGTAGTAAAAACCTTGAATTCCGTCCGTTTTCGTCATTTGTTATCGAATCGACTTAAAGCCAGATCGTCACATTGGCCGCATTTCTGTCTAAAACGGTTGTACTTATCGTCTGCAAAGCTATGTCGCGTGCTGCGGTATGCGGAGACACTTAAAGCACCATAGTAGAACACAGATGAAGCTTCTAAGTTGATGTAATAGCCAGTAAGAAGTAGTACAATTCAAGTTTTAGGTATCGATTATTGACTTTTTAGCTGGCTTTGGTTCCTTGGACATGAGCTAGGACCTTAAGATTCTGAATGAAAGGTGGACTAGCAGCTGAGTTGCACGGGAGAATGTGAAAAGTGTTCATATGCAGTAAAAACCTGAGAAATCCGTCCGTTTTCTTCATTTGTTATCGAATCGACTTAAAGCCAGATCGTCACTTTGGTCGCTCTTCTCTCTGAAACGATTGTACTTATCGTCTTCAAAGCCATGTCGCGTGCTGCGGTATGTGGAGAACTAAAAGCACCATAGTAGAACACAGATGAAGCTTCTATGTTGATGTAATAGCCAGTAAGAAGTAGTACAATTCAAGTTTTAGGTATCGATTATTGACTTTTTAGGTGGCTTTGGTGCCTTGGGCATGAGCTAGGACCTTAAGATTCTGCATGAAAGGAGGACTAGCAGCTGAGTTGCACGGGAGAATGTGAAAAGTGTTCATATGCAGTAAAAACCCGAAAAATCCGTTCGTTATCGTCATTTGTTATCGAATCGCTTAAAGCCAGATCGTCACATTGGCCGCTCTTCTCTCTGAAATGGTTGTACTTATCGTCTGCAATGCTATGACGTGTGCTGCGGTATGCGGAGACACTAAAACCACCATAGTAAAACACAGATGAAGCATCTAATTAAATGTAATAGCCTGTAAGAAGTAGTACAATTCAAGTTTTAGGTATCGATTATGGACTTTTTAGCTGGCTTTGGCGGCTTGGACATGAGCTAGGACCTTAAGAATTTGCATGAAAGGAGGACTGGCAGCCGAGTTGCACGGGAGAATGTGAAAAGTGTTCATATGCAGTAAAAACCCGAAAAATCCGTTCGTTATCGTCATTTGTTATCGAATCGCTTAAAGCCAAATCGTCACATTGGCCTCTCTTCTCTCTGAAACGGTTGTACTTATCGTCTGCAAAGCTATGTCGCGTGAAGCGGTATGTGGAAATACTGAAAGCACCATAGCAGAACACAGATGAAGCTTCTATGTTGATGTAATAGCCAGTAAGAAGTAGTACAATTCAAGTATTAGGTATCGATTATTGACATTTTAGCTGGCTTTGGTGCGGTTGGATATGAGCTAGGACCTTAAGATTCTGCATGAAAAGAGAACTAGCAGCCCAGTTGCACGGCAGAATGTGAAAAGTGTTCATATGTAGTAAAAACCTGAGAAATCCGTCCGTATTCGTCATTTGTTATCGAATCGACTTAAAACCAGAATGTCACACTTGCCGCTCTTCTCTCTGAAACGGTTGTACTTATCGTCTGCAAAGCTAAGACGTGTGCTGCGGTATACGGAGACACTAAAACCACCATAGTAAAACACAGATGAAGCATCTAATTTAATGTAATAGCCAGTAAGAAGTAGTACAATTCAAGTTTTAGGTTTCGATTATTGACTTTTTAGCTGGCTTTGGTTCCTTGGACATGGGCTAGGACCTTAAGATTCTGCATGAAAGGAGGACTAGCTGCCGAGTTGCACGGGAGAATGTGAAAAGTGTTCATATGTAGTAAAAACCTTGAATTCCGTCCGTTTTCTTCATTTGTTATCGAATCGACTTAAAGCCAGATCGTCACATTGGCCGCATTTCTGTCTAAAACGGTTGTACTTATCGTCTGCAAAGCTATGTCGCGTGCTGCGGTATGCGGAGACACTTAAAGCACCATAGTAGAATACAGATGAAGCTTCTAAGATGATGTAATAGCCAGTAAGAAGTAGTACAATTCAAGTTTTAGGTATCGATTATTGACTTTTTAGCTGGCTTTGGTGCCTTGGACATGAGCTAGTACCTTAAGATTTTGTAAGAAGGTAGGTATAGCAGCCGCGTTGCACAGGGGAATGTGAAAAGTGTTCATATGTAGTGAAAACCTGAGAAATCTGCCCGTTTTCGTCATTTGCTATCGAATCGACTTAATGCCAGATCATCATATTGACGGTTCTTCTCTCTGAAATGGTGACATTTATCGTGTGCAATTCTATGTCGCGTGCTGCGGTATGTGGAGACACGAAAAGCACCATAATATAATACAAAAGAAGCACCTAAGTTAATGTGATAGCCAGTACGAAGCAGTACAATTCAAGTTTCAGTTATCGATTATTGCCTTTTTTAGACGGCTTTGGTGCCTTGGACATGAGCTACGACCTTCAGATTTTGCAGGAAGGGAGGTCTAGCAGCCGCGTTGCATGGGAGAATGTGAAAAGTGTTGATATGTAGTGAAAAATTGTGAAATCCGCCCGTTTTCGTTGCTATCGATTCGACTTAATGCCAGATCGTCATCTTGGCCGCTGTTCTCTCTGAAATGGTTACATTTATCGTGTGCAAAGCTATGTCGCGTGCTGCGGTATGCGGAGACACTAAAAACTGCATTATAGAACACACAAGAAACTACTAAGTTGTTGTGATAGCCAGTACGAAGCAGTGCAATTCAAGTTTTAGTTATCGATTATTGACTTTTCAGACGGCTTTGGTGCATTGGACATGAGCTAGGACCTGAAGATTATGCATGAAGGGAGGTCTAGCAGCCACGTTGCACGATAGAATGTGAAAAGTGTTCATATGTTGTAAAAACCTGAGGAATTCGCCCGTTTTCTTTATTTGCTATCGAATCGACTTAATGCCAGATCGTCATATTGGACGCTCTTCTCTATGAAACGGTTACATTTATCGCGTGCAAAGCTATGTCGCGTGCTGCGGTATGAGGAGACACTAAAAGCACCATAACAGAACACAGAAGAAATTTCTAAGTTGATGTGTTAGAACACAGAAGAAGCTTCTAAGTTGATGTGAAAGCCAGCACGTAGCAGTACAATTCAAGTTTTAGTTATCGATTATTGACTTTTTAGACGGCTTTGGTGCATTGGACATGAGCTAGGACCTGAAGATTTTGCATAAAGGGAATTCTAGCAGCCACGTTGCACGGGGTGATGTGATAAGTTTCGTATGTAGTAAAAGCTGAGAAATAAGCCCGTTTTCGTTATTTGCTATCGAATCGACATAATGCCAGATCTTCATATTTGCCGCTCTTCTCTCTTGAACGGTTACATTTATCGTGTGCAAAGCTATCTCGCCTGCTGCGGAATGCCTAGACACTAAAAGCACCATAATGGAACATAGGAGAAGCATCTAAGTTGATGTGATAGCCAGTACGAAGCAGTACAATTCAAGTTTTAGTTATCGATTATTGCATTTTTTAGACGGCCTTGGTGCCTTGGACATGAGCTAGGACCTTAAGATTTTGCATGAAGGGAGGTCTAGCAGCCACGTTGCACAACAGAATGTGAAAAGTGCTCATATATATTAAACACCTGAGAAATCCGCCTGCTTTCGTCATTTGCTATAGAATCGACTTAATGCCAGATCGTCATATTGTCCGCTTTTCTCTCTGAAACGGTTACATTTATCGTGTGCAAACCTATGTCGCGGGCTGCGGAATGCCTGGACACTAAAAGCACCATAATATAACACAGAAGAAGCATCTAAGTTGATGTGATAGAAAGTACTTAGCCGCACATTTCAAGTTTTAGTTATCGATTATTACCTTTTTAGACGGCTTTGGTGCCTTGGACATGAGCTGGGACCTTACGATTTTGCATGAACGGAGGTCTAGCAGCCACGTTGCAAGAGAGAATGTGAAAAGTGTTCATATGTTGTAAAAACCTGAGAAATCCGCCGGTTTTCGTTATTTGCTATCGAATTGACCTAATGCCAGATCGTCATATTGGCCGTTCTTCTCTCTGAAATGGTTACATTTATCGTGTGCAAAGCTATGTCGCGTGCTGCGGTATGTGGTAACACTAAAAGCACCATAATATAATACAATAGAAGCATCTAAGTTGATGTGATAGCCAGTACGAAGCAGTACTATTCAAGTTTTACGTATGGATTATTGACTTGTCAGACGGCTTTGGTGCCGTGGACATGAGCTAGGACTTTAAGATTTTGCAGGAATGGAGGTCTCGCAGCCACGTTGCAAGAGGGAATGTGAAAAGTGTTCATAGGTTGTAAAAACCTGAGAAATCCGCCCGTTTTCGTCATTTGCTATCGAATCGACTTAATGCCAGATCGTCATATTGTCCGCTCTTCTCTCTGAAACTGTTACATTTGTCGTGTGCAAAGCCATATCGCGTGCTGCGGTATGCGGAGACACATAAAACAGCGTAATAGAACACACAAGAAGCTTCTAAGTTGATGTGATACCAGTACGAAGCAGTACAATTCAAGTTTTAGTTATCGATTATTGACTTGTCAGACGGCTTTGGTGCCTTGAACAAGAGCTGTGACCTTAAGATTTTGCATGAAGGGAGGTCTAGCAGCCACGTTGCACGAGAGAATGTGAAAAGTATTCATATGTAGTAAAAACCTGAGAAAGCCGACCGTTTTCGTCATTTGCTATGGAATCGACGTAATGCCCGATCGTCATACCGGCCGCTCTTCTCCCTGAAACGTCTACATTTATCGTGTAAAAAACTATGTCGCGAGCTGCGGAATATCTAGACACCAAAAGCACAATAATAGAACACAGATGAAGCTTCTAAGTTGATGTGATAGCCATTACGAAGCAGTAGATTTCAAGTTTTAGTTATCCATTATTGACTTTTTATATGGCTTTGGTGCCTTGGACATGAGCTAGGACCATAAGAATTTGCAGGAAGGGAGGTCTAGCAGCTGCGTTGCACGGGGGAATTTGAAAAGTGTTCAAATACAGTGAAAACCTGAGATATCCGCCTATGTTTCGTCATTTGCTATCGAATCGACTTAACGCCAGATCGTCATAGTGCCCGCTATTCTCTCTAAAACCGTTATATTTATCGTGTGCAAAGCTATGTCGCGTGCTGCGGAATGCAGAGAAACTAAAAGCATCATAATAGAACACAGAAGAAGCTTCTAAGTTGATGTGATAGCTAATACGAAGCAGTACAATTAAAGTTTTAGTTATCGATTATTGAATTTTTAGACGATTCTGGTGCCTTGGACATGAGCTAGGACCTTACGACCCTGCATGAAGGGAGGTCTAGCAGCCGCGTTGCACGGGGGAATGTGAAAAGTGTTCAGATGTAGTGAAAACCTGAGAAATCCGCCCGTTTTCGTCATTTGCTATCGAATCGACTTAATGAGAGATCGTCATATTGGCCGGTATTCTCTCTGAAACGGTTACATTTATCGTGTGCAAACCTATGTCGCGAGCTGCGGAATGCCTGAACACTAAAAGCGCCATAATAGAACACAGAAGAAGCATCTAAGTTGATGTGATAGAAAGTACTTAGCCGTACATTTCAAGTTTTAGTTATCGATTATTGACTTTTTAGACGGCTTTGGTGCATTGGACATGAGCTAGGACCTTAAGATTTTGCATGAAGGGAGGTCTAGCAGCCACGTTCCACGAGACAATGTGAAAAGTGTTCATATGTTGTAAAAACCTGAGAAATCCGCCCGTTTTCGTTATTTGCTATCGAATCGACTTAATGCGAGATCGTCATATTGACGGTTCTTCTCTCTGAAATGGTTACAATTATCGTGTGCAATGCTATGTCGCTTGCTGTGGAATGTGGAGACACTAAAAGCACCATAATAGAACACAGAAGAAGCTTCTATGTTGATGTGATAGCCAGTGCGAAGCAGTGTAATTCAACTTTTAGTTATCGATTATTGACTTTTTAAACGGCTTTGGTGCATTGGACATGAGCTATGACCTTAAGATTTTGCATGAAGGGAGGTCTAGCAGCCACGTTGCACGATAGAATGTGAAAAGTGTTCATATGTTGTAAAAACCTGAGGAATTCGCCCGTTTTCTTTATTTGCTATCGAATCGACTTAATGCCAGATCGTCATATTGGACGCCCTTCTCTCTGAAACGGTTACATTTATCGCGTGCAAAGCTATGTCGCGTGCTGCGGTATGAGGAGACACTAAAAGCACCATAACAGAACACAGAAGAAATTTCTAAGTTGATGTGTTAGAACACAGAAGAAGCTTCTAAGTTGATGTGAAAGCCAGCACGTAGCAGTAAAATTCAAGTTTTAGTTATCGATTATTGACTTTTTAGACGGCTTTGGTGCATTGGACATGAGCTAGGACCTGAAGATTTTCCATGAAGGGAATTCTAGCAGCCACGTTGCACGGGGTGATGTGAAAAGTTTCGTATGTAGTAAAAGCTGAGAAATCCGCCCGTTTTCGTTAATTGCTATCGAATCGACCTAATGCCAGATCTTCATATTTGCCGCTCTTCTCTCTTGAACGGTTACATTTATCGTGTGCAAACCTATGTCGCGAGCTGCGGAATGCCTGAACACTAAAAGCACCATAATAGAACAAAGAAGAAGCATCTAAGTTGATGTGATAGAAAGTAGTTAGCCGTACATTTCAAGTTTTAGTTATCGATTATTACCTTTTTAGTCGGCTTTGGTGCCTTGGACATGAGTTGGGAACTTAAGATTTTGCATGAACGGAGGTCTAGCAGCCACGTTGCAAGAGAGAATGTGAAAAGTGTTCATATGTTGTAAAAACCTGAGAAATCCGCCCGTTTTCGTTATTTGCTATCGAATCGACCTAATGCCAGATCGTCATATTGGCCGTTCTTCTCTCTGAAACGGTTACATTTATCGCGTGCAAAGCTATGTCGCGTGCTGCTGTATGAGGAGACACTAAAAGCACCATAACAGAACACAGAAGAAATTTCTAAGTTGATGTGTTAGAACACAGAAGTAGCTTCTAAGTTGATGTGGAAGCCAGCACGTAGCAGTACAATTCAAGTTTTAGTTATCGATTAATGACTTTTTAGACGGTTTTGGGTCATTGGACATGCGCTAGGACCTGAAGATTTTGCATGGAGGGAATTCTAGCAGCCACGTTGCACGGGGTGTTGTGAAAGGTTTCGTATGTAGTGAAAAGCTGAGAAATCCGCCCGTTTTCGTTATTTCTATCGAATCGACCTAATGCCAGATCGTCTTATTGGCCGCTCTTCTCTCTGAAATGGTTACATTTATCGTGTGCAAAGCTATGTCGCGTGCTGCGGTATGTGGAAACAGTAAAAGCACCATAATATAATACAAAAGAAGCATCTAAGTTGATGTGATAGCCAGTACAAAGCAGTACAATTCAAGTTTTAGTTATCGATTATTGCCTTTTTTAGACGGCCTTGGTGCCTTGGACATGAGCTAGGACCTTAAGATTTTGCATGAAGGGAGGTCTCGCAGCCACGTTGCACGACAGTATGTGAAAAGTGCTCATATATATTAAACACCTGAGAAATCCGCCCGTTTTCGTCATTTGCTATCGAATCGATTTAATGCCATATCGTCAAATTTGCCGCCCTTCTCTCTGAAACGGTTACATTTATCGTGTGCAAACCTATGTTGCGGGCTGCGGAATGCCTGGACACTAAAAGCACCATAATAGAACACAGATGAAGCATCTAAGTTGATGTGATAGAAAGTACTTAGCCGTAGATTTCAAGTTTTAGTTATCGATTATTGCCTTTTTAGACGGCTTTGCTGCCTTGGACATGAGCTAAGACCTTAAGATTTTGCATGAACGGAGGTCTATCAGCCACGCTGCAAGAGAGAATGTGAAAAGTGTTCATATGTAGTGAAAACCTGAGAAATCCGCTTGTTTTCGTCATTTGCTATCGAATCGACTTAATGCCAGATCGTCATATTGACGGTTCTTCTCTCTGAAATGGTTACATTTATCGTGTGCAATGCTATGTCGCGTGCTGCGGTATGTGGAGACACGAAAAGCACCATAATATAATACAAAAGAAGCACCTAAGTTAATGTGATAGCCAGTACGAAGCAGTACAATTCAAGTTTCAGTTATCGATTATTGCCTTTTTTAGACGGCTTTGGTGCCTTGGACATGAGCTACGACCATCAGATTTTGCAGGAAGGGAAGTCTAGCAGCCGCCTTGCACGGGAGAATGTGAAAAGTGTTGATATGTAGTGAAAACTTGTGAAATCCGCCCGTTTTCGTTATTTGCTATCGATTCGACTTAATGCCATCTTGGCCGCTGTTCTCTCTGAAACGGTTACATTTATCGTGTGCAAAGCTATGTCGCGTGCTGCGGTATGCGGAGACACTAAAAGCACCATAACAGAACACAGAAGAAGCTTCTATGATGAAGTGATAGCCACTACGAAGCAGTACAATTCAAGTTTTAGTTATCGATTATTGACTTTTTAGACGGCATTGGTTCCTTTGACATGAGCTACGACCTTACGATATTGCATGAAAGGATGTCTAGGAGCTGCGTTGCACGGGGGAATGTGAAAAGTGTTCATATATAGTGGAAACCTGGTTCCTTTGACATGAGCTACGACCTTACGATATTGCATGAAAGGATGTCTAGGAGCTGCGTTGCACGGGGGAATGTGAAAAGTGTTCATATATAGTGGAAACCTGAGAAATCCGCCCGTTTTCGACATTTGCTATCGAATCGACTTAGTGCCAGATCGTCATATTGCCCGCTCTTCTCTCTTAAATGGTTACATGTATCGTGTGCAAAGTATGTCGCGTGCTGCGGTATGTGGAGACACTAAAAGCACCATAACAGAACACAGAAGAAGCTTCTAGGTTGATGTGATAGCCAGTACGACGCAGTACAATTCAAGATTTAGTTATCGATTATTGACTTTTTAGACGATATTTGTGCCTTGGACATGCGCTGGGACCTTAAGACCTTGCATGAAAGCAGTCTAGCTGCCACGTTGGACGGGGGAATGTGAAAAGTGTTCAAATGTAGTGAAATCCTGAGAAATCCACTCGTTTTCGTCATTTGCTATCGAATCGACTTAATGCCAGATCGTCATATTGGCCTCTCTTCTCTCTTAGACGGTTACATTTATCCTGTGCAAAGCTATGTCGCGTGCTGCGGTATGCGGAGACACTAAAGGCATCATAATAGAACACAGAAGAAGCTTCTAAGTTGAAGTGATAGCCAGTACGAAGCAGTCCAATTCAAGTTTTAGTTAACGATTATTTACTTTTTAGACGGCTTTGGTGCCTTGGACATGAGCTAGGACCTTATGATTTTGCATGAAGGGAGTTCTAGCAGCCGCGTTGCATGGGGGTATGTGAAAGGTGTTCATATGTAGTGAAAACCTGAGAAATCGGCAAGTTTTCATCATTTGCTATCGAATCGACTTAATGCCAGATCGTCATATTGGCCGGAATTCTCTCTGAAACGGTTACATTTGTCGTGTGCAAAGCTATGTCGCGTGCTGCGGTATGCGGAGACACTAAAAGCTCCATAATAGAACACAGAATAAGCTTCTAAGTTGAAGTGATAGAAAGTACGCAGCAGTACAATTCAAGTTTTAGGTATCGATTATTACCTTTTTAGACGGCTTCGGTGCCTTGGACATGATCCAGGACCTTAAGATTTTGCATGAAGCGAGTTCTAGCAACCGCGTTGCACGGGGGAATGTGAAAAGTGTTCATATGTAGTGGAAACACGAGAAATCCGCCCGTTTTCGTCATCTGCTATCGAATCGACTTTTGCCAGATCGTCATATTTGCCGCTCTTCTCTATGAAACGGTTACAATTATCGTGTGCAAAGCTACGTCGCGTGCTGCGGAATGCGGAGACACTACTAGCACCATAGTAGAACACAGAAGAAGCTTCTAACTTGATGTGATAGCTAGTACGAAACAGCAATTCAACTTTTAGTTGTCGATTATTGATTTTTTAGACGGCTTTGGTGCCTTGGACATGAGCTAGAACATTACGATTTTGCATGAAGGGAGGTGTAGGGACCGCGTTGCACGGGGTAATGTGAAAAGTGTTCATATGTAGTGAAAACCTGACAAATCCGCCCGTTTTCTTCATTTGCTATCGAATCGACTTAGTGCCAGATCGACATATTACCTGCAATTATCTCTGAATCCGTTACATTTATGGTGTGCAAAGCTATGTTGCGTGCTGCGGTATGCGTAGATACTAAAAGCACCATAACAGAACACAGAGGAAGCTTCTATGTTGATGTGATAGCCAGTACGAAGCGGTACAATTCAGGTTTTAGTTATCGATTATTGAATTCTTAGACGGCTTTGGTGCCTTGGACATGAGCTAGGACCTTAAGATTTTGCATGAGGGAGTTCTAGCAGCCACGTTGCATGGGGGAATGTGAAAAGTGTTCATATGTAGTGAAAACCTGAGAAAACCGCCGATATCGTCATTTGCTATCGAATCGACTTAACGCCAAATCGTCATATTGGCCGCTCTTCTCTCTGAAACGGTTACATTTATCGTGTTCAAAGCTATGTCGCCTGCTGCGGTATGCGTAGACACTAAAAGCAACATAATAGAACACAGAAGAAGTTTCTAAGTTGATGTAATAGCCAGTACGAAGCAGTACAATTCAAGTTTTAGTTATCGATTATTGACTTTTTAGACGGCTTTGGTTCCTTTGAGATGAGCTAGGACCTTAAGATATTGCATAAAGGGATGACTAAGAGAAGCGATACACGGGTGAATGTGAAAATTGTTCATATGTAGAGAAAACCTGAGATATCCGAGCGTTTTCGTAATTTGCTATCAAATCCACTTAATTTCAGATCGTCATATTGCCCGCTATTCTCTCTGAAACCGTCACATTTATCGTGTACAAAGCTATGTCGCGTGCTGCGGTATGGAGAGACACTAAAAGCACCATAATAGAACACAGAAGATGCTTCTAAGTTGATGTGATAGCCAGTAAGAATCAGTGCAATTCAGGTTTTAGTTATCGATTATTGACTTCTTAGACGGCTTTTGTGCCTTGGACATGAGATAGGACCTTAAGATTTTGCATGAAGGGAGGTCTAGCAGCCGCATTGCACGGGGGAATGTGAAAAGTGTTCATATGTTGTGAAACCCTAGAAATCCGCCCGTTTTCGTCATTTGCTATGGAATCGACTTTTGGCAGATCGTCATATTGGCCGCTCTTTTCTCTGAAACGGTTACATTTATCGTGTGCAAAGCTAAGTAGCGTGTTGCGGTATGCGGAGACACTAAAAGCACCATAATGGAACACAGAAGATTATTCTAAGTTGATGTGATAGCCAGTACCAAGTAGTACAATTCAAGTTTTAGCTATCGATTATTGACTTTGTAGACAGCTTTGGTGCCTTGGGTATCAGCTAGCACCGTAAGATTTTCCGTCAAGGGAGGTCTAGCAGCCGCGTTGCACGGGTGAATGTGAAAAGTGTTCATATGTAGTGAAAACCTGAGAAATCCGCCCGTTTTCGTCATTTGTAATCGAATCGACTTAATGCCAGATCGTCATATTGCCCGCTATTCTCTCTGAAACCGTTACATATATCGTGTGCAAAGCTAAATCGCGTGCTGCGGTATGTGGAGACACTAAGAGCACCATAAAAGAACACAGATTAAGCTTCTAAGTTGATGTGATAGCCAAAACGAAGCAGTACAATTCAAGTTTTACCTATCGATTATTGACTTTTTAGACGGCGTTGGTGCCTTCGACATGAGCTAGGACCTTAAAATTTTGCATGAATGGAGATCTAGCAGCCGCGTTGCACGGGGGAATGTGAAAAGTGTTCTTATGTAGCGAAAACCTGAGAAATCCGCCCGTCTTCGTCATTTGCTGTCGATTCGAGTTTTGCCAGATCGTCATATTGGCCGGTTTTCACCCTGAGAAGGTTACATTTATCGTTAGGAAAGCTATGTCACGTGCTGCGGTATGCGGAGTCACTAAAAGCACCATAATACATCAAAGAAGAAGCTTCTAAGTTGATGTGATATCCAGTTCGAAGCAGTCCAATTCAAGTTTTAACTATCGATTATTGACTTTTTAGACGGCTTTCGTGGCTTGGACATGAGGTAGGTCCTTAAGATTTTGCATTAGGGAGGTCTAGCAGCCGCGTTTGACGGGGGAATGTGAGAAGTGTTCATATGTAGTGAAAACCTGGGAAATCCGCCCGTTCTCCTCATTTGCTATCGAATCGACGTTTGAAAGATCGTCGTATTGGCGGCTCTTCTCACTGAAACGGTTACATTTATCGTGTGCAAAGCTATGTCGCGTGCTGCGCTATGCGGGGACACTAAAACCTCAATAATAGAACACAGAAGAAGCTTCTCAATTGATGTGATAGCCAGTTAGATGCAGTACAATTCCAGTTTTAGCTATCGATTATTGACCTTTTAGACGGCTTAGGTGCCTTGGACATGAGCTAGGACCTTATAATTTTGCATGAAGGGAGATCCAGCAGCCGCGTTACACGGGGTAATGTGAAAAGTGTTCATATGTAGTGAAAACCTGATAAACCCGCCCGTTTTCTTCATTTGCTATCGAATCGACTTAATGCCAGATCGTCATATTGGACGTACTTCTCTCTGAAACGGTTACATTTATAGTGTGCGAAGCTATGTCACGTGGTGCGGTATGCAGAGTCACTAAAAGCACCATAATAGATCACAGAAGAAGCTTCTAAGTTGATGTGATAGCCAGTAAGAAGCAGTACAAATCAAGGTTTAGTTATCGATATTGACTTCTTAGACGGCTTTGGTGCCTTGTACATGAGCTAGGACCTTAAGATTTTGCATGAAGGGAGGTCTAGCAGCCGTAATGCACTGGGGAATGTGAAAAGTGTTCATATGTAGTGAAAACCTGGGAAATACAGCCGTTTTCGTGATTTGATATCGAATCGACATTTGCCAGATCGTCATATTTTCGGCTCTTCTCTCTGAAACGGTGACATTTATCGTGTGCAAAGCTTTGTCGCGTGCTGCGGTATGCGGAGACACTAAAAGCACCATAATAGAACACAGAAGAAGGTTCTAAGTTGGTGTGATAGCCAAAACGAAGCAGTACAATTCAAGTTTTAGTTATCGGTTATTGACCTTTTAGACGGTTATGGTGCATTGCACATGAGCTAGGACCTTAAGATTTTCCATGAAGGGACGTCTAGCAGCCGCGTTGCACGGGGTAATGTGAAAAGTGTTCATATGTAGTGAAAACCTTAGAAATCCGCCATTTCGTCATTTGCTATCGAATCGACTTTTGCTAGTTCGTCTTATAACTGGTCTTCTCTCTGAAACGGTTACATTTATCGTGTGCAAAGCTATGTAGCGTGCTGCGGTACGCGGGGACCCTCAAAGCACCATCATAGAACACAGAAGAAGCTTCTAAGTTGATGTGACAGCCAGTACGTAGCAGGACTATTCAAGTTTTTGTTATCGATTATTGACTTTTTATACGGCTTTGGTGCCTTCGACATGAGCTCGGACCTTACGATTTTTCATGAAGTGAGGTCTAGCAGCCGCGTTGTACGGCGGAATGTGAAAAGTGTTCATATGTAGTGAAAACCTGAGAAATAAGCCCGTTTTCGTCATTTGCTATCGAATCGACTTAATGCCAGATCGTCATACTGGCCCCACTTGTCTCTGAAACGGTTACATTTATCGTGTGCAAAGCTATGTCGCGTGCTGCGGTATGCGGAGACACTAGAAGCACCATAATAGAAAACAGAAAAAGCTTCTAAGTTGATGTGATAGCCAGTACGAAGCAGTACTATTCAAGGTTTAGTTATGGATTATTGAATTTTTAGACGATTTTGGTGCCTTGAACTTGAGCTAGGACTTTACGACTTTGCATGAAGTAAGGTCTAGCAGCCGCGTTGCACGGGGGAATTTGAAAATTGAACATATGTAGTGAAAACCTGAGAAATCCGCCCATTTTCGTCATTTGCTATCGTATCAGCTTAATGCCAGATCGTCATATTGCCCGCTTTTCTCTCTGAAACCGTTAGATTTATCGTGTGCAAAGCTATATCGCGTGCTAAGGTATGCGGAGACACTAAAATCACCATAATAGAACACAGAAGAAGCTTCTAAGTTGATGTGATAGCCAGTACGAAGAAGTACCATTCAAGTTTTATCTATCGATTATTTTCTTTTTAGACGGCTTTGGTTCCTTTGAGATGACCTAGGACCTGCCGATATTGCATAAAGGGATGTCTAAGAGACGCGTTGCACGGGGGAATGTGAAATGTGTTCATATGTACAGAAAACCTGAGATATCCGAGCGTTTTCATCATTTGCTATCGAATCAACTTAATTTCAGATCGTCATATTGCACGCTATTCTCTCTGAAACCGCTACATTTATCGTGTACAAAGCTATGTCGCGTGCTGCGGTATGCGGAGACACTAAAAGCACCATAGTAGAACACAGAAAAAGCTTCTAAGTTGATGTGATAGATAGTACGAAGCAGTAAATTTCAAGTTTTAGTTTTAGATTATTGACTTTTTAGACGGCTTTTGTGCCTTGGACATGAGCTAGGACCTTAAGATTTTTCATGAAGGGAGGTCTAGCAGCCGCGTTGCACGGGGTAATGTGAAACGTGTTCATATACAGTGAAAACCTGAGATATCCGCCCGTTTTCGTCATTTTCTATCGAATCGACTTTTGCCAGATCGTCATATTGGCCGCTCTTTTCTCTGAAACGGTGACATGTATCATGTGCAAAGCTTTGTCGCGTGCTGCGGTATGCGGAGACACTAAAAGCACCATAAAGGATCACAGAAGAAGCTTCTAAGTTGATGTGATAGACAGTACGGAGCAGTCCAAATCAAGTTTTAACTATCGATTATTGACTTTTTAGACGGCTTTCGTGGCTTGGACATGAGGTAGTTCCGAACGATTTTGTATGAGGGAGGTCTAGCAGCCGCGTTTGACGGGGGAATGTGAGAAGTGTTCATATGTAGTGAAAAACTGAGAAATCCGCCCGTTTTCGTCCTTTGCTATCGAATCGAATTAATGCCAGATCGTCATATTGGCCGCTCTTCTCTCTGAAACGGTTACATTTATCGTGTGCAAAGCTATATCGCGTGCTGCGGTACGCGGAGACCCTCAAAGCACCATAATAGAACACAGAAGAAGCTTCTAAATTGATGCGATAGCCAGTACGTAGCAGTACAATTCAAGTTTTTGTTATTGATTATTGACTTTTTATACGGCTTTGGTGCCTTCGACATGAGCTCGGACCTTAAGATTTTTCATGAAGGGAGGTCTAGCAGCCGCGTTGCGTGGGGGAATGTGAAAAGTGTTCATATGTATTGAAAACCTGAGAAATCCGCCCGTTTTCGTCATATGCTATCGAATCGACTTGATGCCAGATCATCATATTGCCCGCTGTTCTCTCTGGAACCGTTATATTTATCGTGTGCAAAGCTATGTTGCGTGCTGCGGTATTCGTAGACACTAAAAGCACCATAATAGAACACAGAATAAGCTTCTAAGTTGATGTGATAGCCAGTAAGGAGCAGTAAAATTCAAGTTTTAGTTATCGATTACTGACTTTTTAGACGTCTTTGGTGCCCTGGACATGAGCTAGGACCTTAAGATTTTGCATGAGGGAGTTCTAGCAGCCGCGTTGCACATGGGAATGTGAAAAGTGTTCATATGTAGTAAAAACCTGATAAATTCGCCGATTACGTCATTTGCTATGAAATCGATTTTTGCCAGTTCGCCATATTGGCCGCTCTTCTCTTCGAAACGGTTACATTTATCGTGTGCAAAGCTATGTCGCATGCTGCAGTATGCGGAGACACTAAAAGCACCATAATAGGACACAGAAGAAGTTTCTAAGTTGGTGTGATACCCTAAAGGAAGCAGTACAATTCTAGTTTAAGTTATCGATTACTGATTTTTTAGACGGCTTTGGTGCCTTTGACATGAGCAAGTACCTTAAGGTATTGCATGAAGGGAGGTCTAGGAGCTGTGTTGCACTGGGGAATGTGAAAAGTGTTCATATGTAGTGAAAACCTGAGAAATCCGCCCGTTTTCGTCATTTGCTATCGAATCAGCTTAATGCCAGATCGTCATATAGCCCGCTTTTCTCTCTGAAACCGTTACATTTATCGTGTGCAAAGTTATGTCGTATGCTGCGGTATGCGTAGACACTAAAATCACCATAATAGAACACAGAAGAAGCTTCTAAGTTCATGTGATAACCTGTACGAAGCAGTACAATTCAAGTTTTAGTTATCGATTATTGACTTTTTAAATGGCTTTGGTACCTTTGAGATGAGCTAGGACCTTAAGATATTGCATAAGGGGATGTCTAAGAGAAGCGTTGCACGGGGGAATGTGAAATGTGTTCATATGTAGAGAAAACCTGAGATATCCGAGCGTTTTCGTCATTTGCTATCGAATCGACTTAATTTCAGATCGTCATATTGCCCGCTATTCTCTCTGAAACCGTTACATTTATCGTGTGCAAAGATATGTCGCGTGCTGCGGTATGTGGAGACACTAAAAGCACCATAATGGATCACAGAAGAAGCTTCTAAGTTGATGTGATAGCCAGTACGAAGCAGTCCAATTCAAGTTTTAACTATCGATCATTGACTTTTTACACGGCTTTCGTGGCTTGGACATTAGGTAGTTCCTTAAGATTTTGCATGAGGGAGGTCTAGCATCCGCGTTTGACACGGGAATGTGGGAAGCGTTCATATGCAGTGGAAACCTGGAAAATCCGCCCGTTCTCCTCATTGCTATCGAATCGACATTTGCCAGATCGTCATATTGGCGGCTCTTCTCTCTGAAACGGTTACATTTATGGTTTGTAAAACTATGTCGCGTGCTGCGGTATGCGGAGTCACTAAAAGCTCCATAATAGAACATAGATGAAGCTTCTAAGTTGCTGTGAAAGTCATTACGTAGGAGTACAATTCAAGTTTTAGTTATCGATTAATAACTTGTTAGACGGCTTCGGTGCCCTAGACATGATCAAGGACCTTATGATTTTACATGAAGCGAGGTCTAGCAACCGCGTTGCACTGGGAATGTGAAAAGTGTTCATATGTAGTGAAAACCTGAGAAATCCGCCCGTTTTCGTCATATGCTATCGTATCAGCTTAATGCCAGATCGTCATACTGGCCGCACTTGCCTCTGAAACGGTTACATTCATCGTGTGCAAAGCTATGTCGCGTGCTGCGGTATGCAGAGACACTAGAAGCACAATAATATAAAACAGAAAAAGCTTCTAAGTTGATGTGATAGCCAGTACGAAGCAGTACTATTCAAGATTTAGTTATCGATTATTTAATCTTTAGACGATTTTGGTGCCTTGAACATGAGCTAGGACTTCACGACCTTGCATGAAGTAAGGTCTAGCAGCCGCGTTGCACGGGGGAATGTGAAAAGTGTTCATATGTAGTGAAAACATGAGAATTCCGCCCGTTTTCGTCATTTGCTATCGAATCGACTTAATGCCAACTCGTCATATTGGCCGGTTATCTCTCTGAAACAGTTACATTTATCGTGTGCAAAGCTATGTAGCGTGCTGCGGTATGCGGAGACACTAAAAGCCCCATTATAGATCACAGAAGAAGCTTCTAAGTTGATGTGATAGCCAGTAAGAAGCAGTAAAATTCAAGTTTTAGTTATCGATTACTGACTTTTTAGACGTCTTTGGTGCCCTGGACATGAGCTAGGACCTTAAGATTTTGCATGAAGGGAGGTGTAGCAGCCGCGTTGCACGGGGGAATGTGAAAAGTGTTCATTTGTAGTGAAAAGCTGAGAAATCCGCCCGTTTTCGTCATTTGCTGTCGAATCGACTTAATGCCAGATCGTCATATTACCCGCATTTCTGTCTGAAACCGTTACATTTATCGTGTGCAAAGCTAAGTTGCGTGCTCCGGTATGCGTAGACACTAAAAGCACCATAATAGAACACAGAATAAGCTTCTAAGTTGATGTGATAACCAGTACGAAGCAGTACAATTCAAGTTTTTGTTATCGATTATTGATTTTTTAGACGGCTTTGGTGCCTAGGACATGAGCTAGGACCTTAAGATTTTGCATGAGGGAGTTCTAGCAGCCGCGTTCCACGGGGGAAAGTGCAAAGTGTTCATATTTAGTGAAAACCTGAGAAAACCGCCGATTTCGTCATTTGCTATCGAATCGACTTTTGCCAGATCGTTATATTGGCCACTCTTCTCTCTGAAACGGTTACATGTATCGTGTTCAAAGCTATGTCGCGTACTGCGGTATGCGTAGACACTAAAAGCACCACAATAGAACACAGAAGAAGTTTCTAAGTTGGTGTGATACCCAAAACGAAGCAGTACAATTCTAGATTAAGTTATCGATTATTGATTTTTTAGACGGCTTTGGTGCCTTGCACATGAGCTAGGACCTTAAGATTTTGCATGAAGGGAGGTCTAGCAGCCGCGTTGGACGGGGGAATGTGAAAAGTGTTCATATGTAGTGAAAACCGGAGAAATCCGCTCGTTTTCGTCATTTGCTATCGATTCGACTTTTGCCAGATCGTCATATTGGCCGCTCTTCTCAATTAAACGGTTACAATTATCGTGTGCAAAGCTATGTCGCGTGCTGAGGTATGCGGAGACAATAAAAGCGCCATAATAGGACACAGAAGAAGCTTCAAAGATGATGTGATAGCCTGTACTAAGCATTACAATTTTTGTTTTAGTTATTGATTATTGACCTTTTACACGGCTTTGGTGCCTTTGACATGAGCTAGGATCTTAAGATATTGCATGAAAGGAGGCCTAGCAGCCGCATTGCACGGGAGAATGTGAAAAGTGTTCATATGTAGTAAAAACCTGAGCAATCCGTCCGTTATCGTCATTTGTTATCGATTCGAGTTAAAGTCTAATCGTCACATTGGCCGCTCTTCTCTCTAAAACGGTTACATTTATCGTCTGTAAAGCTATGTCGCGTGCTGCGGTACGCGGAGACACTAAATGCACCATAGTAGAACACTGAAGAAGCTTCTAAGTTGATGTAATAGCCAGTAAGAAGTAATACAATACAAGTTTTAGATATCGATTATTGTGTTTTTAGCCTTTGGTGCCTTTGACATGAGCTAGGACCTTACGATTTTGCATGATGGGAGGTCTAGCAGCCGCGTTGCACGAGAGAATGTGAAAAGTGTTAATTTGTAGTAAAAAACAGAGAAATCAGTCCGTTTCCGTCATTTGTTATCGAATCGGCTTTTAGCTAGATCGTCACATTGGCCGGTCTTCTCTCTGAA
This sequence comes from Schistocerca gregaria, assembly GCF_023897955.1. Taxonomy (NCBI): domain Eukaryota; kingdom Metazoa; phylum Arthropoda; class Insecta; order Orthoptera; family Acrididae; genus Schistocerca; species Schistocerca gregaria. Next base: position 5,245,604 of record NW_026061850.1, on the reverse strand, counting down.
ACGGTTACATTTATGGACTGCAAATCTATGTCGCGTGCTGCGGTATGCGGAGACACTAAATGCAGCATAGCAGAACACATAAGAGGCTTCTAAGTTGATGTAATAGGCAGTAAGAAGTAGTACAATTCAAGTTTTAGTTATCGATTATTGACTTTTTACCCTTCTTTGGTGCGTAGGACTTGAGCTAGGACCTTACAATTTTGCACCACAGAAGAACTAGCAGCCGCGGTACAAGGGAGACTGTGTTCACAAGTAGTAAAAACCTGGAAATCTGTCCGTTTTCGTCATTTGTTATCAAATCGACTTAAAGTGAGATCGTCATTTGCTATCGAATCGACTTTTGCCAGATCGTCATATTGGCCGCTCTTTTCTCTGAAACGGTTACATTTATCGTCTGCAAAGCTAAGTCGCGTGCTGCGGTATGCGGGGACAATAAAAGCACCATAATAGAACACAGAAGAAGGTTCTATGTTGATGTAATAGCCAGTAAGAAGTAGTACAATTCAAGTTTTAGTTATCGATTATTGACTTTTTAGCCGGCTTTGGTGCCTTGGACATGAGCTAGGACCTTAAGATTTGGCATGAAGGGAGGTCGAGCAGCCGGGTTGCACGGGGGAATGTGAAATGTGTTCATATGTAGTGAAAACCTGACAAATTCGGCCGTTTTCGTCATTTGATATCGAATCGACTTAATGCCAGATCGTCATATTGGCCGCTTTTCTCTCTGCAATGATTATATTTATCTTCTGCAAAACTATATCGTGTCCTTCGCTATGCTTAGACACTAAAAGAACCATAGTAGAACACAGAAGAAGACTCTCAGAAGATGTAATCGGCCAGTACGAAGCATTACAATTCACATTTTACTTATCTATTATTGACTTATTAACCGGCTTTGTTTATTTGTACATGAGCTATGACCTTGAGGTTGTTCATGAAACGAGGTCTGTCTGCCACGTTGCGCGGGAGAATGTGAAAAGTGTTCATATGTAGTAAAAACCTGAGAAATCCTCCCGTTTTCGTCATTTTCTATTTAATCGACTAATTGCCAGATCTGCAAGCTTATGTCGCGTGCTGCGTTATGCGGAGACAGTCAAAGCATCACAGTAGAACACAGATGAAGCTTCTCTGTTGGTGTAATCAGCGAGAAAGAACCAGTAATAAGTTGTACAATTCAAATTTTAGTTATCATTTATTGACTTATTAGCCTGCTTTGGTACCTTGGACATGAGCTAGGGCCTTAAGATTTTGCATGAAACGCGGTCTGGACGCCACGTTGCACGGGATGATGTGAAAAGTGTCCATTTGTAGTAAAAACCTGACAAATCCGACCGTTTTCTTCATTTGCTGTCGAATCGACTTATTGGCAGATCGTCACATCGGCCGCTTTACGCTCTGAGACGGTTAAATTTATAGTCTGCAAACTTATGTCGCCTGCTGCGGTTTGCGGAGACACTAAAAGCACCACAGTAGAAGACAGAAGAAGGTGTTAAGAAGATGTATTCGGCCAGTAAGAAGCAGTACAATTCAAGTTTTAGTTATAGATTACTGACTTATTAGCCGGCTTTGGTGCCTTGGACATGATCGAGGACCTCAAGCCTTTGCATCAAACGAGGTCTGAACGTCACGTTGCACGGGGAAATGTGAAACGTGTTAATATTTATTAAAAACCTAAGAAAACCTTTCGCATTTATTTAAGTTCCTTTAGTGCAATAAGAATCTGTTAAAAAACTGACTACAATAATCATAATCTTGCTGTACAAGGGAAGTAGCTACTATTATTAACAGTATTTATCAACAGCAAATAAAACAAAAGGTAAAACAGAAAGATTATCAAACGTCTAATGGCACAGTAACGAAACTGAAAACAGTTCGCGACAATTTCTTCTGAAATTATTTCACCAGGAAACAACAAGAACACCGATTGAAGACTACAAAAGTTCCAAAATAAACCACTATACACAAACAACTAATTAGTACTTAGCTTTGGATGCGCCGCTACAGCTGCAACTGGTCAGCGCGGAATGTAAACACAGGTAAGAAGTTAAGTTGCTCGATACGAAACACTCGCAAATATCAGGTCACAACCCAAGAAAGGCGGAGGTGAATGAAGAAACCATTAATAAGTATCTTATATAGTAAATACTATCACAAAAACCGTTAAAATATGTATCTGAAACCTATAAATGTATGAAAACTTAGAGAGCGATTTCACACGCACTCACGCGCCTAATCGTAATGCCAGATCGTCGCAGTGGCAGCTTTGCTCACGGAACTGTTTACATATACATCTGGAAACTTACGTCATGTGCTGAGGTATGCGGTCGCACCACAAACAACAAAATAGGAGCTTCTCATTTGATGCAATCGGCAGGTAAGAAGTAGTACTACTCAAGTTTTAGGTATCGAAAATTCAACTGTAGGCCGGTTCTGGTGTCTTGCAGTTGATAGAGGACCTTGGAACATGCCTGTCTTTTTACCCCCCTCCCCCCTCGTAAGATGACTGTCTACGTACACCCGCCACCCCCCCCCCCCCCCGCCTCGTAATATGTCTGCCTACCTACTCACGCCATCTGAAAATGTGTGTCTACCCACTTCCCCCTCAGAAGATGACTCTCTACTTATCCCCCCAACCGGAAAACGTCAGTTTTCCCACCCCCTCCCCCCTCAGAAGATGACTGTCTACCTACACACCCTCGGAAGATACCTGTCTACTTAACCCCCCCCCCCCCCTCGTTTGGAGCATGTCTGCCTACCTACCAGCCTCTCAAAATATGTCTTTCTATCTACATCCCCCACCCCCCTCAGAAGATCACTCTCTACCTACTCCGCACATGGATGATGCCTGTCTCCCTAACCCACCCTTCAGAAGATGTTTGCCTACATACCCCTTCTTGGAAGATGTCTGTCTACCTACACACCTTTGGAAGAGGCCTGTCTACCTACCCCCTCCCCACCCCTTGGAAGATGTCTGCCCAGCTACCCTCCATCTAAGAAAATATTTGTCTACATACACCCCCTTCGGAAAATGTCTGTCTACCTACTACTGCTCTGATGATGTCTGTCTCCCTACCCCACCCTTCAGAAGATGTCTGCCTACCTTCTACTCCATGGAAGATGTCTCTATACATACCACCTATCGGGTGATGTTTGTCTACTCGCCCCCCCCCCCACCCCATAACATGCCAATCTAACATCCCCCCCTGTGAAGATGCCTATCTATCGCCTAGCTCGGAAGCTACCCCAACTCAGAAGATTCCTATCTACCTGCACTTGGAAGATGACTATCTCTCCATCACCTTCAGAAGACTCTTATCTACCCCCTCAGAAGATGGCTGTCTACATACCCCACCCTCAGAATATGACTGTCTCTGATCTCCCACCCTATCTGTCTGTCTACCATTCTCACACATCGAGAGAGGTGGTACAGTGGTTAGCACACTGGACTCGCATTCGGGAGGACGACGGTTCAATCCCGTCTCCGGCCATCCTGATTTAGGTTTTTCGTGATTACCCTAAATCGTTTCAGGCAAATGCCGGGATGGTTCCTCTGAAAGGGCACGGCCAATTTCTTTCCCAATCCTTCCCTAACCCGAGCTTGCACTCCGTCTCTAATGACCTCGTTGTTGACGAGACATTAAACACTAACCACCACCACCACCATTCTCACAATCAGAAACTGTCTGTCTACCTATCTCCCCCCCCCCCCCCCCGAAGATGTCTGCATATCTTCCTAGGTACCGCCATTTAGAAGGTGTCTGCCTACCTACACCCACTTCAAAAGATGTGTAACTGACTACCCCACCTCCGAAGATCTCTGTCAAACCCTCCTCCCATCCCAGGAGGATGTATGTGTGCAGACCCCCCTCTTGGAAGACATTTGACAACCGAAAAAACCGCTTTGGAAGATGTATGACTTCCTACCACTACCCTCGGAAGGTGTATGTCTACCTAGCACCCCCTCGAAGATGCCTGTCTATCTACCGAACCACGGTATATGCCTGCCTCACCCTGTCAGAATATGTCTGTCTACATACCCCACATGGAAGATGTCTGTCTACTTACCCCCCCCCCCCCTTAAAAGATGTTTGTCTACCTAGCCCCTCTTGGAAGATGTCTGCCCACATAAACACACACTCGGAATATGTATGACTAGCCACCACTCCCCTCGGAACATGTATGTCTACCTACCCCACCTCCGGACATGTCTCTCTACCTACGCCCCCACTCATAAGTTGTGTGTCTACCAACCCGCCATTTGAAGATGTCTGTCAACCTGGCCCTCCCTCAGAAAATGTCTGTCTACCTGCCCACCTTGGAATATTTATGTCTACCAAAACCCGGAGGATGTCTGTCTACCCAACACCCCCTCAGAAGATGATTGTCTACCTACCCCCGGAAGATTTCAGTCTACCTGCACCCCCTCACTTCTGAAAGATGCCTGTCAATCAACCCCTCCAACAGAGAATGTCTGTCTACCTACCGCCCCTCGAAAGTTGTATGTCTACCACCCCTCCTCGGGAGATGTCTGTCTACCTACCCCCCTTCAGAAGATGTCTATCTACCTACCCCCCATCCCCTCGGTAAATGCCTGTCTACCCAACCCCCTCTCGGGAAAAGTATGTCTACCTATCCCCACTCGGAAGATGGCAGTCTACCTACCACCTCCCTCGGAATATGTCTGTATATCGAACCCGACCTCGGAATATGATTTTCCACCTAATGCATGGGAGATGTCAGTCCACCTGCACCCCACTTTGTAAAATGCCTGTCTACTTTCCACCCCTTTGGAAGATGTCTATCATCCCACCTCGGAAGATGTCTGTCTACCTACCCCCCTCTGAACATGATTGCCTACTGAACCACAACTCAGAAGATGATTGTCTACTGACCACCCAGAAGATGGAAGCCTACCTGCCCCCTCCCACTACAACAGAAGATGACCATCCATCTAACCCCCTTGGTGGATGTCTGTTCATCTCCCCCCCCCCCCCCTTGGAGGACTTTGTCTTCCTACCCCCTCGGAAGATGTATGTATTCCATTCGCCCCTCAGAAGAGGTCTATCTTCCAACCCCCCTCAGAAGATTTTTGTCTACCTACCCTGCCTTGGTATATGTATGTCTTCCTACACCCCCTCATACGATGTCAGCATACCTACCCCCCTCGGAAGAAGTCTATCATCCCTCTGTTAGAGAATTTCTGTCTACCTTGCCCCCCCCCCCCTCGGAAGATATATGTCTTCATATCCTCTACCCTTGGTGCCTACATACTCAACCTCAGAAGATGTCTACCAACCTACCCCACCTTATAAGAAATCTTTCTACCTACCCCCCCCCCCCTAATAATATGTGTGTCTACCACCTCATGGAGGATGTATGTCTACTCCCCCCCCCCCTCGTAAAATGTCTATCTTTCCCAGTTGGAAAGATGTCTATCATCCCACTCTTAGAAGGTGTCTGTCTACCTGTCCTCCCACTCTGAAGATGTCTGTGTACCTACCCTCCCTCAGGAGATATCGGTCTAATTGCCCACTGGGACTATGTCTATCTACATACTCTCAGCCTTGGAAAATACGTGCCTACCTACCCAACCCCCTGTAAGATATCAGTCTACCTACAACCTGCCCTCGGATACTGTCTGTCTACATACACCCTCTAATAAGATGTCTGTCTACATACCCCACACTGTCTGTCTTCCTACCCCAACCATCCTCGGAAGATGTTTGTCTACCTACCCCTCCTTGGAAAATGCCTGTCTACCTAAATCTCGCTTGGAAAATATCTGTCTACCTACCCCCCATCCTTGGAAGGTGTCTGTCCACCAACTCTCCTGTCGGAAGATGTATGGCTACCTAACCCCCCTCAGAAGATGTCTGTCTATATATCTGCCTGTGGAATGTGTATGTCTACCTAACTCCCTTAGACAATGTCAGTCTACATACCCCCCTCGGAAGATACCTGTCTACCAATACTCTTCCCTCTACATGCCAAAACTAATAAGATAGCTGCCAACCTAACCCACCTCAGAAGGTCTCTGTTTATGCACACAAACTGAACATGTATGTCTATCTACCCCCCAGAAGTTGTCTGTCTACCTGCCCCCTCAGAAAATGTCAGTTGACCTCCCCCCCTTGGAAGATTTCTGTCTACCTATAACACCTCACGGAAAATATCTGTCTACCAGCCCCCTCTCAGAAGATGTCTGTCTACCTACCACCCCCCTCAGAAGTAGTATATCTATCTACCGTACCCTTGGAACATGTCTACCTACCCCCCCCTCCCAGTCAGCAGTTGTCTGTCCACCACCTACATAAGTTGTCTATCTACACCCCCTCGGAAGATGTCTGTCCAATACACCACCCTCAGAAGATATCTGTCCTACCCCTCTCGAAAATGTTAGTCTACCTACACCCCAGATAATGAATGTCTACCAACCCCACCTCGGAAGATGTTTGTCTACCTACCCCATGGAAGATGTGTTTACCTACCACCACTCGTAGTATGTGTGTCTACCTACCCCCATTGGAAAATATCGGTCTACCAACTGCCCTTGAAGATGTATGCCTACATACCCAACACCCTCGGAAGACGTCTGGCTACCTAGCTCCCCCCCACGAAGATATCTGCCTTCATACCCACTTCTCTTGGAAGATGTCTGTCAACGGACCCAAATTCAGAAAACGACTGCCTACCTACCCCACCTCAAAAGATGTCTGCCTACCAACCACCCCTCGGAATATGTATGTCTACCTACACTCATTCGGAATATTGCTTTCTACCACCCCTCCCTCTGAACATGTCTATCTACCTACCTCCCTCAGAACATGTCTATCTACCAACATCCCCCACCTCTTATGAAGTCTCTCTCACTACCCCCCCCCCCCTTCGAAAGTGACACCCTACCTACCATCCTCAGGAAATGTCAGTCTTCCTACTCCCCATACCTCAGAAGGTGTGTCTAACTATCCCCATGGACAATGTCTGTCTACATACCCCTAGCCTCAGAAAATACTTGTCTAACTACACCCCTCAGATTATTTCTGTCTACCTACAACCCAGCCTCGGATAATGTCTGTCTACCTACCCCCTCACTAATTGTCTCTCTACCTAAGCTACCTTAGAAGATATCTGTCTACATATCCCTCATCCTCTGAAGCTGTATGTCTACTACCCCTGCTCAGAAGATGTCTGTCTACTTAAAAACCCCTCAGAACATGTCTGTCTAACAACCCCCCCCCAGTTGTCTGTCTACCTACCCCTTGAAGATGTCTGTCTACCTACCCCCAGTAAAATGTCTCTGTACCCATCTTCCCCTCAGAAGATGATTGTCTACCTACCCCCATACAGAAGATGCACCTCTTTCAGAAAATGTCTGTCTACCTACCCCATCCACACACGGAAGATTCCTATCTACCCACTTTGGACAATGCCTTTCTACCCCAACTCAGAAATGTCTATCTACTACCATCTCAGAAGATGTCTGTCTACCTACCCCCTATTGAATATATCTGCCTACCCAACCCATCTTTGGAAGATGATTGGCTACCTACCCCATGGAAGATGTCAGGCAACCTGCCCGCTCACTTAGGAAGATGCCTACCTCCCCCTTGGAAGTGGTCTATTTTCCACCACTCAGAAGATGTCTGTCTAACTACCCCCTCTGAATGTATATGTCTATCAACTATGTCTGTTTACCTACTCCCATAAGATGTCTATCATCCCCCTCAGAAAGTATCTTCCTATATACTCCCTCCCCTTGGAAGATGTCTGTCTACATACCCAAACTAAGATGATGTCTGGCAATCTACTCCCCCACAGATGATGTCTGTCTACCTACCACCCTTGGAACATCTATGTCTTTCTACTCCCCGGAAGATGTCTGTCAGTCTGCCCAACTTGGAAAATGTCTGTCTACGTGCCCTCCTTCGGAAGATGTCTATCATCCCCAGCCTCAGAAGAATTATGTCTATTTGTCCCGCACCAACAGTAGATGTCTGTGTACCTACCCCCTTAAGAAGAAGTCTGTTTACCAACCCCCCTTCAGGAGATTCTCAAACCACCCACCAGGAAAGTCTCTGTCTACCTATCCCTCCCCCCCCCCCCCCTTTGGGAGATATGTGTCTACCTACAACACAACTCGGTAAATGTCTGTCTACCTACCCCTCAGAAGATGTCTGTTTATCCACACCTCCACAGATGATGTCTATCTACCTACCCCCTGCCCCCATCCTCCGAGGATGTCTGTCTTCCTACACCCTCAGAAGATGTCTGTCTACCTACCCCCCTTGGAAGATGTTGGTCTACTTACCCCTGTAGATGATGTCTGTCTACGTACGCCCCTCAGAAGATGGCTGTCTACCAATCCACCAATGGGAGATGTCTGTCTACCAACCCCCTCGAAAGGTGCCTTTGTGCCTACCCCCTCAGAAGATTGTCTACCTACGAACACTCAGTAAATGTATGTATACCTACCCCCCCACCCCCTCGGAAGAAGTCTGTCTAATTATTCCCCACCCCTTGGTAATTTCTGTCTACATACCACTCCCTTGCAAGATGTCTGTGTACCTACTCCCTCTTGAAAGATATCTGTTTACCTACATCTTCTGTGGGGAGGTAGGAAGACACACATCTTCCGCGAGGGGTAGGTAGACAGACATATTCCAAAGCAGGGTACATGGTCAGACATCTTCTGAAGGGTGGTAGGTAGACAGACATCCTCCAAGAGGGGGGGGAGACATTTTCTGTGGTGATAATGGTAGACAAACAATTCCAAGGAGGGGTAGTTAGACAGTCATCTTCTGAGTGGTTGTTTCTTAGTCAGACGTCTTCAAGGGGGAGGATTGGTAGACCGACAGTTTTCAAGGGGGGAGACATTTTTCGATTGGGGCCAAATAGGTAAACAGATATCCTTTGAGAGGGAGGTAGACATTTTCTGGGGGGGGGAGATATTTTCGAGGGGGAGAGTAGATTGACATCTTCCGGGAGGGGGGAGATAGTATTCTTCCATGGGGGGAGGTGAGTTGTCAGACATCTTCAAAGGTTGGGGGGGGGTCGGTAGACAGACATCTTCCAAGAAATGTCGGTAAGTAGACAGACATCTTCTGTGGGAAGTGATGGTATGTACACTTACATCTTCTGATGGGTTCGGGTAGATAAACAGGCATCTTTCATGATGGGGGGATAGAGCTCCTCGAAGATGGGGTGTAGATGTCTTTGGCAAGGAGGGTAGATAGACATATTCCGAGAGGGGGTTAGATAGATTTCTTCCATAGCGGGGATAGATAGACTTGTCCCGAGTTTGTGAGGTAGACAGACATACAGACATCTTCCTAGAATTTGGAGGTAGACAAACATATTCAGAATGGGCAGTAGACACATTCCAAATGAAGGGAGGCTGTAGAAATCTTCTGAGTCTAGGATAAATGTTCTCTGAGAGGAGGGGCTAGATGGAAATCTTAACAGGGGTGGGGTAGGTAGTCAGACATATTCTGAGAGGAGGGGGTTGATAGACAGGCATCTTTCATGAGGTGAGTTATAGACATCCGCCTGGGGGATAGACATCTTCTGAGGTGGGGATAGGTATCTTCCAGTGGGTGTAGATATCTGTGGGTGGGGTAGATAGACATCTTCTGAAGTGTTGGTTGATAGTCACCTTCCTAGTGGAGGGATACAGATATTTTCCGCCTGGGCTGGGTAGATAATCTTCTGAAGGGGGGTAGACGTCTTCCAAGGGGGGGCAGAGAGACAGCTTCTGAGGGGGGTAGATAGACATTTTCCAAGGATGGGGGCAGATACACATCTCCTGAGGGGGTAGATACACCTCTTCCGAGGAAGGTATGGATAGATAATCTTATGAGGTGGGTGTTGGTAGGCATCAGCTGAAGGGGGCTAGATTGGCATCTTCCGATGTGGAAGGGTTTAGGTAGGCATTTTTAGAGGGAGGGATTTCTTCCCAGGGGTTTAGATAGGCATCTTCCAAGTGGGTGTAGAATGACATCTCAGAGAGGGGGTAGACAAAATCTTCCGAGAGGGGGTAGGTAGAAAGACATCTTTCGATGGGAGAGTAGGTAAGCAGACATCTTTTGAGTGGGGTTGGTAAACTGACATCTTCCAAAGGGGCAAGGTAGACATATAGTTTCTGAGGGTGGGGCATAGGTAGACTGACACTTTCCGATGTGTGGTAAGTAGAATTACATCTTCTGAAGTGATGGGGTAGGTAGACAGACAATTTCCGAAGGGGTGTAGGTATACAGACATATACCTAGGGGGAAGGTAGACAGACATGTCCCAAGTGGTGGTAGGTAGACAGCCATCTTCCAGTTGGGTAGGTACACAGACATCATCCAAGGAGGTTAGAAGGACAGACATTTTCCATGTGGGGGTTGGTAGACATAAATCATCTGAGGGGGGAGAGACATCTTTTGAGGGGAGGGTACATAGACGGACATCTTCAGAGAGGAGGTAGTCATCCTCGGAGAGGGAGATAGTCATCCTCCGAGAGGGGGAGTAGATGTCTTCCGAGATGGGAGGCAGTTGTACATCTTCCACTGGTCTTAGCTAGGCAGACATCTTCTGAGGGAGGGTATGTAGACAGACATCTTCTGAGGGGGATAACGTCGACAGTCATCTTCTGATCGGGGTGGGTGGGTAGACAGACATCTTCCGAGTGGTGGTAGGTATGGAGACATCTTCTGAGGCTGGATTCGGTAGACAGGCAACTTCCAAGGGGGGGTGTTGGAAGACAGATATTTTTCAAGGGGTGGGAAACATCTTCTAAAGGATGCAGTTTGGTAAGCAGTATCCTCCGAGAGGGGTCTAGACATTCTGTGAGAGGGATAATGTCGACAGTCATCTTCTGATTGGGGGGGGGGGGGGGGGTAGGTAGAAAGACATCTTCCGAGGAGTGTTAGGTATGGAGACATCTTCTGAGCCTGGGTGCGGTAGAAAGACATCTTCCAAGGGGTGGAGGGGGGTGTTGGAAGACAGACATCTTCCAAGGGGTGGGAAGCACCTTCTAAAGGATGCAGTTTGGTAGACAGACATCCTACGAGAGAGGATGTAGACATTCTCAGATGGGGAGTGTATATCTTCTGAGAGGAGTGGTAGATTGACATCTTCCGAGAGGGGGGAGATACTTTTCTTCCATGGCGGCAATAGATAGATATCTTCCGAGAGGAGGTACATAGATAGACATGTTTAAATGTGTGGTGAATGTACACAGACAACTTTCGAGAAGGGGGGTAGGTATACAGACATCCTCAGAGGGGGTGGGTTGGGAGACAGACATCTTCCGAGATAGGGATAAGATAGAGACAAATCATTCAAGGTGTGGTAGATAAATATACATATTCTGAGGGGTTTAGGTAAACATTCATATTATGACGGGTTGTGGGTGTAGGTAGACAGAAACCATCCGAGGAGGGGTATTTAGGCAGATAATGTCTGAGAGGGTTTATGTAGACTGGAATCTTCTGAGGGGTTGTAGGAGGACAGATATCTTCCAAGTGGAGGGTTGGTAGACAGACATCTTCAGATGTGGGGTGGGGTAGGTAGCCAGACATCTTCCAATAGGGGGTTGGTAGGCAGACATATCATGTGAGGGGATGGTTTAGACAGCCTTCTTCTGATGGGTGGGTGGGTAGACTGACATCTTCCATGATGGGGCGTAGGCAGAGAGACATTGTCCGAGGCAGGGTGACTATAGACATTTTTCGAGAGGGGGGGTAGTTAGACAGACTTCTTCTGGGGGGTTGTAGGTAAACTGACCTCTTCAGAGGGGTGGCGTAGAATGACATTTGCCAAGAGGGGTAGGTAGAGAGACATTTTCCGATGGTGGAAAGTAGACAACATCTTCTGATGAGTGTAGGTAGACAGACATCTTCCGAGGGGGATGTGTAGGTGGACATACATCTTCCGATGGTTGGTGGGTACATAGACAGACATATTCCAATGGGTGCGTTAGGTAGACAAACATCTTCCAAGTGCGGGCGTCGTAGACAGATATCATACAAAAGTTCATGTAGGTAGACACACATCTTCTGAGGGGGTGTAGGGAGACAGACATTTTCCGAGGGGTGTACATAGACATACGTTTTCCACGTGGGGTCTAGGTAGACAGACATCTTCAGATGAGGGGGTAATTAGACAATCATCTTCTGGGGTAGGCTGACAGACATATTCAGAAGTATGGGTTGGTAGACAATACTTTATGACTGGAGGGATGTAGAGAGACATCTTCCAAGGGGTGTAAGTAGGTAGACAGACCTCTTCTGTTGTGGGATTTGTAGGTAGGCAGACATCTTCCCAGTGAAGTTTTGTAGACAGACATCTTCCAACGAGGGGTTAGGTAGACTGACACCTTCTGAGGCAGGGTAGGTAGATAGTCATCTTCGGAGGAGTGTTTGGTATACAGACATCTTCCGAACGGGTGGAGGTATACAGACATATACCTAAGGGGGAGGTAGACAGACATCATGGGAGTGGGGGTACGTAGACAGACAGGTGGGTTGGTATACAGACATCTTCCGAGGGGGATTAGGAGGACAGACATTTTCCATTTGAGGGTTGATAGACTTACATCATCTGAGGGAGGAGAAATATCTTTTGAGAGGAGGGTATGTAGACAGACATTTCAGAGAGAGGGTAGACATCATCCGAGAGGGAGGTAGTCATCCTCCAACACAGGGGTAGATATCTTCCAAGAGGGGTGTAAATAAATATCTTCCAAGATGCGAGGTAGATGGACCTCTTCCGAGGGTTTTAGGTAGGCAGACATGTTCCGAGGTGTGGCATGTAGACATACACCTTCTGAGGGGAATAAGGTAGACAGTCATCTTCTTATGGGAAATGGGTAGGTAGACAGACATATTCCAAGGGAGGGGGGGTAGGTAAGGAGGAGATATATTCTGAGGGTGAGTTCAGTACTCAGACATCTTCTGAGGGGTGTTCATGGTAGACAGACATCTTTCAAAGGGGGGGAGACATCTTCCAAAGTATGCGTTTTGGTATACAGACATCCTCCAAGAGGGGTGTGGACATTCTCTGATGTGGGAGTAGATATCTTCCCAGAGGAGTGGTAGTTTAACAACTTCCGAGAGGGGGGGGGTTGGGTAGGCAGACAGATATCCTCAGAGGTAGGGGTAGGGAGACAGATATCTCCCACAGGAGGGATAAAATCGAATCATTTGAAGGGGGTAGATAGGCATACATCTTCTGAGGGGTTTAGGTAGACACTCATCTTATGACAGGGGAAGGGGGTAGGTAGACAGATCATGCGGGGGGGGGGGGGGATATGTAGACAGATATCTTACGAGAGGGGGGTAGTTAGGCAGACATATTCTGAAGAGTTGTAGGAGGACGGACATATTCCAAGGGGGTAGGTAGACAGGCATCTACAGAGGGGGTTAGGTAGACAGTCTTATCAGAGGTGTATAGGTAGACAGACATCTTCTAAGGGGTTTGGTAGACCAACATTTCCTAAGGAGTGGCAGGTAGACAAACTTCTTCCGAATGTGGGTGGGTATGTAGACAGACACCAGTAAGGAATTGTAGGCTGACAGACATCCTTTGTGATAGATGGTAGGTATGCAGAAATATTCCGAAGGGAGGGTTGGAAAACATACATCTTCCAATGGAAGGGGTAGGTAGTCATACATCTTCTGAGGGCTGGGTTTAGGTATACAGAGATCTTTCCAAGGGGGGGCAGGTAAGTAGACAGACATATACTCAGGGTAGGGGGATGAGAGACAGACATTTTCCGAGGGGGAGGGGTAGGTAGACAGACATCTTCTGATGGTTGGGTAGGTAGACAGACATCTTCCGGGGTGGACAGCTAATCGGACATGGTTTGAGGGAGCTTAGGTAGACAGACATTTCCGATGGGGAGTGTAGGTAGACAGACATATTCTAAGGGTGGGGAGATGAGAGACATTTTCTGATGTGGAGATAGGTAGACAGACGTCTTCTGAGGGGTTGTAGGTAGACAGACATCTTCCAAGTGGGAGCTGTAGGTAGACAGACATCTTCAGAAGGAGATTGTAGGTTGATGGACATATTTTGTGCAGGTAATGATAGATAAACAAATTCCAAGGGATGGTAGTTTAACAGACATCTTCCCAGGGGGGCTGAGTAGATAGACAGACATCATCCAACCTGGGTAGACAGACATATTCCAGGTGGAGTAGACATCCTCCAAGGGGTAGACATCTTCGAATGGTGGTGAGGGTAGGTAGACATACTATGAGAGTGGGGTTAGAGATTCTCTGAGAGGGAGGTGTAGATAGCTACCAAGAGTGGAGGTAGATAGACATATTCCGAGTGGGGGGGGGGGGGGGTTGGATAGAAATCTTCTGGGGGTTGAATTGTGGCATTTGGTAGACTGGGCTTTTCTGAGACTGTGTTTGGAAGACATTTTCCGAGGTGGGAGGTAGACAGATATATTCCGAGGCAGTTGGTAGGTAGACAGACTAATTCCAGGGTGGTTGGCATGCTGACAGACATCTTCTGAGGGGGGGGGGGGGTAGACAGACATCGCCTGAGGGGCTGGAAGACACCTTCCAAGGTTTGGGGGTCTCTAGACATCTTCCGAGACAGGGGTAAACAACTTCCGAGTGGGGGGGCTGAGTAGACAGACAAATTCCGAGAGGGCAGGTAGGTAGATAGACTTCTCCTTAGTGTGGGGGGGGGGGGGGTGTTGAGAGACATCTTTCAGGGTGATAGACATCTTACGAGGTGGGGAGAGAGTTTTTGTGGGGGTATAGATAGACATCTTCACAGGGTGAGGTAGGTGGACAAACATCTTCCTTAGGGGGGTGAGGTAGGCAGACATCTGACGAGGGGGCAGGTAGACAGACATCTCCTGTGGAGAGTTACGTAGACTGACATTTTATAAGGAGCAAGTAGGTAGAATTACATATTAGGTGGTGGGGCGATGAGAGACAGACAGCTTTCGATGGGGTAGAGGTAGTATGAAATCTTCCGATGTGGGAGGTGTAGGTAGATATCATCTGAGAGGGGTAGGTACACAGACATCTCCCGAGGGGTGGGGTAGGTAGACATTCATATTCTGTGGGGAGGGGTAGGTAGTCATACATATTCTAAGGGGGGGGGGGGGATTTAGGTAGACAGACATATTCCAAGGGTGTGGGTAGGTACACAGACATCATCTGAGGGGGGAGGGGCGGTGCAGGTTGACAGAGATCTTCCATGGATGGGTAGCTCGGTAGATATCTTCTGAGGGGGATAGATAGGCATATTTCGAAGGTGGGGTAGATAGCCACCTTCCCAGGGGGGGGGGGGGGGGCAGATCATCATGGGTGTGACGTCACGTGAGCAGCACTGCTGTTGAAATAGCTTGTTAATGTTTTATAAGTTTTAGACTTCATTTACGTATTATAAAGTTTTTTTGTGTTATTATTTTTGCCGTAAAAGCAAATTATTAGTGGATATTCATTTATCTCAGTGTTTCTTCCTGTGGTATTGACTCGAGTGGTCTATTATGTGTAAGTGTGCTTCCATGGTTCGTCTAAGCCTCGCGCCTCATCAGCGTGTTTACATTTTGCGGCGTGCACTGCATCTGCAGCGGTTATAAGCTAAGTACTGACGAACTTGTTTGTGCTCTGTAATACGTTATTAAACTGAATAGATTGCAGTGGTGTTGCTTGCCATTTTTGGCGAAATAATGACTTAATAAACTCTTGTAATCGTTCGCTCGCTGTGTTTTATAGAGTTTTCAGTGTGTTGAAGTCGTTTAGTAAATTTCGTGCTTTAGTTTTCAACTGGCGTTTAGTTTAAATTTTTTGGTTTTAGCCAATAATTTTGTGAAGTTTTGCTGGTATTGGTATCGGCTGTGTTGTAGTAGTATTAATACAAGTAGCTGCTTTCTTAGTAGGCAGAGAATTTCGAGACCATAGTTGTTAGTTCTTAAATAGTGCTGCTTTTGTAACTGAACTTTGGTAACGTAGACGTATAGTTTTTTTTAGTAACTGTAAAATTTTATCGTGAGTGAGAAGTGATTGCTATGTCGTAGGTTTGTGAGTAGTGGATTAAGCTGTGGGATTTGTTCAAAGTATTTTCATTGGGGGGAATGCGGTGGGGAAGCCAGTGGTCATTTGAGGGTGATCCTGTCCTGGGAATGTAGAATCTGTAATAGAAACAAGTTAATAGAGGAGCAGGAGCGTAAGATCTGTGCCCTTCAGGTGCAGTTACAATGCGCAAAGGAGGAACTAGATAAGTTGAGGAGGGTGAAGGGTGCTGGGGAATGGGAACTGGCAGTTGACAAGAAGATAGATAGGAAAAGGAGGTAGTCAGACAGTTTTACTTTGCATACATGCAATAGATACGACAAACTGTCAAAGTTGAGCGGAGAGGAGCCTCGTGTAGCTGTATATGGAGGTAACTTGCAGCCGTCCTCAGCAATTAGGAGGCCTAGGTTCTGCTGCTAGGTAGTTACCGGGTAGAGGTGTGGGCCAGCATTTGCAAGAAGTTTTGTGGAGTGAGTACCAGGTCACAAGCATTGTGAAGCCTAATGCAGGGTTGGCTCAGGTGGCTGAAAGCATAGGGGAGTTATGTAAGAATTTTACAAAGGAGGATCAGGTAGTGATAGTGGGTGGTGCTGGGAGCAGTCGCAATAGGGACAGGGGGTATGATGTCAGTGGTGACTTGGTTAAGATAGCTACTCAAACTGGTGGCACTAATGTGCTTTTCGTGCAACTGTTTCAGCATAATGATCGGCCACACCTTAATGCGGCTGTTGGGGGCGTAATTGTGGGGCTGGGGAGTGCAGTGATGGCAGAGGGCATGGATCACATCTCAGTGGTGCCAGTTGGGTCTATCAGTAGATGGGGTTTCACTAGGCATGGCCTGCACCTCAATAGGTATGCGAAGGAGAGGCTACCTAAGCTTATAGGTGACAGTGTAGTGGGTGGTGGTGGCGGTAGTGGTGTCACTCATGGAAAAATTCCTGTAGTATTTGGTGTTAGAGCTGCACCTTTTTAATACTGAAGTCAGCTGATTGGTATACCAGCTTAAAGGAAGTGCCTCTAAGGTTCAAAAATGGTTCTAATGGCTCTGAGCACTATGCAAATTAACATATGGGGTCATCAGTCGCCTAGAACTTAGAACTAATTAAACCTAACTAACCTAAGGACGTCACACACATCCATGCCCGAAGCAGGATTCGAACCTGCGACCGTAGCAGTCGCGCGGTTCCGAACTGAGCGCTTAGAACCGCAAGACCACCGCGGCCGGCGTGCCTCTAAGGGCTCTCCTCCAGAGGATGTAATGTTTCCAAGTAGAGAAGGAATTGGCATATTTCATCAGAATATAAGAGTTATTAGAGATAAAGTTAGTGAACTGCTAACAGATGTTAACGCTGAAATTATTTGTATATCAGAGCACCACTTCAATAAATTGATAATTTATAGGCTTCCTTTACCAGGCTACATATTACCTGGCTGTTTCTCAAGGAGTTCCTTGCGGGGTGGGGAGGTGTCTCCGTACATAAAAAACAGTACGTTATTTGAGTCCATAGACTTATCACGACACTGCACTGAACAGATATTTGAAAGTTGTGCAGCATTTGTTGAATTTAGTGAAACTCAACTTCTAATTGCTGGTGTTTATAGGGCCTCTAACTCAAACTTCAGAGCATTTTTGCTTAAGCTAGAGAGGGTTCTTGATTCACTTTGTAGGAAGTACCAGAAAGTAGTTATATGTGGGGACTTCAATATTAATTTTGTATATGATTGTGCAAGAAAAAGGGGGGTTGGGTTGTTTGGGGAAGGAGACCAGACAGCGATGTCATTGGTCTCATCGGATTAGGGAAGGATGGGGAAGGAAGTCGGCCATGCCCTTTGAGAGGAACTAACCCAGAATTTGCCGGGAGTGATTTAGGGAAATCACGGAAAACCTGAATCAAGATGGCTGAACGCGGGACTGAACCGTCGTCCTCCCGAATGTGAGTCCAGTGCCTTAACCACTGCGCCACCTCGCTCGGTCCCAAGAAAAATGATGTTGGTAGATCTCCTAAATTCATATGATCTGATGCCAACTGTGTTTTGTTTTTTTTTTTTTTTCAAACTAGGGTGCAGGCGAATAGTAGCACAATTATAGACAATATTTTTATTCGTTCTTCAATACTAGATGGGCATCCTGTTAGTAAAAAAGGGAATGGCCTTTCAGACCATAATGCACAAATTTTAACACTAAAAGGTTTTTGTACTCAACCCAATGTCATATTTAGTTACAAAGAACGTAGGAAAGTCAATCCAACAGCAATAGAGTGTTTTTAAAACTTGTCAAGGAACAAGAGTGGCAAGATGTTTATAGTGCCAATAATACAGATGATAAATACAATGCTTTCCATGGCACATTTCTCATGCTCTTTGAGAGTTGTTTTCCATTAGAACATTCTGAATGGGGTACTAGCAGTAATAGACAGCACAGTTGGCTGACTAGTGGGATAATGATTTCATGTAGAACATAGGGCGAATTATATCAAAATGTTAGAAGTAGTCACAATCAAGCTAAATAAAAATTTAGTTTCAACAGGAAATCATACAAATTTCTTCGCAAATACCTTTCTGAGATTGACGTCTGAAATACTCCTCTGTGATACAAACAAGAGAGAGATTGAGTCAATAACTATATCACTGAAGACTAAGGACTCTCATGGATATGATGGAGTGCCTAGAAGCATATTAAAGTACTGTGCTGCACATGTTAGCCCTGTATTTAGCCATATTTGCAATTTTTCCTTTAGAGTTGGTCAGTTTCCTGACCGATTAAAGTACTCATCAGTAAAGCCGCTTTATGAAAAGGGAGAAAGGGATAATATAGATAATTTTAGACCTACTTCTATGCCATCAATGTTTGCAAAAGTTACCGAAAAGGCTGTGCATGTAAGGTTAATTGATCACTTGATATCACACAATTTGCTGTCAAATGAACAGTTCGGTTTTAGAAGCCGTCTGACAACTGAAAATGCTGTATTCTGGCGTACAGACGTACTTTTATGCAAAATCGTAAGGTCCTAGCTCTTGTCCAATGCACCAAAGCCGACAAATAAGGGAATAACCGATAACTAAAACTTGAATAGTACTGCTTCTTACTGGCTACTACATCTTCTTAGAAGATATTTCTGTGTTATAATATGATGTTTTCAGTTTTCTCCGCATACCGCAACACGCGACATAATTTTGCAGACGATAAATGTAACCGTTTCAGAGAGAAAAGCGGCCAATGTGAAGATGTGGCAATAAAGTCGATTCGATAGCAAATGACGAAAGCGGGCGGATTTCTGAAGTTTTTACTACGTATGAAAAGTTTCCACATTCTCCCGTGCAACGTGGTTTCCAGACGTCGTTTCATGCTGAATCTTTAGGTCGTCGGTCATGTGCAATGTACCAAAGCCGGCAAATAATTGAATAACCGATAACTAAAACTTGACTACTACTGCTTGTTACTGGCCGATAACATCTTCTTAGAAGCTTCTTCTGTGTTCTACTATGGTGCTTTTAGTGTCTCCGCATACAGCGGCAAGAGACATAACTTTGCAGACGATGTATGTGACCGATTCAGAGAGAAAATCGACCAATATGACGATCTGGCGTTAAGTCGATTCTTTTGGCAAATGACGAAAACGGGCGGATTTCTCATGGAGTTACTACATATGAAAGCTTTTCTCATTCTCCCGTGCAACGTGGCGTACAGACGTACTTTCATGCAAAATCTTAAGAACTTAGCTCATGTCCAATGTACCAAAGCCGGCAAATAAGTGAATAAACCGATATTTAAACTTGAATAGTACTGCTTCTTATTGGCTATTACATCTTCTTAGAAGCTTTTTCTGTGTTCTAATATGATGTTTTCAGTTTTTTCTGCATACCGCAACACGCGACATAATTTTGCAGCCGCTAAATGTAACCGTTTCAGAGAGAAAAGCGGCCAATATGACGATCTGACATTAAGTCGATTGGATGGAAAATGTCGAAAAACGGGCGGATTTCTCATGTTGTTACTACATATGAACATTTTTTATATTCTCCCGTGCAACGTGGCGTACAGACGTACTCTCATGCATAATCTTAAGGTCCTAGTTCATGTCCAATGCACCAAGGCGGCAAATAAGTGAATAACCGATAACTAAAGCATGTATATTACTGCTTCCTACTTTCGATTATATCTTCTTTGAAGCTTTTTCTTTGTTCTAATATAATGTTTTCAGTTTTTTCCGCATACCCCAACACGCGACATAACTTTACAGACGATAAATGTAACCGTTTCAGAGAGAAAAGTAGCCAATTTGACGATCTGACAATAAGTCGATTCAATGGCAAATATCGGAAACGGGCGGATTTCTCATGTTGTTAGTACATATGAACACTTTTCACATTCTCCCGTGCAACGTGGCGTACATACGTACTTTCATGCAAAATCTTAAGCTCCTAGCTCACGTCCAACCGTGCGACTGCTAAGGTCGCAGGTTCGAATCCTGCCTGGGGCATGGATGTGTGTGATCTCCTTGGGTGAGTTAGGTTTAAGTAGTTCTAAGTTCTAGGGGACTAACGACCTCAGCAGTTGAGTCCCATTGTGCTCAGAGCCATTTGAACTGATGTTTAATGCACCAAAGCCGGCAAATAAGTCAATAGTGTAGTTCTGCTTGCTACTTTCGATTACATCTTCTTAGAAGCTTTTTTTGTGTTCTAATATGATGTTTTCAGTTTCTTCCGCATATTGCAATACGCGACATACATTTCCAGACGATAAATGTAACTGTTTCAGAGAGAAAAGCGGCCAATGTGACGATCTGGCATTAAGTCGATTCGATGGCAAATGACGAAACCGAGCGGATCTCTCAAATTTTTACTACATATGAACAGTTTTCACATTCTCCCGCGCAATGTGATTTCCAGACGTCGTTTCATGCGAAATCTATAGGTCGTCGGTCATGTCCAATATACCAAACCCGGCAAATAAGTGAATTACCGATAACTAAATCTAGAATAGTACTGCTTCTTATCGGCGATTACATCTTCTTCGAAGCTTTTTCTGTGTTCTAATATAATGTTTTCAGTTTTTTTCCATACCGCAACACGCGACATAATTTTGCAGACGATGGATGTAACCTGTTCAGAGAGAAAAGCGGCCAATGGGACGATCTGGCAATACATTCGACTCTATAGCAAATGATGAAAGAGATCGGGTTTATTAGGTTTTTACTACATATGAACGCTTTCCACATTCTCCCGTGCAACGTGTCGTACAGATACTTTCTTGCAAAATCTTAACGTCCTAGCTCATGTCCAAGGCACAAAAGCCGGAAAATAAGTGAGTAATCGATAACTAGAACTTGACTAGTACTGCTTGTTACTGGCCAATTACATCTTCTTAGAAGCTTCTTCTGTGACTACTATAGTGAGTTTAGTATCTGCGCATACCGCGGCAAGCGACATAACTTAGCATACGATGAATGTAACCGTTTCAGAGAGAAAAGCCACCAGTGTGACGATCTGTCATTAAGTCGATTCGATGGCAAATGACGAAAACGGGCGGATTTCTCATGGTGTTACTACATATGAAAACTTTTCTCATTCTCCCGTGCAACGTGGCGTGCAGACGTACTTTCATGCAAAATCTTAAGGTCGTAGCTCATGTCCAATGCACCAAAGCCGGCAAATAAGTGAATAAACCGATAACTGAAACTTGAATAGTACTGCTTCTTACTGGCAATTTCATCTTCTTTGAAGCATTTTCTGTATTCTAATATAATGTTTTCAGCTTTTTCCGCATACCGCAACACGCGACATAATTTTGCAGACGATAAATGTAACCGTTTCAGAGAGAAAAGCGGCCAATGTGAAGATGTGGCAATAAAGTCGATTCGATAGCAAATGACGAAAGCGGGCGGATTTCTGAAGTTTTTACTACGTATGAACGGTTTCCACATTCTCCCGTGCAACGTGGTTTCCAGACGTCGTTTCATGCTGAATCTTTAGGTCGTCGGTCATGTGCAATGTACCAAAGCCAGCAAATAAGTGAATAACCGATAACTAAAACTTGACTACTACTGCTTGTTACTGGCCGATAACATCTTCTTAGAAGCTTCTTCTGTGTTCTACTATGGTGCTTTTAGTGTCTCCGCATACCGCGGCAAGAGACATAACTTTGCAGACGATGAATGTGACCGATTCAGAGAGAAAATCGACCAATATGACGATCTGGCGTTAAGTCGATTCTTATGGCAAATGACGAAAACGGGCGGATTTCTCATGGTGTTACAACATATGAAAGCTTTTCTCATTCTCCCGTACAACGTGGCGTACAGACGTACTTTCATGCAAAATCTTAAGATCTTAGCTCATGTCCAATGTACCAAAGCCGGCAAATAAGTGAATAAACCGATATTTAAACTTGAATAGTACTGCTTCTTATTGGCTATTACATCTTCTTAGAAGCTTTTTCTGTGTTCTAATATGATGTTTTCAGTTTTTTCTGCATACCGCAACACGCGACATAATTTTGCAGCCGCTAAATGTAACCGTTTCAGAGAGAAAAGCGGCCAATATGACGATCTGACATTAAGTCGATTGGATGGAAAATGTCGAAAACGGGCGGATTTCTCATGTTGTTACTACATATGAACATTTTTTATATTCTCCCGTGCAACGTGGCGTACAGACGTACTCTCATGCATAATCTTAAGGTCCCAGCTCATGTCCAATGCACCAAGGCGGCAAATAAGTGAATAACCGATAACTAAAGCATGTATATTACTGCTTCCTACTTTCGATTATATCTTCTTTGAAGCTTTTTCTTTGTTCTAATATAATGTTTTCAGTTTTTTCCGCATACCCCAACACGCGACATAACTTTACAGACGATAAATGTAACCGTTTCAGAGAGAAAAGTAGCCAATTTGACGATCTGACAATAAGTCGATTCAATGGCAAATGTCGAAAACGGGCGGATTTCTCATGTTGTTAGTACATATGAACACTTTTCACATTCTCCCGTGCAACGTGGCGTACATATGTACTTTCATGCAAAATCTTAAGCTCCTAGCTCATGTCCAACTGTGCGACTGCTAAGGTCGCAGGTTCGAATCCTGCCTGGGGCATGGATGTGTGTGATCTCCTTGGGTGAGTTAGGTTTAAGTAGTTCTAAGTTCTAGGGGACTAACGACCTCAGCAGTTGAGTCCCATTGTGCTCAGAGCCATTTGAACTGATGTTTAATGCACCAAAGTCGGCAAATAAGTCAATAGTGTAGTTCTGCTTGCTACTTTCGATTACATCTTCTTAGAAGCTTTTTTTGTGTTCTAATATGATGTTTTCAGTTTCTTCCGCATATTGCAATACGCGACATACATTTCCAGACGATAAATGTAACTGTTTCAGAGAGAAAAGCGGCCAATGTGACGGTCTGGCATTAAGTCGATTCGATGGCAAATGACGAAACCGAGCGGATCTCTCAAATTTTTACTACATATGAACAGTTTTCACATTCTCCCGCGCAATGTGATTTCCAGACGACGTTTCATGCGAAATCTATAGGTCGTCGGTCATGTCCAATATACCAAACCCGGCAAATAAGTGAATTACCGATAACTAAATCTAGAATAGTACTGCTTCTTATCGGCGATTACATCTTCTTCGAAGCTTTTTCTGTGTTCTAATATAATGTTTTCAGTTTTTTTCCATACCGCAACACGCGACATAATTTTGCAGACGATGGATGTAACCTGTTCAGAGAGAAAAGCGGCCAATGGGACGATCTGGCAATACATTCGACTCTATAGCAAATGATGAAAGCGATCGGGTTTATTAGGTTTTTACTACATATGAACGCTTTCCACATTCTCCCGTGCAACGTGTCGTACAGATACTTTCTTGCAAAATCTTAACGTCCTAGCTCATGTCCAAGGCACAAAAGCCGGAAAATAAGTGAGTAATCGATAACTAGAACTTGACTAGTACTGCTTGTTACTGGCCAATTACATCTTCTTAGAAGCTTCTTCTGTGACTACTATAGTGATTTTAGTATCTGCGCATACCGCGGCAAGCGACATAACTTTGCATACGATGAATGTAACCGTTTCAGAGAGAAAAGCCACCAGTGTGACGATCTGTCATTAAGTCGATTCGATGGCAAATGACGAAAACGGGCGGATTTCTCATGGTGTTACTACATATGAAAACTTTTCTCATTCTCCCGTGCAACGTGGCGTACAGACGTACTTTCATGCAAAATCTTAAGGTCGTAGCTCATGTCCAATGCACCAAAGCCGGCAAATAAGTGAATAAACCGATAACTGAAACTTGAATAGTACTGCTTCTTACTGGCAATTTCATCTTCTTTGAAGCATTTTCTGTATTCTAATATAATGTTTTCAGCTTTTTCCGCATACCGCAACACGCGACATAATTTTGCAGACGATAAATGTAACCGTTTCAGAGAGAAAAGCGGCCAATGTGAAGATGTGGCAATAAAGTCGATTCGATAGCAAATGACGAAAGCGGGCGGATTTCTGAAGTTTTTACTACGTATGAACGGTTTCCACATTCTCCCGTGCAACGTGGTTTCCAGACGTCGTTTCATGCTGAATCTTTAGGTCGTCGGTCATGTGCAATGTACCAAAGCCGGCAAATAAGTGAATAACCGATAACTAAAACTTGACTACTACTGCTTGTTACTGGCCGATAAAATCTTCTTAGAAGCTTCTTCTGTGTTCTACTATGGTGCTTTTAGTGTCTCCGCATACCGCGGCAAGAGACATAACTTTGCAGACGATGAATGTGACCGATTCAGAGAGAAAATCGACCAATATGACGATCTGGCGTTAAGTCGATTCTTATGGCAAATGACGAAAACGGGCGGATTTCTCATGGTGTTACAACATATGAAAGCTTTTCTCATTCTCCCGTACAACGTGGCGTACAGACGTACTTTCATGCAAAATCTTAAGATCTTAGCTCATGTCCAATGTACCAAAGCCGGCAAATAAGTGAATAAACCGATATTTAAACTTGAATAGTACTGCTTCTTATTGGCTATTACATCTTCTTAGAAGCTTTTTCTGTGTTCTAATATGATGTTTTCAGTTTTTTCTGCATACCGCAACACGCGACATAATTTTGCAGCCGCTAAATGTAACCGTTTCAGAGAGAAAAGCGGCCAATATGACGATCTGACATTAAGTCGATTGGATGGAAAATGTCGAAAACGGGCGGATTTCTCATGTTGTTACTACATATGAACATTTTTTATATTCTCCCGTGCAACGTGGCGTACAGACGTACTCTCATGCATAATCTTAAGGTCCTAGTTCATGTCCAATGCACCAAGGCGGCAAGTAAGTGAATAACCGATAACTAAAGCATGTATATTACTGCTTCCTACTTTCGATTATATCTTCTTTGAAGCTTTTTCTTTGTTCTAATATAATGTTTTCAGTTTTTTCCGCATACCCCAACACGCGACATAACTTTACAGACGATAAATGTAACCGTTTCAGAGAGAAAAGTAGCCAATTTGACGATCTGACAATAAGTCGATTCAATGGCAAATGTCGAAAACGGGCGGATTTCTCATGTTGTTAGTACATATGAACACTTTTCACATTCTCCCGTGCAACGTGGCGTACATACGTACTTTCATGCAAAATCTTAAGCTCCTAGCTCATGTCCAACCGTGCGACTGCTAAGGTCGCAGGTTCGAATCCTGCCTGGGGCATGGATGTGTGTGATCTCCTTGGGTGAGTTAGGTTTAAGTAGTTCTAAGTTCTAGGGGACTAACGACCTCAGCAGTTGAGTCCCATTGTGCTCAGAGCCATTTGAACTGATGTTTAATGCATCAAAGCCGGCAAATAAGTCAATAGTATAGTTCTGCTTGCTACTTTCGATTACATCTTCTTAGAAGCTTTTTTTGTGTTCTAATATGATGTTTTCAGTTTCTTCCGCATATTGCAATACGCGACATACATTTCCAGACGATAAATGTAACTGTTTCAGAGAGAAAAGCGGCCAATGTGACGATCTGGCATTAAGTCGATTCGATGGCAAATGACGAAACCGAGCGGATCTCTCAAATTTTTACTACATATGAACAGTTTTCACATTCCCCCGCGCAATGTGATTTCCAGACGTCGTTTCATGTGAAATCTATAGGTCGTCGGTCATGTCCAATATACCAAACCCGGCAAATAAGTGAATTACCGATAACTAAATCTAGAATAGTACTGCTTCTTATCGGCGATTACATCTTCTTCGAAGCTTTTTCTGTGTTCTAATATAATGTTTTCAGTTTTTTTCCATACCGCAACACGCGACATAATTTTGCAGACGATGGATGTAACCTGTTCAGAGAGAAAAGCGGCCAATGGGACGATCTGGCAATACATTCGACTCTATAGCAAATGATGAAAGAGATCGGGTTTCTCAGGTTTTTACTACATATGAACGCTTTCCACATTCTCCCGTGCAACGTGTCGTACAGACGTACTTTCTTGCAAAATCTTAAGGTCCTAGCTCATGTCCAATGCACAAAAGCCAGAAAATAAGTGAGTAACCGATAACTAGAACTTGACAAGTACTGCTTGTTACTGGCCAATTACATCTTCTTAGAAGCTTCTTCTGTGACTACTATAGTGATTTTAGTATCTGCGCATACCGCGGCAAGCGACATAACAGCATACGATGAATGTAACCGTTTCAGAGAGAAAAGCCACCAGTGTGACGATCTGTCATTAAGTCGATTCGATGGCAAATGACGAAAACTGGCGGATTTCTCATGGTGTTACTACATATGAAAACTTTTCTCATTCTCCCGTGCAACGTGGCGTACAGACGTACTTTCATGCAAAATCTTAAGGTCGTAGCTCATGTCCAATGCACCAAAGCCGGCAAATAAGTGAATAAACCGATAACTGAAACTTGAATAGTACTGCTTCTTACTGGCAATTTCATCTTCTTTGAAGCATTTTCAGTATTCTAGTATAATGTTTTCAGCTTTTTCCGCATACCGCAACACGCGACATAATTTTGCAGACGATAAATGTAACCGTTTCAGAGAGAAAAGCGGCCAATGTTACGATCTGGCATTAAGTCGATTCGAACGCAAATGACGAAAACGGGCGGATTTCTCATGTTGTTACTATTATGTACAACTTTGTCATTCTCCCGTGCAACGTGGCGTACAGACGTAATTTCATGCAAAATCTTAAGGTTATAGCCCACGTCCAATGCACCAAAGCTTGCAAATAAGTGAATAACCGATAGCAAAAACTTGAAAGTACTGCTTCCTACTTTCGATTACATCTTCTTAGAAGCTTTTTTGTGTTCTGATATGATGTTTTCAGTTTTTTCCACATATTGCAAACACGTGGCACAAATTTCCAGACGATAAATGTAACCGTTTCAGAGAGAAAAGCGGCCAATGGGACGATCTGGCAATACATTCGATTCGTTAGCAAATGACGAAAGCGATGGATTTCTCAGGTTTTTACTACATATGAACTCTTTCAACATTCTCCCGTGCAACGTGGCGTACAGACGTACTTTCATGCAAAATCCTAAGGTCCTAGCTCATGTCCAATGCACTAAAGCCGCAAATAAGTGAATAACCGATCGCTTAAACTTGAATAGTACTGCTTCCTACTTTCGATTACATCTTCTTAGAAGCTTTTTTTGTGTTCTAATAAGATGTTTTCAGTTTTTTCCGCATATTGCAATACGCGACATACATTTCCAGACGATAAATGTAACTGTTTCAGAGAGAAAAGCAGCCAATGTGAAGATGTTGCAATAAAATAGATTCGGTAGCAAATGAAGAAAGCTGGCGGTTTACTCCAGTTTTTACTACATATGAACAGTTTCCACATTCCCCCGTGCAATGTGGTTTCCAGACGTCGTTTCATGCAAAATCTTTACGTCGTCGGTCATGTCCAATGTACCAAAGCCGGCAAATATGTGAATAACTGATAACTAACACTTGAATAACACTGCTTGTTACTGGCCGATTACATTTTCTTAGAAGCATCCTCTGTGTTCTACTATTTTGCCTTTAGTGTCTGCGCATACCGCGGCAATCGACGTAACTTTGCAGACGATGAATGTAACAGTTTCAAAGAGAAAAGCGGCCAATGTGACGATCTGGCATTAAGTCGATTCGAAGGATAATGTTGAAAACGGTCGGATTTCTCATGTTGTTACTACATATGAACATCTTTTACATTCACCCGTGCAACGTGGCGTACAGACGTACTCTCATGCAAAATCTTAAGGTCCTTGCTCATGTCCAATGCACCAAGGCGGAAAATAAGTGAATAACCGATAACTAAAGCTTGTATATTACTGCTTCCTACTTTCGATTACATCTTCTTAGAAGCTTTTTCTGTGTTCTAATATAATATTTTCAGTTTTTTCCGCATATTGCAATAAGCGACATAAATTTCCAGGCGATAAATGTAACTGTTTCAGAGAGAAAAGCGGCCAATGTGAAGATCTGGTAATACTTTCGATTCGATAGCAAACGACGAAAGCGATTGAATTCCTCAGGTTATTACTACGTATGAACACTTTCCACATTCTCCCGTGCAACGTGGCGTACATACGTACTTTCATGCAAAATCTTAAGCTCCTAGTTCATGTCCAACCGTGCGACTGCTAAGGTCGCAGGTTCGAATCCTGCCTGGGGCATGGATGTGTGTGATCTCCTTAGGTGCGTTAGGTTTAAGTAGTTCTAAGTTGTAGGGGACTAATGATCTCAGCAGTTGAGTCCCATTGTGCTCAGAGCCATTTAAACGGATGTCCAATGCACCAAAGCCGGCAAATTAGTAAATAACCGATAGCTAAAACGTGAATAGTACTGCTTCCTACATTCGATTACATCTTCTTAGAAGCTTTTTTCGTGATCTAATATGATTTTTTCAGTTTTTTCCTCATATTGCAATACGCGACATACATTTCCAGACGATAAATGTAATTGTGTCAGAGAGAAAAGCTGCCAATGTGAAGATGTGGCAATATAATAGATTCGGTAGCAAATGACGAAAGCTGGCGGTTTTCTGTAGTTTTTACTACATATGAACAGTTTCCACATTCCCCCGTGCAAAGTGGTTTCCAGACGTCGTTTCATGCAAAACTTTAGGTCGTCGGTCATGTCCAATGTACCAAAGGCGGAAAATAAGTGAATAACCGATAGCTAAAACTTGAATAGTACTTCTTCTTACTTGCTATTACATCTTCTTAGAAGCTTTTACTGTGTTCTAATATGATATTTCAGTTTTTTCCTCATACCGGAAAACACGTCAAAATTTTGCAGATGATAAATGTAACCGTTTCAGAAACAAAAGCGGCCAATGTGAAGATGTTGCAATAAAATAGATTCAGTTGCAAATGACGAACGCAGGCATTTTTCTCTAGTTTTTACTACATATGAACAGTTTCCACATTCCCCCGTGCAATGTGGTTTCCAGACGTCGTTTCATGCAAAATCTTTAGGTCTTCGGTCATGTCCAATGTACCAAAGGTCGCAAATATGTGAATAACCGACAACTAAATCTTGAATAGTGCTGCTTCTTATTGGCGATTACATCTTCGTAGAATGTGCTTCTGTATTATACTATGTTGCTTTTGTGTCTCCACATACTGCGGCAAGCGACATATCTTTGCAGACGATGAATGTCTTTACTACATATGAACACTTTTCACATTTTCATATGCAACGCGTCTGCTAGACCTCCCCTCATGCAAAATCTTAAGGTACTAACTCATGTACAAGGCACCAAAGTCGGCTAAATATTCAATTTTCGGTAATTAAAACTTGAATTGTATTGCTTCTTGCCGGCTACTACATCAACTTAGAAGCTTCTTCTGTGTTCTACTATGGTGCTTTTAGTGTCTCCGCATACCTCAGAACGCAACATAGCTTTGCACACGATAAATGTAACCGTTTCAGAGATAAGAGCAGCCAATGTGACGATCTGGCATAAAGTAGATTCGATAGCAAATGACGAAAACGAACGAATTTCACTGGTTTTTACTACATATGAACACTCTTCACATTCCCCCATGCAACGTGGCTGCTAGTCCTCCCTTCATGCAAAATCTTAAAGTTCTAGCTCATGTCTAAGGCACCAAAGCCGGCTAAAATATCACAAGTCGATAACTGATATTGAGTCGTACTGCTTCTTACTGGTTATTAATTCAACTTAAAAGCTTCTTCTGTGTTCTACTATGGTACTTTTAGTGTCTCCGCATATCGCAGCACGCAACATAGCTTTGCACACGATAAATGTAACCGTTTCAGAGAGAATAGCGGCCAATGTGACCATCTGACATTAACTCGATTCGATAGCAAATGACGAAACGGGCAGATTTATTAGGTTGTTTCTACATATGAACACTTTTCACATTCCCACGCGCAACGTGGCTGCTAGTCCTCCCTTCATGCAACATCTTAAGGTACTAACTCATGTCCAAGTCACCAAACCAGGCTAGTGAGTCAATAATCGGTAACTAAAACTAGAATTGTAGTACTCCTTACTACCCGATTATATCAACTTAGAAACTTTTTCTGTGTACGACCATGATTCATTTAGTGTCTCCGCATACTTCAAAACGCTACATAGTTTGGAAGACGATAAATGAAACCGTTTCAGAGATATGAGCCTCCAATGATTCGATCGTTCATTAAGTCGATTCGATAGCAAATGAAGAAAACGGGAGGATTTCTGAGGGTTTTACAACATATGAACACATTTCACATTCACCCGTGCAACGCGGATGCTAGTCCTCCCTTCATGCAAAATCTTAAGGTCCTAGCTCATTTCCAAGGCACCGAAGAAGGGAAAAACGTCAGTAATCGATAACTAAAACTTGTATTTTACTGCTTCTTACTGGCTATTACATCAACTTAGAAGTTTCTTCTGTGTTCTACTATGGTGCTTTCATTGCCTCCGCATTCCGCATTTCCGAGAGAAGAGCGGCCACTGTGACGATGTGACATTAAGTCGTTTGGAAAGCTAATGACGAAAACTGGCAAATTTTTCAGGTTTTTACTACATATGAACACCTTTCACATGCTCCCTTGCAACATGGCTGCTATTCCTCCATTCATACAAAATTTTAAGGTCCTAGCTAATGTCCAAGGCACCAAAGCCGGCTAAAAAGTCAAAAATAAATAACTAAAACTTGAATTGTAAAGCTTCTTACTGGCTATTACATCACCTTAGAAGCTTCTTCTGTGTTCTACTATAGGGCTTTTAGTGTCTCCGCATTCCGCAGCACGCGACATAGCTTTGCACACGATAAATGTAACCGTTTCATGGAGAAGAGGAGCCAATGTGACGATCTGACATTAAGACGATTCGATAGCAAGTGAAGAAAACGGGCGGATTTCTTAGGTTTTTACTACATATGAACAATTTTCACATTGTCCCGTGCAACGTTGCTGCTGGTCCTCCCTTCATGCATAATATTAAGGCCCTAGCTCATGTCCAAGGCACCAAAGCCGCCTTAAAAGTAAAAAATCGTTAACTAAAACTTGAACTGTACTGCTTCATATTGGCTATTACATCAACGTAGAAGCTTCTTCTGCGGTCTAGTATGGTGCTTTTAGTGTCTCCGCTTTCCACAGCAAGCGACATAGCTTTGCACACGATAAATGTAACCGTCTCAGAGAGAAGAGCGGTTAACGTGACGATATGACATTGGGTCGATTTGATAGCAGATGACGAAAACAGGCGGATTTCTTAGGTTTTTACTACATATGAACGCTTTTTCCATTCTCCCGTGCAACGTGGCAGCTAGGCGTCCCTTCATGCAAAATCTTAGGGTCCTAGCTCAGGTCCAAGGCACCAAAGCCGGCTAAAAAGTTAATAATCGATAACTAAAACGATTATTTTACGGCTTCTTACTGGCTATTACGTCAACTTGGAAGCTTCTTCTGTGTTCTACTATGGTGCTTGTAGTGTCTCCGCATATCGCAGCACGCGACGTAGCTTTGCACACGATAAATGTAACCGTTTCATATAGAACAGCCTCCAATGTGACCATCTGACATTAAGTCGATTCGATAGCAAATGACGAAAGCGTTCGGATTTCTTAGGTTTTTACTACATATGAACACGTTTCACATTCTCCCGTGCAACGTGGCTGCTAGTCCTCCATTCATGAAAAATCTTAATGTCCAAGCTCATGTCCAAGGCACCAAAGCCGGCTAAAAAGTAAAAAATCGATAACTAAACTTGAGTTGTACTGCTTCTTACTTGCTATTACATCAACTTATAATCTTATTCTGTGTTCTACTATGGTGCTTTTAGTGTCTCCGCATATCGCAGCACGCAACATAGCTTTGCACACGATAAATGTAACCGTTTCAGAGAGAATAGCGGCCAATGTGACCATCTGACATTAAGTCGATTGGATAGCAAATGACGAAACGAGCAGATTTATTAGGTTGTTTCTACATATGAACACTTTTCACATTCCCACGCGCAACGTGGCTGCTAGTCCTCCCTTCATGCAACATCTTAAGGTACTAACTCATGTCCAAGTCACCAAACCAGGCTAGTGAGTCAATAATCTGTAACTAAAACTAGAATTGTAGTACTCCTTACTACCCGATTATATCAACTTAGAAACTTTTTCTGTGTACGACCATGATTCATTTAGTGTCTCCGCATGCTTCAAAACGCTACATAGTTTGGAAGACGATAAATGAAACCGTTTCAGAGATATGAGCCTCCAATGATTCGATCGTTCATTAAGTCGATTCGATAGCAAATGAAGAAAACGGGAGGATTTCTGAGGGTTTTACAACATATGAACACATTTCACATTCACCCGTGCAACGCGGATGCTAGTCCTCCCTTCATGCATAATATTAAGGCCCTAGCTCATGTCCAAGGCACCAAAGCCGCCTTAAAAGTAAAAAATCGTTAACTAAAACTTGAATTGTACTGCTTCATATTGGCTATTACATCAACGTAGAAGCTTCTTCTGCGGTCTACTATGGTGCTTTTAGTGTCTCCGCATTCCGCAGCATGCGACATAGCTTTTCACACGTTAAATGTAACCGTTTTAGAGAGAATAGCGGCCAATGTGACCATCTGCCATTAAGTCGATTCGATAGCAAATGACGAAAACGGGCGGATTTCACAAGTTTTCACTACATATTAACACATTTCACATTCTCCCATGCAACGCGGCTGCTAGACCTCCCTTCATGAAAAATCGTAAGGTCCTAGCTCATGTCCAAGGCACCAAAGCCGGCTAAAAAGTCAAAAATCGTTCACTAAAACTTGAATTGTACTGATTCTTATTGGCTATTACATCAACTTAGAAGCTTCTTCTGTGGTCTAGTATGGTGCTTTTAGCGTCTCCGCATTCCGTAGCACGCGACATAGCTTTGCACACGTTAAATGTAACCGTTTCAGAGGTAAGAGCGGCCAACGTGGCCATCTGACATTAAGTCGATTCGATAGGAAATGACGAAAACAGGCAGATTTATTAGGTTGTTACTACATATGAACACTTTTCACATTTTCCCGTGCAACGTGGCAGCTAGGTGTCCCTTCATGCAAAATCTTAAGGACCTAGCTCATGTCCAAGGCACCAAAGCCAGCTCAAAAGTCAAAAATCGATAACTAAACTTGAATTGTACTGCTTCTTACTGGCATTTACATCAAATTAGAAACTTCATCTGTGTTCTTTTATGGGGATTTTAGTGTCTCCGCAACCGCAGCAGGCGACATAGCTTGGCACATGATTAATGTCACTGTTTCACAGGGAAGAGCGGCCAATGTGACGACCTGACATTAAGTCAATTCAATAGCAAATGACGAAAACGGACGAATTTCTCAGGTTTTTACTACATATGAACACTTTTCAGATTCTCCCGTGCAACGTGGCTGCAAGTCCTCCCTTCATGCAAAATCGTAAGGACCTAGCTCACGTTTAAGGCACCAAAGCCTGCTTAAAAGTCAAAAATCGATAAATAAAACTTGAATTGTACCGTTTCTTACTGGTTATTACATCAACTTAGGAGCTCCTTCTGTGTTCTACTATGGTGCTTTTAGTGTCTCCGAATTCCGCATCACGCCACATAGTTTTGCACACGATAAATGTAACCGTATCAGAGAGAAGAGCGGCCAATGTGACCATCTGACATTAAGACGATTCGATAGCAAATGACGAAAACGGGCGGATTTCCTAGGTTTTTACTACATATGAACACTCTCCACATTCTCCCGTGCAACGTGGCTGCTAGTCCTCCCTTCATGCAAAATCTTAAGGTCCTAGCTAATGTCCAAGGCACCAAAGCTGGCTAAAAAGTCAAAAATCGTTAACTAAAACTTGAAATGTACTGCTTCTTATTGGCTATTAATTCAACATAGAAGCTTCTTCTGTGGTCTACTATGGTGCTTTTAGTGTCTCCGCTTTCCACAGCAAGCGACATAGCTTTGCACACGTTAAATGTAACCGTTTCAGAGAAAAGAGCGGCCAATGTGACCATCTGACATTAAGTCGATTCAATAGCAAATGACGAAAACGGGCGGATTTATTAGGTTGTTATTACATATGAAAACTTTTCACATTCACCCGTGCAACGTAGCTGCTAGTCCTCCGTTCGTAGAAATTCTAAAGGTCCTAGCTCATGTCCAAGTAACCAAAGCCGGCTAAAAATTCAATAATCGATAGCTAAAACTATTATTTTACTGCTTCTTACTGCCTATTACATCAACTTAGAAGCTTCTTCTGTGTTCTACTATGGTGCTTTTAGATTCTCCGCATTCCGCAGCACGCGACATAGCTTTGCACACGATAAATGTAACAGTCTCAGAGAGAAGAACGGTTAACGTGACGATATGACATTGAGTCGATTTGATAGCAGATGACGAAAACAGGCGGATTTCTTAGGTTTTTACTACATATGAACGCTTTTTACATTCTCCCGTGCAACGTGGCAGCTACGCGTCACTTCATGCAAAATCTTAGGGTCCTAGCTCATGTCCAAGGCACCAAAGCCGGCTAAAAAGTCAAAAATCGTTAACTAAAACTTATAATTGTACTGCTTCTTATTGGCTATTACATAAACTTAGAAGATTCTTCTGTGTTCTACTATGGTTCTTGTAGTGTCTCCGCATTCCGCAGCACGCGACATAGCTTTGCAGTCGTTAAATTTAACCGTTTCAGAGAGAAGAGTGGCCAGTGTGACGATCTGACATTAAGTCGCTTCGATAGCAAATGACGAAAACGAGCGTATTTCTTAAGTTTTTACTACATGCGATCTCTTTTCACATTCTCCAGTGCAACGTGGGTGTTAGTCCTCCCTTCATGCGAAATATTAAGATCCTACCTCATGTCCAAGGCACCAAAGCCGGCTAAAAATTCAAAAATCGATAGCTAAATTTGAGTTCTTCTGCTTCTTACTGGCTATTACATCAACTTAGAAGCTTTTTCTGTGTTCTACTATGGTGCTTTTAGTGTCTCCGCATATCGCAGCACGCAACATAGCTTTTCACACGATAAATGTAATCGTTTCAGAGAGAAGAGCGGCCAATGTGACGATCTGATATAAAGTCGAATCGATGGCAAATGACGAAAACAAGCGGATTACGTAGTTTTTTACTACATTCGATCACTTTTCACATTCTCCCGTGCAACGTGGCTGCTAGTCCTCCCTTTATAGACATTCTTAAGGTCCTAGCTCATGTTCAAGTCACCAAAGCCGGCTAAAAAGTTAATAATCGATAACTAAAACGATTATTTTACGGCTTCTTACTGGCTATTACGTCAACTTGGAAGCTTCTTCTGTGTTCTACTATGGTGCTTGTAGTGTCTCCGCATATCGCAGCACGCGACGTAGCTTTGCACACGATAAATGTAACCGTTTCATATAGAACAGCCTCCAATGTGACCATCTGACATTAAGTCGATTCGATAGCAAATGACGAAAGCGTTCGGATTTCTTAGGTTTTTACTACATATGAACACGTTTCACATTCTCCCGTGCAACGTGGCTGCTAGTCCTCCCTGCATGTAAATTCTTAAGGTCCTACCTCATGTCCAAGGCACCAAAGCCGGCTAAAAATTCAAAAATCGATAACTAAATTTGAGTTCTACTGCTTCTTAATGTCTATTACATCAACTTAGAAGCTTTTTTGTGTTCTACTATGGTGCTTTTAGAGTCTCCGCATATCGCAGCACGCAACATAGCTTTGCACACGATATATGTAACCGTTTCGGAGAGAAGAGCGGCCAATGTGACGATCTGACATTAAGTCGAGTCGATAGCAAATGACGAAAACGGGCGGATTTCTTAGTTTCTTACTACATATGGACACGTTTCACATTCTCCCGTGCAACGTGGTTGCGAGTCCTCCCTTCATGCAAAATCTTAAGGTACTAGTACATGTCCAAGGCACCAAAGCCGGCTAAAAATTTAAAAATCGATCGCTATAACTTAAATTGTACTGCTCCTTGCTGGCTATTACATCAACTTAGAAGCTTCTTCTGTGTTCTACTATGGGGATTTTGGTGTCTCCGCATTCCGCAGCACGCGACATAGCTTTGCACCCGATAAATGTAACCGGTTCGGAGAGAAGAGCGGCCAATGTGACGATCTGACATTAAGTCGAGTCGATAGCAAGTGACGAAAACGGACGAATTTCTCAGGTTTTTACTACATATGAACACTTTTCACATTCTCCCGTGCGAGATGGCTGCTAGTCCTCCCTTCATGCAAAATCGTAAGGTCCTAGCTCATGTCCAAGGCACCAAATCCGGCTGTAAAGTCAACAATCGATTAATAAAACTTGTATTGTACTGCTTCTTACTGGTTATTACATCAACTTAGAAGCTCCTTCTGTGTTCTACTATTGTGCTTTAATGTCTCCGAGTTTCGCAGCACGCAACAAAGCTTTGCGCACGATAAATGTAACCGCTTCAGAGAGAAGAGCGGCCATTGTGACGATCTGATATAAAGTCGAATCGGTAGCAAACGACGAAAACGGGCGGATGTCTTAGGTTTTTACTACATATGAACACTTTTCACATTCTCCCGTGCAACGTGGCTGCTAGTCCTTCCTTCATGCAAAATCTTAAGCTCCTAGCTCATGTCCAAGGCACCAAAGCCGGATAAAAAGTCAAAGATTGATAGCTAAAACTTGAATTATACTGCTTCTTACTGGTTATTACGTCAACTTGGAAGCTTCTTCTCTGTTCTACTATGGTGCTTTTAGTGTCTCCGAATTTTGCAGCACTCAATATAGCTTTGCACACGATAAAAGTAACCGTTTCAGAGAGAAGGGCGGCCAATGTGACGATCTGATATAAAGTCGAATCGATAGCAAACGACGAAAACGGGCGGATTTCTTAGGTTTTTACTACATATGAACACTTTGCACATACTTTCGTGCAACGTGGCTGCTAATCTTCCCTTCATGCAAAATCGTAAGGTCCTAGCTGATGCACAAGGCACCAACGCCGCCTAAAAATTTAAAAATCTATCACTAAAGCTTCAATTGTACTCCTCCTTACTGGCTATTACACCAGCTTAGAAGGGTCTTCTGTGTTCTACTATGGGGCTTTTGGTGTCTCCGCATTCCTCAGCGCGCGACATAGCTTTGAACACGATAAATGTAACCGTTTCAGAGAGAAGAGCGGCCAATGTGACGGCTGACATTAAGTCGATTCGATAGCAAATTACGAAAACGGACGAATTTTTCAGGTTTTTACTACATATGAACTCTTTTCACATTCTCCCGTGCAACGTGGCTGCTAGTCCTCGCATCATGCAAAATCTGAAGATCCTAGCTCATGTCCAAGGCACCAAAGCCAGCTAAAAAGTCAATAATCGATAGCTAAAACTTTTATTTTACGTCTTCTTACTGGCTATTACGTCAACTTAGAAGCATCTTCTCTGTTCTACTATGGTGCTTTTAGTGTCTCCGAATTCCGCAGCATGCGACATAGTATTGCACACGATAAATGTAACCGTTTCAGAGAGAAGAGCGGCCAATGTGACGATCTGACATTAAGTCGATTAGATAGTAAATGACGAAAACGGGCGGATTTCTATGTTTTTACTACATATGTACACTTTTCACATTCTCCCGTGTAACGTAGCTAATAGTCCTCCCTTCATGCAAAATCTTAAGTTCCTAGCTCATGTCCAAGGCACCAAAGCCGACTAAACAGTTAATAATCGATAGCTAAAACTATTATTTTACGGCTTCTTACTGGCTATTACGTCAACTTGGAAGCTTCTTCTCTGTTCTACTATGGTGCTTGTAGTGTCTCCGCATATCGCAGCACGCGACATAGCTTTGCACACGATAAATGTAACCATTTCAGAGAGAAGAGCATCCAATGTGACGATCTGACATTACGTCGATACGATAGCAAAAGACGAAAACGAGCGGATTTCTTAGGTTTTTACTACATATGAACACTTTTCACATTCTCCCGTGCAACGTGGCTGCTAGTCCTCCCTTCATGCAAAATCGTAAGGTCCTAACTCATGGCCAAGACACCAAAGCCGGCTAAAAAGTCAAAAATCGATAACTAAACTTGAATTGTACTGCTTCTTACTCGCTGTTACATCAACTTAGAAGCTTCTTCTGTGTTCTGCTATGGTGCTTTTAGTGTCTCCGCATATCGCAGCACGCAACATAGCTTTGCACACGATAAATGTAACCGTTTCAGAGAAAAGAGCGGCCAATGTGACGATCTGACATTAAGACAACTCGACAGCAAATGACGAAGACGGGGGGATTTCTTATGTTTTTTCTACATATGAACACTTTTCACATTCTCACGTGCAACGTGGCTGCTAGTCCTCCTTTTATACAAATTCTTAAGGTCCTAGCTCATGCCCAAGGCACCAAAGCCGGCTAAAAAGTTAATAATCGATAGCTAAAACTACATTCCTGGAAATGGAAAAAAGAACACATTGACACCGGTGTGTCAGACCCACCATACGTGCTCCTGACATTGCGAGACGGCTGTACAAGCAATGATCACACGCACGGCACAGCGGACACACCAGGAATTGCGGTGTTGGCCGTCGAATGGCGCTAGCTGCGCAGCATTTGTGCACCGCCGCCGTCAGTGTCAGCCAGTTTGCCGTGGCATACGGAGCTCCATCGCAGTCTTTAACACTGGTAGCATGCCGCCACAGCGTGGACGTGAACCGTATGTGCAGTTGACGGACTTTGAGCGAGGGCGTATAGTGGGCATGAGGGAGGCCGGGTGGCCGTACCGCCGAATTGCTCAACACGTGGGGTGTGAGGTCTCCACAGTACATCGATGTTGTCGCCAGTGGTCGGCGGAAGGTGCACGTGCCCGTCGACCTGGGACCGGACCGCAGCGACGCACGGATGCACGCCAAGACCGTAGGATCCTACGCAGTGCCGTAGGGGACCGCACCGCCACTTCCCAGCAAATTAGGGACACTGTTGCTCCTGGGGTATCGGCGAGCACCATTCGCAACCGTCTCCATGAAGCTGGGCTACGGTCCCGCACACCGTGAGGCCGTCTTCCGCTCACGCCCCAACATCGTGCAGCCCGCCTCCAGTGGTGTCACGACAGGCGTGAATAGAGGGACGAATGGAGACGTGTCGTCTTCAGCGATGAGAGTCGCTTCTGCCTTGGTGCCAATGATGGTCGTATACGTGTTTGGCGCCGTGCAGGTGAGCGCCACAATCAGGACTGCATATGACCGAGGCACACAGGGCCAACACCCGGCAACATGGTGTGGGGAGCGATCTCCTACACTGACCGTACACCTCTGTGATCGTCGAGGGGACACTGAATAGTGCACGCTACATACAAACCGTCATCGAACCCATCGTTCTACCACTCCTAGACCGGCAAGGGAACTAGCTGTTCCAACAGGACAATGCACGTCCGCATGAATCCCGTACCACCCTACGTGCTCTAGAAGGTGTAAGTCAATTACCCTGGCCAGCAAGATCTCCGGATCTGTCCCCCATTGAGCATGTTTGAGACTGGATGAAGCGTCGTCTCACGCGGTCTGCACGTCCAGCACGAACGCTGGTCCAACTGAGGCGCCAGGTGGAAATGGCATGGCAAGCCGTTCCACAGGACTACATCCAGCATCTCTACGATCGTCTCCATGGGAGAATAGCAGCCTGCATTGCTGCGAAAGGTGGATATACAATGTACTAGTGCCGACATTGTGCATGATCTGTTGCCTGTGTCTATGTGCCTGTGGTTCTGTCAGTGTGATCATGTGATGTACCTGACCCCCAGTAATGTGTCAATAAAGTTTCCCCTTCCTGGGACAATGAATTCACGGTGTTCTTATTTCAATTTCCAGGAGTGTATTATTTTACCGCTTCTTACTGGCTATTACTTCTACTTAGAAGCTTCTTCTTTGTTCTACTATGGTGCTTGTAGTGTTTCCGCATATCGCAGCACGCGACATAGCTTTGCACACGATAAATGTATCCGTTTCAGAGTGATGAGCGGTCAATTTGACGATCTGATATAAAGTCGAATCGATAGCAAATGACGAAAACGGGCGGATTTCTTAGGTTTTTACTACATATGAACACTTTTCACATTCTCCTGTGCAACGTGACTGCTAGTCCACCCTGCATGCAAAATCTGTAGGTCCAAGCTCATGTCCAAGGCGCCAAAGCCGGCTAAAAAGCCAAAAATCGATAACTAAACTTGAATTGTACTGCTTCTTACTGGCTATTACATCGACTTAGAAGCTTCTTCTGTGTTCTACTATGGTGCTTTTAGTGTCTCCGCATTCCGCAGCACGGGACCGTTTCAGAGAGAAGAGGGGCCAATGTGACCATCTAACATGAAGCCGAATAGATAGCAAATGACGAAAACGGGCTGATTTCTTAGGTTATTACTACATATGCACACTTATGAAATACTCCCGTGCAACGGGGTTGCTAGTCCTCCCTTTATGCAAAATCTTAAGGTACTAGCTCATGTCCAAGGCACCGAACCCGGCTAAATATTCTATAACCTGTAACTAAAACTTCAATTGTACTGCTTCTTACTGTCTATTACATTATCTTAGAAGATTCTTCTGTGTTCTATTATGGTGCTTTTAGTGTCTCCGCATTTCGCAGCAAGAGACATAGCTTTGCACACGTTAAATGTAACCGTTTCAGAGAGAAGAGCGGCCAATGTGACGATCTGACATTAGGTCGACTCGATAGCAAATGAAGAAAACGGGAGGATTTCTGAGGGTTTTACAACATATGAACACATTTCACATTCACCCGTGCAACGCGGATGCTAGTCCTCCCTTCATGCATAATATTAAGGCCCTAGCTCATGTCCAAGGCACCAAAGCCGCCTTAAAAGTAAAAAATCGTTAACTAAAACTTGAATTGTACTGCTTCATATTGGCTATTACATCAACGTAGAAGCTTCTTCTACGGTCTACTATGGTGCTTTTAGTGTCTCCGCATTCCGCAGCATGCGACATAGCTTTTCACACGTTAAATGTAACCGTTTTAGAGAGAATAGCGGCCAATGTGACCATCTGCCATTAAGTCGATTCGATAGCAAATGACGAAAACGGGCGGATTTCACAAGTTTTCACTACATATTAACACTTTTCACATTCTCCCATGCAACGCGGCTGCTAGACCTCCCTTCATGAAAAATCGTAAGGTC
Organism: Schistocerca gregaria; assembly: GCF_023897955.1. Classification (NCBI taxonomy): domain Eukaryota; kingdom Metazoa; phylum Arthropoda; class Insecta; order Orthoptera; family Acrididae; genus Schistocerca; species Schistocerca gregaria. Next base: position 5,203,934 of record NW_026061850.1, on the reverse strand, counting down.
CTAGCTCATGTCCAAGGCACCAAAGCCGGCTAAAAAGTCAAAAATCGTTCACTAAAACTTGAATTGTACTGATTCTTATTGGCTATTACATCAACTTAGAAGCTTCTTCTGTGGTCTAGTATGGTGCTTTTAGCGTCTCCGCATTCCGTAGCACGCGACATAGCTTTGCACACGATAAATGTAACCGTTTCAGAGGTAAGAGCGGCCAACGTGGCCATCTGACATTAAGTCGATTCGATAGGAAATGACGAAAACAGGCAGATTTATTGGGTTGTTACTACATATGAACACTTTTCACATTTTCCCGTGCAACGTGGCAGCTAGGTGTCCCTTCATGCAAAATCTTAAGGACCTAGCTCATGTCCAAGGCACCAAAGCCAGCTCAAAAGTCAAAAATCGATAACTAAACTTGAATTGTACTGCTTCTTACTGGCATTTACATCAAATTAGAAACTTCATCTGTGTTCTTTTATGGGGATTTTAGTGTCTCCGCAACCGCAGCAGGCGACATAGCTTGGCACATGATTAATGTCACTGTTTCACAGGGAAGAGCGGCCAATGTGACGACCTGACATTAAGTCAATTCAATAGCAAATGACGAAAACGGACGAATTTCTCAGGTTTTTACTACATATGAACACTTTACAGATTCTCCCGTGCAACGTGGCTGCTAGTCCTCCCTTCATGCAAAATCGTAAGGACCTAGCTCACGTTTAAGGCACCAAAGCCTGCTTAAAAGTCAAAAATCGATAAATAAAACTTGAATTGTACCGTTTCTTACTGGTTATTACATCAACTTAGGAGCTCCTTCTGTGTTCTACTATGGTGCTTTTAGTGTCTCCGAATTCCGCATCACGCCACATAGTTTTGTACACGATAAGTGTAACCGTATCAGAGAGAAGAGCGGCCAATGTGACCATCTGACATTAAGACGATTCGATAGCAAATGACGAAAACGGGCGGATTTCCTAGGTTTTTACTACATATGAACACTCTCCACATTCTCCCGTGCAACGTGGCTGCTAGTCCTCCCTTCATGCAAAATCTTAAGGTCCTAGCTAATGTCCAAGGCACCAAAGCTGGCTAAAAAGTCAAAAATCGTTAACTAAAACTTGAAATGTACTGCTTCTTATTGGCTATTAATTCAACATAGAAGCTTCTTCTGTGGTCTACTATGGTGCTTTTAGTGTCTCCGCTTTCCACAGCAAGCGACATAGCTTTGCACACGTTAAATGTAACCGTTTCAGAGAAAAGAGCGGCCAATGTGACCATCTGACATTAAGTCGATTCAATAGCAAATGACGAAAACGGGCGGATTTATTAGGTTGTTATTACATATGAAAACTTTTCACATTCACCCGTGCAACGTAGCTGCGAGTCCTCCGTTCGTAGAAATTCTAAAGGTCCTAGCTCATGTCCAAGTAACCAAAGCCGGCTAAAAATTCAATAATCGATAGCTAAAACTATTATTTTACTGCTTCTTACTGCCTATTACATCAACTTAGAAGCTTCTTCTGTGTTCTACTATGGTGCTTTTAGATTCTCCGCATTCCGCAGCACGCGACATAGCTTTGCACACGATAAATGTAACAGTCTCAGAGAGAAGAACGGTTAACGTGACGATATGACATTGAGTCGATTTGATAGCAGATGACGAAAACAGGCGGATTTCTTAGGTTTTTACTACATATGAACGCTTTTTACATTCTCCCGTGCAACGTGGCAGCTACGCGTCCCTTCATGCAAAATCTTAGGGTCCTAGCTCATGTCCAAGGCACCAAAGCCGGCTAAAAAGTCAAAAATCGTTAACTAAAACTTATAATTGTACTGCTTCTTATTGGCTATTACATAAACTTAGAAGATTCTTCTGTGTTCTACTATGGTTCTTGTAGTGTCTCCGCATTCCGCAGCACGCGACATAGCTTTGCAGTCGTTAAATTTAACCGTTTCAGAGAGAAGAGTGGCCAGTGTGACGATCTGACATTAAGTCGCTTCGATAGCAAATGACGAAAACGAGCGTATTTCTTAAGTTTTTACTACATGCGATCTCTTTTCACATTCTCCAGTGCAACGTGGCTGTTAGTCCTCCCTTCATGCGAAATATTAAGATCCTACCTCATGTCCAAGGCACCAAAGCCGGCTAAAAATTCAAAAATCGATAGCTAAATTTGAGTTCTTCTGCTTCTTACTGGCTATTACATCAACTTAGAAGCTTTTTCTGTGTTCTACTATGGTGCTTTTAGTGTCTCCGCATTCCGCAGCACGCGACATAGCTTTGCACACGATAAATGTAACAGTCTCAGAGAGAAGAACGGTTAACGTGACGATATGACATTGAGTCGATTTGATAGCAGATGACGAAAACAGGCGGATTTCTTAGGTTTTTACTACATATGAACGCTTTTTACATTCTCCCGTGCAACGTGGCAGCTACGCGTCCCTTCATGCAAAATCTTAAGGTCCTAGCTCATGTCCAAGGCACCAAGGCCGTCTAAAAAAGGCAATAATCGATAACTAAAACTTGAATTGTACTGCTTTGTACTGGCTATCACATCAACTTAGATGCTTCTTTTGTATTATATTATGGTGCTTTTACTGTTTCCACATACCGCAGCACGCAACATAGCTTTTCACACGATAAATGTAATCGTTTCAGAGAGAAGAGCGGCCAATGTGACGATCTGATATAAAGTCGAATCGATGGCAAATGACGAAAACAAGCGGATTACGTAGTTTTTTACTACATTCGATCACTTTTCACATTCTCCCGTGCAACGTGGCTGCTAGTCCTCCCTTTATAGACATTCTTAAGGTCCTAGCTCATGTTCAAGTCACCAAAGCCGGCTAAAAAGTTAATAATCGATAACTAAAACGATTATTTTACGGCTTCTTACTGGCTATTACGTCAACTTGGAAGCTTCTTCTGTGTTCTACTATGGTGCTTGTAGTGTCTCCGCATATCGCAGCACGCGACGTAGCTTTGCACACGATAAATGTAACCGTTTCATATAGAACAGCCTCCAATGTGACCATCTGACATTAAGTCGATTCGATAGCAAATGACGAAAGCGTTCGGATTTCTTAGGTTTTTACTACATATGAACACTTTTCACATTCTCCCGTGGAACGTGGCTGCTAGTCCTCCCTGCATGTAAATTCTTAAGGTCCTACCTCATGTCCAAGGCACCAAAGCCGGCTAAAAATTCAAAAATCGATAACTAAATTTGAGTTCTACTGCTTCTTAATGTCTATTACATCAACTTAGAAGCTTTTTTGTGTTCTACTATGGTGCTTTTAGAGTCTCCGCATATCGCAGCACGCAACATAGCTTTGCACACGATATATGTAACCGTTTCGGAGAGAAGAGCGGCCAATGTGACGATCTGACATTAAGTCGAGTCGATAGCAAGTGACGAAAACGGACGAATTTCTCAGGTTTTTACTACATATGAACACTTTTCACATTCTCCCGTGCGAGATGGCTGCTAGTCCTCCCTTCATGCAAAATCGTAAGGTCCTAGCTCATGTCCAAGGCACCAAATCCGGCTGTAAAGTCAACAATCGATTAATAAAACTTGTATTGTACTGCTTCTTACTGGTTATTACATCAACTTAGAAGCTCCTTCTGTGTTCTACTATTGTGCTTTAATGTCTCCGAGTTTCGCAGCACGCAACAAAGCTTTGCGCACGATAAATGTAACCGCTTCAGAGAGAAGAGCGGCCAATGTGACGATCTGATATAAAGTCGAATCGATAGCAAACGACGAAAACGGGCGGATGTCTTAGGTTTTTACTACATATGAACACTTTTCACATTCTCCCGTGCAACGTGGCTGCTAGTCCTTCCTTCAAGCAAAATCTTAAGCTCCTAGCTCATGTCCAAGGCACCAAAGCCGGATAAAAAGTCAAAGATTGATAACTAAAACTTGAATTATACTGCTTCTTACTGGTTATTACGCCAACTTGGAAGCTTCTTCTCTGTTCTACTATGGTGCTTTTAGTGTCTCCGAATTTTGCAGCACTCAATATAGCTTTGCACACGATAAAAGTAACCGTTTCAGAGAGAAGGGCGGCCAATGTGACGATCTGATATAAAGTCGAATCGATAGCAAACGACGAAAACGGGCGGATTTCTTAGGTTTTTACTACATATGAACACTTTGCACATACTTTCGTGCAACGTGGCTGCTAATCTTCCCTTCATGCAAAATCGTAAGGTCCTAGCTGATGCACAAGGCACCAAAGCCGCCTAAAAATTTAAAAATCTATCACTAAAGCTTCAATTGTACTCCTCCTTACTGGCTATTACACCAGCTTAGAAGGGTCTTCTGTGTTCTACTATGGGGCTTTTGGTGTCTCCGCATTCCTCAGCGCGCGACATAGCTTTGAATACGATAAATGTAACCGTTTCAGAGAGAAGAGCGGCCAATGTGACGGCTGACATTAAGTCGATTCGATAGCAAATTACGAAAACGGACGAATTTTTCAGGTTTTTACTACATATGAACTCTTTTCACATTCTCCCGTGCAACGTGGCTGCTAGTCCTCGCATCATGCAAAATCTGAAGATCCTAGCTCATGTCCAAGGCACCAAAGCCAGCTAAAAAGTCAATAATCGATAGCTAAAACTTTTATTTTACGTCTTCTTACTGGCTATTACGTCAACTTAGAAGCATCTTCTCTGTTCTACTATGGTGCTTTTAGTGTCTCCGAATTCCGCAGCATGCGACATAGTATTGCACACGATAAATGTAACCGTTTCAGAGAGAAGAGCGGCCAATGTGACGATCTGACATTAAGTCGATTAGATAGTAAATGACGAAAACGGGCGGATTTCTATGTTTTTACTACATATGTACACTTTTCACATTCTCCCGTGTAACGTAGCTAATAGTCCTCCCTTCATGCAAAATCTTAAGTTCCTAGCTCATGTCCAAGGCACCAAAGCCGACTAAACAGTTAATAATCGATAGCTAAAACTATTATTTTACGGCTTCTTACTGGCTATTACGTCAACTTGGAAGCTTCTTCTCTGTTGTACTATGGTGCTTGTAGTGTCTCCGCATATCGCAGCACGCGACATAGCTTTGCACACGATAAATGTAACCATTTCAGAGAGAAGAGCATCCAATGTGACGATCTGACATTAAGTCGAATCGATAGCAAATGACGAAAACGGGCGGATTTCTTAGGTTTTTACTACATATGAACACTTTTCACATTCTCCCGTGCAACGTGACTGCTAGTCCACCCTGCATGCAAAATCTGTAGGTCCAAGCTCATGTCCAAGGCGCCAAAGCCGGCTAAAAAGCCAAAAATCGATAACTAAACTTGAATTGTACTGCTTCTTACTGGCTATTACATCGACTTAGAAGCTTCTTCTGTGTTCTACTATGGTGCTTTTAGTGTCTCCGCATTCCGCAGCACGCGACCGTTTCAGAGAGAAGAGGGGCCAATGTGACCATCTAACATGAAGCCGAATAGATAGCAAATGACGAAAACGGGCTGATTTCTTAGGTTATTACTACATATGCACACTTATGAAATACTCCCGTGCAACGGGGTTGCTAGTCCTCCCTTTATGCAAAATCTTAAGGTACTAGCTCATGTCCAAGGCACCGAACCCGGCTAAATATTCTATAACCTGTAACTAAAACTTCAATTGTACTGCTTCTTACTGTCTATTACATTATCTTAGAAGATTCTTCTGTGTTCTATTATGGTGCTTTTAGTGTCTCCGCATTTCGCAGCAAGAGACATAGCTTTGCACACGTTAAAAGTAACCGTTTCAGAGAGAAGAGCGGCCAATGTGACGATCTGACATTAGGTCGACTCGATAGCAAATGAAGATAACGGGCTGATTTCTTAGGTTTTTACTACATATGAAATCTTTTCAGATTCTCCCATGCAACGTGGCTGCTAGTCCTCCCTTCATGCAAAATCTTAAGGCCCTTGCTCAAGTCCAACGCACCAAAGCCGGCTAAAAAGTCAAAAATCGGTAAGTAAACTTGAATGGTACTGCTTGTTACTGGCTATTACATCAACTTAGAAGCTTCTTCTGTGTTCTACTATGGTGCTTTTAGTGTCTCCGCATTCGGAAGCACGCGACATAGCTTTGCACACGGTAAATGTAACCGTTTCAGAGAGAAGAGCGGCCAATGTGACGATCAGACATTAACTCGATTCGAAAGCAAATGACGAAAACGGTCGGATTTCTTTGGTTTTTACTACATATGAACACTCTCCACATTCTCCCATGCAAGATGTTAGCTAGTCCTCCCTTCATGCAAAATCTTAAGGTCCTAGCTCATGTCAAAGTCACCAAAGCCCCCTAAAAAGGCAAAAATCGATAACTAAACTTTAATTGTACTGCTTCTTACAGGCAATTACATCAACTTCGAAGCTTCTTCTGTGCTCTACTAAGGTGCTTTTAGTGTCTCCGCATATCACAGCACGCGACAAAGATTTGCACACGATAAATGTAACTGTTTGACAGAGAAAAGCTGCCAATTTGACGATCTGACATTAAGTCCATTCGATAGCAAATGACGAAAACGGGCAGATTTCTCAGGTTTTTACTACATATGAACAATTGTCACATTCTGCTGTGCAACGTTTCTGCTAGTCCTCCCTTCATGCAAAATCGTAAGGTCCTAGCTCATGTCCAAGGCACCGAAGCCGGCTAAAAAGTCAAAAATCGATAACTAAGTTTTATTTGTACTGCTTCTTACTGGCCATTACATCAACTTAGAAGCTTCTTCTGTGTTCTACTATGGTGCTTTTAGTGTCTCCGTATATCGCAGCACGCGACATAGCTTTGCACGCGATAAATGTAACCGTTTCACAGAGAAGAGCGGCCAATGTGACTATATGACATTAAGTTGATTCGATAGCAAATGACGAAAACGGGCGGATTTCTTAGGTTTTTACTACATATGAACACTTTTGACATTCTTTCGTGCAACGTTGGTGCTAGTCCTCCCTTCATGCAAAATCTTAAGGTCCTACCTCATTTGCAAGGTGCCAAAGCCGGCTAAAAAGCCAAAAATCGAAAACTAAACTTTAATTGTACTGCTTTATACTGGCTATTACTTCAACTTAGAAGCTTCTTCTCTGTTCTACTATGGTTCTTTTAGTGTCTCTGCATTTCGCAGCTCGCGACATAGCTTTGCACAAGATAAATGTAACCGTTTCAGAGCGAAGAGCGGCCAATGTGACGATCTGACTTTAAGTCGATTCGATAGCAAATTTATTTATTTATTTATTTATTTTTTTATTTAACCTGACAAGATTAGGGCCATCAGTCCCTCTCTTACATCTAACCAGGCATTCTACTTATTTTACAGTCATATGTTGTAGTAGGCATGTTAAACTACATCTAATACAAAAAGTGAGATAAACAATTAGAAAGGTACACCTCGAAAAATACATTATTGAAGAGAAAGATTTCAGTTAGGAGTGCTGGCAGCAGGGAGTGTGGGGGGAACTCATGGTGAAGGGAGGAGAGGAATAGAGGGACATGATGAAACATAATTAAGGAAAATATAAAGGAAAAGAAGACTGCGTGGCTAATAGAGATAGATGAAGAGGAAGGCATCTCAGAAGCAAGATAGGAGACGCTAGCTTTGCTATTTGACATATGTGAGAATTGGCCTTGCACATTAATTTTGTGGAGAATTTTCATGCGGATGATAGTAGGAAATGCTTCAACTTCTTCTTAAAAGCAACAGGAGATTGAATTTTCCTCAAGGTGAGGGGCAGTTTGTTCCAGAGGCGAACAGCGGCAACTGAGAAGGAGTTTGCAAAAGTTTTTGTTTTGTGAGTGGGCACAGCTAGGATACCAGATAAGAGCGACCTCGTGTTTCGATTATGATGGCATTACACGTTTTTAATCTCTGAAGCTAGGTACTGGGGTGCTTGCGCGACGAGGAGTCGGTGAAGTAGACATATAGTGTGGTAGTCACGCAGTTTGTCCGGCCGCAGCCACCCTAGCTCGGAGTATGAAGCACTAACATGATCATATCGGCGAATGTTGCAGGTGTAACGCACACAGGCATTCATGGTTAGCTCTAGCCGTCTTTTGTTTTCACTACTCATGCCTTGTTGAATCACATCACAATAGTGGAGGTTCAGTAGAACGAGTGCTTGCACGAGCTGGCGTTTCAAGTTCTGTGGGAATATGTTCCGAAACTTTTTGAGAGCATAGAGAGAAGCAGACGTCTTTCGGCACACTGCGACTGTATTCTCCGCCCAGTTGAGATGCTCGTCCAAAGTTATACCCAAGTTTTTCACTGTTTTCTGATATGGTATTGGAGTACCTTCGAGCAGAATAGGAGGTAGCCGTTCGCGGAAATCTGAACTTATTAATTTCTGATGGGCTATTAAGATTACTTGCGTCTTTTTTGCGTTTAATTTAAGCCCCTGGTTTTTCGCCCATGTCACTACTGAAGACAGATCATCATTCATCAGAGCGATTGCAGTGTTTACGTCTTCTGGTCTGACGCTTAGGTAGAGCTGGAGGTCGTCGGCATATGTTTACAGGAGGACAAAACCGACGAAAACAACAGTGGTCCTAAGACTGATCCTTGTGGCACTCCCGAAGAAACATGTTTCGAGGAAGATTTTTCATTTGGGCAGACATTGCTGTCTGTCTTTTAAGTAGCTTTCAAACCATCTCATTGCACTATCAGAGAAATTAAGCTGTTGCACTTTTCTGAGTAATATGTCAAAGTTAACAGTGTCAAAAGCTTTGCTGAAGTCCAGTAGCGTCAATATTGTTGCCTTTCGATTGTCGATGGCATATTTCAGGTCATCAGTTACTTTAATTAGAGCAGTGTTTGTGCTGTGATGTTTACGGAAACCAGATTGAAATTTGTCATATAGACTGAATTCATGCAAGTGTTCAGTGATTTGGTCATGAACAATATATTCAAGTGCTTTGGAAACAGCTGGCTGTATGCTAATTGGTCGGTAATCACTAGGCAGTTGCGGGTTTTCGATCTTAGGGATGGGTCGAATTATGCTTCTTTTCCATGCAGTGGGGTATATTCCGTTCACGAGGGAAAAATTAAATATGTCAGTTAAGACAGGTACTAAGATATCGGCAACATTCTTAATCATGGTTATACCGATAATGTCGTTGCCTATTGCATCAGAAGAGATTCTCATTATTGCTATTCTTGCCGTATTTGTTGTTACATGTTTTAGATGGAAGGTATCGTTGTTAGTTATCCTGTTTGGGGATTCTTGTGGACGGTAATTATCAGCCGTGCTGGTAATCAGAGGTGCAGAGAAGAATTCATTTAATTCGTTAGCTGACACATGAAAAGTAGTTTCCGATTTTGCCTTTCCGACCCCCAAGATACGGAGATTCTTCCATAGAGTCGTGGGTTTCAGATCGCTGCATACAAGGGAGCGAGCGTGCCTGATTTTGGCATTGCGAATGCATTGTTTCACTCTGTTCCGTAGCTTTCTATATTCTTCGAAACGCTCGGTTTTCGGATCTGCCTTGAAACGCCTGTGGGAAGCATCATTATTAGTCATCCTTTGACGTAATTCAGCTGTCAGCCATGGAGCAGAAGATTTTCTTACACGGACTGTGTGCGCAGGTGCATGTTTGTCATAGAGGGCAAAGAGTTTATCACCAAGTTCATTAATTTTGCCGTCGATTGAAGGTTCTCTGATTATTTGATGCCATGAGATTTCTGAGCAATCGGCTGTTAGAGCGTCAAGGTCAATACTTTTCATGTTCCTACAAGTTATGTAACGCGTAAAGTCAAAAATCGATAAATAAATTTGAATTGTACTGCTCCTTACTGTCTGTTACATCAACGTAGAATCTTCTTCTGTATTCTACTATGGTGCTTTCTGTGTCTCCGCATATCGCAGCACGCGACATAGCGTTGCACACGATAAATGTAACCGTTTCAGAGTGTAGAGCAGCCAATGCGACGATCTGACATAAACTCGATTCGATAGCAAATGACGAAAACGGGCCGATTTCTTATGTTTTTACTACATATGAATATTTTTCACATACTACCGTGCAACGTGGCTGCTAGTCCTCCCTGCATGCAAAATCTTAAGTTCCTAGCTCATGTCCAGTGCCCCAAAGCCGGCTAAAAAGTACAAAATCGATAACTTGAATTGCACTGCTTCTTACTGGCTAGTACATCAACTTAGAAGTTTCTTCTGTGTTCTACTATGGTGCTTTTAGTGTCTCCGCATTCCGCAGTACACGACATAGCTTTGCACACGATAAATGTAACCGTTTCAGAGAGAAGAGCGGCCAATGTGACCATCTGACATTAAATCGATTCGATCGCAAATGACGAAAACGGTCGGATTTGTTAGGTTTTTACTACATATGAACTCTTTTCTCATTGTCCCCTGCAACGTGGCTGCTAGACCTCCCTGCATGCAAAATCTTAATGTCCTAGCTCATGTGCAAGGATCCAGAGAAGGCTAAAAAGTAAAAAAATCGATAACTATACTTGAATTTTACTGCTGCATACAGGCTATTACATCTACTTAGTAGCTTCTTCTGTGTTCTACTATGGTGCTATTAGTGTCTCCGCATATCGCAGCACGCGACATAGCCTTCCACACGATAAATGTAACCGTTTCAAAGTGTAGAGCGGCCAATGTGACGAACTGACATAAAGTCGATTCGATAGCAAATGACGAAACCTGGCGGACTTCTTAGGTTTTTACTACATATGATCACTTTTCACATTCTCCCGTGCAACGTGGCTGCTAGTCGTCCCTGCATGCAAAATGGTAAGGACCTAGCTGATATCCAAGGCACCAAAGAAGGCTAAAAAGTCAAAAATCGATAAATAAACTTAAATTGTACTGCTTCTTACTGGCTATTACATCAACTTAGAAGCTTCTTCTGTGTTCTACTATGGTGCTTTTAGTGTCTCCGCATATCGCAGCACACGACATAGCTTTGCCCACGATAAATGTAACCGTTTCAGAGAGAAGAGCGGCCATTGTGGCGATCTGGTATTTCGTCGATTCGATAGTAGATGCCGAAAACGGGAGGATTTCTTAAGTTTTTACTACATATGATCAGTTTTCACACATTCTCGTGTAACGTGGCTCCCAGACCTCGTTTCATGCAAAATCGTAACGTCGTCAGTCATATCTCTGGCGCCATAGGCGGCTAATAAGTCAATAATCGATAGCTAAAACTTGAATTGTACTGCTTCTTACTGGCCGATTACATCAACTTAGAGCCGGCCGCGGTGGTCAAGAAGTTCAGGCGCTCAGTCCGGAACCGCGGGACTGCTACGCTCGGAGGTTCGAATCCTGCTCGGGCATGGATGTGTTTAATGTCCTTAGGTTAGTTAGGTTTAAGGAGTTCTACGCTCTAGGGGACTGATGAAAACAGATGTTAAGTCCCATAGTGCTCAGAGCCATTTGAACCAATAACTTAGAAGCTTCTTCTGTGTTCTATGGAGTTGCTATTAGTGCCTCCACATGCCGCAGCCAGGGACATAAGTTTCCAGACGATAAATGTAACTGTTTTATAGAGAAAAGCATCCAATGTGACGATATGTCATTACGTCGATTCGACGGCAATTGACGAAAACGGGACGATTTCTTAGGTTTTTACAACACATGAACACTTTTCCAATTCTATCGTGTAACGTGTCTTCCAGACTTCGTTTCATGCCAAATCTTAAGGTCGTCGGACATGTCTGAGGCACCAAAGCCGGATAATAAGTCAATAATCGATTACTAAAACTTGAATTTTACTGCTTCTTACTGGCTGATTACATCAACTTATAAGTTTCTTCTGTGTTTTACTGTGTTGCTATTAGTGCCTCCGCATACCGCAGCACACAAAGTAAGTTTGAAGACGATGAAGGTAACCGCTTCACAGAGAAATTTCAAATTCTGTGTCTGTGTCTATTGCCTGCTCATATTGTTTAAAGCAGGTTGCTCTAAATGCCCAGTGGATCTGATTCCATTGATACCTATTCTAAACAATCTCGGATTGGTAAAGACCAAGCTCTGCTTATACTTATAGTCTGGGAAGTTGACATATCTTAGACAGTAAAATATGATGGTTAAAGATGTCCACTGAGTATTCCCATATACACTGAAGTTAGCTTTGAACAACAAATTATTAATTGGCCACCTACTCTTGACTCAATAGCTACTGAGATCTTTCACTAGTGAAGGAGGTGACGACGTTGTTATGTCCACTAGAGGCTTCTGTAGTTTGCTGAAAATGATGTGATATAATTGTGCCTTGTGATTTTCTGTGGAGTTCCAGAGTAAGTTCTATACTGGTGCAGGACATTCATTCGTGCTGTTCTCATTCGAGGCAATCCTGGATTCTGAATCTCAAGCACCAGAGGATTATAAACAGCAATGCAACCTCTGTCTTCCTGGCTGTGCACTATTTCAAAGTGCTCTGGTTGACAGTCTCTTCTCATTGTGCAGTGCTTGTAGATTATTGTAAATGGATTATCTGCATTATTTAGAACATCTCATTCTAAACTTTCTAAAGAACGAGACTTTTCTGTCATGACCACTTTTTGTGTGAGGTGATAAATACCAGGAATTTGATTGCATTTTGAGAACCTAATGGTAACTAACATTATTGTCTATGTAAATTAATGGAACTGGATTTTCCCTGAGGTCAGCAGTTTTCCGAAGGTCGTCGTTTTTCCCGAGGTCGTCGTTTTTCCCAAGGTCGGCGTTTTTCCCCGAGGTCGGCGTTTTTCCCCGAGGTCGGCGTTTTTCCCCGAGGTCGGCGTTTTTTCCCAACAGCGGCGTTTTTCCCCGATGTCGGCGTTTTTCCACGATGTCGGCGTTTTTCCCCAAGGTCGGCGTTTTTCCACGATGTCGTCGTTTTTCCCAAGTTCGGCGTTTTTCCCCGAGGTCGGCGTTTTTCCCCGAGGTCGGCGTTTTTCCCCGAGGTCGGCGTTTTTCCCCGAGGTCGGCGTTTTTGCCCTAAGGTCGGCGTTTTTCCCCGAGGTCGACGTTTTTTCCCGAGGTCTGCGTTTTTGCCCCGAGGTCGGATCAAAGATTTTTTTTCCCGAGGTCTATAAATCTATCGATATATTGAAAATCCAAAGTATTTTCATGTATGTAGACTATACTGTTATGTCATGTCATCTTGAAACATTTATCCGACCACTAGATAATGGTATTTATCAAGATAGCGATATATTTCGTTATATCTATTTATTTCGATAATCGTTTTCTTAGGGGTACAGATTTATTTTGAGACGTCCATACTTTTCCCATTATCGATTCAATTCGATATATCGACTTACGTAGATGCGCACATTAAATCATGATATCGATTTATTTCGAGATATCTATCTATATCGAGGAGTCTATTTATTTCGAGATGTCGATTGATTTAGAGTATCCGATTATATCGAGATATCGATTTATTTTGATATACCGACACAATTAAGGTTGTATATATATTTCCAGGTATCGATATATTTCCATGTATTGGTGTACTACAGATATCGATTCTTATCGAGATATCGATATAATTCAAGGTACCTCCATATCTCTAGTAATCCATAAATTTCTAGATATCGCTATTTTGAGAGATATCTTTATATTACGTGGTACCAATATATTTCGAGATATCGATATATTTCTGTACCTCAATTTATCTCGATATGTCGACTAGCATCGAGATTTCGGTCTATATGGTAAGCCGAAATGCGTCTAGATGTCGATATACTTCGGGATATCGACTCATTTCGGTGTAGCGTTTGTTTGGAGGTGTCGATTTATTTCGAGGTTTCGATTTATTTCACGGTGTCGATTTATTTTGAGGTTGCGATTTTTCGAGGGTTGCGATTTATTTCGAGGTGGCGATTTATTTCGAGGTGGCGATTTATTTCGAGGTGTGGATTTATTTCGAGGTGTCGATGTATTTCTAGGTGACGATATATTTCGATGTTACTTGTCGACTGCATCAGCTTAGAACCTATTTCGTACAGAGTGGTGCGACTGCATACCTCAGCAGGCGACATTGATATCCAGACGATGAATTTTACCGTTTCCGAGAGAAAAGCGTGCGATGCGATGAATTGGCACTACTTCATTATGAAAACAAATGACGAAAACGTGAGGTTTTCTTCGGTTTTTCTGCCACTGCTGCCAACTTTCAGCCCACCCCCTCCTCCCCTTCCCCAGTCGTGGCGATCAGCTTTTGTGATAGAAATGGACACAGGAAAGTAATAACGTTCCATGAAATCCCATTCTAGGGACGTTCAAGGGTAAATGTTCCAGACGGTTTATTTGCATTAAGACACGCATACTGCGCATCTACAATGTCACATCTGCCAGATCGTTTCTATTGTCAACAGTGGAAAACAAAACAGCGTACTGAAGAAGCCATAGTGAGACGCGGTTTTTGGTAGACGAAATAATAGCAATACTCTAGCCATTGATAATGATGATCTAATAAGAATTCTGTTATTGTTTTGAAAGATGCATTTAAATATGCATTGAACGTAGCTCCAAATTATTTTGAGAATTATAATTGCGGTATTATGAATCTACATTGGAGATTTTGTAATGCAAAACATTTCGATCTGAGAATACTTTACGTGATAGTACGGCATTGACCTTGTGTGTCATTAGGGTAAAGTTAATTTGCCGCCATTCACATAAAATTTATCCACCATTAACATAAAATCTATTTTTCAGCGTACTGCAATAAGGACTCACTTCAGATGATTGGACAATTAAAGAGAACTCAAACCGTTATTTTAATAGTATTCGTAGGTCCATTGCAGCATTTACCGTGGACAGTCCCTGAGCCTAGACTGTCAGTTTTATGTAGGGAGTACTACTTTAAAAAAGCACTCCGTGTTCAGGTCACAAGTGGCCAATCAGGACCATCCGACCGCCACGTCATTCTCACTGAGGGTGGAGGAGGAGCTGGCTCTCCCACTCGTTGTGGTAGTTTCCTTTGACTGGAGTCGCTACTATTCGGACGAGTAGTTCCTCAATTGGCATCGGAAGGCTGAGTGCAACCCGAAAAATGCCAACAGCGCATAGCGACCCATATGGTCACCCATCCAAGTGCCGACCACGCCCGAAAGTGCTAAACTTCAGTTATCTGACGGGAACCGGTGTATCCACTGCGGCAAGGCCATTGCCCCTACCACTTTTTATGATATTTTTGATCGTAGTTCAGGTCTGATGGCTGGGAAGAATGGACGTTTACCATGTTATGCTCATTTATATTTTCACTACGTCGACACAGCTGGTCCAATTACGACCACAGGTGATGGTAGCCATAATGATCGTGCCAAGCATCCCGTGTACATTAGTTACACCCAAGTGTGTGGGCATCACAGCATTCGTGACATTTAAATTTGTTACTTCTTTGCTACTATATTCGCAATAAATTTTGCAGACAGTATCCGCATATGACGCTGAATGTACCTACAAAATTATATCATTGTACGACACATGTTTCGGGAGATACGTCATAAAAACTCAGGACAAGGCCAGACGCTGCATAGTACGGACGTGGACGCACAGCTCTAAATAAATGCCTGGTGAACACCAAGCTTTTCCGCTAGTCATCTATAAAGATAAAAAATCCCCAATATTGTCTACCAGCGTATTTTTGAAAAACCTTTATTTCGTCATCCATTTTTTTTCCTGTAAAAATCGTAAAAGCCGTGCATCATTGTGTTTTTAAAAAGCGTTTCTTATTGTCATCTCTTTTTATGTATTTTAAACCATCTATCGCTTGTGTAACCTGTGGCTACAAGTCCATTCCCTTTATGGTGTAATCGAAATAATAAACAACGCAAAAAAGTGTGGGTCAATTTCTTCCTCATTTTTCGGAACTTCTGATAATAGTAAATCGTTGGCTCTTTGAGGGCGTGGTAGGTACATACAAGAGATTAGTGTAAGATTAGAATTTGGGTTAGATGCAGTGCCAGGAGGTTCTGTTTCTATCTGGCTAGCTTCAGAGTACTTCACCATCTACTAAGTGATGCGTTTCATTGTGAATGGTGTGTTCTGTGCTAGGTCTACCCTTTTATTGCACAATGCTGTTCCTTCGATGCTATTAAAACCAGGATGTTATCAAAATATATGCACAGTGGCAGACTGGAGTCTGCAGAAATATTTCCAGTGGTGGGGAGGGGGGAAGGCGCGTCGGGGCTGGAGTGCATGATTCTGAAACTGGCACTCTGTGTACAAATCAGCTGGTCAGTTACGAGGTGCATCAAGCTACAAGACCCTAACTCTATAAGCGCTACAACTGGCCAAAGCTAAGGTTTATCAGTATTGTGGAGAATTCTTATCTGGAAGAGTATACTGTAACGAATAAAAACTCTTTACTCCAGATTCCAGGGAGGGTTGGGGGCGATGGGTGAAAGTGCCCTTTTGCCTATCCTCCCCTCCCGACCTCCTCCCCTCCCCCTCCCCTTCACCCTCGCAGACGCCAATGGCTGGCCCGTTCATTTTGAGAACATCAGAGCTCCAGTAACCTTTCTGAGAAACTGTTCTTGTTGTCCTTGTGCGTCAATCTTACCACTCAGAACACCAGTGGGAATGTTGGTTATCGCTGAAATAACTGGTTTTCGGCTCTTATCAATTTCCCAACCCTTCTTTAAGCTAATTGTTAAAGCCCGTCACAATACCAGTTCTTGTAATAACCGATTTTCAGTCTTTTATTTACATTATTTTCTCTAGTAAACGTAGAAATCAAACAAAGATTAAACAATTTTTACTTTCTCAGTTTCTTGATAAATGGAATCAAAATGTCAAATTAAATACCCTTATGATGACCTGCAGCCGTTCAGAACGAAATTAGAATTATATTAATACCGTCAGCTGCTCACGTGTGTCGATATATATCAACGGCGACAGGTGACAATGTGTGCACGTCTGGGACTCGAACCCGGGATCTCCTGCTTACATGGCAGGTGCTCTGCCCATCTGAGCCACCGAGGGCACAGACGTTAGTGTGACTGCAGGTACTATCTCGCGCACGCCTCCCGCGAGACTCACATTCTCACCTTGCATGTCCACACACTACATTCGTAGTGTCCCACACCGACACACTCATTACTCGTGGAACACATTCTTACCAAGTCCAGTTCGGGGAATACGTGTGCATCTTCACAGAAGAAGGTCATGGCTGGTATTGCCAGAACCATATACTTATATTGATATGGACATGTCTTCCACGAGGAATGAGTGTGTTGGAGTGGGACTCTACGACTGTAGTGTATGGACATTCAAGGTGAGAATGTGAGTCTCGCAGGAGGCGTGCGCGAGATAGTCCCTGCAGTCGAACCATACACTGTGTCCTCTGTGCCTCAGATGGATACAGCGTCTGTCATTTTAGCAAGAGATCCCGGGTTCGAGTCCCGGTCGCGGCACACATTTTCACTTGTCCACGTTGATATTTATCAACGCCCGCGAGCAACTGACGGTATTAATATAATTCTAATTTCTTTAAATTAAATAGTCAAATAAAACTTTGTCCGATCTTCGCTGCTGGCGAGTGCTTCTATACTACAGAAAACTGGCAATATTATCCTACTGATTATAGTTTTTAGAAGCTCTGCTCAAAAATTATATTGTAATCGGTTATCACAGCACTATGCAGGCATTACGTATAGTCCAGCGATAAAGAGTGAAAACTGCGGCAGGAGAACTCTCTTTTTCGTTTTAATTTCTCTGTTTTTGAGGGCTAAAAGCAGATAACGGCATACTACGTAGACACAGCAGCAGATCAGGCACTTTCTACTTTTATCCAGAACTATGAATGATTTGTTAAATTTTAACTTTTTTCCTTGTATGATGTCGCAAGTCGACCAAATCTAACTTTGTTCTTCACTCGTACCGCATATCGTAAAATACTTCCAGACTTCCAGATGGTGCCATTCTATGTTACAACTGACGTTCGACAACAGCGAGAAACTGTGTCCAGTCTCGCGCTCTGCTTGTATAACAGGCACAGTATTGTCTCGGCAATGTTGGACCAATCCATTTGTTGCTCGTTTCTATCAGCAGTGTTATTAAAGTGGCATACATAACTTTTCCCATTTTTTTCTGTAATAACGCCGTATTTCAGTGCTATGGAAATCTTACGAATAAAAATTACTCGTCTTTTTTTAAAAAGGTTTATTTGAAAACTAAAAATTTTACTACGACATCTGTGGCTAATTGATATATCTGTTTTTACGTGGTTATCAGGAAAAAATGAAAAGATACTTGTTATAACCGAGAGCAAACAAATACTGAAAGACATCGGTTATTCAGAACTAAAATACCCATGTCGTTTTAACTGATCGGTTTTTCTATCTATAAACTGCAGTGTCGCCATAGAAAAGTGTGTCGCTCCATCAATGTCCATAGCAACTTTGACATATGTGTTTATGCGCAATATCGGCAAATGGAAACACGAAGAGGTAATAAGCACCTGAGCGATAGAATTTATTTCACAGTCAGAAAAGTCGAGTGACAGGCAAGACTGAATCACTGTAATAGAAATTATATGGAAAGCTGTGTAAAGGAAAATTTCCAGTTCTTTCGTGGATTCCAAAATTGAAGCAAATTCCGGGACACCAAGGTGACATAGTCTTATACGGATAGTATTCCATGACTAACGTAATTGGCCCATATACTGTACTGGTATACGGATAATATTACACGACTAACGTAATTTACCTGAAATAATTTACAAACATGTTACTGTAACATTCGCTACTACTCATTACGCTAATTCACCTTCAGCCATTAAGCGCAAATCTCAGTTATGATACGTGCGCCAAAAAAAAATTTATCAACCTAGTAACTCAAGACAACTACAAACGATCATTGTGTGCAAAATAAATAGAACACTTCATAAGAAGAACATGACGGGTTTGAATCATTCCCACCGCAAAGGATGAAAAATTCAGGCTCGCACACAAGACCACTTGATAACTAACCAGAAATTCAGATTAGTTGTAGCTTCGGTGACAATCGCCTTTTTTACATTTTCCCCGTAAACTAGATAATTATGAAACGTAAGCAACTACTGTAAAATATCTGCGGAAACGGCCTTGCCGCGGAGGTTGCATCGGTTCACGTGGGATCACCGAAGTTAAGTGCGTTGTCGGGCGTTGAAGGCACTTGGATGGGTGATCATCCAGGCCGCCATGCGCTCTTGCCATTTCTCGGGGTGCACTCAGCCTCATGATGCCAATCGAGGAGCTACTCGACCCAATAGTAGCGGCTCCGGTCAAAAAATACCAACATAACGACCGGGAGAGCAGTGTGCTGACCCCCGCCCCTCCTGTTCGCATCCTCCACGGATGATGACACGGCGGTCGGATGGTGCTGTCCCAGTAGGTCACTCGTGGCCTGAAGACGGAGTGCTTACAAAGCAAACTACTCTCCAGTGGATGGTCGTACTACTGAGACCTTGATGCCTGGCATCAATAACAGATGGCAGCACAAGAGGTTGGCTTACGCCTACTGCCGAATTTTGCGATCTGTCGTAAGCCTGCGTAAGCACGTAGGGCCTTCCGTCTTAAGTGCAAGCATATCCATTGCGTTTTCTGTCAAGCGACTTGAGTGGAATATTTCATTATTTCTGAAATTTTATAGAAATGTTTTTCGTTGTATATCCTCACCATCGGTACTGAATTTACTGTAAAATTACTTGCTCACTTTTCGGAACTTCCGTTCATAGTAAATCGATACTATTTGAAGCCGTGGTAGACACGAGTCTAGTGTGCTTCACCTTCAGCACCTTCTGTGTCAGTCTCGGTTAATATGTCGCTGATTTCACAACGAACAGTTCGTTGTCTACTGAGTATACTGTCTGTTGCACGACACTATCCCTCCCACGCTGCTAAATGTAGGTCGTCGGCAAAATATGACTGCAGTGGAACAAGGGCGTCTGCAGAAATTTCCCCAGTAGGTGGTGGTGGCATTGGTAGTGGTGTGTGTGTGTGTGTGTGTGTGTGTGTGTGTGTGTGTGTGTGTGTGTGTGTGTGTGTGTGTGGAGGACTATTACTATGAAACTCACACAGTCCAGACCGCCAAGGAAAATAAACCTTGAGATTTGGAAAGAGTGTTGATCTTATACCGCTTATACTGCATATTTCAAAATTCCACCTCTAAGGGGGAGACGCAGGACATGAAAGGATTTCTGAATCATGTAGCTATTAAGGTAATTTTGAAGCTAGGCATACGAACATTTGTATCTGGTTTCTAGGTCAGAAATAAAGAAATATGTGTTCCAGTATCTTTGGGAATTTAACCTCTATGAGGTGAAATAGTGGATGAACATTTTATTTTGAGATAAATAATTATGGAAGAACTATGAAAGTATTTTTAAGGCTACATCTACGAAAATTGGTATTTGACTTCAAGGCTACAAATAAGAAAATACGTGTTTCGGTGTTTTTGGAAGTTCAACCCCTAAGGGGATGAAATAGAGTGAGCTGGTGCGTTTCTGGCGCCAGTTTCCGTCGATCGTTGTTTCGATCTTTGAGTCGCGGTCCAGAGGACACTGCTCCCTAAGCGACTGTAGTAGTTCTCTGTGCAGCCCAACATCGGGCTTACCACGCTTACACTGGACACAGTTGCCAACAAATCGCCTGCCATCGCGATATAGGTTGGGCCAAAACATGTATTCCTGAACTCGGTTCAAGGTCTTGAAGAACCCCAAATGACCCCCGTCCGCCGACTCGTGGAAATATCTGAGTGCCATGCTAACTCGTTCCTGTGGAATACAGACCTTCACTTGGCCACGGTTGGCTCCCCCTTTACACAAGAGGCCCGCACGAAGGCAACAGCCAGTGACGACGTCGCCATCCACAAACTGCTGCATATTCGGTCCCCACCCGGCGTCCTCGGCCTGTTTGCCGGCTAAGTCGAAGAAGAAGCCGGGTGTCTCGGAGAGAAGGAAATTCACCCCCAGATCCGGCTCCACGTTTCTGAAAATGGTTCATTATGAAAGCATTATGAAAGCATATCTGACAATTCGTATTCGGCTAATCTGTTACAATTTTTAAAAACTACGTGTTTCACTGGTTTTTAACTTCGAGCATAAGGGGATGAAAATTTTAATGAAATATTTATTGCGTTATATTAAAATATTTTAAATCTGCATCTACGAAAACCGGTATTTCACTTCTCAATTAGATATAAAGAAATATGCGTTATACAAACAAGAATACAAACGGCTTGATTAACAAAAACCTTGGACCCCAGCTGTCAGCATTGCTTTTTGGTCATTCAGCAAAAGACCATGCTTCAACGGCGTTAAGTTTAGAAAAGTTTAGAAAGTGTTGCAGTTTATAAAAGACATAAAAAAAAACGATTAAAGAAAAAATGCTTTGCAGACCATGAACGGTCTAAGTAAGTAAAGAAGCGGATGATAAGCTAGCTCTTTATGCAAATAAGTTGGTCAGTTTATGTTCCGAGACATGTCATGCAGCAGGAACGGAATCCTATAGTTGCTACGATTGGCTAAAGGAAAAGTTTTGCAGAATCACGCGAAATCACTTCTGCAAGTGGCTGAGAATCTCGTAATGAATAAAAATTCTGTACTGAGAATTCCAAGGTGGGAGAGGCGAGATTCCTCCCCCCCCCCCCCCCCCTTCCCCCTTCTCAGAATCCTATCCTTCTTTACCTACAGCAAAAAATAAATAAATAAATAAAACTAGAGAAATTTCTACTGTGAAACTATTTGCATACAAGAGAACGGCCATTAAAATTTAACTCTTCAAAGTTTTAAGCCCTGCCCCGTTCGAAAATTCAATTTCTTTGTAGTTGCATTTTTTAAAGGTGTACTTGTCTAGACTCCTGGAACGGAAAGGTTTTTTTTTTTTAATCCGTGCTTTACAAAAGTTTCTACAGTCCATTGTTTGAAGCAGTGTCACGGCTGCCATGAGCCGCGCGGGGTACCCGCCATGTGTCCAACGCCTTGTCACGGTTCGCGCGGCTCCCCCCGTTGGAGGTTCGAGTCCTCCCTCGGGCATGGTTGTGTGTGTGTTGTCCTTAGCATAAGTTACTGTAAGTAGTGTGTAAACATAGGGACTGATGGTTCAAATGGCTCTGAGCACTTTGGGACTTAACATCTGAGGTCATCAGTTTCCTAGAACTTAGAACGACTTAAACCTAACTAAATTAAGGACATCACACACACCCATGCTCGAGGCAGGATTTGAACCTGCGACCGTAGCGGTCGCGTGGCTCCCGACTGAAGCGCCTACAACCGCTCGGCCACATCGGCCGGTCTATCATGTATTCTAGAAGAGTTGCAAGGTCGTCAGTGGCGCCTGTTCTTTCTAGAACAGTTACTATCTTCATATCTATGGTTAAACGTCACCCAGCCATTGACCTTCGTCTGTGCGAATGCGCACAGGCTACCGGAAATCTTACGGGAATCGTCACCTTAGTGTGAGCCAGTAATGAGTGGATGGACAAATACCTATTAAGTACATTACGTAATCGGATTGTGGGCGGTTCGGGGTGTGAGTCTCACGGGAAGCGTGCGAGGGATAAATTCCTGCAGTCGTGCTGTTCATTTGTGCCCTCGATAGCTCAGATGGATTGAGCGTCTGCCTTGTAAGCAGGAGATCCTGGGTTCGAGTCCCAGTAGCGGCACACTTTTCAGCTGTCCCCATCGAAGTATATCAACAACACCTGTCGGCAGCTGAGGGTTTCAATTAATTATCAGTTGTGTAGCTGATTCGATGAACCCTTTGCCAGGCACTTAAATGTGTTTTGCAGGGTATCCATATAGATGTAGATGATAACTCGTCCCGTGTCGCACGTGCTCAAAATGATTCATACTGCAGAATGCATGCAAACATACTCACCGAAAATACGGACGAATATCAAGTGCAGGCTGCCGAGTGCTGCATATCCAGCTTTGACAGATCGGCTTTTCCTGCCAAGAAGAACAGGAAGTTGCTGTCTAGGAACAATCAGAGGTAGAGGAAGGGTTGATAAATACTCCTTGACTTGCAGACTAAACGTAAATAACGAAAATACATTTTTGGTAAAAATTGGTCAAAACATAATCGGTTGCCCTCCGTATTGGATTAGCTGTTTTGAATATTGAAAATCTGACTTCAGATTCGTTTTCAGCGACATTAAGAATATATGTGTAACACTCAGTTCATGCAAATCGAAGTAATAATATAACTAAATGTTTTCCCTAAACTTTGAACACTTTTTTTTTCGAGTAACGATTTTCTCAGAACGGCATGCAGCATAAATTAAAAGTGGTTCGATCTCTTAACTTCTACCTCTGACCCCTAAAAGTAAACACTTTTCTTAGGAACTTATAGCTATAATATGACATTTGTTAATATTAACTAATTTTTGTGTAGGCATAAGGAGTGAAACAAACCCCTCAAAATCGAACTCAAAGTTCGAATTAGCACTGTATCGTTAAATTTAAGGTTGTTTCATTGCGGTTAGGTATACGCTCCCATTAATTTTATGTATTATCGACTGATGTTATCCATTTTCAAGTTCAGAGAAATAATGTAGTATCAACTGATGTTACCCATTTTTGAATTCAGGTAATATCTGAGGTGCCACACTGCACGCACTCTGCGTACTCCAGTCTCGCAAGCCCTTGATCAAATCATAATTACGGGCGCCATTTTTTATTGAAAATCTAAAATTAAGCTCATAGTATTGTCACTCGTAATTCCCAAACAGATCGTTCGAATGTATTTTCATTGTCTCAAAAAAAATTTCAAATTTACCCTTTTTTGCTCATTTGTATGAGAACCTGGCCGTAACGCCGGAATATAGTCACTAGATTTTTTTTCAGAGACGCTGTACGTTCGCGAGAAGACTTTCGTTCTGCGCGTGTCGAAGGACATTCCTCAGATATTACTGTGTGTGTGCTACTCAGTCGTGCCATTTAAGTGTACATCTTTGCATAGTTTTCCTTTCACGATGTAAACAGTGTTCCGCTCAGTTGCCAACTGGCCAGTGAGTGGTTCCGAAGGTGTCGGATGTGCGGTGCGTTCGGTCTGCTAGGACAACAGCAGACTGGCGTGGTGCGATGGCAGAAGCAGACACTGAGGGAGCTAGCTGCTGGGACGCCAGCGAACAATTTATGCCAAGTAAGACGAAGAGGACTATTCTAAAATTACGAGCCGTCTAAAAAGTGTTTACCATTGGTAAATCTTGCTGTTGAGTCTGACAAAACTGACAGTTTTTCCTAGAGATACAGGAAATCCCCCCACCCCCACTCAATGAATATTTGGTTGTGATGACAGGCCGATTGGTAGTGTAGCCCGAGATCTAAGTTAGGTTGGAAGGTGGTAATTTGATTGAGAGTTGTTTACGCCAACGATTATGAATGCCGACTAAACGTTGTGCGAGCAGATTGCCCTGTAGCGTAGCCTAGTGTTTCCGTCCGCGCCACATTTAACACACTTTCTCTAACTGTGTACAAAAGTCTCACAACAGCCACGATAACTACGTTTCTGGTGGGGGGAGGGTAGAGTCCACTATGTAACTTTCACGGCAAATTTTAGTAACCGCATAAACTAACCGAAATAGAAGCGTCATTTTAACTATATTTCCTTTTGTGGGAAAATAATGGTTCTCCTCTTTTGGCAGCAACTGTAATATGTAGGCGACTTATTAGTTTTTTTTAAACTCTGAATCATGATCTCAATAGACGCAGTGCTTTTTTTACGTTACTTGATTTGTGGTCTATAGTAAACAATGCAACGAATTGGTAAATTCTTTGAAGTTTGACGTGTGTTACATAGACGACGTCTGCAATGTTCGTAAGGCCAAGTTTGCATATATTCGGTGTCTGTTTTTTTGGCCATGTACTGTATAATTAAGGGGAGGAGGATTATGTTCAAGGAGCAGTGCATCAGCAGTCTATGGAGAAATTGAGAATTTGGATCTAACGAACGGCATGCTCGGGCAGTTCGTGATATTCTGTTGACCACTGTGTAATTCGGACACAGTGATCATTGCCTCTCCCTAGTAACCAGGGGACTCGGGTGCTAATCCTGGTCTGGCACAAATTTTCGACAGTGCCCATTGACTAAAGTCTGTGCCCATTGTCAGCTAATATCATTGTTTCGGTGTTAAATAGTATTTTGTTCGCGATACGTGGTTTAGCTTTTTCATGGATAACAGCTTTGAAAAGCGTACAGGTTATATTGATATTCGCTCGTCGTTAGTCCAAGGCAACTATAGCGATTTATAAACACAGTTGTAGTTCGTATTAAGCCCACATACGTAATTGTGTCCTGTGTTTCTTTACCAAGAACTACTCCGTAAGTAATTCCCCTGTAGTGGTATTTTGTTATAGTATTTTGTTTAAATATTTATAGACTGCAGGCTTGGATGAAATATGAAACACATGTCCGAAGTTCCTGTTGATATTGCAGATACTGTTTCATCCGTACTAGGGGCCAAAACATTTCATCAAATACAGAAGGACACAATTTGTCTCGAGATTTAGCAATTTTTCGTAATAGAGGCCTTGCGTCGATATGTTTTTCTCTAATTCTTGTTTGGACTTAATCTTAAAACACACTAACTCTTCCACCACTTATTCGATATGTGTTTTCATCCCTTTCGTAGCCTAGAGTTCCTAAACGGTCGATAATATTAATAATTTCCTTTCTCAATTTTATTTTCTGTAAAATCTCCTGTTTATGGTTATTGCTAACATGTTTCACGTTCTCACTTTTATTATTTTTATTTTTCTAGTTTTGTGCCTTGTAGCCAAATTTTCTTTGAATCTGGTTTTCAATTCTGAAATAGTAACAGTTGAAGGTCAAGAGAAGATTGCGGTCTATTTGAGGAGAGTGGCTTGGAGATTTTTTATAACAGACGTATACAGGTCATGGGGATCCTTACCTATATACATTTACTTCGAGTGTGATGTAGCCCATTCTCTTGTCATGATCTCGGCTGTATCGTAGCACATTGTCTCGGTTAGGTTGGAGATTTCTGTTGAGAGTTGCCGAAGTCAACGAAAGTGATTACAAAGTAAACACTGTGCTAACAGAACGATCTGTAGCGTAGTCCAACACGTTCTTTCTGTCCTTTTAAAGCCTCTTTTAATTAAAAATAACTAAAGCTGCAAGATACAATCACAAAAACTGTATTACGTAACAGAGTAATCCCAGACTATTGTTGTGTAAGTTGTGTGCGTACACTATTTTTTTTGTCAGTGAATATACACTTTTTTACTCATTTGCTGGGTTTCAGTTTTCCCCGTTTTCTGGCAAAAAACCTTTTCCTGTGAAGGGCCCATTAGCTTGTCGGTTATATTTGTGACTTTCTCGACGGTCAGTAATTTCCTGATAGTCCATCCACCGGCGTCATTGTTAACATCGGATATAGATTTTAGTATTAGGAAGGCTAATATGAAGCTAATGCATAAGTAGGTCTAATGATTAATAAAAATAGGAATGCGGGTAAGCTACTACAAACAGCATAGTGAACGCATTGTTGTGGCCAAGATAGCCACGAATCCCACGCCTACCAAAGTCGTAAAAGTAGTCCGCAGATGATGAAGAAATTGATGAAATGTGTGATGAGATAAAGGAAATCATTCGGATAGTGATGGGAGATGAAAATTTAATATTAATGGGTGACTGGAATTCGACAGTAGGAAATGGAAGAAAAGGAAACGTAGTAGGTGAATATGGAATGGGGGTAAAAAATGAAAGAGGAAGCCGCCTGGTAGGTTTTTGCCCAGAGCATAACTTAATCATAGCTAACACTTGGTTCAAAAATCATGAAAGAAGATTGTATACGTGGAAGAGACCTGGAGATACTGCAATATTTCATATATATTATATAATGGTAAGACAGAGATTTAGGAACCAGATTTTAAATTGTAAGACATTTCCAGGGGCAAATGTGGACTCTGATCACAATATATTGATTATGAACTGTAGATTAAACTGAAGAAACTGGAAAAAGGTGGGAATTTAAGGAGATGGGACCTGAAAGAACTGACAGAATCAGAAGTTGTAGAGTGTTTCAGGAAGATCATTAGGGAACGATCTACGGGAATGGGGGAAAGTAATACAGTATGATGAGGGATCTGAGTGGTGTACTGTCAAGGGGGAGGGGGTTCCTCAGGGATCAGTGTTGGGGCCGCTCCAGTTCCTTATTTATATAAATGATATGCCCTCAAGTATTATGGGTAACTCTAAAATATTTCTGTTTGCTGATGACACTAGCTTGGTAGTAAAGGATGTTGGGTGCAACATTGACTCCGTTTCAAGTAGTGCAGTACATGACCTCAGTCCATGGCTTGTAGAAAATAAACTAACGTTAAATCACAGTAAGCTTCAGTTTTTACATTTTCTAACACACAATTCAACAAAACCTGACGTTTTAATTTCACAGCATGGGCATATGATTGGTGAAACTGAACGGTTCACATTCCTAGGTGTTCAAATAAATAGTAAGATGTCGTGGAAAGCCCACGTTCAGGATCTTGTTCAAAGACTTAATACTGCCATTTTCACTATTGGAACGGTGCCGAAAGTGAGTGATACTTCGACAAGTAAATTAGTCTACTTTGCTTATTTCCATTCACTTATGTCGTATGGTATTATGTTTTTGGGTAACTCTTCCCATTCTAGATGGATATTTTTGGCTCAGAAACTGGAGGTTCGGGCAAAAAGTGGTGTGAGTTCACGAACCTCTTGTCGACCTCTGTTCAGGGAGTCTGGGTATTTTGACATTGGCCTCTCAATATGTATATTCCTTATTGTCGTTTCTTGTTACCAATATTAGTTTATTTCCAACAATAAGCAGCTTTCACTCGGTTAATACTCGGGAGAAATCAAACCTATATTTGGATCGGACTTCCTTAACTCTTGTGCAAAAATGTGTGCAGTATACTGCTGCATCCATTTTCAATAAGCTGCCACTCGAATTCAAAAATCTTAGCAGTAATCCACGCGCTTTCAAATCGAAACTGGAGTGTTTCCTCATGGGTCACTCCTTCTATTCTGTCGAGGAGTTAATTGAAAAATTAAGCTGAGTCTCATTGTACTGCTGATAGCGTTTGCTTAAACTTATGGACTGATTTTCTCTCAGGTTCATGAACATGTATTCGAGTAGATTTCCCCACCATGTTATAGTTCTGGGTGGAGATTTTAATTTGCTGGATATAGACTGGGAGACTCAAACGTTCATAACGGGTGGCAGGGACAAAGAATCTAGTGAAATATTTTTAAGTGCTTTATCTGAAAACTACCTTGAGCAGTTAAACAGTGAACCGACTCGTGGCGATAATATATTAGACGTTCTGGTGATAAACAGACCCGAACTATTTGAATCAGTTAATGCAGAACAGGGAATCAGCGATCATAAAGCGGTTACTGCAACGAAGATTTCAGCTGTAAATAGAAATATTAAAAAAGGTAATAAGATTTTTCTGTTTAGCAAAAGTGACAAAAAGCAGATTACAGAGTACCTGATGGCTCAACACAAAAGTTTTGTCTCAAGTACAGATAGTGTTGAGGATCAGTGGACAAAGTTCAAAACCATCGTACAATATGCGTTAGATGAGTATGTGCCAAGCAAGATCGTAAGAAATGGAAAAGAGCCACCGTGGTACAACAACCGAGTTAGAAAACTGCTGCGGAAGCAAAGGGAACTTCACAGCAAACATAAACATAGCCAAAGCCTTGCAGACAAACAAAAATTACGCGAAGCGAAATGTAGTGTGAGGAGGGCTATGCGAGAGGCTTTCAGTGAATTCGAAAGTAAAGTTCTATGTACTGAATTGGCAGAAAATCGTAAGAAATTTTGGTCCTATGTCAAAGCGGTAGGTGGATCAAAACAAAATGTCCAGACACTCTGTGGCCAAAATGGTACTGAAACAGAGGATGACAGACTAAAGGCCGAATTACTAAATGTCTTCTTCCAAAGCTGTTTCACAGAGGAAGACTGCACTGTGCTTCCTTCTCTTGAAGTCGCATAGTTGACAAAATGGTAGATATCGAAATAGACGACAGAGGAATAGAGAAACAAAACCGCTCAAAAGAGGAAAGGCCGCTGGTCCTGATGGGATACCAGTTCGGTTTTACACAGTGTACGCGAAGGAACTTGCCCCCCTTCTTGCAGCGATGTACCGTAGGTCTCTAGAATAGCGAAGCGTTCCAAAGGATTGGAAAAGGGCACAGGTCATCCCCGTTTTCAATAAGGGACGTCGAACAGATGTGCAGAACTATAGACCTATATCTGTAACGTCGATTAGTTGTAGAATTTTGGAACACGTATTATGTTCGAGTATAATGACTTTTCTGGAGACTAGAAATCTACTCTGTAGGAATCAGCATGGGTTTCGAAAAAGACGGCCGTGTGAAACCCAGCTCGCGCTATTCGTCCACGAGACTCAGAGGGTCTTAGACACGGGTTCACAGGTAGATGCCGTGTTTCTTGACTTCCGCAAGGCGTTTGACACAGTACCCCACAGTCGTTTAATTAACAAAGTAGGAGCATACGGACTATCAGATCAGTTGTGTGCTTGGATCGAGGAGTTCCTAGATAACAGAACGCAGCATGTCATTCTCAATGGAGAGAAGTCTTCCGAAGTAAGAGTGATTTCAGGTGTGCCGCACGGGAGTGTCATAGGGCCGTTGCTATTCACAATATTCATAAATGACCTGGTGAGTGACATCTTAAAGTCTCTGAGGCTTTTTGCAGATGATGCTGTGGTGTATCGAGAGGTTGCAATAATGGAAAATTGTACTGATATGCAGGAGGATCTGCAGCGAATTTACGCATGGTGCACGGAATGGCAATTGAATCTCAATGTAGACAAGTGTAATGTGATGCGAATACATAGAACGATAGGTCCCTTATCATTTAGCTGCAAAATAGCAGGTCAGCAACTGGAAGCAGTTAATTCCATAAATTATCTGGGAGTACGCATTAGGAGTGATTTAAAATGTCGACTGTCAATGGTAAGAAAAGTGTTTCTAAAGAAGAAAAATTTGTTAACATCGAGTATAGCTTTAGGTATCAGGAAGTCTTTTCTCCGAGTATTTGTATGGAGTGTAGCCACGTATGGAAGTGAATAATGGACAATAAATAGTTTGAACAAGAAGAGAATAGAAGCTTTCGAAATGTGGTGCTACAGAAGAATGCTGAAGATTAGATGGGTAGATCACATAACTAATGTGGAGGTATTGAATAGGATACTGGAGAAGAGAACTTCGTGGCACAACTTGACTAGAAGATGGGGTCGGATGGTAGGACACGTTCTGAGACATTAAGGAATCACCAATTTAATATTGGAGGGCAACGTGAAGGGTAAAAATCGAGGAGGGAGACCAGGAGATGAATACACTAAGCAGATTCACAAGGATGTAGGTTGCAGTTGGTACTGGGAGATGAAGCTTCCACACGATACAGTAGCATGGAGAGCTACATCAAACCAGTTTGTGGACTGAAGACAACAACAACAACAACAACAACAACAACAACAAGGTATTTGTCTCATGTGTAACCTTCAACAGAAGTGGGGCAGACAAGAGGGTTAGATTATATGTACTTTCCATTGAAATTGATCCATAATGGGGAGATACTCAATGGGAAAATAATATGCTAATTTATTATCCACAGACCGCAAATGAACTGATCATGAACGAGGAATGAAAATTTGGTCACACTTCTGATAGTACACGTATTATTTGACCCCCCCCCCCCTCTCTCTCTCTCTCTCTCTCTCTCTCTCTCTCTCTCTCTCTCTCTCTCTCTCTCTCTCTCTCTCTCTCTCTCTCTCTCTCTCTCTCTCTGTCTCTCTCTCACACACACACACACACACACTCAATCGCGCGCGCGCGCTTGTTCTACTAAGTAATTCAATTCATTAATGGTGTTGGAAGAGATGGTTAGCAAGAAATCCTTTAGGCTCCTCGTAAACTGAAATCTGTCAGTAGTAAAGCTTTTTATGGCTGCCGGCAAGTTATTGAAAACATCGTTCTCCTTAATGACTGAGACTTTCTTGCACCAAAGTAATTAACTTACCAATTTTTGTGGAGATTATTCACTTCTAGTTATGACTTCATGAAATGAGCTGTTGATTTGAAAATATTCATTTGTTTTTAAACACAATATTCACGGGGAGAACGTATCTTCCATCTCCACCATGTTAACTGATCTATTTATATGACCCTTATCCTAAGTTGTGTTATATTAACGGTAAAACACAAAACATTTCTTACATGCATTTCCACTATTTTCCAACAAGCTGACAATTTTTCATGAATAATATATTAATAGTGAAATTTTTAGAAAAATTTTGAAAGACAGGTTTTGCGGGCAAATTTCAAAAATTAAAAGACCATAGTGTTCATTATAATACAATTTCTCCATGGTTTTTAATTCCTACTCCGAAGTTTTCTTTTGTTTCCTTTACTGCTTGCTCAGCAAACAGATTGAATAACATCGGGGATAGGCTACAACCCTGTCTCACTCTCTTCCCAACCACTGCTTCCCTTTCATATCCCTCGACTCTTCATGCCCTCGAGTAAGAAAACTGGTCGTTAGAATTCCATGGTTCTGGGATAAATGGTTTGAGAGGAAAGGTACATTTAGTTAGAAAAGTTACGGAAAATTTAAAGTTGTATTGCACTTACCGTCGTACATGCACTCATTTAAATTCATAGTTTCTTTCACTTTCCAATAGTACGCATGCTGTACATAAACATAACATTGCAAGTCTTCTAGAACTTCTCTCGAAAACTTTGTGAGTAGATCTTGGCATTTGTTTTGTTCAGAAACGTTATTACTCTAGCAAACAACTGACTACGAGACAAGAAAAAATGTATTCAATAGGTGAAAGCTCAAAGCTACGGGTAAAATGTCCCTAGGCTTATCATCTCAAAGAAGAGATGGCACAGAGAAACAAGTGGGCATGTCTTACATAGCAAGCTGCCATTTAAACCGACATTTAGAACCTTCAAATACGGATTTGAACTAAAATACTTTCATATTCACACTAAGTGTAAATAAAACTGGTACAATCACCAATAAACAAAATTATTTTCATTGTTTTCGGGGTTCCTTTTGCCTTTCGGAATAAATATATTGCGAATCAGTAGTTAACATGCCTGGTTCCCCAAACAGGAGACGACTAGAAACTTCCGAAATGTGGTGGTGTAGAAGAATGCTAAAAAACTTTTGATCGAATAGCTGATGGGGAGATACGAAATCAGATTAGGGAGCAGAGAAATTAATGGGACAAATTGACAAAAAGAAGCGATCGTGGGTAAATGTCATATTTCGATTCCACCCATCCGCTGTGACCCACGACGTTCTGCATGACGTTGATTAGTTGCATTTCGAAGGATACCAGTGGCCTTATTAAATGTTAACTGCGATTGCCTTCGTTTCTAGAGCAATTTATAATGTTCGTTAACTATGATTTTTTTCGGAATATATCGTGATGAACTCTGGGAGGAACCACAGAACACAGCTTAAATTGTCGTTGAAGAAACGAGTAGTGATTGTATTTTTATCTTTCTTATCCGACACGTTGGTGAATCCAAGGTATAATGGGGTACACAGTTGAAAACTTTGATTAAATGTACAAAATTGATAAATAAGAGAGTTACAAATTTTTATATGAACACATTATGATGTATTAATCACAAAAATACAAGAACATTGCCATAAAATAAAACAACAACATTTTCTCACTCAAAAACAGAAATTTATAACATTTGCACGCGTCACAATGGGGTGGTAAATACAAGTGATTACAAAAACGTATAAAATTATCCGAAATGCAGAAAATATTGGCTTGCTCGTTATTTTTTTTAGTTTAAAGTGAGTATTAATGTCAAACTACAGTTTTCATGAATCGTATCCTTTTCTTGAGGCTGTTTACAAAATTCACACACGGGGAGACACTCATCATCTTCGCTATCTATTCCTGCACAAGAATCGTGTGTCAGTTTTTTGCAGGTGGAACAAGCGACCCAACTTCCAACTGATTTTGAATATAACCCACCACAATATACACATTGACAGTCAGAACTTTCCTCATAATCACTCTAGTTAGTATTGTATTCTCTCTCCTTTTTTCCATTTACCTTCAGAATCTTTCTCTCTTTTTTGAGTTCTTAATTTTATTCTCTTTCGCAGAAAGTTTTCTGTTTGCTCTTTCTTCTTTGTCAATGTTCTTTTTTCTATTTCTCCCATTAATGACTTTTAACTCTTTTTTTGTACGGCGAATCAGTTAAAACAACGTTGTTCCCCCTTTTCAGTCTCGCTCTTTTCTTGCTTTCGTTAACTTTTGACAGGAAAATCAGAATCTCAGGTGAAATATGAATTGAGGAGGTTGTGTTGTCAGTTGTCATCCAAGAGCACCCAAGATTAGAACAATTAGCCCCAATAACTTTGTTATTCTTAGGCGGCAGTTCATTGTAACAATTCGCTGAAACCTCGTCCCCTTGATTATCCAGCCCGTTTGAGTCGTCTTTTTCAGCTGGTGTGCTAGGTGAAGGCAAGTCCAATTGTTCAGATATAATAACCTCTTTATCTGACGGCCTATCACGTCCGCTGTCAGTTGTGTGTGCCGGGAGGAAGTGTGCGTCGTGAATATGGATGGGTCCGTGGGCCATATTGCAGTAGCTTCGAAACCTTTAATAGCGGTTTTCATTGTTGCGCTTTAGACGAAAGCTGAACCAAAAAGCGTTGAAATTTGAAAGATAGTTACGACTTTCGCTGCATGGTTCCGTAGCCATTTTCGAAGCTGATCACTATAACGAGGATTTATAAAACAAACATCAAGCGGCTGAAGTCTGTGAGAGCAATGTGGTGGTAAAGAAACGCCACTCTCCCTCGCGTAGTCCATAACGTCAATGTTCGTGATATGTGCTGAGTGGCCATCTGATATAAGGAGGACTGGGACCTGCTTTGATGCCTTAGAAAATACCACTAATTGTGGAAACCATACAAAGAAGGACTCTGTGGCCATACATGCTGTGCTGTGGACCTCAGCGCAACCTCCTGCTGCCTGTCCTAACTCAAATTGTTTCTGCTTCTTCTTTCGTGGAAAAATAATCGTAGGAGGAATGTCAGCTCCGCTTGCTGACGTACTAATGAGGCTGGTTGCAGTTTCGCCCGTTTCTGCAGATGTTAACGATCGCACTGGACGGTTCCCTTTGCAAGCTGCGATGTTCGATTAGTTTTTAGCATTAACCGAGACGCCTGTTCCATCACAATTAGTTATTTGAGAAGTCATTAGTTTGTGATTGTCAGTTACATCTGTAAGCAACGAAAAAAACCTATCGACAGCTACTTTATTAAAATCCATGATTCTTGTACCAGATGTTGCTTCGGGCTTGCGAACAAACCCGCATTTGCTTCTTCATTGTTTCATGATGTAATAAAGATTTCGATTTGTTTTGCTCGAAATTTTCGAAAAGGTATCTGTGAAACGTGCAAAAATTGAAATGGCAAAACTGTGCACCTGCCGAAATACGAGTGCGTATACTCATTTGAAAAAATGTTCCTAAACTGCCTCTGATACGCTAGAGGTTACCTCACAGTAAACAGCAATTGTAGTTGACCATTTGCCTGCACCGTATAAAGTACGGCCAATAAAATATTTTTGTAGGGAGGACACATCATCTCATCCTAAATGGAGAGTTCATCTATACGTGTAAAAGTAACCACTTGTGCCAGAGGGAAGCGTGTTGGGAGCCTTACTGTTCATGTTGTATATTAACATTACAGATAATATAAGAAAGCTCACATATTTCGAAAATGATGCCGATATCGACATTGAGGTAACAAAGGTCGTGTGAAGCGATATGCACATACAGGGGATAGTAAAAATGTGACCACCTATACTTGCATCTACATGGATACTCTGCAAATCACATTTAAGTGCCACCTTCACAAGTCTCTATTATTCCAATCTCGCATAGCACCCGGAAAGAATGATCACCTGTGTCTTTCCATACGAGCTCTGACTTCGCTTATTTTATCGTTGTGGTCGTTTCTCCCTACGTAGGTCGGTGTCAACAAAATATTTTCGCATTCGGAGGAAAAAGTTGGTGATTGGAATTTCGTGAGAAGATTCCGTCGCAAAGAAAAACGCTTTTCTTTTAATGATGTCCAGCCAAAATCCTGTATCATTTGTGTGACACACTCTCTCATATTTCGCGATAATAGAAAACGTGCTGCCTTTCTTTGGACTTTTTCGATCTACTCCGTCAGTCCGATCTTTTAAGGATCCCACATTTCCCAGCAGTATTCTAAAAGAGGACGGACAAGCGTAGTGTAGGCAGTGTCCTTTGTAGGTCTGTTACGTTTTCTAAGTGTTGTGCCAATAAAACGCAGTCTTCGGTTAGCCTTAACCGCAACATTTTCTATGTGTTCTTTCCAATTTAAGTTGTTCGTTATTGTATAATAATAATGGCGTGTGACGAGGGCCTCCCATCGGGTAGATCGTTCGCCTGGTGCAAGTCTTTCGATTTGACGCCACTTCGGCGACTTGCGCGTCGATGGGGATGAAATGATGATTAGTACAACACAACACCCAGTCCCTGAGCGGAGAAAATCTCCGACCCAGCCGGGAATCTAACCCGGTCTTTTAGGATTGACAGTCTGTCGTGCTGACCACTCAGCTACCGCGGGCGGACGTTAGTTATTGTAACACCTAGTTAGTTAGTTGACTTTACGGCTTTTAGATTAGACAACAACTTCTCTGATAGTGATTCGTCCATTCTGCTTCACCAGCAATATTGCGGGATCAGTAACGACCTGATTTGCGGATATTGCGGGCGTACCTTAACTTGCTTCTGTCTTCATTGATTAGCGGCTACCTTTGAAATGGTTGTACCACTCCTTTAGCCCTGCAGTACCCATTACTTTGTCCACAAACACACGATGGTTTGAACTTGAGAATCGCCAAGCTTGGAGCCAAATGTGATGTAAAGACGTCATTTTGCTCAGAATACTAAATCCAACGTGTACGACTTGCAAGTGTTCCGAAGTAGTGGAGAAAATCAGGTATGTGTGCTAAATATGCCTGAAAACATGAGCCCATGCGCGCCCTGATACCATTGTTGATTTCAACAATTAAAAAAGGTCGGATATTTTTTGAACAGCTCATGTATATAAGCCATCGCCAGTGATGTCGAAAGAGCAAGATACCCCTAACTACGCCAGTTGTATAGGTAGTTCGAATGGAGCGGTCTATTGTCTGACGTATCTCCGTAACAGCTCCGAACCGAATACCCCAAAGTTCGACAAATGGTTCAAATGGCTCTGAGCACTATGGGTCTTAACATCTATGGTCATCAGTCCCCTAGAACTTACAACTACTTAAACCTAACTAACCTAAGGACATCACAAAACACCCAGCCATCACGAGGCAGACAAAATCCCTGACCCCGCCGTGAATCGAACCCGGGAACCCAGACGCGGAAAGCGAGAACACTACCTTCACGTCAGGAATCAAGCTGAGCTCAGAAGGGCGCAATTTCGGGGCTGTCTCAGGCCGATACTGATCTTCGGCCTGACGTGGCTGCTTGTCCTGTTCCAGGGGTTGCCCCTCAGTCTGCAAGATCCGAGCAGTCGCAGAGGGTGGTCTTACTGGTAGTTGGGAGCTCCAACGTCAGGCGCGTAATGGGGCCCCTTAGGGATATGGCAGCAAGAGAGGGGAAGAAAACCAATGTGCAATCCGTGTGCATACCGGGGTGAGTCATTCCAGATGTGGAACGGGTCCTTCCGGATGCCATGATGGGTACAGGTTGCACCCATTTGCAGGTGGTCGCTCATGTCGACACCAATGATGTGTGTCGCTATGGATCGGAGGAAACCCTTCCTGGCTATCTGATTTGGTGAAGACTGCCAGTCTCGCTAGCCGGATGAAAGCAGAGCTCACCGCTCACCATCTGCAGCATCGTCGACAGGACAGACTGCGAGCCTTTGGTAAAGAGCTGAGTAAAGGGTCTGAATCAGAGGCTGAGATTGTTCTGTGACCGTGTGGGCTGCAGATTCCTCGACTTAAGCCATAGGGTGGTGGGGTTTCGGGTTCCGCTGGATAGGTCAGGAGTCCACTACACGCAACAAGCGGCTACACGGGTAGCAGGGGTTGTGTGGCGTGAGCTGGGCGGTTTTTTAGGTTAGATGGCATTGGGCAAGTACAAAAAGGGCGGCAGCCTCAACGAGTTCGGGGCAAAGCAGGACATGAGGGGACCAAGCAGCAATCGGTATTGTAATGGTAAACTGTCGAAGCTGCGTTGGTAAAGTACCGGAACTTCAAGCGCTGATAGAAAGTACCGAAGCTGAAATCGTTATAGGTACAGAATGCTGGCTGAAACCAGAGAGAAATTCTGCCGAAATTTTTACAAATAAAGGATAGATTGCATGCAACCGGTGGTGGAGAGTTAGTCGCTGTTAGTAGAAGTTTATCCTGTAGTGAAGTAGAAGTGGATAGTTCCTGTGAATTATTATGGGTGGAGGTTACACGCAACAGCCGAGCTAGGTTAATAATTGGCTCCTTTTACCGACCTCCCGACCCAGCAGCATTAGCGGCAGAACAACTGAGAGAAAATTTGGAATACGTTTCTCATCAATTTTCTCAGCATGTTATAGTCTTAGGTAGAGATTTCAATTTACCAGATATAGACTGGGACACTCAGATGTTTAGGATGGGGCGTAGGGACAGAGCGTCGAGTGACATTATACTGAGTGCGCTATCGGAAAATTACCTCGAGCAATTAAACAGAGAACCGACTCGTGGAGATGACATCTAGGACCTACTGATAACAAACAGACCCAAACTTTTCGACTCTGTATGTGCAGAACAGGGATTAGTGATCATAAGGCTGTTGCAACATCCCTGAATATGGAAGTTAATAGGAATATAAAAAGAGGGAGGAAGGCTTACGTGTTTAGCAAGGGTAATAGAAGGCAGATTTCAGTCTACCTAACAGATCAAAACGAAAATTTCTGTTCTGACACTGACAATGTTGAGTATTTTTGGAAAAAGTTCAAGGCAATCGAAAAATGCGTTTTAGACAGGTACGTGTAGAGTCAAACTGTGAGGGACGGGATAAACCCACCGTGGTTCAACAACAAAGTTAGGAAACTACTGCGAAAGCAAAGACAGCTTCACTCCAAGTATAAACGCAGCCAAAACCTCTCAGACAAACAGAAGCTAAACGATGTCAAAGTTAGCGTAAGGAGGGCTATGCGTGAAGCGTTCAGTGAATTCGAAAGTAAAATTCTATGTACCGACTTGACAGAATATCCTAGAAAGTTCTGGTCTCAATTTAAATCAGTAAGTGGTTGGAAACAGCATGTCCAGACACTCCGGGGTGATGATGGCATTGAAACAGAGGATGACAGGCGTAAAGCTGAAATACTAAACACCTTTTTCCAAAGATGTTTCATAGAGGAAGACCGCACTGCAGTTCCTTCTCTAAATCCTAGCACAAACGAGAAAATGGCTGACATCGAAATAAGTGTCCAAGGAGTAGAAAAGCAACTGGAATCACTCAACAGAGGAAAGTCCACTGGACCTGACGGGGTACCAATTCGATTCTACACAGTACGCGAAAGAACTTGCCCTCCTTTTCAACAGCCGTGTACCGCAAGTCTCTAGGGGAACGGAAGGCTCCAAATGATTGGAAAAGAGCACAGGTAGTCCGAGTCTTCAAGAAGGGTCGTAGAGCAGATGCGCAAAACTGTAGACCTATATCTCTGACGTCGATCCGTTGTAGAATTTTAGAACATGTTTTTTGCTCGAGTATCATGTCGTTTTTGGAAACCCAGAATCTACTCTGTAGGAATCAACATGGATTCCGGAAACATCCATCGTGTGAGACCCAACTCACTTTATTTGTTCATGAGACCCAGAAAATATTAGATACAGGCTCCCAGGTAGATGCTATTTTTCTCGACTTCCGGAAGGCGTTCGATACAGTTCCGCACTGTCGCCTGATAAATAAGGTAAGAGCCCACGGAATATCAGACCAGCTCTGTGGCTGGATTGAAGAGTTTTAACAAACAGAACACAGCATGTTGTTATCACTGGAGAGACGTCTACAGACGTTAAAATAATATCTGGCGTGCCACAGGGGAGTGTTATGGGACCATTACTTTTCACAATATACATATAAATGAGGTAGTAGATAGTGTCGGAATTCCATGCGGTTTTTCGCGGATGATTCTGTAGCATACACAGAAGTTGCAGCATTAGAAAATTGTAGCGAAATGCCGGAAGATCTGCAGCGAATAGGCCCTTGGTGCAGGGAGTGGAAACTGACCCTTAACATATACAAATGTAATGTATTGCGAATACATAGAAAGAAGGATCCTTTATTGTATGATTATATGATAGCGGATCAAACACTGGTAGCAGTTACTTCTGTAAAATATCTCGGAGTATGCGTGCGGATCGATTTGAAATGGAATGATCATATAAAATTAACTGTTGGTAAGGCGCGTACCAGGTTGAGATCCATTGGGAGAGTCCTTAGAAACTGTAGTTCATCAACAAAGGAGGTGGCTTACAAAACACTCGTTCGACCTATACTTGAGTATTGCTCATCAGTGTGGGATCCGTACCAGATCGGGTTTGCGGAGGAGATAGAGAAGATTCAAAGAAGAGCGGCTCGTTTCGTCACAGGGTTATTTGGTAACCGTGATAGCGTTACGGAGATGTTTGACAAACTCAAGTGCCAGACTCTGCAAGAGAGCCGCTCTTCATCGCGGTGTAGCTTGCTCGCCAGATTTCGAGAGGGTTGCGTTTCTGGATGAGGTATCGAATATATTGCTTCCCCTTACTTATACCTCCCGAGGAGATCACGAATGTAAAATTAGAGAGAGGCTTTCAGATAGTCTTTCCTCCCGCGAACCATACGCGACTGGAACAGGAACGGGAGGTAATGACAGTGGCACGTAAAGTGCCCTCCGCCACACACCGTTGGGTGGCTTGTGGAGTATAAATATAGATGTAGATGAGTGTGGTGCGTGATGCGGCGCTCCCCATCCCTATATACCGATCAAATCAGTCACGACTTGAACCGAGCGTGCCCGAACATTGTCCTACAAAATGATGGCCGCCTCCTACAGAAACCGACGCTGCTTCTTTCTCTCAGTTGCTTTTCAACTTTGTAACACAGTCTGTTTCGTTTTAGAGTCCAAACCGCTTAACAGATATTGTTCAAATTTGGCATGGAGACAGTTTGAACCCTTAGAAAGAACATAGCCCACTTTAAAAAGCAAGAATTTTTTTTTTTTGCATCAGTGAACGTAAACTACATTAAAACTTACTTATTTTGGTTGTATAACTTAAGAATTCTATAATGTATAAGTACTTCAGTAGTCGCCGCGCGGGATAGTCTCTCAAACGAAATTGCTCCCACGTCCGAGGCCTTTCAATATCACGTCTTCCATTCCGCTTGTAGTTCAGAATATTTTGGGGAAGTCTGGGACGTAGCATTCTCACCAGTCTTCACGATATTTTTGAATTTTTTAGTTTCTGTTGAAAATACTTAATTTTTCTCTAGTATCTTCATTCCTAATCATTTCTTGTTGTGCAGCTCTTCGAATTTCTTAGGAACCTCATCTCTGCCGTGTGATTTTTTTTGCTTTTTTTTTAACCATGTTTTCGCTTTCATAGCATAATACAGGAACCGCGACCACGTTATAGAATTTCGGGACAATCTTTTTGTACTTTATTGCCCAATGTTCAGATAATAGTGTCACAAACAGCTTAGAATTTGTGTAATTTATTTTAAGTATCAGAGTAAAAATCAGATCTTACAGCGTAGCCTAAATGAAAGATTAAGAGACCAGTTCTAAAGCAGGATTATCCAAAACTAGTTTTAAACTGACTGAGTATTTTCCTCGGAGTGCACTTATTTTCGTTTTGTTCCTAGAAATTTTAAAGTTGTATTCATTGCATATTTCGTTCAGGTGGTATATAGATCTTTGGAGGTCATTTCGTGAACGTGAATCATGTCATTTACAAACAGAAGCACAATCAGGTATTTCTCATTCGTTATCCCAATTCCTTTGTCTTGTCATAGTTCCTGCTTTCACTTATGAAGAACGAAGTCAATGTAAATACTAAAAATGCTGACTTAATCTGCTCATTTAAATGTATACCGAACGAGCTGCCGCAGTGGTTATTACATGGTATGATGATGATGATGATGATTGGTTTTTGGGGCGCTTAACTGCACGGTTATCAGTGCCTGTACAAAGCCCCAACCTTTACACAGTCCAGTTTCGCCACCTTCACGGATGATGATGAAATGATAACACCACAGACACCTACTTCCCGGGCGGAGAAAGCAACCCAGCCGTGAATCGAACCCGGAATCCCATCACCAACAACGCTAGCTTCTACACGACGAGCTGTCAACTAGTACACTAGACTCGCATTCGGGAGGATGACGTTTAAATCCGCATCCGGCCATCCTGATACGTTTTCCGTAACTTTCCTGAATCGCTCCAAGTAAATGCTGGGATGGTTCCTTTGAAAGGGAACGGCGGACTTCTTTTACCCTTCCCTGACGCAGTGCCAACTCCTGCTCCGTCTCTAATGACCTCGACATCGATAGCACATTAAATGCAATCCTCCTTCCGTCCTTCATTTAAAGGCATAGGTTTACGCAATAAGTCGGGCGTTAAAAGTTAAAAACTGCGTACTCGTCTAAGGCAGCATAATTTCATGGCGCGCAAATTATCGAGACTATATTCACCGAGCATTTGTGAAAGGCAGCACGTGGCGACTTCCAACAAACTTCACACATAATTTCGAAACTTGGCGAAACTTTTTTTCCCCTCTGACATCCCTGACATAATGATGAAAGGAAAAAGACTTTTATCACTTCTACATTTTCGCTGTTCGTGCAGTAAAGTGTCAGCATCAGGCTTGATGTTTCACTTTATTACTTCTTTACTACTCACTTTATTCGCAACACATTTGTCAGACAGTATCCACATACGTCGCCGAATGCACCTGAAAATTATAGAATTGTACAACACCTAGTTCAGTACATAAATATTGAGACGTTTTCGAAAAACTAGCTTCTCTTACAACTGAGCGTCTTCAACTGCAAAGGGTTATGTTTCTTCAGGTCAAGTTTTTAACACATTAACTCATACGGAATGTGAACGAACTTCTGAAGGTGTTTTACAAATGGGACTTCCAGTTTTCAGACAGCAATTTGGAGGGGAGAAGGGGGCCGTGGTTACGCGGTCTATTTGGAACTTCAGTGTTTTCGCAAATGATGCTGTTGCCTGTAATAAAGTTCTGTTTGAAAGAAGTCACGCCTTCATAAGATTTCAGTGTAGTGCAAAGCATGACAACTTAGTTTAAATGTTCCCGAAATGTAAAATTGTTCGGTTCACAAAACGATATAACCTTATCCTACGAGTATAGTGCAGCGAGTCAAATTCGCAATCGCTCAACCCACATGAATACCTGGGTGTAAAAATTTCTAGAGATTTGAAATGGAACCGTCACATAGTCGCAGTCTTAGGGAAATACGGTGGCTGGCTGCAATTCGTTGGTAGAATTCTAGGAAAATACAATCGGTGTACAAAAGAAATTGCTTACAAATCACGCTTGCGACCCATCCCCCAATATTGCTCGAGATTCTTGGATCCTAATCAGATACAACTGCCCGGCGATACTGAATGTATACAGAGAAGGGCGGCACGAATGGTCACAGGTTTTTTGACCCGTTGGAGAATGTCACACAGTTTCTGATCAAATTGAACAGGCAGGCGCTTGGAAAGAAACGTAAAATATCCAGAGAAAGTCTACTTGGAATATTTCCGGAGGAATCCTTAACTGTTGAATATAGGCGAATGGTAGTCAATGGAGGGAATGACTGCGAATGATCGTTCGATTTGCGTTCTCTTCCGTAGGCTGCGATGCAAACCAATCCTGGTCATATTCCCGGTGTGAGATGTAGTTGGCAGCTCTGTAAATGCTGACCGGTGAGTCGCTTAAAGCCCAGGTGAAATTAATCTCGGAGGGACACATCACGCTCTCAACCGACTAAGCTTGTCCCCTAAGTATCGCCTAGAGCCTGTGACTAGTGCATTGAATGTAAATACGGAAAACTGCAAAAACTCACTTTTTCAACTATTTGTAATTCCATTAACTAGTTTTGTAACCTTTACAGACTCATCTTCAAATGTGGCACACAGAATTTCCGTCTCTCTGGCGTGGAGACAGAGCGACAGTTACATGGCGACATGTGTCGGAAAACCAGTTATTCCACTTACTGACTAACGGACAGTTCATGGTAGACACAGACTATCCCGTGGAAGAG
This sequence comes from Schistocerca gregaria, assembly GCF_023897955.1. Taxonomy (NCBI): domain Eukaryota; kingdom Metazoa; phylum Arthropoda; class Insecta; order Orthoptera; family Acrididae; genus Schistocerca; species Schistocerca gregaria. The sequence goes on along the minus strand of NW_026061850.1, from coordinate 5,160,618 downwards.
TAAAGTATCTCGAGGAGACCTAATTAGAAAGTTTCTAGAACTGACGTTACATGGTGAAAGTAGGAATGGAATATACTGAAACCGCCTACGTATTGTAACTGTAGGAAGCGTGAAGACCAGAAGAGACTAAGCACAGCACGCACAGAGGCTTTTAAGCAGCCACGGTTCGCACGCTCCATACGTCAGAGGAGTGGGAATAAGTCCTAATAACTGGTATACTGGCAAGTTCCATCTGTCACGCAATTCACGGTCGGTTATAGACTACAAATTATAAGCTGCCTATGTTTTGTTTAAATTTGGATTACAAGAAAATGGGCGTTTTGCAAAATGTCCTACATAAGTCTCCTCTTCATCAAAACCACCACCATGAGTGTTCTGCCCTAGGGCAGGTCTTCACATGTAGTTCTCCATGCAGTCCCATCATTTGTTACCCTCTTGTTTTCTCACAACTATTTTCTGTTCTTACGCTGTCCACCACCTGGTATGTTCTGCGTCTTCTTCTTCTTCTTCTTCTTCTTCTTGCATTCACCATTTCCTTCATACCATCAATAAACAATCTCTTCTCATTCAGTGTCCATGCCAATTGTGTTTGCTCATCCTGCTACCTTTAAAATTTCTCTCTGTTCTCCCAATCAACACCACCTCATTTCTCACTGTGCCTGCCTATTTTATCCCCTATCAACGCACCCACATAAAAGCCTCCTGTTATGAAACGTCTCGTTGGCAATTGCTATACGTATTTTCACCTCCTTATTACTTCCAATGTCGTCCATAATAGCACGTCGCAGTTATCTAAAAACACTAAATTGTTGTGTATCTTCCTGCCTAACATTATAGTTGTTCTTGCTTTTCTTGCACCTATCACCGGACATTTTGCGTTTTTCTTATTATTTCTCATTCCAATTTACTCACGTCTCTTGTTCAATTCTTTTAACATTTCAGTGATACTTTCGCTCTCTGCCAATAACACTACATGATCCGCGAGTCTAATACATTCTGCTCTCCTAACAACAACCCGCTCCCGTCTATGTCGTTTCAAAAGTTTTTGAATGACATGCTCCAAATATATTTACACACTAAGGAGAATAAACGTATCCCGGAGGACTTACCCCAGCGCGATGGAAATCGATACACGTGATGTTCATTCATGCCCAATAGTATCCGAACGACCTGAATTGAATTTCGCCTGATTCACATGCAACCCACATAGCGCAACTGTCTAGCAGGTCTCCTTATCGCTCCTTGGTACAGTCGTTTGACTATTGAAAGTGGTTCCAACAAGTCACCACGAGAAAAAACTGTTCTGTATTGCAATAACTCAAGATGCAAAGTAATACCACGATACTACAAATATCACGGAACACCTTATCACAGATAAGACTGCCCTTAAGGCTTGTAGCTCACATTTATTACAATAAATGACATACCTGACATTTTACCACTCTCATTATTACGTCAGATAGGTAATGCACGTGGTAAATTCGTCGTATTCATGATTTACTCTTCAAAGTAACATACCGTACTTATTATTTAACACAAAATAAGATTAAAAATTAAAGGTATTCACGAGCAGCTAATTGAGAATATTTATGAACTTCAAATGACACGACGAACCGTCTCGTTCTGCATATGGATGCAAACTCAGGTCATGCAGACTAAGCAATGATTTCGTGCCTGACGGATACTGACTGTCACTCCTGATTAGGCATACAGAGAGTGATATACCTCGATTTTAGACAGAGCCAGTTTGCAAATTCCAACTTTAAATTACATATCGCAAGTATTTTTGCCGGACGCGAATTCCTACCCAGCACCTATTGTCCCTGTTAACGAACGACGAGAGATGTTGAATCTTGGTTCTTAACAAGTAACTTATTTGAATTGCCGTGAGGTAAGGCTTTGTGTTGGACAGGGGTTCGAACTCAGAACTTAATCGGATAGATATCGACGCACAATCAACTGTGACATTTCGGGTTTTCTCGGCAGTAGCTAGATGTTTTAACTGAAATGACGAGACGAAACATACATTTTTTTCCTTCCCAAGACTCCAACCCGGCATCTATCGCTGTTATATTCTAGAGAAAACGAACGTTAAATATGGGTTTGTTGCACCAGCAGCGACATGTGAGCGTGTTTGAACTAGAAATAATATGACGAAGAGTTCAGTGCTCACTGGGAATACAGCTCCACACATCATATCGCTTTTGACTACACACAAAGATACGTCAGCTTCCGAATTTTTGTCCAGTTCGGACTAACATCTTGAACTTACAGTGATCTCGCAAATAGTTCTGTGTCTCACTGGGTGTCAAAAACGTCACATATCGTTAGTGTTGACAAAGAATGAAAATACATTAAACATTAAAATAATTATCCACCAGCAGATAGGTGTTCTCATGCTAGAGCTTGATAATACATAATGAAATCTATAGTGCCGGGCCAGGATTCGAACCCATTCACGCGCAGTATGTGGAGATGTTGAGGAATCTGCAGTTCTGAACAAACAACAAATTGTAGACGTGCTGTATTCTCACGAAGGGATCAAATTCAGCGTTAAGTACGGTCTAAGTTGCATTCCCAGATCAGAACAGATTTTATCGACATACAGAAGCTCATATAAAATATGGACTAAATGTCCTGTGAGCCTACATAGCGTTTGTTTCGTCACTAGAAATAAATAACAAGTATGAGAAAGGTTTCTACGTGTCGCCGCTCCAGTCTTTATTGTGATTCATCCTAACGTCTACTTTGTAGTAAAGGAATATCATTTTTCATGTTAATTTCAGACCACAATGTCATTATATCTTCTTCACTTGGTGTAGCCAGAAGAGAATGGAATCTGTCTCTCCTTATCTAAAATCATTGACAGAAGTTGGAATCGAACCCAGTCCATAGATATACAAGCATATTATAAGTATGTGGCTCATTTTTCTATCGTAACGCCGTTGCACCTCTCTGGATGAGAATTGACACACAGGCTTCCTGTAGTAATTTGCAGCAGGTTCAGTAAATTCATTTACTTGGTTGACCGAATCACAATGAACTAGCTGCCTCGACTACCCAGTGCATAAATTCGACTTTATTTTGTAATCACCGAAATAAAATCACGTACCTGCCACCTACACAGAACAGCCAACAGTGTAGGATGCACAAATTTGAAAAGGAAGTGTTTCTTTCCACTTGAGCTACTGTATTGCGCCATCTCTTTGTTGAAAACGTCGTGCATTGCAAATGTCGCATTTCATAAGTAAAGTTTTGTATTCCTAGAAACCCAAAATTTGTTTGTCAGCTGCGGGAAGAGGAGTTACCTGTTGTGCAGCATTGTAAGTTTTCACCATTGCACTATGAGCCGAAAGTATTTTTTTGCGATTTCCTTATCGATGTTTTATCTGACTGCTCTTTCACAGAAGGGATAAAAACGTTACAGTCAGCGAGACTGGAAGTGCGAACCATAACAGATGCTATTTCTCAGGTCAGCGCATTACCATAGAGCTGGCGTAAAAGTACGTGTCTTAGCTTACTCTTACGAGTTCGATAATGTCTAGCACTCGTAAACCGCTATTTAAAGGACGAGATTAGTTGCGATTTCCACGTGCAACGACTTTCCTGGGCTGAAAACCGTAAATTTACAATCTTTTGTTACACCTAACGTGATAATAAATCAGATTATTCAATGGAAATGACAGGTAAAACCAAGTGAACTTTGAGGATAAATTCCGTGCGCACCAGGAAGGAACTCGTCGATCACAGAGTTGCAAAACATACGTTGCCTTGTTGTCAAATCTCAGTTACAGTACCAGCAGAAAGAAGACGAACCGATGTGATCGTACAGCGGGCTGGGAAGTGACCATAGCTGGTGTCTCCAAGTCGCGGTTGCTACGGCCTGGAATACGTAATGCGTCTGATTCGCATTTCTGTAACTAGGTTTAGGGACTGGAGCGTGGTTACTAATAATACTCCAAACTGACTGAGAACTAAGCATCATATACCAGTAACTCTCACAGTTGTTTTTATATTTATTTCGTAAGTGTACTAAAAACTAAGAAGCTCATTCAGAGACGTTTTGATGCCTCGCCGATAGTCGAGCAAAACAAACAAATAAAGAAAAAAAAAGAATGTGTGTGTGTATGATAGAGAGAGAGAGAGAGAGAGAGAGAGAGAGAGAGAGAGAGAAATCAAAAAGAATGAGAGAGAGTAAGAAATTGTTGTAAAGAAATTGAATCATGGTATGTAAAGAAATCTTTCATTAAAATTACACGTTACACATCATTACGAAATATCGTATTCATGATCTATGAAACAAAAATTGATCTAATGTAATCTAATCATATCATATTGATGGCTATCCATGAAGAGTCATGAATTACCGAAATTTTTGCCAATACCAGTAATGAAATCTAAACTTGAAAATAAAAGACGACAATTTTTGTAATAAACCTGGACTCCTAACAAGACAATTTCGTCCCTGTTAACTAACCACGAAAGATGTCTGATATACCTCCAAGCTCAAGTAACAAAGTGCGCATGCATTTAAAGATTAAGTGCATGATGTGAAGTTATATGACGGAGATACGAACCCAACACGTAATCGTATTGTTAATTAAGTAAAATCAAATTTACGTATCGGTTTTTCTTACCAGCTGCTAGGTGTTTGAATCTAAACTAAGGATACAAACTTTTGTACCTAAGCGACAATCTAACTACACGCCTACCGTGCATCCACAAATATAGCTTAAATATCAGTTGCTTACTCACCAACGGTAAGGTGTGTGCGTGTTTGACAAGAAATAATGACACCTATTGCGATTGTTGGCAACACATGAATAGACATTAAAAGCGCACGTTGGTTTTCACTAGCGGGACGGTGTGCACGTTATAGGGCTTGAACTGAAACTATGAATATTTTTGTATTGGATCAGGATTCGGACCCACATACTTACCTTTGGAGGAGACCTAGAGAAGGTTGCAGTCTTGCGAAAAGGGACGAAATGGTTGAACTATAATGTCCCGAGAGATTCAGATCCTCGAAAGAGGAGAAACGAATTCGAATCACAGTCCAGCACCAAATTTTTCAACGTCTCTAGTTGAATCAATTACAAGTAAAATAAGAGCCCCATCCTTTAAATGGCTATCGGTTCATAAAATAAAATAAAATTTTCTAATGTAAGTAAGTTTACTGGCGACTGTATTTCTGTTTACGATGACTTCCGCTATGTCATTTCCCAACGTAACCTGGCTCTGCCCAGTTGGTAATGATGGAACGTGATTTGTATTGCGAATTCTGGATTATAACGTCTTTCTTTTGAGGTTACCAGACGCAAAGTAAATCTGTTTGTGCTTCTTAAAAGTAAATGTCTGAACCCACGCATTGCTCCTGTGATAGTTCCACCAGGCCACTGTGCCCACATTTCCCAGCCCCAGGAGTGAGCTGCAATGGATGATGTGCTGAGCTTACAAAAGTAGTCACGGTGGATAAAACGCGAGTCTATTAAATGTTTAAGTAGAAAAAAGCTTCTGACGCGGAGATTATGCTATTCTCATGTCAGCAGGATGTAAAGACCCTTGTAGGCATCATAGGCTCGATGTGAAGCCATTTTGAAATGTTCACAAATTCAGATATTTTCTTAGTTCGTGAAGATCCACTGGGAAGTGTGAAGTTACCGGATAATTGGATTATTACCGACATTATTACTATCATTTTCTTCATGCCGCTGCTGGAACACTGTACTTGAATATAAGTTCGTGCCTTTTGGTCACTATACAAGTAGTTTCCCAAGAAGAGGTTCTTTCTCTGTCTACAGAATTCTTTTCATGTTAATATCAAACATCAGCAATTACTCATAGATTACATTAAAACTAAAGTAATCGATGAAGACGTTACTTGATAACAAAAACGCGCTGCCATTCTTCTATTACTTGCGCCTAGAAATGGCTGTCGAGTGCTGCCAAACCAAAAGCTAAGAGATGTTACTGCCTGCCGATATACGTTCGAATCCCTGCCCAGTACAAAGCCTTACCTCACGGCAATTCAAGTAAGTTACTTGTTAAGAACCAAGATTCAACATCTCTCGTCGTTCGTTAACAGTGAAAATAGGTGCTGGGTAGGAATTCGCGTCCGGCAAAAATACTTGCGATATGTAATTTAAAGTTGAAATTTGAAAACTGGCTCTGTCTAAAATCGAGGTATATCACTCTCTGTATGCCTAATCAGGAGTGACAGTTAGTATCCGTCAGGCACGAAATCATTGCTTAGTCTGCATGACCTGAGTTTGCATCCATAAGCAGAACGAGACGGTTCGTCGTGTCATTTGAAGTTCATACATATTCTCAACTGGTTGCCCGTGAATAACTTCAATTTTTAATCTCATTTTGTGTTCAATGATAAGTACGGTATGTTACTTTGAAGAGGAAATCATGAATACGACGAATTTACTACGTGTATTACCTATCTGACGTAATAATGAGAGTGGTAAAATGTCAGGTATGTCATTTATTGTAATAAATGTGAGCTACAAGCCTTAAGGGCAGTCTTATCTGTGGTAAGGTGTTCCGTGGTATTTGTAGTATCGTGGTATTACTTTACATCTTGAGTTATTGCGATACAGAACAGTGTTTTCTTGTGGTGATTTGTTGGAACCATTTTCAATAGTCAAACGACTGTACCAAGAAGCGATAAGGGGACCTGCTAGACAGTTGCGTTATGTGGGTTGCATGTGAATCAGGCGAAATTCAATTCGGGCGTTAGGATAGTTTTGAGCATGACTGTACGTGTAGGGTCAAATGAATGATTAGAGTTGAAGAAAAACTGGATGATTAATTCAAGACAAAGAGCTTCACAAATTGATAAGTCGATAACGTGTTGGGCCACCTCTGGCCTTTCCGCGGTCAGTTACTAGGCTTGACATTCACTGATAAAGTTAGTTTATACCCTTCTGACGGATATCGTACCAAATTCAGTTCAGTTGGTTCGTTACATCCTCAAAATCGCGACCTGCTTTAAAGAACCTGCACATTGTGCTCCAGATGTTGAAAATTGATGAGAGATATGGCGATCTTGCTGAGCAATTTATTGCCTTGCGTGTACAAACACGTAGATACGATATCCGTGTGTGGTGCGTAAATTGTCGGTAGGCACCTCACTTAGTGTCCCGAGCAGAGTTCAAGCCGCCATAAAGACAAAGGGTGGACGCACTGCATATTAATGTCCACTAACAGGTGTCTGTACACTCACTGATAGGATAGTGTATTTCGAAATGTTAGCAGAGGCCAGAAGTTGGAGCATTTGGTCTTCCTTTTTAAAGCTTACGTGGGGCGAGTCGTAGAATCTCTAAAAAGAGACACCTCTGGCAACACTCGTTGAAAGTGGCCTTCAAACTAGCCGTCAGAGCTGCCGTAGCCGAGACGCCCCCTGGGTAAACGCTACGGATTTCTGCAGTCGCGCCTCGCGATCTGTCACGAATTATGGAATGTATTCGCAGATACCAATTGTAATACGACAACGGCTATACAGTTTGCTGGAAACGTACAGGATGTTCTGAAATTCCCATCACTACCTGCTACAACTTGTAGAGGGGACTGAGTACATAATACTCTTATTTTAAATTGTAACCTGTCTCCCGAGACGTACCGTATACTAGAACCACTTGAAAACATGTTGGTAACGCTGTCACTTTGATAAGTAATTTGTTACATTGAGGAGCCAAAGAAATATCGTTTAAGGTCCCCGCGAGCACGCAGAAGTGCCTCAACACGCCGTGGCATGGACTCTACTGATGGCTGAAGTCGCGCTGCAGCGAACTGACACCATGAAACCTGCAGAGCTGCCCATAAATCCGTAACAGTAAGAGGGAGCAGAGATCTCTTCTGATCAACACGTTGCAAGGCATTCCAGATATGCTAGTTAATGCTATAAAATTTACTAGAAACGTACAGTATGTTTGGGGAGTTTGGTGGCCAGCGAAAGTGTTTAGGCTCGGAAGAGTGTTCCTGCAGCCACTCTGTAGCAACTGTGGTTGTGTGGGCCGCTCCATTGTCCTGCTGGAATTACCCACTTCCGTCGGAATCCACAATGGACACGAATGGATTCAGGTGATCAGACAGGATGTATCTAGACGTATCAGGGATCCCACATCACTCCGAATGCGCACGCTCTACAACGTCACAGAGCCTCCACCAGATTGAACAGTCCGCAGTTGACATGCGGGGTCCATGGAGTCATGATGTTGTCTTCATACCCATACACGTCCATACTGTATATACATTTTGAAATGAGACACGTCCAACCAGGGATTATGTTAAGAGTCATCAACAGTCCAATGTTCGTACCGATGGGCCCAAATGAGGCGTAAAGCTTTGTGCTGTGCAGTCAGCAAGGGTACACGAGTGGGCCTTCGGCTCTGAAAGGCCATGTAGATGATGTTTCCATGAATGGTTCGCATGCTGATACTTGTTGATGGTCAAGCATTGAAATTTTCAGTTATTTTCGGAAGGGTTGCACTTTCGCCACTCTGAACGATTCTCTTCAGATTCCATTCTTGCAGGATTTTTTTTCTGGCCGCAGAGATGTTGGAGATTTATTGTTTTACTGGATTGCTGATATTCAGGGTGCCCTCGTGAAATGGTCGTACAGGAAAATCCCCACTTCATCGCTACCTCGTAGATGCTGTGTCCCATCGGTCTTGCGCCAAGTATAAAACCACGTTCAAAGTCATTTAAATCTTGATAACCTGCCATTGTAGCAGCAGTAACCGATCTAACAACTACGGTAGACACATGTCTTACATAGGCGTTGCCGGCGGCAGCACCATTTAAGCCTGTTTACATATCTCTGTGTTTGAATACGTATTATTATAATAGTTTCTTTGGCATTTCAGTGTAGATGTGACCGAGTACATCTATTGTTCTACAGTTTCACTCTTTAATAACCAAAGAATCAAAAAAATCGGTCTTCAGAGACACTGGTTTTACAGGAGGGCGTTTTCCAATTTGAAATTACAATGATATTATTTCCTTCAGCTGCTGACGGGCGTTAATAGATATCAACGAAGACAGGTGAAAATGTGTGCCCCGACCGGAACTTGAACCAGGGATCTCCTGCTTAGATGGCAGTCGCTCTATCCATCTGAGCCACAGACGGCACAGAGGATAGTGAGACTACAGGGACTGTCTCGCGCACGCCTCCCGCGAGACCCACATTCTCACCTTTGTATGTCCACACACTACATTCGTAGCGTTCTTTCGCACATGTCCGGAAGAACAGACACAATATCCATATAAATATATTTTCCAATTCGCGTGCGCTGCGTCTCCACGGGGCACCACAGACGCACCTGCTGACGGTGAAGACACCCATAGTCGAAGACGTTGTGCAATGGCAACGAAAAGCGTGTGGGGAGGAGTCAGACGTTGTGGACAACGATCTTGATAAAGGCGACCAGCAGCTCTTCCAGTACTGTGCGCTTTGGCCACACAGGATACTCGTGTCGGTGTATTCGGCAAAAGTGTGCTCAGAAATGTTGCTCTAACACTCACAGACACATGAACGAGACTCGATCCAGGTCAGAGAGGAGGCAGCCGTCAAATGACAGCATAGGATCAGACGTAAGTAACCCCCCCCCCCCCCCCCCCCCACCAGTGATCATAACCCTGTTGCATACCACATTAGCGAAGGTGTATTTATACGGCTGTAGCACGGATATACCTTTCCATACATGGGCTCCTCTTCAGAATATCGTCACTCAGTTCCCTAGAAGTTTTTAACGGGAATTTTGCAACATCCTGTATCTCTCCACTAACTATACAGTTCTTTCCAGAATTAGATCCCTCTGCAGTGGAGTGTGCGCCGATATGAAATTTCCCGGCAGATTAAAACTGTGTGCGGGACCGAGACTCGAACTCGGGACCTTTGCCTTTCGTGGGCAAGTGCTCTACCATCTGAGCTACCCAAACACGACTCACGTCCCGTCTAAACAGCTTTACTTCTGCAGTACCCCGTCTCCTACCTACAGCTGTTGTACGACATTCGAAATATACGGATGTATTTCAGAATTTCGGCGTAATGTAACTTCGCAGAAACATGGCTGAATTTTCCTGTATATTGTTATCATTAAAACCAAGCACCGTTTCAGTACCTAATACTTTTTGATATGGAGACAATTTTCATCATTTCAAGCACTATTAAAGTTGGTAGGTGTAGGAAAAAAAATACCAGTACCATACTGAAAATATCGGTGAGAAGCGATAGAATTCCTACAAACAACTTGGAGAAAATCATTTTGGGTTCTAGGCCATGTCATTATAAAACAGTGAAACAACTAAAATAACTACATTCCGACCATCGTTTGAACGATCCTCTTCAGAGCGAATAAATGCCACGAAATTTCAAATCAGCAGCAGCGAAATGAAAGGTCGATTTGGAAACAGTTCCTATTTCTTCTTTCTTATCTTCGATTAATTTCCCAAATATCTTGTTCATTTCGTATGTTGCTTTCTTTATACAAGGTGTTTCACATTTCTAGAGCTTGCAATTTTACCTAGTAACTCATGCATGAAAACGTCATCTAACGAGGCTACAGAGCATCAAAATACAGGCACCAGCCCCGGCGAATGTATGTAAGTAGAGTGTGATGCCGTGATTATTTATCAATTTGATCATGTATCATGTTCCGGAAGTTACAAGGGAATATCGTTATCATACCTCTGACGGCGGAATACAAGTACTGGTACTGTTGTTGCTAACTTTCATAGGTGGTAGTATGGATCAAAGTAAGAAAAAAATGTCCGGTAAACATGGGCTACAAAATGCATACCTGAGGCGCTATGAGCACTTGTTCAACAGTGGAGATATGTTTTATGCTAGCGAAGATGAACAAGTCCTCACAGCTCTTAAGGTATGCATTTTACAGCCCATGTGTACTGGACATTCGGTCCATACTACCACCTCTGAAAGTTTCCTGCCCTACATCTTAGCTGCAACACTACTGGTACATACTGTCACACGCAACAGGAATGTCTTCTCTTCCAATTTTCCGTTATAGGGACATAACCTCAAATTTATACATTTATCCATCTCCATCATCATAGAAAATTGGTAACATCTTCATTGAATCTTTCTGTGTACACATATTTTACAGACTCCAGCGCCTGTAACTTCGATACCCTGTAGCGTCGCTGGATGACGTTTCCAGACATCGATTCCTATGTAAAACATCATCTGGTAGGTCCCCTCTACAGACGCGATAAGTGTGTAGCACGACGTGTGAAACATTCTGTATGCAAAGTGAATAACATGGGTGAATGGGCTAGAACCGAACCGCCCCCCCCCCCCCTCCCATTATCTCTCTCTCTCTCTCTCTCTCTCTCTCTCTCTCTCTCTCTGTCTCTCTCTCTCTCTCTCTCTCTCTCTCTCTCTGTCTCTCTCATTCTCTCACTTTCATTCTCTCACTCTCTCTTCTCAACTATCAACTGCCAGCTTTCCTTTATGTCTTTTAAGTCTTAAAATTGCTGTCTGATTTCTGGCAGAGCTCTAGATAACATGCCGCTCACTGTATTTTGTCGCTGGTTGCATCATCTTAAATTCAAACTGTATATTTTGCTCAAAATTGTCAGAAGTTATTTTGTAACATCTATAGATGTTATAAATATGGGTTGAATTTCTTCAACCGATCTCTAGCGGCTAGTGTGTTCTCTCAAAATCGATTTTCCTCTAGCTCGTCTCCTCTAATTCCTGTGTAAATATTTTGGATCGGTATTTTCAGCCAGGACGTATGAAAGTGATGGTTCGATAGTATCCGCACTTATCACTATTTGCCTTATTTGGTGTTGGTGTTATTTTTTTCGTTTAGTCTGAAAATTTAGCAGTCACGTCAGTTAGCATAGATGTTGAGGAGTGAAGCAGCAAACGTCGACAGAGTGAGTCCTCGCCGGTGCTGATAGAGCCTTCTGGTGGCGAAGCCCTGCACTACAGACAACTGAGTGTGTGAGGAACTAGTAGCGACATCTAGCAGCGAAGTGATGAACAGCAAAATGGCCGCGAAAATTGAGTGACTTAAATGTCTAGTTGCTGTTTATTTCTTCCTTTACACTATTATTACAAAACAGATTACGGCATCACTGCTCGGTTTGTCTGTTACCGTATTTTTGTGTATTTCACACATTACAAAATAGTTCTGTTCTGATAACATATAATGCAAACTACATCTCGAGCGACATTAATGTACGCAGCATATACATTCATCATTCCCTCTTCGTAATTTAGTGTTACTAATAGTTTTGTCCACACTTTTAAGCATTAAAAATGGATATGTGGCTCGGAACAGGACTACTGTTACATTAAATGTTAACAACATAATCGCACGGTATAGTGAGTTAAAGAATATTGAACAGCAACGAGAACTGTAAGTAAGTTTATGCAGTGCAACGTTAGTGATATAATAGTACAACAGTAATAGGCGTTTTTCAGCCCTTATTTCTATTTTACAGTTTCACTCATTACTGATGGCAAATGCCTTGCAGAGAACGTAATATTCTGCATCTTCGGTACGGCCTTTACAATCTCTTTCATTGAACTGCACTTAACCTGGAGAGGTAGTAATACAATTTTTTCTCTGATCTACAAGATACTTTTACAAAAAGTAGAGGCAGAGAGGTAGTCATGTAACTATTAATCGAAATATTATATGAACTATATGGGCGTGTTAGTAAAATCACCAAGAAATTCCTCTTATTAATTTTAAGTGTTATCTGTTTGATACAGCATTCAGCTCACATAAAACCACGAGAAATATCGTTTTTATAAAAAAAAACAGTTTATGTCATTAGTGACCTGTGTAAAATCAAACATCTCATTTTGACACTAGAATAATTTGAGAAAAAAAGGCCTGTTTTAGTTTTTGAAAATGCAATAAGTGAAAACAATGTATTTTTAAAAGGTATTGTCAATTGTTACGAAACGATTTATTATACAGAATTTATTAATCGCATAGTAAATCATGATACAAAAAAGAACACCTTGTTGGCTTGTGATACAGTATTTTGCATTTTCTTATGACTTTGAAATAATTACTGCTTTTTCAGCACTGAGAATGAGTAAAATACATTATGTAATATATGAATCAGTATGATAAACTTTTTTCGAATATTCATTGTTAACTACAAGAAAATGGCAGATGTTTGGGTATTTACCTCAGAAGTATTCAGCACACGAAGGATAACAAAAATCATTTTTTTGGTAAGGTTTTTGTTTCATAGTTTCCTACAAATATTACTGATACCATAGTGAGATATATTAAGTACCTTAAAATATATGTAGATGTGGTCTGGTGAAGAAAGTGTGTGAATTAAAATTTAAAATGCTTGCACCAGCATAACCAGGTTTAGTTTGTAGTGTGGGAGTGAGCTCCACGTGGGACCCGAAGCACGGACCCCACGGGGGTGCCCGGCATGCGCCACATGCCAAGGCAGAGGTGGAGGCTAGTGTTCGGAAGTCTGGAAATTCCAGCGCCGGCCGGGGATTGAACCCCAGCCCGGCTGGGGCGAATAGCCCCAGCCGAGGCGCTGGAACGTTCCAGACCCCCTTACCACTAGACCACCGGGGACCCCGGCTGTTTCTTGCTCCATAGTCCAGCTAGTGGTCGTAGAGCACTTCCTGTTGTCCTCCGTGTTTACACCGAGGCAGCAGTGGCGTGGTGTAACAGGAAGTGTTTACTTGCGTCCGCTGGATGTCCACTTAGTGTACGACTTATTTACCCGGCTGACGTTCGTGTCGCTATAATCTCCTTAGTTCCGTTACAATTACATGCAGGGACTGAAAATCTGCCTATGCAGTTGCACGCAGTCGCATCTCACTATTTGAACCTCTGTAATTCGATCGTGTTGTCAAGACCCATGTCAGAACTGTTTATCGAAGAATGCTCATGTGTTCGGTACATTTCATAAACGGAAGCGACTGGGATAACAGACAGCCCGTAAACATTTTGTAATGAAGTGTCAGCCGGTACGTAATACTCGATATCTGGAGTTGTTTTATCGGTTATTAAGATAATCGTTTCACCCCTATACACTTAAAAAATTCCCGTGTTTTCTTAATAAAGCATAAGCACAGTACATAAATCCCTCGCGAAAATGACATCGGAGAAGTACAAGTGTTCGAGTGCCACAGAAAACAAGTGGGTCCTTGAAGGTGTGGAACGGAGAGCAGAACTAAAATAAGATGTAACGTTTCGGGATTCCCTCATAGTCGCGTAGACACTCCAGAAGCAGGAAGATCCGTTTGATGACGTCTCTTGAGGAGCGAGGAAAAAATTCACTCTCAAATAACTACTGTACAAGATGCCTCGCCGCCTCTTGAAGGGTGTCATGGGATTCTGCAGCCGTGGACTCGGCGACCTGTGAGCCAACGCGGTGTTTCTGACCACATACATTTTAGCTGCGGGTTCTCCGACGTGCAAAGGAAGCCGCGACAATGGGGAGGCTCTGCGTGCCGTTTTGTAATAAGAACGCCTCTCCACATTTTATCGTAGGAATGATATAAATTTTAAACTTCTTAGATCCACCGAGTCATTATGTATTCTTAAAATATCTTTTAACTCTTTTTCAACACATATGTATCTTTTACCTCTTTCACTGAAGAAGCTGACCAACAGATTTTTTTTCAATTTCAGGTATTGGTTTTATTGCATTCTCCTTTAGCGTATTGATCAGAAATTGTAGGTTAAGATACCTTTGCCTTATTGAGTATCGTTTGCTATGCCAAACTTCGACAGCATTCATGGTCCTGTGCATCGAATTGATGACGGTAGATAGCTGACCGAAATCACTTTGAAATAAATTCTCTGAACGCAGATAACTTTGATACAGTAGTGTTAGGTATCGAAGTATTATCTAACGCAACTGAAGCCAACCTAAGAGTGAATTTATTTCGAAATAATTTTAGTCGACTGTCTGTCTTCACCAATTCCACATTTCAGGTTGTGTACTAGCATTTTCCATCTATTGACTGATTAAATAGTCTACGCCACTGGGCACTTGCTACGCTGTTACTATCCATGCTTCATCAAGGCAGTCCGGTGGAAGATGGACTCTACAGCACACGTGCGGCAAGACAAACGAACTACTTCTTCATCCCTGTATTGCTCCACTAATCGCAGTTCTTGTATGTCTTCCACAGGCATTGCTTGAAATGAAAATTACAACTGTAAAATAAATGTCTCGGATAACACTGTTTTCATAGTTTAATTTGCAATCATTTCGAAGTAAAGCAATGCAGTTTTAAATGACAACCAAGTTATGACATTTCTCGGTTGAGAAAAAATATTTCACAATTATTTTGACTTTCCTCTGGTAAAAAAGCTAGTCTTCCGTGCTTCAGGTATCAACAAGTTGTTTCGAACACCTCTGAAACGTCCGTCCATAAGAAGAGCTTTATTTTCAAACATTTTCTCCCCCTTCTTCGTAACTGATCACCAGGATTCATTTGTCAGGAACAGGGTTATTATCAGTCTCCAAAAAAACTTCAGTCACTTTCAAAATATCTTCGTTCTGCCGAATCCCTGAACTACTGCCACGGTTATGGGACATCCCAGAAGCTTCCCTTACACAGTGCAGTCTTTCTCATAATTCGTTATACTTGCGACGTAATCTAAACCTTTATCTCGCAAATCTTGAAATTGCTCTTTAAACCCTCCGAAAAAAGGCACTGTCTACTCACCGCAGACTGTTTCCCAGCAGTTATGCATTCGTTTCTCAATCTCCACATCTGTTTCGTCAGGTTGGGCGAGAAACTTACTGTTGAGCCGTGATTCTACCATTTACAATTTTTAAACTGCCGCTGCTCCTATTCCGTTCGGAGTTCCTGTACAAGCAATTCGTATAATTACATTTCCGGTGCTCCTGGCACCGCTTACCATCCTTTCCCCTTTCTGTTACCTTTTCCTTTCCTTTTTCTAACCACAGGCTCCAGTCACATTAACGTGATCACCGCCTGTGTCCGACGCTAATGAGTAGGGTATGCGTAACGCGGAAACTCAGCCACTTATGTGACATCCAAAAGGACGTGATCATTGCCTTTCGGGCCACAGGTGGATGCATTTTCGAAACGGCAGAGTTCGTAAAATGTTGGCGTGTTGCCATATTTAAAGCACTCCGCGCATGGCGCTGTCGAGAGCCGACGCTGAGGCCGTTGTGGTGCCCCACGGTCCACAGAGGACAGGAGTTAAAGGAGACCGCAGGTGAATAACGTGCAACTGCTGAGCAACTGACCATGCACGTGAACCGAAGAGCCTACCGACAGTGTCTCCTCTAAGACCACTCAGCGAAAAATGCTATGTGTGGGTCTCCACAGCAGACTCCTGGTCCACACACCTATGCTGACTGCTGTTCGTCCTCGACGAAGGCTGGAATTTTTACGCCAGTTCTGCGACTGGGCGTCCACTGAACGGTGACCTGCGGGCTTTCCAAGTGACAGACAGACGTTGGCGTGTAGGGCGCGATTCACCTGAAAGTGAACACCCTGCAACAGTCGGCGGCAGGGTTAGGACAGGAGGAAGGATCGTTACGATCTCACAAACGTTATCGTGACACTCCCGTTCGTTCTGGAAGGCACAGTGGATGAGCAGAAATATCGGTCGGAACCGTTGCCACACCTACGTCGAGTCTTTTTTTCCCTCGGAATCTACCAGCAGAACAACTAAATCTGTGACACAGCTTGCAGTGTGAAAAGCACCAGGATGAGTTTGCTGTACTCCGCCGACCACCAGGCTTCCCGGAATCGAGAATATGTGGGACCACCTCGATGAAGCTCTTCGTATCCTGGGTCCTCAACCGAAAAACGTAGCGCAGCTAACTAAGGCACCGGCGCCGGCATGGCTCAGTACCTCACTGACTCCTACGCGTTTCTCAGTTGTCCGCGCTTCCCGTTAATCGTACCCCCCTACAGTGACTCAATGACGACACTCTCCCGTACACGTCAGCATCATCAACAGCCGCAGACTGCTGTTCACTCAGCCTGTCACCTCATTTATGTCTATACAGCATAACAACTGTCTGTTACACTTCCTGGGACACTCCTGACGATATCCTTGTGTCTGATCAACGCTCGCCGTCGAGAACGTACTGGTATCTGTTGTAGACTTGAAGCCGCTCTCATATCTGGGAACCGACTCCGTATGCTCATACGACGCCCTTGGTTAACAGTGTGCAGTGGAGCACCGTGCCAAAGGCTTTTCTCAAATATAGGAGAGTGCAATGTGCTTGGGACCCTTCATCCGTGGTTCGCAGTATATAATGTGCGAAAAGGGCAAGCTGCGTTTCACACGAGCTTTCTAAAACCGTGCTGATTTCTGGACGTAAGCTTTTCGGTGTCTAGGAAATTTATTATAATCATATTTAGAATACGTTCTAGGATTCTGCAGAAAATCGATGTCTGTAATTTTGCACATCCTTTCTGTTACTCTTCTTTTACACGAGTGTCACCTGCGATTTTTTAAACTGCCTTAGGTTGGACCCATTACAGGTGTAATATTCAGAAGGCAAATGTATATTGATCTCGTTATATACGGCTGCAACTTGCGCTTTTGCCAATCCTTTGCGAAATACTGCTGGGCAAGAGAAAGGCGATAAATGCGAATGAAGTAAGTAAAACTGAAATTGTTTTAACTTCTTCGCTGTCGCCGAATCCTTTCCAAGCGATGCGTCCTTGAGCGGGTCAAACAGGTAGCAATAAATGCTCTACAAGTGAGGTTGACTTTTGAAGTTTTTCTTACCAGTCAAGTACAATGCAGACAGCTTCCATTCTCCATAATATCAGCAATATGAAAATGAAAATTCACGAAAGTCAAATCTGGACTGTAGCGATAATGACGCAGAGTCTCCCAACCCATTACTGTTTCTTTTCCCTTCCAGTGGTTTCTTGGATCAGCTGCGCTATGTTTGGGCGAGCGTTGTTGTGTAATAGTATCACGTCTTTTCTTTGACATTGGCGACCCCTTCCTCTCGTTTTCGGCTTTACTTTGCTCATCACTATGTGTGAGTGGTCAGCGCTGCATCCTGTACGCTGATCTTCCAAATAATCACCAAAATACAACTACTTTGGCATCCAAATGATGGCCAGCATCACTTTCCTCGCTGATGCTCGAGTTTGAATTCCTTTCGGACAGGTGAACTAGTGTGCTTCCATTTCACTCCTTGTCTTTTCGAGTCGGGTTCCCCATTTTGAACGAAAGTTTAATCACACGTTAAAATCTCGTTCGAAAAAGGTTCACCTTCACGTTCATAGCACTCTTTGTTTCCTTGTGTTGTGTGAATTCTCTCGGGACCCACGTTGGACTTGTTTCGCTGTACTTGAGCATGTCAATGACGACGTTGTGGACTGTGCCACTACCTGTTGCAGCTATTTTGCTATTCAGTTCTACTGCAACACGTCGGCCATCAGGAGTTATGTCGTCAGGGCCGGCTTTAAGCGAAGGAGGAGACAGTTCAATTGGCCGGCCACGGTGTTTTTTTTATTAGTCACTGAAGTTAGATTGTTTTTGAACTGTCCTACGTATTTATCAAAAATTTCCGTCTTTCGCACAGCTTCGACCATACTGAAAAAACGTTAGAGAAAATATTTCGGCCGTTTTCTGCCTTCTGAAAGGGAAAACGCATCGTTGAACGTTGCTCAGTTAATGTGGAAACTTCAACCAGACACGCCATTCTCAATTGCAACATTAAGGTTATAAATAAAACAATTATTTTTTGTCAGCCGCTCTTAGCTCATCACAGTCATGCCATCCTAAAGTCATGAAACTACAAAAATTCTTCCTACGGACTATTCGACTTCATTAATTTGCTTTGCAGGGGAAACTCACGAAGGAGTATGCGCTTAGTATTTAGTCGGTCATTTCTAGTTGATGAGAAAGTTAAAACAAACAAGTAGCAAACCATTGCTCATTTATTTAGGAACAACATTTATCAGATACAGCTGAGTAACGTTTAACCCAAACCTTAAATATCATATATATGACACTGCTCGTAGCTGCATCATCTGGCAAGAGTACGCACTAACACCAATAACAAGAAAATGCACCATGACTTTCGTAAACTGTGCATTCTTCATGCCACTGTTGGGAGCAGACATCACACTCAATACAGTCTTCCGTGACAGACTCGTTTTAGTCTTCACCACACCTTGGGCAGTTCAAGACATGAAGTTGGAATAATAGACAATTGTGAAGGTGATTCGATAAACCCTATGCCTGGCACTTAGATATGATTTGCACAATATCCATGTGGGTGTAGATCCCTCCTTGGATTGTGCCCTGGTTGTTGCTGAAGATGATGGAGCAGTTTAATCCAGATCAGCCACAGAGATTCTACGTTGTTCGTTACTGATATTTTGTCCCTCCTTGGTTTAGTTTGTTTTCCTAACAATGCATTTTTGTACGTAGACTCAAACAGAATTCCGGATGTTTTTGCAGCTTGCTTTAGATGTTCGAAAACCTAAAATTGTGCAGTTCACAAAACGAAAAATCATAGTGTCCTATGACTACAGCATCAATAACTCTCATTTTCAGTCGGTCAGCTCACACAAATACCTCGGTGTAACACATTGTAAGGATACGGAATGGAAGCAGGACTGAATAAAACTCAAACGATTTCTACACCTGGATAAGCGTTCGACAATGTAAAATGGTGCAAGATCGAAGTTGTGAAGAAAATAGCTCTAGGCAGAGACGGGTATATATTAGTACAAGACCCAAGAGGAAATAAGAGTGGAAGACCAAGAACGAAGTGCAAGGATTAAAAAGAGAGTAAGACTTTGATGTAGTTATTCGCCTATACTGTTCAATGTTTGTATCAAAGAAGCAATGAAGAAAATAAGAGAGAGGTTCAAGATTCGCACTGAAATACGGGTTGAAAGGATATCAGTGACAGTGTTTGCTGATAATATTATCGTTGTCAGTGAAAGTGAATTACTACAGGATCTGATGAATGAAATATACAATATAATGAGTGTAGAATTAGGTGTCAGAGTAAATCAAAGACAATAGTGATGAGATGAAGCATAAACGGGAAAAGCGAGAGTCTTAACATTGGTGATAACGAAGTAAGAAATGGAACCATCACATCGTGTCGGTCAAAGATAAAGGTGGTGGCGAACTGTAATTTATTGTTAGAATTAAAGAGAAATATAATCAGTGCACAAAGATGATCTTTTTTGAACTATTGGTGCGACCCATACTCTAATATTGCTCCATGGTGTGGGACCTGTCCCATATACGATTAGCAGGGGATATTGAACTGTTCATAATAAAGACAGCACAGGTTTGTTTGGCTCACAGGAGACTGTAACAGAGATGCTGAAGAAATTGGGAGATGCCTGAAGATACACATAAGCTATCCCGAGAAAGCTTACTTGCCAAATTTCTAGAACATACCGTAAATTTTGAATATACGAGGTGTGTTAAAAAAATTGGGAACGTTCGTAATTTCGCGCCAATGGCGTGTTGGGGCGAAATGCAGTTGACATCCCTGCACGCGCGTGTGCTTAATGTGTAACTGCGGGAAGTTTCACTGTTGTATGTCTGTTAGCTTATTGTTCAGTGCTGTATTGACTAGAACGTTGTGTCGCACAGTTGGCGAACTTCGAGAGGGTATAGTTAGAGGAGCAATGCACCTGCAATAAATTTTGCGTGAAACTCAAGAAAACCGCCGCTCGGGGTAGCTGCGCAGTCTAGGGGCCTTGCCACGGTTCGTGTGGCTCCCCTCTGTCGGAGGTTAGAGTCCTCCCTCGGGCGTGGGTGTGTGTAAGTGGTGCAAGCCTAGGGACTGATGACATCAGCAGTTGGTCCCATAGGAACATAAGAGCTAAACTCAAGAACACCTCTACAGAGACACGCCAAATGATGCAGGAAGCCTACGGTGATGAGTGCTTAAGCCGCACTCGGTGTTACGGATGGTTCACACGGTTTAAGAACGGCCGGACGGAAGCTAAAGACGACGCTCGTCCTCCGACTTCTGCCAGCAACGCTTGTGTCAGGAACGTCAACGATCCTGTGCGTGCTGAACGAAGACTGACTGTCCGAGAGATTGCAGAAGAATGTAACATTGCAGTTGGATCGTGAAATCCTAATACAGCATCTTGCAATGTATCGTGTTGCCGCCAAGTTCGTGCCACGGCTCACGAGTCAAGAGCAGAAAGACCTCCACCTCCCAATCTGAGAAGAGCCTTAGGATCACCCAAATGAGAACGAGATGTTCCTTAAGAAAATTATAACTGGTGATGGGTCTGCAGTTATGACGTTGTCATGAAGGTTCAATCTTCACAATGTGTAGGGAAATGTTCTGAATGATCAACATATAAAATAGCTTGTCAGGTCAGCTTGGCCCTTGCAGACATTTATTTTCAAAGTTGAAAACCAAGTTGAGAGGACGAAGATTTGTAACGATAGACGCACGGTCCAGCGAAAGGCGAACCAAGTCTGCTCCCAGAAGTGGAAACGGTTTATCAGTCGTGGGGGTGATCATATACAAATATGTGAAGGTAAGCGTAGAAAATTTTTGTGGACAAAGTTCCGGAATTTTTTAAACAGACCTCTTAGACGAAAGGTAATGAATACAGGCAAGTGGTCTGCAAATGTTCGTACGCTTGAGTTCGCTTCCATTCGCTGCTGTTGAAACTGGGCTTAATAATAATATTCCCTGTGTGAGATGTAATTGGAAAACTATGTAAACGCTGAGCTGTGCGCCGCTTACAGCCCACGCGAAATTATTCTCGGAGGGACACATCATTATCCCCTTCGTGCCTAAAGTTGCTTCGGCCAAACTCAAACTCAATTGCCAGGCCGATAGCTCGTTATCCTACTGCTCTGCAAGTAACACTTGGTCTGAAAACCATCTGTACGGTTATGTAGGTTAAGACACTGCAGCCACTCAAAATGGTGGCTCCACGTTTGCGAGTAACTGACAAGAAAAGAAATTCTGAATTTTGTGTGACACTCCGTAGCATTAAGAAAGCTGAGTGACGTTAGTTGGTTGTGAGGTGTAATGGAAAGGATAATAGCTTCACATGTTGTGTTCGGATACCAAGATTTAAAAGCCTGAAGTCTTATATTTCAGAAGCAAGGAGCGTAACAATCAAGTGATTTATGAACAGTACGTGCACACATTTTTGCTCGGTTGATTTTAATTGAGGTTGCAACGTGCAGATCAAGCAAGTACCGTACTGTAGAGAGGTTGAGCAAGAGAAGCGTTTGGAACATGTGTTTATCCTTATTTTGGATAGTTAGCTTTCTTACCTGAGAAGTAATTGTGGCTAGCCCTTGACATGCATCACGAATTCCTTCGTCGTTCAGTCTAATATCGCCTTCCCCCCCCCCCCCCCCCCCCCCCCACACACAATACCCTCCACCTCTCATGATTTTGAAAATAAAAGTGTTCCTAGAAAAGTTGTTCACTGTACAGTTTATTTATGTGCCAAAGTTAGTGATAATGTGGGGGAGGGAAGGCCACAGACCTCAGGGAGGGGGGGGGGGGGGGGGTAGGACAGGGGGTACTGGCAAATGTCTGATGACAGTCAGGAGCAACGGTCTAAGAAAGGCTGGGAACCACTGTTCAACTGCCTGTGAATGTATACTGAACATAAATGTGGAAAACTGACACAACCCACTTTTGAATTTTTTTTTAATTCGAGTTAACTAGTTTTGGAACCGTTTGAGGGACATCTGAAAATGTGGCGCACAGAATTCGCGTCTTTATTTCTTTAGATTGAATCTGGGTACTGGCTCTTTGACAATAAGACAGAGCACTCTTTAATGTATCGCCACGAGCGGCAGTTAAACGGCGACATGTATCGCGAAACCAAAACACCTACTTACCGTGGCAGCGTGGGCGCTATTGCAGTTAATATCCATCTAGCAACTTGCGTTTTAGTTGTCTGTTGGCCACTGGTCAATCTCTTTCCATTGTAAATATAAATACGAATTGTCACCATATATCACAAGCATAACGTTTACCACAGATGTACGTTACAAAGATCTTCACTTAAAAATACAGCATACTTTGCTCTGAAACAATTTTTTTGGATTTTTGTGCTTATAACACGACGGCGTGCTGAGAAGATAATGACTCGGTCTGTTTTATTTGAAGTCAGTAACATTCCACAAACACGCGATCTAGTGTTGCAGCCCTCTGCTTCGTACCGCGTTACATAGCGGTGTGTGACGTGACTATGTTGGGGGTGAGAAAAAGCTCACAACACTAAAAGCACGAATTCGAAGACTTCGTCCGCATGTGGAGCACACTCTCCTTGAGCACGGCAGTGCCAAACTACACACGATCGCTGCGGCATCTGCAGCAAGCCGACGTCCTTGGTTCACTGCCGTCGATCATCCTACACACAGTCTCGATTTTCGTCTATGTGCAAAACTAAGAAAACCTTCGAGCACTTCAATTATTTCAAGCGGTGCAAGCAGAGGTAAGGTTGTGGCTCTGTTAACATAGTCGAACAATATACTGTGACGGTGTCAACAAAATAGTATCTAGTTGGGGAAATTGTGCTGGTTCCGAGGGTGAGTGTGTTGAAAACTAAATTTATTGACGTGAAGAATACCGATGCAGAATGTTCATGAAGTTTGTTTTATTTAAAAATCTTTGTGACTTTTCACTCAAAACTTGTCAACATTACTTTTCTGTACGTCCTCGTACAATGGATGTCTCAAAAAATACGTACATTGATCAAAATAAGTGTTAACATGAATGCTTTTAACAGCACTAGGTTCAAAAAATTTTAACTCTATGCCAATTGCAGATTAATTTTAATGGCAGCTAGCGCGATTATATGAGTGGACTATTAGATTTAATGGTGAGCATTTATGTAATTTTTAAACATTCTCTGCTTTGTCATTCTTCCTCTCTTAAGTGCCTCGTCTTCCAGTAACACTGTCGATCGATAGCATGATCTGTTGTCCGTCCATGGTTTTTCAGACCATTGATTCAGTGCTGAACCCAAACTGCTGGTCTGAGTTATTTAGCCTGGATAATCCTGTGCGTCGTGGGTCACGTATGCCATCAATCTTTCAAAGAAATGGTTCAAATGGCTCTGAGCACTATGGGACTTAACATCTGAGGTCATCAGTCCCTTAGAACTTAGGTTTAAGTAGTTCTAACTAACCTAAGGACATCACACACACACACACACACACACACACACACACACACACACACACACACACACACACACACACACACACACACACACACACACCCGAGTCTGGATTCGAACCTGCGACCGTAGCGGTCGCGCGGTTCGAGACTGAAGCGCCTAGAACAGCTCGTCCACAATGGCCGGCCATTAATGTTTCATTGAATTATTAATTTCAACAAGTTTTATTTATTGTTGCGAAATTGCGCTACCAAAACAATCGAGTTTTGGTATGTGGATGCTGTTGAGAATTTCTGCATTTTCGTACCGCTATATTTTTGACTATATCTGTCGATGGTGTTGTTGTTGTCTTCAGTCCTGAGACTGGTGTGATGCAGCTCTCCATGCTACTCTATCCTGTGAAAGCTGCTTCATCTCCCAGTACCTACTGCAACCTACATCCTTCTGAATCTGCTTAGTGTATTCATCTCTTGGTCTCCCTCTACGATTTTTACCCTGCACGCTGCCCTCCAATGCTAAATTTGTGATCCCTTGATGCCTCAAAACATGTCCTACCAACCGATCCCTTCTTCTAGTCAAGTTGTGCCACAAACTTCTCTTCTCTCCAATCCTATTCAATACCTCCTCATTAGTTACGTGATCTACCCATCTAATCTTCAGCATTCTTCTGTAGCATCACATTTCGAAAGCTTCTATTCTCTTCTTGTCCAAACTAGTTATCGTCCATGTTTCACTTTCATACATGGTTACACTCCAAACAAATACTCGGAGAAACGACTTCCTGATATATAAATCTATATTCGATATTAACAAATTTCTCTTCTTCAGAAACGCTTTCCTTGCCATTGCCAGTCTACATTTTATATCCTCTCTACTTCGACCATCATCAGTTATTTTACTTCCTAAATAGCAAAACTCCTTTACTAATTTAAGTGTCTCATTTCCTAATCTAATCCCCTCAGCATCACCCGATTTAATTTGACTACATTCCATTATCCTCGTTTTGCTTTTGTTGATGTTCATCTTATATCCTCTTTTCAAGACACTGTCCATTCCGTTCAACTGCTCTTCCAAGTCCTTTGCCGTCTCTGACAGAATTACTATTTCATCGGCGAACCTCAAAGTTTTTACTTCTTCTCCATGAATTTTAATACCTACTCCAAATTTTTCTTTTGTTTCCTTCACTGCTTGCTCAATATACAGATTGAATAACATCGGGAGAGGCTACAACCCTGTCTCACTCCTTTTCCAACCACTGCTTCCCTTTCATGCCCCTCGACTCTAATAATTGCCATCTGGTTTCTGTACAAATTTTAAATATCCTTTCGCTCCCTGTATTTTACCCCTCTGTCGATGGTATCCTTAATATTTTTCGATACGATCGCATTTCAAATGCCTAATAGAGTCCATGACTCAGCTCCATAGAGTAGGACACCGAACGTGTAACATCGAAGTAGTCGACTGCTCTGAAGGTTCTCAGCAGTCGCCGCGGACTAAATGACTGCAGGGGACTCGATGCATTGGCCATAAGTTTTCTAGTAATTCTGGAGATTTTCCTTTGGACTAAGTATGAAGTCGTTCCTTGTTGCTTAGATCGTGCAGGTTTCAGACCGATTGTGTTAGTATTGCTACACTACTAAATGTGTATCCACCACCATATCAGGGTATATAATGAAACGGCGGCCCTCTTTCGTCATGCCTTACAAGGAGATATCTCCAGCGGTAGGATCGACTTTTTGGAACCATCTATACGGTTATGTAGGTTAAGCACCCAAGTATCGCACACTGCAGCCATTCATCCTGGTGAGTCGACGTTAGCGAGGAAGTGACGAGAAAAGAAATTCGGAATTTTGTGTGAGACTCGATAGTATGAAGAAAGCCGAATGACATAAGTTGGTTATGAGGATAATTGAAAGGATACTAGCTTCACATGCATGAGGTTGTGGGTTCGAATCTCACCAGAGAAATAAATCTATTTTAGGTCTTTATCGAAGTGACATTGATAATCATATTCCTTCAACTGATGTAAATATATATATATATATTTTTAGTTCCACTCCTGGGTCACGTGATTCAATAGTGATATGAACTTCTTCATTTGGTCTGGTTTTTCTTCTTATCATCCCTTCTCCACTGGAAATATTTGTTTGTGAACTTTTAATTATCTTCATGTATCAATTCCGATTTAATGCCTCCTGTTTTTATTACCCTGTATTTTCATCTACGTTATTGTGTACATTATATCGATTTCTCACTTTGCTTGAATTTTATTTTACTTAGAAAACATTCTCTCATTTATGTCCTCATCTACACTATAATTTCCATAGTGCACAAAGATTTTATGTTATGTTTTAAATATTTGTATATCGATTACCATGCAAAAAAAGGCACGTCTCCCAAAGAAAAACGTTTTTCACATTAATGCACAGTCAATATAAATAGATTATTTCGTCTTTTGTTTTTTAATTCATTTATCGGAGTTTTGAAGTAATTCAATAGTCAAACAGATAGGTATAATAAATTACACATTCACAAAAATTCCGATTGGAAGAAAAATTAAACAAATGGAAAAGTTCATACGGTGACTAAAACGATGTGACAAAAGAATAGAACGAAATAAATTACATTTAAACCAATAAATAGAGTACAAATAAACATCAAAGTCATTTCTATAAAGATTTAAAAAAAATTACTGCACCTGACGAGGCATGGTTAAGCTTCTATCGTAACCATTATGACACGTAACCAGACTGTGGAATACGACTTCCTTCACGCTATGTAGCATCACGCAAAATTTTGAAATCTTTTCCGTCAGTTACTTTCAAACCGAGGGCCACCTGGATGCAGGGATCTTAAGTTGCACTACGGCTTATTTGGATTCAAAAAGTCGATCCCACCGCTGGGGGCTCTCCTTGTTAGTTTTAAGAGTAACAATCGGCTCATTTTGAAATAACAGTAATATCGCAGTCCAGTAGCGCCGGACCCTGCAAACTTGAAAGACAACTCCAGCAAAGGCAAAGAAAATGTTACTGTAGCAAGTAAATTACTGTAGGCAACTGAACAACAACGAAATAATAACAATAATTGGTTCGCAGGAGAGCTTCTGTAAAGTTTGCAAGGTAGGAGACGAGGCACTGGTAAAGCTGTGAGGACAGGGCGTGAGTCGTGCTGGGGTGGCTCAGTTGGTAGAGCACTTGCCAGCGAAAGGCAAGGGTCCCGAGTTCGAGTCTCGGTGCGGCACCCATTTTCAGTCTGCCAGGAAGTTTCAATAATAATAATAATAGATCCAGTCATATTAATATGACCAACTCCTATTTTCGAGGTCAACGTGTAATAACCCATAGACTCCAGGAGATAGCATTAGTAGGTGATGAATGGGGGTGGGGGGAGGAGGAGGCTGGAAACAGTGAAGTCGTTGTCATAATGCGTAAAAGGGGCGATTTATGTGACGTCCAACAGGGCATAATCGTTGGCTTTCTTCCCAAGGGTGGAAGCATTTCCGAAACGGCAAAATCTGTAATCTTTTCACATGCCACTGTATGTAAAGTAAACCGTGAGTGGCAAAATCTCGGTATTCTAATCCGGCTCCAAGGCAAGTGTGTTGGACTACGGGCAGTAGGCGACACAGGTGAACGATAGCTGCAGATGTGTGTGCTGGCGAGAAGACGTGCAACTTTTGTGCAGCTGACAGCCCAGGCGAACCGAGGGCTGCCACCAATGTTTCCTCAACAACTTATGGGCTTCCGCAGTGGGCACCTGGTTCCTGCACCCACGCTGACTGCTCTTCATTGGCGTTGAAAGCTTGCATTTGCACGCCGGTACCACAACTGAAAGTCCACTGAGTGCTACAGGTGGCCTCTCCATATTCATCACATTTTGTGCTCCATCGGACAGATTGAAAGCAAACGCCCTGCAACCCTGAGGGAGTGTTATGGTGTGGGCAATGTTTTCGTGGCACTCCCTGGGTGATCTCGTTGTTCTGAAAGGCACAATGGATCAACCCTAGTACGCACCTATCCTTGGGGACCAAATCCACCCCCAGATGCACGTGTAACATAGCTCGCAGTGTATGTGCGTGGTTCTGAAAGCTCTAGGATGAATTTACCGTACTGCCCTCACCACCAAATTTTCCGCCTTTAAACCCAATCGAGAATCTGAAAGGTCACCTCGATCGAGTAGTTTGTGCCACGGATCCTCAATCGATAGAATTCTATCGCAGCATGACAAGTACTGGGGTAGGAATGGCTTCTTATGACTGTCGTTACATCATTGACTCTATTCCTGTGCGTCTCGTGCTGCAGAAGGTGTTTATTCGGTATTTTAACACGTGGTCAGATTACTGCGACTGGACAGTGTAGTAATAATAATAAATTTCGCTTATTTCAGTGCCCTCGTTTAAGTCTTTCAATTGGACGGCACTTTGAAGACATGCTTATCATTAACGTACTCCAGTTGTCCAACCGGGGAAAGGGAATCGGCAGTTTAACGTGGAATCCGCACCACATGTTGTTTCTACCGACTCCTCATATCATTGAGAGGTGAAGGCTGTATTAAAAGCAGACAGAAAAATTTATTTGTTCATCTTGGATTCGATCCCGAGATTCTCGATTTGCAGGCACGCGCTGTGCCGGTAGACCACCAGGTCCAACAGTTACGAGACGGTAATCGAACTGTATTGGCAGAGTATTTCGTCGTATTTTGCGTCAAGTAAATGTGCTGTGGTGCTAGCCAAAGTACATTCACGCTAAGGGCATCAGTTCCGATCCCAGAAAAATGTGCAGCCAGAGCAGTATTGTAAGTAAAAATCAAACTCTTCCATTTTTCTTACCGAATTGCTATACATCTAGAAAACAAACCAAAATTGTGAAAACATTTCATACAAGATTACTGACAAATTTTTATGAGTAAAAATAAACGGGTATGGTAATACACATGGAGGTGAATGAAAAGTAGTGGCAGTTTGGCTATAATTCATGTCAGTCTTCATTGACTAAAATTCACTTTATCACATTTCCGTCTCGCGTCTCGATCACTTTCCACACCCACATGAAAGATGTCATACACTGTCTGTGCATCCATCTGTGATGATGTCTCGCTAGGACCGCCATATGGTGTCTTATCATTTGCTGTAAGACGTGCCACGAAATACTTCGTTCATTTGGGTGATCAGGCCATAATTGGGGGGACTCTACCGGATGAATACGGTGGATGTCCCAGTATGTCCCGCTGCCACGTATGCGGTGCTCCTGCACAGGGCTCGTCGTTTGGCGTCGTGTAAGTTGGTAGAATGCAGCACTGGAGGGAAAGATTGTTGCGCGCTCCGACCACGTGCCCTTCCAGTCTGCACCCAAGCACGTTTTTCGTGTTTCCCAAACATACTATTAAGGCACTCGAGCTAGCCTCTCCAACTCTGAGAGAGTACACACTGCAACTGACTCAAACACGACTTGTGCTGCTGACTTTACTACTTCAGCCCACCATCTGTCAGCAACAGAAAGTGTGCGTACCGAATGACTCACATCCGTCATATTATGGCATTGTGCTACCACTTTTTATCCAACACATGCAAAGACGCATGTGTGACTACTTGTTGTCTCCCATCTTGGTAGTGGCCTAATTATTGGGAGGTTTTGAAGTGCATTATCTATACGTGGTGTATCAAAAACAATCATCCGACCTGGGCCGTCTATATTTCTGGAACTAAGAAACATATACAATGAATACAATGAATTTTGTCCTTTGATGTACGAAAACTAAAAAAGTTATTTTCATCCTTTTCATTGGTGTTCAATATGCATCGTTGAGATGCACGGAACATGTCAATGCGGTGTTCAAATTGTACCAACACTGCAGCAAGCATGTCTGGAGTTACAGTTTCCACAGGTGCTGTTATGCGATGTCTCAGTTCATTTATTGCTGTTGGTAATGTAGGTACATAAAGAGTCTCTTACAAAACCATACATATATAATCACATATAGTCGGGTGCGGTGACCTTGGAGTCTAGTAGTCTAAGGGTGAGTGATTTAGTCCAGTGTGAACGATCCATCGTTCAGCAATCGTTTGATTTAGAAATTCCCACACATCCAGATGCCACTGTCGCGGTGCCCCATCGCATTGGAAAATGAAGTCGCTCGAATCAAACTGTGGGAAGAGAAAGTTTTCAGGCATATCGAGATATATGCTTACTGTAACAGTGTTTCCGGCAAAGAGATATGAATCATACACATTTTCCCTCTAAACTGTACAAAATACATTAAATTTAGGAGAGTCTATTTTATGTTGTACACCTTCATGTGGTTGTCCCGTACCTCATATTGTCACATTATGACAGTTCACCTCTCTGTGTAAATGGAGTGTTGCCTCGTCACTAAACACTAACTGTGGGAGAAAACGGCCATCCTCCACCTTGACAAGAGTGAAATTATGGAACTTCACACGATGTATCGCCCTCACGAACAGCTCGCATTAGCTAAATTTAATATTGTTTGATGCATAAACGTCGACGCAGAGACGCCAGACGGACATCGGGGACGTGCTGAGCTCTCGAGCTGCACGGCGAACGGATTTCTGCGGACCCCTCGTGAAACTGTGGCGGATGCGTTTGACGTCTGTGTCAGGCATTCGGGGACGGCCCGGCGATTCGCCTTTCCGCAAACCTTCTCTTTCTCTTAATCGTTGATGCCATCATCTAATGCTCTGTGCTGTAGGAGGATCATCATCGTACCTTGTACGAAAGTCACGTCGAACACTTATTACTGCCCACACTGCGCAAAATGCAGAACACAAAACGCTTCCTGACGCCGCGACACCATTTTTACTAGGACTGAAATGGTCGGACAGTGCTGCTGCCAAGCGGTAACCATGTAAAGCCGTAGGGTTTGCTCTTTCCAGCAGTACGCTATTCACGCACAAATGTCGAATAACATAATAGTTACTTTTTTTAAAAAAATCGGTTGATCCTTTTTGATACACCCTGCATATTTACACTCTAAACAGTACCACCAATAAATTATCCCAGTGTGAAGGAAATCGTTAGATGTGATGTACGTGTAAAGGCAAACAAATGATAACAATTGCTGTTAAATTGGGTGACTCATTCAGGAGAAAGTCATAACGCGTTGGGCCACCTCTGGCCCTTAAGGAAGCAGCTATTCGACTTGATCTTCATTGATAAAGTTGGTGGATGTCCTCCTGACGGATGTCGTACCATATTCAGTTCAATTGATTTGTTACATCGTCAAAATCTCGACCTGGTTGCAAGGAGAATCCCATATAGCTCCAAAATTGGGGAGAGAGGTGGAGATCTTGTTGGCCAGTGTATTGTCACGTACGTACACACAGATGAAACTCTCAACATGTGTGATGCATAAAATATCGTCTACACTGAAAGCGTTCCCAGCAGAGGTTAACCCCTCGTAATGGCAAAAGGTGGTCATACCGCATATTGAATTCCACTACCAGGTGTCTGGATACTTTTGATCCGATAGTGTATTTCAGAATGTTAGCAGTGGCCAGAATTTGGGACATTCGGCTTTGAGCTTAAAGCTGGTGCGAGGCGGTTCAAGATACCTCTGAAAATAGACACATCTGGCAGCATTAGAGTGAAATGTCCATCAAAGAAGCTGTGTTGCGCTCTCTACCTACAGTTGTTCTCGTGGGCGTCAGAGCCCCCGTACGCAAGAGGCCCCCTGGGTTTTATACTGCGGACACGGTAGTCGCGCCTGATGAGCTCTCAGAAATTATGAAATGTATTCGAAATTTCTATTATGGTGGAACAACAACTGTAAAATATACCGGAAACATGCACGATGTTCCGAAATTTCCGTTACAAACTCCTAGTGTAGATGGGGAATGAGTACACAATACTCGTATTCTGAATTGGAACCCATCTCCTGTAACGCACCGTTTCCTCGCTACAGCCGTCGGAAAACATGTTAGTAACGCGACCACTTGTACAAGTAAGTCATTAGCTGTGACCCAGTACATCGATAGTTCCACAATTCCACTCATTGAAAGGAAACTTGATAAGTTTTCAGAAACACTCTTCTTTACAATACGGCCTTTTGAAACTTAGGTGCGCTGCGCCTCTTTGTAGCACTGCAGTCACCCGTGCTGACGGTGAACGCACCATTATCTCAAAGTCGTTGCGCAGTTGTGGCGAAAAGCGTATGCCGTGAAGTTGGACGCTGCTGAGAACGAGCTTGATAAAGGCGACGAACTTCGCCATACAGTAGGATCATATCGGTGTATTCGGCAAAAGTGCACTCCGCAATATTTCTCTAATACTGAGAGACACTTGAGTGACGCACGAACCTTGTCAGAGTGGCAGGACTGACGGTGAATGACATCCGACGTAAGCATCTTCCCCCACCCCTTCCGCCATCCCACGATGGCTACCCTGTTGCCTACCCACGTAGGCTGTAGCACGGAAAGTATACGTCTCCGTACGGGGGTTCAAATTAAAAATATTGTCGCTTAGTTCCCTCTAAAAGTGCTAGAATTTCGGAAAACTCTGTATCTGTCCAGTAAACTGTAGAGCTGGTGTCGTACCACATTCGAAATATCCGATTATATTTCAGGATTTGGGTGTTATGGCATTTTGCAGAAACATTACAGAATTTTGCTGTATATTGTTATCATTAAAGTGAACTACCGTTTCTGTCTCCATACCATAAATCATAAGTACCATTTATATCGTTTCAAGCACTATTCAGCTGCTAGGTTTTAGGAAAAAATAATTGTATCATTCTCAAAATATCGGACAGAAGCGATATAGTTCCTACAAAGAACGCTAGCGAAGATGAACAAGTGCTCATGGTTCCTGATGTATGCATGTAACAGCCTATGTGTACTGCACATTGTTTTCTTCTCTCGTTCCGTACCACCACACCTGAAAGTTTCCTGTCCTACATCTTAGCAACAACGATAACGGTACATACTGAGGTAACAGAAAGGTTCTCTGTTATAATTTTCCGATACAAGGACATAATCTCAAATTTATGCATTTTTCCATCTGCATCATCTTAGAAAGGTTGTAACATCTTCGTGGGATCCCTCTATTTTTGTAGGCACCGGTATCTATAACTTTGACGCTCTGTAGCGTCGCTGGATGACGTTTTCAGAAGTAGATTCCTATGTAAAACTTCATCAGTTACGTCCCCTGAACAGCCCTGAGTAGTGTGAAGCATGATTTGTGAAACACGCTGTATAAAGAATGAATAACATCAGGGAATGGACTAGAATCCTGTCTCACTCACTTGTCACGTATTTCCTTTCTTTCATGTCCTTCAACTCGTACAGCTGCTGTCTCTTTTCTGGTGGAGTTCTAAGTAATGCTTCGCTCGCTATATTTTATTCCTGGTTGCATCTTAAATTCAAACTGTATATTCTGGTCAACATCGTCAAAAGTTTTTTCTGTATCGAAAGATGTTATAAATATGGGTGCTGTACCCTCCAAATTGATTTTCCTCTAAATCAGCTTCTGTAAGGTGCTCCATTCCTCTGCAAATAGTTTGTATCAGTATTTTCAGCTAGGAGTTATCATATTGGTGGTTTGAAAATATTCGCACTGACCACGAGTTGCCTTATTTGGTATTGGTGCTATTACGCTTCTCGTTTAGTGTGAGGATTTAGCGGGTATTTCAGCCGGCGTACTCGTTCAGGAATGAAGCAGCAAATCCCGGCAGAGTGAGTCGTCGCCAGCTCCGCTAGAGTCCACTGGTAGCGAAGCCCTGCGCTACAGACAACTGACTGTGTGAGGGACCAGTAGCGACACCTAGCAGCGATGTGGTGAAAAGGAAATAGTATTGCTAAAAGTTTTATCCACGATTTTTAGCATTTAGAATGGAGATATGACACGGAATTTAATAGAAAAAGAAAACAGCTATAGTAGCAGTCTCTCTCTCGCAATGCAACAATAGTACAACAACAATAGACCAACTGAATCTGTAGAGGTAGTAATAAAATTTATTTTCTGACCTGCAAGATACTTTCATATAAAGCTGAGCCTGAGAGGATGTCAGCTAACTACCGTCAGAAATATAATATGAAACATGTAGACCTGTCAGTAAAATCGTCAAGAAATTCGTTTTTTAAATGTTATCTGTTTAATTTAACATTCAGCTCACATAAAACCAGGATAATTATCCTCTTTCATACAAAGAAAGAGAGTACCTCATTAGTGACCTGTGTCATATCATAATCTCATTTTGACTCTTGAATAATTAAAAAAAATTTGATATAATATTTTGCATTTCTTTTGACATTGAAACAATTTATCCTGTTCCTGCACTGAGAATGCACTAAGTAAATATGTAATATATGTATCAGTATTATAGCCAAATTTATTTTTCTAATTACTGATTATTAAATACCAAAACAGCTTCCAATTTCTTGTAGTTATCTTAGCAGCATTTAGAACAAAAACGAAAATAAAACGTATTAGTTTTTTTTAGTAAGGATATTATTTCATTGTTGTAATCCTACAAATGTTCATGATACTATGCTGTTTCTTTTGACAGTGAGATATAATATGTAGAAAGTACCTGGAAAATATATGCAGATGTGGTCTGGTGAAGAAAGTGTGCGTATTAAAATTTAAAATAAGTGATTGCAGCAGCATAATGAGGTATATTTTGTAGTGTGGGAGTGGGCTCCACGTGGGATCCGAAGCACGGACCCCACGGGGGTGCCTGGCATGCGCCACATGCCAGGGCAGAGGTGGAGGCTAGTGTTCGGAAATCTGAAAATTCCAGCGCCGGCCGGGGATTGAACCCCGGCCCAGCTGGGGCGAATAGCCCCAGCCGAGGCGCTGGAACGTTCCAGACCCCCTTACCACTAGACCACCGGGGACCCCGGCCGTTTCCTGCTCTGAACTCGGTTTGGTAGTCCTGTCACACTTCCTGTTGTCGGCTGTGTTTACATTGGACGCTGAGTGGCATAGTGTAGCCGGCAACATTAGAACGCTGTGAGGGGGAAGTGTTTACCTCCGACTAGTAGCTGTCCCCCCTACCCAGGTGAAGTAGCTTTACAGTTACCAAAGACATTTGAAATCAGCCTTTGCGACTGTATGCAGTCGACGGTTGTTAATCGTTTGTTTCAACCTGTTCCCAAATGCCTCGAGAAAACCGAAGCAACTTCTTCACTAATCGAGGCGACTGTCATATCAAAACGACCCGCAGACATTCTATAATTACAAGTCAACGCCTAGCTTACACCAGATAATTCTGTCTGTTTCATCAGTTGTTTTAACAGTGCACGAAATACCACAGCATATTATTAATCCGTTGCAAATAAATTTCTGTGTGTGCAGTTCAGGTCTGCGCCGTAGATTTTTCGTGAGAACGTCGGGATAAAATCGTAACATGTGTTTCATATTAATATGAAATTTAGTTATCAATATCTTTATCACAGTGGTCACACTCACAATTTTGGACTTTTCAGTGGCTGGGGTACGATATAGCCTTTGAGTACGTTATCGCGTTGCGCAATTTCTTCCTTTTTTTCCGACTCTGAGGGAGCTGTCGCCTTCTCTCAGCGCTGCCCTTTTTAGGCTTTTCTCGCGTTTTCTGTAATTTAGAGCATATTTACAAGTCCTGAGACGAACTCTTCCTGTGTGTCGTAGGTTTAAACTCAATATAGATTTTCGTTTATATTCCGGCAAATACTTTTATTTTCTATTACTCCTAGCGGCGCTCCCTAAGCTGTTCATCGCAATGACACACGAATGAGAATCCTAGCTTACAGCTACACCAGTTTACAACATTACACAAAGATGATTCCTAACAATGACCCGCATATGCCAACACAGGCAATAAGCGACAACCACGTGACTTAACCTTTGTTTGCGCACTGTCGGTCTCGTAATTAATAGTGATTCAAATCTGACGCCATTTTGTCATATAAGAAACTCCGACCAAGGAGAAACTAGACGTTTTCACGTCAGAATACCTTCCAGGAAGTTTTCGACTTTCGTAAAACAGAAACGAGTTTCGACGCTGTGGAATGCTTCGAGAAGTAGTAGGTGACGAATTGTTTCGGGATTTTACTATCCATGCTGCAAACGATCATCGAGCAGAAAGATAATGTTGCTGATAATTGTTAAAAGGCGGGAGCAAGCAGACCGGCGAGGCGAGTTCCCGCCTCTTGCTGAAAGCTTATGGAATTGGCTTATTCAATGCAGCGTAGCAAGGGTATTTGTCTGAGGTTATAGCTTAACGGAACGCTAAATCATTAACGGTTAGTCTGGGAACCGAAGTCTCAGATACAAATAAGAAGTGACACGCTAAATCCAAAGACATAAGGTGGTTTATAAGAAATTTAGTTCACAAAATGCATCCATTCGTAACAGTTTGTTCAATATTGAAAAATGAATGAAGCTGAATTTATGTATTTTTGAAGATTTGTGCGTGCCTTCCGTTTCAAATACAAAAGGAAATAACATGTAAGAAAACTGGGGATACAATAGAAAAAAAGTCGCAATTTTATTTCGATTTTTCCTGATTCCATCTGGAATAAAGGCGAGTTAAATAGAATAATTAATTCTAACTTTTTCTTACATCCTTCGAATTGTGCGGACTCGATTGTAACTGGCCCTTGGGCTTCGAATTTTCTAGAGTCTGCAAAGTAAAAATAAATTTCCTCGTGCTACTATCCACTTTTCAGCGGATGCTGATTTGGTTGTCCTTCTTAGTATATCAATATGATTCTAGAGTCCTAATCCACGTACGCAACGCTGTTACGGTATAAACGTACGTTTATTTTTACCAAATTTGCGTAAGAATGCGCTTTTGCTATGCATACCCACTCCTTAAATCCGCCATCAGGCAAAAGAAAGTGAATACATTTCCTTTGTTTTTCACCCTTCATCGATGACAAGTGATAATGACTTGGCAGCAGAGACCTGTTTAGCTTGAGTGAGTGCTTAAACGAAAGGCATGGACGAATAAAAATACAAAACAGATATATACGTAACGTCACGTAACCATGAAGAAAAGCAGACTTGGTTTATTTTACCATATAAGTTAATTCTTTTAGAATCTCATAAGTGGAATTAACAATTTCGGTCGCTTTCAACATCTAGGAGTGTTCTTTATAATAGATAAGTTTCTGATATTCACTTACAGCATTCTTGTGCCTTTTCCCCTTGCATTTGTGAATTGTCTTCTCAGACTGCAGATTTCTGAGCAGCACTGGTGCCATTAGCCTAAATTTATGTTGGTCTACAGCGCTGAGGTTGATCCCTCACCTGTGGTCGAGTGAGAGATCATTCCAAAGTGTGGCAGGCAGCGAACGACTTTGCGAGGGGCTGATCGTAGGGCCTCCAGAGGAAGCTTCTTGGAACGCAAATTCTGGGCGTTCACAGAAGGTGAATTTGCTGGTAGTTCGGAACTCCAATAATAGGCGAGTAATTGGGCCCCCTTAATAACATGGCTGCCAAGGAGGGGAAGGACGGCAGTGTGCACAAGGTGATGGAGTCATTCCTGATTTGTAAAGAGTGTTCCGGATGCCATGAAGAGTACAGGGCGCAGCCAATAGCAGGTGGTGGCCCCAGTCGGTTCCAATGGCGTGTGTCGCTTTGGATTGGAGGAGATTCTCTCTGGTTTTGTTTAGCGGATATGGTTAAGCGAGTTTAAGGCGGAGCTCACAATCTGCACCATCATCGACAGAACTGACTGTGATCCTTCGGTGCAGAGCCGAGTGAAAGGTATGAACCATAGGCTCGGGTGGTTATCTTACTGTGTAGGCCTCAGAGTCCTTGACTTGTGCCATAGGGTAGTGGGTTTCTGGATTCCGCTTAATAGGTCAGGAGTCCACTACACACAGGAAGCGGCTACACGGGTAGCGGGGGCGGATTTGTAGGTTAGAGGGTCTCAGGAAAACATAGAAATGGCGTCTGTCTAAAAGGGGGCAGGTAACACACAGTAAGGTGGTTGTAGAAACGATCGGTGTTGTAAATTATCGTAACTGTGTTGGGAAAGAACCAGAGCTCCAGGCCCTAATAGAAAGAACTGAAGCTCTCAAACAGTTATAGGTACGGAAAGCTGGCTAAAGCCGGAAATAAGTTAAGCCGAAATTTTTTCAAACGACCTAACAACGTTCAGAAGGGATAGATTAAACATAGTTGGTGCTGGAGTATTTATTGCTGTCAGAAGTAGTTTACCTTGTAGTGAAACTGAAGTAGATAGTTCCTGCGAAATAGTTTGGGTAGAGGCTGTACTTGTCAATCGGACTAAACTGGATCGTTTTACCGATCCCCGAGTGAGAGGATATAGTTGCTGAACAGTTCAAAGAAAACGTGAGTCTCATTTCAAAAGGTACCCCACTCACACAATTATAGTCGGTGGTGATTTCAATGTATCCTCGATATGCTGGAAAATTTACACGTTTAAAGCCGGCGGCAGGCTTAAAACGTCACCTGAAATAGTACTGAATGCTTTCTAAAAAAAGTATTTTGAACTATTAGTTCGTGAGCCCACTCGAAGCATAAATGGTTACGAAAGCGTACTTGACCTCATAGCAGCAAATATT
Source organism: Schistocerca gregaria (assembly GCF_023897955.1). Taxonomy (NCBI): domain Eukaryota; kingdom Metazoa; phylum Arthropoda; class Insecta; order Orthoptera; family Acrididae; genus Schistocerca; species Schistocerca gregaria. The sequence goes on along the minus strand of NW_026061850.1, from coordinate 5,121,949 downwards.
CCTGGATGAATAGGTAGTATCATGACGAATACAGGGATTAGCGACCACAAGTCAGTTGCCCGTACACTGAATAGTGTAACACCTACAACCATCAAAAAGAAACTTAAAGTACATCTGTTTAAAAAAAGCTGACAATGCTCTTAACGATTTTTAAGGAAACAGCCTCCACTCCTTCCGATCTGATCATGTAAGCGTAGAAAAGATGTGGAATGATTTCAGAGAAATAGTATCGATTGCAATTGAGAGATATATATACCACATAGATTAATAAGTGATGGTACTGATCCCCCATGGACAAAACGGGTGAAATCGCTGTTGCAGAAGTAACGAAAAAGCATGCCAAATCTAAAAGAATCCAAAATCCGGAAGACTGGCAATGTTTTGCAGAAGTTCTAAATATAGCGGTTACTACAGTGCGAGATGCTCTTGATAATTTCCGCAACAAAACTCTGTTTCGAAATCTGGCGAGAAACCCAGAGATTCTCTTCATGCATAGAGTACACCAGTGTCAAGACGCAATCAGTACCTTCACTGCGCGAAAGTAACGGTGGAGTCACTGATGACAGTGCCACTAAAGTAGAGTTAAGAAACGTGGTTTTCCGAAACTCCTTCAGCAAAGAATACGAAGTAAGCATTCCCGAAGCCCAGTCAACAGAAAGTGCCAAAATGAGAAGCATATATCCTCGGTGTAGCAAAGCAGCTTAAATCACTTATTAAAGGCAAGGTTTCCGTTCCAGATTGTATACCAGTCAAGTTCCTCTGAGTGTGCTGATACAATAGGTCCATGTTTAGTAATTATATACAACCGCTCACAGAAAGATCCGTACCTAAAGACTGGAAAATTGCTCAGGTCACACCAATTTCTTAAAGTACTGCCTTTTGTGATGTTTAACAAAACTGTTGGCAAGCGTACTTGTTATACAAATGGGCACGGCAAAGGCTTAAGGTCGTAAAAAAAATTTCAGCGTTAAACTGGAAATAGTTGTAGGAGAGTATCAGAAGTAATAACCTAATGACATCTTTAATTTCTTGTACATTAGGTTTTTGTGTTGGTGAAGATTCTCATCAGTAATTTTAATAGTCTCATAAATGTGAATGTTAGCAAGTAAATTAACTACGTTAAAGGATACGGAATTACCATCATCAGAAATGGAAAAGTTTTTAATTTTAGCTGTTAGTTAAAGGGAATTTTTGACAGTGTAGTTTTCTGCAAAGACATAATACTCTTTAAATGGTGTACGAGATTTTTTGCCGATTTCGTAGAAGCGCCGTCTGTATAGATAACACTGTGGACAGGAAGCGAAGGCGGCGTGCAGTCGGAGGCGATGCTGGGTTCGTAGCGGTGGGCACCAATTGTCGGCTACGACGGGGCTGCCCGGGAGGCACACTCACACTCCAGTGGCCGCACGTGTCACGGTGAATGCAGCAGTGACCCTGTCGCGGATGCGTGCACCACCTGTTCTAGTGTCTCGTGTACACGAAGGACCTCTGCGGACCGAGCTGCAACTTTCTTAGCTCGCTGGACTGTGCAGTTACTGATTTACAGGGGCTATGCTCTATGCAGCCTGCCTGGCAGAGGTATGTTGCAGGGTGGCATCAGAGCCTGACGGCTTCCGCGACTGGACAAATGAACTGGCGATAAAAAAAAATCACAGCAACAAACGAACAAAAAATCATGTAGAGTAATGAAATTTCGGGAATACGTCTGTCTATGTAGGATATTTAAGTAATTAACATTGCAGCATCAAAGGGCAACGTAAGCGCGAAATAAGCCGTTGCAAAAGTGACATGCTGGTAAGTTAATAACAGATGTAACGATCAGAATGTTGAATGCAAACATTGAAACGGGCATGCATTGTGTTGTAATGGTGTGCGATGTCAGTTTTGTGTCGCAAATGCCGGTGGTTTGGGGGTCAGTGAAATGCATGCTACTGGGCGCCTTGGCTCGGGGCTGTCCCTGAAGTAATCGATTATTATTTCGTTATGTCGTCGACTGCTGTTCGATTGCTACTGCAGAAGAAATGTGATGTGCCAGAGACGTACGCCAGACACGACTGCCTTCCCTCTTGGTAGCGCCACGTGACCGGTCGGAGCCCGAGCTTTTTGCAACCGTACATTCTCGCGGTCACCGCTGCCAGTATACAGTGCTACATTTTTGCCAAGTCTCCTGCGAAATCGCTGGAGGAACATCCAGCTTCTCGTGTCCCTATTACACGACCTCGTTCAAACTCGTTAAGATGATCGTAATGGCGTCTCTGTCTCCTCAAAGGCATTCTTGGCTAAGATCAAACCACCACGTCCAATCTAGAAGGTAACTAACGCTCACAACCGCCACGGCGTGTATTTACAGTAGACCTGATCTGCACCCTCACAGTGCCCCTACTAACACCATTCTTATGCGACTGGCGCGAAATTTAAATCGACACCATTTTTCAATTGTAGAAACACGCCTACCAACTTTCGTTTATCTCTCACAACTGCTTGTGGTGTTGCGATTTTTTCCGTAGCTGTATGTTCAAGAATTCTGCAGCAAATGGATGTCAACGATATTGGACTGTAATTTTGCAGGTCCGTCCTATTACTGTTCTTATACACTACTGGCCATTAAAATTGCTACAGATGATTAACGGGTATTCATTGGACACATATATTATACTAGAACTGACATGTGATTACATTTTCACGCAATTTGGGTCCATAGATCCAGAGAAATCAGTACCTAGAACAACCACCCCTGGCCGTAATAACGGCCTTGATACGCCTGGGCATTGAGTCAAACAGAGCTTGGATGGCGTGTACAGGTACAGCTGCCCATGCAGCTTCAACACGATACCACAGTTCATCAACAGTAGTGACTGGAGTATTGTGACGAGCCCGTTGCTCGGCTACCATTGACCAGGCCTTTTCAGTTGGTGAGAGATCTGGAGAATGTGCTGGCCAGGGCATCAGTCGAAAATTTTCTGTATCCAGAAAGGCCAGTACAGGACCTGTAACATGTGGTAACTATTTGCCTGAAATTCTTTACATTATATGCTATAGCATACAACTGTAGCTATTGTTATTTTCCTTGTTACCTTACTCGCTCACCTACTCGGTTTAAACTGCCGAGAGAAATATCGCAATCACTATTATTGTAGTAATTCCTAACTTGTTGGCATTCTTCGTTTATTTTATAGCGAACTGCTTTTCGTCCCCTAACACATCGTATCTATTCTCGACGGCACCCCTTCACAACGAATACTCTCCGCTCCTCTCTACTCCGTACTGTAACTGGGTTTTCTCTGTTTGTGATGGTCATCTGTCAGGATGAGCACTACTGCAAAGGGCATTTGATTCTAAAGCATTATGTCAGGGTGAAAAACACTAAATAAATTACTTTTTCTCTCTTAACAACATTTTTGCAGGGTGGGTTCATCCTTGGCTCAGGTTTGAGGTAGAATGAAACAGCAGTTTTACATACGATAACTTTCAATAAAAGTTTTGTACAAGGGTTTCTGGCTGGGATACTGGCAGCTGTGTCGTTTGCGAAGCCTTCTGCTTGCGTGAGCGACGGCGTCTGATTACGCACGGCGGTGTGTATCTCGTGTCGCCGTTTCGCCCAGTTGACTGGAGACGCGCATCGCGAGGTGGTCCGTTTAATTATTGAGGAAGAAGTCGTGAATCGGACGGTGACGACTCGGATGTGCGCTGTCTCCTTCCCGTCCTCACGAGTCACTCGGGTACATAAAATCTGGCCTCAAATACCTTCTGTCTTCTGGCGCCGAGGCTGCTGCTTGCTATTCCATTACAGCGGCGGACTCGGTGCTTCTGTGTACGATGTAGTATCTTCCTGCATGACGGTCTTGAGCACCGACTGTACCGGAACTGAACTGAAAGCTACTCCTGTCGGGCCCACTGCGTCTCGCGTACTTATTCACTTCACTGGAGGTGAACAACATCGCTGTCGTTGCCTCTTCTGTCACGTCGAAAAGCTTCGCGAAGAATCTTCTTAACGTCGTTCATTGGCTCTCGGAATGTAGGCGAGGGCCTTTGATGACGTGTGACAATTGTGAAACACGTGAGCCGGACGGGCGATGCCCTGACGGCTGAATCGACAGCTTCTGCTTACGTGGGGGAGGACGATAGCTTCTCCTGAATGTGCTGACTTCGCGGTCATTGACTCTTCTGCTCTGCCCGTTGTTTGCCAGAGTGTAACTCTTCTAAGCTAAACGAAGTTTCTCATTAATTTTAAATTTCTACTTCACTTCACCTTGATTTCACTAATTTATTTCCCTATCTTAAGTACCACTCAACAGTATTTACGCCGATCTCCGTGCACTGTTTTAGGAAAGTGTAATGCCGTCACTACACGGACGGTGTTGTGAACGTCAGTCTTGAGCGTGCCAAGTTGAAAGTGCTGCCGAACGCTCTGACTTGTGCATACAGCATGTGCGTGTCAACGTGGTACACGCGACCGCAGCGGCAGCATCTGGGTCACACATCACCCGGTTGTCCGCCCCGGTAGCTGAGTGGTCAGCGTGACAGACGGGTTCGATTCCTGGCTGGGTTGGAGATTTTCTCTGCTCAGGGACTGGGTGTCGTGTTGTCCTAATCGTCATCATTTCATCTCCAACTACGCGCATGTCACCGAAGTGGCGTCAAGTCGAAAGACCTGCACCAGGCGAGCGGTCGGGAGGCCCTCGTCACACGTTTCTCTCTATCACCCACTTTACAAAATGCATGGGCGTAAAATTCTTAAGCTAGCGCTATTAAAACGCGCCTTTCCTCTCTTGTCCACGTGAGAGTCACGTTGTTCTGCGTGTAGTGTCCACGGACATGTTATAAGGCAGAAAGAGAAGCTCCGTAACAAATAGCGCGATTCAAAGTCTTACTTTATATTTGTTCCTATTCAGCAGCAGAATCTTCACAACATGTGAAATAAAAAAGAATTGTTTTACACTTTCTTCTTATATCTTACTGCATGTAGTGCAATCTGTCTTGTAGATTAAACCATTCGAACAAACTCCATCCTCAGATGGAACGTACATATGTGACATCGAATATTAGAGAATATACTTTCTTTTCGGTGCAATAAAAGTATCAGATCCTAACAGAAAAAGCGAAGACTAGTAATAAAAATATTCGGATCCACTGAGGCGCAAACAAGAATCACATTACCAGCTACCTCATCATTTCGCTCTACCGACTGTGACTTTCGAATGGCCATACATTGAATCTGACCGACTGAAAGTTTTAATGGTAGATACGTTATTAACTGACACTGAAATATGACAGATTGTATCAACGACAATGCGTTTCTTATGGATCCTCACTGTGCCCGTTTACAGTCTGTCCCCACTCTGGCTACCCAGCCACGTCACGGGGCGCCTCCACAGGCTGTCTCACGACGCAGTACCGCCCTGCCTCGGCGCGCGCTTTAAATCGGCAGCGACGCCGTCTGCATACACGGCCCGGCAGCGTTAATTTTTAGACAAGTGTTTTAGTACCGTAAAGAATACAAAAGACGATAGCTTCTTCCGAAACATAACGCTATAGAGTAAATAATATTAACATATGAACGTAAGTCGGGATTTTACTACAAACATGGAACCGAATGCCTGTTCATGTGAATGTACGTTCCTCTACTTCTACCCCATAAAGCGCAATGAAACTGTAGAATTTAAGAATTATTCTCACTTTGTGTTTCTACTAAAGGATAGAAGTTTCCTTTGAAGGATTGCGTTGAAACTTAACAGGTCTTGCAACACGATGAATGTTTAAAAAGTAACAAGAAATTTACAATTTCTTGTGTTGTACTAGTCCGATTTGCACTACATTTTTTGTCACTGCCTTCGTAAACGTACGTGAAAAGTATGTGGACAATGTTATACGCATTGGCTATTTGCTCTATTATCAGCTGTCAAAAAGGATAATGTGTTTTGGTAGCATCAACGATTATTTGTTTTGTGTAAAAACAGATTAGAGAATCTTTCTTACATAAAGAGTATGGAATTTTAGAAAAGTTAAATATTCCTTTTGGCGAGCCTGTTACGAGTAAAACTGGAGTTTTTTGTTTCACGACAATTTGTAGTTTCCGTAATGTCGGCACTATTTTTTGGTTTAAGTAAAAGTCGTCCATCGTTTGAGGAAGGATCGATTTTATGAAATTGTCTACGACGACGGGTTTCCTCCCAAAATTACTAGTTTTCCTTCGTGGCGATCCCTGTAAACCACGCGTTTCTTCCTTAGGCGTGACAGACGTTTGCATAAATTGGAGCCCTTTGCTTGGAACGGGTAACAGTTATTTTCGTGTCACCTCCTTAACACACGCTGTAACGTAACAGACGATCGAACGCTCGTTACATCTACATCTACATCTACATCCATTCTCTGCAAGCTACCTGACGGTGTGTGGCGGAGGGTACCTTGAGTATCTCTATCAGTTGTCCCTTCTATTCCAGTCTCGTATTGTTCGTGGAAAGAAGGATTGTCGGTATGCCTCTGTGTGACCTCTAATCTCTCTGATTTTATCCTCATGTCTCTTCGCGAGACATACGTAGGAGGGAGCAATATACTGCTTGACTCCTCGGTGAAGGTATGTTCTCGAAACTTCAACAGAAGCCCATACAGAGCTACTGAGCGTCTCTCCTGCAGAGTCTTCGAGTTTATTTGTCATCTCTGTAACGCTTTCGCGATTACTAAATCGTCCTGTAACGAAGCGCGCGGCTCTCCGTTGGATCATCTCTATCTCTTCTATCAACCCTATCTGGTGCGGATCCCACACTGCTGAGCAGTATTGAAGCAGTGGGCGAACAAGGGTACTGTAACCTACTTCCTTTGTTGTCGGATTGCATTTCCTTAGGATTCTTCCAATGAATCTCAGTCTGGCATCTGCTTTACCGACGATCAACTTCATATGATCATTCCATTTTAAATCACTCCTAATGCGTTCTCCCAGTTGCTGACCTGCTACATTGTAGCTAAATGATAAGGGATTTATCTTTCTATGTATTCGCAGCACATTACACTTGTCCACATTGAGATTCAATTGCCATTCCCTGCAACATGCGTCAATTCGTTGCAGATCCTCCTGCATTTCGGTACAATTTTCCATTGTTAAAACCTCTGGATATACTACAGCGTCATCCGCAAAAAGCCTCAGTGATCTTCCGATGATATCCACAAGGTCATTTATGTATATTGTCAATAGCAACGGCCCTATGACACTCCCGTGCGGCACACCTGAAATCACTCTTACTTCGGAAGACTTCTCTCCATTGAGAATGACATGCTGCGTTCTGTCATGTAGGAACTCTTCAATCCAATCACACAATTGGTCTGATAGTCCGTATGCTCTTACTTTGTTCATTAAACGATTGTGGGGAACTGTATCAAAAGCCTTGCGGAAGTCAAGAAACACGGCATCTACCTGTGAACCCGTGTCTATGCCCTTCTGAGTCTCATGGACGAATAGCGAGAGCTGGGTATCACACGACCGTCTTTTCCGAAACCCGTGCTGATTCCTACAGAGTAGATTTCTAGTCTCCAGAAAAGTCATTATACTCGAACATAATACGTGTTCCAAAATTCTACAACTGATTGACGTTAGAGATATAGGTCTATAGTTCTGCACATTTGTTTGAAGTACCTTCTTGAAAACGTGGATGACCTGTGCCCTTTTCCAATCGTTCGGAACGCTACACCGCTTCAAGAAGGGGGCAAGTTCCTTCGCGTACTCTGTGTAAAATCGAACTGGTATCCCATAAGGTCCAGCGGCCTTTCCTCTTTTGAGCGATTTTAATTGTTTCTCTATCCCTCTGCCGTCTCTTGCGACATCTACTATTTTGTCATATGTGCGACAGTGTAGAGAAGGAACTACAGTGCAGTCTTCCTCTGTGAATTAGCCATTTAGTAGTTCGGCCTTCAGTCTGTTTCAGTACCATTTTGGTCACAGAGTGTCTGAACATTTCGTTTTGCTCCACCTACTGCTTTGACATAAGACCAAAATTTCTTAGGGTTTTCTGCCAATCAGTACATAGAGCTTTACTTTTGAATTCATTGAATGCCTCTCGCATAGCCCTCCTCACATTACATTTCGCTTCGCGTAATTTTTGTTTGTCTGCAAGGCTTTGGCTATGTTCATGTTTGCTGTGAAGTTCCCTTTGCTTCCGCAGCAGTTTTCAAACTCGGTTGTTGTACCACGGTGGCTCTTTTCCGTTTCTTACGATGTTGCTTGGCACATACTCATCTAACGCATATTGTACGATGGTTTTGAACTTTGTCCACTGATCCTCAACACTATCTGTACTTGAGACAAAACTTTTGTGTTGAGCCGTCAGGTACACTGTAATCTGCTTTTTGTCACTTTTGCTAAACAGAAAAATCTTCCTACCTTCTTTAATATTTCTACTTACGGCTGTAATCAGTGATGCAGTAACCGCTTTATGATCGCTAATTCCGTGTTCTGCGTTAACTGTTTCGGGTCTGTTTGTCGCCAGAAGGTCCAATATGTTATCGCCACGAGTCGGTTCTCTGTTTAACTGCTCAAGGTAGTTTTTCAGATAAAGCACTTTAAAAAAATTTCACTGGATTCTTTGTCCCTGCCACCCGTTATAAACGTTTGAGTCTCCCAGTCTAACGGGTGATCAAAAAGTCAGTATAAATTGGAAAAAGTGATAAACCATGGAATAATGTAGATAGAGAGGTAAAAATTGAGACACATGCTTGGAATGACATGGGGATTTATTAGAAAAAACAAATTAACAAAATGTCTGACAGATCTCTTATGCGCGTCGTTTGGTGATGATCGTGTGCTCAGCCGCCACTTTCGTCACGCTTGGCCTCCTAGGTCCCCAGACCTCAGTCCGTGCTATTATTGGCCTTGGGGTTACCTGAAGTCGCAAGTGTATCGTGATCGAGCGACATCTCTAGGGATGCTGAAAGACAACATCCAACGCCAATGCCTCACCACATACTCCGGACATGCTTTACAGTTCTTTTCACAACATTATTCCTCGATTACAATTACTGTTGAGGAATGATGGTGGACATATTGAGCATTTCCTGTAACGAACATCATTTTAGCTTTGTCATGCTATTCTGATCTGATAAAGCGCCACCTGTCGGACATTTTTTGAGCTTTTGTATTTTTTTTTTAATTCTAATCAAATCCCATGTCATTCCAAGCATGTGTGTCAATTTGTACCTCCCTATCTACATTATTCCGTGATTTATTCAGTTTTCAAATTTATACTGACTTCTTGGTCACCTGGTGTATCTGGCAAATTAAAATCTCCACCCAAAACTAGAACATGGTGGGGAAATGTACTCCGCAAATAGCTCCTCTTCGTCTTCTGCAATTTTCTTGCAATGCGACGCTGTTATCCAGCACTTCCAGATACCGAAGTATGTCAGTGACTGATGCTGGCAACAAGGATCTCACGAACAGAAACGACGTATTGTACACCACTGCACGCCGATCTACGCCGCTAGACAAGTAACAGGCAACTGATTTTGGGTGCCCCTGTAGGCCAGTGGCAGGGTTCTCCCGGAAAAGGCCGCTTCCCCCACCAAAAGCGCTGCTCGCTCTTGAGTTTACAGACAGACTATACCTTGAAACCAACAGCAACTGAAAGCCAGTATGGTGTATGGCGAGTCTGTACTGAAGAAAGATGGCGTGCAAGGCGTTCTTCCATCTCTTTGGTCAATGTTCGAACACACTTTCAGAATATCTGTCTTGCTTGATATTGCGCTGCACGTTTGGAAAGACTCCCCAGCGTGCGTTTTCCATGCTATGACGATATAAACTCGGCCTTCTCAAAGCTCTACGTTCGAATGAACAGTCCGGGTGCCGATGGCATAACCGACACGTGCCCTTAGCGCCAGGATGTCACCCAGAACAAGTCCGGCCCAAAGGGCCTCCCCTAAACAGCCGCCAGTTCCGCAAACTGGAAGCTGTATCAAAGTTGTTACCGTATCGTCACAGTCCAACACATGTTAGACTGTGTTGAAATTCAAGTTTTTCTGGATATTAATATAATATGAATGTGCTTGAAGGTCTCTCGGGCATGCAGCTGTAGGCAGTATCTATCTTACCCCTGGTGAGACAAGACTCTACATCCTTACATTTGTCCTCTATCCATCCCTGCTTAGCCATTTTGTACTTCCTGTCGATTTCATTTTTGAGACGTTTGTATTCCTTTTTGCCTGCTTCACTTACTGTATTTTCATATTTTCTCCTTTCTTCAGTTAGATTCAATATCTCTTCTGTTACCCAAGGATTTCTACTAGCCCTCGTCTTTTTACCTACTTGATCCTCTGCTGCCTTCACTATTTCATCTCTGAAAGCTACCCATTCTTCTTCTACTGTATTTCTTTCCCCCGTTACTGTCAATTGTTCCTTTATGCTCTCACTGAAACTCTGTACAACCTCTTGTTCTTTCTCTTTATCCAGGTCCCATCTCCTTAAATTCCCACCTGTTTGCAATTTTAATCTACTGGTCATAACCAATAGATTGTGGTCAGAGTCCACATTTGCCCCTGGAAATGTCTTACAATTTAAAACCTGGTTCCTTAATCTCTGCCTTACCATTATATAATCTATCTGATACCTTTTAGTATCTCCAGGGTTCTTCCATGTATACAACCTCCTTTCATGATTCTGAAACCAAGTGTTAGCTACGATTAAGTTGTGCTGTGTGCAAAATTCTACCAGGCAGCTTCCTCTTTCATTTCTTAACCCCAATCCATATTCACCTACTACGTTTCCTTCTCTTCCTTTTCCCACTATCGTGTTCCAGTCACGGCGTAGCGTGCCATCATCATCAGATTACTCCTGTTGACTGACGTCCTATGCCGGCGGGCGGTGTGGTATATATACCTGTCGCCTCTCCCCTCCAACGACTCCGCGTATGGACCGAGGGATGTGCAGGCCGCGGTGGTCTTTCAAATTTCAACGCTTTTTTCATCAAAAGTGCAACAATGCTATTTGCTATTAAAGGTTTGAAAGCTACTGGAGTATGGCCCACGGACCAGTCCGTATTCACCGATGCAGATTTCCTGCCGGAAGACAAAACTGACATCGGAATTGAGAGGCCGTCAGATAAAGAGGTTATTGTATCTGGAGCTGAACAGGTAAAAAAGACGACGCCAACAGGGTTGGTGATCAAGCTGGCAGGTTTCAGCGAATTGTAACTATGAACTGCCGCCCAAGAATGACGAAGTTATTGAGGCTAATTGTTCTAGTCCTGCAACTGTTAGATCGTACATTTATGGGTGCACTTAAGACTCACTACAGCGAGAATATTTGGCAGTGGATGCTCCATGAAAGCAAACTTGTTGGATCCTATGATATAGTGTGTTTCTTTGGCAAGGGAAGGAAATACAGTAGAAGGATGAAGTAGTGAAGGCAGCAGAGGATCAAATAGGTAAAAAGACGAGGGCTATTAGAAATCCTTGGATAACAGAAGAGATATTGAATTTAATTGATGAAGGGAGAAAATATAAAAATGCAATAAATGAAGCAGCCAACAAGGTACACAGACGTCTCAAAAATGAGATCGACAGGAAGCGCAAAATGGCTAAGCAGACATGGATGGCTAGAGGACAAATGTAAGGATGTAGAAGCTTATCTCACTAGGGGGTCTTTGGCAAAGTTCTTTTCCTCTCTTTTCTTTAATAATGACTTCTAACTCTTTTTTGTACAGCAAATCAGTTGAAACAATGGTCTTTCCCCTCATCCATTCTCGGGAATACGAACATCAGGGCAACATAAGAACCTCCTGCACTCAGCAAACAGACGACCATTACTAGAGACCCACACTCAGCAGCAGTCAGAGAACAAATTTGGCGTTTACCTCTGCTTGCAGTATCAGTCTGAACTACACTAAGGGCTGTTTCCTCAACGTTCCATACACGATCTTCTGGATATTTATGTTTCCAGAATTCAGCTTATAGCAAGTCGTAGAATGAGTTAACTCTCTCATGCGAAAAGCGTTTTGCTCGAGCATATGATGTTCCAGTTGGCTTTCTAATCGAAAGCTTATCTTGATGACGTCGAAGAAAATGGCCAAGACAAGCCCTTCCATTCACAACTGCAAGTTGGTAGGCCATTTTTCTAACATCCATACTAGTAAAAGCATAGAATTTGGCCTCCATATAGTGTATGTAAACCACTAGTTCTCTTTCTAGGGCAGCTGGTTTTCTTCCAAACTTTTTAGTTTCAACATCTGTCAGGTATTAGCCTCATACACATACTGGCACAGAGTTGTTTTTGGGACAGCGAAATGTTTGCTTTTTTAACTCCCATGATTTTTACTACAACAGCAGACACTGCCTCTCGAATTTTGTTTTTATCCCACACCTGCCTTTTACGGGTTCATTTAGGTGCCAGATTAGTCCTAGGCATCTGAAAACAGAAATAAAAACATTTTACGGTCTGCTTATAATATGGACCCTGAGGTCCACATTACACTTACACCTTGTAAACTAGTGTAGACAGCTTAAAAATGCAATAATACCATACTTTTAATCTATTTGAAACTGTTGCCAATACTTAGTAGGTTGCATCTAAGTATTAACCAATAATGGTATGTTAATACACCACTAGAGTTCAGCTAAATATTATTAAGGGGGGGGGGGGGGGTGCATATTACCACCACTTACTCTACATGGTAATGCAAAGCAGGTGAAACATTTGGATAAAGGTTACTTGCATTCACGTTGCTTGTAACAGCAAATCTGTTTGACAGGCTCATTGTCATTGTGAAAGAAAAACTAATAAGCAAAATGAAAACATCCACCATAAGCACGAATCCAGTATTTTGATGAATAAGGACTCAACTAGAAAGGTAGGCAGAGGTTGGAAAGTACCAGCCACAAAATCACTTGAAGTTTACCTTGTGGAAGAAAATATTATCGACTGTAACTCCAAATTAGTGTGCACTGACTGTAAAGTAAGAATTCATAGATATTACTATGCATGTATTGATTATAGCATTAAGTTAAATACGTGCAAGCATATACATAATGTTTATGAAGTAGAGAGTATAGAAGAAAAACCGTTTGAAATTTCTGAATTACCAGATGTACTACTTATGAATGTTGGAGAGGAAAATTCTGAAGCCAGTTTGTTCCTGTGACACAGAGGTACTGGCAGAAATTGTTTCTGGTATTTCAGTTACTGAAGTTTAGCTGGCCAACAAAATGGTAACTTCACTGAAGGCTAGTGTAGGTGCTGTTCATGCCAGTAGTGGCGTCTCTTTCAATAGCCCACAAAGGAGTCACAAGAGAAAACTTGCAGTACAGAGGAGACTGTTTTGAGCAAAGAAAACAAATTCCTCAAGCTGCATACTCATGGCAGTTCCTGATACAGAAGAAACTGTGAACACTTCTGGATGAAGGTTTACACCACATTAGCTAGTGTGTTGATCTCACATTCAGGAACATGATGGCTTTATTCCGTGTCCTGCCACCCAGTTTTAGGTTTTCCATTATTTCCCTAGATCAATCAAGGCAAATTCTGGGATGGTTCCTTTGAAAGGCCAAGGCCAATTTTCTCCCCCATCCTTGAAACAGTCAGAGCTTATGCTCTGTCTCTGACGGCCTCACTGTTGACAGAATGTCAGATGTCGATATTCCTTCCTTCTTCACTGGCCTCTGGTGCGGCAGTTCTGCTGACACATGGGACCACCAGAAACTGCTGCGGCTTGTGCCAGCAGCCTAGAATGCTGGCATCACTGGGTCAGCCCCCTCCCAAGCCGTGCTGGGCAGTGATGACTGTGACTGAGGCTCAGCGCACTGCTGGTGATGGCCACACATTTGACAACTGTCCCAACGTGACAACAGAGTGAGTTGCAATCGTCAACTTGTAATATATATTTATTTTTGATCTAGCTAGATGGGTAACACTAGTGCAACTGTTAAACAGATTAAATATTTTCATATTCTAGCAAGGAATACACTAACATCTGATTGTGAACAATCTATTTTCCTGATAATGTAACTCATTTACCAAAAAATAAATTTGGTGAATAAATAATAATTTCAGTATCAGTACAAACACATGCAGTTGGAATTAGGAATGAGTAATTATGAATTAGCAATATAACCCAACTGAAAGCCTTTCACGTTCCAATTTGCAGTATAATTTTACTTTTTAAAAAAATCCCCCTTTTTGAAAAGTTATCTGTAACCAAATAACTCATATTCCAGAATTTTCTGTTTTTAGCGGGCCATTATTTCCTAAATTTAAGCATATAATTTTGTAGTTCTAATTTACCAGGGCACAAAAGTGGCTGTTTTTATTTGGAAACAAGTAATAATTTCAAACATGTCATTAATGCTAGTAACACCCTGACACAGATGCTAAGAGAGCAGATACCAAGTCTCACTGCTTGCCTGCTGGCCGCAGATGTTGATTGATTGTCTGAATGAGGAGAGGAACGAAACAGTGACATCATTTGTCCCAAGATCCAAAGTGGCAGAGACTGTGGGAGCAGCAAACCAACAGCACAATCTATTTGATGGCGAAGCAAAACAGGCAAATGAAGATGGAACACTGGGGTGGCAGGAAGAGTAAAGAACTGGAGGGAGGAAGGGGGAGATCATAAGACACCCCAATGGTGCTATGTGTGACATGGTGCTGGAATCACTGCTAACCCACCCCAGTTCGCACTTCATACCATGAGTGCGACACAGTGGGGAAAACACCGTGGCGGCGGAGGAGGGGGGGGGGGGGGGGTGATGAAACAACACAAAATGGAGAGGAAAACCTGACCAGCATGAAAGCAATGATGCAGGCCTTCCAAACTGACGGCCTCCAATTGTGGAAGACAATTCAGGTACTTAAATCCATGGAACAAACCACTTTTATGATGAAAACCAAGGACAGATGTAACTATGTAAGGTTGTATGCTACCATCTGTGATAATGGAGAATGGAAGAGTGTGTTTAGTGCAAAAGGCCAAATGGTAGGGGAGTCTCATAAAATGTGGGGGTTACAGATCATTATGGAGTAAGAGGCTTAGATTCAACCTTGTATGACCAATACGAAGTTCGCAGAGGATGGTAGATCCCCAGTGGGCCATGTGGCAAGAGTCCCCTTATCGCAATAAGTTTATTAGGCAGGGGGTTGGCCTCCAAGAGTCAGCTCAAGGCTGAGCAAAAAGGAATTGGACATGAGGCTGCAAACCCAGCACCAGAGAGGTCACACAAAAGGGGCACACCCTCCAGCCACAGGATCAGCAGTTCATTACCTGGGATACCCACATGAGTGGGAACCCAAAGAAAGTCAACTGAACAACCAGCATGGTCAAGATTGGTAAGGTGGTCTTAGATGTCATAGACCAAGAAGAGGGAGGGAAAACCACTGTCTGATAGCCTCAAGGGCACTTATCGAGTCTGCACATAACGTGGGTGGGAGAGGACTGTTAAACATACTAAAGAACCTGGTAAATGGCCATTAGCTATGCAGTACACATGCTACATGGGGCAGGTAAGAGATGGTGTTACTTGCCAGCAGAAGGCACATTCCTTCTAATTAGCAGATTTAGAGCCTAGAGCCATTCCATTAAAACACAACAGCAGCCTGAAACTCCCATAAAAGCTGGCAGAACAAACAATGAAACACAGACCCCTCTGAATCTGGGATCAAGGAACTAACCAAGGGGGAGGAGGTTTTTGGAGAGAACGGGGAACAGGACAAAGAGGGAAGATAAAAATCATGGCAAAGGACTGCAAGCTGGAGCCCAACTGTTAAACTCACCTGAAGAGCGAGCAATTTCCTGCTGCTAAAGTATAAAATATAAGGGATGTGTGGGGAAAGAGAAGATGGTGATGGCATAGGAAACAGGAAGCTTAGACTGTTGTACCAAAAGGGCAGTGAGTGGGGGACAACCCCAGCTTCAACCAGGAAACAATACGGCTAGTGCAAAAGGTACTGATGATCAGATAGATACCACAATGGTGGACCTGCTCCAAGAGGATCAGTATGGAAGGAGCAACTGAGCCCTAAATTTGGCTACCATGCCCCCCTCCCCACACACACACAGAAGTAAATGTCATAAGACGACCCAAGAAATGGAAGTGGTGGACCACAATCAGAAATTGGGTCTCGAGATAGAGCTCCAGTAGGTATCGTACACAATATGGTGACAGAAATGCACCACCCACAATTTAAGAGGAGAAAACTGAAAACTGTGTGAGAAGGTCCATGCAGAAGCATACCACATGGCACCCTGGAACTGTCACTTCACAAAAGCCACCAAGTGTTTGAGTTATTTAACACAGAAGTCATCCACATGCAGAGCAGGGGTGACCAACAACAGTTTGACGGAGGTCACAAGTCCTTTAATAGTGATGAGGAAAAGGATACTTAACACTGAACCCTATGGAATGCCATCCTCCTCAGCAATGGAGTGTCCTCATCCCAGGACTTATGTCCCTTCTTCTCTTTCATAAGTAGAGGAGGACACACGCTAGATGCCAGAGAGGTAAGGGGGGAGAGAGGCTTCTGCTAGTTCTATAAAGAGAGACCAGGCAACCTTGGGGATGCTAGAGCTGACGGTTCCATGGCCAATGTGTACCAGCAGACTCTTGGACTGAGAGGAGGCCCTAATGGCAGCAGACACCAGAGAAGAGGCACTTCTCTGGTGGATGAAAGGAGCAACAGTTGGAGGGGAGGAAGATGTAAGTTGAGGGGAGAGGGAGAGAAGAGTGAGGCATCACTGGGATAAGGTGGGGGAAAGGATGTAACAGAGTCAATAGTAGATTTTTGTAGACACAAGGCGAAGCTGATCGTAAACCCCAATATATTCTTTCCTTCTTACAAACCAGCGACAGTTGTGACAATGAATACATGTGGTCCGTAGAACAAAGGCACACCTGGGCATCCTCATTCATTGCATACAGGATTAATATATGTGTACAAATCATAAACACCAAAAACATTTTAGCAGTGGCAGGACATACATCACAGTGCACAGTGATAAGCCATAACCTTGACCTTGTCTTGAGGGTATCCACTTCAAAGACCAGAATAAAGTGGTCATTATCAGTGTGGTTGTCCTTAGTGCCTTTCTGAATATGATGAACAAAATGAATGCCTTGCCCATGCTTCACCAGTTTGGAAGATGAGGTCTCTATGAAAAAGACACCCTGAAGCATATTCAAAGGCTAGTGAGGAGTAATGGTTTGCCAAACTTGTCTTTGATAGTTTCTACCAAAATAATGGGTTCATGGTGGGAAGGTGTCCTTGTCAGTCTTGATGCAGACCAGGTAATGGGGAAAAGATTTGACCCCAAGCAAGCGAGTCTGACCCTCCTCCCATGAGGGGATAGTTGTAAGTTGAAAAGTCGTTCCTGACTAAAGGTCCGCCAAAGACGGCCGGTTTTTTAAGTCTGATACGTTTGATACACAAAGTGTAGACCCTAATAACACCAAAACCAATCAGGGGCTCTCCCCTTGTGCACTACTCAGCCACACCAAGGGCCAATGCCATAGGGGCTGTTGCTGGGAGTTCCAGAATGACAAGCCACTACTCATAGGCATACACAGGGAGGTAGCAGCTCGTGTATCAGAACTGTCATCCCTGTATTCAGAGGACTCCATCAAAAGAGTACATAACACCCCAAGCACACGAAATGACTACTGTGCTAGTGGTACAGCACAAAAAGGACAATGGCTTCAGGTAAAAAATGGAAGAGGTGGTAAGCCCACATGCCAAAGACTTCATGTATGGTATTGTTCCACAGCTGGCTCACACCATGGAGACAAAATTTAGAGTAGTTCAATTCCCAAAGAGGGACCAAAAATTCCAAAAAGGGAATTGTAAAGCAAGAGGAATGATAGTGTAAGGGATAGCAACAAAAAAAAGATAGCCAGGCCAATGTAAGCAAGGGAAAGGATTGAGGACAGTGATGGATGAGCACGGGAAAGTTAATGCAGTTTTGAAAAGTAGAAAGGATCCAATTACTAGCAGACTCATGTGCACAAAATAATTGTTACCCCCCTTCCACTGGGGAATGGGGATGGAGCAGATATAGAAACATGATTCTGTGATGTTAAAGATAAACGAATCTTCATATGTGAGTATTACTGGATTTGCTCCAAGTATCCACTGGCCAACATGCAAACATGTAGTACTGAGGTCAGACTGGCCATCGTGACAGCTCTATTTCTCATGCAGTGAAGTAGACAACACTACCCAGTGCTGTTGGCACTGTTGCAGTCGCATGTTGTATTGCCATGCTAGGTGACACGACAACTCACCATAGTGCACACAACTACACACTGCTTACTCTAGAGCCCTGCAAATTAATATTAAACTGACTGAGCATATACAAATTAAGAGATGACTCACAATTCAATAATGTGCATATCAGAGAATCAGTTTCATACCTAGCGTGAAATGAAATGACAGTATGGCATTTCTGGCCGGGAGATCGTATGCAGGAGAAATCGGCTGCCTACTGCAAGTCTACATCAGTTGATACTGCTTATTTTTGCATCTAAAGAAATGGTAAAATGGTGATAAGCACAACACAACACAACACAACACCCAACCTCTGAGAGGATAAATTCTCAAATTGGCCAGGAATTGCACCTGGAGCCCCTGCACAGCTGTTGGTCTCTCTATCCGACAGCCACAGTGATGGACAGAGCTGGCGTCCAACACACTCATTTACTGACAGTCCTGTAAGGCATTGTGTATCGGAAGAGGAAAGCAACATTGGGCATATGAATATAGGGATGACTCACAAGGCATTTCAGTATTGTGCTTACACACAATCAGTTGCGTATATGGTGTGCTGTTTGGATGCTCTTGCTGCCATGGTATGCCAAAATCTTATCCCTCACACCCAGTGACAGGTCCTATAAGTAAACACTAAATCAGAATGCAGGCATTGTGTACTGAAACAGGAAAGTAACATTGAGCATATTTGAATTTATAGACGTCTCACAAGGCATTTCAGTATAGTGCATATTACATAATTAATCTCATACCTTGTGTGCTGTGTGGAATCTCCAGCTACCTTTTTTAAGCCAAAAGCTTACCCTTCACGCCCAGTAAGTAAACAAACATTAAAACAGACAGGAAGACAAGATGTCCAGCGAGTGAGATCACAGGTGTTTTCTTCGTCCACTAAAAGAACTTATTTGAGAGGAAATAGTGTCAAATTTAAATTTCCTTTGTTTTGTATATTTGCTGTAGTGTCCATTCTTGTCACAAAACTGAATATTTGCGTCCCCATAGAGATTATTCTTGAAAAAAAAAAAAAAAAAAAACTTTGTGTAATCTGAAGTCACGATAATTGTGACATAATGCGAAATTTTGCATTCCAAAACACAAAAAATTCTATTCAAATTTTCCTGATAGCGGAAAATTCGTTTAAGAAAGGCAGCTACTAGTTTCATCAGTGCCTATTGTTACTATAAAAGTATAATTAAAAGTTTTTTAAATTGTATTTAACTAACACATTTCATATTGTTCACTAGTTAGAGGTGATCTAGGTATAAATTTAAAACCTGACCAAACACTAAAGTAAATTCTCTAAAAGCAAAGTAATTACTAATTCATTCTTCTGTCATTGTATCTCTAAATCATTACAAAAACAACAACAATAGCATGTAAGACCTCCATGTCATTTTTGCATACATATAGCCAATCTCGTGTCCTGGACAAATTTAAAACTTAATTATTCTTTTGAAACTGATCATGAGTGGGAAATGTGGAAGCTGTTATAGCATTGTGAGTAGAGGGATTTGTTGCTAACCTTGTAGGAAATATTTTCACTGGGGGAGGGAGAATCTTGGGAGAACAGAAGAGGCTCTCTCCTGGAACTGCAGAGTATGCAGTAGGAACATTTTGGTTGGGGTACAGGAAAGGAAAATCTGTGCCCTTGTGGCACAGTTGAAGGAAGCAAGGAAGGAACTGATAAGGATCAAGAGAGATAGGGAGGAGGAGGGTGGTTGTGAACTGGCAGCTTGTAGGAGGGTAGGAAGAAAGAGAACATGATCTGATGTTTTTGGCGTTGATGATAAAACTGTGTGTCTACCACTGCCAGATCCTCTGGTAGAACACGGAGCAAGAAATGTGCAGCACACTTCAACTGAGGCCAAGAAGCTTAGAAATATACAAAATGTTAGGAAGAAGAAAGTGCTGCTGCTAGGTATTAGGCATGGGTGAGTTGTAGGCCCCGAGTTACAGGAATGTTTAGGGGCAACATACCAGGCCACCAGTATGTTCCAGCCAAATGCAGGGCTAAGTCATGTGATAGAGGACTTAAGGTCTTTACAAAAGAAGACCATGTAGTGATAGTGGGTGGGGCAGGAAACAGTTTGCACAGGGATAGGGTACATGACATAGGTGGTGACCTGGGCAAGATAGCTTCCCTGACTTGTGGCAGTACACTTTGTTGAGCTGTTCCGGTGTCACGATTGGCCAAACCTTGATGGAGATGTGAGGCGAATCAATTTGGGGTTAGGGATTGCTCTGAGGGAAGCCAACTTTGCTCACGTGCCCATCGGGACTATCGACAGATGGGGTTTCACTGGGTGTGACCTATACCTAAACAGGACTGGCAAAGGAAGATTGGTACAGCTGATTCGTGAAAGTATAGGGGGTGGATCTCGGGCCACACATGGTCAAATAGCTGTTGTCATCAGTATGAGAAGTAGGTCTTTTTTAGGATAAATCCAGACAACAGGTTCCCCTGCCTAAAGAGTGTCTCCAGCAGTTTGAATTAACAGGGCTTGATATCACCAAGATATTAATAATTTTGTGTTTGTATGGATCTCCCAGAGATAGTGTGGACACTGTTTTTCAATAAATTAACAGAATTTCTATATAAAGTCTCAAGTACACAGCTCAGCACAATTCTGTGTGGGGACATTAAAATCAACATGAATATCATAAATGAATCCAGCAGCACCTTCATAAATATACTTCAAAGTTTTGGCCTGTCCCTATTGGTCAATAGTGCAACAAGGGTTGCTACAATGACTTCATCAGTAATTGACCATGTTGCCACAAATATGGGCAGGGAAAAATGTGATGTAGCTGTAAAAGATCTCGGATTATCAGACCATCTCTGTCAAACAACAACAGTAATATGAGACATGAAATCATCCCATAAACTACAAGCCTACAAATGACATCCATTGGAAATGAAAATAAAAGATTTTTCAAAGGAACTAGCAAAAAAAAAAAAAAAAAAAAAAAAAAACGCTGGGATGAAGTGTATAGGGAAACCAATGTGAATAAGAATCCACATTATTTAAATTGAACTTTGAAAAGGCATTTCCAAAAGCATGCATGTCTGTATCAACGTCACACAAAAGTAGATGGATAACAGTAGGTACTAAGAAGTCCTCCCAAACAATTAAATACCTCACTTCCATGGAAAAGAGTCACAATGATCCATAGGAAGGTGCTGATAGCTGCAACAAAATCGTTTAATGACACAGTAATATATAATGCAGGGAATAAAAGCAAAGCAGTCTGGGATGTTATAAAAACGGGAACGGGAACAGGGAGAGGCAAAGAAAGACAGACAGAATAACATATTCCTAAGGGAGGAGGATAAGGTAATAAATAAGCCACAACACTTATCAAAGTATGTAAATGAGCATTTTTCAAGTATTTTAGGGAAGTTACGGCAAGAATTCCCCAAAACAAATATAACCCCTGTAAAAAATGTTGCACTAAATACAATGATGTTACTTCAAATCACAGATAATGAAGCCAGTAAAACTGTTGAAAAACTAAAAAGCCAGTAGGCTTATATGAAGTATCAATGTGTGTACTAAAACAATGCATAGAGGTTGTACAAGGTCCCTTAACACACATAATAAATGAATCCTGTACACCAGGGACATTTCCACAGCAGTTAAAACAGGCAAGAGTTGTGCCTTTGTTTAAGAAAGGTAATGCAGAAAATTACAAGCTGTCACCATTCTCAAAAATAATAGAAGCAATTATGAAAAACAGATTAATGAATTACCTGCATAAATACAATCTTTTAAGTGAATCACAGTTTTGTTTGTGATGTGGCAAAAATACGGAGTCAGCTGTCGTAGAATGCACAAAAGTACTTGATGCTCTTGATAAAGAAGAGTCTGTCAGAGGGTTCCTTTATGATCTTTCTAAGCCCTTTGATGCAGTCGACCACAAGAATCAATTAAATCAATTAGAAGCATTAGGAGAAAGAGTGGTAGCTAAGGACTGGTTTTGATCATACCTAGCAGATAGGGTACAAAGAATAGTGATAACACATACTTCTAATAGAGCTTAACATTTAGTAAAACACTTACCCGAACAAATGTAAGCACATTACACACATCCATGCCCGAGGCAGGATTTCAACCTGCGACCGTAGCAGTCGTGCGGTTCTGGACTGAACTGCTCGGCCACCACGGCCGGCGAAAAATACATTAATATGGGGTTTCCGCAAGGTATCAAATGAGGACCAATAGTATTCCTGATGTACATCAATGACTTTCCCAGTAGTGTTACTCATGGTGAAAAAATTCTTTTCACTGATGACAGCAATATTATAGTCAGTGAGAAAACAAGAGAACTCCTCTAAGAGAAAGCAAATGAAACTCTCAAGGAAGTCTACAATTGATTGATTTTTATTGTTGTAGAGACCTCAGAGGCATTACAAAACAGAGAAACTTCTGGTACAAATTGATATTGCATAGTAATTTTAGCCAATTACAGACTTACTCATGTATAGAAGCATGTAAAAACTGATCACAAAGTGTGGTCTTTGCCTCCCTTCAAAATTCATCCGTTTCATAAATGTTGAGTTCAAGAAGAAATTCTTTTACTTTTTTTTTTTTATTGGAAGATCTGTGATATGTTGGGGTATGGCATTAAAAAATTTTATGGGCTTGTATAAAGAGCACTTTTGTGTTTTTTTATAGTTACATCAGAAAGAAACTAGGTCTTGCTTGTTTCTTGTGTTATAATTATGCCGCATGTCATACTGTTGATACTTCGGATAGATATCCTTGGTATGCATTACACACAATGGTATAAATATTGACAGCAGGGTCATAATCTGTAATTTTTTAAAGCTTGGTCTACAGTGAGCTCTGGGTGCCAAGCTACATATCAGTCTTATTGCCTTATTTTGTAGTTTGAAGACATTAGCTGCCTTGCTTTGATGTCCCCACAGTAAATGTGACTGTGGTTTCTTTTGCTTTAAGTACTGGCATATTTAGACAAAGACACAGCTTCCTTGGAGAAAATATTCCTTTGCTAATGCTGCTTCCCACCTTTTTGAATCAATTGAGATTCCTAGGAAATCAACAGCATTTGAGCTCTGCTCAAGTTCAGTGTTATTATTCCACGATACATACAGGTCTTGATTTTTTTTTTTTTTTGACACAAAGGGAATTAGCTTTACACCAGTTTTCAACTTTGACAGTGCACTGGTCTGCTTAATATTTGACCTTCTGTGCTGTTTCTGCAGTTATACAGACTGCAAGATCATCTGCAAATAAGTAACTCCTAGCTGATGGCCCAACTATGTTACATGATAAGTCATATATATAAATAATAAATAGAATTGGGCCAAGTACAGAACATGCGCACAAGTAAGTAATCTGATTCTGCACTCTATTACTTAGATAAGATTTTATCAATTCCCGAGCACTTCGTGTAAAGCCATAGAATTGCATTTTGTTCAATAAGATTTCATGAGACACAGTGTCAAAAGCTTTTCATAAATCACAGAGTTTATTATGAACCATGAGCTTGCTTTCTAGTTGCTTCACACACTGTGTTAAAAGTGATAAGGCAGATTTAACAGTTCCTAACCCTGATCTGAAGCCAAATTGTCTATCACTGAAGATATAGTTTCCTTCAAAGTATTTTACTATTTAATATAGCTTCTATCACTTTAGACAAGACTGGCACAATTGAAACAGGCCTAAAATTATCACAACTTTGGAGGCTGCCTTTTTTGTGTTTTCGAGTGACTTTACTGCCCTGGGGAACTGAGCCTCCAAAATACATGTATTTACTACATGTGTTATCAATTCTGGCAGCTGAACTGAATCACATTTAACATGGCTGAACTTAAACCATAAACGTCATCAGTAAAACTGTTCTTCATTTTCCTCAGTATATAGGTAACATCCTGTACCTTGACAAATTTAAAGCTAAATGTACTTCCAGGTTTTGTGGTGTTTCTCAGGCAGTATTTATGGTCAGTGACTATATTGTAAGTGCCAATCACCTTCTCAGTGAAGGATGTATTTAACTGTGCAGCATTCAGATTGCTGCCTTCAGCTTGTGAAGTCATTTTCCTGTTGCATTGACTGTTAATGATATTATTTTCTGACGTTAGTATTATATCTTCATTTTTTCATACACCTAGCTTCCTTTAAGGCCTGTCTTAATCTTTCCTTTTTCACTGTGAGCATGTCTTTAAATACTTGAGAACCTGTACTTCTGTACAGGCATAATATTGATCACACTCCCTCTTGATCTCCAACACCTTTTCACACTTGACCTTATTTACTCTTAGTGCCTTTTTATTATTTGGTACGTTAATGGGAAACGACATCTTAGCATATACAGAAAGAGTAGATATGAGTTCTTCCACCTTTCTACCTATTGCATGTTCTCGATAAACTTGCAACCAATAACTTTTATCAATATTAGACTTAAACATATTTAGATTATCATAATTGACCACACATACACTCTTTCCTGCCATGTGCACTGAGTCAGTGGCCAGATACCCAGGTCTTAATTACGTCTGACTTCAGATGCACTAACTCATTTGATACAAATATATTGTCAATACATGTACCAGTACCTTTATAATGAAGCCTTGTTATTTCAGTGGTTGTAATATAAAGAACAAATGAATTTAATAAATTATTTGCATATGAGTTACAGATAGTGGACAACTGAAAATTCAAATTGAAATCTCCACAGACTGTCAGTATTGCCTCACGTGTTCCAATATTTCTACGGAATCCAAACTGACCTTCCCCAAGGTCGGCTTCAACTAGTTTTTCCATTTGTCTGTAAAGAATTCACATTAGTATTTTGCAGCAGTGACTTATTAAACTGATAGTTTGGTAATTTTCTCATCTGTCAACGCTTGCTCTCTTTGGGATTGGAATTATTATACTCTTCTTGAGGTCTGAGGGTATTTCGCCTGTCTCATACACCTTGCTCACCAGATGGTAGAGTTCTGTCAGGACTGGCTCTGCCAAGGCCGTCAGTAGTTCTAATGTAATGTTGTCTACTCCTGGGGCTTTGGTTCGACTCAGGTCTTTCAGTGCTCTGTCAAACTCTTCACACAGTATCATATCTCCCACTTCATTTTCATCTACATTCTCTTCCATTTCCATAATATTGTCCTCAAGTACATTGGCCTTGTATAGACCCTCTATATACTCCTTCCACCTTTCTGCTTAGAACTGGGTTTCCATCTGAGCTCTTGATGTTCATACAAGTGGTTCTCTTTTCTTCAAAGGTCTCTCAAATTTTCCTGTAGGCAGTATCTATCTTACCCCTAGTGAGATCAGCCCCTACAGCCTTACATTTGTCCTCTAGCCATCTTGCACTTCCTGACAATCACATTTTTGAGACGTTTGTATTCCTTTTTGCCTGCATTTTTATGTTTTTTCCTTTCATCAATTAAATTCAATATTTCTTCTGTTACCCAACGGTTTCTACTAGACCTCTTCTTTTTACATATTTGATCTTCTGCTGCCTTTACTGTTTCATCCCTCAATGCTACCCATTCTTCTTCTACTGTATTTCCTTCCCCCATTGGTTCCCTTATGCTCTCCCTGAAACTCTGTACCACCTCTGGTTCTTTCAGTTTATCCAGGTCCCATCTCCTTAAATTCCCACCTTTTTGCAGTTTCTTCAGTTTTAATCTACAGGTCCTAACCAATAGATTGTGGTCAGAGTCCACATCTGCCCCTGGAAATGTCTTACAATGTTTCCTTTCCTCCCTACCGAATTCCATTCACCCATGACTATTAAATTTTCGTCTCCCTTCACTACCTGAATAATTTCTTTTACCTCATCATACATTTTATCAATTTCTTCATCATGTGCAGAGCTAGTTGGCATATAAACTTGTACTACTGTAGTAGCGTTCACTATGCTGTTTGTAGTAGCTTACCCGCATTCCTATTCATTATTAAACCTACTCCTGCATTACCCCTATTTGATTTTGTGTTTATAGCCCTGTATTCAACTCACCAAAGTCTTGTTCCTCTTGCCACCGAACTTTACTAATTCTCACTATATCTAACTTTAACCTATCCATTTCTCTTTTTAAATTTTCTTACATACCTGCCCTATTAAGGGATCTGACATTACACGCTGCGATCCGTAGAATGCCAGTTTTCTTTCTCCTGATAACGACATCCTCGAGTAGGCCCCTCCTGGAGATTATAATGGGGGACTATTTTACCCAAGAAGACACCATCATTTAACCATACAGTAAAGCTGCATGCCCTCAGGAAAAATTATGGCTGTAGTTTCCCCTTGCTTTCAACTGTTTGCAGTACCAGCACAGCAGGGCCATTTTGATTAGTGTTTCAAGACCAGATCATTCAATCATCCAGACTGTTGCTCCTGCAACTACTGAAAAGGCTGCTGCCCCTCTTCAGGAACCACACGTTTGTCGGGCCTCTCAACAGATACCCCTCCGTTGTGGTTGCTCCTACAGTACGGCTATCTGTATCGCTGAGGCACGCAAGCCTCCACACCAATGGCAAGGTCCATGTTTCTTGGGGTGGGGGGGTGTACTTTTCATTAATAATCCAAATTATTAGCATTGATATTGTTGTGTCTTAACGTATTATTATAATACATTATTAATGTTAGTGTTATTATTATTTTGTTTTCTGTGTAATATTGTTCCTGGTCATGTGTAAGTTAGCGCCTGAAGCATCTAATCTAGTCAGGGTAAATAAGCCATAAATAAATAAGTTTGGGAATTTTGTTGCAAAAACTACAACAGTTAACTGATAAAATTTGTCAAAGTTTCTTCACTCTGAATGCTGTCTGATTTTGTTATCTGTATGTCAACTGCTTTGTGTTCATCAGAGTATCTCAGACTACCATGTAGGCTAAAAACCACCATGTGCACCCCGCAAGTACTTACCTAACTGAGTAGCTGCTTCCTTTGTGTAGTGTACCCTGACGTGTCTAGGATAGTCCTACAATTATCCACCCAATAATGGAGGTCCAGCCAAGACTGTCAGACTCAACAAAGCCTCTGGCCGAGATTGTCCACTCGGCTCCAGACCTTAGGACCCCAGTCAACTCTGGAAACTGTGCTGCAAATCGTGAGCTGTTCTTGCACTCGATATGAGAGGCCAGCAGCCTCCACCAGTCATCTGAATGAACTGAGGATGACCTCGGAACCCTCGCAAAAGGCACTGTCAGAACTGATGCCACTCCTCGGAGATGACTGCACCCTGGAAGCTCGATAGCCACAGGCAAAGATGCCCCATCTCGGATGAGGCTCCCTGACAGACCTACTGAGTGCATATTGGCTATCTTTCTGGCTCTGAACAATATTTCCCTAATGTGTCCAACACTTGTGAACCCCTCCTCCAGTGAGCTCGCTCAGATGCCATCGGAGGAGTGACTCACAGACGAGTGGGCGTGGCCGGACAGCCAGCCTCCACATGCCTAACCTAGTAGTGTAGTTAGTCGTTCAAGAGAAATGACGACTGTGCTACACACTACTTGAATTTCCACTTTAAAGTTACAAAAATGTGAGACTACACCTCTTAAATACAAGAAAACTCATGGAATTTAAGAATTAATCTATGAAGAAAACAGAAAAATCTAAAGACATAACTAGCTGTTGTCCACATCTGGAACCAGTGTGTAACTCAGCTTTACTTGTTTCTTGTCAAGACAAGATTTAAAAAAGATTGTGCTCTGGGTTGATCTATATTTATTTTTGTCGTTATGAAATTTTGAACTTTATTTATAAGCCAGTCAGTGCCCCATTGTGAATTTACGGAAAAGCTGAATAATGCAGCAATACTGAGCATTAGCTGAAGTTTAGATATATTAGGAACCTGTGCATACTGTCAGTCTTTTAGCCTCCTTCTTTTAGAGAGTCTTTGTACATATGATGGACTACAAGCACACTTTTATAACAACAGCTTAATAATCATATATTTTACTCTTCCATAAAAAAAAAAATTTAAATAACAATCAGTACTTTTCAGCCATGACTAGAACCCCCCCAAAAAAAGATATATGCGAAGAGGCATCGGACGTCTCAACAGTGATGACTGACAACTGTGTCATCCTCAGCTAACCAAATTAATTGGAGGGGCACGTGGTCAGCACACCTCTGTCCCAGACCTTGCCAGTTTTTGGCAACGGCGATGCTACTTCTCAGTCGAGTAGCTCCTCAGTTGGCCTTACAAGGGCTGCGTGCACCCTTATTGAACCTTGCCCACACAGCACAGTACAGAGAGCTTCACTCACAATGTTTCATCGAGATGTGCATCGGTTAAAATCACACGTGGTTTCTTACAGGGCTCAGAATTTTGCTGCCAAGCTGGATAACAGACATGTCTAATCCCACAACCATAGTTTTTTATTACAGTCCCAATGTATTTGACTAAATTGCTCGCTAACAAATGAATACTTCACTTACAGGCTTTGTGAAAATTGGCTACATCTTTCAACAGAACTTGCCCACTTCATCATAGCTTGATGTGAGGAGTAAGAATATCGTGGTCAAAATTTTGTGTTTGCTTCCAATAACAGTATGCTATTAATCACTTAACTTAAACCATATGCTAGTACATTTGTATGTCATCCTGATACCAGGTTCCCACCATATATTTCATTCCCTTGAGAATCAGCTAGCAAATCTCCTTACACTCTATTCGTGCATGGTACGACGTATGACCAGCTGTCTGCTATCCTGAATGGACTCTTCCAAACTGTGACCAACAACCACCTAAACTGACTCGTGTGATGGAATGGGGCATTTACACAACATTTTAAAATATTTCACATTCCAAGCTAAAATTTCAATTGAAACAGGAACTTTCTTTCTGTGGCCATAAAATGATGTAGACCTAACTATGAAGCTATTATAATCGTTACAGGACAACTTTTCAACACTGTCATACAACATACACAAGTTCTTGTGAGTTCATAGTAGAGGTCCACCTTGAGCCGTGCAATTAATTACGAATGAAGCACGGTATTGATATTAAATGTCTGAGTGATAGTCAGTTTAGAGAGTAATTTAAAACAGATTTGTACAATAGCTGGGAATAAGGGGATCTGGCTGAGCTCGTCTGGAAAGCGGCGGTGAGGGGAAACTTTCACTGTGGCAGCCTGGCCCAGTAAGTGTCTTTGTGATCCCTAATGGCACCACCGTGTGGATGGACAAGAGTCAAGACATTCTGCATTGTTCACTCACACAAATATTTTACGTGTTGGAGTGAGAAGTAATGTTTGTGAAAGATGCAATTGACTGCCAAATGCAGAAAATCTGGCTTTGGGATGTGTGCCAGAGATTGCTGTCTTACAGGTGAACTCCCAGCTAGGCCTTTTAAATGCCACCAAACACATAACTCTTACAAAAATTTTGTTTAGGGATTTAAGACCTTTGGACAGTGGTTCATCTTGATGTTTTTCAGAGTGACAGAGAGCTAAAAGGAAGCTGCCTCACTGACACGGGAGAGAGATACGAATAGTGAAGCATGACTTTTTCCAAGGGGTATAGCAGAAATGGAAGCAATGGTTGCCCGAGTAAAACATAGCCCAGGGAAGGGGAGTTGTGCTCTCTGAGGAGCATTTTTCCCAGTCAGAGCTTGGAAGATCCAGAGCACAGCCAGTAAAATTAAGCACATATAGAAAAATTTGGCAATTTGAGGTTCCTCTCCTCACAGTTGCTACACTGATGTGTAAGGAGACTTGTCAAATATTTGGCCAGCCACAGAAGTGGTCTGCTGCTACTGAATGGTATCAAGGGAACTTCAAGTCATCTTGTAAATACAATCTCAGAGATTCATTCGGAATATTTGTATTGCAAAGTCGTTAACACTCTGCTTCTAAAATCCACAAAAAGTGTGACAAATTACCTCCAATAACTTATTAGTTTCAGTAGTTCTATTCTGTGCTCATAAACCAACTAATCACAATACATGTTTCACAGTCGTAAAACACTCCTTCCCACCCAAACACACAACCTCTCAAAGCTTCCAGAATGAAATTTTCTCTCTGCAGTAAAGTGTACACAGATTTAAAACTATGTGCTGTACTGAGACTCTATCTCAGTACCTTTGCCTTCTGCGGGAAAGTGCTCTACCAACTGAGCCACCTAAGCATGACTCATGACCCATCCTCACAGCTTTACTTCCTCCAGTACCTCATCTCCTACCATCCAAACTTCAGAGAAGCTGTCCTGCAATGCTGGAAGAAAGGATATAGCAAAGACATGGCTTGTCACAGCGTGGGGGATGTTTACAGAATGAAATTTTCACTCTGCAGTGGAATGTGTGCTGATGTGAAACTTCCTGGCAGATTAAAACTGAGACTCAAACTCAGATCCTTTGCCTTTAGCAGGCAAGTGCTCTCAAAGCTTGTCACAGTTTGGAGCTACCATGTAGACAAAGCCATTGCTGCTAATTTTGGCTAACAATAAAAGACAAGCTGCTCCATTACACTGAGTCCAATACAATATTGATAGAGTAGTTTGTATTAGGAAACCTGCAATAAAGTTCTATGCATGCACACGGATTAGCATTTTACTTAAGTGTCAGTGTACACCATTTTCCCAAAACTGCAAAAAAGAGAATAATGTGTCATGTAATAAAATGTACTGTAGCCTGTTTGATGCATCAGTCCATTTGTCACAAGCAACTGGAGTTGAGTAAAATAGTGTTAAAAGCAGAATAAGTGCTAAGTGTGAAATGGTATATTGAAACTTACTTAACATACTTGTAGACAGAGTGTCAGGGACACAGATTATTAATAACAACTTTTTCATTTATGGTCTTGTGCTGGTATGAACTACCAATTTTCTTTTGGTTCCAGCTGTATGGAATTGAATTCTCACAAGCATTTTTTGTTGAGTACTCGTAAACCGATGTCAGATGGTAGCTGACTCTCATACCAAACACGACCTCATCCACAGCCATGTTGCCAGCACTATCATGAAGATGGCTGCAGTATAATTGGATAAATAAGATGATCTACTCACCACACTGGTGGCAGCAGAAACTATATGCAAAGGATATAGAAATGTGGAAGCTTTCAGAGCCAATGGCTCTTCCTTCTAGCAGAAGATTTGAAGGGAAAGAAAGAAGACTGGCAAGACTTAAGAAAGGGAGAGAGTTATGGAAAAGTTGGCCAAAACCATAGGTCAGAGGAGACTTATCAGACAGGATGAGAAGGAAAGACTGATCCTTGGTGCCTGCGCTGGATGAGATTTGAAAACCTGAGAGCTTAACGATGGAAGATGCGGTAATCAGCAAGACATGATTTACTGGAAAAAAAAGGTCATTTGGAGTCAATATGAGCTGAAAGCTAACTGCATTGTACATGATAGGCATATATGGGGAGGGGGAAGATGGTGGAGATGTGTGTGTGTGTGTGTGTGGGGGGGGGGGGGGGGGGGGGGGGGATAGACGGACTGCAAAATGAAAGGGGAGCAAAGAAAAGGAATAGTTACTGAGAATAAATTCTGACAACACTATGATGCAATTTTACTTTTTCAAGCTGATGTTTCTCATTGATTGTGTAAACAAAACAAACGGATCACATACTTTTGGACATATAAATACAGACTGATTATTGGCTCCAGTGTCCAAGGTTGTTGAATAAGTCAGTTTGCAGTCTGCTTGTTTCTATTAAATCATTGTCCACCCACGTTAGCTGAGTGGTGAGTGTGACATACTGTCGATCTTAAGGGCCTGCATTTGATCCCCAGCTGGATAAGAGATTTTCTCCACTCAGGGACTGGGTGTTGTGTTGTCCAGATAATCACCTATTCATCCCCATCCAAGCACAATTCGCCAAAGTGGTGTGAAATTAATTAGTTTGTTTATTTTCATTCATTTTAGAAAAACATCTGTCTGTCTCTGATTTGATTGTCTTGGCCATGGTTTCTAAATCTGCCTCTACTTGTGTGACACGCCTCGTGATGTCATCATGAGGGGTAACGCACTTTCCTACTTTTGTCATCATGTGCTACTTAAAGGTTTGACATTGATTTCATTATGTTTTGCTAAAACTGTTAGTTTTGAAAACTAGGTGGCCATTTGAGTGATCCTTTTGTTCAAGTCAGTACCAATTTTGGTTAATTTAGCGTCATTACTGTCAAGTTTTTTCTTTATTTCCTGAAATTATTCCGTAAACAGTTTCTCATTGTTCTGTAAACTTGTATTCATCTGCTGAAATTGTTGCATGACTGCACTGATAAATTGTGAGAAATTTACTGTTTGAACATTATCTGCTCCCGGTAAATCGTGAGAATTTACTGCTTGTGATCCACTTTCCATATCTTGCAACTCTATGTTGCTGTCGGTTCCTACGGCTAGATTATTTAGGTTCTGTATTTCATTTACTGTTTCACTTGTTTGAGCAAGTGTAATTTAATTCTATGCTGCTTCATTGGATATGGAACTTGCAGTAGGCAAACTGTTTATGTTATCCATTCTGTGAGTCATGACCGTATCAATAGTAATAAGATTTTTTTTTTTTAAACTCGTCTCTACAATGTTTAGCTTGTATGTAATGTTATTCAAACAATGCATAGAGTTGATCTATTATTGACAATGTCTCTACACGCCATGTTGTCTCCACTGAGCTGTGTATCGGCCATTTTGCAGTAATTGTTGTCGTACTTTGAAAAAAACAAAAAATATACACTCAGCAGTAAAAATCACTTTTTAACTTTAGCAAAACTTCGCTATATATCGTGAGTTAATGAAAGATTGTGCCAACAAACAGCCCAAGATGCTATGGGGCAATGTATCACAGGATGGCATTTGGCACCTTTATGTGTCAGAATATACACCTGCATTGCCATCAGAGAGTGGTATGCATTGTAGTGATGTGACAGGACACCCTTCACTGTGACACATGTTCCATTTGACCTGAATTACAGCGATGTCACATCGTATGACAAAAATGACCATTTCCTTGAGGGTGTTGCAGTTTCTTCTTTCAGCAGAGTAAATGGTATGCATTTCATTGTAACCTTTCTAGTTTAGTAAATAAATCACCTTCCTTGACAAGGATCTCAATATCTGTTTATTGTTGTTACTAAGTATATACTACAGGTCAAAATTATTCAATCACCTATGAAAAAAGCTGTGCACTTTATTTTAATAGACAACTACACTCTTCAAACTAAATAGGCTAACAATACAAATATTTTCTCTCTCTCTGTCATTAAGTACCCTTCGTGCTAAGAACAGCTGCGCAGACTGTTGGCATTATGGAGATAATATTTTTGCAGAGATTACAGTCCCATGCATCTGTAATCCATAGATTTTCAACATTAGATGATGCCAGTTCTCTGATCTCTCTGCCATGTTCAACCCAGTGGGTGAGGTGGAGCAGTGGTTAGCACACTGGACTTGCATTCGGGAGGACAACGGTTCAAACCCATGTCCAGCCATCTTGATTTAGGTTTTCTGTGATATCCCTAAATCACTTCAGGCCAATGCCGTGATGGTTCTTGTTAAAGGGCAGAGTGGACTTCCCTCCCCATCCTTCCCTAATCCAAGCTTGTGCTCCGTCTCTAATAACCTTGTTTTCAATGGGACATTAGTGTTTAATCTACCTTCCTCAAGTTCATCCCGTAAGTATTCGATGGGATTTAAGTGAGGCGGCTGACTTCACCAGACCATATTCTTCAGTTTCCCAAATTTCTTTCCTCTATTGACTTACTATTGGCACAATTTAGAAGTCTGTCTGAGATCATTGTCTTGCTGCAGATCAACCCACAACTAATATGCCTCTTGGCAGATTGAACTGAATTGTTGATCAGTACTGACTTCATACGTTCTCCACGATGTCAATGAGTAAACATTCTGTGAAGGCTTACAAATTTAAAACTCGATTAATCCTTGAACCATTGCTGTGCCCATTGCAATCAATTCAACTTCTCTCTATCCATCCATGTAAGTCATGGTCACACAAATGGCATTGCTCTGCTGAGACAAAGGTTGGAGCTTCTCACATATTGTTTACTTTATTATTAATTATAGGTGCAGGAGGATTCTTCACATTTACTCTGTACACATAGGAACTAATCTTTGCTTTACCGTGTTACTCAGGGTCTTCCAGATTGTCAAACACTTGAGCTGGCACCAGAGCAATGTATACACTACTGTAGGCTTGGTTAGGCCAAAATTTGTTACTATTGCCTTGCTAGAATAGCCTTTGTGATGCAGAGCTACAATTACAGCACTTTTTTCAATTCCGACCTCCTCCTTCCATCTTATTAGGATGCAATACAGCATGAACTTGAACAAGTATAGAAACTCACTTCTAGGTACACACAGTGTACAAAGGCAGCAAAAGAAATGAGACCTATTTAAATGGAACCCTCTTAGGTAAAGGCCACCAGCGTTGTGGAGACTCACCAGCACCTCTCTGGGTGAAGAATGAGCTTAGTTTTTGCATGTTTTACTATCAAAACAGGTTTATGGTGCAATACTCAAAGTTAAATCCCTGTGTTAACGCAAATCAATAGCTGTGACTGAAAACTTTTCTTCACTTTAGCATCTAAAATTCGCAGACAATGTGTGTGATCATCTGTACCACAGCCCTTGGACACCCAAAAAGATCAAAATGCATCTGACAGCAAGCCATCCGAGTCATTGGCACATCTCAAGGGCCCAAGTAGCATGTACGTGGTTTTATAGTGATCCCAACATAAACTGCTTCCAAACCTCAGAAATGGAATTCTGTGATTGAAATTCAACCTTTGTAAGAGATTAGAATGTATGCCACTTACTACTAGCACAGACATACTGCTATTTTAAGTGTTCTCTCTGTCAAGGTAACTGTAACTGAATTGGCAGAGAAGTGACTAAACACAGGAATGATATTGAGTTGCTACAACAAAATCAGGGATCTTCTCTTTATAACAGTATCTAATTTTGTAATACGTTTCTGCTGCTGAATCGTGTTCCATCTGTGTATTACAGTGCCTATGTAGCACCAAAATGTTCCATCTTCAAAATTTGAATTCAGAATATTTTCATGTGCTTTTGGAAGGTGTGAAATGTCACAACTCGTATCCCTAGAAGTGTTGGTATTATAATTGCCAGCTCAGAGACATGGTTATTCATTACAAATGATGGGGGAAAAAGCCTCCAATTGAATACAAAGCTGATATATAAATGAGTGAGTGAACGTACAATTGCTCATTGGATTACACTGTGTCTGTTATTGTTATATTTCCAATTCTTAATTTTCTGCATTCAGTTACAGTTATCATTGTACAGCTTGCTACATTGAAGCATGGAAATCACCCCAAGACAGTGAAGATCACATGGAACATGGAATGAGTGTCTGAACTGAAATGATTCCAAGCAAGCTACCCTGGGAATAGATTAATACTAAAAGTGTGTACTGCTTGGAGTATCTGACAAATTGTGCAGGGTCAGAAACACATACATTTTACAGAAAAAGTACAAGATGTGGTGAACATTCTGTCTGCAGTCTGGTATAGTGAACTGCTATGGGTGAAACAGAGTACAGTACTGCTCAAAGTAGAGGTGCTAGTTCTTGGAGTGCATTTACAGTAACCAGGATGAAATGTTTGTGGCTTTGCTTGCCTGTGTGAGAAGGACTGTTGCTAAAGAAAAAATCCATTTTATTTTGCCAAATGTGTTTAAAAGTAAAAAATAATATATATATTGACTGAATTATAAAGGTAACTAATGATAATGGTGTTTCAGACATTCCAGACTACATCTTGGGTACAGTTACAAGAATTATCAGGTGCTGTGAAAAATGGTATTGGCTGCTAAACATTTAAATGTAATGCTGTGGTAATTTAGGATCAAGAAAGTGCCTTGAAAAAAATGTTTATGTCTCCTTTTTCGTATATTTTTTAAGTTGAAGTGACTGTACATCATGTGGCAATAGCTGAAACAAATTGGCAACAAATTTAAATGAAATGTATACAATTTTTACGGTTCATATAGAAGATAACATGTTTAATAAACAATGCTGTTTTTAACAATAGTATAATGAGTACTATGCCTTATCTTACGATAACATTAGAATAATATTTAAATACCTAAATTTGGGAGTTGTTATAGCCAGTAGTGTCTGCAACACATCAAACAGAGCTTTTCGTTAGCTACCATTGTATGTTTCAGCACCATGTTAACAAGCCTGCCACTCCTATCATACTTTATGTACACCCTATATAAAGTCCAGGAACACTTTCAAGTAATTACTGCACAAGAACTAAACGTTGTACAGATATCATACATATTGCAATTTGAAGCGAAACTGTAAAAAAACTTCCAAACAAACGGGGCACTGCTTCATCATGTGGTAGAGGCAGTACATACACCAGATCTTTAATGCGTCCCCACAGAAAAAAGTCACATGGAGTGAGATGTGGTGATTGGGGAACCATTTAGTGAAACACCTGTCCTCTTCTGTAGCAAGTCCGATCCATCGATGCAGCAGCTCTGTGTTCAGACACCCACAAACTTCACGATGAAAATGGGTTGGAGCTCCATCCTGCTGAAAAATGAATGAAGGGTCCAGTTGCATTTGAGGTATCAGCCATTGCTGCAACACATCCAAGTAGGAATATCCAGTAACAGTGCTCTCAGTGAAGAAGAATTGCCTGTACTGTTTTTGGTACGACAAGGCACAAAAAACATTTACTTTTGGGGACTCATGCTCAAATTCAATGCATTCGTGTGGATGCTTTGTACCCCCAGATATGACAATTATGCCTGTTCACTTTCCCATTAGTGTGAAAAGTGGCTTCCCTGCTAAATATTATGTAATCAAAGCCATTACCATCCCCATTCAGTTTTTGCAACTCTGAACAAAACTCAAAGAGAAGCGTTTTGTCATCATCATTGAGTTCCTGCACTAGCTCCAGTTTGAATGATTTCATTGACACCTTCTGTAGCAGGACTTTTCACTATGTCATTGGAGCTATTTTGAGATCATGGGATGCACGACGCACAGATTTTCTCGGACTCCTTATAGATGACTCTCGTATGCACTCCTCATTCACTTCACTCACACTGGGACGTCTGCTTCTCTTTCCCGGGCACAAGCAACCCATCATAACAAATTTGTTGTGCCAGTGGTAAATGGCCTTCCTTGTTGGTGGCTCCTTACCACACTAGTTTTTGTAGGACGCCAACACACCACGTTTGTGACTTTTGGTGACTATCCTCAAGTTACGAAACTACACTGTGGTGGTATACATTAAAAAAAAAAAAAACTTTCAGTGTCTCTTTGAAATGACACATGTATGATAGGTGCACACTGTTTGGTTCTTGTGCAATAAATAATTGAAAGTGTTTGTGGTCTTTATGTACGCCTCATATTTTTTTATACATGGCAAAATCATGATATTCTCAACATTAGAAATGTTCATAATGTAACCATATGCATAAATTAATTTGCAAATGAATGTAAAATGACTCATTCCTCATCATTATGATCCATAGAACATGTATCCTACTAACTAAATTGGATTAGATGATGATGCATCACTATTAAATCATTTGCCTGTATTCTCTCTGTCGCCAAAAAGTGTATTATTAAGGGAGATAAGACTATTAGTTTGTTCTTTCAGTTGTCACTTGAAACTGAAAATAACATTGATATGAATGATCATCAAAAAGAAAAGAAACTTTATGGTTCCATGGACCTTTACAAGTCTCAACCAACTATGCAGTATACATGTAGACTGAAGAGATGAATGAAAATTTGAACCCAGATCCTCTGCTCACTGGGCAGATGCACGAACCACTACACCACCCTGGCACAGTGGCTCTGCACTGTTTGCCCCAGCATGCCTCCCTCCTCAGTCCAAAATCCTGTTCACAACTCAGTCCACTTATTTCCCCAAAACACAAAGAGCACCACAGAGGATGTCAAACTGTCATGGAATAGCACCTCAGTTTTGAATGAAGTGGGGATTCCTCTCTGGAACCATATAGTTTCATTTAATGAAAGCAGCTATACCTGGGTCTCAGGCAGGACCTCCTGTTTCGTTTGATTCTGAGGTACTATTCCAATACTGTTGGACATGTTCCACACCCAGGAGGATACCCTCTTTTGTGGGTCTGTGGAATAAATAATTAATGTAATCTAGTCTGAGATCCCCTCCTCTTGTGGCAGTTAATTGTATATCACTGGAGCAACAAGGCATTGTGACTAAAAAGGACACACCATTCCCATTTTCTGGAATGGTTGCAAGGCAAATGCACTTACTTGCAGGCCTTTATTATGGATAACAATCTGTTGAAGCATTAAAGAACACAGTTAACATTTCTGAATTGTGACACACTTTATAGACCAGATTGTCTTCTCTAGGTCTCAACATGAATTTGATGAAGGGTAATTGCCTGAAACTTTACTGATAAAGGCAAAATAGTTCTCTTAATTCACCTCAAAAGCACGATAACCGACCTCGATATCAGATGGAGCAATAAATGAAATATTTGAAAGTGTCATTCATTGGTTCTCAATAAATGGTCTAGCACATCATTTACAAAGAAAAGGCATCTTATTCAGTTTTGTACAAGGAAAGACAAATCATCACTAATAATGAAGCATTACGGAAAAGAAATATGTGAAGACTGATTGTTAAAAATACGTGGGGGTACATAGTGATGAGAACAAGAATTAGAAAACTGAGTGCAGCAACATTTGCTCTAAATTTGATTGCCATAAGTGGCAATGACAGCACTAGAAAATTTAACTTCCTTCTTTCATTGATGTCATATTTAGAATGGGGGCCTCTGACCCCTCCCCCTACACACACGCACAGTGCCTATCCTCAAACTTCACATAGATAAAGAAATTAGGTAGCCTCACAACACATACACTCTTACAAAGTTTGTTTTGAAGGATCAGCACAATTTGAAAATAATACTAGCATTCATAAATACAATACTAGGAGGAAAACAGTGGGACTTAATCTTGTTGTAGCACAGAAAGAAGCATATCATGCAGCCATAAAAATATTTGACAACCTCCCTTTAATTAACAAGGTGCTGGCTGATAATGAAAGTTGACAAGTGCTATTCCATAGATGAATTTCTGAGAAGGAAACAACAGGTTACCCACGAGCACTGATGTGCTGCTTCCTGGACTTGGGTAGGCGCGCCGGCCCCGGACTGATTCAGCCCAGCAGGTTAACAACGAGGGACGGCATGCCTGAATGTGGTTTTTAGGCAGTTTTCCACATCCCACATGGTAAATACTGGGCTGGTCCCCATGTACCACCTCAGTTACACAACTTACAGACATCTGAAAAACATTGGCACTATTTCATGGCTTACACTAGACGCAGACAGCTAGGGTACATTACTTCTGTCCTGGGGGGTACATGATGGTGACAAGAAGGGCATCTGGCAACAACACTCTGTGACACTAACATTGCCAACTCTATAGTAACAGGGTCAACCCCGTGTTGAAGCGGGGCAAAGGCCCAAGCAAATTATGAGAAGGTGACATCCAAAAATGAACATATCTACTAAATGCAATTTATCACAGTCAACATGAAACTTATTTTGGGCATACATAAGAATGAAAATAGCATACTGCAGTGTGAATGCCTTTTACTTTTAGGCCAAAAGGCAGTTCATATCTGTAAATCAAATCTACAATGAAAATATTCCTTTAAAAAGCACATTTAAATATGGACATGTTCTCATTACATGAACCATGAGCGATTTTCAAAACTAAAAATCTTCTTCTTTCTTTCAAAATAACTTACCTCTTATTGTATAATGCTTGTTATACCATATCATTTCACACATTTTTATTGTGTAGTATGTGATACCATAGAAAAAACTGTAAAGTGGCCACTATAGTACTAATATTCGTTTTCAATATTTTATTCAGATTTCAGGTTTATTATTACTTCACAATTATTTAAAATGTTTCAGATCACCATGCCAGAATAAAATGACGTAACTGTGGCATTAACTATCTTTAGAAGTATTCTTTGACGTAAGTGTTACATGCAAAAAAGAATAATTTTCTTAACAGTCACAAGCAACATGGAAATATCATCGGTGATGGTTGTGTTCCAACTTAAGTACTAGTGATTTTGGCAGGCTTCTTAAAAAATAGTTTACTGTAAACCATCAACATCTTTTTTCCTATTATCTTAGACTGGATGGCTGAAAAGTACTTGGGTTTTTGTCCAAGGAAAGGGTTTTGTAGTGGTTCATCTGCTCTTTTACATCTAGTTGGGACTTCTAGAATGCATTTGTCTCAACATCAGTATGAGTGTTTCCCATAGCTTTGTACTTGTGTATGGAAATGCATTTTATTTCACATATTTAATGTGAAATCCCTATCTAAGGACCTACAAGATGTACATCGGCGAGCAAGGTTTCTTAGCTGAGTCACTGATTGTAGATCTCATTGTATTCCTCTTTTGTTACAATTGTTGGCCTTTTTCTTAGAAGTTTTCCTATTCTATCAAAAGTGGAGTCAGTGCATAAGTAACTGTGTCCTTTTAATAATAGTAATTATTAGTGCTATGCAACATATTATGAGGGAGCACGGAAGCACAAACAGTTGCTCTGCATTAGAGAAACAGTGTGACTGGAATGGAAATCACTCGACTGGATGTAATGGATTAGTTATCCTTCACACAAAATGTGTATGTGGACACACATTTATTTTCCTAGGCTTGTATCTTGGCAAATGTTTGATTTCACTTAAATTGTATGATTATCTAGGTTCTGCCTATCCTGTTTGTTTTGTTCCATTCTGTGTCTCATTTATTTTAAATTCCTGACATGCTTGCTTTTGCATGTAAGCTCCTCATATAAAATTTTGTTGAGGATTAAGACAGCAACAAAGTTCAGTACATAGTCAGCATGAACTAATGCTGTGCAATGGGAACCCCAGAAAAGCAGACGATAAAAGCTCTCAGGTTACAATTGCCTTCCTCAACTTCCAGAAAACACTTGGAGGGGGGGGGGGGGGGGGAGGGGGGGGGGCAGGGTGCATGGTAAATGCTTGCTATGCCCTCATAATTCTTTATGCTACTTTTGATTTTTGGGTCATGACAAATGTTGACCATCTTGATGAGATCAGTCTCATTGACTGGGTGCACATTTGTCAAACATGGATTTCATGAGCTGGGGACTTGTTAACACGAACAGTCGATTGCTACTCTAAGCTCTGGACATACTTTTGCCTACCATCCAATGACACAGTAATGGAACATTGTACGTCATAGTGCATGGGATTTTGATCTTATTGGCTGAACTGTGAACATTGTAGGAGAAAAATAATTTTGAAAATGCACCATTTGTCAATAAGGGTTGAGGGGAGTGAAACAATCATTACTGAGTAACTGCTATGGAATATGCTGTACTGGGGCAAGCAGGATTCTGTTTGGGTGGTCCCCAAATAGGCTTGTGATTATCTCACTGCATAAATTTCCAGAGGGTTATTGGTTGACCCTACCACCCCATCAGCAAACAAACATGTAACAGTAAAAATGTGATAGTAACACAGTATCAGGAGAATTATTAAAGAATGTTGCACTAGTTACAGAACACAGATTTGAACCGTTGCCTCATGACACACACACATGAATGTATCTTCTTCTGCTTCTACACAATGAGCACTGATCCAAAGGAATTGCTGAAGAAATGGTCTTGGATGGTTATTGATTCATTCAAGAGACATACTTGAGGTATAGGGACTTCTGAAATTAAGTTACGCAACAGGCATGGCACCCTTTCAGAAGAGTGGGCATGTTACCAATTTCCTGAGAGACAATTCTGCTGCAGTACGGACAACAGGTTCATCACATTGTGGGAGTGAAATGGCACTCCAAAGATGAGGTACAAGGAACATTAAGTTTCTTGTTAGCCAAACATATAAATTGCACACAAATTCGCCATGAAATTCTTGCAATGTAGCATCCAGTCGTAGTGAAACAGTGCCAACAATTTGATGAAGACCATTCAGTCTTTCCAGCAAGCTCAGTGCATATTTGACAGGAAAGAGATTTTCCATCAAAGAGGAAATTCACACAGCAATCATCAAATTGTTCCATGACTGAGGCGCACGTTTATATTTTCAAGAAACTGAACAGTTTGT
Source organism: Schistocerca gregaria (assembly GCF_023897955.1). Lineage (NCBI taxonomy): Eukaryota > Metazoa > Arthropoda > Insecta > Orthoptera > Acrididae > Schistocerca > Schistocerca gregaria. The sequence goes on along the minus strand of NW_026061850.1, from coordinate 5,079,633 downwards.
GGTATGTTACAATTGTTGTTTACAGGTTTTAGTGACTGTAGTGAAAAGTAGTATCTGCATCACTTTGAATTGTATTGCAGCATACAGTAAAAGTTACTCAGTCTGCCATAGTAACAGGTAACTTTCTTTCTGAAGTCTCATAGTTTCCTGCTGCTTTCACACCTTTCTTTGACAATCATCAGATGTCAGGTTACTCCTGGATGCATCAGTGAATGGAATCCTACTCTGCTGACTGAGTACCCATTCTGTGTTTTCCCATACCCAACTCCACAGACCAATGCTTTGGGGGAGGGATGCTAGTGCTATCTGAGGCCACATTGATAATGTGGAGACTTGGATTTTGTCTTGACCATAGTTGCCTGATATCCCAGATATCTGGTTGGAAACCCAACTCCCAACTGTACTTTGTTGGGATAGATAAAATTCCTGGTTACATAAAAATGGACAACATTATATAAAATGATGTGGTCTTCACTTCAAATTGCTCATTACCAATTTCTAATGAGGGGCAGTCTTGTATGAGTTACTGACTTAAACTCCTCCTTTTATTAACAGTGCTAAGTGGCCATACTTGACTAAATAGCCATTGTTTTCGAGTAGTGCATCAGAGGTCAATCGTGACAGTGCTTTGTAATTCTCTGCTGAAAAAATTGAATAGGGTTGTGCAGTTTCCTTCCCCTGTGGCAGCCTTAGTCATCATGATGATCTTATCAAAACATTCGAAAGAGAAATTGTGACGAAGGAAGCTGGGATAATTTTTTAATTTTTACTTCCCCCTTGTTTTGCAATATGCCTCCTTCAAATTTGTTTCTTCACTTTCAACTAATTACCATTAACATATGTGAATTGTAATCTGCATTTTCATAAAAGAGAAAGGCAGCCCCCTCAGGTTGAATTTTGTCTGTGTAATTCATTTTCTAATTTGTGTTGAGTATTCCTAGCTAGTATCTTTTATTAAGGGGGCAAAATCAGTCATTTTTATGTAACTTTAATTCCGATGTGGACTTATAAACAAATATAAATGGGAAGTTGTGCACTGGCCATACATAACTGTGTATTATTGGGAGGATGTGAAAAGTGAAAGTAGAAGACTGTGAAACGCAAGTGTGCATCTGTCGGCTACATCATTTACAGTAGACAGTACTGCACACCCCTATGTTTTCAGCCAGTATGTAGACACCGAGGACAACAAAGGAACAAAGTAGGCAAACCACAACAAAATGGCAGTTTACTTGCAGCACAGTCTAAACTATGTTGAAAAATGATTTGACTTTGAAGAAAGTGTCTACAGGACTTTCAAACCATTTTCACTGACAGTGAAACAGAGCTCAGTTTCAGAATATCTAGAAGTTATTTCTTGCAGATGGGGATTTGATGTTTGAAGAATGTGTGCAGTTAAAGAACTTTCTCAAGGATGAAGAGAAGAACTTTTCAAGCTGAAATCAGATTAGTGGAAGGAATTTTTTTTCATTGTTATGAAAACTATGACAACTTCTTAAAACTTTTCCGTCTTGTTTCAGATGATGGTGAACACTTGGTGAGCTGAGAGGAATCTTTTCCCAGCAGCAACATTAGAAGCTGAAATAATAATAATAATAATAATAATGAAGATGGTTTAGTGATTTACATGTCTCCAGTTTTATTGAGGAAGAAGAGAAGATTCTATGAAGGAGATTGAAAAGTAAGCAAAAATCTCAATAAGGCAAAAAAAAAAAAAAAAAAAAAAAACATTGAATTGTAGCCTGTGTGTGTTTAGTCTTGGTTTTTTAAAAAATATCCCGATTTAGTTCAGAAAAAACTTGGTGTCTGGTCTGTACTAATACAGCTGCCTTCTAAATGGGCAGTGCACAGCTCTTTTGCATTTTCTTGTGGGTGCCTATGAGCCACAACTCTTATGCTCTAAACAGGTTGTCGACTCCAGGCTACCACTGGAAGATGGTTTGTCTCACAGTAGTGGTTCTCTGTTTGAATGATGTCACTGTGGTGTATGACAAATTGACAGGCAACTTATCATGCTGCTATACACTCACAATGTAGATAAGCCTGAAATGATCCTTCAGAGCATGTTTACAGACAACACGGTTGAAGATTTTAATGAATCTGTCTCACAGAGACTTCTGTTCAATATTAGATTATGATAAATATTCTGGCCAACAAAGTATCTGATTCCATTAAATTTTCAGCTATGTTTTTTCAATAATTGCAAATCTGCTGTTCAAAAATGGAAGCCTTTTGGATTGATATTTTGTTTGAGATTATAAATTTCATGTGTTTCAAATTATTTGGTTATGAAAATGCCTCATAGCACTTCTGTGTCAAATAGAAACTGTTATAATTTTTCATAACCACTAGAACAGTTCCTGAAGTTAATATTGTAAAAATGTACCTTTGATGCTTTGCACCCGTGAGTTGAGTTGTGCTATCGTTGTTAACTTTCTCAATAGTTTTAGTGAGGTTACTGAATGAGAGTAGTTGTCTTGGACTTGATGTCACATGGAACCAAGTGCAGTTTTATCTGTTGGACTGAGTAATGTGAACTCAGTGTATATCATGAACTGTAATTTGCTTTTATACTTCTGCAACTTTGAAATCAGTGACTCTTTTTTAGCCAGTTGCCAAAGCTTTAGAAATGTGGTTTAGCTGTTGATTACATTTGGAGAATTGGGCTTATCAAAAGCTACAATGTTATTTCATCAGCAAGTCAAGATATTAACTGAAACTATATGACCTAGAGCCCACATGAATTGTACTTCTAAATATATTTGGATGGTGAGCTGAGCCACAAAATACTTCAAATCATGTCGATGATTGTTGATACTGTTTTCTAGGTTATGCAACAAATGTCATTGGAACTCTATCCTACAGTGTCATATCCCAACATTACACTTCAGACAGTTCTGACAAACAAGTGTTACATCGTTTCAATATTTTCTTGTTGTTTGGAGTGAGTAACGGGACTCTTATAATACACAGGAAGAGAGAAGAAATAAAGCTCTTGATATCAGAGGCAGGAAGGGTCTTGGAAGATAAATTGAATGGAATGGAAGGGATAAAAATCAGAAATTTTTGACATTCCTACCTGGAATTTCCGTTGGTTGTTTTAAAAATGCTAAAATTCCACCAACCGACATATTGCCCCCTGCCAGTGGTGTGGTGTGATGTGATGCAACATGGAGGGGCAGCTGGTCAGCACACCTCTGTCCTAGGATTTTTTTTACTGTGAAACCACTACTACTCGGTCAAGCAGCTCCTCACAAGACTGACTGCATTTTGTACCAGTCACAGTCCCCCCCCCCCCCCCCCCCCCCCCGAGGAAAAATCTCTGGCAGTTAGTCGAATGGCACAGCTAAGGAGGCAGACAGTGGAATGGGTAGTGTGTTAAAGAGCAGTTCTAAGATGAACATAAGACAAGAATAATGGAATGTAGTCAAGTTCAATCAGGAGATGCGGAATGAATAACGAGGGATGATCAGCGAGTTTGCATTTGAAAGCTGTACGAGGAGGGGTGAAAAAGCTTCTACCCTAACAAATAAAGAGTGAAAGAAATTTCATAATATAAATTTATTTGTATATATAATACCTATGTACACCAATACACTTGGAGGCATGCTCAGATAACTTCTGCAAACCATTCAAAGAAAAGATCTTTGATTTCAATTGCAACAAAGCATCAGTCACTGCATCATCATCATCCTTTGAGGTATTTTTTTTCGGTTTGGGAAAAGGAAAAAGTCTGACCCAGTCAGATCTGGAGAATATGGGAGATGACACGTTCCACATCATTACGAAAGAATCGTGTTCATGATCCATGGAACAACTAATATAACTAACTAGAATTGGAAGTTTTTCATTGTCCATTATACGAGGTTTGTCCAGAAAATACGTATAAAGGTTGAATAATGTCTTTATGTTACAGGTTGCAGTCACCATCAGGTGAGACTACTGCTGTAATCAATCAAATCAATGCTCAGTTCGAGTCAGAGCACTCTGCGTGAAGGTGGGAGTGTGCAGCAGATTGTGTTCTTAAAGACCGTGGATTGACAGAATGATTGCTGACAAGCTGTCAACCCTCAAAACAATTGTTCAGAAAAACTTGAAATGAAGAAATTGTACCGAAGCTCTTGACACCAGAACAGAAAGCAAAGAGGGTTGAGTGCTGTAGGGATTGGTTAGAAGCAGAGGAATGAGGTGACTTTCTCAACCGAGTCATCACTGAAGACGTGTCCTGGTATTAGAAATTCGATGTGGAGCTCAAAGCAAGGAATGGAAACTAGCAGGAGAACCGAGAACAAAAGAGTCGCGAAAATCAAGGTCCAATGTGATGACAGTGTTGATTCTTGGAGCATTGTTCACAAGGAATTTGTCCCTCCCAGCAAGAGAGTGAACGGAAATTTTTACGTTGAAGTTCTGACACGTCTCGGAGCTCTTGTGGCAAGAGTTTGACCCTTCATCACAAGAATGCGCCCGCACACATGTCGCTCGTTGTGTTTTTGGCCCGAAGCTCAATCACCACTGGATTTAATCCCGTGTGAGTTCTTCATGTTCCCAAAAATGCGTAATGGTGTGGCATTGGGAGATGTGGAAACGACATGGCAACTAAACGACATCACAACTGAAGACTTTCAGCAATGTTATCAACAGTGGAAATGGCGTTGGCAGAAGTGTATCACGTCTCAGGGTGAGCACTTTGAAGGAGACCATATTGTAATACCTGAATAATTGTAAAATAAAGTTATTATGCAACTTTTATATGTATTTTTCGGACAAACCTCGCAGATTAGGAAATGAGACACTGAAGATAATAGAAGTGTTTTGTTATTTGGGTAACAAAATAATTGATTTTGGCTGACACAGAGAGGATATAAAATGCAGGCCTCACTGTATATCTGAGAAAGAGGAATATGTTAGGAGTGGATGTAAATGTTACGGAGTCTTTTCTGGAGGTATCTGCGTGAAGTGTAGCCTTGCTCCGAAACGAGATGTGAACAACAAGCAGTTGAAGCTAGAAAAGGATGGTATCTTTAAAAATGTGTTTCTAGGAAGAAATTTTGATGATTTCGTGGATAAAACATAAGGTAAACTCTGTCCATCGGTACTGGCCGACCACCGTGTCATCGTTTACCAATGACGTCCAGCACACCACTATCCTGCCTGTGTCAGTTTTCTTGTCCTCGAGTTCCTCAGTTGGCATCACAAGGGTGAATGTACACTTTCCCAATCCTCTCACCCAGAAAAATCCCTGGCAGTACAGGGAATCTAAACCTGCGTCCTCGCCATGATAGGCAGCAGCAGTGAACACTAAGTTACAGAGGTAGTCAATAAGTGGATAGATGACTACTACTGGCACTCGACACCCTCTGCACTGCACCTAGAGGTGGCTAATGGAATAATTATGCAGTTGCAAATCAAATTACCAGGGACATAGTATTGAAAGAAATTTTCAGCACAACATGAGTAAAAGAAGGAACTGGTTGATAAGACATATGCTGATGCATCGAGGAATCATCAATTTGGTGTTGGTGGGATTTGAGTGAGAGGAGGAAAAACTGTTGAAGGGGAAATACAGTAAGCAGGTTCAAATAGATGTAGGCTTGCATAGAGAGCTGCATCAAACCAGTCTTTGGACTGAAGACCACAACAACAAAAACAGTTGGCTGTGTGTAGGAATTTTCTGTGGTCAGGAAAGCAATGAGAAATGATTTTCTGATTAAGAAAAGTGCAAACACTATACATTAATGTGGTGTAAAATGTTTCTTGAGCTGTTTATGAAGCCAGAGAAATCTTATATTAGTTCTTTTGGCATGATAAACCTGTACACGATGATTAAACTACACCTACCCATGGGTTTTATGCAACTTGCAATGCCTACAAATGTCATGGGCAAGATTTTCATTTCTCTCACCCACTACATGCAAATTACTAGTCCTACATAAAAAAAATGAACAGGATCTTTTTGTTTGAAATTTAATGTAGTCATTTCTTTTTGGGAGGGGAGGGGATACATTTTTACTAGAAGCCATAGTTTTTGAATTATTTAACAAAAAGTACAAGACAGGCATTCAAATGCCTTTTTTCTTGAATGCCACAGAAAGTGTGGTGTCCAACAAAGTACAAAATGTAATGTAGTTAATTTTGATACAAAAAGGTTCTGTTCATTGTTTTTGCAGGACTAACAGTGAGCATGTAGGGAGGAGAGAAGATTAAAATCATGGGTGTGGTTCTTGAAGATGTTGCAGGTTCCATAAAACTTTATGGCAGGGGCAGCTGAATAACCCTGTGTATGATCCACAAGATTCAACAACATGCTGGTCAAACATGGCTGCTGATAGAAAATAGGTGGTTCATATTGGCTTGAGTATCCCCATTATGTGACTGCTGTAAAGAAGAGGATGTGGGGTGTTCTCCGTCAGCTTTTATACCCACACTGGTATGCCAAAAGGCATTAAAATATACAAGGCATGCCAGAAAAGTAAGTACCATTGTGGGAAAGGACTCATGAAAACATTTCTTCAGACCGTAACAGCCACCACTGTTCAGACATTTGTCATAGCAGTAATCCAACTTTTCTATGCCCTTTTCATAGAAAGATAATACCAGTTAAGACCTCCAATACTGATCACACTAGCTTACATCATCATAGGTGTTCAAGCACCTTCATCCTGACTGATGATGAAGTAAAAGTGGTAGTCCGAAGATGTGAGATCAGCACTGATTGGCAGGTGGTCTCACTGTTCCCAAGTGAATTGTTTAGTAAGGATTTCAGTGCCACCAGCAGAAATGAAGCATCATAATGATTCGATTGAGAGTTTTGCATCTTTTGTTTTGAATAGTGTGATGGAGTTCTCTTGGTGTTTTGCAGTATCATACCGCTTTCATGGTTTCAGCTCTGAGAAGGAACTCACCAAGCAGAATACCTTGTTGGTCGCAGAATCCATTTCACCTGACTTTTTGCACTTGCAACTTCATTATGATTTCTTTTTTGGGGGTGGTGGAGGATTGTCGGACTGTCAGTTCCTTCACTCCATAGATTGTTGATTTTATTTTGGAGTGTCATGAAGACCCCAAGTTTCATCACCAGTCACGATTCTATTTAAGAACTCATCTTCCTCATCACTGTATTCAGTGCTGAAATGTCAAAACTCTGCCAAGGTACATAATTTTGAAAGCATTTTTCAAACGCAATTTATGACTGAGTCATGCAAAACAGTTTTTGAAATACATTCTTATTGTGAACCATGTGTTTTCTCACCCATACCATCAGTGACAACAGAAGGCTGTCCAACACATGCTTCGTCATGAGTGTTTCTTCAACTGTCTCATCCACTTTCTCACCGTAAATGTCTACAAGTTGATGAATTTCAGCTGGCTTAATGTTCTGTGTGTTGGAACTAAACATAACAGAGCACACTTCACAGTCACTGGGCTCAGAGGTTGTCCTAAAGATTTTGACTGATCACTAACAAATATAAATACCACAAAATTGAGCTGCAGTGTCAAGACAATGAACCAGAGAAATGTGTGAACCTACAACACAAGTGCTGCAGTGGCAGTAGAATGATTTGGCAATTACTTTCAGGATGCACCTCATACTTAGGACTTCAATGGAAGTGCCTGTCGCCTTTTAATGTAAATTTTTGCTTATGATGGTAACTATGTTTAAGCAGTGTGTGTGTGTGGCAAGGGGGTAATTAACAGTTGAACTATCTTTGTTTTGTTTATCTCTCTCTAGTCATGACAGGTAATGTGAATCAAGGACAAAGGTACTTTCTGAGTTACCTTAGTCAAGCTCCAACCCTTCTGTCCTGTACAGCTACTTGCTTTTATCCTGAGGTTGTTACTCTCTGGTCAGCAGGTGCTCCTAAAAAAGTTGCATACATTGTGTACAAAAATCTACATTTACAAAGAATTTGTGGGGCCAGACATGTTAGTAATGCTCAAGATATGGTGTGACTATTGGTATAGGGGCAATTCAGAAAATATCACCTGTCTACATTATGGCGCAACTGGAATATGCTTGCTCAAATAGTGACAATGCATTCAGCTGAACTGGTAACCAGTGCTTCATATACCAACATCGTCTCCCCCTATAAAAAAAGAAATTTAGAGGCAGTCACATAAAAAAAAGCTTCTTTTCCTCTCCTAAACACTCGAAAATTGTGTGTATGAAGTTTGTTTTCATATACAGGGTGTATTAAAAGAGCTGTCACCATTACCTACACTGCTTGCATGGTGTTA